>NC_134149.1:2500000-3750000 GCF_033958435.1 Carettochelys insculpta | reverse complement strand
ACTTCCCAGATTCCCCACATCACTTCTCTGGGATTTGCCTTTCCGGTTGCGCCTTCCCTAGCTGCGTGAAGCCCAGAACTGGGCCTGGTGCTCCAATGGAGGGCCTCACCAGCGCAGAAGCATCCATGGCTAGTACCTGGGCACTGACTGTCTGTAGGAAAAGTCCATTCAGCTGATGTGCTCTGTACTCCCCTCTTTTGGGAGCTCAACACCTCCGCTGTTTGCTTTGCAGCGTGCGGATGAAGAGCAACAGGCTGCATGGTAGAGGGGGTCGATTGGAGTGAAGTGGGCATGTAGAAAAAATAACCAGTCTCTGAGCAGCAAAGGTCATGTTTTCAGTGGGTTTCCCCCTGCTCTTGAGTGGGATTTCCTGGGAAGGATTTCACCAGCTGCATGTTAGTTCTTACCCAACGGAGCGGGTTGAAAGTGCAGCAGCTCCCGTTCAAAGGAGCCGACTGATGTCAGGAACCTGCTCTGCTCCAGAGCTCTGCTTCCTCCAGGACAGACTCACCCAGCTCTGTTCTCTTGCCCATCCGCAGCTCCTCACCTCCTGCTCCCAGGGAGTGTCTGTAACTCTGCTGCTGCCCAGATACGCAAAGGCCAGGTTTTCCTGTTTGGACTAGATTGGGCTTTAGCTCCTTTGGGGAGATAGCAGATGGGTCTGACCTCAGCACCAGGAATGTCAGTGCAGTGCACTGCCATTTGTGCAGGGCGTAAAACAGCTGTAACCTTTATTTTAATTTAAACCCTCCGTTTGCAGTTGCTGGTTGAGTCGCTTTACTCTCCAGACTTTGCAACCCAACAGCCTTTCGCAGGCAACGTGCGTGGGAGAGCCAGTCTGGCCTGGTTTTGTGCACGATGCAGGAGAAGAGGCAGTGCTGAGACCAGTCAGCACTCTCAGGTCAAAGTTAGCTTTGCCCGAACTGGGTGTCACGTCCCAGCCAGGAGAGGTCCCTCCCAAAGAATCATTCGGCTTTAGGGCTTGGTTTAGCTCAGGAGCTGCAGTTCTCAGCCGCAGAACTAGGTCTGGCAAGGCGTAGTAGTGACATGCAGAGCTAGGCTAAAACTTGGATCACGTTAACACGGTGGTTTAATTAGCCCTGTTCAGCGTACTGTGGGCATCAGAGTCAATGTTGCTGCATTTGTAACCGGCTACCAACTGTGAAGGTAGAACTGCCGTTCTTCTTCACAGCCCCCCAGATCTCTTGTGGCTTCTTCCAGTGTGGGACCCTCTGGGCTGCATGTGCTCATTTAAAGCCCTGGGAAAGTGACAGGTTTGGCTTCCCAGACTGCATTGGAAGCCAGACGGTCAGCGGTAGAGTCCAGGCAGCTTCAGAAAGGGCTTTGCCACATACCGCACTGCCGGCGTCTTGTCTCCTCTCCCAGCTGGCATGCGGGGCTGTGCGCAGCCTACCCTTTTGGGTGTGGTTAGAGGTGCCTCAGGTCCTGTTTTGGAGCCAGGAGTTAGCTGGTGTCCTACAGGGGCAGCAAAAGCAGCATGTTTGGCTTTAACCTAATCAAGGAGGCCTTGTCTTTTTGGTTGGGGAGGTAGGTGCCAGTGAACCACTGACTCCTGTCCCCGTTTGCCTCGAGAATGTTCTGTTGGGCTGTGACTCTGAACCCTTCAGGTTATCTGCAAGCGGCTTGGACCTGGGGAAACCTTTCCTGGGAGAATGTGACCCAGAGTAGCATGTCCTCTCTCACTGTGGCCAGAACCTCACAGCTGGACCCCAGCTCAGCAAAGCCCTGAAGCAGGTGTCCATGTGTGAATGTATCGGAGGGGTAGCCGTGTTAGTCTGGATCTGTAACAGCAATGAAGGGTCCTGTGGCACCTTATAGACTAACAGAAAAGTTTTGAGCATGAGCTTTCGTGAGCACAGACTCACTTCATCAGATGCTGGTCTTGGAAATCTGCAGGTGTGAATGGACTTTGGAGGCACGCCTCATGTGTCTGTCAGGGGAACTTGTTGGTGCCGGGTTGAGGGGAGTGACAGCAAAGCCAGAGGGGAATTGCACTCTGCCTGCCTTCCTCCGTTTTCCTCCCCCGTCACCACCCAGCTCGGTGTTGTGGTTTTCCTTGCAGACGCCAGCACTCAAGTGTGTTTTATTCAAATATGGGCGCTGATTGCATTTGTTCCCGCCGACGGCAGGTGAACAGATTCAAAGACTGTTCTCTGCTCTGCATAAGCAATGCAGGCACCTGGTTTGCAGGTGTGAGCCATTGCTGAATAAGTGTTGCTGGGGCTCCTTCAGCGCTGGCCTGCAGAGAGTACGAGTCTGGTAAAGCCCCAGCTGCAGGGCTTTCACTCAAGCCAAAGCTGCTCCTGCTTTTCGCCCCGGCAGTCCTTAGTTCAACGCCAGCGTGTCAGTCGAGACACTGGTGCAGCCGAGTGCATGCATGTGCGCAGTTAGGTTTCTGAGTACTCTGAACTCAGCTGGTGACATGATGCAAGTGGCGTGTCGTTGCTGTTTGACCTGTGGCACTCGCTCCTCGATATGCTAAGCTCTGATAAGGAGGTGGTTCACTCTGGCTTCTAGTCTGGTCAAAATCCCAGCACACCAAAGCCCCAGAGCCTGCCAGTAGCACCAGCGAGCAAACACTGCAGCATCGCTACAGAAGTGGTCTTAAATGCAGATTGGAGGTGGGGATGGTGTTGTGTGAGTGCGGTGGGCCTTGCTCAGCAGAAGGGTTGTTCAACAGGGCAAACTATATCGCTTTGATTTTAATTCAGCACAGAAAATCCCAAAAGTACGGCCCTCAGCCGCTCAACACATGCTCACGCCTTTCCACCCACCAGCCTGGGCTAAAGGTTCTTCTCTGCTGGGAGGCGTGCTGGAAATTTCTGGGTGCTAACAGGAAACTGTTGAAAGACACAGTAGATTTTTGATATAATCTCATCTGCAGCAATGTACCCTCCTTTCCAGGGTTACTGCATGCCCTGGGCACCTGTTCAGTCTCCTGTACTTCTGTGAATTATGTCACTGAAGGCCCCTCTGCAGCCAGATTTGGTGTGGTTGGTACTGGGCGTCATCGGCGGACTCCATGGCTCTGTTTGGAACCACCCAAAGAGTGGAGGTGCTGCATGTTTCTGCTGCGCTTTAAAACGTATAGCTGGCCCATGCCCGCTGACTCAGGCCAAGGGGCTGATGAATTGTGGTGTAAGATGATTGGGCTAGAGCTGGGACCCAGCAAGGAGGTGTGGTCCCAGAGCTCGAACTGCAGCCTGAGACTCATCTGCACCATAGTTAATCAGCTCCTTAGCCTGAGTCAGCTGGGACAGGCCAGCCACAGGTGCCTACTTACGGTGCAGACGCACCTTACAGGTCTGGTTTCTAGAGGTGCAGCTGGCCAGGAGCTGTGGTTTGCTGAACGCTGTGGGATGCTCAGAGCTCCGAGGTGTTCTCCAGAATTACAAATGCTACAGCCAGCACTGGATCCAGAACCCCGAGTTCGGGTTTTCCTCTCCTTTGCCCCTGCTCTGAGCTGATGTCCTGCTGCGCTCAGGTGTGAGAGAGAGGGGAAAGGGCTGTAGGCAGCACTGAGGAGAGTTCCGGTTTCTAGGCAGGTTCGGCTTCGCTCGGAGGGAGGAGCTGAAAGTCGAGCTCTGTTCTTTCCAGCTCTCAGCACAGTGCTGTGCAGGCTGAATGGAGGCCACGTGCCAAGCTGCTCTCCCCAGACAAACCCCAGTGCACAGCTTCTCTGACCCTGGCGGTCTGCGCAGGTGTTCACAGTGTGGAGCAGCTTGCAGGGCTGGTGCCGATCGTCCCTGTTGTGTTGGCACAGCCGAGGTGGCAGAGAACCCAGCTCCCATTCTCGCTAGCTGGGCACAGCGGAGTGAGCTGGCGTGGAAAGCCGTAACAACTTGTAGTTGGACAGGTTGATGGATTCCACTTGAAATAAACCCACAGAGCAGGTCTTTGCAGCAGGATGGTGCCAGATCATGGCCCCTTCACTGACTATTGCACTAAGGTTTGTTTTTTTGAAAAGCTGGTGTCATAATTCATATCTGAACAGCTGAGGGGTTTGGAAACTTATTGGTAAAACACGCAGGCCAGGCTTTCAGGAGATCACCACTCAACATCTCCCGTGTAGGCTGCGAAATAAGGGGCCAAATGCTCAAAAGAGCACTTGACTTAAACCCTCATGCTCCAGTTGGAGAATAGGTCATCTGCAGGCCGCCTCCACTTCCCTGTGTCTTGGGACAAAATGTCTAGCTGGCTCCAGGAGTACCCCAGTTGTTGTCCTTCAGTCTCGGGAGACCTTCTCCACATTGTCTGAAGTCGTCTTCTTTTGCCTGTTCCTTGCAAGTCCCATGTGAGAGGTTGATGGACTTTGCTGGATGATGATTTTGAGTGTGTGGCCTAGCCACCCTCACTTTCTTCTCTTGATTTGAACGTCCAGTGGTTCTTGTCCTGCTCTGTTCCAAAGCTCCTCATTTGTGACCAAGTCTTGCCATTTGATGCGAAGGATGTACCTCAGGCATCCGTACAGCCGCGGGGTTTGGAAGCTTATTGGTAAATCATAGAATCATAGAATACTAGGACTGGAAAGGGACCTCAGGAGGCCATCAAGTCCGGCCCCCTGCCCCAATGCTGGGACCAAGTACTGTCTAAACCATCCCTGATGGACATCTATCTAACCTGTAATCTATCTAAATATAAACCACGGAGGCCAGTTTTTCAAAAGAGATAATCACCCAACATGTTAGAGAATTTCTACTCCATCAGCAAGGGCTGCTACATTCTTGAAAAGGGCTTACTTGTAAAGGGCATGAAATTGTGCATCTCCATTCAGGGAGAGGTAGGCAGTCTCTTTCTGAAAGTAAATAGAAGTATGTAGCTTAAACACAACCAACATTTGCTGTGATATAATGCAGTATATACTTTATAGATACAATAGTTCTTTAAAATGTGTAACAGTGGAAGAAATGGGTGAGCTGCTGCTGACAAGGTATTTTGGGGCTTTGGTTCCCTTTGCTCAGTGCAATCCTGGGATGTCTATATACTCTGATGCCTACAAGTTCTGTCCTTGTTATTTTTTTGCTCAGCGTATTTGCCACAAGCAGCAAAGCTAATGAAGGGGTTCCAGCTGGATGGATTTTCAGCTTTCGCTCTGAAGTTTTGCTTTTGCTGGTTAGTCAGAGTGTTAACCTTGTCCCAGTGTAGTTCAGTATCACTGGACTCAGTCCAGGATTTGCATCTTCGGGGGATGATTGTGATGAAAGCTATTGGGAGATATTTGCTCCTGCAAGGAAACATGATGTTTTGGAAAAGAAAAATGCTTAAACCAAACACACTTGCTTTTTGTAAAGGTTTACAGCAGTGTTACAGCAGATGGTGAGCTTACAGTGCCAGATATTATTAGAAACATGATTAGTACTAATAAGGTCACCATCAGTGAAAGAGAAGGTCAGTATGTGGACCTGGTTTGCAAGGTGACAGCCTGCCCTGCAGGGATGAAGGTTTTTTCCCGCAATAGCAGACTGCAGATGTTTAAAACAAGATGTTTTCACGTGTCATAAAATGGTTGCACAGGAGAGAGAGAGAGAGATACCAGTTCAGCCTAGTGCAGCTGTGACTCTCACTCACCCACACTTTGAGCTAGATCCTCAGTGGGTGGAAATCTGCGTAGCACTAGGAAAATCAATCACACAGAATAGATTCCATTCCCCGCTCAGCACAAGAGCCTCTGAACGTCATGTTTCAGAGCCTGGCTTGCGTGTCCCGTGTTTGTCTTGAGAGAGTCGCAGGCAAGCAGGAAGCACGGCAATCATCTGCTCCGGTCTCCTGGATAACACAATACCTGTTTGAGGCAGGGCAGATCCTCTGCCCTTGCTCTCCAGTCAGCCTGTCCCCCTCTTCCCTGGGCGCTGTGGTAGTGCTTCAGAAAGCCACGCTTTGTGTGCTCAGTCGGTGTGGTGGGAGCTGAGCGCCTGAGGCAGAAGGAGCTTGCACTGGCAGCGTTTCTGTGGTCATGTGACAGAGGTGAGGGGAGAGAAGGGCGACAAGGACGGAGCTAGGAAAGGCAGGGGGGACGGCAGGTGGCTGCAGGCCCCTGGAGGGGGACACTAGGAGGTAATAAAAGGCTGTGGCGATGTTCCCGCAATTTTCTCCATGCGTGGGCAGAATCAGTTCTGTTATGTGCACTGAGGCATGTACAGATGTGCACCACCAAAGAAACACAGGCTGTGGACGCTCTGCTAAATGGCTGGGTGGCACCTGAATCTCTCCTGAGCAGCTGCCCAAGCGCTCAGCTTACAGGGAACACTGGCCATGGGGAAGAGTGCTAGCAGCCTGCCCCCTTGCTCATCCCAGAGCAACATCTGTGACTCCCAGTCCATGAACCCACCAGGCCAGGACACAGACTGGACTCCCCAGTGCACCCCGGGGAAGGCCTTGCCTTCGCTCCACTTCCTGGCCTGGACTAGGGAGCCTCACAGCAGATAGAGGGAGCTGGCGCCACGTGAGAGAGCTTGGCTGCTCCCAGCTACTGTGGAATTGGGGGATGCCCCATGCGGCTGGTGAAAGGAGGGTGGGGCCCCCAGGGCATTGCTCTTCCAACCCAGGGAGTGCGGCCCTGGGTAGAGGAGAGTGCCTTCCATTGCCGGGGTTATTAAAGGGCAAATGACCACTGCTAAGGGCCTGACCACCTTGCCTCTCTCCGATGGATGAATTTAAGGGCAGCCTGCCCAGGTTGCCATGGCATTGGTCGGTGGCAGATTTTTATCATCGGACAAGAAGGGTGCAGCCAGAGCTGTGTGCATTGGCTCTGGAGGGCACACCTAGAAAAGCAGACAGGCTTTCTGGAGTGTGCGGAGAGGGTCGGCTGGGCTTTGTCTGGGATTTGCTGGTTTAAACCCTTGTTACTCCACTTAGCTCTGTTTCGCCTTGCCTAGGTGCTGTGGGCTCGGCAGTAGTGGCTGTGTGACACAGCGATCAGAAGCAGAGTGCATGTTTGTCGGCTGCCACCTGTCTTCTAGACAGAGCTCCCCCTGGGCAGAGTGTCTGTCAGAAAAGAGTGAGCAGAGCCTGCCTATGCGATAGCCGGGCAAGCCGTCGCCCAGGGCACCTCTGGGCGCGTTGAACTTATGGGCAGCCTGGCAGAGAGCATAGGCGTGATTGGATTGTGGTTTTCTAAGTGCACGTTCTCCATGGCTGGTGCTGGGAGCAGTCACATGAACATCCGCCCTCAGAAGAGCCACTGACACACTTAGACTGAGCTTGAAAAGAAGCCCCGGCATGTAATCAAATGTCACTAGCCAATCACGGTCCCCAGTAGTTCCTTCTCTTGCTGCCTGCTGCCACAATATGGGTGCGTAAAGCGAAGAGTTCTTCTTCCTAGTTAGATCCCTTCCTCCTCGCTCTGTTCATGGTGCTGCTATACTCCACTGTGCAGGGCTGCAAGTACCAGGTGCTGGTGTGCTGAGTGAGTCCAGCAGGGGAAGGTGGAAGTGGATCCTAGGGGTAGTTTCTGCCTAACTGTGGGTCCGTGAGGAGCCATCCACTGGGAATGGAAGGCGGGACATGCACAGGAGTTAATGGGGGTCATTGCTTAGCTTCAGCTGTTCCCCACAGGCGGTGGGGTGGGTTTACTCTCGGTCAGGCACAGAACTGTTCTGTGGTGCAGTTGAATTCTGACGCCGTGAATCTGGTTTCTTTGCATGTGGGGGATGTGTATTTTCATACAGTCCTGCAGGTCTGGCAGGACTGACGTATCTTGGGTTACTCTCGGGGAGGTTAAAGAGGCTGTGACAAAAAAGGGAGTAGCTTTTAGCTGGCTGTGCCCAGGGCTGGGGTGGGGTGTCTCTCCAAGGGCTCTGTTCTCAGGCTGTAAGTTCAAAGCATGGGGCACCAACTGCCAAAAAAGTGGGGGGAACCACTGGTGGCTCACTTTGTAGGGCTTTCTCTGCCCAACCAAATACATCTTGCGGGGTGGTGGTGGGGAAATGCTCCCTCGCAGACAGCATGTCCAGCTGGGAGGCGGGATTCAGTCCCATGTGGAAGAGTGCAGAACAGCGAATTTCAGTGTTAGTTTCAACTCTCAGCACCATCACCAATCCACAACGCCCTAACACCCGTTGGTACAACACTGACCGCCTCTCCCAGTCCTGTCGCATTCTAGCCATAGATCGACCTTTGTAGGTGGTCAGTCATTTGAAGCAAGTAATTTGCAAGGAGCACAATGTAGTATCGCCTGACTCCTGCATGCTGCTCTGACCTGGGCACTCGCTTTCACGCCCCTGGGCTTGCATCTCCCCTCTCACAAGTTCTTGACTTAGACTCTGAGCTCTTCAGGGGTGTAACCAGCTGCTGTAATGGGAATGCAAACAACTTTTGTGGCATAGTTAAGAGACAAAGCCCGGGAAATCCTTTCCGAGAGCTTATTAGGACTGGAAAGATTTGGAAGTGGGTGGGAGAGGTAGTCGTGTTTAGGCCAATCACAGCGAGTTAGGTTCAGCATCCCTTCAGGAAACAGGCCTGGCAGGAATACTCCTGTTCGGGACAAAAAGTCTTGGGAGGAATCTTTTAACTCAGCATTTCCCAAAGTGTGGTCCGTGCCCAGTACCGGCCCTAGGGGAAAAAAGTATCAGGCTTTAGAAAATGCACACATTAATGCTATGTACTATTATTATTGTGAATAAATAATAAACAGGGACATTTTATTCATTTTTCATTTTTTTATGTGTGTTTATATTTTTGGGCCACAGAAAAAGGTACTGAGAAAAACCGGGTTCCAACTATATAAAGTTTGGGAAACTCTGTTTTAACCCGTTTCTGTCTCCAAGGATCTAGTACAAAGGTTTGCATAGAGATTTCCGATAGGCCAAGCAGACGTAAATCCACCCGCTGTCACAAGGAAGCGCACTCTTTGCTGTGCGGAATTCGTGGACGTGTCCACAGTAGTCCTGCTGCATTCCAGGCTTGCTAATGATACAGCAGCCAGTCCTGTCATGTGGCTACAGACACTGCAAACATTCATGTGGGCTGACAGAAAAATCTGTTGCCAGTCAGATCAGGAAGGGGGCCCGTTTCTGTGTGGGCCAGGGAAGATCCCTTGCTGACCGCCGGGGCTGCCTTTTGAGGGCATTCTGCAGCATCTCCAGCTATCCTGTTTTGCAGAACTTACAGAATGACAAGAGCAAGGTGGGGTCAGATGTCGACAGGTCTGTCAAAGGAAAGGAATTGAGAAAGTGACACATTTGCGATCTTGCCAGCGGCTGTTTGGAAGGCTGTTCTCCACGGGATGTGAACCTACGCCCCTTGACAGCAGAGTGAGCTGACCAGCCTATGGCAAGCAGCTCCCAGTGACTGCTTAAGAGCAAGGTTGCAAGGTGTTTGAGCAGAGCTGTTTGCGAAGAGGTGGCTTACTGCAGGCCTGGTCGGGTGCTTTATGTGAGCTGTGAGAAAGCTGCAACCCTAATAAACCAGCTGGTTCCTGTGACAGTGCTTGAGAGGTTCATTTCCCCATTTTTCCAGGTTGTATCTTGTTCTCCTGCAGGCTCCCAAACTTCGATATGGACTCTAAGAGGCACCAAAAGACTCTGAGCAAACTACACACTTGCTTAGACTGTAGTGCTCTGTGCTGATACTAGACTTACAAGGACAGATTCTTCTCTTAGCTGGGCCATTGTGCATCCAGAAGAACACCAGTGCCCTCAGCAGCATTTCTCAGCTTTACACCAGTGCACCTGTGGGCAGAGTTCAGGCCCGGGTTCTGAGGGCACTGGTGCCCTACAAAGGAGAACCAGGCAAACTCTCTTCAGTGCTATATTTTACATGTAACAAAAGCAGCAAGGTTTGGGAACCGATTGAACTGGTGGGTGCATGATTTCTACCAAGTCTATTGGGGTAAATTCTATTAGTGGCATCACAGAGAAAATAAAATGTGCCATTAGCTTGGGGGAGGTTGTTCAGTATACTGCCATGGAGACTATCCCCCTTATTCCTGACAAGTATCAGAGGGGTAGCCGAGTTAGTCTGTATCTTCGAGAACAACAAGAAGTCCTGTGGCACCTTATAGACTAACAGTTTGGAGCATAAGCTTTTGTGGGCAAAGACCCAAAATACGTTAGCCTGTAAGGCGTCACAGGACTCTTGTTTGTTCTCCTTATTCCAAAGTGTCTGGGTCAGCCTGAGCAAATGAAACAGTCATATATCAGGCATCCTCAGTGCATGCCTTTCAGCTACCACAAAAATGGTTTGGTAGTGACTGGATTGAATCGCACTCTGTTTGTGAACAGTTGGGTGATGGACTTCCTTGGACTAAATAGAGTGAATGACTCTGGTTTGAGCAGACCTGTGAGCAGCAGTTCGGGAGAATTTCAGGAGTGTGAGGAATTCCTGAGGTAAGCCAAACTCCTAGAGGTTTGGCTGTGGTTGAGCTTGCGTGATGGAACAACGAACCGCAGAATTGAACATGCAGGATGCCGAGATGAGCTGTCCGAGGTGGGTGGTGTGATTGTGCACGTGACATCCGTTGAAAATACACCCAGGGCAAACCCATGCAAACCAACTGTACATTGGGGCCCAGACTCAGCCTTTGCACAGGCAATGGGGCTGAGTTACAGCTCCCATGCGTTCTGTTTTAAATTAAAATGGAGCAGCCCTCTGGCATCCAGCTCCACTCCCTATCTTTGCTGGCCTTCTCTGGCTCTCCTTAAGTCAGTGGCAGAACTCCCTTTAAGCTCAACTGGGCAGGGTCAGTTCTGAGGGAGACTCTGGGAGCAGGGAGGGGGCTGCCCTGTGTGTTTGGCTGCTGCTACAGTGTTCTGTTTCCAGAAGCCCTTTGTGGGTTGGAGAAAGTTCTCTTGAAGCTGATTTAGTGCACGTGCTGGAGGTTCTGGCATGTCCTGTTCTGTGGAATGAACCACTGCAAATATTTACATTGTCAGAGTCCCCCATTCGCCTCACTGTAACCGAGCTCTGCCATGCAGCTGCTCTGCGGGGCGAGATGCTATTTAAAGAGCCGGCTGGCTTTTTAGGGGGTGGAGGAGTGTGTAAAAAGGCAGCAGCATGGAATCCTGTGCAGAAGCCAGGCGCTGTGGTGCACACAGCACTCAGGCGATCGAGCAGTGATTTTACAGATCACGCACGCTCTGAAAGCAGAGCCTGGTGGAGCACGGGCATGGAGACGAGAAACCCCGCTCCTCATGTGAAGGGAGGCTGTGATTCAAAAGCCCCCTTCCTTTGCACATCCTCTCCTGCAGCAAACAGGAGTAAGGCCAGAAGCCCGTTGGCCTCGCGAGAGGCTCGGATTGGCGAGCAGTGGAACGTTGCTGGTTAGAGGCGCTTTCAGCTGATACGGTGTTTTCTGCAGCCCTTTGCAGCCAGGTTCCTGGACACCTGCAGGTAGTGTGGTCATCCAGTCCGAGTTTGCCAGACTTTATGGGGTTAACCACAGTGCCCTAAGTGGTTGCTGCTTAGTGGTCTCCCAGGGCCAGCCTTTTTTCAGGCTCATTGATGGTTTCACCGTAACCCAGGAGAAGGGGAAGCACGTGGTTGCACTGCTGCAGGGGCAGCTTGGGTGGGGCAGCGTGAGTCAGAGAATCTCAGTCGCCTTCCCAGCTTGCCTGCCGCCTCAGGGCCGGAGTAAATTGCACCCGGCCGCGCCCAGCGAAGTGTACGTTGCCTGGCACGCTGACAGAAGTATGAAGGCGGGGAGGCCTCATCCATCCCTTTTTCCCCGGTTCCTGCCACAAAGTGGCTTGTGCAGAGCAGGCTCCTCTTCCTGCACTGCTCCCTGAGGTAGGCCGATTAGATGGGGTGTTAGCAGCCCTTTGGGAGTGAATCTTGCTGGCTTCATCTCCAAGCCTGGCCTGCTGTCCGCAAGTGGCTGGCTGTTGTACATGCTGTCGCCCAGTGCCCAGGCACCGTGTAACTTCGGAACAGGAGTACGTTCCCCGTCAGCAGGGGCTGTTGCTGAGCCTCTTCTCACCCTGCAGGCAGTGCGTTGCCCTGTGGCGTTTCAACCGCATCCCGTAGGAGGAGGGCTCCAGGGAAACCACGCAGACTAGCAGCACCCTGAGCGCTAGGGTTTCTTTGTCACCTGAGCCTGTTCTTCTGGCGAGCAGTCGGATTTCACGGGGGGGCCACAAGGTGCAGAAGTGGGTTTGGCCTTGTCTACTCCAGCTGCAAGAAAGGCACGCTTGAGAGGCGCCGGGGAGGCAAGTTTCATGGCTGGTGCTATTTTATCAGCAGCATGGCTGGTCAGTGCAGGGTTACACGGCACCGACAGCCATGGGCCAAGCCTCGGTTGCCTGGACCTACGGGGAAGGGGCTGGAAAGGAAAGCAGGGGGAGGCTACCACAGTCTCCCACTGGGCAGGCCTGTGTAAACACTCTAGGTGGGGAAGTAAGCTGTAGTTGGGGGAAATATCTCTGCCCCTGCTGCCCTGCCGGTGTGGGGATAAACAAGAGGCTGTGCCAATGAATTGGGGGTCTAGGTATGTTGGCAAACTTGCTTGTTTTGTCCTTGTAAACCTGGCTGTGAAGAGCAGGAGATTCCGGGGTAAGTAGCATTGTGTTTGCATTGGCCACTGGAAATACGTCCGTCTGAAAAATAAATAAGCGCCCGATGCTGATGGAAGCTGTGTTTGCGCCCAGGACAGTGGAGGGGGCTGTGAAGGAGCGTGTGTGATGTCCTTGCAGTGGCAAGGCCAAGGGAAGTCTGGCTTAACTCGTCTTTGAGGAGAGCTGGTTTTCATGGAAAGAGGAGCAGGGCTGACTTAGCATCGTGCCCAGGTTTGTGTCGATTCCTTTCCTCTGCTCTGGCACGGCAGGCCCAGACTGCACACGAGTTCTGCTGGTGAGGCTGAGACTGCGTCATGTAACTTCTCAGCGCCAGAGCAGCCACTGGCATGGTGCTCTGCCCCGGGGGTGCTGGGAGCGTTGTCTAGTTAAGGTCTGTGGTGGGAGGAACTGTGCAGTCAGCTTGTGTCGTGCTGAGAGGATGGCTGGAAAACCAAACACAGGTAGCAGCAGAATGACGCTGTGTAAAACAAGGGTCTGCTTCAATAGTTCGTCCAGTTTGAGCCTGACCGAGTCAAAGGCAGAGAATAAGTGTCTGGGGTCGCAGGCCTAGGAGTCACCAAGGCGGAAGGAACCGAGCTGTTTGCTGAGGGTTGGGGCAGAGCTGGTGGTGGAGGGAGAATACGTGTGTGTCGGGGGTCCCAGGACTTTGCTCCAAAACATCCAGGAAAGGCAGACCAGGGTGTTGGTGCTGAATATGCCTGGAGGCTGGAAGGATGGACTGTGCGGGGGAGGAGGGACTGAGAGGTAATGGAAATCGGCGTATTAGAGGCTGTGAAAGGTCTAGGTTAGGAGTGGGGAACTGTGTGTTCCCTGTAAGCTGGGTGCTCGGGCGGTTGCCCAGGAGAGATGTGGGTGTTTCCCAGCTGCTTAGCACCGTGCCCACAGCAGGCCGCCTGTGTTTCTGTGGGTGGTGTACAGCGGCACATGCCCTGGGGCACAAAACAGAATTTACTCTGCCCGGGGATGGGAAAAACCAGAGCGAAGGCTGGCGGCAAAATTTTTTTGGGTCGGGGCCACTGGTGCACAGAAGATCAGTCGGGTGCCCTGTAAAAGTGAGACACAAACACCCGAACCCCTCACTGAGGTGGCCCCAACAGAGACCCCTTGCTCCCCTCACGCTGCAGCCCCACTGGCGGGGGAGGCGGGCAGAGTTTCAGGGCTCCCCCAGGCTGGATTAACTCTCTGGAGGCCTGGGATGAGACCAAAACTGAGGGCCTGAAGGTTGGGGGTGTGGGGCTGCCAGGGAGCAGGCTGGGTGGGAGGGTGCAGGAGCAGTCCGAGGGTCCAGGCTGGGGGGCGTGGGTCTGGTGAGGGATAGGTGCAGGAGCAGGGTGGGGGCGCAGGGTCTGGGCAGGAGGGGTGATGGGGGAGCTCTTACCTGGCACAGCTCTGCACCCTCCGCTGCCCCCACAGCATGCCGCGATTGGCCATTGGGAACAGCGTGGGTCAGGGGGAGCCTCCAGGCAGCACTTTTCTGTGCTGTAGTTCCCCAGCTGGGGGCAGGAGCAGCACTTCCTCCCTGGCCAGGCAGAGCCCACGGGCCCAATCTGACCCCTCCTGCGGTGGGGAGCCAGCGCTCCAGCCTTGCTGCCAGGGCTGGGGTTGGAATGCCAGCGCAGGCTCCCCACTGCCGGAGGGAGGGAGGCACAACCGTGAGCTTTGCCGGCCGGATCCAGGCAAACCACAGGCCAGAGCGGCCTATGGGCTTGTAGGGTCCCCACCCCCGGTCTAGGCTGGGAGCAGGGAAGGATGCGGCAGTGGGTCTCAAGACTGGAGATTGTGACTCCTCGGGGTGGCGAGGTGTCCGCCTGCACCCCCAAGCCCTGCTTCCCCAGTGGGGTGTCCATTAGCGTGAAAGGGGAAAAACAGGTGTTCGTGCATTCAGAGACTTGCTGTGTGGAAGGTCGTCATGAACTCTGCTTCTCCGGGCGCCGTCTCGGAGGCCAGGATAGCTCTGGGACCCAGGTTTTGTTCCTCCTGGTGCATTGCAATGGTTATAAAATTGTGACCTCGTTTTAAATTCTCGAGTGTTCCCTGTCCTGCTTGCAGTCAGGTGCGTGGTAAAGAAGTGTGTGAACTGGGCTGAACTGCCGTCTGTGTGCAGCCCACCAGCCTGGGGTAAGGTAGTGAGTTGTGACTCTGCTTTGGGTTCTTGTCTTGTTCTGAATTCTAAGAAATAAAGCTGTCGTGTTGCAATCTTTCAACGGGTCTTTTTCTGTTGTTGTTTAACTTTGCCGTGTGTGTGCGGTGAGCACAGCACACCTGACTCTGTGACCTTTGTCACATCACTTTCCCCATTGTGCCTCAGTTTCCCCTTCTGTAAAACAGTCTGGTGTTTATGCACCTCAACAGAGTCCTTTAAGGACACAATGTATTGGAAATGCAAATCATTATTTATTCTGACTGAACATCCTCCATGTAAGTTATCAAACCAGATGGAATTGGGTTTTGTTGTTGTTGTTGTTGTTGTTGTTGTTTTGTTTCCCCACTTAAATAAGAAATTGTTTATGTACATTAAGCTGTTGATTTCTGAGCAAAGCAACAACAAAAATTGGGCCAGTTCTCAGATGGTGAGTTGTTGGCTTTTTGCCAAAGTCAAAATAAAACAGAACTTCATTTTTTGTAACTAACAGTTTAATTTTCCTTTGGAATTGAATAAGAATGTAGACATGGAAGCATTATTTTCCACTCACCATCAGTGTGCTTTTATAATGAAAAATGGGTTTCCAGCTGATGTGTTTATAGAAAAAAAATTGTATTGAAATGTAGCCTTATTTTTTTTTTTTAAATTGGGCTTTGAGTGTCTGTTCCTTTTCTCCCAGGAGAGCAGGGGAGGGTAAAAAAGGACAATGAAAACTTTTGGGTTTCAAAAACCAGAACTTCCTTTTTTCTGCTTTTATTTCATGGAATTATCCCGTGAAATGACTTTTTGCTCAAGTCCTTTGCTGAGCATTATTCAGCCAGCTCCAGGGACAGAGATGGTCCTTCCTGCCTGACCTCCAGGACTGTTTTCCGTTCACATTTTGGCAGTTCCCATCGTTTAGCTGCAGTTGTGTCTCCAGTGCCTCAGTCCCTTGCATGGGACCCTCCCATGGCTCTGGAGGTGTGTGGAAACTCTCTGGGGTGAAAGTTCGGTGTAGGGGTTTTGGTGTAGGGCTCAGGAGACTGTCCCAGCTTTGATGGGGAACTTATGTAAATAGAAAGCAAACGGCTTTGAGAAGAAGGTTTATGGTTCTGGGTGGGAGCCTAGGAGGTCAGGCTGTGGGTTTGGGAGAGGGGGACAGGGTGAGGACCTGAGTTTGAGTCCCTAGCCGCAGAGAACTGAGCATGCTTTTTGGGGCAGTTTGCACATCACTGGGTGGGGCCCCTTCTGCCCTGGCCCCAGAATGTGCTGAAAGTCAGATGATGGATGGGCCCATGTGGCCCCGTACAGCGGCAGTGAATGCTGTCAGACCTCTTGGGCTGTGTGCAGGGGAGGTCCCTCCTTGCACCGAGCTCTGCGCCCACCTGACAGCTGCATGTGAGTGAGAGACCCTGCATGACAAGGAGCGGCCTGGGGCAAGGCTGCCATTAAGCACTGCCCCTCCCAGCTGGCCCAGGGCTACTACTGCATACAGCATGAGCAGTAAGCTCATAGGGCAGCCTCAATTTCTGTAGGTGTGACCTCTTGGAGCACCCGCAGATGGATTACAGATCCCAACAGAGAGCTGGACAGCCATGAGCAGCCCAGCTGGCCTCCTGACCAGGTGTTGGGATTCCAGGGATTGGAGGTAGCATTGTCCCGCCCAGCAAACGTTCCGGGGACTCTTCCGTGCAGATGCAGACGAAGGGCCTGAGACCCTGCCCCGTTAAACTGCCAGGGTCCTGTCGCTCTCTGGTGCCATGCTGTGAAAGTCGGTGGAGTTACACTAGCCATGTATCTGCTCACACAGGCTCCCGTGGAGCAAGGCAGGTTTATGCTGTGTGTGCATGTATGTATATTTGAATTCATGAATGTCACATTTTAATATTTGTTCTCCTGGCCTCGGATGTGCTTTGCTCTACAGTGGGTGCCTGCTGCAGCTGTAATTCTCAGCAGAGACTGTAGGCAGTGGAAGGTGGTTGAAAGCATCAACTTCCCATCTGACCTTGAGAGAGATTCAATCAGCCAGTGAAAGTTGCGGAATTGGATTATAGGATTTGCAATGAAAAAGTGGTTTAAGGGACGAGAGAGGCTACATTTGGTATTTTCAGGAGCCAGCCTGGGGAGCAGCAGCGTAGAGGGAGGATGCTGAAGGAGGCCAAAGGTGGCTGGAACCTATCAGAAGCTTTTCAGTTGACAAGCTAGTGCAATACTGCTGCAGAAAACAGTGTGTTTCCCTAAGCTCAGTATGATTGCAGGAAGAAAATTGGTTTAAATACTAGCATTTTCTTTATCTGGGAGAAAGTGATTTCTGCGTCTCACCGATAAAATCACGAGCGTTCACCTACCGAAATGTGTGTCTGTAGGAATTTTAGAATTACAGCAGAAATCCTGCCAACTGAAGGAATCACTTCATGGGTCTGGCAGAGTGAACGGCAGCCCGTGAAAGCTTGTGCCAATACATTTATTAGTCTTTAAGGTGCCACAGGACTTCTCAGCGTTCCTCTCCTCTTCTAGATGCAGTGTGTTCATCAGAGGACTGAGCTTGCCCTACTAATACTTCCTTGCACAATTATTATTGATCTGTAAGTCCAGTAATGTTGCAGTAAGGAACGCTTGATTAAGGGATTTGCTCTGAGAGAAGCAACGTGTGATTTAGTATTAATGGAAGAGATTTGTAATGCCTTTTTAGCATCCCAGAAGCCAGGCAGGTAATTGAGCACTATTTTTAAAAAAATGAAAAAATGATCAGTAAAACAGCTCCAAGCTTATAGTATAATTTATTCATATCAGTTCCTGTGTATACATTGTACCCTCAGTTCAGATGTAGTTTTTAATATTGATGTGTGCCAGGAAATCCCACCTGAGCAGAATGTAATAGCAGTCATTTCAAAAAAGATTTTGGTTAATGTTTTTTATTCCCTTCTTTCATGGAATAGTCTTTCTGCTTATTGCAAGGGAATGGAAGAATTCTCTCTCAGAGCGCACACGTTTTCCAAGTCTTTGGCTCTAGAGTTCACTCCCCAGCACTGGCCAAATAAGTTTCCAGGGTCAGGGAGAAAGAAAACTGTGCATGGGCTGGAGTGAGCAAACATATTGCACAACCTAAATAGGTTGAGGCAATCCATGCTTTTCACTCAATGTAGCAGACTGTACCAGTGCTCTAACGGAAAGGAAGGGTTGGCAACAGAACAGAGCTGGAAAGAGTTGTCAGTCATAAAAATGTGACGCAGGCTTTTCCCTTCGCAAATAACTGTTCTGAATTTGTAAGAAATCTCTAGTAACACAAGGAACATAGGAGAAACTGCTTCATGTCGGTGGATGCTTCTCAGTTACACAGCTAAATGCCGAATTGGAGAGTTGTGTGCAGAAGTAAGCTTCGTTCCAAGGGGGGCTCAGCTTTCCTGATTGCGAAGCAAAGTGGGAGTTGGAATTTAGTCTGCATTATGGCTGGCATGCAGTGAATGTGGGTGGCCTCTGGTTACAGATAACACTGGCTATGGGACATGGTAGCCGTGTGCTTGCTTGTGCCAAATGGTAATAAGCAGTCTGTGCTCCACTGAACATGTCTGAAGAGTTCATTATTTTGAAAGTGCAGCTAGCAGCTTTGCGCAACTCTACTGTAAATAAAAGAGGCTCTGGGAAAAGGATAGTGGCACAGATATCACTCTGTTTCAGAACAGAGATAGCATGAAGAACATATTGTGGTATGCACCTTCCTTTCTCTGCAGTGAGTGTCACCACACTACTTATCTCAAACAGGCATGACAAATATTTTGAGGTATGCTGAAAGCTAAAGATTTTTTCAAGGAGATAATCATGTTTATGTCCCAGCAGAGTTTGTCTGCGTCCTCAGAAAACATCTGACTTAGCAGCACTATGTGCAAAAAGAACAGCAGATGCAAAAAGGTTTTGTCCACACAGTGCCCTAGTTCTAGGTGTGTAATGGCTGAAGGTCAGTCTCCAGGTTTGCAGCTGAATGCGGTAACATTGTGCACTCAGTAAAGAGGCAGTTGTTTGGCGACGTTGTTTAGCTGTGCAAATGCTTTTCTTGGATTCTTTTTCATGCTGTTGGATAGGAAGAGGAAATGATGTTTAAATGGCATCAGTTCACATATCTTCTCCCTTGTCCAAGAGTCTGATTGAAATCTGAGGTTCCCCCCTTCCTGCCCACCATCTTTCAGTTGCTGTAAATTTGAAGTAACTGTGCTGAAGTTAGTGGGACTAGTCCTTGAACAACGGCTGCAAGATCAGATTCTATGAAGAACAACGCTGTGTACAATGGAAAACTCAGTCTAGGTCAGGAGTCCGCAACCTGCGGCTCTTTAAGGACCTCATTGTGGCTCCTGACGCTATAACTGCAAAGTGTTTTTAAAACAAAACAAAACAAAACCTTCTGATTATTTTCAATAAACGGTGAATGTCTAAAGGACCAATGAACAACTCAGATAGCAAAGGATACGTGATCTTGAAACGTTGGCTAACTCTCCCTGGTGTCCTCTAGGAAGAGAGAGGGTTCGGGAGCGAAAGTCAGGAAGGCAGTGATACAAGCATGCACATGTAGAGTGTGAGGAAATAGAAGATGTGTAACCTTTGTGAATGTCCTGCAGTAAACACGCATCACATAACAAATCGTCGTATGTGCACCATTCTTAAAACGGGTTACAATGGGTACGGTTTGACGTTATTTACTAAGAACCGCCTGGTATTCACGTGCCTTGCCGCTCTTGACTGAGATTTTTACTGAATTGGAAAAAATGGCTCTTGGTATTTTGGTTGTCGACCCGGGGTCTAGGTAATAAAGCACAGCGGCAAACAGGAGTCAGCTTACGTCTTTCCTAGTATTCTGCTTTTGCCTTTTAATCCCAAACTGATGGCAGGGACCTGTCTCATAGTGTATACCCTGGAATTCCCTCAGTCTCTCTGGTGATCTAAAGATGTAAGCTCACACAGCAAATTAGCTATAATCTCATTATTCGTCCTGGCTCAGTGTATATTACTCATGCAGATTTGCAACGTAATACTCCAGTCTGAACAGTGGATAGACAGTTTTAGGTATCTCAGGCTCTTTCATGGTATTTAAGTAGCCTCTCAACTGATTGCTGCCAGCTTTAATATTATATTCATATATATATTTGCAAAAATTAGACAAATTGTTTTTCTGCTGCTCCATTCATATTTCTTTGAGGCACAAATACCCAAGTCTGGAAGACACTGGAGCAGGGGTCTGCAACCTGCGGCTCTGGAGCCACATGCAGCTCTCTAAGGACTTCTTTATGGCTTCCAATGCTACGATTACAAAGTAAAATAAACCCTCTTGATTATTTTCGATAAAGGTGAACAGTGCCCAGCAATGAACAACTCAGATCTAAATAGCAAATGATATGTGATCTCGGAACATTGGATAATTCCTCCTTTAATATGTGCCGTGCATTGTGGGATATGATACTGTACCTGTGTTTCGCTCATGTTTCTAATAAAGTCTTGATTTTTGAAAAGGAAGCTTGTAGCATTCCTACTGTGAAGGGCACTACACACTTTAAGGGAAAAAAACTGAAATTAAATGTGAAGAAAAATTGGCACGGTTAAAGTGGGTTTTGGGGGGTGAAAGTCAGGAAGACAGTGGTACAAACATACATATGTAAAGGTGAGGAAATAGAATAAGTAGAAAGTTTGTGAATGTCTTGCAGGAAACATGTATCACATTATAAATCATTATGCATGCACTCTTCCTAAAATAGGGGTTACCCAAAGTACGGTTCGATGTTATTTATTAAGGACTGTCTCATATTCACATGCCTTGCTGCTCTTGAATCGTTTAGTTTTTTTACCAAATTTGAAAAAAGGCTCTTCCTGCTATTTTGGTTGTTGATCCCTGCACAAGAGTGAGATAGGGAGGCTAAGAAAAATGCTAGAGCCAAGGAGTTGTCTTTGAGTCATTTTTCTAACGTACAGAACACGGTAAAAGGTCCAACAAGATGATTTTATTTCCCTGATCTGGTTTTCCAAAGCATGGGGAGAACTGAAGGTGGAATACACTTGAACTAAAATCCTTTCCATTGCTCCCTCATTAACCTCTCAGTCAGAGACTCCTTAGAAATCAGCCTTATAACTGCATGTGGAGGTAAAGCCTTCTCTGAGTAATAGAACTCTGCAAAATGCAGCCGTTTGGTGCAAAGATTTTTCTTTGTTTTGTTTGGGTTTTCGTGCTGCCTTACACGTGTTCATGGCAATGCTCAGCAGGGGGTACATGTTTCTTCTTCAGAAGTACTCAAAGCTAAACTCCATCATAACCGCTGAGTGTCATTTGCTTCCATCTGAACTCGTGCACCGTGGCAAAGTTCACATGCTTTTTACTCAAAGTGAAACCCCCACTTGCTCAAAGAACAGCACCTGGTGAAGCCAGTGGAAAAGGTTGTGGACCCTGGGGACTGAACTGAGATGAACGTGTGTGTGTGTGTGTGTAGTTGCACACGCTGAGCTGTTTCCTACAGCTGCTCTGCAGGAGATGCTCCTTCCAGCTGAACGAAGGAAATGGCAGTGCATTTCTTTGAGGCTGTGATGTGTGTGAAAACATTATCTGATGCTCTTTTGTCAGTAAATGAGGGGCCCAGCTAAACACCTCTTTTTGCTATCGTCGGCACCTTGCTGCTGACTCTGAAGATCACAGTGGAAAACGAAAGGCACAAGTTAGAAAGAAGTCCAGCCCTAGTTAGTAGGATTTCTTGTTAACAGAACTGAATAAATCCACAGCTTGCCGTAGGAAATCGTCAGTGATGTGTTTTATCATCTTTTGGGGATTACTATTTTGAGCAGCTGGGACCTGGGGATTTCAGAAGCACTTGCTGTGGGGATAACTCTGCTTCTGTTCAGACAGAGGCCACCAATTTGCTTTTGCAAGAGCAAGTTAGGCCAACATGTAGGGCTTGTGCAAACACACTTGTGGTGCTTGTAAGTTTCCTTCTGATCTGTCTTTGGAACTTCGTAGAAAAGTTGCTTTAGAACCAGGAGGTGGGAAATTTAAAGAAGTGAAACCTTCACGCTACCATTTTCCCAGTTATTGCAAAATCCATCTGCTATGTGATACACCACTAAGTATAACCAGGTGTGTTATCTTTAGCAAGCTGCATTTTCTTGGGCAGCCTTTTTGTATAGCATCCGTACTCAGTCCCTCTTGGGATTTGCATTACCAGGTCATCTTTGTCCAATGTTTGCTGCATTAATTTTACCCCCATAGCATTTTACACTGTATACAGTACATAGAAAACGCCAAATACCTAATAATCCACTTTGATATTCCTCACTTTAACCTGGTTCACCCTTTAGAAATAGAAAATGCCCTATGATTTCTCTTATCAGACTTTGGCCATGTCGACACTAGCCCCAAACTTCAGAATGGCCATTTGCATGGCCATTTCAAAGTTTGGGGCTAGTGTAGACGTAGCCCTTGTCATACAGCACGATCCATGTTGTGCCATTATTTGGTGGACAGTGTGAAGGATACATCTTAAACCCAAATTGACTCCATTTCAAATTGCTTCCTGACCTTGGGTGGGTCATTTAACCTCTGTGCCTCAGTTTCTTATCTGTACAAAGGGGTTGATAGCACTGCTCTATGTTGTGAGAGCAAATGCTACTCACTTACTGTAGTGATGGGGGCCACCTAAGACCCTGAGCTTATCTGATAGCGTGGACCCATAGTGATGTGTGAGGGAACTCGCAGGATTTCATTGTGTACAGATTCAAAGGTAATAGCACAAGGAGCATTTCACTAGATGCTAGTTCTAGTTACACAGACTGTTTTCACTGGCACACGTGGCAGCTTGGCAAAGTGGATGTGTATCTGTGGTGCTTAATGCCCATCAAAGATCAGGCTGATTCAGCTGCAAAACCCAATTCTGTTTTCCGTAGAACAGTGCATGGTGTGGCGCCCCTGGTTACAAACAGGCACGTGTTGTGTGGGTTTTCCATGGGAGGTAAACCTACCACCCCCCACCCACCACCAAGTCCTACTGGAGAAACAGCTGGCTGCAGTAACCAGCGTTCAGGAGTCTGTCTGGTATCTGTGTTAGCCAGTGTCAGAGGCCAACCACTTTTAGCCTGGGCGACCACTGTGCAACTGCAGCTGGCAGCATGCACTGCAAGCCACAAGCGACTGGAAGGGGAGGCTGTGGGAAGGAGGAAGAGAAAGTGGCTTTTGCAAAAGCTTCTACTGTGAATCTCTGCTTGAACTGCCCTTGGGGCGTGCTGGCTGCATGCTGCTCACCTGCCAGGGCTGGCAGATACATGTCTTCAGAGGCTGCCTCCATTTTGTGAGGAGCTGGTTGTGTTTAGCCTGGTTTTACAGCCAGCTTCAGGCTCCTGGCTGAGGCGCTGCCCTGGGCCTGGGAAGGAGAGCAGGCGTTCCACTCAAATCCATCCCGCCTGGCTAGGGAGGGGAGGACGCGGCAGTGGGTGCAGCTGCCAATGCACCTGGATCAATGCACCGAGCAGTGGGTTTGATTTCCCCGCGTGCGGCCGGTGGGGAGAGCAGGAGCGAGCCCTGGCTAGAGTCTGGTCTTCTCTTTGCCAAGAGACAAGGCAGCTCCAAAAGCTTTTCAGTGAACTTCACTGTGTTGCACTGAAAATAGGATCTCCGCCGTGCTGCCTAATCCTTGGGCGAGCCTGGGCCTGTGCTAGTCTGGTGGACGGGAGATGCGGGCCTGCTGGGGGAAGGCTGGTGGCCTTTGTGACTCTCTGGGTTCCCCAGCCAGCCAGGGACCAGACCACTCCCAGTTGTAAGGTAGAGCCGTTCCCGGGCTGCTCAGAGTTACAATGGCTTGTCCAGTAGTCACGCTATCATGGTGCTCCTGCTTCAACCCACAGATGTCGTGTGCTGGTGCCAGGAGGAGAGGAATTCTACGCTGAGCGGGAGCTAGCTTTCCCTCCTTTGTGCTGGCAGAGACGCATAACGCCAGCTCAGTCATTGGGTGGCATGAAACTAACCCTGCCTCCTTCCCTCTGTTTCACACCTACAATAGGCGCATAAGGCCATGTACCTACTTGGTGAGGAGTGAGGTAGTGTGGATGCAATGTGTTGATAATAAAGGGCCAAGTGCTTTCACCTTCTTCCAGCAGCGCTGAGGTTGGCCAGAAAAGTGTGTGTTTATTTGTGCATTGTTGCTGAGTGCTGTGCAGTGAGCCGAAAGCATGGAAGTGTGAGATTGTAGAGACCAGGGGGGATGCATTTCTGCAGAGCCCAGCCATCTTCTGAAAAGTATTTTCAGGAAAAATAGCTGATAATTAGGGACATTTGGAATGTGAATACAGCTGTGGTTGTGTTAGGTTAGATCCCTGCTCCGCACATCCAGTGTCTGTTTCAGAGTTCCAAGTGTCTGACTCATGGTAAGGGCAAATAACTCATCACAGTGTCTCAGAGCTTTTGAATAGTAGCAGAGAGGGAGCCGTGCTAGTCTATATGTGATCAAAACAAAAAGCAGTCAAGTAGCACTTCAAAGACTAGCAAAATAATTTATTAGGTGAGCTTTCGTGGGACAGACCCACTTTTTCAGACCATAGCCAGACCAGAACAGACTGAATATTTAAGGCACAGAGAACCAAAAACAGTAATCAAGGAGGACAAATCAGGACAAAATGATCAAGGTGAGCAAATCAGAGAGTGGAGGGGTGAGGCGGGAAGGTCAAGAATTAGATTAAGCCAAGTATGCAGAGCTTTTGAAATGCATCTCGCTGGCTGATTTTAACCTACTGTGAAGCCGTGATTGTGTAGAGGAGCTGAGAAAAGTCCTGTTTATGATGGGGGGCGGTGGGAAGAGTTTTGAATTACACTGTCAGTCACATCAGACTCTTTTAAAGCACACTTAGAGGTGCTACTCCTGCAGTCAAATCTGCACGGATGGCCCTTGCGTGGAAACGACACATGATCTGGGCGGCCGTGTGATTCTACCTGTGTGGGGTCCAGGCCTAGCGTAGGAGTTGTGGGAACAGAATACTGAACACTTCTGATCACTGCCTGTTCTGAGTTTGAATGGCTCCGGCCGTCACAAAGATGCTTTTGACCTGCCCAGTGTTGGTCTAGGTGATGAATCGCTAACCTGCAAAACTTCAGTTTAACAACAGACCCATTTGCGTTCGTTTAAATATGGTCTAGAGAACCTATCGTAAAATCCTAGGGCTGGAAGGGACCTCAAGAGGTCATCTAGTCCAGCCTCTGCTTCAAGCATTTTTGTACCCTTCCCTGCCCGCAGTGTGAAAAATCCAAGCCAATTTAGTCCAAATTTGGTAAAAATATTAATTTTTTTCCTGGTCCAAAAGTGTTCAGGCCAAGTTTCAGCTGGAAGGAATTTAAGGCTGATTGATATTAGCTTATAATAGCCCAGCTGGCTGGCTGGCTTGCAGCTACGTGCAGTGGTACAAAGAGAGGGCCAGATCTTGACCCGCAGTGGAGGAGCACTCAGCATGGCTCAGAGGGAGAAATGGCATTGGCAGTTTTGAAGCACGTTGCGGCTGAGGGTGTGGTTGGCTGGTGGTGCCGGGAGGATGGTGTGGCTTGGAGCTGGATGGGTTCTGCCCACCAGATCTGCTCGGATTCTCTGGGGCCGAGGGCTGTGGAAGGGGTGGGTAGAGTGCTGGGGAGCCGCCCTTGGCTTGGGAGCGTGACTCCAGTACTGTGTCGATTGGAGCCTTGCTACTGAGGATCTCCCAGGCGTCAGATGGCGCACCTGCCTTTGCTCAGCCGCGCGTGGATGGGAAAGGCAAACTGGAAGGTGTGAACTACCAGCTGGGCAAATCAGCCGAGACTTTCCAGGCAGTGGGCCCAGTTCTCTGTTGACCTGCTCCATGGGGAGCCGACAGTCACATCCTGTGTGCTGCATGGGACTTAACCAGGCTGGGGCGCAGTAGGGGAGGGGAGCATGTGCTTTTCCTCCACCGGGGCAGTCTTGTGCCATATGGGAGCAGGTGTGTCACCCCACTGGCTGTGAAAGGAGAGCAAATTGAACCCCAGTTCCTTGCATTTAAGAATCATCTCAATATCCTGGACCCAAGACCCATTGTTTGCGCTTTCCCGCTGCTCTGAGCAGTTGAGGAAAGGGCTGTGAATTTCTGCCCACTTGCAGCAGCATCCGAGGGAGGCCCAGTCTAACTCCTGCCCCTGTTCAGTGAAGGCACCTCCTCTCCTGGCAGCTCTCTCGCAGCCTATATTCCCTCAGGGGAGCAGTACAACTATGTCTAGGATCCGCAGGCTCCTTTTCGCTAGTCCCTAAACTACCCCCCAGAATGGAGCTCTCGTGAGAAAGGCGTTAACCCCAGGCTGCTGTTAGCTGCCTGTAGCAGTCAAGCCCGGGTACTAGAACTGGGTATTTCTGCGGGGAATGCAGGAATTCACCAGTCCGCCCCAACCAACTTGGAGCAGAGCAGCCTCTGCCACGTGGGATCTGTGAAGATAGTGGTGCACCTGCGAGCCAGCCACGGTGCTGGGAAGGGTTTTTTGGCTCTGGACCCTGTGCAACCATCTGCTAGCTCAAAGCTGTGCTGGCCAATCAAGCAGGCCAGATTGGTGCTGGCTTCTTAAAAGGCATATTTTGTATTTGCTGGTACTCACAGGGGCTGTGTAAGCTTCCCATTCAGCTTACTGGCTGGTTCTAAGTACGCGTCCCAGTGCATCTCTTTTTATGGAGAGGCGGAAGCATCACTGAAACTAGGATCCATTTTGCCAGGGAAACAAACCCAGTGACTTCCGTACGAAATACCGATTCTCCATCTCCTCCTTTTCTGAGTGCAGTAAAATTTTGGCTCTGGAAGGCCTTGCTCACTCGCAGCCGCAGGGCAAGTTCATTGTGGGCGGTGCAGTCCCCAGAGCTGCCCCCCCAAGGACAGGGCATTCCCAGGTGATGGGAGGCTGGCAAAGCCAGCTCTGCCGCCTGCCCCTCAGTAGCGTTCCAGCACTGGGGCGTGCAATGGGATGTTGCCAAAGTATTGTGCGCCAGGGGTCCCTGTCCTGTGGAACAAGCCTTGGGGAGCTGTTACTGCTGATGTGGAATTTACAGCTGCCCTGAGCCATGTGCAGTCTATGGCCTTCACCTCTCCACGCTGGTGCTGAGCCAAGCTTGGACCTTCTGAGGCGTCTGTTCTGTTCCCGTGTAAAAGGGTTTGGACTTGCGGCCTGGGGTCATGCGAAGTTGTTTTTTTATCCTTGCTCTGCTGGAATGGGAAACGCGTTTTATGCGCAGGGGAGGGCGCGTCATGTGAGCGCTAAACAGTGACGACTAGACTAGCAGGCCTTGCTGTGTGCCAGCCAACTGGCAAAGGTAAGTTTTTTGAAAAGTTTAAACGCCGTCCCTTGGAAAACAGCGAGCAGCTCCATGGGAGCTGAGACACTAAAGCTGCATCTGCACTACGAGGTAAACTCCAATTTAAGGCAGTTAGTTGATCTTACCCCATGCCTGTCTTTGCTGTAAATACCATTCGCTCGATTGTTGGGAGCACTAATATCGAGATTACAATATCACAGCCGGGTATAACGTCAAGCTCGGATTCAGAAATTTGATTAAAGGCCAGTGTGGAAGCGCCACGTCTTAAAATTGAATTTATTAACCTCCAGAGGTGTCCCCGAGGTATCCCACAATGCCCCACACTGCTCCGCTCTAGCCACTGTTCTCCAGAGCTACGTCTACACGTGAAGCCTACATCGAAGTCGCGACATCGAAATAAGCTATTTCGATGAATAACGTCTACATGTCCTCCAGGGCTGGCAACGTCGACGTTCAACATCTACGTTGCGCAGCACCACATTGAAATAGGCGCTGCGAGGGAACGTCCACACGCCAAAGTAGCACACATAAGGGTGCCAGGCACAGCTGCAGACAGGGTCACAGGGCGGACTCAACAGCAAGCCGCTCCCTTAAAGGGCCCCTCCCAGACACAGTTGCACTAAACAACACAAGATCCACAGAGCCGACAACTGGTTGCAGACCCTGTGCATGCAGCATGGATCCCCAGCTGCAGCAGCAGCAGCCAGAAGCCCTGGGCTAAGGGCTGCTGCACACAGTGACCATAGAGCGCCGCAGGGGCTGGAGAGAGAGCGTCTCTCAACCCCTCAGCTGATGGCCACCATGGCGGACCCCGCTATTTCGTTGTTGCGGGATGCGGATCGTCTACACGTGCCCTACTTCGACGTTCAACTTCGAAGTAGGGCGCTATTCCCATCCCCTCATGGGGTTAGCAGCTTCGACGTCTCGCCGGCTAACGTCGATGTTAACATCGAAATAGCGCCCAACACGTGTAGCCGTGATGGGCGCTATTTCAAGGTTAGTGCCACTACTTCGAAGTAGCGTGCACGTGTAGACACGGCTCAGGTGTGCCAGAATTAGGTGACAGGAAGACAGTGAATCTCAGATCAGGACCAGGAAGCCTATGGCTGTGGGGTCATGTATGTATGAGAGTCCGAGAAATGTCTGTCTCTCTTTGCTATTAACGCTGTGAGCGCATCTACCCATTACAAATAGCCCCTGCAGGGAGTTTGTGGTTCTGTCTCTACGCTTGGGGTTTTGGGGGTTTATTCTGCACTGCCTGGCGCCAGCTGCTTCCCTGCCGCACCACATGGCAACAAGGCTGTTGTGGAGGTCGTGTTTGCATAACACACCCAGAAACTTTTTCTCAGCAGTTTACATTTGTGCGCAAACTCCCCTCCCTGCTCCATAGGCGATGCACAGTCTGATGTTTCCCTTGCTCAGATGCATCACGTGGGTGGCCCCCGACCCAACCCAATAAAAGGCTGCGCCTGCCGTTTGGTGCTGACCATGTCATAGATTGCGTGCGTTTAGGGCTCCAAGGGTGGGAAGGAGGTTCAGGGGCTTGCTACCACCAGGGGAAAGTCTCCCCCGGTGGCTAAAATACTCAGGGAGGACCACCTCAACTGGTTCCCCACTGAACCCCCGCAGACTCATAGCATTGGACCACTGGGGGCTGCAGCTGCCGGGGGGAAGACTCCCCCGGCAGCTAAGTTACTCGGGGGGACTAGTTTAGCTACTTCAACATTCCAAGCAGCTCTGCAGCCGCAGACCACAGCACCCCCCCCCCCCCCAAACAAACCCACCAAAAATATTTTCAGGAGCTTGCTGTCCATTGCAGGCACCTGCTAGCTTTGTATTGGGGTTATAAAATCTTTTTGCTAACATCTCCTCTGTCTTCATGCTTTGACCCCCTCAGAAACACGGTGGGGACTCATTGTGATTCCTGTTTCCATTGTAAGTTCAGCG
The DNA here is from genome assembly GCF_033958435.1 of Carettochelys insculpta. NCBI lineage: Eukaryota > Metazoa > Chordata > Testudines > Carettochelyidae > Carettochelys > Carettochelys insculpta. Next base: position 3,721,090 of record NC_134149.1, on the reverse strand, counting down.
TATGATATTTCACCGCCATCACCCGGCTTGGCAATATCTCTGTAGTGAAGGGGAAAGTCACAAATTCTTTTTCCGTAGACTTTTCTGCCCTCTTTCTTCTAGGCCCCTGTATTATTTTCAGGGATCACATGCAATGCTGGGAGGTGGGACTATCCGCAGATGGCCAGTTGGGAATGCAGGCGTTGCACACAAGCCTTATTGTGCCCCGGAAAGCCAGAGACCCTCCCCATAAGCAACTCTCTTTTCTGAACATCTTTCCTATCTTCTCTTCCTTTGTGCTTTTTGGGGTCCCTGTGTTATTTTCAATAAAGTCAAAAATCTTTTTTTCTTTCTAGTTTTCTATCCTCTTTCTTCTAACTTTGAGAATACAGTCAGGGTCCCTGTATTATTTTCAGGGATCGGCTACAATCCTGGGAGGGGGGACACTCGGTGAATGGCCAATGGAGAATTCAGCTGCAGGAAGAAGACATTTGTTACTTTTTTTTCCTTCCTTTCAACGGCAAAAATGGACGTTTGCTTAGCACAGGAGGGGAAAGAGGCAAATGCAATGAGGGAAGATGTCAAAGACCAGTGAGCATACCCAGAATGCTACGGGGATGAGGGAACTGTGGGATATGTTCCCATAGTGCACTGCTGCAGCAGTCAATGTTTGCCAATATGAGTGTGGCAGCGATGAGTTGACTTTGTGAGGAGCACATGGAAGGTGAGGATGGTCAAATTCAAATTTATTAATTCCAGAATTACAAAATCAATATTAATAAAGTCAGATTTATCTTGAAGTGTAGACCCAGCCTAAGGAATTTATTAGGCCATGCGGTCTTGTGGGTAAAACCCATGAAAGCTCATGACCTGGAAAGTTCATTAGTCTCTAAGGTGCCACGGGGCTGCTGCTTGTTTCTGAAGTTACAGGCTAACACCCCTACCCCTCTGAGACGCCAAGACCCTTGAATTAGCAGAGTGAAAGAAGCAGGCCTGCAATGGGATCGGTGAGGCTGGATTGCATGTCCACGTAGCTCTGCCTGTGTGGGTCGGTCACGTTGTGCCTCTCGAGGTTTGCAGTTGTTTTGACTTGGCCCTGCCAATGCAAAGGGAGAGTGACTCATGAGTGGCTTTGCGTAAAGCAGATACATGTACTGTAAAGCTGGGAGTTCCATGGCCAATGGGACGCCTCAGTCCCACAGTGGCTCTTGAAGTGAATTGTTTTGTGACTAATGCTGTGATGTCTTTACTGCTGCTGTTGAACTTATTTAACATGACTAGCGTTATCATCATTTGCCAGGGCCCAGTGCTCTGCAAACACAGAACGAGCCAGGCAGGCCCCACCCAAGACCTGAGGTCTCTGTACTGAGATGTGCGTGCTACCTTTTTTTTTTTTTTTTCTCCCAGAAAACGCCAGGAAGCAGCAACTCAGAAGAGAATAAAGAGCTCTTCTCAGAGGTGTTATTTTTATATTTTTGGAAGAATTAATTTTTTTCAATGTCACCAAATTCGCTAATTTTCTGTACGCACCAGAAAATTGGTCGCTAGCAGAGTGTGCTCGTACTGTTGGTGGCAATGCTGTTAAACCAAGTGTGATTTTATAGCTGCCTTTTGGATGTGGACATGAGCCTCTCGATTGGTATTAAGTGATTTCTGCACACAAGGCCTGTACTCCTCAGGAGTTATTTCCTTTCCCAGTGGGGGTGTGGGAAAAAAAACCAAGCATTTAATGGCCAGGCAGTTGTATTATTGTTTTTAATAAAAGGAAATACTTAAGAAGGCACCATGGCTGTTTTCCCTCATTCCCTGCGGGTTTCCCGTACCCTGAAATGATTCAGATGGAAAGAATTTTGAAACAAATGTACTTTTACCCATAGGTGTGTGTTTAACTTTTACATTTTTACTCAGGTTTCCACAGGGATGAGTGGGTTCAGTTTCTCCTTTTCACGCTAGTAGGAGGTTTCACTTTCAGGTATTCTATAGCAGCCCAGTTTGGGTTCCCAGAGCTGCAGAAAAAATGAGAAAATAGTGATTATTGTTGCTGTGGTTTTTATTAGTTCCTGAAAATATTTGTTTGTATATTAAATTGGGAAGAACACTCTGGCTTAAGTTTCATTTGACACAGATCCTGATAACAGTGCAGCAATTGTAAAATTGTTTTCACCTCCCTGATACAATAACATAAATATATAACAGGTCACTTTTTTTAAAAGAAGCAAAATACCCTAGCCGAATGCTCCGCTTAGCTGGGAGGTTTGTTTCAGTTCTCCAAACACATCAATAATTGATTTTCTCCCAGTACCCTGAGTGTTGCCTTCACTGAAATACGGCTTCATTATTTTTTAGGGCCGGTGTACTCGAGAGAACTGCAAATATCTTCACCCTCCCCCGCACTTAAAAACACAGCTCGAAATAAATGGACGCAACAATCTGATCCAGCAGAAGACGGCGGCAGCCATGTTTGCACAGCAGATGCAGTTCATGCTGCCCGGCGCTCAGCTACAGCCAATTGTAAGTGACCGAGATGACTTGGGTTCCTCTTTGTCCTGACTGCTTTAGTATTGATGTATGACGGCCCCGATCCTGCCGTCAGACTTGTGCAAACAAACTTGTGTACCTGGATGGCACCAGGTTGGCTTTTGTAAGAATCTGGGCGGGGAGAAAGATCTGTCCCTGTGGCTTTGTTTGTAGGTTTGGGGCCCAGAGAGAGACAGACAGTGAGGTTAGTCCCATGCGAAGCCCTACTGAATCTGGGATAGTTCATCCTGGGGGGAGCGGCATACGCCTCATGCCACCGTCTTGCCAATAGAAGAGCAGGGCTGATAGAAGGCATGGAAGGATTCTGGCATTCAGCCTCCTCTCCGTTCATTGGCAAATCTTGGAGAAGGACCTGGCTTAGTTGTCAGAGCGCAGGACGGGGCTCTGGGTGCTCCAGCGTAGCAGACCTAGATCCAACACCAAGCAGCTTTCGCAAGCCGCTTATCCTCCTTTTCTGGCTCCCTCAGCCTGTGAAATTCCAGGGCCACGAGCCCTAGAAATGATTAGTGGACAACCAAATGGGCAAAACCCGGGTCTTAGCGCTGCATGCTCATCGGGTGGGGCACTCCTCTGCTCTTCGAATAGACATGCCTTGTCGCTCAGACACAATAAGCTTCACACCACTGTGGAGCATGCAACCCGTCCGTTTGCACCGCAGAGGAAGGTGGAAGGTCAGTGTGTAGATTTCATGTGCTGTATCTGGAAGGATCCCTTCCAACCCCCTTTCCAGTAGCTCATGTTTGGAGATCCAGAAGGTGCTGGTGCCAGTCGGTCTGTGTACTCCACAAACCATGGATCCAGGAAGAGCTGGAGGGGTTTGTACTCAGCTCAGCGCTGGCCTCTCTTTTTATTACTTGTACTCCATACTTTGTAGAGGCCCTGGTCAAGGCCCCGTTCTGGTAGGCACTGGGCATGTATAACCAAAGCCGGCTCCTGCTCCACCCAGCATCCAGGTAGAGCCTTCTGGTTTTCTCTTCAAGAATTAAAATTCTTGCTTGAGTTGCGGCTACATGGAGTTGGGCTGAAATGGCCCAACCTAGCCGCGGATACAAGTGTGAGTCTATTGTAATGCCAGCAGCATCCAGCGGGACGAGGAGAAATTTGTGCCCCTCCAGAGAGGGGAGGGCAAAGGGGTGGGAAGTGTCTGTCTAGGCTAGGGACTGGGTGATCCTGCCACGGCCTGCTCAGGCGTTAACATTAGCCCTGGGCAGCAGAGCAGGGTGCATTGGATGGGGCGGGGTTAGTGTCGCTGAAGCGGCTGGTTACCACCTCTGGGATGTTGGGGAGTGGCTGCTGGTGTACGTGAGCGGTGCCGGAAATGCCCCTCTGGTACTGACAGCATTAGAAATCGACGTGAAGGAGGTGCAGGTTGGTAAAAGTGGTGCTGATTGATCAGGGAGCCACTTGCCGAGGGACATAGAAAAGCCCTGCTCTAAGGCAGGCAGGAGTTACTGGCATGGGGCAGTGCCAGGGTGGTCTGCCTGGGTTATACAGAGGCTCAGACCAGATAACTGCCACAGTCCCTCTAGCCCATGGTTTCCCCAACTGGGGGCATGAAGAAATTCCAGGGGGTCGCGAGGCAACTCACCCCCCTCTCCTCCAGTCATTCCCCGCACCCAAAGAAAAAGCCATCCTTTGCTTCTGGCTCTCAGCCCCTGCCATTTTATGTGGGCAACCCTTCAGAGCCACTGTAAAAACCAGGCAGCCGGCCCAGACCCACGTGGAGATACCTGCCTCCTGCAAAGTTGAGTGAGTGTGGGTTGGGGAAGGGGAGGAGGAGGAGGAGAAGGATGGGGTCTGGGGGTGCCTGGCTTGTGGGGGGGCGTGTGCTCACAGGGCTTGGGCGGCCAGCTTGCTGGGCTTGTGGTGCTTGGGCGTCTGGCCCCAGCACTGGGGGGGCTTGGGCAGGTCAGGCTGGCAAGCAGGTGGTTGACCTCGGCAGTGTAGGACTCAGGTGGCTGGTGGGTGGGCAGCTGGCCCCAGCAGCGTGGGACTCAGAAGGGCGGGCAGCTGGCACGGGGCTCAGGCCGCTGGCCAGCTGGGGCTGCACCAGGCACCCACAAGGGGCCAAAAATATTTGTGCTTATTTTTAATTTTAAATAATGTTTTCATCTTGAGTTTTTGTGCTTATTTTAAATGAGGAATTGAATGTTTTGTTAAGCGGGGTGTGGATGATGGCAAAGAAGAGGTGGGGTGGGCGCAACAGTTTCCCAAACATCAAAAGGGGGGCGCGATGCTGGAAAGCTGGAGAACCCCTGAGCTAGCCCAACAGCCTGCGACTCTGTGGAATCCTGTCCTGGCTTGGAGTCCTGGTGCCTTTGTGCAAAAGGGGGTTTAGTTCAATCCGTGGCCTTGTAAGCATTGGGATTTTTATAGCAGATGAAGCGGACGTGTATCCTCAGAGGGGCACGGGTGGCGTTTTCTCCCTGGCGGGAGAATAGCCTTTGTTAAGGCCTTGTTCCAAACAGCATGTTTACTTGGTGAGGTCGTGTTCCAACAGGGGAAATTGGCTATTGTTCTCCTTTCTGGACAGTTACTTGGTGTGCTGGTGGTGCTGTACAGCTTTATTAAAATTGTTTAATAAACCCAGAGCCAGATTCTGTCTTCTAGATGTGTGCGCGTGACTTGTGGGCAGCTTTCCGTTGAGGCCCATCACCAGGGTGTTTGGCCCCTCACCTGCTTTAATGGCCCTGTCCTCTCCACTCCCTGCAGCGTAGGAAGTATTTTAGCTGCAATCCCTATTTCACAGGTGAGTAACAGAGGCACAGAGAGCGGGACTGAACTGCCCCGGGTCCCTCAGGACGGCAGGATTGAACCCAGATCTGCTGAGTTCTTGCCTTGGGAAGCCTCCGAGCGAGTTCCCCATTCAGAATCACTGCTCCATAGAGGGGATCACAGCTGAGGAGAAGTATCTGTGGAAGGAGTTGTTGAATTCCCAGAAGACGTTCCCACTGGATTCCCAGCACTTTGTTCAGAGCAGCTTTTTGCCCCAGCTGGGATTTTCCTCCGCAAGGCGTTCACAGTGGTAAGAGGTTATCTTCTGAGCTACTCAGAATAGCTGCAGGGGATTTCCTCTTGGGGAAATTCACATGTTTTCCATCATGAAATCGGTGGGCCAGGTTTACTCCTAGTGAACCTCAGTCTGTTTCCCGGTGGTGAGGGGCTGCTTTGTTTTGGAAGTCACCCTGAGGGATGAGACGCACGCTCAGGTTTGGAACTGGACTTGGGAAGATCTCTCTCTAAGGGATGATAGAAAAGTAGCTGCATTTTCTTTGTTCGCTGCTTCTCAGAAGGGCTGCAGTGAAAAGTGCCCCACCCTTTCCCTCACCCTGCTCTCAAAGTGCAGGTCAGTTTTCTCATACTGAGTCCAAGCTGCTCCACTCGCTTGTCCCCAGGTTTAAGACAAACAGGAGCATTTGCCATTTCCTCGACTTTGGTATTCCCCAGGACGCTGGCAGCAAAGAGTAGGTCTACACTTACTGGAAGGTCAACTCCTTCGAGGTCAGTCTTCAGGGTTCGTTTTATCGTGCTAAGTGGGGGCGCATTAATCGAACTGTCAGGGCTCTCTCCTCGGCCCTGGTGCTCCGCAGTGTCGCAAGGAGTAAGGTAGGTCGATGGTGGAGTTTCTCCCATCATCTTTCTTCTGTGTGGACAGCCAGAAAAATCAATCTAGGATGCCTTGGTTACAGCTACACAATTGTCATAGCTGGAATTGCGTCTCTGAGTTCAACTTTTCAGTTTAGTGCAGACCTGGCCAGAGGCCGACTTAGATGCTTTTCCTTTCGGAATGAGAAGGGGAACCTTTCACCTTCCCGTACGTTCGGTAATGGACTTAAACACAACCTTCCTCTACAAAAGGGTTTTACCACAAGACTACAGAGGGAGACAGCTGAACTGGAACTCATTTGCAAATTTCACACCTTTAACCCTGGCCTGAGTAGAGACCGTAACTGGCTTCTGCATTACATGGTCCATTTCCCCACCTTTGATACTGGCAGAAATGAGACATTTTAGCTGGTCCTGCTAGTGGCAGGTAATCCTGTTTATTGTTCTTCTCTCCCCCACGATATAAACCCAGGATTCTATTCCTCCTCTCTGTTTTTCACCTGGCGAAGTGGGCTGTTCCCACCAAAGCTCATGACCTAATGAGTGTGTTAGTTCTCTGCTAAGCAGGACCACGTGGGTAGCCATGTTGCACAGTAACAGCACTGGCAACAAGCAGTCCTGCGGCACCGCAGAGACTATCTCCTCTTCCTACCTGGCGCTGCTGCTGCCATTTTGTCAGGGCTCCCATTCATTTTCATCTCCTTCCCTGCAGAGAACAGAGGTGATTCCTTAGCTCAGGTCAGTATCCAGCCTTTCCGTCTCAGGTAGGGCTAGGATTAGTGCAGTGCATATGAAGACAGCTCCTCCCCTTCGCACCCAGCATGTTGAAGCACCAGCCTTAGTGTGTTTTCTGTCAGGGAAGTTGAGCTCTGCTCCATAGCTGGTAGGAGAGTTAACCCTTCCCTAGGCCCAGACCAGTGCAGCCTGTGGAAGAGGAGCGCACCCCTACCTCACGTGGGTACTGCCTCTTCGCCCGACTTCTGCTCCTGCTGCCCAGCCACTGGGCTTGTTCTTGCACCGTGCTCCCTCCCTCAGCCAAAGCTGACCTCCAGGACTCCACAGAGAAACGTTTGACCGTGAACAGCCCATGTATCTGCTGCCCTGCCTGGGGTGGGGCAGGCCAGGCCCTGGGCTGGCTGGGTAATCTAGGCTTTCTCTGGGAAGACGCATTGGTACAGCTTTTCCACACTGGCTTCCTGTCACTTCCTGCGTGAGTTATTGCTCTTCTGGCATCCACAGGGCCCTGTGCTCTGATCCCTGTCCCCTCGCTCGGGTCCCTTTGGGGGCACAGCTCTGCCCCTCCCCGGGCACCCTGCCCACCCTCTGAGTTCCAGCCGTCCAGGTTTGCGTGGCAGTCCATATTCCCTTTGCCCAGGCTGGTTGCCTGTGCGGCTGGGCCTGGCCCTAACACAGCCACGGTCTTTCCAGAGCCTCTCTTAAAACTTTATTCGCTGCTCTCCGGAGCCGGGGAGGTTTCTTGTGCAGCACACACTGGGCTTCCAGTCTGCGGTGGAGGGAAAGTAGACGGCCTCCCTCATTCCTTCTAGTTAGGTAGCTGCTAATGACAGCTGCTCTCTCCACTCGGTCTACGTATTGTATGCTTCACTGAACAGCTTCCAAGCAAGCAGGGTGCTGCAGCGAGAGCCTCCTTCCCATCGGCCGCATCCACCCTGCTGGCCTTTACGCTCGCTGCCGCTGTTGTTTCTATTATTGATGAACCGATGGAGTGTTGGGACGTGAGATTGCAGCCTCCTTTCTGGCGTTTGGGGCCTTCTGGGAGTGCCCGTGGGGGTGCCGTGTAGAAGCACGCCGGTGTGAGAGGCAGTGCCCCCTGCACTGCGGCACTTAGGAGTGGCAAGAGAGAAAAGATCGAGCTCCTTTGCTTTAGACCATACCAGGCCTAGTGTGGAAAATCTTCCCCCACCCACATGCTAGGGAGGTTAACGGTTAACTGGTTGGGGTGGGAGCAGCCCCCCATCTGCTGCAGACAAAAGGCTGCTTCAGGCCCGCTGGGCCTACTGTGGGCCAGGGTCATTCCAGTGCAGCTGGAGCAGGCCTCATCCATGGTGGCCCCGGGAACACCTCAGGCATGGGGTGCTCCAGAACAGCCGGAGCAGCCCCCATCTGCTGCAAGGGGCAGCCCTCCCATTCCCACCCAGTTTAATCCGTTAACCTGTTAATTGTAACATTTAACCAGTTAACTAACTCCATGGGATCTTACACCCCTCTCTCTCTCGCTCCCGTGAGTGCACGCGCAGACGCGCGTCCACGTAGAAGGGCTCATCTCCCCTTCTTACGCCCGACTGCTCCTGGGCATGCCAGGTTCTGCAGGTGGCCATGAGGTGAGGAGGAGGAGCCTGATTTCTGGAGCACCCAGCGGGTACCAGGTGGGTTAACTTAGCTGGAACCTGTTACTTCATGCCCAAGCGGCCATACGGACTGAACAGAGCATGCCGAACCCCTCCTTATGTGTCCCCTCACCCCGTGGCTGTTGGGACGTCTCATAGACTTTAACACAATCTCAAGGGAGAAGCGCTTTCCGCCTGCTCTTCAGGAGCAGCGCTGAGCAGCACCCACTGACAGTAAGGAGATGCTCAGAGCTCTGTCCTTGTGTGTCCCGTGTTACACTGAAACGGGGCCTCCCAGGGATCTCAGGGCAGCAAGTTCCCAGAAGCTCCTAGCCGTACACTTGTGTGGCATGAGAGGATACAACATACAGCTATCCTGCCAGCCTGTGGAAATACTCTTGGGGCCAGATCCCATTCCCCACACCAAGAAGACAGAGGCTTTTCCGCTTCTGTAAATCGGGGGTGGTGATGATGCCTGTCTCCTTCGTGAAGCACATGGTGATCAACAGATGTCATGCTAGATTAGAGCTCCCTGGCTGTAGTGTTGTTGATCAGTCACATGAGGGAGGCGACAGGGTTAAGCTCTTGCTGCAGGTTTCAAGGAGTGACGCTTGAGCTCGGGTATTTTGGAACGGTCCAGCTGCTGTGCTGGTCAGGAGTTGAGCGCGCACGAGGAATTTGTTAAATTTCTGTCTGGGAGGGGTCTGGCACGGAGAACTCGCACCGATTTCCAGGAACACAGAGTGTGGTCAGCAGAGTCTTTGTTACTGGTAATGGAGCAGGAGCCAGGGAATCCAGAAAGCCATCTTCCACTGGTTAAACACAGTAAATCCAGACCCTCTCAGGCCATTTGTCTACAGGACGTTGACTGCACTTCACATTGGCAGGAGTCTGCTTCGACTTCTTCCCAAATTAAATGAACTGGTAATATTAGCTGCTGCCCCAGCTGTTCTGTATCACAGGGCCAGCACGCACCGGGCCTAATTGAATGTGCTTCACCGCTCTCTTGGAAGGGGAGGCCAAAGGCAGGATTTGTGCGGGAGGTTGAGACAGGTTCGTTTGGACAGATGGTGGGAGAAGGCTTGCAAGATGCTGGTCTGCAGAGTGCATGGCCAGGGCAAAGGAGATGAATTGCTCATTTTCACTAGAAGCAATAGGAGTGGGGACTTTCACCTGTCCACCTGAAATGAACGGGAAGCCTCAGATTGTCTGTGCTTGAGGGCAGGGAGGGGTTTTCACTGTGCTGCCTGGAGTGTGGAATTTATACAGGCAGAAGCCATTGTCTGGAAGCCTTGAGAGCTGTGCAGCTGATGACTTCCTGAGAATTAGGTTAACCAACATGCCTGTAGCCTGCTGCAGTTAAGACACACGTGTCCTATTGTGCACAACTCTGCGTGTGTGCATAGAATCAGAGAATCGTAAGGCTGGAAGGGACCTCAGGAGATCATCTAGTACAGCCCCCTGCTTCAAGCAGGATCAACCCCAGCCAGGACCTTGTCAAGCCAAGACTTAAAAACCTCGCAGGAAGGAGAATCCACCACCTCTCCAGGCAACACGTGTGTGCCCATGCCCACGTGTCTGTTTCTTTCTTCAGCCTGGTAGAGAGGCATGAAATTGTTAGCAGTCAACCCCTGTACTCCTCAATATCCTAAGGAGTAAGGGAGGTAGACGGGAGAGATTTTCCCATCGACCTCCCTCCGTGAAGACAGCCGGGTAAGTCCATTGGAGAGAAGTAGTCCAGCTACGCAATTGCCGTAGCTAGAAATGCGTATCTCCAGTCGACTTACTAGCGTAGGGTAGCCCTGCCCTTAAAGAGGGGTTTTTTTTTAACCTTTGGATATTTACAGTGTCTGCTTCACTAATTTACCTTCTTGTCCCAATTCATTCTGAGAGCCAGTGGGCTGTATCTGGGAAAGGGCCTCTCAGACCAAACCCTGATGTGGTCCTAGAGACCAGTAACATGTGGCGGGCTTTCACGGTATCTGTGCAGGAGGGAAATTGTTCCAGGTAGCTGTGAAGTCAGGATTGTGGGGCGTTCTTGGGTTGATGTTAGCTCAGGCAAAGGAGAGTAGATAATGTTGTTCTGATTCACAGCCGTCAAGGTGTTTGCTAATAGATGGAAGTACTAGTGGGAGGGAGCTGGCAAGAAACAAGATACACCCCATGCCACTTTTCTGAAACCCATACAGCTTGAGTTGAATTTTAGGTATAAAAAACAGAAATAAACCTGAGTACATCTGTGTGTGCATGTGTGTGTGCTTGTGTGTGTATGTGAGTGTGCACATGCACGTGCACACCATGTTCATCTAATTTTTTTCTGTCCCTGCGCGGAATAAGTTTTGTTGTGCACACTAAAGGTATGTGCAGCTGTGCACCACTGGTAGAAACACATGTCAGCTGTGGGTGCTCTGCCAGTCTTCTGGCTGGCTGCCCAAGTGCTCATCTTACCAGAAACACTGCTGTGTGTCCGTGTCTGTGCACAAGCATGGGTGCCTGTTTACACACGTCTGGGCGTACGTGCTTGTGACTTTCCTGCAACAGGCTTGTTTTTCATTGCTGAGCCATGAGTCCACCTCCCTGTAGTAGTTTTGAAAACTTGCACGTATGCATATGGGGGTTTTGTCACAATCAGAATTTTACACTGAATATTGAGGACATGGGGAAGGGTAAGGATGGTGATTACAAGCTCCCATGTGGGCATTATTCTGGTCCTGAGCCCCCCCCAAAGCCCAGGAAGATCTATGGAGAGGCTCCCATGGCCTTCAGCAGGGTTTGTCTCAGGCCTGCTGAGCAGGCAGCTTCTTTTCTGTGTCGTTTGGCATTTGACACAGATCAGGCGTGCGATCGGGAGGCAGCACAAACTCCCATTGTCCTCATGCAGCTGCAGAGGTACTGAACGTCGGCAGTGGGGAAGAGATTCACGTGCAGTTGAGAGAGAACTGAGGCTGCTGCGTGTGGGTTTGTTGGGTTGCACGTGTGGGCGCTTCTGGCTTGTCTTCTACAGCAGTTCAGACGAGGAGATCTGGGGTCTCTTCTGGCCTTAAATTGTGCTGCTGCTCCCGCAGCTCTGACGTTCTCCACTAGGCGCTTTCCCAGCTAAGGCAGCACAGGACGGGCAGACTGGCTTGCAGTTGGGACAGTAGCGTCTTCCTTCCCACAGCACAAACTAGCTACGCTCACCCCCATCTCCCCCGTCACTGAAATGGTCACTGTGGGGCTCAAATCTAACTGGGGTTTCCCAGTGCACAGCAATCATGTCGCCCATGAGCTGCCAGAGCACTTATTCATATAGGCTGTGTCTACCCTAGCACGCCCCCTTTTCGAAAGGGGGATGCTAATGAGACACTTTGGGATATGCTAATGAGGTGTTGCAGTGAATGTGCAGCGCCTCGTTAGCATAATGGCAGCCGCAGCACTTCGAAAGTGCCGCTTTCGATCGCATGCAACTCGTCTGTACGGGGTCCTTTTCGAAGGGACCTGCACACGTTGAAATCGAAAAGGACCCCGTGTGGACAAGCAGCGCACAATTGCAAGCGGCGCTTCAAAGTGCTGCGGACGCCTTTATGCTAATGTGGTGCTGCCTGTTCATTGGAGCACCTCATTGGTGTACCCTGAAGTGTCTCATTAGCATCGCGCTTTTGAAAGGAGGGTGCTAGTGTAGACGTAGCCATAGAGTGAGAGAAGAGTGAGGCTGGATGGGGCTGAAGAGGTCTAGTCCTGTCCCCAGCCCCTTGCTCAACGTTCAGCACATCACTAGTCCCATTGAATTCCATGGGACTACTGCATGCTTAAAGCTAAGCCCCTGCTTAAGTGCTTTTTCTAGTTGTAGGCCAAAAGAGAAGGTAAAAACCCTCTTGTCCAACTGATACTGCTGCGGAAGTTGCCTAAGTGGAAACTGGCCGGGAGACATGGGTAACAACTCTGCTGCTCGTGCCAAGGTGCTGTGGAGTCTTTATTGAGCATATGTGGTCAAGAGTTAAGAATTTTGTTTTCTTTCTGATATGGACAATGACACCTCTAGTGTCATGGTACCTCCTGGTGACAGATCAGGCACTGGTTTAGTCCTGGCCCAGGTGGAAGAGCATAACCTGTATGTCTTTGGTCGTTTCTCTTCCACGTACTGAGTCTATCTGATCTTGCTTAATTTGGGAGATCCCGCAAGGTCCCAGCACCAGGAGAGCTAGCCGAAGACTTAGTGAGCCTCACGTAAGTCTGACCATAGGCAGGTCCAGCGCAGTGCCAGATAAGTATGCCAATAACAGCTTCAGCGTGAGAAACATAGATGTTGGTAGTGAGACAGAGCCCAGTGCTGCAGGGTGCTTGGCAAATTATGGGATTGGCCCCATTAAGGGGCCAGGTAAAGGAGAGACGGGTTGTGAACGAGAAGACTGGTGAATTTGGGCCAGCGGTTTTAATTGTCTCATTAAACTCGAAACATCATCAGTGCTCTTTGTTCTTATACATGGAGATGTCTTTTGTTTAGAACGTGTCACTTACATGTGAGTTGAACGGAACTAAGTGACAGCAAATGAACAGAGTGAAAAGCAAAGCGTTTTGCTTTTGCGAACCACATGGTCTGCAGGGGGTTTCCAGTGTTACATGCTAGACTTTGGCTGTCATAATCCGCAGCCAAGCACTGTGGTAACATATGTCTTTCTTTTTTTCATACAGACTACGTTTCCTGTGACTCCGTCGCTTGCTACTAGTCCCACCATGGCTTTTAGTCCCTATCTAAGTCACGTTTCTCCTGGGATGGGCTTGGTTCCTGCAGAACTTTTACCAAATACGCCTGTCTTGGTTTCCGGGAATCCTACTGTTACAGTACCGGGAGGCTCAGCTGCTCAGAAACTGATGCGTACGGATAAACTGGAGGTATTGAGGCTGTAAAACAACATCTTGTGGAAAGGGGTTTGGGAGGCTTGAGTGGAAGTCACTGGGTTAGTCTCATTTCCATTCAGACATTATACTTCTGGGGTAGCTGGGCTGGGCAAGGAGAAAGGCTGTGATCATGGAGTTAAGTATAATATTGAATAACTATTGTTTTCTGATCTGACAGACCCCCCCTTGGTGCTGTCAGTATTTATTTAGGGATCATGCTGGGGAGTGTTAATCACAGAATAAATTCATAGAATCCTAGGGCTGGAAGGGACTTCAGGAGATCATCGAGTCCAGCCCTCGGTCCAAAGCAGGACCAGCTCTAATTAATCATCCCACCCAGGGCTTTATCAAGCCTGGACTTAAAAACCTCTAGGGATGGAGATTCCACCACCCTATTAGGAAATAGTAACAGAGAGGGAGCCGTGGTCGTCTATACACTATAAAAACAAAAAGCAGTTAAGTAGCACTTTAAAGACTAGCAAAATAGTTTATTAGGTGAGCTTTCGTGGGACAGACCCACTTCTTCAGACCACAGCCAGACCAGACCTGGCTATGGTCTGAAGTAGTGGGTCTGTCCCACGAAAGCTCACATAATAAACTATTTTGCTAGTCTTTAAAGTGCTACTTGACTGTTTTGTTTTTTCTTTTTCTGTTAGGAAATATTTTTTTTTTCTAATACCCGACCTAGAGCTCCCCCTCTGTAACTTGAGACCATTGCACCTTGTTCTCCCATAGGTCACTAGTGGGAACAGCCTCTCTCCCTCCTCTTTAGAACCCGTTTTGGGAAGTTGAAGGCTGCTATCAAATCGCCTCTCACTCTTCTCTTCTGCAAACTAAATAAGCCCAGTCCCTCAGCCTTGCCTCGTAGGTCATAAGCTCCAGGCCCCTCATCCTTTTAATGCTGCATGTGAATTAAAAACCTAAAGGGGTGTGTTTACGCAGAAAGTATGTTTGAGGTGCTAAGGGCTGGGAGCCCAAAATTCAAGGGAGCCACAAATAGCAGTACACATTATTTCTCAGCCTGACAGTGTAAGAAAATGTCACTCAGCTGCTTCAGCTGCCACCTTTATCTTCTACCTTTACACCTTCTTGGGGATTGTTTTTCCCGTTGTGCTCCTTCTGGGCCATTCTTTGGCATGTAGCTGACATCTGACCCCATAAATCAGTTAGCAATTTTTCTAAATTCATCAGATCAACAAAACCTCAAAGGTCTCAGCTCTACAGAAATGTGCCTTTATAATGTTGTTCATAATCTATAGGGAACAGCTTGTCCTTTACAAAGATAGGAATTCTGTCTGTGCGCTCAGAGCACGTTACTGGGTTTTAACGCATTGCTGTCAGACACATTGTCAAGTAACTGGTGGGTCAGAGTTCCATTGGGAAAAATGATCTCCTTCTTAGGTAGCACCTGTTGCAAATATGAGCAGCTCGCTCTTTGTACATTAAATTTAGTGTTCGAGAGAGTGCTTTTCTGCAGAAGATTTTTAAACTGTGATCACAGTAAGGCAAAAGTGGCAGAAATATTAAAATATAAATTAGCTTAAAGCTAGGAGTAAAATACTGGCCCTGGACGTTAATGTCAAAACTAGGGATGTAAAATCCCGTATGTTTAATTACCCAGTTAAATATTACAGTTAACTAATTAAACAGGGGAAGGGTGCAGACAGGGGTGCTCCAGGCAGGCTGGTGCGCTGCAGCCCCCCCCCTCCCCAGTTAATCATGGCGAGGCTTACCGATTAACCATTAACATGCCTAGTCAGAACTCCCACTGACGTCAGGAGGGCCAAGATTTACCTTGGGAAGTTTGGGATTCTGCAGGTGTCATTTCATAGTTCCTGTTACCACTGTTAGTGTTGTAGATAGCCCAGATCACGATTCTGCATCCGGGCTGATGGGAACAGCTCTGGAAAGTGCAACCCCAGGGGACCAAAGGGTATAGAGTCAGAACCAGAGCTCTGATGAATGCAGTGCAGCCCTTGTGCTGACATCCCTGGTAGAACACGCTGAGAGGAAGCTCATGAAATGTCATGCTCAATGCTCTGACTTTCTTTTAAGGTTTGCAGAGAGTTTCAGCGTGGAAATTGCACACGTGGGGAGAACGATTGCCGTTACGCTCACCCCATCGATATTGCAATGATCGACACAAACGAAAATACTGTTACGGTCTGCATGGATTACATCAAAGGCCGATGCTCGAGAGAGAAATGCAAGTACTTTCATCCCCCTGCACACCTGCAAGCCAAAATCAAGGCAGCTCAACACCAGGTGAACCAGACAGCTGCAGCTGCAATGGTAAGGGTGCTACCCATCATGTCAGACCATAGAGCCACGAGGAAAAGATTTTCTATATGCAGGAGGTAGAAAAGGGATGCTCAGTATTCGAAAAAGGCTAAGTGATGAGGAAAAACCACTTCCATCTCTCCATCCCTTCTTCGTGATCAGCATAGCATGATGCATCACATCTTGGCATTTGGGGATGTGCTGGCCAAGCGGATGGTCTTCTGGCATGATGTTATGGAGTGAAATGCATCAAACATCATTAACAATGTACGCAGACATTTCCCTGTGCAGGCGTTGGCTACCGTTTTAATCTGTGTAGTGTACAAAGCTAGTGTTCAAAGCAAATCTGGTTCCAAGCAGAATGGTAATAAGTGTGCCTCACTCAAAAAGTCAGTAGTAAAACTGATGACTTCAGTGAAGCCAGAATTTCACCCACTGATCCTGGAAAATTAAACAACATTGTCCTTTATTAAGGCTCAGGCCTGTGAGGCAGTGGTTCCCTCAGGTCAAAGGGAGATAAATATATTTTGTAGCTATGGGGGGTGTTCAACACGAGACAGAATCAAGGCCTGAGTGCATTTTGATTGGAGTCTTTGCATCCCAAAGCAGCCTGGTGATAGCTAAAAGGCTAAAAACAAGCCAGAAGCATTTAGTACTCATGGGCCATGAGGTAAAAGGATCCAACTCTGTTGAATTCAGTGGCATTGCTTCCATTTACACAGCTAAATAGTAACAGAGAGGAAGCCGTGCTAGTCTATACACTATCAAAACAAAAAGCAGTCAAGTAGCACTTTAAAGACTAGCAAAATAGTTTATTAGGTGAGCTTTCGTGGGACAGACCCACTTCTTCAGACCATAGCCAGACCAGAACAGACCCAATATTTAAGACACACAGAACCAAAAACAGTAAGCAAGGAGGACAAATCAGAAAAAGATAATCAAGGTGAGCAAATCAGAGAGTGGAGGGGTGGGGGGGAAGGTCAAGTATTAGATTGAGCCAAGTATGCAGACGAGCCCCTATAGTGACTCAGAAAGTTCCCGACCCAGTTTAAACCACGTGTTAATGTGCCGAATTTGAATATAAAAGCCAGCTCGGCTGCTTCCCTTTGAAGAACGGTGCAAAAGTTCTTTTTCAGTAACACACATACCTTTAGGTCATTGACAGAATGCCCCATTCCATTAAAATGTTGACTAGCTGGTTTGTGGATCTGGAGTGTTTTGATGTCTGTTTTGTGCCCATTAACCCTTTGTCTAAGGGAGTTAGAAGTCTGTCCAATATACAAAGCATCTGGGCATTGTTGGCACATGATGGCATATATGATGTTAGTAGAGGAGCATGAGAAAGTGCCTGTGATTCTGTGAGTAACCTGGTTAGGTCCAGTGATGGTATTTCCGGAGAACATATGTGGACAAAGCTGGCGGGAGGCTTTGCTGCAGGGAAAGGTTCCAGGACTGGTGTTCCTGGGGTATAGACTGTGGCTGTTAGTGAGGATCCTCGTAAGGTTGGGAGGTTGTCTGTAGGAGAGAACAGGCATGTCACCCAGGGCCTTCTGGAGTGTGGCATCCTGATTAAGAATAGGTTGTAGGTCTTTAATAATTCGTTGCAGTGGTCTGAGTTGGGGGCTGTAGGTGATGACCAGCGGTGTTCTGTTTTTGGCTTTTTTGGGCCGATCTTGGAGTAGCTGGTCTCTGGGTATTCGGCTGGCCCTGTCGATTTGTTTTTTTTTTAACTTCTCCTGGTGGGTAATTCAGGTTTATGAATATTTGGTAAAGATCTTGTAAATATAAATATTTAATTTAATTTAATTTAAAATATAAAATAAAAATATTTGGTAAAGTAACCAGGTTACTCACAAAAGAACATTTTATGGGTGTCGTTGGGATGATGTTTGCCAATATGTATTACTATGCATTTATCAACGCTGAATTTCAGCTTCCCTTCTGTTGCACAGTCACCTAGTTGGGTGACATGCATGTTCTCTCCTACAGACAACCTCCCAACCTTACGAGGATCCTCATTAACAGCCACAGTCTATACCCCAGGAACACCAGTCCTGGAACCTTTCCTTGCAACAAAGCCCGCTGCCAGCTTTGTCCACATATCTTCTCTGGAAATACCATCACTGGACCTAACCAGGTTACTCACAGAATCACAGGCACTTTCTCATGCTCCTCTACTAACATCATATATGCCATCGTGCCAACAATGCCCAGATGCTCTGTATATTGGACAGACTTCTAACTCCCTTAGACAAAATGTTAATGAGCACAAAACAGGCATCAAAACACTCCAGATCCACAAACCAGTTAGTCAACATTTTAATGGAATGGGGCATTCTATTAATGACCTAAAGGTATGTGTGTTACTGAAAAAGAACTTTTGCACCGTTCTTCAAAGAGAAACAGCCGAGCTGGCTTTTATATTCAAATTCGGCACATTAACACGCGGTTTAAACCGGGATGGGAACTTTCTGAGTCACTATAGGGGCTCGTCTGCGTACTTGGCTTAATCTAATTCTTGGCCTCCACCCTCGCCCCTCCACTCTCTGATTTGCTCACCTTGATTATCTTTTTCTGATTTGTCCTCCTTACTTACTGTTTTTGGTTCTCTGTGCCTTAAATATTGAGTCTGTTCTGGTCTGGATATGGTCTGAAGAAGTGGGTCTGTCCCATGAAAGCTCACCTAATAAACTATTTTGCTAGTCTTTTAAAGTGGTACTTGACTGCTTTTTGTTTTTACACAGCTATGGGTATATTTTAGAACATAACAATGTCCAGTTGCAGAGGTGAGATGGTGTGTCAGGAGGAGAAGTTATTGCTTTAAGGTATTCTTGTGTGGATATTTAATATTGAAAAGGGCTCATTCTTTGTCTGATTTAGAAATTATGGCTAATTGGCTTTTATAGAGCAACTTTCCCCAAAGATAGCAGGACAAGGTACTTTCTATTCATGAGGAAACACAATGCAAAAACTGGAAGCAGTTATCCTTCAGGCCCTAAGCAGTATTACATTTGTGCCCTGGATTATATACATGAAACAGCTGTCCTCAGGTAGAATCAATATGACCTGGAAGGATTTGTATGAGGAACCAATTTATATTACAGAACCATCTGACCTGCACTGTTTATTTGTATTTATTATGGTGAAAGGACAGTTCTGCTTCACTCTGAGCTTTTCACAAGGAAATGTAAACTCACATAGTCTTTACAAATGAAACTTTACCTTTTAGTACTTACCTGGGACGTTTATAGTAAAGTAAAGCCGATGAATGTTTTATTCATGCTGCTGGCTCATATTAGAAATGTAATTAGCTCTCTCTGTATGCTGTTTACTAGCACCTTTAAAATATTGATTGATTGCTTGTTGCAACAGCCTTACTACCAAGATCGTTTCCATTATTCATTCACCTTTGGTGGCTTAGTGCATTTCTGTGATCAGTTGAGGATAATACCTTAAAAAGAAAAGAGAGGCTCCTGATCCTTCATCAGGAATCACACATGGTGTAAAGCATCCAAACAAGCCCCACTGTCAAGTAGGTTGTGGGTCCATTCATCTCTGAAAAGCTCAGGCAGGGGTATGGGAAAGGGCCATCCTGCAGGCACTTAATGAACAAGTAACTCGGCTCACGTGGGTCATGGGCCAGTTTCACTGAAATCAGAGGGACCAGGGTCTGGTGGTTGGGCGCCGTTCGGAAAAGCACTTAAGCATGTGCCAGAGCACCTTTATGGGCAGGGCTGCTGTCATGGCCACGACCATCTTGCCCTCTCATTCTCCCAACAGATTCACATGTGCAACGTAGCTGCAGGTTCAAGCCCTAAGTCTGGCACACCAATCATTGACTGAATAATGCATGAAAAGTATTGTTAAAATCTAACGCCACCTGCTACTTCAGAAGAAGCTATAGGCTGACCCCTTGCGAGTTGCAGTCTAATTAATTTAGGTCCAATGCTGTCTGTGATTTATGAGGGTATTTCTTTTACCTTTAAAGATTACCGAGAGACAACCGCTGTCTTTAATAGAGTTGGTCCAATTAACTGCAGCGAACTCCCCATATTGTGCATGCCTAGTCTGTTTAATATATTGTATAATGCATTCATTTTTTTTTCTCTTCACCTGTCCACAATGTTGCTCTCCTTTTGACGCACCTTTGCTTGCTGTTTTTTGTTGTGCTTGAACCCTCCCCTTTTGGCCCATTGCCATCATGTGCTCGCTGCCTGCTAATTAAGACTCAGCCAGCTGTCAGATCACTGAAGCGACCCCTCGAGGCAACCTTTGACCTGGTACTTGGACCTTTCACCTTCTTGCTTTGCATGTGACCATCTTAGATTGCACGGATACCTTTTCATTGATTACTTTGTGTTGCACCCTGAAGGAGACTGCCCATCCTGCACTGAAATGTCCCAGTGTTCTTTTAGACCAACAGTCCATGCCAGACAGGTGCATTTCTCTGGCTAGGCCTTTGGAAATTCCCAGTGATCGGAGCTTTTCTTCCAGAAACCCAAATGCCTTTCTGGAGCTATTTAATTATCACACTGTTTTTATTCAGCCTGTTTTCAAACAGCAGCATCTGTGTCACTGTGAAACATGGGGTCTAGTAGGCTGTTTCAGTGCCTTTCAGTCCTGAGGTGTGACTGTGTCAGAGAACCTCACAGCGCAATACGGAAAGGCTTGGCAGAATTCAATTTGGGGTTTTTTTTGTTTGTTTTTTCCTTTTCGAGGGATAATACTTATACCATTTTTAAGCATGTTTTTCAATGTTTATCCATTTAAATGTGGACAGCTGCACAAAATTATGGGTTTTAAGCTTCATTTTATTGATTTTAAATTTTTCACAGTGGTGGGAAATTAACAGGGAGATATGACAATAGCAAACTCTAGTAATAATTGTTTAGTAACAGTGGCCAGTGAGATTCAAAAAAGTTACAGGCTTAAAACTGTTGGAACACAAATTGCCACTCTCACAAGTAAATGGCCTTAATCAAACCCTAATAAGTTCTCAGCAGTATTTTTCCTGCTTTGCTCATCAGCAAATTGATTGTTGTCAGTGCAGATATTTTTTCATCTGTGTGTTCAGAGTGAAATCATCACTTACCAACAATTATCGATTCACAATCTCATCCTTCCCAGCTACGGTAGGGAGATGTCATGCGGGCTGCTCTTGTCATGTGTCCAGCAGCCATCATTAGAATCCCCAACAGCGAGGGCTTTATTTAAGCGTTTATAGTTGTTTCTGCCTGACTTTTTGGCCGTATGCGGACTCTGACAGGAGGTTAATTTTCACTGAAGTGATTTTTTTTTTAAATCCGTTCAGTCCTGTTTATATTTCCAAAAAACTTGGGATTTCCATCCAGTTAAGACACAGTTTTACCCGCCTGCTGCCCAAAGCTTGGCAGGCGGTTACTGTGACAACCGGGAAAAACAAACTGCCCCTCTGGGTAGAAATGGAAATGTTGAGCACTGAAGGAAATGGGAAACAAGCCGGTTAGTGCTATTTTTTTGCTGGTAATTATAATCCTGAAAGGGACATGCTGAGGGGAACAGGGTGCGGATTTAGGACCTGCTCCATAGCATGCATGGGAAAATTCCCACAGAATTCCGAGGGAGTTGGTTCTGGTCTGTGGCTGAGCAGCTAATCAAGAAGTTCGGAAAGTAGCACAGTTGTTTAAACCCTCCGTTGGGTGAATGCTTTACCACAGAGGAGTACTTTCTAGGGCGAGGGCCCTTTAAGGGGTCATAGTTTTGTTTAAGTGGGCAATAGAGTTCCCTATCTGAACCTCGAATAACGCTCACAAGAGCTGCGTGGGAAATCTTGTTAGGGCTCCCACTTCCAGTCACTGACCACACAAAAGGAAGCAACAAAGGCCGATTGCTGGCTTTGGCTGCAGCTCATTTGTGCTGGTCAGCTGGCACAAAGCCAGCGTGGCAGCTACCTGAGGGTTCCCTTACGCGACATCATGGCCTCCCAAGACCCACCTCTCCCATCAATGGAGACGTGGCAGAAGGAAAATTACTCACCTTGCCTCTCCCACTCCATCCTCAGGAGCAGGTTGTTTACACAGTAAAATGGTGGTTTTCAACTCTTTCATTTGCAGGCCCCTAAACCATGTCAAGGGGAGGTGTGGACCAATGTTGTCTCTAATTTTTTCCATCCATGTGCAGGATAAATTTTGTTATATGCACTGAGGCATGCACAGATGTGCACCACCATGAGAACCACATGATGTCAGCTGTGGGTGCTCTGCTAATCGGCTGGGCAGCATTTGAATCTCTTGTGGGTAGCTGCCCTTGCACTCAGCTGACAGGGAGCACTGGTGTGGACCCCTTTGAAAATCTGAAACAGTTTGAAAAGCACTGGTCTAGGGTATCTGGGATTAAATTTTCAAAGGTGTTTATGTTCCTAAAGATGCGAATCATAACCACCTGGGCTCTGCATGCTCTTGAAAATCCACTTAGCACCTATCTCAGCTCTGGGCGCACACACATCTTTGCAGATCTGGCCTCTAGCCCAACGTACTTATGTAACTTTAATAGTCTCCCAGGGTAGCCATATTACTCTGTGTCTTCACAAAAACCAAGCAGTCCTGTGACACCGTAAAGATTAACAATTTTATTTATTAGGTGATGTGCTTCTGTGGGCAAGGCCCACTACCCATGAAAGCTCATTACATAATCAATAAAATCATTAGTCTTTAAGGTGCTTTAGGGCTGCTTGTTTTTTGTGTAAATTTAAAAGCTTTCCTACCGTTAAATATCTTAAGTGCTTGTTGCCAACAGCCACTCTGCTGTCCTCGGAACAGCCTGGGTTTTGTAACTTTTGGTGCTGGATCCTTTACATAAAAAGCTGCACCAAAAAGTGTTTTCTTGTGGTAACAGCGAGGGAGCCGGGCTGGTCTACACACTAGCAAAACAAAGAGCAGTCAGGTAGCACTTCAAAGACCAGCAAAATGGTTTATTAGGTATTTCTTGTGGTAATGTGTAAAAATCATGCGATGGAGATGGTGCTCCACTTGCTTCTGATACGAGTGGGGTACCCTGCTCTGCACAAATTAACTAGTTGTGTCACAAGGCTCTCCAGTCCTAGCCAGGAGGCGTTGTCCCCGCTCAGAACAAACAGACAATCCCAGCCCCAAGTGGATTACAGTTGCAGAAGAACGTTGAGTAGCTAGTAAACATCATGCATGAGCAGCGCGGGTAAGAGGGGACGAAATTAACCAACACATTGGCCATGTGTGAGTCACATTTGGATTCAGCCAGGATTCAGCAGCATCCCATTGTTACCTGCTGGCACTCAGCTGTTGGTACATACAGGTTCTTTTTCAGACTGCTGTGAGGATTGGCTCTTCTCTTATCATGCCCGTGTTCACACAAGAACGCAGGGAAAGCAAGCACGCCAAGGCAGGTCAGGCCAGGGAGAAGACACTTCCCCATGTGGTTTAGATGACCAGTCACGTAGTGAAAAACAACGCAAGTCGTTGCCATCACTGCCTAAGCAAGGAGCCCGCTCACCATCCGCAGGCCATCCATGCCCAGTGTGCTCTGCAGGGAGCCCCTTGGCTGATGCGGCAGGTTGGGCTGTTCCCTGGGGAACCAATACTTGGTGGCATGGGAAAAGCGGCACATTTTCCATGAGGTGCTGAAACCTGGGCCTTGACTTTGAGGCCATTAAAGATATATCCCACTTCTCACAAGACTTAGGTTTGTTTGCCCCATAGTCCTGGCTAGATTCCAGCTCTGCCCATACCCCCCATCCTTCTTTTTAATGGGAAACAGTATTGCTCTTTACTTTTGGCTCTGAAAGAATCCATGAGACACCAGTGTGTTGCTGTGTGCTGTTAAATTCACATTTCACTCCAGAGGTGGCTGCATTCCAGTGGTGGGTAAAAGGATCCCTCTGGATCAGGCCACATCAGTTGGCCAAGTGGTGGCAGGAGCTTTGTAGACTGCCTGGAGAAACAACACACATCTGAGAGGATGAAGTTACCCATCCCACTTCTCCCTAGTCTCGGCTCTTCCTAGCAGCGTCTAAGGAAGTTGTGCTCATGAGGGAATTATTTTCAGGGCCTCTACCCAGCAGACAGTCATAGGATTCAGCAGCCCAAGGGCCATCTGACTGACCACTCTGGAATGAAAGTGCAGACAGGCAACCCATGCGAGACCTAGGCCTTTTTATATATTTATGATTTATATATGAGCCTACATGGGCCAGATCTTCAGTCAGTGTGCATCAGCATAGCTTCTTTCAAGAAAGTGGAGCTGCTTCTGTTTACACCAGCTGAGGGCTCACCTCAAGAACAGAGGACAGCAGATATACATACATGAGCTAGTATGTAGACAGGTCATATATGTATAGTCTTAAGGGAGAAAGTCACTTTATCCCTTAATCATTAGTAAAATACGAAATTTTCAGGCTCTGGAAGGAGGCCTCTTAGGTCTCTAAATGAGGACTTGAGTGCTTACATTTAAGTACTCACATTAGAGAACGTTAACCCACTTATACTTGCTGTCTCTAAAACTGACCATCTAAACGCTGTGAGAAACTCCTTCACATTCTGCCTTGATACGCACACGGGCTTGTTGGGCTTGTTGGAAAGCACTTTTTGCAAGTAGAATTGCTTCTGATTAATGGATTGTGTTAAAACAAAGGCCAAACAAAAATAACCCTGGAAACAGGCCTAACGAAGTTGCATTTTGCCTGGAGGTAACTGGTTTGACATTTCTCAGATGTGCAGTCTCCTATAGCCCTTTAAAACTGAAGTGAAATCGGTTTCTGTACAGCAACAAACTGTTGGAAGTTGTAACGATAGTCTCCTGTGTATTTCCGTCCCTGCCGTTCTATAAGCTGCTTTCCTCTTGTCGTTTCTGACAAATGCTCTGTGTGTAGCCTGACCCCTTTGTTAGCTAACACTCTTTGTGCTTTGGAACCTTGACTTGCATTGAAAGAAAGAAAACCCAGTTTTCCAGCCATGGCTTTGCTACATTCCATCAGCCAGGCAGGTGGCCTGCTTCTCTGCTGCTTCCACCTGCTTGAATTTTCATTGAAGTCAAAGGGAGTTTACATGCAGAAGGCGTGTAGGGTAATTGAGAGGCAGCCTTTCCTATCACAGTGTGGAGGGAGAAAGTTAAATTCTTGTCTTTGCTATAATGAGAAGCTGTAAATCATTAGTAGTGCTCCTGTTTCCAAATCAGTGGACTTGCCCAGGTGTTGTTGAGACTCGCTTTCTGAAGGGTGAGTAACTTACCAGGAAAAGCGGCTGTAAAGCTTTTTCCCAAGTCTAATCATGAAACAGGTTTGACTGAGTGGAGATGCTGTAATGTGGTAGGACACAAGGAGAAGACTTGCTGCCTAGGAAAACGCACCTCAGCCTTGTCACTTGCCATGTTCCATATGAACTGACAGCCAGAAACATGTACGTTCTAAAGGGCTGTAAATCAGGAGCGGCTCTGCTGAAGTCAAGGCTGTGGCTAGAGGTGTGAAGCTGTTCAAGTGAAAGGAAAATCAAGACTGACATTAAGTATTGTTGTTCATCCCTTGTAATGAGTAGAAACCCAGACATATACCTGGCAGCTGCTACCTCTTTGGCCCCGTAATAGGAACACAATCTACATGTAAACATGCCCACACACGTAGGCAGGTATTTAACAAACACTAGCAGAGGCAAGTATCTCATTTGTTCCGTTGCTTATGCTAATCTTCTCCTTTGAAATTGCTGTCTGCTATGTTTCTCTTAGCTGATAGTTTTCAAATACTTGTTGCCTGCAACTGCTTTTTGTTGTGTTCTGCCGAAACGACTTCCTCCTTTTTTCTGCGTGCATAAGTCAGCCCAATGCGGAAAGCTTCCTTAGCATTCCTAGACCTCTTATTTTTAGACCCTCTCTTTGTGTCTTTACTAACTGCTTACCTAGTAAACCTGTGACTTTACCTACCACCTTACCGCGAATAGCTGCTCTTCCGTTTCTTGTCTTGCTAAGTTGCTGCAGTTGCAGGAGACTGGCAGGCCAGGGTCCATATTCTTTATTGCATGCTTGGTCTAATTTTGTGTTTTGTTTTGTTTTTTTTTTCCTTTTGTACTTGTTTTTAACAAATCCCTCATCCACAGGCCCTGCCGCCTGGTGCACTTCAACCTTTACCAAAGAGGCCAGCACTTGAAAAAAACAATGGTGCCACCACAGTCTTTAACCCAAGCGTTTTCCACTATCAACAGGCTCTAGCTAACATGCAGTTGCAACAGCCTGCATTTATCCCTACAGGTGAGTTCTCTTGGCACTTTCTCCTTTTTTTATTTTCTGATACTAGAAGTGTTCTCCTGGCGATTGAATTAGAGTGGATTTTCATTAGACCTGAGCAAAATGTACACAAAGCAGTGGTGTGTGTTGTTTCTTTTACGCAAGCCACAGAATGTTAACATTTGCCTTTTTTCTTCACCCACTGCAATTCCAAGCTTCAGATTTTTAAAGATACATTCTGGGTCATTCTTTTTGTAATCAGACTCGGAGGAATGGCCCCACATTTTGCTAATTCACTTCTTTTTGCTCTTCTTTATTGTTCAGTTGGTGAATCCCAAACTGCTCCTTGGACTCTTGGGTAGCATTATCAGGTCACTTCAACCTGTTGTGTATACCTATGTAGAAAAATAGCTTGTGCCTTTCAAAACTCCATTCCCTCTTTGTGGCTACAGCTCAGTGACCCCAAATGTTCCAGCTGTCCCAATTTTAAAGAGGAAATGCCTTTATAAATTACATAAACTCTTTCTTTAAGTTATATGCTTCCCTCTGGCCAATTTTTTGGCCTAACCATTTTAAAAGCAATATAACTCCCAAGCTTTTATTCTGCTTTTGAAGTCTACAGGTGAAACTGAAAGATGCAGTTCAGTTATTCACAGACCAATAAAAACATTGACTGGGGTAGGGGGTGTAAGAGTGCCAGCTAGCCATTGGGTTATTATTTGTGGCTGATTTGGGAACATTGTTGATTTTAATATTATTTTCCTTGCCAACGCATCACAGCATTTATGTCTAGATTTTTTTTTAATGCTGCATGCCTCATTCCTTTGCTCAGTGATATTTACAGAAGTCCACAAAACCACCCCTCTGAACAGCATCTTTTAAATTAATCCATCATGGGCCTGTTCCTGTCCCAAACAGAGGTGGTAGTAAAACTCCTCTGGGCCAGAGATGGCCCAAACGTGGAAGAGTAGTGGGAGACCAGATCTGCCCTCCACAGAAGAGTTCTGCTATCAAACTAGAGGATCAAACCTGGATACCAGAAGCCTAAACCCCTTTTCATGCATGTTGTGTGTTTTGGGCTAATGAAGGAAAGAGGCCAACCAACTTTTGGCAAGTAGAAGATGGAATGTTTGTGCATTAAATAGAAAATAATCAGAATTCAGGACTGGATAGGACTTGTTCCTCCAGTTGAGTAGCTTTGCATGTTGGCAGGCAGAGCACAAGTAGAAAGCACCACTAATCATATTCTGCAAAGTCCTGTTTGTGGTGTTGGGCTGACTTCACGGCAGCTCCCTTAGATGCCAGAGTCATCCTTCCACTGGGGTGCAGTGAAGGCAGTGTTATCTGGTACTGGGCTAACCAGCACACTTGGTTAACCTGCATGCCCTTCAGGTAATGGAAGGCTGCTATCAAATCCCTCCTCACTCTTCTCCTCTGTAGACTAAACAAGCCCAAATCCCTCAGCCTTTCCGCATGAGTCATGTGTTCCAGCCCCCAAATTATTTTTGTTGCCCTCTATTAAATACTCTCTAGTGTGTCTATGTCCTTTCTATACTGGGGGTCCAGATTTGGACACGGTACTCCAGATAATGGCCTCACCGGTGCCAAATAAAGGTGAATAATCACTTCCCTAGACCTGCTGTCGATGCTCCTACTAATGCACCCCAGAATGCTGTTAGTCTACTTGGCAGCAAGGGCATGCTGTTTGCTCATATCCAGCTTCCCATCTACTGTAAACCCCAGGTCGTCTTCTGCCGAACTGCTGCTTTAGCCAGTCAGTCCCCGGCTTGTAGCAGCCCTTGGGATTCTTCCATCTTAAGTGCAGCACTCTGCACTTGTTCTTGTTGAACCTCACCAGATTCTTTTGCCCCCTCCTCCAATTTGTCTAGGTCACTCTGCACCCTATCCTTACTCTCCAGTGTGTCAACCTCTCCCTCTAGTTAAGCGTCATCTGCATATTTGCTGAGGGTGCAATCCATTCCCTCATCCAGATCGTTGTTAAAGGTATTGAGCAAATCCAGCCCCAGAACTGATCCTTGAGGTACTCTGCTTGATACCAGCACCCATTATCACTACAGCCCTACAATTTGGCCCCTGCTTTTATGCATTCAGCTCCATCCAGACACAGCCGGTCTCTGGGTCAGAGAGTGACGGCCAAACAGAGACCAGGCAAAAGTTTGCTTGGATTAGTTTTACTTTTGCAGGTACACGTTGGTCAGGTACACAGTTGATCACCTGGGGCACTGCACAGTCAACGCTACTGCGTATGTCTCAAATATCACCACTGTTAGAGCTGTGTCAAGGCCAGACCAACTGCATCTTTCAGCCAAATAGAGAGACTTTAAAGCCACAGCGCCCACTGGCAGAGTAGTCAGTTGTAAAGTGGGCAAGCCAGCAGGATAGGCAGGACTTCAAAAGTGAAATTCTTTCAAGGGAAACGTTATTGCCTCCGTTATGATCAGTTTGTATATTTGCAAAATGCTGTGTTAATTGTGCCAAAATTTCCAGCATGCATCCTCCCCTCTCAAAGATATTAAATAATCTGGACTGGCCCCACCTCTCCTGGTGCAACTCATCATTCAGTTCCAAGCATTGGAGGGGAAATACATTCTGTACCCAAGAATCCAAGAATGATTTTGGTTTGCTGGGATCTGAAAGCTGAGTTTAAAAATCAATATGCAGAATCTGGTTTTTTGCATGTGCTTTAATACTGAATGCTGCAAAGAGAACGTGTGCTTTGAGGTAGTTATTTCTAACACTGATGCTTCACTAATGAAATATCCCTTTTGTTCATCTTTCCACGCTTCACTGCATGGTGTGCAGGGTCAGTACTGTGCATGGCACCCACTACGAGTGTTGGTAGGTTTCTCTATACAAACTTCTCAACTTTCCCTAACCTGAAAGAGGCAGCCAGTTGCTACTCTGTGTGTCTGTGTGTGTGTGTGTGTGTGTGTGTGTGTGTGTGTGTGAGAGAGAGAGAGAGAGAGAGAGAGAGAGAGAGAGAACTTGCATGGCTGAGTGGTCTGACTGACTCGCCAGTCATCTTGAAGGTTCAGAGGGTGGTATCCCTTTTAATTTCTGTGTAATGTGATCATTCTTGATGCTAACAGGAGGGTCTGCTTTAGGCACAAGTATCTCTGGGGCCTGAATTTGACAATGCAGTAAAAGGAGGTGGCTGTAGGAAGAATTTTGTGGCCTATCGGGCATCCAGCCCGTGTTAGGTTGAATTAGAGACACGCCACCATGAATATTTACTCTCCCACCTGCTGATTTTTTGAAAAAGAACAGTGTTGCAGTCAGAGATGCTCTTAGGTTCAGCCCCTCAGCTGCCGTGAGTTTGCATGGCTCTGTAAGTCAGCAGGGCTGTGCTGATTGACAGCAGCTGAAGATCTGCCTCTTAAATACGCTGCTGAGGAAATTGCCTGTGTGCTGCACAGAGCCCCAAAATAGCGCTGACAGTGTGACTGAAACCAGCTCGAGAAGGAGGCGCTAGCGAGGAGCTGCTGTCGGTGCTGGGACTGCAGCGTGCAGGCGCCGGATGGGGTGACGTGTAGTCCCAGAGTAATTGTGCCTGGTCTGTATTAAAAAACAGACGTTGCTGTCCAGACTGTAGCGGGGCTTCTTGCTCGCCTTCCCATCTGGCGTAGCTGGATGTAGGCGGGTAAGTCAAGGGTGGACTTTTGGCCTTCAGTCTGGCAGGGGACTGCCCCAGTAAAAAAAATTTCCACAGACCGTCCCGGCGGGGAGGGGTGGAGCAGAGGTGCTGAAATGAATGCAGGCTCTCCGAGGAGCACGGGGTGCAGGGGTGGGAGGGATTTGAAAGGCTATTAGCAGAAATGAGCTAAGGGCTCATGGTGGTATGGCTCCGAGCTCCTTTCCTGCCCTCTAGGCCTGGCCAGGCTGGGGGAGTGCTGACTTTGAGACCTGTGCCGCCACCCCCCAGGTTATTAGACATCAAGCCAGGCTTAGGTTCCAGCCTGAACTACCCCCCAGGTGGTGGTTGTGGGTCCTTGTGCTGCCTACCTCCCCCACTAGTTGCTGAACATGGGACCATCTGCCCCTTCCTGCTGCCAAGTTGCTGGGTGTGGGACTCTCCCCATGCCCTGTTTCTGTTCCCCCGCCCCCCACCCCAAGTCACTGGGTACAGGACTTGTCCCATGCCCTTCCACGACCCCTCAGTCGCCAACTGCAGGGCCTCCCTGTGTCCCCTCCTCCCATCACTGCCTGTGCTTCCTGTCTCCCAGTCTCTGGGTGCGTGCCCCTCTGTGCTCCATCCTCCCCAGCCACCAAGTGAGGGCCCTCCCCATTCTCCATCCCCCAGTCACTGTGTGGCTCACTGCCCCTCCTCCGACCCTTACCATCGGACCCCAGGACTGATTCTGGAACTGCAGACGGGACAGGGAACAGATCTGAAGGCCTCACAGCATCTCCCTGCCCCGGGCTGTGCAGGGAAGCCTAGCAGGGCAACACATGCATAACCGTGGTTGGTGCATGTGAGAGCAGGGCTGCTGGCAGCTGGTGACCCACAGCCGAGACTGGGATCCAGACAGAGTGGTGCACACCTTTATCAGGTCTTAACCAGTATCGCCTTTGCTGCTCCAAATGAACACTAACCTCACCTGACTATCCCAGGCCAGAGTAGGGCCGGTTGGAGTGGGTCTCTCCTCATCGGGCGCTCGTCCAATGCCCTCTGTTACTAACCGGGCTCTGGCACAAGTCACAAGAGCTGAGCAGCTCTCCGTTTGCAAGGGCAGCCCTAGCTCGTCAAGTCCCTGCCCGTTCCTCGGGAAGCAGCCGTCTCCCTACCCCTAGCAAGTGCTGGCCAGTGGAATGCCAGTTGCATGTGCTGGCAGTGCTTCTTCTAACTGCTGCGTGATGTCAAAGCCAAGCTTTCTGAGTCCAGCGGAAAGACTGCAGATCTCTACTGTGTGCCATGGTTGTCTCTAGAATCCCTGTCGATTGTTATCCTTTCGGGGGCCTGTTTCTGCAGAGCTGGATTGCAGACATTGGGAATCGTTTCTTCCCTCCTCACTCCAAGAGGGAATTTTGCCAAACCCTCTAGAATTGTACAGAAAGAAGACGCAGTGGCCTGCCAGCCACTCTGTTCTGTACCAAGGGGGAGGCCCTGTTGTAGAGAGGGGAGAAAACCCGTTGAAAAGGATGTTACAGCTGCTAGCCATGTTACGCAGTGGGATCGTAGCTGTAATATGTGCCATGATGACAATGTCTTGTCGGAAAACTTGCTCTGAAGTGCACTGTGTACTTTGAATTCATAATTGGGGGGCAAACTTTCAAAGCCGGCTGGGACAGATGCACTCGCCAAAAGGCGCCCTCCCCACCAAAAGAACCTGCGTGCGCTGTGTGGCCAGCCGCCCACAGGTGTGCAGTGACACGAGTGGTTTGCTAGCACACCCCGTCCCACCCGCCTTGGGAAGTTTGGCCCTTAGAGTCTAATACATCATTGTTCTGCTCATAAATGTACTAAGTGTTGAGAATGTTTTAGTTTTTTCCTTAATTATAATTGTAATTGGCTTTTCCCCTTTTCTCTTGTTTATTTTTTTTTATTTTTTCCCCCCCAACGCTGTCTTGCTTTGCACTGTGATTGCATGCTGCGCCCCGGTGTATCCTTCATGACGATGTCACATGGCTTGTTGCTGTGATACCTGCCACGCCCCCACATGTTGCCATGGTTACATAAATGCTCCACCCTCCCGTATGTCGCTTCCATGGTTCCCTACTGAAAGTGCCCATGATGCACGGTGCTACGCCCACCACTGTGTCTGCAGCAACAACACCTGCCACCAGCGTCCCCTTCGCTGCAACAGCTACAGCCAATCAGGTTTGGCCCTTTCAATAGCTTTCTTTCACGTGTTCAGCACTAGATGACTTTGAGGGCCCGGTCCTAGGCGGTGCTGGGCGTCTCATGTGAGGGGCCAGGCGCCTGTAACTCCCTTTGCGGCCTTGAGGGGCTGAGAGCGTTCAGATCCTCCGACGAGGCGCTGAGCTCAGCGCAGGATCGGGCCCCTCAAAAGGCAGCATGTATACCTTGGGGATCGGTGAGGGGGCGTTGGCTCGTGGGGTGGGGAGGCTCTAAAGGAACTGGGGAGATGGCCCAGGCTGGAGCAGCGCTTATATGTCAGGAGGCTTCTTTGAAGCGCCTTCACGGTCTACAGACCTCTGAAGTCGTGCCACCCTGGGCTGGAAAACTCCCAAGGAACTGAGGCTTTCTCCCAAGCTGGAAAGCCCACCTGCTCTCTGCCTCTATCAGAAACAGCACGGTGACCAGGCCCTCCCACAGTGCTGTGCCATGGGTGGGAAATGGAGATGGGAAAACCCAAGCTGGGGTTCTAAAGGAGCGGGGTGAGGGTCAAGTGTGTTAAAGCAGAAACAACTCACCCATCCCTGCAGTATTTACGTTGTGCGTAGTAGGTACTGTTTTGTCAGTGCCGTTAATGTAAAGGATTTCATGCATGTTTGCCTAGCCATCATTATCTCCAAAACACTGCTCTGAAGGTATTCAACCGAAATGGCTGCTTCCACACCAGTCCTCAATTATAGATGCAAAATCTCATCGATGCTTCATTAGGCTCACTAAACCACCACTGCTCCCGTGTAGGCCAGCGTAGAATTTGGGTCAGTGTTCCCCCACCCCCCACAACTGTAACATTTGCAATTCTGTTTAGTTCCTCGTGTTCAGGTTCAGAGCCGCTCAAAGGAAAAGCACATCGCACGTTATTCTATGGGACACTGCTGCCACTAGGATATTGCAGTAATTCCAGAGGGCAGATGCTGTCGGTGTTTGCTGGGCTTCACTCAGACACAAAGTCTTGTCCAGCATAATGGGAGTTTAGCCTGAGGCCTGAGCTCAGAGCTAGCCTGTTGCAAATTCTTGCCTACCTATGCTGGCTGGAACTGGTTTGTTTCTCTGGTTTTGGCTAGTTTCAGATACAGTAGGGCTGATAACTGCACAGCCACAAGAAGGAAATGCTTGTTCCTATGGCGTGTGTCTACACGGGCACAAATCTTTGAAATACCCATGCTAATGGCCATTTCGAAGATTACTAATGAGGCGCTGAATTGCATATTCAGCGCTTCATTAGCATTAGGATGCTTCCAGCTGCGGCGCTTCACGCCACTTTCAAAAGCACGCGGCTCCGCGCAGTTACATGGGGGTCCTTTTCAAAAGGACCCCGCGCCTTTCGCAATCCCCTTTTCCCGATCGCTGATCAGAATAAGGGGATTTCGAAAGGTGCGGGGTCCTTTCACAAAGGACCCCCATGTAGCCGTGCCGAGCCGTGTGCTTGTGAAAGCGGCACTTTCAAAGCGCCGCAGCTGGAAGTGTCCTAATGCTAATGAGGCGCTGAATTCTCATTAGTAATACGTGTGCCCGTGTAGACACAGCCATGCAGTATTAGTGTTGGGCTGCGTGCTCCCTCCAAGTGAAGCCTTCCAAACTGCAGGTTACGGGCCATTTGGCTGTCTTACAGTGTATGGACTTGGACCCTCAAGTACAATCCTCATGTACTCCATTGGGTATTAACAATGATGTAACTATGTAGATCAGTGTTAAAACAGATACACTCAGGGATCAATTCACATTCTCTAAGATACTGTTTTAACGGTGGTTATATGTATTGATCAGTCTTAAATGAGTGCTGAAGATGAATGGATGGAGTGATCTCAAGAAAATGTTAATATGAAATGTTTTCTACTGTAGATATCCCAGTTATCAGTAGATGAACTGAGTAGCAGCATGTTTGTTTCACAGATGTAGACGTTACCGATAGAACAGTAAGTTTCTTTTTAACTATTGATATTTACAGCTTTTTAATATAAGGGTTTAAATTTGTCACTTAGCCTTACCCCTGCAGTTCTCTGCATGCTAAACTCTTGCAGCAAGTGGGAATTGCACAGCTGTGTCCAGGGCTTATGATAAACTACTTTTTTGGTGCTGTCTAAAATGTCTTCTTTAAAACATACCAAACCCCTCCTGACATGACTGTTTTAGGTACTAGAGGGTTTCAAATTACATACCAAATTCTACAGTGCAACTTACGGCACATTTGCTACCAAGGATGAATAATGTTTTAATAATGAGAGTCAGCTGAAAAACATAAAATGTTTTGCAGTTAGTAAGAGATTTACTCAGCGTGAGTAGGACCAGATAGCAGGTGTCAGTCAGCATAGCTTCATTATTGTTATATGGATTCGTGTCAGCCAAGAACATGCCAATTAGTGATCCCTTCTGAGATACTTTTTCACTGTGATAATAAGCTTGAAGGCTGCAGACGTTACACTTCTTCTATAACCTTGCAAAGCCTGGTATGTTTATAGTCTGCTGCTGTTCTCTGAGTGTGAACAAGGCCCCTTTTTGGATTTGTTTGATATAAATTCACAGTGGGCTCAATGTTATTTTTAGTTTCTTGTTGTTTGCATGTGTAGGATGTTGTTTGTAAAGGGATTTCCCTGCATTTTTACCATTGAGAGACTAAAGAAAAAAGAGTTGACTGAATATGGTGATGGAAGCCATTTTATTTGCATGAATATTCAGTCCGACTTTTCCACAGGACAAAAATTAAAGGGAAATACTTGCATGTAAGCTGTGAACATGGATTTGGAAGGCAGTTGTGGAATTATATCTGAAATCATTGACATGAACTGATCAGGCTGGTTATGTCCTGGATTTCAACTGATTGAAGTAAAACTCCTGGATGCAGAGTGGGAGTTAATCATGTCTACGTATCCCTGCCAATATCTGTCTTGGTGCTGAGATCGCCTGCTTAGTGTCAGTGTTCTGCTTTAGGTTGTGCATCGCTTTTCACACATGCCGGGCAGATCCGACACCTGATGTGTTAAATCGTTTCTCTAGCATAGACCAAGTGGGGTCTTCCAGCTGATAGGAGTTCATAGGCTTGAAAGAGAAACCTTGACCTCATTCTTGAGCTCTTTGGAATATTTTGAGCCTTTATGTCCGGATACTTTTTTTTTTCCCTTCATTTTTTTTAGACTTCTTTGGCTTATGCCATCAGTAATGGAGAACCGCTTCAAAAGAGCTGAGGGAAAACCACGTGATTCTAGTTTTTTCCTGGTGGGGGCCCAGGTACCCATTCAGCGTCAGAGGGTCGTGTTCCTAGGACAGGGGAGATCTTCTACTAGAAACATTTAGTTTCTGCATTTCAAAAAGAGCCTCTGAAAGTCTGTGAAGTTTCTCGTGTCAGAAACTTCTGTGGACACAGCGTTAGACATCTAACCCCACTTGCACACCCAAATACAGGGCTCACTGCTGGAGAACCCTTACACCCCTGCCTGTTTCATTCCCACCCAGCAAAACACTTACACGCTTGCCCTTGCAATCGTCCCCCACTCCCTCTCGCAGCTGGGGAAGGCAAATGAGCCTTGCAGACCGCTCTAGAGGTGGGTGAACAAGGACTGTTTCCTCAAGCGTGTCTCCAGAATAAAGGATTTGTCCATGATCCGTCCTTTCTGGGACGTCACCCCAGCGAGTTGGCAGGCAGGTGGGCCAGTGAGTTATGTGGGCCCATGGTGCCTGGACTCCAGGAATATTCTTGGCCTGGGGGGGTGGGGCAACTTCAGCCAAGCTTGGAGGTTGATCTTTTCCCCAGTTCCACCTGCTGCCCTGGGGCAATTTTGAAAAGAGCCTGGGGGGCTCATTCCCTACCACTGGCAGAGCGACAGAGCCGGGCTGGTTTCCTGCCTGCTCACGTGCCACACACAACTGCTGACACATCCCTTTGGGCCCTGGGCAAGGGCTGGGGTGTGACCACGCTCTGCCCCTGTCCCAACTGCCTCTGCAGCCAACGGGAGCTGCTGAGGCAGTGCCTGTGGGCAACAGTTCAGAGACCGCTGCCCTGGTCCCCAACTAGGAGCCACTACCGGGAGGGGCGTAGGTCATTTATGGGAGCTGCCCCAGGGAAGTGTTGCATCCTGCACCCCAACCACCTGCCTCAGCCCAGAACCCTCCCCCTCCCCCACCCTAGCTCCTGCCCAGAACCTGAACCCTTCATCATCTCCTGCGCCCCAGTCCTGAGCCTGCCCCGAAACTCGCTCCCAGAATCCACCATCCCTGCAGACAGGCCCCAAGCCAGCCAAGTGCAGAAATGTAAGTGAGGCACATGCTCAAGCGCTTCAAGGGGACAGGCTTTCAATCAGCGTGGCCCAGGCTGCCGCCCAAGTTTCCGGAGCTGTGCCGCAGGCCATGATGCTACCTCGGAAGGAGGGGAAGCCATATAGCTGTGGGTTTGAAGCGAGTTTCCCAGAGACCTGAAGCACCCCCAGCGGCTTCCCCACTCACCAGCAAAGACGTTGTCAGTGCTGGCTAATGGCGCTGTAATATTTACCCTGGTGCCCCCAGTTTTCAGGCTGGGAATTCCAAATGCTCAGGAAGGAGATTTGCATCTGGCTCCCGCTAAGACATGGTCTGAGTTCTGGGTTCTCCTCTGGTCTCTCGTCCTGACTCCTCCTGCCGCATGGGGCATGTCGCTCACATCCTCGTTTTCAGAGCTGCTGAGCTTACGCTCTTCCCATTAACGTCAGTGGGAAATGCAGATTCTCAGCACTTCTGCCAGCCACACCATTCTTCTCTCTGCTCCACCTCCTGCCCTCTGCAGTCAGAGGACTGCTCCACCACCTTCCTGTTTCACGGGGGTATTCTGTAGACGAGGGTGTTAGCCTTGGCGATACGCCCTCAGGGTGGAATGCACTACATCTAGATTAAGAAGGTTACCAAGTGTGGTGTTAGCCATTTCGCCCTAACTCAGAAAATGAAGTGAATAAAACATTGCATCTCTCCAGCACAAACACAGAGTTTTTGCATGCTGCAGTAAGGGCATCTACAGATCAGATCCCATTAGAAAATGTAAAAACAAGGGGTTTGATTTCCATTTTCTCACTGTGTCTCTTTCCCTCCTCCAGCAGACCACACTGAAATTCTGAACAGTAAAATTACAGAGTACCAGGACTTCTCGGTGGGAAGCTGCACATGGCCTTTCTGTATATACTCCCTCCTCCCTCGTTTCTTCCTCAACAACCTCTACAGTAAGCCTGTCGCAGCCTACATGTTAACCAAAAACTGATCAATGGGAATGTCACAAAAAAAGAAAGAAAGAAAGAAAAGCACTATAGAAACAGTTAACAAACAGCGCTCGGTTATATGAGATATACAAGTAGAAAATTATAATAGACTTTTATAACACATTACTTTAACACACTTAATCATTTTATGATTACCATCATAAGTGCATCTGCGCAGTGGACTGTTGGTTTACTGTATACTATCGATGGATAAATGTTTGTCGTGTTTTTAAAGTGTTATCTTACTGTTTTGTTTACATCATAGTCTATCGATTTGTTTTAAAGTGTACATCATTATCAAGTATACTCAATACCATTTTTTTCATTATTGTTATGTCTTAAGTTTTCATATAATGTAGTTTTCTGGGTTTGGGGGTATGTTTGTTTAGGGGGTTTTATTTTTTAACTAAAAATGTTACAGTGGGAAACAGGAATTACGTGCTTGAAAAACACGACACAAGAATGTTCTGTCCTTTTCTATATTTTTGTTTGTTTCCATCAGCCTACGTTGCTTGTTTGAAATAGCTCCTTTTAAGATCTAGCATTTGCCTTCAAATAGAGTCTCAGAGTTTGTATTACCAATGTGATGAAGGGACAGCTGTCATGTTAGCCCAGTTCAGGGCTTTTACAAAATGAGTTGT
Organism: Carettochelys insculpta; assembly: GCF_033958435.1. NCBI lineage: Eukaryota > Metazoa > Chordata > Testudines > Carettochelyidae > Carettochelys > Carettochelys insculpta. Next base: position 3,683,505 of record NC_134149.1, on the reverse strand, counting down.
CTGGCTTCCTGATACAATAGACAAAAACTATACTCAGTAAAAAGTTAGCTGTCATCTAAAGGCAGAGATTGATTCAGAAAGTGTCAGAAAATAAGGAATTTCTCCAGTTTTGCTCTCCATTTTCAGTGCCATTCTTAGCTGAAAATGGCACCATTTTTCTTGCGATTGAAGAGGTGCCATTAAAAAGCCCTCCTGTGACATAGATGATGTACGCAATGAGACAGACTGAGAGGGGTAAAGAAATTCCCCACCAAGAGAGGAACACAACGCTTTAGTCACTCTTGAAACCCAGAGGCAATTACCCAGAATGGGTAATTTTGATTGAAAATTACAAAAATAAACAGTCTTCTCTGCCCAGGGAGGATGGTGCCACCCATTTGCCGTTGTAGCCACAGATAAGCATGCTGCCGAAGTCAGTGGGAATGTGGGAGGGGCCATTCCCTGACATTTCATCAGCCTGCCCCAGTAATTTACTTCACCTTAAAATCAGAGACATTTCCTTAGAGCTTTGGCTCTTTCAAACAAATCGAGAAAGAACAAGCCACAAAGACACGTGCTTTCCAGGTTGATGGTTTTCAGAGGTACAACTCCTTGGATCAGAGGAGGCCTTTTTTGCAGCTTTTGTTTGATCAGGGTTGCCCCGCCACTGTCATTTGGATAACCAAGTAAACAGATTATCACACACACCTGACCTGCACAGCATGTGGTGAAGTTGCTGAATACATTGGCCAGACAACTCACCTTGGCTTGGCTGAAGCAGAGATACCGTTGTTCTCCAGAGATACCTAGGAGTATCAGGAGACACTGGACAAAGTGTAGGGAAAAATGCTGGTAAGTGAGATCAGTTAGTGTGGAATAGCCTCCCGAGTGATACAGTTTGCACTGTAAACGGAGATCAGCGTGGGCTGAGGACGTGTCCACTGTAAAAACTCCAAACAGCCCAGTGGGCCTGTCCTCTGTGAGGGGCTTGTTCTGCCTGTCTCAGCTGGAGGCCTGCTGCCCCTGCCCCTCTGCTGTAGAAGGCACAAATCCATGTCCTGAGGCCGAGCTATTAGCCCAGTGGAGTCTGATGATTGCTGAGGAAAGCAGAGGGGCAATGATATAACAACTGTACCAGTGTCTCAGTCAGGATAAAATTAGTAGATTCACTGTTTGACTTCTAATGTTAGGGGCCAGAGGCCCCCTCCCCCCGCACCCCTCACAAGAAAAGACACAATGGCCTCCACTTTGTGCCAGCAAACGTGGGCAGCCCAGGCCACTTGTTCTGTGGTGGTTTAAGGGCCTGGGCCTCAGTGGTGGAGCTGCTCGTGGGAGGGCACTTTGAAGGCCTAATGAGGTCTGTGGAGTTGAAAGCCTGCAGCATCTCTGAGTATGAGGCCCTTACAGCCCCGAGCGTGATTTGTCACCCTGCACTGAGTGGTCATTGTGTCATCTGACTTCCAACAAATGTATTTTTAGTCTCCTTTTTGATTCCGTGAGTTTGTAGTAAATATCCTTCTCCCATTGCCCAGCCCTTTCACGGGGCACTTACAGGTGTTTGCTAGCAACTCCCACAACAGGTGCAAGTTATGGCTGCATGCAGGACACCGCTGGAGGGTCCCTGTATGATCTAGCTTTAGTTCCTTCAGAAACAAGGATCCATGTAGTGCCCATGGCCAGTTCACATAGGGCCTGAACCCCAAAGAACAAAATATTAACCCTTGCTTATGTCCATACCACATTCCCCAGCTGTCGGCATCCAAACATACAGTGTTTGTTGCCTGAAACTAGCAACTCTAATCTGTATTGCTTATGCTATACCTGTTCTTTTAACCACTGAGTTTCTGTTTCCCGAAACCATAACATTGTTAGTGGAAAAAGTGGATTTGAGTATTTCCTGTTTTGAAATTATTTGTGTATCAAAATGGGTTTTGCACAATCTGTGCCAGTGCCTCAACTAAGAACAGACCTGATCTTCTTAAGCCTGAAAGGATGCAGTCAAGCTTGTAGGGCTTTGAGTTAAAGGAGGTTGGAACGTTTTCAGTGCTAAATGGATTTTTGTATATCTTGACACTTTGATGTAACCTCCTGTTTTATTTACTACTTAAACATCTGGCATAGATGTGCATAGAATGTAAACCAAGAATACAGCTGTTTTTCATGTCACATTTAACGCACTGAAAAAAATTAAGGATTATTTTTTAGTAAAGAGGTCCAATGAGGGATGTTCAGGGTAGATGTATTAGGTGCCACAACAGTTTTTATATTGCTGGCAGATTTAGAGTTCACTTTTAAGTGAGTGTAAGGAAAGAAAAGCTTGAAGCACTAAAACTTCACCAAATTCAAAACAATCTTGGCAAAAATGCCATTTTTGAGGTAGCACTATTTAAACTAGTTGTGCAATGATTTGCTCTAATTTTCTTTGTTCAAAAAAGAAAACCAGTCGCCAGACTATAAATTTCCTAAATAGATGCATTCTATTACAAAGTCACCAAGCTAGCTTGTGACTCTAAACAAATGTCATAAAAGCATGGATTTCATCTTTTATTTGACAAGAGATGTATGTACGTTTGTTTAAATCAGTATAATTTTAGTGACATTTTTATAAGCTTCCCACTTTCCATGAACCTATATTTTTTATTTATCCAAAGTTATTTCTCTTTGTCCATTTCTCTCAGCCTTATGCAAACAATATGCAAGAAATGCTGAAACTTGGATAAAACGGGTCATGCCAAGGGAAAATGAAAGCTGAGAATGATCATTTTCATAAAAAGGTTGCTAGTAGTTTCAATAAAAAAAAAAACAACCTGTTACTAAACTGTAACATAAGCAGACAATAAAAGAGGGATTTAAAATAAAGTAGAGTCATAAAACTATTAAAATTATTTTTTGTTAAAGTAAATGTTTTTGTGATTGGACCCTGATTTTTGCGATCAGCCATAGTTTTTATTTTGAAACTTTTAGTGGATGACTTTTGTCTCTGTATTTTTGCATCACCAGGTTAGAGAAATTGTTACCTCCCTAGTTCCGTGCCATTCCTGAGCACTCTGACACACTTTTCTCTTTGCCATAAGTGTTGTCTCATACTCGGCTCAGAGTGTTCACAAATGGACGGGGCTGGCTGGCTACCCTCTGCAAAACAAAACCCTTGCGCTCCCTAGCTGGCTTACGGAGCCCTCTGTTCCTGCAGCGGGGTTCTCTCCACAGGCAGTCAGCTACAGAACACAGGTTAGAGTCCAGTGGCATGACTTTTTTATACTCTAGCTGCACAAATAATAAACCCAACAACTTACATGACTGTGACTGTTGTAGATACATCTGGCCAGATAAGGAGACGCACGTATCTGATCCAATGTATTCATAAATGTACCTATTCCTTCATAAGGCAGTAGTATAGGCTATATAAAATGCTAGTACACAGAGCGATTGAGAAACTGGAGTCCTCAGTGTTTATCCCTTGTACATTTCACATACATGACAATTGAAAAAGGTGAAATTTATGAGGGAACTCTAATTTCCCATTCCCGTTGAATGGATTTAGTGTGATATTGCCCTGATTTTACCATGTGCCTGTTGAAGGCCTTAGAATATATACTGTATGTTAAAGACTGTAATAACTTCAACAAAAATTAGTTGATAGCCTAATCAAAATGTAAATATAGTTATGACACATTACTAGGCATCAACACATTAATTCACATCACATATTTTCATTTCTTTATTGTTAGTTTTTAAGGTTTTCATTATTGTTTTTTGATATCTTTAGTAACGAATGAATTTAATTTTGAAGGAGAATTAGAGGAAATTTAAGATTTTTAATACATGTATTCTACCCATTTAGTTATATTCTAAACCAATACTGAAGCATGATAAGGTATAGAATATAGTCCATAACTAGTTTGTATAGTTTACAGTTTAAGAACAAAATTAACTTTGTATGTAACTCCTACAATGATAGATTCATTGTTAACTAATTATATTAAGTTGTTGTTGCTATGGCAACAAAACTACAACATGGCTACCTTTGTATACATTATTTGTGAAATTTTCACATGTAAATTAAAAGTGATGTGTAACAGTATGAGCTTGTTAAAGGTACAGTTCGATACTGTCAGATAAAGATATGATTGAATATTTTTAAAATCCCAAAGTCCCATGTGAAAGCTGAATTTGTGTCTTTAGGTCACATGTTCAGTCAAGAAGTTTACAACACATGGATTTAGAGTCAGGTTTTATAGCTTGTAGAAATTGTTGTGTGGCTAGGGTTATTCCACAATATTTTAGATTTTAAAACATAATACCCTGCATTTATAATACATTATCTGGTCTTTATTTCATTTCATGTTGATCATCATTGTGTTAATTCATAATTAACCAGTTTAAATGCTGCAGTCTGACTGCAATTCTGTTTTTTTTCTTCCTGAAATTGAATTCTCACGTGATTTTGTTATAATCAGGGCTAAATAATTAAACATATGAATATTTTAATACTAATTTATATTAGCAAAACCTGTACATAAGAAAAATATTGTGGAATGACCCCGTAACAGTGTTGAAGATACAAATATGCTGCAGTTAAACTGATTCAGTTAGTGTACGAATGTGTGAGACACACCTTTTTTGCACTTATGTACATAGTCCACGAAAGAAATCCTTGGAACTTATTTTGAATATAAAAAGTCTGTAATAATACAGGAAAAGTTTGTAAAAGAGATAGGTATTACTAAGGCTTTGAAAAAGGAGGAGTTTTTTGCTATAAAACTTATCTGAAAGCATGATGTTGCTTTGCTGTTGTAAAAGCTTTGTAGTTTGCCATAGCTTACTATACAGCAGACTGATAACAGGTCAGCTTCAACCTGCAGCACAGAAAATGGGAAACAATACTTAATTAATTCGTAAGGTCACTAGCAAGGATTTTAATTGCTTTGAAAGCAGCCTACATTTAGAACACATTCGAGATCATGGTTTTTAATTAGAAGTTGTGCTCACTCTGAATCATGTTAGAACTTTGAACTCATGGGCTTCTCTTATGGCCTCTGATCTTTTTTTCTAGGCAGTACTGGCTTTGTCTATGATAGATTAGTATCATTCCAGTAAGTGTCATAAACATCAGTGGGAAACTGGGTGTTTGCTGTTCATGGTGGTGTTTTGCCAAGTGGAATGTGAAATCTGGGAGAGACCTGTAAAAAGCTAACAAAGTTTTAAATGAACAGTAAGCAGTGGTATAGGTTGCACCTCCCTGGTCTAGCATGCTTGGAACCTGACAGGTCCCAAACGAGAGAATTCGCCAGACCAGGGAGCTCCAAGGATTCTGCCTGAGGCAGCTGCTCCCAAAGCTGCTGCAACCCCAGCATCCCTGCCCTGGACTCCAACCCAAGCTCCCCATGGTCGCTGTGAGGTTACAGCCCCAGCCTGGAGCCCACAGCTGTTGCTGGATGAGAGAGTACCTGATTTGAGAGGGGCAACTGTAGAGCTTGAGTTGTTTGATTGTCTTGGAGTTATCTTCTGCAGCTGACCGCCTTGGTGTTTTGTTAGCACAAGAGCTGGTGATTCCCTGACAACGGTCTGTTACGCCATCTGGATTTCTGCTGGAGCTGCTGCCAGGTGGGCTGTGGGGCTGGAATGTGACAGCTGATCACCACAGCACTGATAGCCAGTTGCATTCCGATTGGCAGGAAAGCACAGGAGAAAGCAGCTCAGCTTTCCCTCTGTCCCTTTGCCAGGTGGAGCACTCCTCTTCCAAAGTCGTCGTCCTCCTTGAAGAGCGAGTATGTTCCCCATCCCCGGCAGCTCCTTCCGCCCCCTTCAGGGACCAGGAGAGTCAGGACACAACCTAAGTGCATCTTCTTGCTTTCCCTTCTGCAAGGGAAGATGGGAAGTGACACAGCTCTGAGGTTTAAAAAACCTCATGTGCTAACTTCTAGCGGCCTAAATTCTGGCAGCTGCTGCATCAATGACTCCAGCTGTTCTGAGGAGGACCCACCCAAACCTGCTGTGCATTTTGGATTTGTGTTGGTGTGCATGCTCCAGCCTGGTGAAATGTAAATGATGGACTTTCTAGAAGGCGGGGCAGGGTGGAGGGATCCCAGGGACATGGCCTGCTTGAGGAAATGAGCTCCCCTGATCCCCACGCTCTTCCTCTTGCTGAATCCTGTCACCAGCAAATGAGGCAGTGATTTGCCCATCAGTACCAGTGTCAACAGCCCCGGGACTGCTGAGCTCTCTCTTCTCTTGTGATCTGCTTTAGCCACGGTTTCCAGAACCGCCTTACAGCCAAGAGGTAACTGAGCAGGAAGAAGGCCGGTGTTTATGCAGCACTACTAAGGACGTAAGGCTGCGGATGAGCGGAAGGCTGGGTTGGGGTGGCGGGGTGGAGTGTCTTTCAGTGGTAAGAGACAGCAGTCCGATTGGCCAGCAGGTATCCCTCATAGGGCCCGGTCCTGCATCCTTCCCCTGGGCAGCAGACTTTGCACTGATTTCCCTGGGGGCAGCAGCTGGGCAAGGGTAACAGAACGGTGCTCTCAGCCTAACAGATAACTCGCACCGGTTAGGAACTCAGAGCTGTGCGCTGCTGTGCACCTAGCAGCGCATGCTTGCCCTTCTGTGCCTTATTGCAACGGCATCATTTCCTGCAAAAAAAAAAAAAAAAAAAAAAAGTATTAATGAGATGGGAGTCGGGGGGGGAGAGATTCATGGTTTAAAATATTGTTGCCACCTAGTAGATGGCTGGGAACTGAAGGCAGAGGAAAGTCTGGATTCTTTTCCTGGTTCCTGTTTTGTTTTGCTATGTTCTAGAAGGGTTTGGATGGGCTGCAGGCCCAAATCATCGCCTGAGGGTGCTTCCCGCTGCCCTCCAGCGCTGATCTTTTCACTTTGAGGAACTAGGGGGTAGGGGAAACGTTGCTTTCTAAGTAAACCTGTGTTGTAAAATCGCCAAAAGTCAGCTCAAAGTGAGAGAATCTTGGAGCGGAGAATCCCAGAGTCTGGGAAGAGGCTGGGGTAGAGCCTCACAGTGGGTCAGATACCAGCACTGTGTAGTAGAAATGGCTGGTATCTCTATCTCCCCCAACCCCCACTGGCTGCTACCAGTGGTTTAAGCACCTGCACCTTTATTCCTTACTGGGAGTTCCTGGAAGTGGGTCCTTTATCAGAGGGAGGAATGTAGGGCAGCTGCTGAGTCTCAGATCTGCTGGATGTTCCCAGGGCCGACTTATACCCTCAGTTAGGCCCCACTTCAGTGAACTACTTAAGGATGTGCCTCATTTTTAAATAGGTGCGTAGCCCTGGTATCCTGGTCCGTTAGGACCTGAGAACCGGGTAGTTCCATTAACCTCTTTAGGGTGGCTTCAGTGTAACTAAAGGTTGAATATATCCTGTTAGCTTTCAAGGTGAAATAAATGAGGGAGAACATTCTGGAGGCAATGGCCTGTCCATGGGCCTCATAATCCAGGTTTGGCTACTGTAATTAGCTGGAACCAGTTTGTTGTTGTCTAACAGTGCATGCCTACAGGCCAGCTAGAAGTATCCATTGGTGTAAGTCGTTTTTGATAATTAAGCTTATTCTCCTTTGTAGGACAATTAAAGAAAAATACTTTGCACTATCTGAGATGAATCACAGCCAGTAAAATTCTTTCATGAGGATAAGAAAAGAACCTTGAATCACAACACCACAGCTAAAATCTTTGCTAGTGACCTTTCCAGTCATATTCTCTATGATCAAAATAAAAACTGCACATGCCTCTTGAATGAGAGATTTAAACATGCAAAAATAACACAACTGTTAAATAAAACTAAGTTTTTATCCAAACACACAACAGAGAGAATTACCTGACACAGAATTACAAGGTTCCAGTTCTTTATTACTGTACACAAATGCTATTTGATAGTGGTGGAAGCCAAATGATTTTGTTGCCATGGCTTTTGTATCCTAGCAGATGAGGGGATGACGTGACCATTCTTAGACAGGCTTGTGGGATTTTTTTTTCCAAATTAGATTTTATTATTTTAAATCATTTTAAAAGCATCAATTGTTATGTCCCTTGACACTAGACGACCCTTTAGAAATATTAGAGATTTGTATTTTAGGCAGTCACTACAATCAGAAAGAAAATATTCTCCTAAATAAATTTTCAATTTTTAACATGAATAGAGCACTAATATTGTCTTGTATAAAGTAGATATTGGACACATTCTTTTCATAGATACTTCTGGTAACAAAAAAAAGTAAGGGAATCATTAGGCAGATGTCATTTTAACTCACTGAAATAGTTCTAGATTTAAAAAAAAATACTGTTAGCCCTATGGAATTGTAACAAATTAAAATATCATCAGCAAATCCCAACAGATAAAGGCTACTGCAATATTTCACTTCCAGAACATGAAACAGCTCATTCCCTCAACTGCTATCAACAAGGTGTACACTTTGAATTTATTTTTCTTTTTGCCACGTTATATTGCTGTAGTGCTTGTATGTGCTTTAGTAATGTGCATAATGCTACTCATTTTAGTATGTTACTTCTATATTGTTATTGTTTATTTTTTGATCTTTTAATAAAGTGTATAAAATTCTTGGTTATGTTTTTTATGGACCCATATCTACTCATTAACAATAGGAGTTCATGTCAAAGTCTTTTCAAGTTCCAGTTTTAGTCCCAGCCTTTAAAGGTTCTGATGTAAAAACACTATAATTAATGAAATTGGATTCAGTGTTATGCCTGATGCATAGAACACCAGAATAAATTTCTTTCCAGAAAAATACCTTCAGTATTTTGAATTATGTAGCTAGTGCATCTGTTTTATTGGATGCATTAGGCTTATCATAGTGAAGTTACTAACACAAGAAAGAAATTTGTATTTTAAAAAAATAAAAGTAAACTTTGCAGACGCTGCCTACCGGTTTCTCTTGTGCCTTGGACATTCTGAGACACACAATGTGTTACGTCTTGTATTTTTTTCTTAACTTCTAGCTGCCCCTGTTTTTGATGTAACTGGGAAGAAAGTGGTTATTATGCATTTGAAGAAAACCGTCAAGAATAAATTGAACATGATTGAAATGTCTGCAACTTTTGTAGCACAAAAATGTGTGTATTAATTTTTCCTTTAACGTGCATGCTAGATATTTAATGGGTGGCACATGGCAGTATTAATTCAGCCACCATTTTCCAAGAGTTAACCCCTGCCATCCAAAATTTTCACTCAAGTAGCCCAGGATGTTGTGTGATTCAGGAATGACACCACTAACTACTGAATTCTTCTTGCTATCCGTAAAGCATGTGTTGTAACTCAGGCCTGGTCCACACTAGGAATTAAAATGGATTTTTAGATACGCAAATCCAGCTCTGAGAATTGCATAGCTGGAGTCAACTTACCTAAAATCAATTTTTGCCATTGTCCGCACAGCGCGAGGTTGACAGGAGAAAATTCCCTTCCTCCTTGCAACTGGCCAGGAGTACTGGAGTCAATGGCGGCACCGATTTCGCACGTCCCAACTAGGCGCACTAAACCGAACCCCAGACGATCAATGGTCAGTGCATACCCTAGGAGTAGACATACCCACAGTACTCTCACATAGAGGAATTACTGCTGGAGTCTTGGCCATCCTTCTTTGTTAGCACATTATTTTGTAATGTAGACCAGGTTTCTGAGTGAGTGAGCGAGCGAGCTGATAAGTGTCCAACCCATTCAATCTTCAACAGCAACCTGAATGCCACCAAAAAATGCCCAGCAACGTTAACAGTTATGGTGTTTATCACCTGAATCTCCTTCCAACAACTGGACTGAGCCTGTCGCTCACTTCACCACCTTCCACCGCCCTCAGGTGATGACTGACGCATGGGGTGCTGAACCAGATTTAGTTCAAGGAGCCTGTTTAACACACTCCAACCAGATGGATGCCATGTGTTAACTTTCCAAAAGAGGCTGAGGCCCCTTCTCGCAGGACAGGGGTTGCCTCCTGCATAGTCTGGGATTGACAGATACGACTTTTGGACACAGAACACTGAGGGCTGTGTTACTCTTCCCATAAATTGGTCTTGAGAGATGGATTTATGCATTGTTTCATATGGACTTGTATGGGGAACTCTATGGTCTGTACAGGTAGCAGCAGTGTCACAGAAGAATATTGCATGTTAATTTCTAACCCCTTCCATCCCATACACACATGACATGGCTCCAGCACTAAACACCAGCCCACAGGGCTATTTCTTGATTTTAGGAACAGTGGCGGCTTGCAGCTCTGCTCTGAGCAGCTGTGTAGGAAAGTTCTCCGCTGGAGCAGTGTGTCAGAAAGAACTTGGCACATCTGCATGAAGCATGAAACATCTGAAGGTGCCTCTAAATGGTACTTCCCCTATTGCCGCAAAGCTGAAATAATCACCATCAGCAGAGTCGGGCTAGCCAATCGAGACAGGCCCAGCTTCTGATGAGACATCTGAGGTGGGAAGATCCTTTGAATGTTAATCTTAGTAACATTGTTTTTACTACTACGTGAGCAACTCTGGGCAAATCAAACCAGGAGCTCAGTAACCATGGGCTGAACACTGCCAGCTCTTTGTTTTCACAATTAGATCTGTTGGCTTTTGTTCAAGCAATTTTGGAGTCTCTAACCCACAAACAACATGTTTCTGTTATAAAATGAATTGGAAATCAGAGTGAGGCCAAAGCCAGTGAAGAACACAAATGGGCCTTGAACCTGCTGCTTCAAATAATGGACAAAGAAGCTTAACAGAGTGCAAGCTCAAATCCCGTAAAAGGGAACATAGGTGAGGCTACTGTCACTTTAAATAATTACCTTTTTTTTCTATAGTTGCATCAGCTGAACATGCGTCTGTGATTCCCTGCGTTGTACTGGAGCCAGATCCCCAGCAGCATAGCTCCATGAATAGCAAAATTGTTTTGGGGATTTGCACCAGCTGAGGGGGCTGGCCTCATTGTTTTACTTGTGCCCCAGAATACTGAAGTGAATGCCCTTGGATATGATGTGAATATAAATATCAGCTTCTCTTGACATGTCTGAAGCTGGCATCTGTCCAGCGCTCTCCAAAACTGACCCAGGCCTGGCCCAGCTGCTGAAAAGGATGGGATGGATTTAGGGATACAGCTGCTTTTGTGGTTGAGAAGTCTTCTCTTTTCCAGACTAAACAAACCCAGTGTTTTCAGTCTGCCCTTATAGGGCCCAATTCTCTAGAACTTTCATCACTTTTTGTTGCTTTTCTCTGGACTGTCTCCAGTTTGTTCACATCTTTCCTGATCGCACTCAGAGTTGGGCACAATACCCTAGTTGACGGTTAATCAGTGCAGAGTGGCACCAAAGAATTCCTTCTCATGTCTTGCTTGCAACACTCCTGCTACTACATCCTCGAATGATGTTTGTTTTCTTTGCACTGTTAACTCATACTTAGCTTGTGGTCCACTATGATCCCCAGATCCCTTTGTCCAGTACTCCTTCTTACACACCCATTTCCCATTTTGTAGGTGTGAAACTGATTGTTCCTTCCCAAGTGAAGTACTCTGCATGTGTCCTCATTGGATTTCATCCTATTGACCTCAGACTGTTTTCTCTGGTTTGTTCAGATCATTTTGAATTTTAATGCTGTCCTCCAAAGAGTTTGAAGCCCAGTTTGTTTCCCAGTCTCCTGGTTTATGAAATCACTTTGGGACCCTGCTCCAGCCTTTTTAATTTTACATGCCAACCATCTGGTTCAGTTTTGTTTTGGGGGAGCCCGTCCTTTCTTTAAAGATTCCTGTCTCAGGTGGTTTCCCAGTTCCTAGTAAACCTAAACCTCTCCTCTGAAAGCCACAGAGTCTCATGAAGCCATTGAGAACCTGCAGTTCTGTCTAAGTGGCCCTGAACATGGAACTGGAAGCTTTCCCATGACTACTCCCATGGAGATCCTGTTCTGAAGCCCTAGGAAGAAATATGGTGGGGAAGTTCTCCTGCCATTTATTGTAGGCTTGGCTATACAAACCATGCATGCACAGAACTCTTCCCTTTGCAGTTGGAGTCTGGGGGGGGTGGGGGATATTCAAGGATCAGCAACATAAGATGGAGTGACAAGGCAGAACTGGAGGGTAAAATCAAATCAGTATCTAAATTGTCTATACAAATGCAGGAACTATGGGGAATAAGCAGAAAGAACTTGCAAGTCACAGAGACTTGGTGGGATAACACGCAATTGGAATATAGGTATCGTAGGATATACTTTGGTCAGGAAGGATAGGCAGGGGAAAGAGAGGAGATGTTGCCTTATATATTAACAATGTGTGTATTTGGACAGGTTGAGATGGACATAGGAGACAGACTTGTTGAGAGTCTCTGGGTTAGGCTAAAAGAGGTAAAAAGTAGAGGTGATGTCACGGTAAGGGTCGACTGCAGACCACCTAATCAGGAAGAAGTGGGGGGAGGATGCTTTTTTTAAACTTAGAAAAAGAAAAATCAGCCAAAGTGGTGATGGGGAACTTCGACTATCCAGACATCTGTTGGGAAAAGAACACAGCAGAGCACAGATTATCCAACAAGTTACTGGAATGTATTGGAGGAAGTATTTTATTTCAGAAGGTGGGAAAGCAACTGAGGGTTGGGGGAAGCAGTTATAGATATGATTTTAATAAACAGGAAGGAACTGGTTGAGAAATTGAAAGTGGCAGACAGCGTGGGTGGAAGTGGTGATTCTCAAGAATGGTAGAAAGGAAAACAGTAAAATAAAGACAATGGATTTCAGGAAGGCAGACTTTGGTAAACTCAGAGAGCTGCTAGCCAAGGTCCAATGGAAAGCAAGACTATGAGGAAAAACAGCTGACTATTTTTTTCAAAGTGACATTACTAAGGGTACAGGAGGAAACTATTCCTCTGCACAGGAAAGGCCGGAAGTGTGGCAAGAGACCAGCTTGGCTTAACTAGGAGATCTTGAATGACCTAACAATTGAAAAGGAATTGTATAAAAGGTTAAAGTACAAAAAAGAGGAATAGACGTAACACAAGGTTAGGGGCAAAATTAGAAAGGTGAAGGCACAAAATGAGCTCAGCGTAGCTTGAGACATAATGAGAAACAACAAAATATTCTACATGTATATTAGAAGCAAGAGGAAGTCCGAGGACAGGGTAGGCCCATTGCTCAATGAAGGAGAAACAATAACTGAAACAATAGAAATGGCAGAGGTACTCAACGATTTGTTTGTTCTAGTTTTACCCAAGAAGGTGGATGGAGACTGGATGTCTAACCTAGTGAATGCTAGTGGAATTGGAGTATGTCAAGAAGTTAAAATAGGGAAAGAAAAAATTTTAAAAATTACTGAAAAAAGTTAGATGTCTTCAAGTCACTAGAGCCTGATGAAAGGCATCTTAAAATACTCAAAGAGCTGATAGAGGAGGTATCTGAGCCACGAACTATCTATCCTCTTTGAAAAGTCAAGGTAGTCAGGAGAGATTCCCAAAGACTGTAAAAGGGCAAATAGAGTGCCCACCTATAATAAGGCAAACAAGGACAACCCAGGAAATTGAGACCCATCAGCTTAACTTCTGTGCCAGGAAAAATAAAGGAGCAAATAATTAGGTAATCCATCTGCAAATGTCTGGAAGATGATAAGGTGATAGGTGACAGCATGGATTGGTCAAGAGCAAATCGTGTCAAACCAGCCTGATAGCTTTCTTTGATAGGACAATAAGCTTTGTGGATAAAGGGGAAGCGGCAGATGGAGTATACCTAGATTTTAGTAAAGCATTTGATACAGTATTGCATGACCTTATCAGTGAACTATGGAAATGCAAACTAGATGGGGCTACTATCAGGTGGGTGTGTAACTGGTTGGATAAACATTCACAAAGAGTTGTTAATCGTTCATAGTTGTGCTGGAAGGAAATAACAAGTGTCGGTCTGCAGGCATCAGTTCGGGGACCAGTTCTGTTCAATATCTTCATCAACCATTTAGATATGGGCAGAGAGTACGCTTATCAAGTTTGCAGATGATACCAAGCTGGGAGGGGTTGTGACTGCTTTGGAGGACAGGGTAAGAATTCAAGATGATCTGGACAAACTGGGGAAGTGGTCTGAGGCAAACAGGATGAAGTTCAATGAGGACAAATTTAAAGTACTCCATTTAGTGAAGAACGATCAGTTTCACACATACAAAATGGGAAGTGACTCCCTAGGAAGGAGTAGTGCAGAAAAGGATCTAGGGGTCAGAGTGGACCGCAAGCTGAGTATGAGTTAACAGTGACACTGTTGGGGGAAAAAAAAAAAAAAAAAGGCAAATATGATTGAGATACATTAGCAGGAGTGTTGAGAGCAAGACAGGAGAAGTCAGTCTCCCGCTCTACTCTGCACTCGTTAGGCCTCAGCTGAAGTACTGTGTCCAGTTCTGTGCACCATGTTTTAGGAAAGATGTGGAGAAACTGAAGAGGGTCCAGAGAAGAGCAGCCAAAATTATTAAAGGGCTAGAAAATATTACCTATGAGAGAAGATTAAAAGAATTGGGTTTGTTTACTTTGGAAAAGAGAAGGCTGAGCGGGGCCCTGATAACAGCTTTCAAGCACCTAAAAGAGTGTTACAATAAGGAGAGGAAAAAATTGTTCTTCTTGGCCTCTGATGATAGGACAAGAAGCAATGGGCTTCAGCTGCAGCAAGGGCGGTTTAGGTTGGACATTAGTTCGCAAATTTTTCCTGTGGGGGTGATTAAGCACTGGAATAAATTGCCAGGGGGGTTGTAGAGTCTCTATCAGTGGAGAGATTTCAGAACAGGTTGGATAAGTATCTAACAGGGATGATACGAATGGTGCCTGGGCCTGCCATGAGGGCAGGGGACTGGACTTGCTGACCTCTTCAGCCCTCTTCTAGTTCTAGTACTCTTTGAGTCGTTGATTTTTCTCACTGAAAGATGACTCTTTTTTTCAGTAGTTGCATGGCTAGGAGCCCTGCAGTGCTAGGGGCTGCACGTGCTGAGAAACAGTCCCTCTTCTGTGGCTATTACAGGCTAAGTTAGGCAATGGCTGGGAGAAAGGAAAGGTGGCTATTGCTGGTTATACACAGGGAAGTGAGGCACAATGGCCTGCCCACTAAAGTGCAGGGAAGAGCTGGGACATGAGCACAGGTTTCTTCCGTCCCAGTCTAACCACCTCTTGCTATTAGGCTGCAAGCCCTCCGCGCTGTCAGAGCATACGACAGTGAAGGGAACGCTGATGCCAAACAGAGGGGAACATCTCAGTTCCCATTTCAATTTTAGTAAAATAAGGCACCTTCCGGGCAGAAAACAGAAAGTGCAGGAGAAAAGAGCAATATTTTTGTGTAAGTCCATTCTGGGCTGACTTCCCTCAGTACATCAAGCTGCTTTCGCCTTTCTCTGTAAATGACTCTTGCCCAATCTGATTACAAAATGAAATGCTTCGTTCCCAAACTCGTGACTTTGGTGCTCTTCTGACCTGAGAACCAAGGCATAATAGCATAGCGAGTGCTAGGGAAGAGCCCTTTTTAAACGGCAAAGTATGGGTCTCCTCCCACCAGGTCTCTGCTATCTCTGACCCAAAGGCCTTGACTCTGCATGGCACCTGCCCACACCTCTGGTGCTGGGAACCTGGCCAGCAGATTGGGCAGGCGTCAGCTTAGAGGATTGCTTGTCGGAGGGAAAGACAAACATCTAGATCTGTTGTTAAATAAGCTCTGTGCCAGGGTGACCCTTCAAGCCAGCAGCTGCACGTAGGTGCTATTAGCTGGGAGAGCCTGTTACCTCTCAGCTCCCTGCGCTGCGCTTGGAGAGTGTAGGGAAAGGGGGCCTGGCAGTAGCGCTGCCCTGGAGCTGTTGCAGGACTCGGTTTGTGCTAATGGCAGCCTCCTGGCAACCAGGTGGTGGCATCTGTGGAAGTCAGCACAAAAGATGCCTCCCAGTTACGTGATCCCTGCTCAGGCCAGGCCCGGCGGGGCTTGTTGTGTGGTTACCTTCCCAGGTGGGGCTCTCCGTGGGCTCTCTGGGCAGGACAGAGGGGGACATGAGGTGGTTGGTGCTGCTCCATGCTGGCAAAGGGAGAGCTGCCGCAGGGTGTGTCTGCAGGTTGGTCACCGTTGGACGCGGCTTGCAGCGGCTGGGCTGGGTCTGAGAAGTAGCTCCTGGAGCAGAGAGGGAGTGACAAGAGCCGAAGCCGGCTCAGGGGACGCACGAGGCAGCCTTGTTCTGCACAGCTGCAGCTGCTCTGCTGGCATCGGGCCCATCAAACTAGGACAGCCTCAGGAGCTGGGTCTCCAGGCTGAGTCCAGGGTGTGCCGTCAAAACCGGTCTGCCATGGGTGGCGTGCTCGTCACCAGGGCCCCGAAGCCTCAGCTCAGGGCAGCGTGTCTGTGGGGACAGCAGGAAACTGCAGCAAAGCCCAAGAGACCGTAGCCTAAGGACCTTGCCTGAGGCAGCCTGGCAGCACCCCGTTCAGCTAGCCCATGGCCAGACCAACGGCGTTTACTGCTCCACAATCATCTGACACTTCCACAAGTCTCCCTGCTCTAGTCCTCGGCTCAGAGCAGGTGTCTGTCTGCATTGCGCACTACCACCCGAGACAGGTAGCTGGGGCATCAGAGCCCTCGCTGCTGCAGAGCCACCTGCCAGCCATTCCAGGAGTTTGCTCTGACCCTCAGCTGGGCTCCATCTTCCGGCCGGAGTCTCGCCCATCATCACACCGCTCTCTCCACTCTCTGGCGCTGGCCCCTTGCTGCACCTCAGGGGCAAGCTGCAGTCTGTATAGGCCAGACTCCAGGGGTGGCGAGAGGCAGTGCAAGGGGGTTTGCAGGGAACCAGGCCCGACTCAACCCAGGGACCCTCTGGCAGCAGCCTTGTCCTGCCCTCCTTCACTCCCTTCTACTGCCTCTTATTCACTGGGCTACTTCCCCATGACCTCTTGCACCTTCTTCCGCCCTGTGTCAAGGCCACAGCCTGGGAGATAACGAGCTGGAGCTGCTTTGTCCAAGGCACTTCCTCTAGGAAGTCAGTCCTGCACCCTCCCTGGCTAGGACCCAACTGCCCACTGCTCCTTATAAACAGCAAGCTGCCTGTTGATTGGCTCCCTGTGAGCCTTTCCTGCTTGGCTGGGGCTCTGCTCAGGCTCCCTCCAGCCTGCTTTAACCCTTCCAGCCACCTTGTGGCCTCTCATATATGGAAGATTTTCCAGAGACTTCATGGGCTAAGGAACAGTTTTGAAAGCAATATGCCAAAAGCAAGCTACAAATGAGCTTTGCCTCCAATTCAAAACGTTCTTGCTGCTGTGATGGTGGGAACGTTAGAAATGTCAGTCCAGAACAGGGAAGGTGCTTCCCCAGTGAAGCTACAGTACAGAATGTAAATGACTACACAAGATTATTGCATTTGTGGCACGTGCCATTTGGAAAAAGCCACGCGAGTCCATCCCCACTGGAGCACAGCTGTATGCGAGAGCCAAGCTTAATTAAATCTCCATTTAGCTTTCACGTTCCTGAAGCTCCAGGGGGACGCTCAGGGGATGAAATCCATTTTTCAAGGCTGGCTCCACATTTGAATGGGCCTCTGTGGTCCTGAAGGCAGACCGTGTTTTATCCAATCCAGCCTTAACGTGGAATACATAGATCACTTTGATCTATTTATTATGAGAAGATGCAGGAAGGAAGAAGAAATGTTTGGCTAAGCCCCAAAGAGCTGTGGATTTAGAAAAATCCTCTCTAAAGGAAGCAGCCAGCTAACTCCGGCTTTAAACAGAGTGAGAGATTCAGCAGTAGATATTAAAGCAAGGAAAAGTGCTCAGAAATAAGCTGTTCATTTCAAGGCTTTACGCTGGCAGTTAGGGCTTGTCTTCAGACACTTATGCATCTGGATTCAGGTAGGGTCTGACTTTCAAGCACAGGAGCTCCCTCTGATTAACTCTCCATGTGAGTGTTCTTGTTCTGGAATGACAAGCAGGCTCAGGTCTCAGGATATCAAATCCTAGACCTTGTTTAACATGGTTTAATTTACGCCCGTGACTGGTTTATGCCCATACAGTGCATCTAAATTTAATACAGTGTGGCAGGTGGCACCTTGGCTGCCCAGTGTGCAGGGCAGGTTGGGCCCCCAAGCAGCTGCTGGGAAGGTGACAAGAAGCCTTGAGAAGAGGTAAGGCTGAGAGCGGCGTGTCTGGATTGCTTAGACCCAGAATTGAAAGCAGCAGACCTGCAGGAAGAAATGGACATTTGTTCCCCTGGGAGGGATGAGGCTCACATGACCTCACCAGAGGACAGTCCTGAGAAGAGGCTGACCACCCCTCCCTGCCCCTGGAGCAGCAGTCAGCAGGGACTGCTAGGAGAGAGTCAGCCAGGCTGCAAAGAGAGGCGCTGGCAAGTGAGTCCATCCTTCTGAAGGTACTTAGGCTGCTGCTACGCTACCATTGTCCCGCCGGACAATTCGAAGCAGGCTGATGAGGCACTGACATGCATATTCAGCACCTCATTAACATAATACGAACAGATTTCAGATTTCGGATTTCAGATTGACAGTGAAGATGGGGGCAGCTTCGACATTCCCTTACTCTGATCTACCTCTGTGGGAGTAAGGGAATGTCGAAGTGGGGCACTTATTTTGCAGCTGCCCCCATCTTCACTGTCAGTCTGAAAGTCTATTTGCAGGGCTGCCATTATGCTAATGAGGTGCTGAATATGCATGTCAGCGCCTCATTGGCCTGCTTTGAACTGCCTCATTACCATGGCACCTCTGACGAGACAACGGTAGTGTAGCAGCAGCCTTAGGCTCCTAATGCAACAGTTAGGCTGCCCTCCCCTTCTTCATTATCATCAGGGAGAATACCAAAGGGCCATAACCTCCTTGCAAATCAAGAACCACCTGGATCAACGTCTGGCAAAGTGCTTGAGGGTCACAGGACCCCGACTTGCCCTCTAGCTGTACGGTGTCTTTGTGCTAGGTGTGGTATGAATGCAGAACACAAAGGGTCCCACCCCGTTAGTGTCAAAGCGGGCAGGTCGGAGTGGGTGCACTTTAGATGGACACAGTAATGCTCTTGGTGCCTTGTGGGTTGCTGAAAATCTACGAGTGGTTACAATTTAAGACTTCCTCTAATTTTATTGTTTGAGTAAATATCCAGCCCCGGTCTGCAAAGGGCCTTCAGAACATGGCCAGTTGCCAAAGGGTCATGTCAGCAAGGGCTTTCTTTATCAAATAGAAGGAAAAGGCGCAGCAACCTGCCCCTTGGAAGAACATGAGAACGACCATAGTGGGTCAGACCAAAGGTCCAGCTAGCCTGGTATCCTGTCTGCTAACAGCAGCCAATGCCAGATGCCCCAGAAGTAGCAAACAGAGCAGGTAATCATCAAGCGATCCCTCTCCTGTCATCCATTTCCAGCCTCTGACAAACACAGGCCAGGGACACCATTCCTGCCCGTCGTGGTTAATAGCCATTGATGGACCTGACCTCCATGGATTTTCTAGTTCTTTTTTGAACCCTGTTAAAGTCCGGGTCTTCACAGCCTCCTCTGGCGAGGAGTTCCCCGGGCTCACTCTGCACTGCGTGAAGATAAACGTCCTTTTGTTTATTTTAAACCTGCTGTGCATTAGTTTCATTTGGTGACCCCTAGTTCCAGAAGTGAACCTAAGCAGGTGCACCCTTGTGTGTGACTCTGGCAAGAGCTGGCTGAGCTGCAGCAAAAGCCAGCAGAGAGCTAGTTAAAGAGCTGGCCGGGACCCAGGGTGCAATAGGACAATACCTGTAAGTGACTTGCACCCCGCCCTCCGCTAACCCCTGTGTGTTGCAAGCGGATCCAGCCATGTTGTTTCTGGTAGCTTTCCCAGAAATGGGGCTCTTTTCCCCCCAGAGGCGAGTACAAATGCTGCATCCATTTACTGTCAAATAACGAGCATTGCACTTGGTCTAGATCTGGTTAACAGGCAGTGCTGCCCCAGGAGCCACACGTTGAGCTACCTGCCCCGTTCCTCAGCCCTGCCGCGTGTTTGTTCTGATACCCTGACAGGGTTGGCCCGGAGAGGGCAGGGAGGAGCAATCCAGTTTCCTTTTTAAGTTCAGAATTAATTTCGAGTGTTTCTCTCACATCTCTGCAGAGATGGATTCGGTGACCTCAGGCTGAAACGGTCTCCTGCTGGAGTCTTCTGTGCTAAATGCCAAGGGAGCCCAGTACCGCTTCGCTGGCTGAGTGACGGCTGCCTCCGTGAGGATGGACCTGCCACCAGCCGAGTCTTGGGCACGGTGTCTAGAGGGACAAAATGCCACCTGCCTGCCCACAAGCCCATGCACCAGTTGTTCCCTCCCACTGTGGCAGGCCAGGCACCTGCCTCCATGGAGCCAGCTGGGGATAGCTCACAGCACCTTCTGGCTGCCTGTGGCCCAGTGGGCTTGTCACTGTAGTTGGGGTGCAACTGTGGTAGCCATAAACCCTTTTCCCCAGCCCCATGGCTCTAATGAGAGGGCAGATAGGCCACTACACTGCCTAGCGACTCCTGTGTGGCTTTGGGGCAGTTTTATGCTCTGAGAAAGGCCCAGAACACAACTCAGTGTGTCCCTTTGAGTGGCACTCGGAAGTAAGCAGGGAGGTGGCCCCATCGAAGGGGACCTGGTGTGAAATGCCCAATTCTGCATTGGCTGTAGGGAGGGCCAGCGGCTGGTCTCCCCCAGCAGAGCACGTGCCTGTGAGACAGGCAGGAGCTGAGCGAAGAGAAAGGTGACGTCACACGGGAGTCCGGCTCCAACCTGGGATCCAGGAGTGGCCCAGGGACAGGGGAAGAGCAGTTGCTTTCTGAGGTACAGGTGTGCCCTCCTGCCCAGCCTGAGTGCCTCAGTCTTTAATGTCTGTGTCCCCCCGCGCGCCGTGAGGAGAACGTCTGCATCTCCTGATGGTGCTAGTCAATGTCCCATTGAGGTACCGCGGGACCAAGTGACTTGTCTGGGGCTGAGCAGGGAGTTGGACCCCCCTGGACTCCCAAGCCCAAGCCCTGGGCTCTGCCCCATCCACCCTCTCTTTGGCCCTGACAGAAAGGAAAGGTGGCCCTGTCGTGCTCTGGCTGTCTCCAAGCATCCCTTCGGTCAGGGAGAAGCCAGGCACCCACCTGAAGCTGTGACGAAAGCCCCCACCTCTTCCTAGTGGTGTCGTGGTGCCATGCTGCACGCCTGCCCGGGGCGTGTGTCAGGCACGACAAGGCCCACGTTGGCCACCTAGGGCCCTCACCCTCAGTGTCCGGAAGGGTGGGAGGAAATAGAATGGCGGTGACCCAGCACAGGCAGAACCTGGCTCTGAAGAGCTGCCCTAAGAGTACTGTGACCATCGTCTGCCTCCCCGGTGCCCCATGGCAGGAACTGGCCCAGATGGACACAGCTGTACAGCTGAGGTGAGTGCAAAGTATTAGAAACAGGGTGTCTGCCCCCGTAAGGGCTGGGGCCTGGAATGGGACAGCCAGTCCTGCTCGGTGACCAGAGCCAGCAGAGCAGGGGGTGAGACCTGCAAAAGGCCCTGGAAGCTCAGCTGAAAGGAGCTGGGCTCCGGTGGTAGTCCCTGAAGCAGCAGGGGGAGGGGAGGCTGTGCTGCACTCAGCACAAAGGACATCCTTTCCTCTGTGCTTGCAAAGAGACGTGGCCTGGCAGCGTGAGCCCACCTGCCAAGGGAAACTGAGGCAGTGGCCAGCCAGAATCAAGCCCAGAGAAGGCAATGCTGCTACCAGTGGCCATTTAAAAATGTCACAGCCAAAAGTGAATCCAATACCTGGAACCAGTGTGCGCGAAGCAGCAAGAAGCCCTGCAACCAAAAACAACCCCCGCAGCTCCAGCAGCTCTCTGGCAGACCTGCCTTTCAGTGTCTCCTGTTGCTATGGGACCTTTGCAAAGCGCAGACGCTCCAGTCCAGGTGGCGAATCCACCTCCCTGAATGTGGCGATTCTCCAGTCCGCATCAGGACAGCAAGTGGGGTTAGGCTGGCTTAACTAGAGCATTCAGGGGGTGAGTTTTTCCCACACCCCGGAGCACAGTAGCTAGGTTGATCCACATTGTAAGTGGACCCTGGAATCTGCCAGGCCAGCCCACTGCCAGAGCTGCGAAGCAGCGTCTGCAAGAACAGCTGCTTTTGAGAGGTGGGGTGGGGGAGGACCGGAAAGGCAGGCAGGAAAGTTCCGTGAAGCCAGGCTCTGTCTCCTGAGAAACACGCTCTATTGCTCATCCCACTTCTGTGGGGCAATCGAGGTCATTCTGACAAGCTGAGGTGGGCTAGGACTTGAGGTTGGGGCGCAGCCGCAAAGGATTGCCCGGCAGCTTCAGGCAGTGGTGGTGTTAATTCAAAAGCCAGCACTTAGCTTTGGGTGGCCTGGGCCCCGCGTCCCAGCAGGCTGCTGGGAATGCCATGCACGTGGCTGATGTAAAACGGAGGGACTGGCCCTGGTGGGGATTACCCAGGACATGTCTTCTAACAAAGCTAGGGACGTTAAACCCCAGTGGCCTGGTCAAACGTTCTGCCTTGGTAAATCCCCACTATTGTTTCAATTGATTACGCTCTGTTTTACTATCCAGGCGTGCTGCTGCACCGCTGTTCTGGGGAAGCCCGAGCTGAAGGGGCTGCAGTGTAGTCATGTGTGACATGTTGGCCACTGGACGCCAGGTTGTATTGAAAGGTACGTTTCTTCAAGTTCTCTGGAATCCCAGGCACCAGCCTTGGCTGTGGCCTAAGAATGTGCACAGCTCCAGGCCAGTGGTTCCTACCCTGGGGTCGGTGGGCCCCTGCAGGTTTCCATGGGTATTGCAGAGGGTCTGTGACTAAAATAAAAGATAAATAAAAATGCTCATAGAAAATAAGTTTCCAATAAATTGCAGAATGACAATCAATTGTTATTTTAAATTAAATACTTTAAATGCTATTAATGGCTGTCCGGAAATCAATGCTGTGGTTTCCTTTTTCATTTAATGAGGTGTACCTAGGGCTGGAATTGGCTTTGGTGGGAGTCTGTGGACAGTTTGGGGGTGGTGATTAGGGGGCTCACATTAGTGCAAAGGCTGGGAGTCGCTGCTCCAGAGCCTGAGATGCACAGAGACCAGGTTTTACTTTCACGCTAGTTTCTTAGGAATATTCAAACACCCTAAAGGCCCCTGAGCTGATTGCCAGAGTCAGCCGTATGTTCTCTGTTCCAGTGTGTGCTGGGACCAACGCCACGTCTGAACGCCTCCCAAGATCTCTGCGTGGAATGGCGCTGTCTGAGAGAAAAGGGAGACACCAGACTTCCGAACCCAGGTTGGTGACACCCATGCCTTGTGCTCCCCTTAGAGGCTGTCAGTACAAAGATGATCCACGTGAAATGAAGTCACGCAGCAAGTTACACTGTTCCTCCTGCCAGTGCATTGTGCAATCTCTGGCTCTGCTGTAGCTGAAAGCAGTTGCCCTGTGATTTTGATGATGTGGTTTGGAATGGGAAAGATGGAAAATCACCGTGCTGCCCCCATGTCCTTTGTAAAGTGGAAGTAAATAATCCAGTGCACCAGCACTTGCTAGTAGCTGCTTTTAGCTATGCTGTTAATTGACACAGAGACAAGGTCTGGCATCAGCCTGGCGCAGTGTTCTCTGCAGCAGGCTGACTTGCTGGTCTTCCTCCCGGTTCAGTGCGGAGGGCGGGCTATGAAATGACTCATCGTTCACGTTCACCATTAATCATTAATGAAAGGATCCGCCCAGAGGAAACTAGAAGAAAACGGCTGCAAATGGAACCTGCCACTCCTTGGAAAACATCTACCTGGGCCTGAAAGGGCTTTTCTTGCTCAGCCTTAACTAGGCGCTGAGTCACGGGGCGGTTTTGGGAGGGTCAGACAAGCGGGAGGGAGATGTGTGGTAGGCAGGAGTAAATGTGTGACTGCACCTTAGCTGACACCATCCCAGCCATCGCTGCTGAAATACAGCGTTCTGTCAAGCTCCCCGAACACAGAGACCTTGTAGGCCCTTTCTAGCTCAGCTCAGCTCAGCCCAGCCCACCCTCACTTTATTCTCAGTGGGAAGTATGCACTGTATGCGTCAGTGGCGTTAATCCAGATTTACATCAGTTCAGGTGTGCGAAGAGTTTGGCCTTTGTGTTTCTAGATTTCTTGGAGAGTGGATGGTGTCTTCCGAGGCTCTCACACCATCGCCACCTCGGCTCAATCACAAGAAAAGCTTTATGCTTTATTATGGGCATTGCCTTCAGCCCAGCCCTGGCCTGGATCAGAGCTGGGTGCATGAGGGGGAGGCACATTTCTCACTTCACCAAAACTCTTTTTAAAGCATTTGTCGTCACTGGCAGGGAAGCTAGAGGCCAGGCCAGTGGCAGGAGCCTGAGCAGGCCTAGCCGTGGCAGAAAAGTCCCTGAGGATGACTGAATTAGGGCTCATTACCATCAGCCTGCCCTAGTCTTATCTCCCTGGATTCCTGTCCTTGCCCTTCAAGAGGATGGCACCTTGCTTTCACCACGGGCCTGGGCTTGCTCAGTTTTGCCCCCTGAGATGCTGAGGGCCACATATTGCCTGTGCTTGAATGCGCTTGGCACAGGGATAGAGGGGCTGGGCACCTTCGTCTTGTTGGGGCTGCCAGGGGCAACTTCACCTTCTTGTGTAGGTTACAGCCGCCTCCCAGCCTGACTGGACTTGTAGCCAGCTTCCCAGGTGCCTTGTGGGCCATTGTTGCAGAGACTCTCTCTCTTTGTGTGGGGTCTAGTGCAGTAGGACCCTGGGCCGTGCCACAGGGATATGGTTGCTGTGGCAATACAAATAACTAATAGTCACTGAGGCTGCTGTGAGGGACCCCCCCCCGCACACACCCATACTTTATGGGCAATGGGCTATAAATATAAATATGCATAACTCAGAGATGCTTTGGACAAAATGCCTCTTGTAACTTGTTGTTTTTCAACTGTGTAATCTGCTGGTTCTGTAAATCCTATTTTTGTGCATGTATCATTTTTGCAATTGAAGTTTTATAAGTATTGTCTACAAACATCTTTGTGTTCTCAGCAGGAGGTGTGGCTACACTCTTGTGAGAGTATGGCTTGTCAGGGGCTAATAGTACTTAACCAACACTGGGGGTCAATCCACAGCTGAAAAGATTCTCTGTCTATGTTCAGACCAGCAAGAAGGCAATAGCTGATTGTCTATAAGGGACAGGGACATGATCCATTCATGTGACAATCTCCATCTTGAAGTGCCCTCTAACACAAAGAGAACAGGGGGAAAGTATACAGAGGGGCCTGGGGTTTCCCCATCTTTTGTCCTTAGCCTGTCTTGGAAATTGCCTGGCATGTCCTAAGGAGAAACAGAACATGCTTTACAGTTTGCTGGAGACCCAGGTCAGGATAGGATCTTTTCTGACCTGACATTTTCACCTGATGAAAGGCAGCTGTTTAGGGTAAGAGCTCACAAGTAACTAGATTTTTAATGAGCTAGAACTAGCTTTGCATTTTCTTTTGTTTAATTTGGTAACTTGCTTTGATCTGCCTGTTTTCTTATAACCAATTAAATCCTACTGTTTTACTTAATAAACACTCTTTTGTTTCTAACCAAGTCCAGTGTAAAGGGGTATTACCTGGGGAGGGCTACCACTGTGCATCTCTCCCTTTCACTGATAACAGGGGACTCACCTAATGAGGACCCCCCATGCACATCTTTTTCACAGAGACAGATTTATTTGGGGGTTTGATCCCTTTTGGGGGTTGATTCCTTGAGTTCTGTGTTCTAGAACTGTATCCACTGAGCACGGTGATTAAACAGTATCTGCGTTGCTCTGCGAAGGGAGCAGTAACCCCAACTCTGTTCCTTGGCTGGGGACAACCAGAGGAGCCAGCTCATCAGGGCAGGGTGGTGGTGAGGCCCAGAGAGTAAGAAGGTGGGTGTCAGTGATCTGATCAGCAAACCAGGGACCATCCCAAGGGGTCTTCTGTGACGGCTCCCCATCCCAGCTTCTAGCTACAGAAATGCCACTGCCCCATGCTGGAGTGCCTGGGACACAGAGTGTGCGGAGCCAGACCAGCTAGCTCGCTGCAGTGCAGGGAGAACCCTTGTGCTGGGAGCATTCCCAGGGATAGATCCGTCTGGCCTGCAATCTCCTTCCCTTGCCAGCTGTGACTTGAGGTTGTGCTCCAAACGCAGCCCAGCTGGAAGTGGCAGCTGTTCCATGGAAGATCCTGCGAGAGCCCTTCGCTCATAGACCACACTCTCCCTCTGTGCTCAACCCTGCAGGGAAGAGAGAGACACTTTGCTGGGAGCTGAGATCCAAAGGCTGTGACCCACCAAGTTTCCGGAGCCGACTGGTGTCTAGGACAAACCGAGTCTGTGCTCCTAACCCCTTTTCCATCCTCTTCCGCTGGGCACTGCTTGCAGCCATTGCCTATGCAACGGCACCAGGATGCAGAACTATCTGCAGGGGGGTGAGAGACACTTAAGGCAAACCAGGCCCTTTTGCAACACCACCAGGAGGGTTTTGTCTGCTGTGAGAGCTGGAGAGGGGCTGTGCTGCTAACAGTTGGCTGCTGTATGGATCCCGGCCACACCCGGCTTGGTGGGGCAAAGCATGAACAAGCCGCCAGCTGTCTGCTCTGCATCCAGCACAGGAGAACAGTTCCTGAATGCTCCTTTGTGTAAGACTCTGTGGTTACTCTGCTGGCATTTTGCTGGCAATCAGTGTATCACTGGATCACAATCAGAGATAATGAATCATAAGGACCTGCTGCCAATGAGCCCTTTGCTGACAGGAGCTGCAGGGTATGAATCAGAAACTGGGAAATGGGGAGAGAACCAGCTTCTCTCCCTCCCCTTTGGAGCCTGGGCTGTTAAAACGAGGGACTGCTCCATCATACATGCATTTGGCCCATGCGTCTGAGCAAACCACTGAAAACATGCAGGGATCCTTCAGCATTTGCACAGGCACACGAGCTCTCAGTAGATTCATCCCCCCATTGCTCTGGGCTGATAGGAGAGTTAGTTATACTCAGGGTGTCCATTAGCTTGCAGCTGAGGTGCCCTCTGTCCCCAGAGCCCCTGTGAAGACAGGGTGTCAGGGCTTAAAATGGAGCTGTTCTCTGTCATTCCCTCTCTGAACCTTTCCTCCTGCAGAATGTGGGGCGCAGGCTCTGGCTCGGCTACCGTGCAGTGAGTATTGCATGCCAGGGGCAAAGCGTGGGGGGATGTACGGGGGTGGAGGGGTCCCATGCACCCCTCCCCTCACCCGGAATCTCCACACCAGTCACCACTGCTGCGTAGCGGCTGCCATCCCTGCACTGGGGGTGCCTCAAAATGAAAGAGTCAAATTGGCCTGGGTCATTCATTGTGGCCTCTTCGTCACTGTGCTCTTGGCTGTAGCTTTCTGACTCAGTGTCCCCTTCTCTAGCCAGTGGGGGGATAGCGCCCTGTCTCCTAGCAAAGCTGCGGTGCTGTCTGGCTTTCCGGTGCTCACCACACCCAGCAGCTGCCCTGCGTCCTCTGAGGAGATCTGGCACTGCCCTGAGTTGCCTCAGCAGGGGCTGAGCTGTGCTGGAAAGCCAGTGGTGCATCATGACTTTATGCTTCATTTTCTGTTCAATAATATCCTGTTTTGATGCTGTGCAGCCTCAGGTCCTAATCCCCATATCTGCTACATCCACAAGGGATGGGCAGCTTGGCAAACTCGGCAACCTTGGGGCTCCCTGCCCAGCCATATGTCACACCAGGGCTGAGGTGCCAATTAATTAAGAAACTCTGTGTGCAGCACGCTCATGAGGCATTCAGAATAGGATAAGCCTTTGGCTCACGTTTGTATATTCTGGCCCCCTCCTTTTCTTTAATCTTGTGAGCGGTTAGGTACTGAGGTGTTAGAATAAGGTCTAACGCCAGATTTCCCATTGGATTCAAGGATACCAGGGCTGGGTCCCTAATTGCATCGCGGGGATGGAGACTTGCCCTTGGCACCCCTCAGCGCGTGGAGTTCTCTTCTTCTCAGTAAAGACTCGGCCGGCGCTGAGCTCAGTGTCAGTCAAGAACAGCATCTCATGGGCCTGCTTTAGAATTCAGCCTCAGACACTGTTCCTTCCGGAGTCAGCCTGGGAGGAGGGAGAGCAGCCCTGCCATGGTGGTGTGTTCAGCTGCTCTCCACGCAAAGACTGCGGGCCCGCAAGCCGTGGTTCAGAACCCCACCACAAACCTGCTCTGTGAATACTCCCTTGGCATGTGTGTGGGGGGAGAACTGCTTGGTCTCGTCAGTAGCTCACAGGCAGAAATCCTGCTGGCTCACCAGATGAAACTGGCCCTGGGAAGCAGTGTTCCTCATTTCTGGCCTTGGCCTGTGTCCAAGCTGGTGTCAACACATGGCTGCTGCTCGGTGCGTGGACCTGCGAATGCCGTTTGGGTGAGAGGAGGAGGAAATGGGGAAGTGGGGCCAGAGATGCCGTGTGTGCCGGGGACGGGCGGTGAGGCAGGGGAATGTCTGGCAGCAGCTTGGGAACTTGTGCTTCCTTAATAGCAGAGCACCCGAGGACGCTCAGTAATGGCAGGCACCCTCTCTCTTGGGAAGCTCAGCCCGAAACCCCAATCCCCATTGCCAGGGAGCAGCTCTGCCTGGAGCCGTGACTCTAGTCGGAGATCCTGCAGGAGAACGCACAGACCCTTGCTGCTAACTGCCACTCCTGCAAAGGAGACTGACTCAAACTGCTAACCACACAAGCCCGTCTTCCAAGCCTGAGCAGCGCGCCCTCGCTGAGCCAAAGGACTTTGCAAAGCCAGGTGCACCAGCACAATGTGGTGACCCTGGCCATTCCAGTATGAACCACCCACCACACTTTAGCTGTCATGAATCCACTCCTAGCCACACTCACCAGGGCCAACACATTGGAAAACTTGCCAGAAACAACAGTGGGGTTGCTAGCACAATTCCAGTCAGAGGCTCCGATCCAGTAATCTTCCTGACTTGTAGTAGGCCACTAAGCTCATTGATTTCCAGGGAACAACCCCTGGGCGTGAGTGTTCTCATGTTCAAGGCCACTGTGTGCTCACAGCCGCTGCCTGCAATAGACCTCATTGGCCATAAAGCCGGGAAATAGGGGAGGAGGACGGGGTTAGAAGGCAGGAGACATAGCACCTGAGAGAAAAGGATGGGGAGAAGGAAGGGGAGCCCCGAGGAGGAGAGGGGATTGGACCCTGGCATCTCAGAACGGCCTCCTCTGGAATCCCTGAGCCACCTCAGGCTCATCTGCCTGCGTGTCAGAAGCTGGTCGTGAGAGCGCTACAGAAACCCCTCAGCTACACCAGGACAGCCAAGCGCCTGGGCCTGGAGGAGCTGCTACCAACCAGTCAGCTTCTGCCCAGTCTCTGAGGCGGGAACTGCCACCAGAGAAGGACGGATGCAACACCCAGGGCAAAGCCAGCCAGCCTCCAGGAGGGGCAGAGCAGCAGCCCTTTGCCCAGCCCTTCAAAAGGAGCCTGTGCTACTGGGAGGGTGTAGCCAGCACCCTTCCTGAGACAGCCTGTCAAAGAGATACCGCAGGTGCCCCTGCTGCCTCGGCTGGGCTGGGCTGGGCTGCGCTGAAGTGAACTGGAGTTGCCGGGCACTCCCAACTCGGGATTTAAACTGGAAGGGCAGCTGGAAGGAGACCCAGGATGGAGTGGGGAGGTGGGCAGCGAGAGGAGGGAAAAGCAGCACCAGCCAGCGGGACTGACAGCTACTGTGGACCTCGGGGCAAGGTGTGGGGGGAGGGCAGCTGCACACGCCCCAGAAGGGGTGGAGCCTCAGTCATGAGGGGCAGGGCCATGGACAGTCAGCCTTTAGCACTGCCCAGAGCAGCATTCCTTCCCCCCAGCTCCCCCGGCAGCTCTCCGAAGCCGCAGGGAGTGAGGCTCCTGTGGCACTTCAAAGGCACCCAGAGCCCCCAGATGCTGCCACTGCCACTGTGACAGCTCCAAGCCCCTTCGAAACATCAGGCCCCTATGCAGCTGCCTCCCTTGCATGACCCCATCGGTAGGCCTGGCGGTAGCAAAATGCTGCCCCGTCTGCAGCAGGAGGTGGGTCCACCCAGGTCACATCCAGGCCTTAGCTAAAAGCGGCAACAAGCCAGGCTTGTTGGAGAGCTCCCAGCTGAGTGTTGAATGGCCCAGCAGCCTCCCAGCTCACAGGAAGGGCAGCTGGCCTACGGGTGTGGGCACTAGGGGAAGAACACCTGAAAGGGGAAAAGAGGACTAGAAACTGGAACCAAATATAATAAAACATGCAGGGGAATGAGCGGGTTTTCTGACCCCTCCCTCCTCAGAGGCTCGCTCTCGTCTCTGCTGGAGGTGCTATCCTAGTGCAGACAAATATGTAGGTCTAACATGATGACACGCTTTGAGGGGGTGGGTGTTTTTAAAACATACCAAATTTTAAAATGTAACTTTTAATTTGATGAATATTCTAGGGCTCTGGCTAGCCTACAGGGCACTACCTGAGCAGACAGCGTGGCGTGACGTCTCGCTGAATCACTCCGACTCTGCTAGACCTGAAACGAGGCCACAGAAGTCAGAGGGAGCTCCAGACTGTCCGCACTTGGGATCTGAGGGGCTGGCTTTGACCCACTACAAGGGTTTGGAGCTGGGTGTGCATTTCACAAATGCAGGCTATTGTTCAGGCTCAGCCATCATTGTGTGCATTCCTTGTATGGAAAAAGTCACCTGGGAACAAATTCTGAGCTCCAGTACGGGGAGGTTCAGCGAAGATGCACCAGAACAAACCCAGGGTCGCTCGGTGTACATATTGACCCACAATGTGGAAATTAATATCAGGATCTCACTCAAAGAAAAGCAGTTGCTTGTCTCTTCTGCATGTGTTGTTATGCTGTGAGTTGCTGCCTTTATTCCCAGCCTGCAGTCCAGAGCGCACCTGCCACAACATACTACATAATGGAGGACAATTTTCTTTCTAGGGAGCATGCACAAATGTGTGTCAGGCAGAAGTAACATGCAAAGAACTCATGTTTAAATGATCAGAACAGACTGGTGGTTCAAGACATGAAAACTGAATATACAGAGATTTCAAAGCTGTCAGAATTACGGAGCCAAGTCAGACAGAAAGTGAACCCGGGAGAATTCTAAAAGGGAGAGGGACAATTCAGCATAACAGACAAGGACAGAAAGGCACAAGAGGGAAGCAAGATCTTGGTGAAACTGACCTCAGCTGTGAATCTCCCCTTGACCCATGTCACTCTTCAAAACTGTTCATGCAGCACCCAGGCCGTAGATCTTAAATAGAACTGCAGGTCCTGCAGGTCTCTGCAGAGAGACAGAGTGATGGGCCGGAGCAGAATTTGCATGTGAAGAGCTTCTCCAGCATGTACTGCCGGTGGGATGCCAGGTTTTGATGCAGGCCTGTCTCAGAATGGCAGCGATGGCAAAAATGGCTGTGCCAAGCTGCAAAGCTCCTGGAAACCTACCCAGACAGGCCTTTCCTCAGTCTGAAAATGAATCAGCAGTGGGGGCTGCTCCGTGCAGGTAAGCAGGATTCACTGCAGGTAAGCCGGATTCACTGCAGGTAAGCCACATCAGATGGGAGCAAAGGCAGCTAATCCCAAGGAATTGTGTCTGGCTCCTGGGCATAAGATGCATAATTTTTTACATATCTGCAACCTTTTAGGAAAAGACCAAAAGCCATCTCCTGGGCTGGGCAAGCAGGGCCAGGGACAGAGAGAAGCGCTGGCTTCACAGAGGGCAGCGCTGTCCCCACATGAAAAGAGCTCATCCCATGTCTGTACACCATGTCTCATGGAGCAGCGGTGACCACGTGGCCACTGCCAGCCAGCCAGGAGGCTCTGAGGGGCCTGTCAGCGTGAGCTGGAGGCAGCGTCTGAGCACTGTTGGTCTGGCTGCTGCTGTGTCTCCATCTCCCATGTGCTGTGTGCTGAGGAAGAGTTTTAAGCAACCTCTGACTGGGGAATCACCATGACGACAAAGCCCCCCAAAGGGCAAAGGCTGTGCCCCAGCTAGTGGACAGCTGAGTTCTGACCCTTTCATTCCAGCTGCCTCTGAATGTCTGGGTCCTTCTTGGGTGCAGGGAAGGGACGGATACTGACCTACTGCATCTCCGTCCCTCCAGGGGACAATGCAAGAGCCTCCTGGTGGAAGTCCCCTACTTGCCAGGCTGCCCTCCAGAGCCAATGCCAAGCCAGGCTCTAAGTCTCTAGGGCTCAGAGAGCCAGGCGGCTGAAAGCAACCTCCTTGCTGTGCCACCCTGGCCCAGCAAACTGCTAGCCCCTGTCTCTCCCCCATGTTGACTGCAGAGGGCTACAGCCTGGCTTGTGGTCCTTTGCTTCCAAGCTGAGGAGTCCAGGGGCAGTGGGTGAGTGTGTCACACTTTTATTGAAAAAGTCTCCCTCACTGGGGCTCTGCACAGGGGCAGGATCCAGGGCAGTAGGGGGGAAGGGTTAGAGTGAGCTGCTTCTACTGGGACTTTGCTCTAGCTCAGGAGGTGGTCACCCAGGGATTTGGGAGTTGTCATGGGCCATGAGGCATGTGAACCCTTCTCCCCTGCATGCTTTTAAATTGCTGCAGAATCCAGATTTTAAAGCACTTGGATGTGGTCAGAGTGGGTTGGAGGGGGAGCAGGAGGTCAGGTTCCTTTTGAACATTACTGGCTTTGAGCCATCACTGGCATGATCCTGCCCCGATTGTTCACATTAGGAAATTCTTTGGAACAACAAAGCAGAGACGCCACGCGTGTGCAAGACTGAACAAGCAGCCTCCTGCTCGCCGCTAAGGGAGGAGAGAGCCATACAGCTCTGGGGTTGGGACAGGAGCTTTTCATCCACTGAGGTCAAAAGCCAGGGAATGAAATCCTAAAAACATACTTGCCAGTTACCACTCAGACTCCCACAGACTGTAGGAGCAGGGAGGGCCTCAGGTGACCTCCATTACTCTGACGTGCTCTCAGGTGGATTAGTAACTCAGATTTAAAGTACTTTGCAACTGGAGCAGGCTAATTAAGTGGCCGCTGTGATGTTCCCCCATGTATATACCTTAGAATAACTCTGCAGCAGAATCTTCCTTGACTGCCCTCCTTAACCCTTTTGATACCACATGCAGAACCTGGAAAACCAGCCAGTGCATTGATATGGCCCTTCGTTGGATGGACACCCTGGGTTATTGTGGCTGCAGGGCTCACAGGCTTTGCGAAGATCCTAGCATTTCTCTGCATGCTCTCCAAGGGTACAAGTGTCTGCTTCTGCACCATCTAATAGCGCACCACTGTCCTGCTTCTTGCCAAGAAGCCTGAGAGTGTCTCTTCAGGTAAGAGCTGTGTTCTCAGCTCACAGAGGGCTGGGTTAGCTGTTACCAGTGCAGTCTGGGAAGGTCTCTGGCTGTCTGGCCATTACTCACAGTCCTGCCAAGGCATTTGTCTGGAAATTCTTTTCCTTTGGCCTCAAGTTCAAGGAGATTTTTAACCCTCCCAAGAGGCATCCCAACATATTAACAAGCTCCCTCCCTGAAGGACAACTGCCAATGCTATAATGAGTAAGAAACGTGTTCCCGACATTCACACACCTACCATGTGGCCCAGGGACTCTCCACTTTCTAATACCACGGTCCCCCTTTCAGGAGTCTAATTTGTCTTGTACACCCTAAGTTTCACCTCACTTAAAAATGACTTGCCCCCCCCGACCCCGCCACACACACAATCAGACATAAAAACCCCAAGTGTCACAGTGCACTAGTCCAGAAAATGTCCTAACTTTCTCATTTTTATCATGGAACTATAAAATAAATAGATGGGAATATAAATGTACTTACATTTCAGTGTATAGTATATAGCGCATCATAAACAAGTCATTGGCTGTATGAAATCCTAGTTTGTCCTGACTTTGCTGGTGCTTTTTATGTAGTGTGTTGTAAAACTAGGGAAAATATCTAGATGAGTTGATTTACCTCCTGGATGATCTCTGTGTAACCCTAGGAGTATGCACATGCTGGCTGACCACCTCTGGGCTAGGCAGTACCAAGAGTGTCTGGGAAAGAAAAAAGGACAAGAACAAAATCATCTGTGACACTGAGAACCATGAAACCAAATCTACAACGGGTAGAAATTCTTTTTCCTGCCCAAAGATGGGTTTTGTTTGACGCGGGGGGTGGGGGGGGGCAGTTATTGTCTTTTTTGGCTCACTGTTCTACAGAAAATGTCTAAATGAAATGTGAAATATACATTTTTTTTCCATTCAAAAGTTTCAACAAGAAATCAAAACATTTTATTCAAACATTTCCATTCAAAAATTTTGTGAGCAAATAACATTGGGTCTTCTCTCGACTCAGGTTCTCCTTCACCACCGGAAGGAGGGGTCTAATGGACTCTGCTGGGATTCCCACTTGGGGGAGATGTCCTCCGTGCCTTGTGATAGGTGAACAGGCGGAGGGCCCTATTCTGCTATCAGTCACGCTCCTGTCAGGCCACTGACTTCCCTGAGGGTACACTGGCATTGGTCAGAGCACAGCCTAGCCCGCAGACTGCGGGCCGGTCATTTATACCTGGTGTGCACCATTGTCATGGCACTGACTGACCCCTGGTTTTTGCCAGTGGCCCTCGGGTTGCTTAGGGTGCGGCACAACTGCTCCAAGACGAAGGCTCTGCCGTCAGCACTGCTGTTTCTGGCCATGGTTCCTTCAGCAAGTTAAAAAGAGCTCAGGTCCGTGCTGGAGCCTTCCCTGTCTCCGGTGCCGCACGCCACTGTGTTTGCGGCCTGCTCACAATCAGCCGGTGCTGGTGAGTCAGCTGCGATCCAGGCTGTAGGGGTGCCGGGGTAGAATGAAAAAGCACTCGCGTCTCTCGCCGTCTCTTCAGGCTCGGCTGGGTCCGGTGGTGGAGGGGGGCTCTTTTGCAGACTGCTGGATTGCAGCGAACCTCCGCACCCGGGGGTTGGGGGACGGGCTCTTACAGAAGCATTTTCACAACTTCTGTCATGATCCAATTGCTGCCAGGCCTAGCAGGGGAGAGGTTGTGGTCAGACAGGTAATTTGCCATTCCAAAAGTCCCCTTCACTTGCAGTTGCTAAAAGTCAAAGGTCTGGGGGTTGGGCTCCTGTGGAGCACCAGAGCAGGCCTAGCCGTCAGTAACCAGTCTGGTTTATCAGCACGCTGAGGGCAGGGATACATTGCGAAGTCAAACTCCTCTAGCCTTGGGAACAGCACAGCTGGAGTCAACTTACCATGGCAGCCCCACTGAGGAGGGGGTGGTCAGTGGGAGAAACACTCCATCAACTTCCCTTACTTCTCACATCCCTGTGGAGTACTGGGCTCAATGGGAGCACGAGCAGCGGTCAATTTAGAGTCCCTACTAGACCTGCTAAATCAGCCCCCAAGAGAGAGATCTCCAGAGTGCCGGCCTACAGGTAACACTGTCACCCTATTGCTTATCCCCTGTTCCAGAAAATAGATTAACCCCTTGTTACCAAGAGGGTAGCAACACAAA
This sequence comes from Carettochelys insculpta, assembly GCF_033958435.1. NCBI lineage: Eukaryota > Metazoa > Chordata > Testudines > Carettochelyidae > Carettochelys > Carettochelys insculpta. Next base: position 3,648,145 of record NC_134149.1, on the reverse strand, counting down.
AATAAATGGGGAAATTAAGTCACACATTTTTCACAGAAAAAAATACAACCTTTTCCCACAGTCACCTGCACTGTTAGGTTTTCATTCACTAGCCAACAGCGCACCGGCATTTCAATTGTAAGCACCAAATGGGAATGTTTAAAAAGATTTTAGCTGGAATTTTACAACATCATAGAAATTGTCTATTGGAATTTAGTTTACAAAACCTAGATGTGACTAAATTTTTTTAAACACACTTAAAGGGTTTTTAATGTGGCTTCTGGGTTTTGAATCATTAAGGGCCACATTTTCAAGCTTCTCTTTGCAACCATGAGAGTTAGGAATGTGTTTTGTTTTATTTTTTTAAATAATAAGCTGAAATTCTCACATCAAAATGCTACTCCAAGCTGGGGCTGTAGGCACCAAATATCAGGAGACTCCCAAATAATAGAGGGAGAGTTGGTATCATTAGAGAAGAGAGTGCAAGAGCAATCAGAGAAACAGGAGGCCAAAATAATTCTCTAGAGCTGCGTCTACACGTGCACGCTACTTCGAAGTAGCGGCACCAACTTCGACGTTAGGCGGCGAGACGTCGAAGTCGCTAACCTCATGAGGAGATAGGAATAGCGCCCTACTTCGACATTCACGTCAAAGTAGGGACCGTGTAGACGATCCGCGTCCCGCAACGTCGAAATTGCTGGGTCCTCCATGGCGGCCATCAGCTGGGGGGTTGAGAGATGCTCTCTCTCCAGCCCCTGCGGGGCTCTATGGTCACCGTGGGCAGCAGCCCTTAGCCCAGGGCTTCTGGCTGCTTCTGTGGCAGCTGGGGATCTATGCTGCAGGCACAGGGTCTGCAACCAGTTGTCAGCTCTGTGTATCTTGTGTTGTTTAGTGCAACTGTGTCTGGGAGGGGCCCTTTAAGGGAGCGGCTGGCTGTTGAGTCCGCCCTGTGACCCTGTCTGCAGCTGTGCCTGGCATCCCTATTTCGATGTGTGCTACTTTGACGTGTAGACGTTCCCTCGCTGCGCCTATTTCGATGTTGGGCTGAGCAACGTCGAAGTTGAACATCGACGTTGCCGGCCCTGGAGGACGTGTAGACGTTATTCATCGAAATAGACTATTTCGATGTTGGCTGCACGTGTAGACGTAGCCTAGGTGTCATATCTTACCTGCTATATAATGTGAAGAACCGGAACACTGCACATTTACTTCCTCCACACCGGGTTTATTGTTTTGTTTGCCTAACTGGCTGTGCTTGTCTTCCTAGTTCTCAGAAGCAGTGTTGCAGCAATGAGGAGGACACGGAGTGTCAGAGACAGTCTTTTGGTTCCTTTGAAACTGATCATGAGTTAAAACAGAGGCAGAACACTGCAGGCACCTTGCCTTGAAATTCACCACACTGCCCAAGAGGAATTGTTTCTTGCCCAAAGGACAGGGTGAAATTTGTCCCTTCCTTGTGTGTGCTGTTGATGATGATACACCAAAGCTGTTTCTCATCTCACACCTAATTACCGTCTGCCCTATGTCCCTGCCTGGTTGTTAAGGTCAACCAAGAGGTGTTTGCTTTTGAGCCTGCTATTTGGACAGGACCAGTCCAGGGACACGTTTTTCTCAGCTGAGAGCCCTCGGGGCATGGCAGGGGAGAGGAGCTCCCCGCTCTGCCTTTCTGGATCGTTGCAAATGCCGTCTCTCACAACTGGCTCTTCGCTGGTTTCTGACTTCCTCCCATCCCATTTACTCGGTTGGGACCGGCTCGCTTGGATTGGTGACGTGATTTGCTTTAAGAGTTGTTGGGTTTTCCCTGTGCCAGATGTGTTCTCAGGGGGTTGACTCTGGCACTTTGCCATCCAAGAGGAGTTTGGCTGAATAAGGACTGTGGGATTCCTTCCCTCCGTCGCCTTTATGACTAGAAGGTATTAAAGGAAGATCATGCACATGATCTCAAGGGGCTGGAGCACGCATCGTTTAACTGTACCTGCGTCTGCATGATAATGAGTCTGCAAACATGGTTCTGCACAGAATCCAGCGTGGACACTCTTCTCTCCATGTGAGCAGTAGCAGAAATCCCTACCTAAAGCAGCAGTGCCACATGCATTCGTGGACAACGCTGGAGCAGAGCAGCAGCTGAATCGCTCTGCTTCCTTTCATGTGGGAGGAGGACAAGGAGACACTGAGACCCAGGAAACACAGACATATTTGCTGCACTGCTAACATCCCAGAAAGCAGCAGGCCTCACTGAGCTCCAGTCCAGCAGACCTTCTCACCCAATGTTCCTATTCAAGTCCCAGGGGCAGGGCCCCTCCTCTCCATGTTGATCTTTCTGGCAGCAAGCACCAAAGCAGCAGGAGGAAGTGAACTCTGGCTTCTCACATGTGCGAGCTGGAAGGTAGCCAAGGGCAGAAACCCCCCGCCTGTCCCTTCATTCAGAGGAAGGCAGCAATCGCAGGCCCGAGCTGGGACTGTTTCCCTGCAGGCCATGGCCTGTTATCTGGGGACTGGTTTCTCCCCACATCTCATGCACTTTCATCTCAGCCATTCGCACTCCTTGGCACTGACTAACAAGCTTTTGGCATGTCGTCCAGGAAAAGTGGACTCTCCACGTTTGCCATGTCACGCGAGGGCTAATTCCCAGCATTTTTACTCAGCCCTTGCTCAGTGAAGGATGGGCCATGGGATTTGGCTCCCAAACAGATTCAGCAAAATATAACTAACATGCACAGGATCCACACGGCTTAGTAAGTCAATGTGCTTTGGTTAATAACACAAGCCATCTCCGCAGGCTGGAGCGGAAGGGAAGAGCATAGCTGAGCCACATATTTGGGGTACCTGGTACCCCAGTGGAGCTGTCCATTATAAAGCACAGGGACTGCAAATATGCAGGGTCCCTGCTCGGGAGATGCACCTTCCTATGCCCTCTGATGCCACATACCACCAGCTGGAGCAATAGCTTAAGCCCCTATGAACCTGCCTTACTGCAATCAGCATTCACAGCAGAGAGCAACTGAGTCCAAAAGCAGCATGGAGGGCATCACGCTCAGCACAGGTGTTAACAAAGGAAGTTTGTGCAGAATGCCGGCAAGCCAAGCGGCTGGACCCAAAGCTCTGGAGCTATTCCAAACTCTCTTAGCCGTGGCATGAGGGTGGCATAGCTGCAAGAAGCGACGGGCGCCCTTTGACGTGTGAGCTGCTGCACGTGGCATTTACACGATGCCTGAGAGTGCCAGGGGAGGCATAATGGTTTTATTAGCATTTGTGTGGGACGAATTGCATAGCTCGCTCCTTTCTGCTAGTCGCTTGTAAGGTAGCCATTCCAAACCCCAGCTGGTAAGGCTTTTACATCACCACACAACATCATGGATTCCACAGGGAGAGCGTATTCTACAAAGTGGTTCACACACGTTTGTTCAGCACTGCTGGAGGAAATTAACTATCCGCGTAGGTGCTATGATTTGATAGTATCTCCGAGACTTTTGGAGGCAGACACAGCATCATTCAGAAGTCAGCTGTAAAATGATCTAAGCCACTGGTTCCCAACCTTTTCCCTAGTAGGGACCCCTAGCCACCCCCTGAAACCACTGATGGACTCTCATCAAAGCCAATTCTAGCGCTAGGTACACTTCATTAAATGGAAAATGAAACCACAACATAGATTTTCGCATAGCAATTAACAACACTATTGAAAGATATTTAATTTAAAAATAAGTGATTGTAACTTTGCAATTTATTTAGAACTTATTTTCTATGATCATTTTTATTTATCTCCCGCTGCATGGACCTCCTGCAATACCCTTGTGGACCCCAGCTTGGGAACCACTGCTCTAAGTAATTCATTGGAAAGTGAAGGAGGTTAAGCTGATATAATTTACACCTGGAGTACACAGAGGAATATGCCTGATAGACTGCCACCCTCATCCAGCACTGAGAGCCCTCCAACATGTTCAGTCCAGGCTCTTGGTTGACTCTGTAAAGCCAAACATACTTTTACTTCAGGCTTGATTCATCATTCCCCTTTGTTTTGTTTCACCACCGACATCTGATCATCAGCATGGTTTTTCCCCAATGTCTCTGCCTTACCAGCCCTTGCTCCTACTGAAACACCGTAACGGAGCAGCCGTACCCCAGAGATTTGGTTCTGTAATCAGAGATGCAGGTGCCACCTAGCTGAGCACTCACAGCTAGGCTTTTGGTTTCTAGTGGGGGTGCGCATTCATATGCGTCTTGCAGCACATAAAAAATTATTCTGCACAAGGATGAAAAAGTGCACACATAGATGGAAAAGATTAGAGGGAACACTGCTGGAAGCTCCTCCACAAGGGATTATCCCTTTGCTTTGCTATGCCAAGTGCATAAAATACCTTAGGTACTTAGTAAATGATAATCTAGAATAAGACTGAAGTAGGAAGTGACCTTTTTTAACTAACACTTTCTTCTATCTCCTAGCTGGGTACTTGTCCAGCTATTGTACTCATTCCCACCATACGCTCAGTGGAACAACTTTCAAAGGGATATGGGTCGCAGGTAAATATAAATGTGCGTGACTCTGCCTGGATATAACTTACAAGTTACATGTTGAGCAGGACAGCAGTTTTGTTCCACTAACTAGAAGTCTCCTTTGGCCCTCAATGTCCTTATTCTTTGTGTAAGTAGTAAAACGTATGGGCAAAATACAATTGCTTATGTATGCACTGTGACCATGGAGAAGGGCCACCATTAGGACAAGTTAATGATGTTTTTAATTGACCCCCTGAAATTGATAGGCGACCACTCCACTGTTCTGCACAGGAACTAACCAAGAATAGGTCCCCCTGTGTGAGATGCTGTACAAACCGAGTAATACAGTCCCTGCTCCATAAAGCATGCAGTCAAATAGATAGGACAAAGCATAGAGAAGGGATGTTCTGTAGGATGGAAGGCTCACTCCACATATTGTCAAGCAGAGCTTTCTGGTGTCCAGTAACAAACAAAATCACGTTGTAGTAGAAGGGTTCTTCTCTGAATGCTAGAAACATTAGCGTGGGACAACATTGGAATATATCAAAAAGGGATAGAGTTTTTGGTTCAGAGTAGAAGTGGCAGCTCTGCGACTTTTCCAGTCAGTTCCTCTGAGAAGGGAGAGTACACTTGTATTTTCATCATAACAGGCATTAGAGAAGTGCTTTGGCTGGGAGATCCCACTGGCAAACAATGTCTGATTCTGTAATTTGGCTGTCTTGCTGAAGGGTGTTCCTGCAGATTTTCAAGCTTCAGTTATTCATTTATTTATTTACTATCCTTTACTGACACCTAGTGTCTTTCTTGAGTTCATGTCGACCAAGACAGCTACTGTAAATTGACAAGAATCAGAGGTAGCCGAGTTAGTCTGTATCTTCAAAAACAACAAGAGGCCCACGAAAGCTTATGCTCCAAAATATCTGTTAGTCTATAAGGTGCCATGGGACTTCTTGTTCTGACTGTAAATTGAGAGAAAGAAAGCTAACAGAATTCAAGTACTCGAACAAATAATTTCCTAGAGCAGTGTTTCCCAAACTGTGTTCCGTGGGATGTGACTAGGTGTTCCATGAAAAAATCTCAATGACAGCAATATTTTTCCTTCTAAAATATTAAATAAGAAAGTATGTGTGTATCAAAAATACCAAGATATTTTAACAGTATTTAAATCGTAGGTATATTCATATTTATAACACATTCATAATAGTATAGTTGTTTCTATGCGACTCGTGCCGAAACGGATGCAAAAACACTTTTCCCATTAAAAAACTGTCAAATGATACTTATTTTTATTTTCTAGTAGTTTCCTGTAAAAATAACAGATTTACAAAAACACAACATTTAAAAATATTTATCCATACCTGATTTGTTTTGTGTTTCTTTTTCATAAAAATGTTTTTAAGCTTTAGAGAAGTACAGTCCTTTTTTGAACAATATGATCCTTTCTGGTTTTGTACAAAAGAACGACACTAACCATTTTTCTTTCGGCCGTTTATATTGATGTTTTGTTGTGTTTGTACTTAATTTTTATTTTTTTATACTTAATTATAGGTTTGCTAACTGTCCTCTTATCAGAAGGACGTTAGTTGCTCATTTAGATTATTTTCTTGTTATTTTTTCTTTCCTGTAAAATAAAAGACATCTAGAATACGTAACTAACTCTTTTAAATCAACTTTTGAGCATTACGTGTGGCAATTTTTCAGTATGAAACACACATGCACCCCCAACCAGTGTGTATGTGTTCTGTCAAAATATTCCAAGCCCAAGCGTTCCATGCCCAAATTAGTTTGGGAAATTCTGTCCTAGAGCCACATATCAGCAATAGTTTCTATTTGACATCCTGCATTGATTCTGTAAGACTTTTCAAACAAACAACAATAACAAAAGCAAATAAAGCTAATGAGTCAAGTCTCAGCACTAAGCCAGGAATGTATTCACATAACTAACTCTTCTGTCATGGAGCAAGTTCTAATTAATCCAAATTGAATTTGTAGAGTGTCTAATAATGAATAGTTCCCTGCCTACATACTGCTTGTGCAGACATGACAAAACCATTTTAAAGCATGCTAGCATATCAGGTTACATCCCTTCCTAGTTAGTTACTAAGGATTGCTTCCCTTCAGCAATATCCTTTTTGTAACATGGTGAGTTAAGGGTCAAAGCCAGCACAGGTATAGATTCATAGATCTGCCCGCCTTACTGAAAGTATCAAGGGTGTAACAGGTTAACATAAGTAAGGGATGTACACATTTTGTGGTTCTGTTGCATGAAAACTGTGGTGAAAACCTGTGCTCACGAGAGTGCAACCATCTGCAAACTATCATGTATTCACAGAGATGCAGGTACCTGATCTTTAATATGCCAAATAATATATGCCTTCAGAGGAGGCTTGATCCAAATCCCACTGATGGACATAGCAGCCTTTCTCCTTTGGCTGGCAGATGAATTAGAACCAGAGGACATCTAAGCTTGCTGCTGCAGCCTCTAGTCATTTGTTGTGTTCTGCACAGGTGGGGAGGGTGTTTGCACATGCTACAGAACTATGTTGTATACTTTTGGTGTTTTGTCCTTGCTGGCCAGCAGCACATGGCCCCTTGTGGGGTCAGAAAGGTGTGTTCAGCCGGGGTCTATGGCAACTCCAGTAATGCAGAGACTGCAAGACGGCTTTGCCAGAAATAGCCACAGAATGAGAGTTCTGTCTCTGTCTGGTTTGGCCTAAAGTATGAGGAAAAACTGGGAAGAGCAGAGAGAGGGGCGAGGAAGGATAAGCACCAGGAAGAAGCGGGCATGCCTAACGCTAAGTGGAAGGTGTGAGATCTCAGCCCTTCCCAGGCTTTGGCATCATCCCCACACTTCGCTGTTCAATGTCTTCACCCACCTGCCTGGAGAGCGAATGGGAGTGTTTTAGCCCCACCCTCTCTTGGCCGGGAAGGCAGGGTGGGGTGTCAGTTTTGGGGGTCTCCCGACTGGGTGGGAGGTTGCACTTTGCAGAGTGGGAGAGGCACTGGAAAACAGCACTGGTGGGAAAGTACCAGGTCGTGGCACCGGGCATGGCTCGTTGCAGCGAGCCCAGCCCAGCCCCCCAGCCTTTGCTGAGTCAGGCTGGTTTCCAGCAGTTCGATGGCCCTGGCGGGCTGCGGGGGCTCTGGTGTGCCAGGGCCGTCCTGCCCCAGGGACTTCCCTACAGAAAGCGACCCCGCGTTTGCAGAATCAGCATGTCTGGGGAAGCGGCCCGGCCAGGGCTTCCTGCCACGCGGCCAGGAGCTGGAAAGCCCCGGGGGAACCAGCCGGCTCCACTCCCCGCTGAGCTCCCACCCTTGGAAGCCGGAGCACCCCGTCAAGGCGCCCGCCGGCCTCTGGGAGCTCAGCGCCCACGCGGGAGCTCGCGGGCCCGGGACTGTGGAGCCCCAGAGGCCCGGCGCGGCGGGGCTGCAGGGCCGGGACGTCAGTGCCAGGCCGCGGCAGCGGGTCCCTGCCGGGCGCCGGGAATGGCGCGAGCTCGGAACTGAGCACAGCCGGCACCCAGACGTCGCCGCTGCTCCGGCCGGCCCGAGCGAGGCGCCGGGTCCCAGCGCTCAGAGCCCGCCTGGCCTGGGCGGTGCCCCAGCGCTAAGGGCCCGGGCGGGCGGGGGAGGGGCGGTGCCCCAGCAATATGGTCCCGGCCGGGCGGGGGAGGGGCGGTGCCCCAGCGCTAAGGGCCCGGGCGGGCGGGGGAGGGGCGGTGCCCCAGCGATAAGGACCCGGCCGGGCGGTGTCACACCGTTCAGGGCCCCTCTCCCCTTCCCCGGCCGGCGCTCCCCTTGGCGGAAGTGCGCGGGGGCGGCTCGCGCAGCCGGTGCCGCTCCGTCACCCTTCCGGGCGCTCCGCACCCCCAGCCGCCGCGGGCCGGGCCGGGCCGGGCCATGGAGTGAGGCGGGGTGAGCGGGCCGCGCCAGCCGCTAGCGATTTCCTCCCCTCCCCCGCCGGAGACGCCGCCAGCGGCGCAGCGGCGGCGGCCCGGGGGCCGGGTAGCAGCGCTCGGGCCCGCGGGCGATGAGGGCGCGGCGCGGCCCGCCCGCCCAGTGACGCCCGCCCCGGCCCGCCGGCCCCATGAGGGAGTACAAGGTGGTGGTGCTGGGCAGCGGCGGCGTGGGCAAGTCCGCCCTCACCGTGCAGTTCGTCACCGGCACCTTCATCGAGAAGTACGACCCCACCATCGAGGACTTCTACCGCAAGGAGATCGAGGTGGACTCGTCCCCCTCGGTGCTGGAGATCCTGGACACCGCCGGCACCGAGCAGTTCGCCTCCATGCGGGACCTGTACATTAAGAACGGCCAGGGCTTCATCCTGGTCTACAGCCTCGTCAACCAGCAGAGCTTCCAGGTGAGGCCGCGGCACGGGGCGCCTGGGGGTGTGGCTGCCTCCTCCCCAGCTGCCTTCCTCCGGCCCCTCGGCGGGGCTGGGGCGACGAGCCCCCTGAGCGTTCCCATCCACGGGGGGATTTTTTTTTTCCTGCTGGGGAGGAATAAATTTTTAACGTGCACTGAGACACGGGCGGATGCGCACCACCAGGAGCGGCGTCAGCGAGGTCGCTCTGGTAGTCTGTATCTTCGAGCACGACAAGAAGCCCTGTGACACCTTATAGACTAACAGATGTTTTGGGGCATCAGCTTTCGTGGGCAAAGACCCGTGAGAGCTTATGCTCCAAAATATCTGTTAGTCTATGAGGTGCCACAGAGCTTCTTGTGGTTCCCCAGTAGAAGCAACCCTTAGCGGTGGGCGTGCTACAAATCAGCTGGGGGGCGTTTGAATCACTGGTGAGCCATCCCCAAGCACCTGGCGTCCAGGGAGCACTGGGCTGGGGATATAATGTGTTATGTTTAAAGGGATGTTGTCAGGCTAGCCCTCTCCTGCAGAAAGCAATGTTTTACTTGGAACAGAACAAGATTGGCCTTCAGAGGGGTTAGCAGCCTTAGGTTGTTTTAGAAAAAACAAGAAGCGGGTCCTGTGGCACCTTAAAGACTACCAGATGCATTTGGACATAAGTTTCTACAGGCTGGAGGCCACTTCACAAATGCTGATGAAGTGGGCTCCACACCAGGCATAACCTCAAATAAATGTGCTAGTCTTAAGGTGTCCCAGGATCCTTCTTCCCCCAATTTGTGTTGCTAATAGAACAACCGCCTTCTTTTTGCTGTTTTGTACACCTTGTTAGTCTCCTCAGTCTAGAGGAGGAAAACTACCAAGCATTAACAGGATGCTACAATATTAGGGTGGCAAAGCTATTCCCAGGGAATTCCTGGAAGTAAAACATTTGTCTGAAATCCTCTTTAAAAAGAAATGTTTGTAAATCCCAAACTCAGGGTTTGACCAGTGGTCTTTTAAACATAGCTTGCTAAAAAGGAATGTTTTGGCAGGTAGCCTCATAAGGGTGGGTCAGTTGCCTGTTTTCTTAACGGAATTTGCAACTTCAACGCTTGTCAATCTTGCTAATAAACCCTGATATTTTCTCTCTATGTAACAAGCTACCATCAAGTGTGAACTTGATGCTCACACAGTGTGGGTGGTGTGTTCATGAGAAAGACAGGTCACCTGTGAAAATGAAATTCACAACCCACAAACTCTGACTGCAAAAACTGACAACAAGCAAAAAATCCTGCCACCTGCAACTGGTCTAAACTGTCTCTGGTAATAAGCAACTTACATCTGTGGGAAATAACTGGACTTGGCAACACTAAGTTCAGGGATTTAGAAGTTTGTTGGCTTCAATTAGGTTGCTTGAGCTGGGTGTAGTCCAGCTGCTTGGCAAAACCTTTTACACTTTCACTTAGGCAGAATGTTTCTGCTGAAGGCTGAATGTTATCTTTGACAAGGGCACATACCTAGATAAGTTGTATCCAAGTTAGGGTTTATTTTCCTTGCAAAGGAACGACAACCATTGTGCTGGGATGTTTCTCCCCTGCTCTCATTTGCCTAAGAATTTTTTTTTTTGGGGGGGGGGGGTGTCCTCTCAAGATTGAGGCATGTAGTTAAAGGAAAAAAAGATTAAGCGTGGATAAATATGTTGCACTTCATTTGCTTGTTTTTTTTCTTCTCTAGCACATTTAATGAAAACAGTTTGGGTGTAAATCTCCCAATGAAGTTCTATAAACAATGACAAGTTCAAGTACTTAATTGCTTCTCTCCTAAAAGCCTGCAAGACATTGTAAACCTTTATTTATTGTAACAAATTAAAATCTTAAATCCAAGGTGGTAGAAGTGGATCTGTACTTTCAAAAGTAAGGCATGTAGATGTATTCCTTTGTCACCTTTGGGGAGATTACAACATTATTGCGCTTCACATGTCTTTATTGTGTCTAAATTTGTCATTTAGGCATAACTAGCTCTGTGTGTACTCAAAGTGAATGCTTTTTCAAGCATGCTACTGTATTCTACCTCACAGTAGTGAGTTAAAATGTGATTGATTTTTCACAGGCAGTAGACTGGCTACAAGTTTCCCATCTGTTTTAAGTGGTTACACAACATCAGTGCATACTGTTGACTTCAGTTTCTGTCATGAGTTTAATGGCATAGTTCTCTTTTTGTAACAAATCCTGCTGAGGACCAGAAAATTGAGTCAGTTGTATAAATTAAAGTTTTGAACAAAATCTGCCTTTATCATAACTAGAGCTGGGCGAGAAAATTAGTCACTCCGACCATGAAAATGTCTGAGATTTTGGCATTTCCGTTTCTTAATCAAAATGAAACTGAGACCTTTCTGAAACTTTCAGCAGAAAATTACATCCACCCTAGGAATTTCACCTGAGATGGTGAGTGCCACAACTAGCTGGGTATTTTCAGTGTGGCTGGAAATTCCTTCCTGGATCTAAGAAATGTTCTCAGCAGGTTCTGGTTTTGACAATCTGTCTTCCAATAGAAAACTGTTTTGTGTATGCTAGCTCTAATCTTAACCAAAAAGTTTTCTGGGAAGTGACAATTACTTTTACATTGCAGCAGTATACTTTCTAAACACACAGGAAGTGCCATGAAGAATGGATATTACATATGGAAGATAAATTTCTGAATTTAAGACACAGCCTCATCTAAATCAAACATGTCCATTTAGGAATTTTTTTTGTAAGCTATTATGTTTATTTTCTGTTACACATTAGACCTATGACTTGGTAAAATGTGGGTTTAAAAAGTGTTGACCAGTGTTAACTTTTACAGCAATCAACTGTGGTGAACATTTCAAAATATTAGTATTAAAAATATATTAATCACTTGGATTGTTTAATCAGGATATCAAGCCAATGAGGGACCAGATTGTTCGAGTGAAGAGATATGAAAAAGTTCCTCTAATCCTGGTGGGGAACAAGGTGGATCTGGAATCTGAAAGGGAGGTCTTATCTGCAGAAGGCAGAGCTTTGGCTCAGGAGTGGGGCTGTCCGTTCATGGAAACATCAGCCAAGAGTAAAACCATGGTGGATGAACTGTTTGCCGAGATCGTTAGGCAGATGAACTATGCGTCCCTGCCTGAAAAACAAGATCAGTGTTGTACAACTTGCATCGTCCAGTGAGAAAAATAAAGAAAAACCTCAGTCATGGCCATACAGAGCAGGTGGGTTGAGCACTCATTAACCGTTGTGTTTAAGTGTGTCTGCTGAAAATTAGTTGGTCTAAGTTTGAAATGTGTTTGCCACCCTTACTGAGAGAGAGAGTGTGTCCCCAACAACACACAAGTTCTTAATGTATTAGAAATAGGTACCTTTATGTGAAATTGACGTCTTACATCAGTACACCTAACCAGAGCTTACTGCCTCTGTCTGAAATATCCTGTGTATGAATACTTGCTAGGCGCTTACAACATTTAAAAGGAGGCCTGAATTCCTATTCACTGGATCATCATCAACAACCATGGGCTCAGTGCCCATTGGTGTCCGATGCCTCCCTCACTATTTCCTTCCATCTTTCCCTGTCCAGTGTAGAGTGGCTTAGTTTCTGTAGACTAGCTCTGCACCAATCTAGTATATCATCTACCCATTCTCTGTGGGGTCTGCCTCTCCTATTTGAACCGTTCATTATGCCAAATACCAGGTCTTGACTTTTTGCTCATCGTTCATTCTGCAGATATGGCCAAATAGCTGTAGCTTCCATTGTTTAACCTTCTGCAGTAGGTTCTCTTTCGGCTGTATCTTACTATATAATTCCTCACTGGTGACCTTCTGCATGTTATCCTATGCTCAGGATCTTTCTATAACAACTCCTTTTGAATGCCACTATCCTTCTCTTTGAATCTTTTGTCATCACCCGTGTCTCACCTCTGTACAACATGCTGCTGAATACACACATTTTCAAGATGCTCAGCTTCATTTCTAGGCTAATTTGGTTTGCTTTTCCAGATTTTATCCATTGTCTTCAAATGCACTCTTGCTTTCCCTATTCTAGTCGCTATTTCCTTCTTACAGTCCAGATCATACGTCATGTTGCTCCCCAGATACGTGAAGTTCTCTGGTTTGATCCCACCTATACTGATCTTCCTTCCTATTTCATTATCTTCAGTTACTATTGTCTTCATTTTACTGATGTTCATAATCAGTCAGTACCACTTCCCTTCCTCATCTAACACCTGCACCATTCTTGCTGGCTTTCCTTGATCTTCCTCTGTGATAACTATATCGTTCACGAGGCTCAAGTTGTTAGTTTTCATCCCATGCGCCAATATCCTTTCTACCTTTTCCTTGATCTTACCCATTGCACTCTTGTTATCTGAGCTCCTTGTCTCGTACCTCTACCTGTTCTAAACCAACTTCCCAACTCTCCACACGTTCTCACCACTGCCTGTGCATTGTTGTTGATACCCTTCAACAACCAAGTCTGATATCTGCTCCATACAATTCCAAAACAGCCCAGGTCACTTCCTGATCTATACTGTCAAATGCCTTCTGAAAATCAACAAAGCAATTGTTGATGTTCTTGTCCTTTCATCGAGCTTTCTCTGCTATCAATCTTAGTGCCAATGTCTGCTGTATGATACTTCTGTCTTTCCTGAATCCCACTTGTTCATCCACTGGATGAATTTTCTATCAGCAATCTCAGTCTCTCTGTCAGTATCATCATCAGCACCTTGCCTAGATGCCTCGGTAGGGCAATCGTTCTGTAGTTCTTGCACTCCCAATGCACTTTCTTGTATATTGTCATTAGCATGGATCTTGTCCATTCCTTAGGTGCCTTCCCTTCTTTCCATGCTATATTACATAGTCGGTGTATTTCCCGAATCGTGCTTTCTCTGCCGTATTTTATCCTCTCTCCCATAATCTTATCATTTCCAGGGCTTTTGTTCTTCAGTCATTTTACTGCTCTTTCTACTTTCTCCATCAAAATATCAGTCTTGCTGTCGATGCTCAGCTGTGGTATCTTTCAGTTGTTCAGTCAGTCTCTGAGACTCTCTGGTCCAACTGTGCTGAGTACAGATTGGTGCAATATCTCATCCATCACTCTACAACCTTCTCCTTGTTCAAGAGCACCTCATCTTTCTCATTTTTGATCACCATGTGCTTTGGTTTCCACTTCCTGTTAATATTCCTGATCATCTTATACACCTCCCTGGTCTTACACTTGCCATAATACCTCATCTTATTGTTTTACAGTCAGCACATCAACACTCATCTGACCAACCTTCCTCCTTTATCCAGGCTTGGGACTAGCATAGAAGCCCTACAGGCTTCATGGTGGGGTTTATTCACAGGGTGAGGACTACCAACATAATACTGGTTACAAAAGTGTAACTAGTGGGGTTCCGCAGGGTTCTGTTTTAGGACCGGTTCTGTTCAATATCATCTTTAACGATTTAGATATTGACACAGAAAGTACACTTATTAAGTTTGCAGATGATACCAAGCTGGGAGGGGTTGCAACTGCTTTGGAGGATAGGGTCATAATTCAAAAGGATCTGGATAAACTGGAGAAATGGGCTGAGGTAAACAGGATGAAGTTTAATAAGGACAAATGCAAAGTGCTCCACTTAGGAAGGAACAATCAGTGTCACACATACAGAATGGGAAAGGACTGCCTAGGAATGAGTACAGCAGAAAGGGATCTGAGGGTTATAGTGGACCACAAGCTCAATATGAGTCAACAGTGTGATGCTGTTGCGAAAAAGGCAAACGTGATTCTGGGATGCATTAACAGGTGTGTTGTGAACAAGACATGAGAAGTCATTCTCCCGCTCTACTCTGCGCTGGTTAGGCCTCAGCTGGAGTATTGTGTCCAGTTCTGGGCACCGCAGTTCAGGAAGGATGTGGAGAAATTGGAGAGGGTCCAGAGGAGAGCAACGAGAATGATCAAAGGTCTAGAGAACATGACCTATGAAGAAAGGCTGAAAGAATTGGGCTTGTTTAGTTTGGAAAAGAGAAGATTGAGGGGGGACATGATAGCAGTTTTCAGGTATCTAAAAGGGTGTCATAAGGCAGAGGAAGGGAACTTGTTCTTCCTTGCCTCTGAGGACAGAACAAGAGGCAATGGACTGAAATTGCGGCAGGGGAGGTTCAGGTTGGACATTAGGAAAAAGTTCCTAACTGTCAGGGTGACCAAACACTGGAACGAATTGCCAAGGGAGGTGGTAGAATCTCCATCACTGGAGATATTTAAGAAGAGGTTAGATAGATGGCTTTCAGGGATGGTCTAGAAAGTGCTTGGTCCTGCCATGAGGGCAGGGGGCTGGACTCGATGGCCTCTCGAGGTCCCTTCCAGTCCCACTCTTCTATGATTCTGTGATTTTTATCCCCAGTAACCTATTGTGATGTTTGCAGTAGGATTCTGACTTTGTTAGGTGCCTCTCAAAGAGTCATTTGGAAATATGATTATTCAAATGAGTGGCAGCTAGTCAAGTAGAATTTGTGTGCGTAGTTGTCCACCCTCCCCATCCAAAATGGGTGGGGCCCTCAGCATGCTAAATTAACTCACTGTCTTTTAACAAAGCTCCCGCAATGTCCATTCCAGCTGCTGCTCCAATGGAATGTCTGTCACAGCTGCCAAGACTTCCTGTTTAAGCATTGGCTTACGGGAGTTTCTGTAATTTTCATTTTATTACCAGCTTCTGTATGCTGGTTTCACTGTTTATGATTGCTGCGAAGTCTTGTGAAAGTAGGAGCTGGCTATCTGTGCTGGACATTTCAAGATCAACCTGAAATAGAAATGGTGAGGTTCATTTAGTCTGGTTAAAGAAGCCATTCAGAATGCATTAATCTGGTCAACTCTATATACAGGCCACTCCAGCACACCTCCCCACATACAAATACCCTTTCAGCTAAAGACTGAAGTGCTGTAATAACCGTTCTTGTTGGCTGGCTGGCTGGCTGCCTGCCTGCCTGCCTGCCTGCCTGCCTGCCACCTCAGAAGTGGCTGCATTTCAGCATTTGGGACATCATAATTGGCATGGGGGTTGTGCACTCTTTAGTCTGTCGGTTTGCTTTGTCAGAGCCTCAGGAGAGGGGATCCCAATCTGCAGGACTGTCCCATCTGAATGGAGGCAGAGCTCTGTCCTCTTTCAAATCTCTGCTCATCTGTGGGAGCAGAAATGGTTGAGATGCCTCCTTCTTCCAGGGACTGTGCGTGTGTGTGGTCCCAATAGTACAGTGTGCCCAATAGGGCCATTATCTTTCTGTTTCTCCTCACCCTGTCCTCTCATTTCCCACTGTGCTAGATGGAGACCACCACCTGCAGGGGCAAAACCTCACTTGTACCACTGTGGTTGTCGTTCAATGACCATGGCTCAGTCTCCCTCTCTAGCACTGCTGCTTGTGTAAATATGGAGTCAGGCAACAGTATTATAAGGAGTACCTCTGCATTCCTGCTCTCAGCTCAAATTTAGCAACCTTGTAGGAAAGGGGTGAGGACACTAATTCCTGGAAAAATTATGGAGTCTCTTTAGTAGGAGAATAATAGGTGAGGAAGAGTAGGGTTAATATTGTTTATGAAGTCATAGGTTGTTTGACCACCTGGATGGACATCAAGGAGATGGGCCCAGAGATCTCCCCATTAATTAGGATCTGTTAAATTTAAAGAGTATTTTGTGACTGTAAAATGTTATGCCTGTTTAGATACCTGTATGGTTCCCGCTACTTCGTATCACAATTTGTAAAGTGCTTCTGTCTTCACAACACTCCTGTGAGGTGGGGTAATGTCAGCATCTATCCATATCCCCATTTCACAGATGAGCAACCGAGGCGCAGAAAGACTGACTTGCTCACAGCTAGATGGGAAGTCTGATGAAGCAGAAGATTGAAACCAGGTGCTAAGTTAGTACCCTGACTGAACTTCTAGAGCAGTACAGCTCTGACTACAGAAGCTAGCAAATGCTGCCTTTTATTTTGACTCAAATGTTGCTAGGTTAGTTTCATTTTAAGAACACTTGTTAGAGTAAAACCAAGCCTGGTGGCTCAGCTAGTTGCATGACTACTTCCCATATGAATTCCAGGCAGTGAACCCTTGTTTGCAGTGGCCAGTGTGCCATTATTGGCTTTACCTGGCATGTTGATGGCTACCTGCACTTCTGACTTGCCACACTAGAACATGCCAGTTGCCTGTCTAGACCAGCACAGATGCTTCAGTGCTTCGTTCACGAAACTTCACAATGGATGCTTAAAGAATATTCCTAATCCTACCGATCAGTTGTTGGCTTGTTTCCTAAAACATCAGGATCTCTCCCCTTTTTTTTTTTTTTTTTTCAAACCATAGCTAATGAGAACATCCACAGTTTTCACTATATAAATGTCTTCCTTTGAATTCTACTAAGTTCTTGGCTTTGATCCCTAGAGGCAATGAACTCTGTCGGCTAATCTTGTTCCATTTTATTTCTTATCTTTAAATACTCCCAATGTTCAATCTCTCTCCTCTTATGGAAGGCTTTCTGTGCTGCTGCTTAATTCTTGGTATCCTTCATGTCCATTTTCCCTTCTAAATTCTGCCATTTTCTCTTGAGGTGGGGTGACCAGATCGAAACACAGCTCTGAAGGTAAAACTGCACCACTGACTTATATAAATCCATTATAATATCTTCTACTGAAGGAGTTCCCATGCTTTTCACAGTCTGAAGCACCTCTCCTCTTGTTCTTGCTTCAGTTTGCAATAATGCCGTTTCTCCAGAAGCTCTTGGCACTGCTTGCAAGGGGGCAGATAATAATTGCCCCGCACAAGCAATCTCCTCAGCCCTGGCAAAGCAAATTTATCTTCTTCTCCTCTTGCGGTCTCTTTAATTGCCCTACACCCTACATGACCCATTCAATCCTTCCTTTGTTCTGATGCCTTCTTTCCTTTCCCCTACCAGCTCCATATGCAGGCTCCATGAACTCACCTCTTGCTCAAGTTCTTGGGTCCTGTCTGTATGCCTGGCTCTCACACTTGGTGATCTTCCTTTCTTGGTTCCTGTGGTCCAGTATCTGCTTGGCTTAATGACAAGTCTGGATACCAAATTTCTATCCAGTAATTGTAATGGAGAATGGCTCCTTTGTCAGCTAGAGCTCATCCTAGGGATAATCACTTTTGGATCTTAAGTGGGCAGAAGCAGATGTTAATTATGCTTTTAAGACTGCAGCCATTAGTGGTCACTGACACCCACCTCTCTTTCCAGAACTAGTCAATTTAGAACCCAGGGACGTATATGATTTACTCAGATGAGTCTTGCCACTGCCTTGCTTTTATCAACACTGAATCTCATCTTTCCTGCTGTCTGCTCATCTGCTCATGCTTTTCTGGTGAGCCCATCATTGTGAACCTTCCTTTGTTAGTTCCCTCTGAAGTTTGAAAGCCTTAAGTCTTGACTAAACTCAAAAGTATCTTGCAAGTTTTACCACTCTTCTTGTTCTCCCACTTCCTGGTGCTGATTCTCTGGGTACCACACTGCTAGTCTCCTGTGATGATGAAAATTGATTAATTATCCATATTACCTGTTTTATGCCTTAGTCAGTTTCTAATAGTTGTTAACAGAATGTACTTTCACTCTGACTTCTTGGTTTTCTGAATACCCTCCTAGTGAGAAGCTTTGTTAAAGATCAAATTATTGGCTCGCCTTCAAATGTCAAGAAACCGTAGTGGACAAAGAGTTTAGTTAAAAGGAGAGCCAAGACTTTCCTTCAGAGGAGTCATTCAGGCTTGTCGTTTCAGATCAAGGGGCGAGGGGACAGCTCGGTGGTTAGAGCAACGGCTTTGTAAACCTGGGGTTGTAAGCTCAGTCTGTTGGCGGGGGGGGGGGGGGGGGGGAGTCTTTCAAGAGTATGAGGCAGGTCAGGGATGGTGATAGGTCTTGCTGTGAGTGCAAGGAACAGGACTCAATGACTTCTTAAGGTGCCTTCCAGTTCTATGTATTGATTGTTGCATCAGGGTTCTTCTCAAACAATTTCTTGAATTATTGTTTCAGCCAGTTCATATGGCACTGAACATGGCATTTTCTGATGCCCAGTTTCCTCATGTCCCGTCCCATCCCATCCAGCGTTAAGAAGAAGTGGTACTTTCTTCCTTTTGCACCCTCCCCCTTTCCTGAGTTTAGTAGCAGATTTTAATGACTGTACCGGTCACTTTATTCTTAAATGCCTTCAGGAGTCTTTTTAGATGACTGTCTAGTTTTGATGTGTCATAGTTGGAGTTTATGGCTCTTGCTCTTTACATTCCTCATTCTGATAATCTGCATTTTCCCTGAAATGTCCTTTGAAACATGGAGATATACCTATCTCATAGAACTGGAAGGGGCCTTGGGCAGTCACCGAGTCCAGTCTCCTGCTCTCACAGCAGGACCTATCACCATCCCTAGCAGATTTTTTTTTTTTTTTTTTTTTTTTAAACGCAGCATTATGCTACCAAAGATACTGAATGTTACCTGCATAAACCAGTGTGTATTCTGAATTTGTACAGTACTCTAGGATGAGTGATTGCAACTATCTCTTGATCAGTCATCTGCCTCTTGATCAGTCATGCTTGGATAACGTGAAACTAATACATACTAATGTGGGTATTGAGGTGTGAAGTGGAGTTTAAATTTACAAGCGTACATCTGTGGTCCTTCTAATTTTTCCATCCATAGTTGGAATAAATTTTGTTCTGTGCACTGAGGCATGGGGATTGTGCATCACCAATAAAAACACGTGCTGCCCGCTGTGGGTGCTCTGAAGTGCTCAGCTTACTGGGAGTACACGTATGTTCTACTCTAGAAAAGCACTCCTCTGATTTATGCAGCCTGACAAAACTGTTGGACCCATTCAATGTGCCTCTCCCATGCAGATCTTAGAAAATATTAATGGTTATAGTTGCTCATTAAATTCTTGTCTAGGTCTCTGACTAGCACTTTAGAAATACTAGAACAGGGGTGATTTTTCACTCTGGAATAGTGTTCCCTCTAATTTTTTCCATCCATGTATGGAATACCTGTTATGTGCACCAAAGCATGTCCTGTTGTGCACCACCAGTTAAAACCAAAAAACCTAAATTTAATACATGTATTTTTAAAAGTTGCCCCCGGATAATTAGTCCAGCCAGGGCAGGTTAGGGATTTGAGAAGTCCCTTCTCAAAGAATTAAATTTAGGTACAAGAGAAATAAGTGATGAAATGTGTACACCAGTCAGAACACGAAAATAACACTTGGAAAGAATAAAATGACAGAATATATGTGCATTGTAGGGAGTACCAAGTAGTAACAACAAGGAATTTGTGTTGGGAGGTGTGTGTGGAAGAGACCGTATGTGGGAGAGACATATATCGTGTATGCAGTGCAGAGACAGTGTGTGTGTGTGTGTGTGTCATGTAGATGTGGGGGTGTGCTGGCTGCTGATGGGTAGGTTTCTGAGAGAGCCTGAGCACTATCTCTTCAAGACACTGTAAGCTGTCCTGCTGTGTTCCTGAGTCCAGTCCTGTTGTCTCCCCATCCCTGTGGCTGGTGGTGGGGGAAGAGGGAGAGGGAGACCATGTAAGCTGGCTGCTGGGGAAATCTTAGGTTAAACAGGGCACTGTATCTCTAAGAAGTGGACTCACTCATCAAAGTAGACCTCACAGCTCAGCAAGAATCTTCCACTGTCCCCTCTGCCCTGCTCTGAAGAGATGAGGAGATGCAGGAGGGTGCCCTGACATCAGCACTCCCGTCTGCTGCCTGGTCATTGCCCATCCCACACAGCAGGCAGCAGGGTCCTTACTGGGAGCAGCTGCAGGATGGAGCAAGGTTTGGGGAGTGGCATCTGAATACATTCTGCCACCTCTGTGTACTCTGCTAATCAGCTGGGCTGCATGTGAGGCTGTCCGGCACAGGTCTGCATGTGCACAGCTCATGGGAAACACTGCTCTGGAGCCCTGTCTATGCTAGGGCCACTATGGCTCTCAATGGTTCAGCTCTGCCAGCATTAGGAGCCCTGTTGTAAATAGCCTGTTACTGGCATTCTTAAGGTGTCCTGTATCCCTGCTCAGAGCAGGTCTAGCAGATTCCCTGTTAGCAGTCAGCTGGCTGCTGCCAGCCGTTTTAGCAGTACAGTTCTCAAGCGTTGCAAGAAGTGGTAGAGCTGCATTATTGTAAAGGAAGCATCTTGAAATCTTTGAAGATGGGGGCTGAGGGTCCAGCACTTGCCTGATAAATCAAGTTTTCACATTTTTCAGTCCCAGGGATACTAAACACTCACCTCCAGAAGAGTTCTGCTGGGAATGATGCTCACTTCAGTTTTCCTGCCACTTGAGCTGTTTGAAGCTTTGAATTCAGTGTCATTTACTCATTGTAGAACTCAGTCGCTGATGTGTTTTCTTCTTTTACAACTGGCAATTGAATTGCTTAAAGAGAAAACTTGAAAAGTCATGACAACCTGTAGAGAAACTTCATTCAAAACAGGAAACTAGTTCTGATGTTGAAAATTCTTTGAAAACTTTAAATGGTATTTTACTTTTGTGTTACGTGATAGATTAAGTTTACTAGACCCTTTCAAAGGAAGGCTCAGTCTCTGTGATTGAAACTGTGCTTTAAAGACTCTTTCTTTCTGAAACACTGAATAAAATCATTGAATTGTGGAACTGGAAGAGACCTAGAGAGGTCATCTAGTGCAGTCCCCTGTGATCAGCTTGTCTAAAATACAAGTCTTCAAGGTGCAAAGACATAACAGGTTAAGTACTGGATGTTATGGAATGGTGGCTGCATCTCTTGCATTGACAGAATTATTAAATTTGTACACATAACTCAGACTAGCTAAACACACAGTCCTGCCTACAGAATAAGCCTAATAAGTGGTGGATTATGGCTGTGGGGTTTTTTGTTTTTGGTTTTTGTTTTTGTTTTTTTTTAAGTATTGATCAGAGGGGTCTATTATTGAAAATCAGGTTGTTTCAACGTGATAGCGTATGGAATATCTAACATCACTGGAATAAGGACTGTGTTATACTGTAAGGCCTTTCTGCCAGGGAAATGTACACACAGTGTTTTCTGCCTTGCAGTGTTTACTTCTGGGGGAATTCTGTGTCAAAATTCTGTGCACAATATTTTAAAATTCTGTATAATTTATTTATCAAAATTATGCATAACAACTATGCCAGTTTCAATTATTTTGGCAATTTGTTTCAAAATACCTGTCAGCGAGTATATCAGTCAAATACAAATGAAAGATTCTGGAGTTTTTGGTTTTTTTGACAGGCTCCTTAATAGGGATATTAACACAGAACTTTCCTGCACCCCTCAGAAGCAGTGCAAAGACTTGAGAACATCAGTGGTAATGGAGGGGCTGAGGAAGAGGCAAGAGGCCTGGGAGTGACACTGGCAGGCTGTTGAGTGTGGGTGGGAGCAGTCTGGAACAGTTTTTCTTTTGGCAAGTCGGGGGGAGAGATTAATAGGACGTGTAAAATAATAGAACTGGAAGGAACCTCAGGAGGTCATCAAATCCAGTCCCCTGAATTCATGGCAGAACCAACCACCGTCCAAATTCCAGATGATCTGTGAGAGGCATCTGTCCAACCTGCTGTCAGATTTCCAGTGATGAGGATTCCACATCCTCCCTAGGCAGTTTATTCCAGGGTTTAACTATCAGCACAGCTAGAAAGTTTTTTTTTTTTTAATGTCTGATCTAACATCCCTTGCTGCAGTTTAATCCCACTGCTTCTTGTCCTATTAATCAAAGTTGAGAATAATTTTTGTCTCTTCCTTGTAACACACCCTTTTAGACACTAGATACTTGTCATGTCCCCTCGGTCTTCTGTTTTCCAAACCAAACAAACGCCATTCCTTCAATCTTCCCTCATAAGTCGTTTCTAGATCTTTAATCATTTTTGTTTCTTTTCTCTGGACCTTTTCCAGTTTGTCCACATCATTTCAGAAACGTGGTGCCCAGAACTGGATGCAGTGTTCCAGTTGAGGCCTAATCAGCACAGAGGAGAGTGGAAGAATTGCTTCTTGTTCACGATGCTCCTATAAATGTGCACCAAAATATTTGCTCTTTTTGCAGTGGTATCAGGGAGGTGGCAGATTCCTCTGCAGACTCTGGATTACCCTGAGAATCTCCCTTTCAGCCGAGCACATCTGCCGGTTTTCCCCCCTCCCATTCAGGCCTGGCTCAGTGCTGTCAGCTCACCAGCTTCAGAGCACCTGCCCCAGTCAGTGGCCCCATGTGCTCTGCCACCTAACCTCACTCCACAGTTGGCTGCTGATGTTCCTGCTGGTCAGCCTGGCTGTTCGGGTGCCATGATGGGTGAAAGGTCGAACTGCAGAACTTCTTGTGGTTTGGAGCAGAGGAAGGTGGTGGGTTTGAAGGAAAAAAAAAAAAGTAGTCCTGTGTGGGACACGAATTGTACAAGTGCTCTGTGCCACAGGAGCTCCCCAGGCATAACTATTTCCTAGAACACAACTGCTTCATATTATCTTGGCGTGTATTAGATGAATCCAGAGTATGTCAGCACAATAGGAAAGAAAGCAGATTCCTCACAGACCTTCATAAGGCACTACAGACATGCACAGGGTACAAACATAGGTAATGTCTGTTAACCTGCCTTCCGTTATCAATAGAGCTGATTTGAAGGAAAAAAAAAAAAAAAGCTCTTTCACATAAGTGTCTATGGGGGAAAATTGATCCTTTTAACCAAAGCGTGGGAAAATTTCCACCAGCTTTTCATTACTTTTAAATAAAGCTAACTTGGTTTGAACATGCTGAAATTGGCATTCAGTCTTGTTTTTGTTTAAATTGCAGATCAAACTCAGAGGAAACTTGCACAGATGCTGCTTTGGAGAACTCTTTCAGCCCAGGTTGCAGAGCTGAGCCTTGGTAAACCTGTCTCTATTACAGCACATTGCCATACATCTAATTGCATAAGGTCTGTGGCCTTCAAGATCCACAGTCCTTACACAGGAATGCTTAGCATGTTTACCATAAGTTAATCTGTCCTTTTTCTTCCTTTTATAGCTTTCCAAGTTCATATTAATGGCTAATATGCAAGAATTCATTTTTAATATTTTACTTGATTTCTTTAATCAGTTTCCGAACTTGTATTTATTAAATACTTAACTCAGTATTACCTACTCAATGCCTTGGAAAAAAGATTTAATGGAGAATAAATTGAGCCTTAAACAAATGGTTACTTCTGTATATTACCTCGCATCAGTGCTTAATTCTCTTTGCAAAGTTTTCTCCTACAGTGTAGTTGGTCAATACTTTGAGACTTTGTTTACACGTGACAGTGTCATGAAAAGATACTGAAGACACCTCTTATGTTTTATGGATGTAATATCCCTTTTCTCAGGCATGCAGGGTTTGAGACAGTGTATTTTGTAATTGGCCTGATATGACGATAGGGTTTGGCTGAAATGGGCATCAAACATAGAATTCATGCAACTGTGTTCTTTCTTCACAATGCTGTGGGTTTTCAGACTTCTTGTATTAATGGTAATGGCAGTGTTGAAATGCAGCAGCATGTTTTTCTATTCTGTTAAGTTTCTAAATTGCTAATTTATGATCTGCTTCAGTATGCCTTTGAAAAGGGATAATGTATCTTCCAAACTGGGTTGTATGCCTAACCGGAGTTAGATCAAGTTTGCCCAGCACATCGACATCTAGTGGACCTCTGCACTTGTAAATCCAATGCAAATAAAAGGATGTTACATTTTATAGTTTCTTAATTGTCTTTCTGAATAATACTTTAAAGCAATATTTGTTAATGTTTTTCTTGCACTGTCACAAATAGCTTTTTAGTTCTCCCATCACCCAATGAACAAGTTAGGGTTAGAGACAAAGTTGGTTTAGCAGAAAAGCACCAGGGTTCAGTGTTACTAACTGCAAGTGTGCTTTAAACAGCCATTGCCTTCCATGTTGTTTACCTGATGAACATTGTCTGAATACTTGAAAATTTTAACAATAACACAGGTATTAAAGCAGAATGAAAATGTATAAAGAACAGATGAAATCTTTGTTCAGTTTTATTAACAATTATTGCATACATGAGCTTTTTCTAGTGGCGGTTTAAAACATGCAATTTGTTTTGCAGAAGTTTAATAACTGCAGCTCACCTACGGCACCAAAGTTCTAGGATTTTAGGAGCCCAGCTTTAGTCATTTGAACATGCTTCTATGAAATATAACTGTACGTTTTCCCTGTAATAGCTAAATAACTTGGACAAGGAAAGCTCCAGTAAAAGCAGTGATGGATAGGTGAGGTGAAGCAATTTAAAATTCAGTAAATGTATTGTGGGTTATGGCATTCAAATAAAACTGCAGATGAAATCACCAGTATAGTATCTGAACATTCATGTAGTTTATTGGGTTAATAGAACACAAGACATTAAGACTTACAGTATTTAGCAGAAATTAAGATTTTATTGACTATGTTCTTAGTGTTGAATTTTAATTCCAATGAGAATAAATTCTCTAAGGTTTCTGCCTGGATATCAGAAAATCTAACTTTGCTGTGCCGTTAAAACATTTTTTTCCCCTGTTTGTACAAACTTAAACAGGCTGAGGCTAATATTTAGGTTTGCACTTTAATACCAGAATTAAACCAAACCCTGTACTCAAAGTAGATTTAAGTGGTGATTGTTGATCTTTTGTAGCTATACCAAGTAATAGGAAATAAACGTAAATCATTAAAATCTTAGTTTTTCATTGTCTAATGCGGGGGAAGTTGGGTTGATATCAGTTGGTGGTTCTTTCCTATGGGTGGTTTATCAAACAAAAGTGTTCATTTTCATTGACCTCAGCAAAAAAAACTTGACTTGAACTAGCTTAGATTCATATGGATGGGAAAATATGAGATAAAGATGGTTTCTTAGCACACTTTGGGGGAAAAAAGGGACCAAAAGTTATTTTAGGCTTCCTCGATAGATTGCATGTGAAGTTGCTTATTAGAATAAAAAGCTAATAATAATGCAAATATATGTATTGTCTCTAATATGGCATCTATTTAGGAGTTGTTCAAATCACTGCAGTAGGGCTCTGCAAATAAAATGTAACCTAACATCATATATCTAATGTACTGTATCTTTATCAGTGATAGATGAAATCTGGAATACCAATTGCAAAAATTGAACAATTACCTATAATGCTTTGTAAAACTTTTCCAATAGATTTCATTCTTGTCATTTTGTAAGACAACCCTACAGTCCACCTGTTTGTAACTTTTTTAATAAAATAGATATCTGTATTACCAAATTGCTCTCTCTGTTTGACTTTACAACTTGCTGCTATGCAGAGCTGGGTTATTCTTGTTCTTGGGGTTCAAAATGTATTCTCTAAAGTGTACTAATTATAGGAACTGCTTCAGTACCTTGTTCTGTGTTACTGACTGGTATAGCTAAGGCTTTCGATCCCTAGCTGCGAAATGTGTATACGACAGCCCAAGTCCCTTGTTTGCCTGTAAATGGCTGACTATGTAAAGCACTATGTATTCCTAGGGAGGAAGGATATTTTAGCTGACATGGGAGTGGGTGGCAGGAGCTTGTGGACTCGTTGTTCCCTGATTTACTATGATGTGGAGGAGAAATCATTTAGAGGGACTGTGGCAGGGTCTCGTGCCCTGCCTTGCTCCTGAGGGCTCCTGCAATACCCTCAGGGTTCTCCAGCCCCATCAGGCCTCAGCAGCCTGATGGCAGTTTACAGGCCTTACAGCACCATCAGGCCTCTGTGGCCTAGGTCCTCCCTGCCTTAGTCTCATGGGAGGTGGGGGTAGGGGAGCTTGGGCCCACCTGCTCGACCAAGCTCCAGCCCAGGGGCCTGTTGGTGGTGGGCGTGGGACCCCAGCTCAGCAGGGATCCTCACTGCAACAAGCTGAGCTCTCTGGGTACCATCCTGGTTTCCCTACCCTGGGCTACTTTTGTTTCCCCGTTCCTGGTCCGGTCTGCCACCTCCACTCTGGCCGTGTTCTCTCCCGCCGCCCCTGTTGTGGACTGCTCCTCCGGCCATGGCTGCTCCTCATGTGGCTGTGGCTGCTGTCGCTTGGGCGGTTGCTCTGGCAGCTTCTTGGGTGGCAGCTGTGGCTCCCAGACTTCAGTGGGAGCTCCTTACCCCTGCTGGCCAATCCCAACTGCCAGGCTTCCCCTGCCTTTGTACCTGGTCTACAGCTGGAGCAGGGCCTCTGGGGCACGGGGCCTTTTCTATCCAATAGGCCTGGCTCTCGCCCCCTTGCTCAGTGCAGGGTTGGTGCTCTCCATCACAGGGACACTGAAAGTCAGAAATGCTGTGAATGGGTATGACACCGGCGCCCTCTGGAAGGGAGGGTGTGAGATCAAATTCACTAGTGAATTTAGTTATGTGAAAGCTTCTCTAATATAAAGTGCTCCATAAAAGCAAACTGGTGGCTGTGTACCACATATACACTTACATAGACCTCCCTTGGGTGTGCAGCCTTACACAGTGTTAATCTTTCCTAAGGTTTTGCCTAGTGGATCTAACCATGTGTATGTCTCATCAGACTTAATCTGATGATGTTTTTATGGCCCGCATGCCCTATGGGCAGTGTGAGTATCTCAGTGACTGCAAATAGGCAAGGGGATTTGTCCAGTTTTCAGGCCACAGGGCCAGTGGATGGCCACTGCTGTAGCTGCTGATGATTACGAACTCTGTCGTGGAATCCCCTTCACTGTGGCAAGGCTGCATCAGCATTACTGGAGCCTGTCCCTCAGGAGGGGAGCGGGGCTTGACGGTGTAGCCTGTCAGCTAAGAAGTTTGGGTGCAGAGCAAGAGGAGGTAGAAGAAACCCAGCCTCCCTCATTTCGCCCCAAAAAAACAACGAACGTGGCCCTGGTGCACAGAAGTTTTCTGGCTACTGAGCATCGAAGGGCAACTGTTTGCAAGAAGCTAACTGTGCTGTGATGACATTAGCTCTGTAGTTTTACATTTGTCGCTGTAAATCAAACACCACTTTTCATCTGAATACATTAAAGCTTTAGGAATCTACGATCACTTAGCTTACTGGTGGCTTCACCCTCAGTGACTTCTGTAAGCCCTTCATAATCACCAGGGATCCTAATGTGGCACCATCATCCTGTGCTGCTAGACGTTTAAGCACCCATAAGACTCCAGTACTCTTTACCCTACCTCTTAGGCTGCTCCCTATTGGTGAGCAAGCAGGGAACACTGCCCCCTCCTTAGTGGGGAATGGTCATTGGAAAAATAGGGAGAATTCACATTAAGCTGTTGAGAACAAATAGCCCAGGGTCCCTTTATTACGTGGAGAGAGGCATAAAGTGTGCAGGAGAAAAGTGCCGGTCAAACCCCTGGTGTGTTTATTTACAATGGCACTCTCGGATATTTGTTAGCGGTGAATAGCAACTAGAATTAAATTCCTCTTCCCAGACGGGTGTACCTTGGCTGATCTAGGCACACGCTGCGTCTGTAGCTCAGCAATATGGGTTGAGCTGTTCCAGTCCGGCATGCTCTCGGCCGGCAACATCTGTAATCCGGCATGATTTTAGTTTGTCAGATAACCACTTACAAGGGGTCTGACCAAGTATCCTGAGGGTCCCATAAAGGTTTTTTCCAGCCACCAGTCCTGGCTCTCGGTGTTCTGTGCTGTTATTTAGCTCTAATTTACTTCTAAATGTCTTCTAAGAGCCCAGTTATCAATGGAAGTGGTGGTAATGCTGCTGGACGATATTGACCTTCCAGAGTCTGGCAAATTCTTTTGTTTGGCACCAGTCAGGTCACGAGAGTGCTGGCTTCAAGGGGTTCAACCTGTACCTTCATGGACAAGGGGAACAAAAATAGGTTATACTGAAACATAGACAGTCAATAACAAGAAGTCCTGTGGCACCTTATAGACTAACAGATATGGGTGGGGAGGGATCTTGCCCATTCTCAGTCTAATGTGGAGATGTTAACACCTCGGTCAGAGAAGCTCCTTTTGTAAGGTGTGAGCCGCTCCCAGTCTCTGTTTAATCCTTGTCTAATGGAGTCAGATTTGCAAATAACAGCACAGAACATGGCCCTCAGTGTTAACCTCTCCACATTAGAGTGAGGATGGGCTGTATTTCCTCTGCCTCCTTCCCCCCTTATCTGACCTGTTTTTTCTTCTCTTCATACACACTACTGGTACTGATTTGCTCACCTTGATTATCTTCTTCTGATTTGTCCTCCTTGCTTACTGCTTTTGGTTCTCTGTGCCTTAAATATTGCGTCTGTTCTGGTCTGGCTATGGTCTGAAGAAGTGGGTCTGTCCCACGAAAGCTCACCTAATAAACCATTTTGCTAGTCTTTAGAGTGCTACTTGACTGCTCTTTGTTTTGATAGTGTATAGACTAGCACGGCTCCCTCTCTGTTACTACTGATACAGGACCTTTTCCGCCCTGACTGAATAGCCCTTGTCAGCTCTGATCTCCCTTTTACTGGGACCCCACTCTTTAAATATCCCTCTGAAACCCGCCCCCCCACACGCATCTGATGAAGTGGGTCTTTGCCCACGAAAGCTTATGCTCCAAAATATGTTAGTCTATAAGGTGCCACAGGACTTCTTGTTGTTCTCGAAGCTACAGACTAACTCGGCTCCCTCTCTGCTACTAGACAGTCAATGTATCTCAGAGCTTGTCTACAGTTTTGCTTACTGTTCTGTAACTTGCTCACTCAGTGGTGTGAAAAGACACAGCAGCAAGTTACAGGGCTGCAAAGCACCAGTGTAAACAAGCACCTGACTCTGTCAGCTACTCCCCTTGTGGAAATAGTTTACAGCTCTCTCCCACCATTGGGGCTGCGACCACACTGCCGTGTTAAAGCACTGCTGTGTAGACAGATCCTTGTCCTACTTCTGCATTTGTTAGAGGGAGGAAATACGTCACTCTGCAGGCCATGACAGATCTAGTTCCTGGTAACACTTTCTGCAGGCTTTGCTGACTAAAGAAAATAGCTTTCTTGTCCTTTGTGGCTGATTCCTGTCTTTCCTTCTCTGAGAGAATCGCAGCGTGGATGCTACTGAACAGGGGGTACAGCAAATGGATTGACTCAAAGGGAGAGACTGGAGTAGTCCAGGCTGCAGGCCATCAGGGAATGCTAGCTATTGAAAAGCATAAAAGCCAATGCTCACCCAGATTACAACGCTAACTCTGCCTCTTCCTTGGGTGCTGCCATGAATAGACCCCTCCTGCCACACCCAGGCACGCAGCTGTCTCACCAGAGTTTGGTGGGACTTTAACCCCAGGCTCGTTTATGGCTAGGGGTACAGACTAAAGCTGGAAACACACTCATTTTGCAGTGAGGCCGCAGCCTAACCTGAGCCATGCTACCCTCCAGTGCCTTCCCACAATTCTTCTGGGCTCAGAACAAACAATGGTTCACTAGGAAAAAACAGAATGGTTCAGTTTGCAGCAGAACAAAGACTCATGGGCTGTGTTCGCAAATGTCCTAGTAGTCCACAAGTGAGTGCAGCGCCTGTGAGCTGAGCATATGGCAAGTGGGGTTGGGCTTTTCGGCATGGCCGTGAACACTGCAGTGACATACCCCCCCGAGGGAAGTCTACAAGAGATTGCAAATGGGCAAAGTCCAACATACCAACATCTGTGTGGAATACATTTTATGTGCACCAAGGCACATGATAATGTGCACCACCAGTAAAAGTAAAACGCTAGCTGAAGGACTTTGTGTATCGTCAGCGTGTGCCTGTTGCAGGGGAATGACTGCTGAGTCACTGTTTGCCTGCCTTCTAACTTCCTGCAGCTTTAGGTGCCCATGGGAGAGCCCAAGCAGGCAACAAAGATGTAGACTCCTGCAGCTGTGGCATGCAGGGAGGGTGGACGGGAGCTGGCCATTCAGACTAATGGGGAAGAAACCCATTAGCAGCAACTTAGAAGTAGTGTGAGCTGAAAAGAGAAGGCATAACCCCCCCCCACACAC
Organism: Carettochelys insculpta; assembly: GCF_033958435.1. Lineage (NCBI taxonomy): Eukaryota > Metazoa > Chordata > Testudines > Carettochelyidae > Carettochelys > Carettochelys insculpta. Next base: position 3,617,407 of record NC_134149.1, on the reverse strand, counting down.
ACAACAGCACCTGAGGTCCTCCTGTTCATTAGCCAGCTGTGTTGCCCTTCACACCACCCAAGTATTGTGAGCAACCCACTGGGCCACAGACAGGTCCCTAGAAGTGTGTATACCAAGCACAGCCAACCAAGCCAGGCCTAGCTGCACGCAAGTGGCTGCCCTGGCTGACTCCCGGCAGCCTCTAGACTGAGAGGAAGCAGCCAGAGTGCCCTGGCGGCTCCCAGCAGGGGTTCCTAGCCTCTTCCTATACCCAGCAGCTCCCAACTGGGGTCCTAGCCTCTTCCTGTACATGGCACTAAAGGACATGAATCCTGCTTTATGTGTGAATGCCAGTTAGCGCTGCCATAGAAGATAAGGGTTGGCAGAGACCTCAGGAGGTCCTTGAGTCCAAACCCCTCTCAAAGCAGGACCAACCCCCAACTAAATCATCCTTGCCAGGGTTTTTCAAGCTTGGCCTTAAAAGCCTCTAGGGGTGGGCAGTGTCGTCCCCCCCCCGCCCCCCAGTAACCCATTCGCCTAGTTTAATAGTTTTTCCTAATATCCAGCCTAGGCCTCCTCCACCACATCACGAGACCACGGCCCCTCGCTCTGCCATCTGGCACCCTGGACGACCGCCTGGCTCAGCGCTGGGCAGCTAAGGGTAGTGAGTGGGCTGCTGGCGTGGCCCTCCTTCATTTCAGCAGGCCACGAGATCGCCATCGGGGGCTGGGGAGAGCGCTAAGCATGGCACCCGAATAAGAGCAACTATGTTGCACTTGATTTGCCGTCTTTGCTGAGCCCTTTCGATACAGAACGTGCCAATCTTTGGGGCAAATTAAATAGCCGGCAAAAGTAATGTAAGGAAGCCTGGGATGGGGCCGCGGGGGCATGGCTCTGAGATTGTGTTGTGCAATGAGCACAAACTACATGCATGCCCTGGCTTTAAGTAAGTGTCACTTCCCATTTTTGCCAGGAACTGCTGGCCCCTCTGCTGCAGACTTGCACCCCCCACCCCCCCCACCACTCACTTCCCTCCGACAACCCCCGCCTCTTCCTCCCCCTCCCCCCCCCCCAGCATTTCCAGAGCAAAGTGAATCAGCTGAGTCCCAGCATTCCAGGGCAAGGGCGCGGCTCAGCTGATTCATAGTGGTTCTGGGCCGGTGGGGCAGTGGGGGGTACACTCTGGGTCCCCCTGCCTGTGAGGGGAGTGGACAGAACAGGCTTGTTCAGGCTGCACATGGATCCCTGCCGGGCCGTATGCAGCACCCCCCTCCGCCCAAGACACAAGCTGCCCACCAATGGCCTAGCTCCCACCCCTTCAGAACCCCCTTCATGTAGCTGAAGGCGGCTATGAACACACACACACACACACACACACACACACACACACACACACACACACACACACACACACACACACACACACACCCCCCCCCCCCCCCCCGCCTGCAGACTCAATAAGCCCTCAGCCTTGCCACATGAGTCCTGTGCCTCAGGCCGCTGCTCATGTTTGTTGCCCTTCAATGGCCTCGTTCCAATTTGTCCACATTCTGTATTCCCCCCCCCCCGACCTGGCCCCTGAAAGTGTGTGAGAGTAACATGGAAGCTCGCCTGACTTGCACGGGCTTGCTTATTGAGTGCCATCTTGAAGGCACGCTTCTGCCTGCGCTTTCAGCACCACTGAGGGCAGCGATGAGCTTGTGACGCCGTTACTGCTGGTGAGGCTGCAACGGCCAAAGGGCGGGGTGGGGGGGCACATCTGTTGGGAAACTGTGCACATTAGGGAGCTGGGCCTTCCTTTGGGAGTACAGCTAGTCGCCAAAGTCACAGCCTGTATAGGTCAGCTCCCTCCAAATCCCATCACGCGGATGTTTGCAAAAGGTTCCTTCCTTATTTTCCTTTCATTAAATGGTCCAGGAGTCGCTGTTGTATGGCCAGACAAGGAGCTATTGCCTTAGCTATGGAGGGGATTTTTATGATGGTGTTAAAGAGCGATGGGCACCATCCCTGATGTGCTGGAAAATCTCTGTGTTTCTAATGTGTATCCAGCTTGTTTTTACCTTGGGACACATTAGTGGCGGGTTCCAAGCCTGATTGACAGTGGACCTGGGAGAGGAAATCAGTCTCACGTCCTTGATGAGTCAGTGCCCTCAGAACGGACAGCCTGTGTGGCCATGTCGTCTCAGCGTTGCCCCGTGGAGCTAGCCAGCTTCCAGGTAGGGTGACAGTTTGTCGGGTTTCATTTCAAACAACAAGACACAAGGTCATGAGTAATACCAGGCACTGCAGCTATTCAAAACGAAACAAAAGCTGCACCCACGAGAAATGCGGTGCTTGTGTTACCGAACTGACTTGTTGCAAGTTCACCTCCTTGTCTACAAGTGGCTGCATCCCAGGAGCACCCACATCTGTCGGGGGCACCGGAGCCCTTTGAGCAGATGTGGAGGAGGATCTCTTTTCTTGGGCTGTCTGACAGCTCGCCTGGCCTGTTTGAGTGAGCTACACATTCTGCTCTTGCCTTTTTGCAGTTGTCATTTGGTTCGCTCAGCAATAGTCCACCCACCACTGGTGGGACATCATCTTGGATCACAGCGGGAGTCTGTGCTGTTGTTAGGACCTTGGAAGCAATTCCTATGGCACTTCTGCTTGTTCACAGCAAATGGCATTTATTCTGTGCTCAGTTATATGCCTAATATGAACCCTGGCTTTCTTGGTCAGCATGCGCAATCAATTTCTGGTCATTAGCTAAAAGCAGACAATACTACTCAATGCATCTGGGATTGTATTATAATTGTACCTTGCAGCACTCAGCCCCCACAAACCAAATCAGCCGCTCACTGTTTGCTTGTTGAGCACAACTTCCACAAGATGGCGCCTTTTTACAGCAAAAGTCTCATTTCTTTCTAGTGATTTTTCCAGGTGAGCTTTCTCAGAAAGTTTCCTGTGTTCCGCACCCGACTATCAGCATTTTGGACGAGAAACAAAAGCTCAGTTCTAAGGCCATTTGGAATAATGGTTTGCTGTAGGATTGACGTAGCATAGCCTGTTCTTTAGTGTCCAGACCGGATCCCCGGTGTGCCATGTATCACAGGAATTATCCCCACCCTCTTCAAAAAGGTTTGATCATCATCAACACCCATGGACTCTGTGCACATTGGTGTCTGATGCCTCTTTCACTAGTTCCATCCATCTTTCCCTGTCCAGTGCAGAATGGCTTAGCTTCTGTAGACTAGCTCTGCACCAATCTACTATATCATCTACCCCTTCTCTGTGGGGTCTGCCTCGCCTATTCAAACCTTCCATTATGTTCAATACCAGGGTCTTGACTTTTTGCTCATCGTTCATTCTGCGGATATGCCCAAATAGTTGTAACTTGCGTTGTATAAGGCGAAAGGTTTGAGCCCAGGGTTAATTCTTCTGCTTCTCAGCTTTTTTAAGAGCCACGTACTGTCATTACTGGGTCAGCAATTCCAGCTGGTATCTCTAGGAGTTATGTGCAGGACTCAAGGAGGATAGGTGGCCACAAAGATGATTCTCTGACTTGTTACAACAGTAAAAGTGTCTTGAAAATTAAGCAAGTAACACACAAGATTCACTCTCCCATGGCAATGTTGAGAATGAGATTTTATTTGCATCTCAGAAACAAGCGACCCCGTGGAATTGAGTTTCGTGTGCTGTGTTAGTGCCAAACGCGAGGCAGGAAATGTTCCTTCTGAATTGACTTTTGTCTAGTGCTTACCACAAAGCAACTCCTATTTTGCATAGTGCCATGGTCTGAAATGGAAACAGCAACAGGGTTCCTCCATAATAGCAACTAGATTATACATTTGGGCAGTGCATGCAAATCCCAGACTGTCTCACTCCACTGGTTTCGGCATGGCCACAGTAGGCAGGATCAGTGTGGTTTGTACCCTGGCTATTGCTGCATGTCTGTGCCTATGATAAAGCTGTGTTATCAGAGCCATGCTGTCAGCAGCAATGACAGCCCTCGGCCAGATGGCCAAGCAGTTTTCATGCTGCTTTACTATGGATGTAAACCCCCAAACTATATATTAAAACTGTTTGAATGGAATGTTCTACCAGCTTCCTGGCGTGAAAGTTAGCCCTCGCGTATGAAAAGAGCCCCTCAAACCTTGCAATTTGCCTGCACCGATTTATGCAAGAGTGACAATAAAGTAAGTTTCATGGGCTGAAATGAATAAGAACATGAAAACGGCCATGCTGAGGCCAACCAAAGATCCAGCTAGCCCAGTATTCTGTCTGCCAACAGTGGCCAAATGCCCCAGAGGGAGTGAACAGAGGAGGTAATCATCAAGCGATCCCTTACCTGTCATCCACTTCCAGCCTCTGACAAACAGAGACTACGGACACCATTCCTACCCAGCCTGGCTAACAGCCATCGATGGACTGGACGTCTGTGGATTTATCTAGTTCTTTTTTGAACCCTGTTAAAGTCCTGGTCTTCACAGCCTCCTCTGGCGAGGAGTTCCACAGGCCGACCGTGCGCTGTGTGACGAAAATCTTCCTTTTGTCAGTTTAAAACCTGCTACCCATTAATTTCTTTGGGTGACTCCTAATTCTTGTGTTGCATAAATCACAGTGACGTGAAGCTGACCAGGTACGATTGGTGGCAGGATCAGCCACTACGGCGCAGATTTTCAAAAGCATTCAGCGGCCCAATTCCCACTGAAATACCTTGGAGGGCGTCAGCCCATGTGTATTAAATGCAAAATTCCATCGAAGTAGGAGGGGGAACCGGCACGGCCCAGAAACAGAAATAATCATATCTAAATGCCCCAACAAAGCCCCTGTCGGTGCACCTGAAAGTAATGCAGAGGAGAATGAATGGGAACCAAGGCCCTGATGGCACAGAGCCAAAACAATAATCTCCATGTCCCTGGCAACATATTGGCAATAATGTTATCAAGCAACATCAAGGGAATATAGTGAAGCTTTGTTAATGTTTGTGACACCTGTGGAGCACTTCAGATGCAAAATGCAGTAGATGTGCATGGCATTATTGATGACTAAAGTCAGTGAACATGTTCTGAGAGTGGGTTCTTTGTGGCAAACTATTGGGTCAGTCCATAGCAATTGAAGACAATATTATCAGCTAAAGTACAATATAAGAGCAGCCTGGAGCGTGATGATGGCACCAGGCAATATGAATTGCTGGAGGCATGAAAAGAGAGTGGACTGGTTTGGATAAGCAACATAAATAATTATTTAAATCACCACGTGGAAATTGAAATAATTCAACTTTATTTGTATTTATTTCCTGAAAAAGGTGCACTCTCACTGGCTTAAATCAGCATTAAAATATTGACGTGGAATTAAATAGAGGTTTTACTCTACATTAAATACATCTGTTTGTGTTGCCTCATAAGGTACACTTTACTTATATGTATTTCTTTAAGTAACTGTAAAACTTAAATATATTCAGATTCTTATTAATTGTACATTTTTGGATGTTAGAAAACGATGACTGATATTTTGCTTATTTACTACATAATTAGCTTTTTGTTCATGATTTGGGTCAGGGCACTTTGGTGATTACTGGAATTTAACTGAGCACAAAGCAGCACATGCCATTTATTTTTACTGAACAAAATAGCCTTAAATGTTTTGGATATATCACCTTTTATCAAATTTCACATTTACCACTGAATGATTTCGGTTTTGTTCCTGATTATTTCATCTCAGCATGGGAAAATTTTCAAATGTGCGTAATGGAGAGCAACTGGAGTATTAGTTCCTAATCGCTGAAATCTCTTGAAAAACAAGACAACAGCCTCCTGAATTCCTTAGGCAGTATCCCCCAGATTTTTAAATGCATACAATCTCCTCTACTTCCTCTGCATTTTTATTCACAGACTGGACAAGAAACAGATACATTTCCCTTTTTTCAATTCCTAAGACATCTCTCCTCTTGGATCAAGTTAGTCCAAGTGAAGTAAATATTCTGTCTGTGCCTGCAGAGTAAGCTACTGCTGTCCAAAGCTGGCTCAGCATGTCAATGGTGTCTGGGTCTGGATCCGGGTCCTTAGCAAGCGACTTCCAACAGGTTCCGTGGTGCGACTTACTTTCAAGCATCAGCAGCAAAGAGGCATTGCTTGAACAGTCACCCCCTTCCCCGGCTCTGGAAGTTGCTGTGGCTGGCATAAGTGGTGGGTGATTACTAGATGTCCCTCTTGTTGCAGCTTCTTCTTCAGCAGCAGGCATCTACCCTTGTACTTTGCTTCATCTGCTGCCTTTTTCTACTTGGAATTTCAAGGTGGTGTTGATACTTCTTTTGTCCAGGGCCATACAAGTTCTTTCCACATTTTAGCATCAACCTTCCTGCAGTTTGTCCCAACGTGTGTCGGTAGGTTGGGTATATTCAGTGTGTCTTCCAGGTTTCTCTCTCGTCCGGTGTTGACTACTTCAGCCGTGGTATTTTGTTCAATTTGCTTCACAAACTGTCATCACAATGGGCCAGTTCTCGATACGTAGCTCAGCACAATCAACCACTGAATTCCACTGTAGATTCTGGGGAAGAATGAGTCTGGCTTCATCTCCTGCCTTCAGTGAAGCTGGAGCAGCGTGGTTGCCGTATACGTATTTTGCAAGTTCAGCACAATGGTTTTTATTCCTGGTGTTCTACTTGAGTCCTCAGATAAAAGACGCCTCAAACAAGCACTGCACCCATATGCTACCGGTTCCAGGTTCCCTTTGGTAACTTCTGCTACGTTTCATCTCATCTTTGTTTGCTACATTGGCAGCACGACCTGTGACAAAGCTAAACACCTGACGTGAATTTTTGCACACAGCTTGTGACCGCTTTTACAGCTACTTAAGTGTTCTGCTGCACGGGCATTTCCTGCAATGTGAGTTGTTTCAGTAAGCCAGGCAGACCCACCTTCCATGGTCACACCCACACTTATTGCTGAATCATTGTGTACATTGCTCCACCCGCCAAGATCCAGATTAAGAAAAGTCACAGCAATGTTTTCTGCATAGTCATTGCTCATATTTCTTCTCATACCCTGTACCCAGCCACCTTCCAACCATGGCTGCTCTGCCAGCAGGAGTGTAGCCTGGCTGTGATGATTGCCCTTGGCAATGAAATGTTTGTTCTGAGCAAGAGGAAAGGGAAAAATTGTTTCATGAATCATGCAGGCAACCTTTGCACCAATGGAGTCTGCCTGGAAATGGCTGGTCCTGGTTACGAACTCAGCCATATTTTGACTGGACAATTAAAAAAGGTGTTTGGGTTTTTTTTAAGTTTTGTTTATTTTTGGATGCAAGTCATTCACTCTCTGACGTACATTTAGTGGCAGTGCTGCGGATTGTTGCAGATGATGGATGTTCACAACTTCTTAGTCTAAACTGGGCTCTGAAACAAAATCATAAACACAAGTCACTCTCACTGAACATTACTCAAAGTGCTGTAGGCAATCTCCCAATCCATTTCTCAATTTGCTGCTTTAAAAATGAGGTTGTAAATGAACAAATTCTCCCACAGTTGTTTGTACCACTCTTTAAATGACATAATTCATTCTAAACCCAAATCTACAGGGAAAATAAAAAAATCATAAGGATGACTGAAGTCTATATAAACCCTTATTTTTGGCAATATACTAAAGTGCTAGAAAAAGACATTTTTAAAGGTTAAAATTCTTAAATGTCTACTACAACTTTACTCTTAAACAGGTTAGCTTCACCTAGGATATTTGATTAGATTCAGCAATTTAAAATTATCATTGCAGAGGCCAGCTGTAAGAGTAACTAGTCCCACAACAAGTTAACATACCAATAGTATTTTGAACACGAACATTTTGAAATTCAGAAGCAATCAAGCTGCTCAAAACACAAACTTCTGACCATAACCGAAGCTTTCGTTTACTAACACAGTATGACATGGCAGGCCACCTATACGAAGCGTGCAAAAATAAGTTTACTAACCAGCTGATCCAGCTTGTTCACATGTGTCTGTGTCATCATCTTCAATGTCTTTGCCAACTGAGGAGCTTTTCCCACCATGCTCTTTCATTCTGTCAAACAGGCCTTACTGCGCTAACTCCCATTGTGTATATTTGGCACCTGGACCTTTTTCACCCAGAAGTACAGGAATTTCCTGAAAAGATTCCCAGAGAGGTTCTCTTTCTCACCTGGCTGTTTTTCTCCAGTTGCCAAGTGTTGAAATTAACAATTAGAGGCTGCCCAGACCTCGGGAAGAGAGAACCTATAAAATAAATGTGTGACCCCACCCAAGGGGCTCAGGGAACTATCTGAACAAGATACACAATGGTGTCTCCTGGGAGAAGGTTCTTATACCTAGTAACACAGTTTCTGGGCACCCTCACAGGATCCAGTCCTTTGGAGCCACATTTTTAAAGCTTGGCCCACACAGCTGGTTGGGTTCCCCCTGCCCCATGTAGAAAAACAAGTTCGGGTTTTGATAGGGGTTGCAGATACAGCAATGTTTTAAAATTTTTGTCAAAAACTATAAGAACTTTTGGTCTTTGTGTGTTTTGTATTAAATTCAGCTATTTAACCAGATTTCTTTTGTAAAAGAGAAATTTACTATAATTTGAATAACAATAAAAACACTTTCCTCCCAAAAAACAAAAAAGGTCATCACTTTTTATCCCCGTGGAATGGAAACGTTTGTAATCCATACACAAGGGAGCAGATGAGAGTTCACTAAAAACAACACACACCACAGTCCTTTTCTTACAGAGAGCTGAAAGTGCTTCATAAAGGTGGGTAAGAGTTTACAGGTAGAGAAACAGAGGCATGAATCACTTAAGTGACTTGCGTAGGCTCAAATAGAGAGTTAGAAGCAGCCCCAGGAACGAAGCCATTGTCTCTCGTCCATTTCTCTGTCCATATGGCCTCTTGGGGGGTCATTCGCAAAGCATGGGAACAAGTGCAGGGTGAGTGGCTGAAATCACTGGTGAAATTTTTCAGGCAGGAAAGAGTGCACCTCTGGAAGGCTCTGTCCTTTGCAGATGTAGTGCAGCAGATAAATCAGGCCACTAGCTAATCTCAGACTGAACGGGCCTTGGTACAGCTGACCCTGTTAGCCTTATCCCAACAAGTAAAACCTGCCCTTTATGTTCAGTTGTACTTGGAGGGGACTGGCCTTTAGATGGAAAAATGAAACATTCAGTGCTGATTTCAGGTGGCTTCGTGCTGCTAAGGGCCTGAAAGGGCTGCTTCCTGCTCCAAAATTAATTTAGAACCAGCTGTAAACCATCTAGTCCAGCTACACCACAAAGAGGCCGACAAAGCACAGCTATCCATGCCTCAGTTTCAGAGCCAGCCAGGCACGCACTGTTTACACTACCACTGCAAAGCACATGGCCAAGTGCTTTGGTGCCAAACACCAGCACGTGGATGCACTGCCAGGGAGCCGAGGGGATGGGATTAGCATGTTGCCTGGCCACACTTCATTTTTGGGGATGCTGCCTTTATGACCTGACCTGGCAGTGAGAGGATCAGGAGCTGGGAACAGCTGTGGGGGAAGGATGGCTGAAGTGTATAGCTCATTTGCCAGTTAGCTGGTAGCCGGATGTTCAGGCGTCTCTTAAGTCATATAATCCGGGTGACTCAGCTGTTTGTCAGAGGCCCTGGGTGCTGGCCACCTGTTCTGCACAGCTCCTTTAATTTTCTGTTTATTTATTTTTTGTTTTACATATATATGGAGATACACATCTCATAGAGCTGGAAGGAACCTCAAGAGGCCATTGAGTCCAGCCCTCTGCCCTCTTGGCAGGGCACTGGTCCCTTTTTTTTTTTTTCAAATCTATTTCCCTCGATCCCTAAATGGCCCCCTCAAGGGCTGAGTTCACAACCCTGGGTTTATCAGGCCAATACTCAAACCACCAAGCTATCCCTCCCCCTGCAGGGGTAGCAAGCCTGGACTGGTACATTGCACTGCCCTAGCTGTGCCCAGCCTACCCTATGCCACACACCTCCAACCCCACCAATCACATGCATCCTCTCTGGAAAAGCCCAGTCTGTGTCAGGGACCACACCTCCTCCCAGCCCTGACCACCAGCCCTGGCCTGCTCCAGCATCCCTTATGTGTCATCTGCTGCTGGGGACGGGCTGTGCGTGCCAATCCCAGCCCTTCAAGGGCACCCTGGCCTTCTCCTGAAGAGGGACCCAAGTGCTCTACCCCCCCCTCTGCTAGTCTCCCCTACCCAGCATTGAGCTCCTTCTGCCTGCCTGAGCCCAGCCGTGCTGGCTTTCAGCACCCCACGCTGTACCACTCCCTCCCTGCTGGCCCCACACCCAGCCCTCAGCTTTATCCACTCAGGCTCAAGAGTACCACTCCCTGGCCACCCCGCACATGCAGGACCCAGCTGGTCTGGGGATCCCTGACCTCACCTTCTGCCAGTCTCCCCGCTTCCCCAGGAAGCACCAAGAACCAGCTCCAGACCTCCCACACTCCCAGGGGCTGGGCTCTTGGGGGTCCCCTGCTCTGCTTCTCGCCAGGGGCTGGGGGTGCAAAGGCAGGTGTGGGGGCAAGCTGGTGCCTGGGTCACAGCGCCACTCTGATTTGGGCTGGCTGCCCATGGCACCGGGGGGGGGGGGGGGGGGGGGGGGGGCGTGCAGCCTGTCAAATTTACAGGAAGGCTGCACCCCCCCATGGAGCTTCCGCACCTCACTGCTAACACCACACTGCAACATGGGGTGGAAGTAACAGAGGTGATGTTGTAGTTGGTGTCTGTTATAGACCACCAGATCAGGGTGACAAGGTAGACGAGGCTTTCTTCAGGCAGCTAAGTGAAGCTTCCAAATCACAGGCCCTGTTTCTCATGGGAGACTTAATCATCCAGACATTTGTTGGGAGACCAATACAGCAGCACACAGACAATCCAGGAAGTTTTTGGAGAATGTTGGGGGATAACTTCTTGGTACAAGTGCTGAAGGAATCGACCAGAGGCTGTGCGCAACTTGACCTGCTGCTCACAAACAGGGAACAACTAGTAGAAGAAATAGAAGTGGGAGGGAACCTGGGCTGCAGTGACCATGAGATCGTAGATTTCAGGATCCGGACAAAAGTAAGAAAGGTGAGCAGTAACATACAGACCCTTGATTTCAGAAGAGCAGACTTCGACTCCCTGAGAGACCGGATGAGCAGGATCTCTTGGGAAACGAAGATGAAGGGGAAAGTGTTGAAGAGAACTGGCAGTATTTTAAAGAAGACTTACTGAAGGCACAGGAACAGACAATCCCACTCTGTAGTAAGAAATGCAAACATGGTAGGCAACCAGCTTGGCTTAACAGGGAAATCCTTAGTCAGCTTAAATTCAAAAAGGCTGCATACAAGAAATGCAAACGTGGACAATTGACTAAGGAGGAGTATAAACATACGGCTGGAGAATGCCGGGCAGTAATCAGGAAAGTGAAAGCACAATTGTAACTGCAGCTGGCAAGGGATGTGAAGAGTAACAACAAGGGTTTCTACAGGCACGTGAACAATAAACAGGTTATCAGAGAAGGTGCGGGGCCATTACTGGATGAAGGCGGTAACCTAGTGACAGATGATGCAGGAACAGCTGAAGTACTCAATGCTTTTTTTGCCTCAGTCTTCACAGACAAAGTCAACTTCCCCATGACGGTCCTGGATGATGCAGTATGGGAAGGTGGAGGGCAGCCATCTGTGGGGGAGGAACAAGTTCTGAGCTATCTAGAAAAACTAGATGCGCACAAGTCCATGGGTCTGGATTTAATGCACCCCAGGGTACTGAGGGAATTGGCAGAGGTCATTGCTGAACCTTTGGCCATTATCCTTGAAGACTCTTGGAGATCAGGAGAGATATCATATGACTGGAAGAAGGCAAACGTAGTGCCCATCTTTAAAAAAGGAAAGAAGGACAATCCAGGGAACTATAGACTGGTCGGCCTTACCTCAATCCCTGGGAAAATAATGGAGGGAATCCTCAAGGAATCTGTTTTGAAGCACTTGGAAGAGGGGAAAGTGATCAAAAGTAGCCAACATGGATTCACCAGGGGCAAGTCCTGCCTGACTAATCTGATTAGCTTCTATGACAAGGTAACAGGCTCTGTGGACATGGGGAAGTCAGTGGATGTGATATACCCTGACTTCAGCAAGGCTTTTGATAATGTCTCCCACAACATGATTGTCCATAAGTTAAGGAAATATGGATTGGATCCGTGGACTATAAGATGGATAGAAAACTGGCTTGATGGTCGGGCCCAACGGGTAGTGGTCAATGGCTCAATATCTGGATGGCGGTCTGTTTCAAGCGGAATGCCGCAAGGCTCGGTTCTGGGGCCAGTGTTATTCAACATCTTTATTAATGACCTGGATGAGGGACTGGATTGCACCCTCAGCAAGTTTGCGGATGACACAAAACTAGGCGGCGAGGTAGATTCGTTGGAGGGCAGAGAGAGAATCCAGAGGGACCTGGATAAATTGGAGGACTGGGCCAAATGAAATCTGATGACGTTCAATAAGGAGAAGTGTAGAGTCCTGCACCTGGGGTGGAAGAATCCCAAGCATTGTTATAGGCTGGGGACTGACTGGCTCAGCAGCAGTGCGATGGAAAGGGACCTAGGGGTTATGGTGGATGAAAGGCTGGATATGAGTAAACAGGGTGCCCTTGTAGCAAAGAAAGCTAACGGCATACTGGGGTGCATTAGGAGGCACATTTTGAGCAGATCTAGAGAAGTAGCTATTGCTCTTTATTCGGCACTGGTGAGGTCACATCTGGAATATTGTATCCAGTGTTGGGGCCCCCCAGTATAAAAAGAATGTGGATTTGCTGGAGCAGGTTCAGTGCGGGGGGGGCAACAAAAATGATTAAGGGGCTGGAGCACAAGACCTATGAGGATAGGCTGAGGGATTTGGGCTTGTTTAGTTTACAGAAGAGAAGACAGAGGTGATTTAATAGCAGCCTTCGACTTACTGAAGGGGAGCTCTAAAGAGGAGGGTGAGAAACTGTTCTCAGTGGTGTCAGATGGCAGAACAAGGAGTAATGGTCAGAAGTTGAAGAGGGAAAGGTGTAGGTTAGATATTAGGAAAAACTACTTTACCAGGCAGGTGGTGAAGCATTGGAATGCGTTGCCTAGAGAGGTGGTGGATTCTTCATCCCTTGAGAGGCTGGACAAAGTCCTGGCTGGGATGACTTAGTGGGGGTTGATCCTGCTTGAAGCAGGGGGCTGGACTAGATGACCTCCTGAGGTCCCGTCCAGCCCTGTGATTCTGTGATTCTGTGATCTCCAAAGGGGATTTCCTTTTCCAGAGTTTGGGGTATGGACGCACCTTTTTTTTCTGCCTGAATCTCCTCCCGGAAGCAGCTGGGCCCAGCCCTCAAACCTGGCATGGCTCAGTCCCTCACCTCTGCGAGCTCTGGGGAGTAACCAACTGATGGGGCCGGCCTCGGGGCATACTGTGAGTCCAGCATTCTTGACTTCTCTCTCGAGCCAGCCAAATTTGCCCCCCGCGCCCTGCCAAAGAGGGCAGAAAAGCAATTACGCTGCCAGCTAGGAGAGGGGAAATAAAATCAGCCCCTCCTCTGTGTGCCTGGCCAAGCGTCAGCTGCTCACCCGGAGGCGTGGGTCACTGTCCCAGGTAGTGGCACCTGGACCACTTACAGAGAGCAAATAAGTCTCAGCTGAGAGCCAGCTGGCTTTGAGCGCAGGTGGGAGAGGCCGATGCACTGAGGGCCCATGGTTGAGCCCTCCTGATGGCAGTTACACAAACACTGGGACCTCTCTGCTGTTACCCTGTTCTCCTCAGCGGTCATCATCTGCCTGCCTCCAGGCCCTCACTCCCAGGCCTGGCCTGTTCTGCTGCTGCGCCTGCTCGGCACGCGTGCCTGCCCCACCGCCCACCACGCTCTAGACATCTATTGGACTTGGAATCATTCCCCAGAATCGTCCCCTGCCTGGCTGCCAGGGTCACCACCAGGCAGCTGCATCCCATCACCTGCTCTGCACAGCCCTGGGCCATGACACGCGACCTGGCCTCCTCAGCACCTCTGGGCTGCCAGGCTATAAACACGGAGGGCCAGACACTACATGGGCTGCACCCATTGGAGGGTGCTAACAGCTGACGTATGCATGCAGTGTTCCACCATCACCTGGCTGCCCCACTGGTTCCTCTCCGCTCTGGGGCTCTGCTCCCATCTGTGCCTGTACATGCTCAACGGCTCATGTGTTTAAAGCTGCTTCTGTCACCAGGAGGACCAGCTGGACTCCAAGGAGCCCGAGCCACAGCTAATGATTGCCCCATGGCCCCACCTCTGTTGGCAACCCGAACAGCCTGACTCAGGGGCTAAGACAAGCAGCGGTTGTTTCGCCCAGGGCAGCAGGTTGGTCTAAGCCTGGGGAGTTTAGCTGGAATGTATTTGTGTGTAAGTCAAGGGCAGCCGACACTAGTGGTGCATTCTGCCACCTCTTGGCCAACGTTTTCCTGGCTGGCTGGGAAGGGACATCATTCAGCACTTGGGCTCAGTTGTACGTGCCCACAAGGCTCCGTTCAGCAGCTAGGTGAAATGCAGCGTTACTGCCCTTTTTCATCTGCCGATAACTGCTTGCTCCCTGAGCCTGTGTGCACGTCGCCTCGGACCTCCCTGGGCCTTGCACCTGTCTCCTCTCAGCTTCCTGGGCCTTGTACCCGTCTCCTCTCAGCTCCCTGGGCCTTGTACCCGCCTCCTCTCAGCTTCCTGGGCCTTGCACCTGTCTCCTCTCAGCTCCCTGGGCCTTGTACCCGTCTCCTCTCAGCTCCCTGGGCCTTGTACCCGTCTCCTCTCAGCTCCCTGGGCCTTGTACCCGTCTCCTCTCAGCTCCCTGGGCCTTGTACCCGTCTCCTCTCAGCTCCCTGGGCCTGCGTACCCATCTCCTCTCAGCTCCCTGGGCCTTGTACCCGCCTCCTCTCAGCTTCCTGGGCCTTGCACCTGTCTCCTCTCAGCTCCCTGGGCCTTGTACCCGTCTCCTCTCAGCTCCCTGGGCCTGCGTACCCGTCTCCTCTCAGCTCCCTGGGCCTTGCACCCATCTCCACTCAGCTTCCTGGGCCTTGCACCTGTCTCCTCTCAGCTCCCTGGGCCTTGTACCCGTCTCCTCTCAGCTCCCTGGGCCTTGCACCCGTCTCCTCTCAGCTCCCTGGGCCTTGCACCCGTCTCCTCTCAGCTCCCTGGACCTTGCACCTGTCTCCTCTCAGCTCCCTGGGCCTTGCACCCGTCTCCTCTCAGCTCCCTGGGCCTTGTACCCGTCTACTCTCAGCTCCATCACTGGTTGGCATTGTTTAATGCACTTTCCAATCGTGGCTCCAGAGCCTGATGTCAGCAGGTGCTGGAAGACCCTGGTACCATGCAGGGATCCACGATCAGGTCTGTTCCCGGACCAACCAGCCCAGGTAGCTGGCGTTTTGTCATGAATCAAAGGGCCCATGAGGCTGTGCAGCTTCGGGTCAGGCCTGGAGCACTGCTGCGGGAGTGAGACTCTGCTATGAACTATCATGCACAGGGTTGGTAGAATTCCCTGTGTTACTACGCATGGCACAGCCTAAGGGCCTGGTGGCAGTGGTGCCAGCAGCGATACAGCAGGCCAGAGTGAGCGGCATTACAGACATGGGCTGGAAAACCAGACAAAATCTTTCATTGGTAGCAGCGGGTGTTAATGACTAGCTCTGCGGAGTCCAGTACGCTTCCCATTCGCCGCAGAGCGTGGTGAACAGCAGGTCAGGAAAGCCACACGCTCGGGGCACCCTGCCGGCCACTCCGCCCATGCGCCTCACCACATGGTGGGACGAGCGTGTGGCGGGGGCAGCCCCTGCCGTAGTTTCTGTGGTGCCAGCTGGGAGCTATGCGACTCCTTCAGCCCTGGCACGACGCCTGCATCTCCAGCACCATTCCTGCAGCCCCCCGGAGCTGCGGCACGGCCTTGGGGCCCGGTGTGGTGACGGTGACTGTGACCCCTGGATCCAGCGGCGGCAACTCTGGTGAATCAGGCGGAATACATAGGGCTTGCCCGGCTGTGGGGGAGGGCATCTATTTAAAGCGGGGCTGGGGGAGCCTGGCTGGGGGGGGGCATTTATTTAGAGTGGGGCTGGGGGTGGGGGCTGCGGTGACTGAGCGAGGATGACAACCGCAAGCATGGTGATCCTTGCTTTACTGTTGTTCTCCACTGGTCTAGCTTGTGAGGCTGGCACACCGTAAGCTACCTCTCTGCAACCAGAATAAAGCTAGTTAATGGGATGAGCCTGGTGGCTGAAGCTTGCAGTGCTAGACAGGAGCAGGACGGACCCTCACAGCACATGAGCAGCATTTGGTGCTAGCAAGGTGACCGGAGGCAGCTGTTTCCTTTGGGTCCCATCCCTCTTCCACTCAGCCGAGGCTCATTCCTCTGCAAATGGCAAAACAATGCTTTCGTCCAGCGGCCCTCACGACTGGCTCCCCCGTTCATGCCCGCTGTGCTTCAGCAAGGTGCATTATGGTGAATATTTGTCATGGCACCCGTCCCAGATGGTCGTCAGAGCCAGAATCCCCCATACTCACACCCATGGCTCATGTAGCATCCTCTAGCCAGAATGTGCAGCTGCTGCTCCAAAGCCAAAGGAGGCTAATGGGTGTAAAAGTTTTCTTCCTGCTGCAAGCAAGGCAACGCTGCCCCCATAGTGCTAATGGGTGTAAATGGGGAACATGCCCTAGAGGGAGGGGCACGCTAGCTGAGTATCTGGGGCAGCCAGTGCTGCAGCCGGAAGTGGTAATATTCACCCCTTCACAGCTGACCAGTTTAGCTGCAGCTGCTGGCTGATATTGGGGAGGGGGCTCAGAATCTTGGAGCCAGGTTGTGGCATGGACTCATGAGCCCTAACTAATCCGTAAGCAAACGCTGTGTGAGTTGGAAACGTAGCGGTTTTAGTGACTGCAGGATTGCATTGTGGGCATTTCTCCAGGCTCCAGTGAGGGGGATTCTTCTGTCTGGCTGCTTCATACAAACCTGTTCAGAAGATACTATCTCCTCTTTGTCCAAGAGGGCATCTGATTCCGCCCAGGCCACAGTGTTAGGCTTTTAGGCTGAAACTTAACAATTCCAGAGCCCAAACTGATAAAAAGAGTGAAGTTATTACTGCTGGACAACTAAAACAAGAGCCATCTAGATCATCGCATTTTACTACAGGACATTTGCATTCATTTATCAGAGGGGTAGCCATGCTAGTCTGTACCTCCAAAAACAATGAGAAGTCCTGCGACACTTTAGAGGCTAACAGATATATTGTAGCATAAGCTTTCATGGGCCAAGAACCACTTCGTCAGAGGCATCTGACAAATTGGATCTTTGCCCATGAAAGATTATGCTCCAACAGCTGTGTTAGTCTACAAGGTGCCAGAGGACTTCTCATTGATTTTTGCATTAATTTAGCACTGAATTTCTTTAACAACTAATGGGGGAAAAAAAAATATCTCTGCTTTTGCCAGATGCACTCTTGGTTGCAATCAGTTTAAATCTTGAATGGCTCCATTGAAACCGGTCCCTCGGCTGTTCTCAATATGGACGTTAATTTACAGTGCAGGTTGTTATTTAGAAGAGGGGCTGTGGGGACCTCCACTTATGGTATTTGTGTTACTTCCGAGGCATTAAATTCCTTTGCATCCAGACCTCACTCGACAGAGAAGTAGCATCCGTGTAACAGTGGCTGCAGCCTTCTCCATCCAGCTGAGGGAAATTGTGTGTGAAAGGAGAGGCAGGGTAGCCTGTCTAGCCCACAGCACAGCGTACCAGGGTTCCGGCACTCGCTGGCAGCTCAGCTGCATACTCAAGGATGCTGCATTTGAAAGTCCAGTTCTTAGATGACTCCCAGAAGATCTTTGTCGTGGATGTAAGTGGCTGTTATATTCTTATTTTGTGCTGATCGCTGAAGTCAGTGCTGCTCCAAAGGGTTGCATAATCCACAGCTAGTCTATGGTAGCTTCTGGTTTACAGCTCTGCAAAAAGGAACATGTAATGTTGTCCCCTGCTACCCGATGCATGTTTCAGTGCTAATGCATGCAAGCTGCTCTCTGTTGTTTGCATCACATTTTTTAACAAGTGGGGGAGATGTGTTTCACTCCTCCGGTGGCATCCGTCTTCAATCAGCTGGGATGGGGGGGGGGGTACATTTGACAAGAGTGACAGGCTGTCTTCGTTTGTCTGGGTGCCACCAGATCATCAGCCAGGAAGAAAAGTCTGGGTTCAGGGCAAAAATAATACATTTAATCAAATTAACTCTGGGGGAAAGATCTGTGTGCTTGTCTTCATGGGTAGGAGGTTGATGAGACCAGGGACAAGCATTATACCAAGGACCTTGGAGGCAAAAAAAAAAAAAAAAAAAAAAAAATTCTTATTTACTGTATAACAGTACCTGGAATAACTATAGCTATTAACTAGTCACAGTTAATAAATGTTAATCTTTAATATTATCTTGTAACATCTGCTTTAAAGGGGCAGCCTTTAATTTTACATAGTTACAGCGATGTTTGTAGCTAAATACACAATGATATCACTGCATGTGTCGCATTGTAGGAGTAAGTGAGAATATACAGTAGTTTAGCATGCTAAGATCACAGGCAAATGACATTTAACCAGCCCCAGCCCCATACTTAGTCCTCGCTCCCCAGGGACTATGCTATGCTATAGAAAGTTATTTTATTCAAGTTGTAACACATTTCTATGAAAAACTTTCTCCTGTTTTTATAGCATAGCCTTCAAGACATTATATTCTGCTTCAGTGGCAGGTTATTTTCGTTGCAATCGCACCTTTTAATAAAGTAATTCCCTACTTTGAACAGGTGGGAAGCTTGTTTTGCTCTTATTTGATTACACTAATATAGCATAAGCATGGAACTGGCTCTTTTTAAAAAGGCTGATTTTTTAACCTTATGTGACTGGGCTGGGCAGCGTGAGGGTTCAATGGAGCCTGCTAATACAATACAGTTTATCCATCTCCCTGTTCTTAGTTGCACAAGACATTTATAGAATTACTGCCCTGCATGACATGTTATTGCAGCAAATGGCCTCCATTAGAGCAGCTCCTAGTCATTGCCTTTTTTTTCCACGTGGAACAGTATTGGAAACCCCTTTCAGGCATTTGCTGCTCAATGGCTACAGTAAATGAGGAGCCTGAAGTAGGGAGTGCTCCAGAACAAAAAGACTGCTGTAGGCTAAGCTTTGGACAGCTATTTCAAGCAACTCAGCCGTGACTCTCCCTAAACCCTCACTGACTTGGGGAAGCTCTCAAATGCAGAGTGCGTTAGTGCAGTGGGAGGCAGCAATACAAATGAGACCATATACAAGGCCCAGTTTCCACCTGAACAGTACCTTGGGTAATCTTTTCACCTGTCCCAGATGGGGCTTGATACTGCTGGAGGAGCTAGAAGGGACAGGTCTGATGCACCACTTTGGCCCAGAGTAAGTAGCTATGGAAAGGGCCCAGCAGAGAATTGTGTCCCGCAGCATCTCTTTTTGGTAGACTGAGCCCCTAACTCGCCAGGTCAGATGTCTCTCCTGCTGGCTGCCCCCCCACAGCAGCCAACACGTCCTTCAAGCGCAGGAGACACCTGAAAAGTGCTCTGAGCGGCAGTGCCCCATTTCTGGGGAGCTCAGTGCAGCAGCATCCCAGTTGTCCTGTGTCAGACTCGCCCCAGGTGACAGAGGCTGCAGCTGTAACCCAGGGGATTTCGCGTTTTTCCTCCAGCTGCTGGCATTCTTGTGCAGCTCCTTGGTTTCCTTCCAGCCACCTTGAGACGAAGCAATCCTGTGGCTCCTTCCTCTCTCCTGCCGCAACCCTGGAAGCAGCCAGGCAGGGGATGGGTGACACTCCCATCCACAACAGCAGAGCAGGTGGCCCTTTGCAGCCCCCTCAGCAATCCTATTCCCTTCTGTCTCTAGGGAAACTGGGAGGCCATTGGCTCCCTCCCAGGGCTCTGCAGCATGAGCCCCACTAGGTACTGCTGCCATGGGGGAGTCAGTGCTGCTGTCACCAGTGTTAGCCTCCATAGCTTTTTGATGAGGAGTTTTGTCCATTGTGTAAAGGGACCAGTCTGCAGCTGGTGATGCCCATGAGCCAGCACCTGCTTGCTTGGAGGGTCTTGCTCTAACCCAGCATAAAAGATTTTCTGGGTGAGGAGGGAATTAGCCACACCCGCTGCCTGGTCACGCCTTGCCCGTCTGCTCCCCACCCTGGTCCTGGCCAGTCTTCCCTGTAAGCTGAGCGTGTGGGCAGCTGCCTGGGAGAGATTTAGGGGCTGTCCAACTGAGTAGTGGAGCACTCACAGTGCCCACAGCCAGCAGCCTGTGTTTCTATGGTGGTGCACATCCACACATGCCTTGGTGCATGTAACAAAATTTATTCGTGGATGGAAAAAATCGCCATGTGGATGGAAAAAATTAGAGGAAACCTTGGTTTGGACCTACACTCTGGACTCTGCAGAGATGCCCACAGTGCTAGTAATCCCCTTGGACTGCAGGGCTGCTTCCTATGCAGTAACACCAGAGCTCCTTTGCCTTCTCTCCCCTTTGCCCAGGTGGGGGCTAGGCAGAAGTTGGCCTCTTGCTCTGTGTGGGCTATTGCAAACATGTTTGCTGTGCAGCAATACCCTTCCCTTTCCCTTTACTTCCTTGGGGGCTGAATGACCTACCCGCATGTGGCCCCCTCCGGTAAGTCAGCGCCTTCCTCCAAACTCTGGAAATAGTTTGACTGAAGCAGGCTGAATGGAGGCCAACAGTGTTTGGAGGCTTTCCTCGGGCTGGGCAGGCGAGGAAAGAAGTCAGCGGTGATGCTTTCTATGCTGGGCAGAGGCCGAGCGTTCGCAGAACTGGCTACGTCGCAAGTGTGATTTGCTACAGGGCAAGAGTTCTCTGAAAACCCATAAACCTAACTGCCAGGCTGAGTCAGGCAAGGGCGTATGTTTGCCCAGGTCCTCCTGTCCTTTAGCGCAACCCAAGGCAGGGATTTTCAGAAAGGGATTTAATAGAGCTGACTGCCCTGCAATCCATGCATGCAGCGATGGGAGAGCCTGTGTAGCTGGATTTACAGAAAGACTATAACAAATGTTCTTCCCCAAGTCTCTTAAGCAAAGTTAGGTGCCATGGGATAGGAGAGAAGGTCCTCTCGCGGGTCCGTAACTGGTTAAAAGATAGCAAAGCACAGTTTGGAATTGATAGACGTTTTCAGAATGGAGCAAGGTAAGACATGGGGTCCCCCAAGGATCTGTACTGAGACCCCCTCCCCCAAATGCTGTTCAATGAATGATCTGGAAAAGGGGGTAATCAGGGCAGTGGCAACTTTGCAAATGATACAAAGTTACTCAAGAGCGTTAAATCCAAATCAGACCATGAAAAGTTGCAAAGGGGCCTCACAAAACTGGATGACAGGCAACGTAATGGCAGAAAAAAATTCAGAGTTGATAAATGCTAAATAATGAACAATGAAAATATTAATCCCAGTCCTACAAAATGGTGAAGTCGAAATTAGTATTTACCACTTAAGGAAGAGATCTGGAGTCATCGTATGTGGTGCTGAGAAAAACCCAATGTGCAATCGCAGTCAAAACAAGCTAACAGAATGTTCTCAAGTTCCTCAAAGAGAGTTGCAAGGAGGAAGCAGAAAAACTGTTCTCCTGGGCCTCTGAGGATAGGACAAGGAGTAGTGGGCTTAACGTGCAGCAAGGGAGGTTTAGGTTGGACATTAGGAAAACCGTCCTGTCAGGGTGGTTAAACACTGGAAGAAGGTATCGAGGGAGACTGTGGAACCTCCATCACTGGAGATTTTTAAGAGCAGTTTCGATAGACACCCATTGGGGATGGGCTAGACAGTGCTTGGTCCTGCCAAGAAGGTCGGGAAATGGATTCAGTGAGTCTTCAGGTCCCTTCCAGGCCTAGTAACCAGCACAGCAGAGGGTGGAAGAATTACCTCTTCTCTCTTGCTCCCAGCGCTCCTGCTAATGCATCCCAGAATGATGTTTGTGTTTTCTCGCAACAACGTCACACTGTTGACCCATACTCAGCTTGTGGTCCACTATGGTGTTAGGTGTGGCACAAACACAGAGGCTACAGCTACACTAGCGAGTTTTGCTGACACAGCCTCAGTTTTGTCAACAAAACGTCCAAACTCAAAACACATTTTCTTGCTAGTTTGTCGATAACAGTCGGCACTTCTGCCAACAACCTTCTGTCTCTCCCAGCGAAGGAAAAGTGCCTTTTGTCAACAGGTTCTGCTCACAAAAAAGTTGTGTGGATGCTCTGGGGTGGGGAGGGGAACCTTTTTGCACTAGACAAAGTGTCCAGGACAATGAGCAGCCCTGTCTGCTGTGCCTGTTTTGTTGAGAGGATGGCCGGACAATCCGGCCGCAATGTCGACAAAGCAGAGCGCTCTCCTGACTGGCTTTTGTGAGTGGCCACACTCTGTCGACAGCAGGTTTGTCGGGCAATCGCTTCCGACGGTGACTTCTGTCAACAAAGCTCTGGAGTGTAACCGTAGCCCCAGTAAAAGGCAACAGCTGCCTGGGTAGCAGGCGGGCCAAGCCAGATCAAGGGCAGAAGGGGACACAGAGGCACAAAGCAGGAAGATGACTTGTCCCAGTGTCCCACTGGTGATCAGAGTCAAGGCAGAACACCTGGTCCCTGTGGTCGCTGCACTGGTGGTCTCCCACCACTTGGGAGAGGGTCTAGGGTTAATTCTAGGGATTTATGAGCCACTGACTGACAGTTCCACTTGAACCCCTTCAATGGTTTGAAACCATCGGGGGTTTTGTCCCCAGCAGGTGGCAGGGGAGCTGCTGTCCATCACGCCAGCTGGGGCAGCGGCCCCCGGGTGCGTGAGACCCAGCTATCACAGCTGATGCTCTGTCCCCACTCTGTGTTCCGCTTCGGGCCTGGTTACCGTTGAGGCTCCTCGTAAAGCGCGTTAAAAAGCTCACTGCTGAGAGGCTGCTCCAGAGGAAAGGTGTGATTATGGGAGTGAGCAGAGAGAGGCCAGAGGCTGAACAACCTAGTGGAGCAGAGGCGGGAGACACAGGAAAGAGATTGTGACATCCTTCTTGCTGTGTGCCATGCCATGTGTGGTGTGAGCCAAAGCCTGCGAATGAGTAACCAGCCAGCACGTCTCTCTTTGGACTGCCCATCAAGGGCTGCATAGCGAGAGTCTTCTAGCCTGGAAATAAACCATTATAATTGTTTTAATTAGCTGTGCGAGCTAGTAATTTTGCAGCACATGAGGCACGCTGGAGCAGGAATGTTATTATTATGCTGTCACTTCGCAGCAGGCTTAGCCCCCGGAGCTAGCAATTTGTACGCTGCCGTGCCTTGCAAAGGGTGGCTATTAGCGCGCCGCATGGGCTCACTGCTCCAAACAAGTTGCAGGTTTTACGTCACCGCACCTTCCCCCTGGGAAGAGCGCTGCCCGATGGGGAGGGCGTCCACTCGCATGCTGGTGCTGTTTCCCTGGGAGGTGTTTTAGCTCAGGACAGTCACTGCGAAGTGTGACTGTCCCATTTGAATCTTGCTGCCACACCAACCCCATCCATCAGTTCTCAATGTTTAGTGTTGTGTTAGAGCCAAGGAGAGGGAGGAACCATCTTCCTTGGAGGACCTCCTCCGCTGTCCCATGAAGTTTGTCTCCAGCCACCAGTGCTGGCTCTGTGTTCTGTGCTGCTATTTAGCTGTAACTCACCCCCAAGAGCCCAGTAAGCAGGGGAAGGGTTGACAATGTGGTAGACATTATTGACTTCCCGTGGTCCGGCAAATTCTCTCGTGAGGCACCAGTCAGGTCCCCAGGGTGCCAGACAAGAGAGGTTCAACCTGTACTGACGTAGAACCCCAGCTCCCTAACATTGCAGCCCCTGTGCATGGAGCTTCCCCAAAGCTTTGGGCTTCCACCCCACCCTAAAGCAATGACAGGGGCTTCCCCAACTTTTCCCCAAAGCACCAAGGATTCTCCCATTGCTCCAGGCCAATGTGGAGAGAGCCCTGGTCAGCAACCTGTCACAGATGCAGCCAGTTCAGAGCCAGATGGAGTCCCTGGCCAGGGACAGGGCTCCAGGAAGTTGATGGGATGATTTGGATACCTGAAATAGACAAATCCCACAGGCAGCTTGCAAAGCTCAGGTGCCACACGGAAGGGCCCTTCCCTAGCTCTAGTGTTAGAGGCCTGAACCGCACTGTGGGCTCATATTTTGGTCAGTCCAATTTTCAGCTTCCTTTATTCATCAGCAGCAGCTTTTCAGCAGCGTGCCCTGTTCATTTGCCAGCTCTCAGGCAGCAGAGCCGTGTGCACCAACAAGTCACACCGGTTTGATGTTCTCTTGCAGCGTGCGGGTTAATTAAAGGCTTTTGCTATGGCAACCCTGATTTCACATGCAATTTCCATATGGTGGTTCTGAGCATAGTATGTTTGTCTGCAGGAAATATCACTGTCTTGCCTGAGCCACTCTATCCCCAGAGAATGCTTTTGTTAAAAGACAGCAAACGAAACTACGATTCTGTCCAGAAACTGTTTTTATGCGTCTGATTCCTGGGCGTTGGGGAAAACTTTTCTTATTTTTGCTTTAATTCCAAAGACACCTGCTGCATTCAGGCATTCACTTGCAGCTCAGATGCAGCAGCAACTCATGCTGCCAGCTTAGGTGAAAAAGGAACATTTTTCAACAACAACAAGCAGTCCTGTGGCACCTGATTGACTGTTTGTTAGTCTATAAGGTGCCAAAGGATGTCCTGTTGATTTTGAAGATATGGACTAACTCGGCTACCCCATGAAGCGTATACAAAATAGCCCAATGACACTTCTTTAAAAGCCTGGACAAGCTGCTTGCCCTGTTCATTATGTGTCATGTCTCAGCGCCATGGTGAGCTGGAGCAGAGTTAAAGTTTTGTGGCGCTCCCTTGGGCGGGCTGGCAGACCTTGTGCACCATGGCGCAGCACTGTGTAATGGAAGAGAATCATCACAAAGCTCTCTTCACTGCAAGGCAATAGCCCAGGTGTTCAGACGTGACTAGTGAACCTGGGGTGTGCCCATTTTTAGGTGCCCAACTGGAGACATCTTCAAAAGACCCAGAGTTAAAATTGGGAGTTTGAGGCTTCTGAAAATCAAACTTCTTTTTGGTGCTTCAGCCCTAAGATACCCAAAAACCAAAAGCACCAGAATCACAAGTCACTAGTTGTGACATTCAGGCGTCTGTTCACCCACTCTGTGTGTGTGTGTGTGTGTGTGTGTGTGTGTGCGCATGTACATCCCAGCGGTAACGCTCTGGACAAGGGAAACTCCCCTGACCTCACTGGAGTCTCACTCCCCTGAGTCTCACCAGCATGAGATCTGATAATGCCCACGGAGGTTTGGTCAGAATCTGACTCTGGTTTCCTGCTGGACATGTTAAAAAGGGGAAGGAGATGGCAGAGGCGTGTGGGGTTGTGTACAACACACAGAATATAATAATGATGCGACATTGGTATGCAGGATGTGCATGTTATTTTTTTACAAATTTTATTAATTTTTATTTGCCTCTATACAAAAATGTGCAGGCTGCTTTGCAAGCAAGACGCCTTAGACTGGGGCCCCTAAATAGCCTCAACGACTCATTACTGTAGGTTCTTTTGGAGCTGGGTGATGTCAATGAAGCTCTTGCTCTGGACACTGTCTGCTGTCCAGCATCTAATGATCCTTTTGTTTGCTAGCAAAAGTCCTCTGGCAAAGGGTTATTCAGCCTGAGCTGCAGCCACCTGCACCTTGCAGAGAAGGAGTACTTTGGGCTGGAATTCCAAAGCCAGGCCGGAAATAACGTGAGTGATGCTCTTCCACGAGGGCAAGTTCCCACTGACTTAAACACCCCCCACCCCCACCTCTGCAGCCTGCCCTCCTGCTGCTCTTCTCCCCACCCTGCCTGTCACCTGTCTGACAGCAGCACCTGAGGACTCTGGAGCCGGCTGGCCAAGGCTCTGAACGCACAAAGCGAGAGAGCACTCCTGCTCCAAAGGCAGGGAGGTGCCACCTCCTCGCCAGTGTCTGTAGGAGTGAGGCCCCTGTGACGGTCTGGCCCTTGCAGCCTAACCACTGGCATGACAAAATAGGGTGCAATGGCAGATTAGGGAGGTGGCTTGCGCTGGCCACAGACGATCAGTGGCAGAGCCAGCCATGTGGACCGGATCTCCTAGGTCCCTGTCCAGGGACTGCCCAGCCTCTCTATGCTAAGGGCAGAATCGGGGTGTTAGGAGAAAAGCCAGAAACGTCTGCCCCTCGCAGGGCAAGTGAAGGGGGAGGAGGTCGCACCAGTGCCTGAGAACTGCCCGTCATTTGCAGGCTGCAGCCTTGCTGCAGCACCGGTATCTCCATGCAGTACTCAGTCATAGTCAGGGGACGAGCTCCATGGTGATCTCTGCAGATCTTTCCAGCTCCAGCTCTGACACAAGCGGAGAACACAGCGGCATTGAGATCGGGGAACTTGTGGTTCATGGGCAGTGCTTTCACCCCCTGCTTTCATAGACCAACTTTGTATTAGCCTGCCAAAAGCTCCATCAGTTGGAGCAGACACGGGGGACAATGGCTGTGCCACAGCTCTTCCTGGCATAGCACTGCCAGTTGTTCCTTTCTGGCCCACTCATTTGTCAGCTGAGCTGTTCAGAGCCTCCATGTACCTTTTAAAAGGGATTTGTAGTCTCACCTGGGATGCCTTGCCGCCTATTTCTTCCTTTTGTGCCAGGAGACCAATGAGGTGCCTGCAGAAGAGGTATTGCACAAGGGCACAAGCAATGGTGGGAACTGTCATAATGCCGGAGCGTCCTGCCCCGAATGCTTCCCTCCCAGATAAGAGCAAGTGCTGGTGACTATGGTGTGCGCCAGTGGCTTCCTCATTCCCTGCAATAGGAGAACGGGGCCCCCCCTGGGTTTCTTCTCCCCCATTACTGGCAGGTCCCAAGGTAGCTTTTCCTTAGCACCAGCAGGCCTCGAGCTTTTCGACTTTGGCTCCCAACACAGTGTGTGGTGTTAATTCACCTGAGCCCAGCACTTCCCCCTCTTTCCTCACCACCTTCTCCATTACTGTCATTGCAGGTTTGGCTGGAACTTCTAAAACCCATCACCAAACAGACGAGAAGTAAGTGTCCGGGGAATACCACGTCCTGGCTGCTGCAGGCGAATGTCTGCTAGTAACCGAAGTCTCACTGGTACCATCACAAGCCGGCAGGGACTTGAGCTTTCAGGGTCTGGTGTTTGCTTGGGTGGTCCTTGTGCTGTAGGCTTGGGTGGGGCCGTTTGCTAAGTCCTCGCCGTCCATTTTACAGTCCGTAAAAGTGTTGTGGCTGCAGGAGCTCAAACTGTGCTGCTCTGGGTCTCTTGCTGTAACTATACTCAGGCTGCGAGCTCCTGGCACTGGAGCAGTGTTTGGCCAAATGCTGCTCTCCTGTTTGGGGGCACAGCAGTGAGACTAAGGGAGCCAGGAGCCAAAGCAGTCGGAGACATTAACCAAAAGAGCCCCAGTGATGTGAGTTCATTGATTCATTTACTGCAGCGCTACTGTTACCTAATGGCACGGCAGAGGAAATAGACTATTATTCTCACAGCAAACAGGTTGATAAGTTTGTGCCAGCTGATGACTTAATTGGTCAATAACACAGTAAAAGGGCTCCTGACTGGCTGATGACATAGGCTGGCGGCTAATGAAATCACACAGCGTTTTAGTGGCATGTGCTGCAAAGAGCCACAGGGGACACAACAAAGAGTCACTTGGGGCTTGCGCCTCACAGCCTGAGTATCACCGGTTCACAGTGGCGCTGTGAGATGACCCCTTGCACAAGCACCACACCCTGAATGGGCGCTAGCTGGAGAAATTCACGCCCCAGCACAGGCAAGTGCTGAAGCATGTTAGTGCTTAATATGCGCCAGAGCTGAGCCCTGGCCCCTCCGGGCCTGGCAGGGCACAGCCCAGCACCTCTGGGTCTGGCAGGTCAGAGCCTGGCCCCTCCGGGCCTGGCAGGGCACAGCCCAGCACCTCTGGGTCTGGCAGGTCAGAGCCTGGCCCCTCCGGGCCTGGCAGGGCACAGCCCAGCACCTCTGGGCCTGGCAGGTCAGAGCCTGGCCCCTCCGGGCCTGGTAGGTCAGAGCGCAGAACCTGTGGGTCTGGCAGGCTAAAGCCCAGCACCTCTGGGCCTGGCAGGTCAGAGCCCTGCACCTCCGGACTTACTGCATCAGTTGTGAATATAAAAAAAATTGCTTGAGCCCCAGCACCTCTTTCATTACAATGAAGCAGCCATCTATGCCTGGTGCAGGCAGAACTGAGCCTTGGGCTGGCCTTCCATTGGCTCCCCTCCCATCCCAAGGGGAGTAAGCAGGAGGGGGCCACAGGACCAATCACTAACCATGTCCCAAGCAGCTTTGATTATGAGTTTCAAAGACGAGTTTCCAGCCGAAGGGCAGGAGCTGCTGCCTCGCGCCCTGTGGGAAATCGCGGTTACCGGCTGCAGGAGGAGCAGCTGCAGAGCGCAGCCGCAGGCCCCGTTTGCAACATCGTACACCGGGCATTTCCGCTCCAGTGCCAGCCGTGCCCCCCGCTTCATGGCTGTGACATGGCAGCGCTGGGCTGGGCTTCGCCGCCGCTCACATGCAGGTGTGCTGTGTGCTTTGGGCTGGCCGCGCCTGCGGGACTGAAAATGCAGCAGCCCCTCTGCAGGTTGTGCAGCCACACCTGCTGTCAGGGGCTGGCCTGGCCGCCAGGCAGGCCTGAAACACGCCTGCCCCACCATAGCACCTCCCCAGCTCTGCCATTTCAAAGGCTGCAGCCAAAGCCCTCTGCCCGCGGACTTCCCCGCTTCCCCAGCTTCTGTTCCGTGTCACCCCCCGGCTCAGCGTGGGGCCGCCCTGCAGCCGGCATCAGTGGGTTTGTGTGTAGCACCGGCGTTCCTTGCAGCGCACTGTCCATCGAGGGGTCCCATCACCCCACACTCAGAGGGCAGGGCTCAGGTGTACACCACTATTTCAAGCGGCAAGGCCGTGGGCCCAGCCATCAGCCTCCTGGCCCCTTATCAGGGGCTACATGTGCCTGAGAGCCGAGCAGAGGCTCCGGCAGCTGGGTCAGGTGCCCACTGTGGGGTGACCCTGGTTTGAGGGGGGGTGCTGGGGCCGGCTTTGACTTGCAGGGGCCTGAGTCTGCCACCTAAGCTCCACCACCCAGTGCAAAACCAAAGTCCTTGGGCATCAGCCTGGGTGGGCGGGCTCGGCTGACAGGCCCCTGACTTGGCTGAACGCCTTCTTTTGGCCTTCTGGGCCGCCAGCCCCCGAGTAAGGGGGGAGGGGACCCCTGGCTCTGTACCCCAAAGGGGTGGGACCAAGGGTGGAAGGGGCGGGGCATAGGACAGGCAGCAGCCCGGCCCCCTCCTCACATCGCATGGAGCACCACTTGAAAGGGGCCTGCAGCTCTGGCCACTGTTAAAGTAACAGCAGCAGCCGGCGGGGAGCCAGGCCTGGGCCAATGCCCGCCCCTGTTGGCAGGCCTGCGGGGCGGTGGGGTGTGGGCTGGCTCCCCGCCCGACCTGGGGCAGCTGGACTCAGGCCGCGCTCCCCGCCCCCAGGCTCGTGCCGTAAGTGTTGGGGTGCGGCACAGTGGCCTTGGGCGCCCCTGGGCTAAGGGGTGTCCCACGGGGTGACCCTCTCGCCCTCCCTCAGCAGGGTACGTCACGCCTCCCAAAGCGCTGGCCTGGCGAGCGCTGCGTGTCCACGGCCGGCGTGCCTGCCCCTCGCGGTGTCGGAGCCATGACGTCGCCAGGAGCGTGCGCCTTCCTCTGGGCGGCTCACGGCAGCTGCATGACTTGTGCCCGGCCGCTCGGCGGCTGCTAGCCCACGGCCAGGCAGAGGGGGCTCTGGAATCGGCTCCGCTGAGGCTTGGCCAGGTCGTGCCGCCCCCCGGTCTGTGGCTGTTCGGCTCATGCTGCTGGCCCAGGGGCTGCAACACACTGTGCGTCGTACGCTGCCGAGGACCCACTCTGCGCCCCCGTTAACGCCTCCTGGAGACCTGCAGGGTTTGGCCGGGTGGCGCTTTGGGTGCTGGGATTACGGCGCAGCCCAGCACGTGCCCACAGCCCAAACCGCGCCTGCCGTTACAGTTTGCCTCGATCCTGCAGCTCTGCCAGCAGCGTTTGCCTCAGTGCACGAAGTAGCCTTGGGTGGGAACACATCTCCTCCCCCTCCTCGGGGCCTGTGGGCTGGGCTGGATACGGTTCCTGTTTGCATGGGGTTAATTGCGCACTAGGACCTTCCGTGTCGGGGCGGTTGGCACTTTGCTGGATTGGCCTGTGCTCCAGGGGAAGGCCTGATTCAGAAGAGCAGGCGGGGTGGCGGCCCACTGCAACAGCCGCAGTGAGACATGCTGAACATAAGCGCTTTACCTTCAGGCCTCTTGAAGCCAGCGGGTGAACGAGCAGCACAGTGGGCCCAGTCCTGGGAGGGATTGAACTCAGATAGGAATTGCTCTTGCTCTGCCGTAGCTGCCCAGCCAGGCGCTGAGCACGCTGCCCATGATCCAGAGCAGCACAAGCACAGTTTGAACCCCAGGGGTTGTCTTGCTTACGGGCGTGGGGCTGTTTTTCCATTGAGTTCACTAGCACCGCTCAAGTGATTTAAGTTGAGCTTCTGATAAAGCACGTGGCCTGCTCAGCACAGTGCAGGATCGCGTTCATGATGCTCAGCACCCAGGCAGGCCCTAATTTGTAAGGCATGGAGGTGATTTCCTCCCTAGTGTGCATGGGGGCAGTGTGTGTGAAGAGATTTGTAAATGTTCTCAACAGACATTTGAAATAAAACTTATGAAGATGTTGTGTTTTAAGATCCTAAGGAGGTTCTTTTCAAATTTATGGTGAAATTTTTCCCAGTGGACCCTGGACATCTGAGAGAAGAGTTGACAAGGTAAGGTGCTATATTTTTCATTGTCTACCTCTCTAATTGCTACTAGAGGCGTTGTAATGCAAGCTTCATTGTATAAATAATTCAGTGTCTGCAGCCTAAAGGCACCTGCTTGAAACAGTCATTTTAACTATCAGTGCAACTTCCTGCTTTGCAAATATTTCTCTCTCTGACCCTCTGTTAAGAAACTAAATCCCACCTAATTCAACATCTTTATTTGCCTCTTAGTGCCGATTTTTATTTGCTAGGCATAGACTGGGGTTCGATGCAGTCCATGAATCTCCTGCAGACTTCTACCTTCTCATGCAAAATTATCAACATTTGTTTCAAACACAGTTACGGTTTGAAAAAAAACATTACTGACTTGAACCACATGTAAACCCAATGCAGCTGCTTCATGCTGATTCTGCAGCCACCCTGAAACCGTCATGCTGAGAAATGTGAACTCCCCTTAGTTGGAAGTGTTGCGTGAAATCTGAAACCCACAGGTGGCCATTCAGATGTCTGTGTTATTTCACTGATAAATGCCCCAGCGACACACCCCATCTCACAATTCAAAACCACTTCTCACACACTGGGTGTTGAAAGCTTCTGTTGCTCCCAATCCTGCTGCTCACAACCACCGGTGTTCCCAATGCTGCTTTATAATGTGTAAACTAATAGGAGGGTAAAACCCAAATCACATGTGGGGGACTGGGATGCTTGTTATAGCCTAAGATGGAGCTTGATAAGTCTCTGAGTGGGGTTACATGGCAGGGTTGTCTGTGATAGCAGGGGACTGGACTCTAGGCTGGCCAAGTGTCCAGTCTGCAGTCAGAAAGTCTGGTTGAGAATGGGACAAGATGGTGCCTGGTCAGATCTACTGACCGGGTGCCCGATGTCCAGTTGCCATGGGCAGGGGATGTGCCAGATGGCCTGCCCCAGCACCTACTAAGGCAGGGTGCCGCCTTCCTGCGTCAGGCAGCTGCAGCTCCCTGCCTGGCTCCAAAGACAAGCCCCTCTCAACCCTTTCCCATCATCCCCTTCTTCTCTTGCCTCTGGGGAAGCTGCCGGCTCATGTTTTCACTTCTGGCCCAGCGTACGAGGCGAGGACACCCTGCCCAGGCCCGCCCAGCTTGTCTTCGCAGCCATGCTAGCGACAAAGCGCTCCGATTTGGAGAACTCCCTGTCCATGGCAGTAGTGAAAGAACCATGGTGGGTAAAATGAGATCCTGCACCAGTGGCATTTGAAGGGCTCCGATCCGTCTTTTTTTTCTGGGCGTCTTACACATACAACCCAGATATGTCCCAGCCAGCAAGGGAGGAACTTACCTTTGCTGTGGCGATGGCGACTTTTTCAATTCGCTGGTCTCACCCTTGTTCTTCCCAGCTGTCCGTTCCAGTGTCATGGCATCTGTTGTTCATCCATCTTTTAGCCTTGAGTCAGTACCTTTGGGCAGACTCAGGTTACCCAGCTGCGTAACTTCCTAGTACAACGTGTAAATCCCAACAGCTGAACTGGACAATCCCCCTTCTGCTTATATGTCCACTTCCAGCCTCTGTGCTTTGCGCTCACCCCTGCCAGGCCCAGGCCATCGTTTTCATCAGACCACAGGTGTTTATTCCCCTGCCTGCTCTGGCCTTGGCGGGCTTGGGTTTTGCTTGTTAAAGGGCTGTGTTGGGAGGGATGTGGGAGTTGAACCCAGGTCTAAGGATTCCCTCTTGTCATGCTGCTGTCCCCTGCTGCGTGCCCAGGCCAAGGGTTTCACCGCCAAGCTCCATCCACCAGTTTCACGTATACGCACCCCTGAAGCTGTTCCAGCTACGCTTCTGGACACAGCCGAGAGCCACACACAGGGCGCCAGTCCTTTTCTCTTCCCTTAGCTATAATGGTCATTTCTCACCCACTCCCTGGCCACCCTCTGTGGATAACGCAACTCATTGTGCTGCTGTCTGGTACAGCCCTGCTGGAAAGCCCGGTGCGCGGAAGGGGTTGTGACTCATGTGGTTTGGGACTATCCTGTCCCTGCTCCTTGCTCCAGGAGCAAAAGGCAGCAGCTTGGCCCTCTCCTGGGACACTGAGCACTCAGCAGGTCTGAGCTGGAGCCCACAAGGCTCTGCTGAAACCCTCCCCTGGTGTCCATGGACACTGGGTCAAGCAAGCAAGAGGCAGGAGAAACAGGGACATGTGCAAGGGGCCTGCAAAATGCCTGTCACTGACTTGGAATGGTTGGGGGCGGGCCCCAGGGAATACAAAGTGCTGTGAACGGGATGTACATTTTCTCTCGCCAGCCCTGGGTGAGCTGCCGCCCAGCCTTGCCAGCTGATTTACAAATGCCTGTCCCGGCCCTGGAACACCTGCTGACGCAGGGGGCAGAGGCAGGCTCTCAGCTGGCTGTTGGAGGGCATAGCTAGGTCCCCACGGCAGAAGGGCTCGCTGGGCTGCTGAAGAACTACTCTGAGCCAGGCAGGGCGAGAGGGCCATGGAAGGTTTGCTGTCTGCTGGGAAATTGCTCTCTCTTCCTTTGCAGGTATCTCTTTACCCTGCAGATCAAGAAGGACCTGGCCCTGGGGCGGCTCCCCTGCAGTGAGAACAGTGCCGCTTTACTGGTGTCACACCTCTTGCAGTGTAAGGAGGAAAGAGCGGGCGCTAGACCTGCTTTCGTTGGAGCACCGGGAAAGCCTGGGGTGAAATTCACTGAGCTGTGCGATGCAGGAGCCCGGCCTGGGGGATCGCCCTGGGCCTCCTCATCTCGAGCACCTGGAAGTGAGAAAATGGAATATTGGCGTATTGGGCTGGAAAATGCCGCCCGCAGGCCACGAAGTCCAAACCACAGCCGAGCTTACAAAGCAGCCCCTCTGCTCCTCTTGGGATGTGCAGGGAAAGCAGGGGCTGGCTGATAAACGCCAGTGCCCTGCCCAGAGCTGGGTACAGCTCTAGCCCCTGAAAGCAATCGCCTCACTGTTATATCCTATCGCGTGGCATTGGCAGCCAGAGATTTGGGTGATCGCACTTCAGTTCTGGCCTGGCCACTGGGAGGCAGGAGCCCTGTGGCCATGGGAACTGGTGTGAGGAGAGGGGCTTGTAGGTCCCTCTGGCTAGCTTCCACCAAAAGCCCCAGGACTCTCTCCTGGGTGCTGATGGGAGTGACATCAAGCTCAAAGGTGCCAGCTGAGCAAAGCACTGAGACAGAGGGACTTGAGCACGTGTAGAGGGCACCCAGGCCCACGCACTTGCTGAGGAGGGAGGATTTGCTGAACTGGAGTGAAATGAACCAAGTCAATGGGTGTTTGCAAAGCTGGTTCAGCGCCCAGTGTGCAGCCGCTGCTCAGCTGCGCTCGCTGAGCGTCACAACTGCCTGCGTCACAACACTGGGAGGGTGGGCCTCTTTGGCTGGCAAGATGGCCCAGGCTGGCTAGTGTCCTTGGGAGATCAGCCCCGAGAGTCTCCCAGGCCACGGTCCAGCCAAGCTCTGCTGATTGGTTTGTTGCCTTGGGCTACAACCCTACCCAAGAGTCCCCGCCTGGACCTGCATAGGGCAAAGGACCACCAAGCATGGTCCAAAATGGCCAGGTTGAGAGAAGGTATTGGGATCTCCACTTACTGTCTGCTCTCTTTACATGTAGCCATCTGAGCAAGCCTTACTTTCACGAGGGTGGTTTGTAGGATGAAGCCCTTAGCTGCGCTCCTACCTGCTGATGGGCTGAGTGCCTCTGATAAGGTGCTGGGTCCTGTCTGTGCTCACCACAGTCCTGCAGGCTGGAAGAGCCCTGTTGTCAGAGCTGTGAGTCTCTGGCTCTTTGGGCCTGCTCCTGTCGAAGCCAACAGCAAAACTCTCATTGACGTTAGGCAGGCAGGCGCCAGGCCTCAGTGAGACCACATCAGAGATGTGCTGTTAGGAAACTCGGGGGGCTGCTCTTCTCTGTCTGAGCTGTTTCCATCCCCCACACCCCCTGTCTATGCCTGGCTGGGTTTGGCCTAGTCGCTGGTCTCTGAATACCTGTTTGGTGTGCCGGCTGTCCTCTCCTCAGTGGGCGCTGCTAACTGCCACTCTGCATTTCTCACCATACAGCTGAGCTGGGCGACTTCCATGAGGAAACCGATAAGAAGCACCTGGAGAGCCACCAGTATTTACCCAGCCAGGCCGATTTAAATAACAAGATCCTGCATTACCACCAGAAGCACGTGTGAGCATTTCATCCCCACTCCCGACCTACCAAGCACAGAACATGCGTGTGCGTGTGTGTTCGTGCATCCATGCGGTCAGAGGGGGCTATTGATTCTGATGTCATTGGACCCCTTACCCTCTTCCTTCCCTAGTGGCAAGACGCCAGCTGAGTCAGACATTCACCTGCTGGACATTGCCAGGAAGTTAGAAATGTATGGGATTCGACCCCACCCCGCAAGCGACGGCGAAGGGACGCAGATCAATCTGGCCGTGACGCACATGGGAGTGCTGGTTTTACGGGTAACAACATTAAAACCCCTATTGCACTGTGCAAGGGACCCCTGCTGGAGGAGATGTCCCTTCTGTTCTCGTCAAAGGCCTTTTCACTGTGCCTGCCCCTACCTACTGTCCATTGAGAAATCACTCCAGGATACACTCTCTGGGCAGGGGCTGCAGTGAGCAGATCAAGGCAGTAACTATTTTTTGTTGTGAAATCCAACCACTTCACCACTAACCAGCCTCCTAAGAGCTGGGGGAAGGGCCTCCCGCCCCAGACCCAACGCTTTGGTGAGTTGGTAATTGTTTCCTGTCCCAAAAAATTAAAATTCAAATATAGTCACAAACCAAAACCACATTTTTTTTCCATTTCCAGTGAATTGAAATGTTTCGTTTTAGTTTTAATCTTCTTTTTCTTTTTGGCCTAATTAGCCTAAGTTTCTACACAAAAAGTAGTTTTGAATCAAAACTTGGGCTTTTCCTTTTGAAAAGGTCAAAACAAAGCATTTGGAAAGCTTTTCCTTTACATTGTTCAAGCTGGGGAAGTCTCTGCACGTTAGTCAGGCTTGCAGACGTTTGGGGTTCAATGCATACCCCCTCCCAAACACCGCCGGCTCTGATAGCGATCTGCCACACATGAGCTTTATGCTGGGCTGACTCCACTGCCTTGAGGGGCGTCCTGCCAGCTCACCTCCTACAGCTCTGTACATGGCATCCCACTCATGTGGGATGTCTCCTCTTTGAGCATTGTTGTTTGCCTCTTGTAAACTAACATGTTAGACATTCACGTGCCAGGACAGCTCTGCACGGTTCCCATATAATCTTCAAGCAAAAATAGTGCGTCTGTTGGCTATTTAATTACACAGGGCTGTAATCATGACATACGCGCAATGCAAACACATACTTCTGTGTTTCCTGCCTGAAGTGCGGCCGCCACACCCAGGCTAATTCCACCCTGCGAAGCATCTTGTGGTGTCAGAAAAGCATGACGATCGGCTCAGTGGTAACAAATGGCAGCATGTGTGGCCTGCTGAGCGTGGTAGGCTAAGCAGCGTGCTGCTGCCGTGCCCGGCTGTTTCGTCACACGCTCACGTACATATGTACGTCCTTCACTCGTGCAAAAGCAGCTCCTCACACTCTAAGGGCCAGCACAGTGTCCCAGAGCACACGCAGACCAGAGCCGGCTAAGGTAGATTACCGGAAGGGGACTCAGCAGCATGACTGAGCTTAGCCCTATGGAGAGAACAC
Source organism: Carettochelys insculpta (assembly GCF_033958435.1). Taxonomy (NCBI): domain Eukaryota; kingdom Metazoa; phylum Chordata; order Testudines; family Carettochelyidae; genus Carettochelys; species Carettochelys insculpta. The sequence goes on along the minus strand of NC_134149.1, from coordinate 3,580,875 downwards.
CCCATTCTTTAAGGGCTTGATCCTCCACCACTGAAATTGACTAGGGTCTAAGCCGGAGCCCTTCCTTGTCTTATACCTGCCCCTTGATGTTAGAGCAAACCCACAGTGGTAACTTGGCAGCCCTGTAAAGTGAGCAGGATTTGAGCCCAAATCTTTGGTGCAGCATCTACCCCCCACTGGAGTCCATAGCAGCTGAACAACAAGAAGTCCTGTGGCACCTCATAGATTAACATATTTTGGAGCATACTCTTTATGCTCCAAAATATCTGTTAGTCTATCAGGGGCCACAGGACTTCTTCTTGTTCTCGAAGATACAGACTAACACAGCCACCTCTCTGATACATAGCAGCCGAGACATTTTGCCAGCTCCAGGCCCTGACCTGTAATGACTTGCCCATAACCATTCCTATTGGCAGTGTCGGTCTTTGCAGGGGAACACAAAGATCAACACCTTCAACTGGGCCAAAATCCGGAAGCTGAGTTTCAAGAGGAAACATTTTCTGATCAAACTCCATGCAAATATTGCCGTAAGTACCACCCACCAGCTGTGTCTACATGTGCACGCTACTTCGAAGTAGCGGCACTAACATCGAAATAGCGCCCGTCGCGGCTACACGCGTCGGGCGCTATTTCGAAGTTAACTTCGACGTTAGGCGGTGAGACGTCGAAGTCGCTAACCTCATGAGGGGATCGGAATAGCGCCCTACTTCGACGTTCAACGTCGAAGTAGGGACCGTGTAGACGATCCGCGTCCCGCAACGTCGAAATTGTGGGGTCCTCCATGGCAGCCATCAGCTGAGGGGTTGAGAGACACTGTCTCTCCAGCCCGTGCGGGGCTCTATGGTCACCGTGTGCAGCAGCCCTTAGCCCAGGGCTTCTGGCTGCTGCTGCTGCAGCGGGGGATTCATGCTGCATGCACAGGGTCTGCAACTCGTTGTCGGCTCTGTGTATCTTGTGCTGTTTAGTGCAAGTGTGTCTGGGAGGGGCCCTTTAAGGGAGCGGCTGGCTGTTGAGTCCGCCCTTTGACCCTGTCTGCAGCTGTGCCTGGCACCCTTATTTCGATGTGTGCTACTTTGGCGTGTAGACATTCCCTCGCAGCGCCTATTTCGATGTGGTGCTGCGCAACGTCGATGTTGAACATCGACGTTGCCAGCCCTGGAGGACGTGTAGACATTATTCATCGAAATAGCCTATTTCGATGTCGCCACATCGAAATAGGCTACTTTGATGTAGGCTTCACGTGTAGACGTAGCCACCGCCAGCTGCCAGGGTTGAAGATCATGTGTTTGAATCACTCTCAGGACAGTTAGAAGGTCTTTGTCAAGGCTGACAGGCCCCCAAGCAGGACTGGTGAAAATTTCCTAAAAGTGCAGGGATGGGAGGGGGCACTGGGACTCGAAACATGCAAAATTAACTTCCTTAAAGTCCGGTCCCTGGGCCCATGTCACTCCTGGCTTGGAGTCTCCCGCTGTTTCTCTGCTCCTCTTGCAGGCTCGGCTTGAGAATCATTCTTCTCAAGCCGGTGAAATGTGCATGAGCACCGAGGGGCAGAGACGGGTGAGGCCAGCAATGGGCTACCTAGGCTGGTGAGTGGGCAGCACGAGTGGTTAGAGCCAAGACGGTTTCCTGGGATTGGGTCTTTTTGCTACCTGTGCTGGTGTACCTGGGCTTTGCAGGTGCGCCCACTGAACCACAGCCACGCGTTGATTGGCTGTAGAGAGACATCACGGCTCTCAAGGTCAATGCAGAGTGCAACCAGCACGCACCTCGCTTCACATACTTTACACGTGTGTCACTTTAGTAATATTGATAGGGAAAAAACCTACCTGGACCGAAGCCAGTGGACTCTGGCAACCCCCCTGTGCACGGGCAACGGTAAAGAAAACGTCGTGGGCCACACAGGTTGCCCACAGCTGGGCTAAGTCTTCACAATATGCAGATGACTAACACCTTTGTGGTGCCACTGTATTTCCAGCCACCATCCTACTTACACGGTCTGCGGTTACAGGCAGTGCTAGCTGTCAGGGAGCAGCCTGTGTAATGTGTCTGAGCAGGACCTCTCCCTCTGTGCACAATGAGACCCACACCCACGCTCAGATCTAATTTGGCCTGGATTGCCAGGTTCATGGGCCATCCTGCCTAACTCCCAGCACCAGTGCGTATTTCCCCTTGTGCAAAAACCGGCTTGTGCTCTCGGGGCTATTGGAAACTGATTTTTTGGGGGCAGAGGTGGGGTTGAGCCTTTGGATGTGTTTGAAATGGTGCATTCTCATCCAGGCTTTATGCAAGGACACCTTAGAGTTCACCATGGCAAGCAGAGATGCGTGCAAAGCCTTCTGGAAGACGTGCGTGGAGTACCATGCTTTCTTTAGACTCTCCGAAGAGCCAAAATCCAAGCCCAAAGCCTTCCTCTGCAGCAAAGGGTCAAGTTTCCGATACAGGTGAATCATTCACGCTTGCCCCGTTAATACCCTAAAGAAAGCAAGTGTGTCATTGCTGGCACTGGTTGTGTGGCTTAACGAGGGTTAAGAACCATTAGGGCTACCAGGCTCAGTTAGGCACAGTGTACTGAGTAAGTAGCCCTGGGGTGGGGGCGGGGCGCTGGGGCAGAAGGACAGACACTCATTCTGAAGTGCAAGCGCTGGGCCCCTGGGCAGGTGATGGGTCCCAGAGTTCCAGCTACAGCCCAAGCCCCAGTGTCTAGTGATTTGCATCCCCGGAGCCCAAGTCAGCTAGACCGAGCCAGCCGTGGTCATGCCCCAGGTCTTTTATCCCGAGAGCCTGCTCTGAGCTGCAGCTCTTGTCTGGCTGCCTTCTTGCCCAGGGAAGCAGCCGAGGCCTGTCGCCCCATTGCAACCAGCCTGCCTGTTGCAGCAGCAGTGTGGCAGGGCTGGTCGTGCCTGCCTGAACCTTTGTCCAGGCCTGTAGTGCAGGGCAGGAGGGAGCCCTGGCCTCTCCTGGGTGCAGCCGAGGTTCCAGCCATGCTGCTCCCTGGGAAGTGGTTTTTCACAAGCTCTTCTCTGTCCTTGCCAGCGGCAGAACCCAGCGGCAGCTGCTGGAGCATGGGCGCAAGGGCAAGGCGAAGAGTGCACCATTCGAGAGGTACTGGGGGAGGGTGCGGGGGTGTTCCAGCATCGCAGGGCTGTTTGCAGAGGGATATTGACTGTGTGCCCCTTGGGTTTGCAGGAAACACTACGCAGCTCGGTACCATGAAAGGCAGTGCCGCTCCTCCCCGGACCTCCTCACCGACGTGTCCAAACAGGTCCTGGCTCGCTGCTCCGAGACGCATTTACGGTGTGGCAAAAGCCACCAACCACCAGGCCTGGTCGCTCCTTCCAGCGCAGCCGCTGCCGTGCGGGCAAGCGCGTGGGAACCCTCGCTGTGTCGCGTGCTGGGTACTGCAGGGGCACAGCACACCAGCGTCCAGGGATGCCTGCATCACAAAGCCCTGCGTGGAGCCAGGGCTGGCAAACAACCATGCAGAGATTGTCTCCCCCTTGCGCAGTGCGCTGCATTGGGCCGGCCGGGGAGCGGGAGGGACACCACCACTCAAAGGCTTGGTTCCCTCTGTGCTGGGAACCCCCTTACCCACCATCCTCCCCACCCCCACCTGGCTAAGTGGCTCAGAGGGGCCAGAACGCAGGTGGTGGGGGGAGACACATGGTACCACCGCCGTAGCCCAGCCAGTGCCTTGCGGCTGCATCCTGCAAAGGTCAGCCTGTAACCGCCGGGAGCCCTTCCCAGCCCTGAGCACCCCTTTGCAAGGCAGAGGTGCGAGCGTGAAAGAGCTGAGAAGTGCCCTGGGTCTGCGGGGCCTCACCTGGGCCTGGCCTTGGCTCACCCATAAACCTTCCTGCGAGAGCTACCACCTGCTGCCCGGGCGCCAGCGCCGGGCTGGTTCGGGTGCGGGCGGGAAGGGGGCGCTGGGCGCGCTTAGCCCCAGGGGCGACGGAGCCGCTGTGTTCTCTGCTGGCTCCTGGGGCCGTAGCGATCCAAAAGCCGTACCAGTGACAGAGGAAGACACCCCTCCCCCGTCCCCCTTTGCAGGCCCTCCCCCGCTCACCGGTCCCGCTGTTGTCCTAGGTGGAAGACCTGCGCTTGCTCTGTGGCGGCAGAGGCTGTTACCGGCCCTCCAACGGCGTCCATGTGTCGGAGCCCATGCTGGACAGCAGGCGGCGCAACTCCTCGGTGGAGGTGATCTTTGCTGCCGAGCTGCAGCGCTCCAAGCCGGAAGCAGACCCCCGGCTGCTGCCCCATTCCCAAAGCAGTTCCGCCTTCCCCTGGGCCTACGGTGTGCAGGAGCTGGAGTGGGAGCCGGCTGAGGGCTTCAGGCACCAGACCCCCCTGACCTCCTTCCAGCCCAGCCCCAAGCTGGCTGCCAGCAGTAAAAGCACCTCCGTGGGCAACGTGAGGGAGGTCGCCTCCAGGCAGCTGAGCTACACCGACGTGCCCTATGTTCCGGCCGCCAGCCAGCCACTGGAGATGGCAGCCCCACAAGTGTTCTTCTACGTGGACAGGCCCCCTCGAGTACCGCGCCACGCGCCAGCCACGGCCGAGGAGGCAGGGAGGGGGCTGACCGGCCTTGGCCCAGCTCCAGTCAAGCCTGCCAGGAGAAGCCCAGGCCTGGCCCGACCAAAGGGCCTGCCGCCCGAGGCCCTGCCCAGGCCTGGCTGTCCTTCCAGCCCCATGAGGCCCCTTGAAGAGGAGAGCAGAAGGCTGGCTGGGGCAACTGACTACAGCCTCCAAGAGCAGCTGCCCAAAAGATCCTGGAGCCAGTCCGACATGAAGGCCATCCATTTCCCATACGGGTCGGAGTTCAGGCCGCTGGGCCCTTGCCCCGCGCTAAGCAGTCGAAAAACCGGTATCTTACGGTCCACAGTAGCCCAGCAAGGGCTCGCCAAGCCAGCCGCAGCGCTGCGCCCAGCTGAGCGCCACGTGGGCAGCGGGACCGAGTCCAGCGACTCCGACTCAGAGCTCCTGAACCCGGATTACTATGCTCTGTACGGCCGGGTCGGGAGATCGCCCCTGGCCAGGGTGCGTCTGTCCTCAGGCAGCCTCCAGCTGGACGAAGAGGATGAGGAGGTGTCAGCAGTGACGAGCGGCGCCGAAGCAAGGGCTTTGATGGGCGTGTCCAATTATTTCACGTAACTGTCCCCTGGCCGCTTGAATGCGCCGAGACGTCATAGCCAGCTCCAAGGCACAGGAAGGGCGGTGCTGGGGGAAGCTGCTCCCTCCCCTTTGCGACGCAGCATGGCAGGCGTGTCGTGCGAGTCCAGGCAGCTGTAGAACCTTTGTTAACGGCTGATGGGGGGAGCTCTGGAACACACATATCTAGGCGACAGGCAGGAGAAAGTAGCCGACGGGGCATCCCAGCAAGACCGCCACACGGAGGGTCTCAAAGAGATGGGGTTCAGCTGTTCATGTTCACTGGCCTCACCCCAAATTGCTAACTGGGAGCAAGCACCACTGCAGTCGTGGCTGCGTGGGATCAGTGGCCCTGAGCAGGTTAGACACTCATGTCAGGGGTACACGACGTGGGGAGCGTGACATTCTGTAAGGTGGATGCAGCGTGATGCCCTCCTCCTCCCGCCGCAGTTTCCACTGCCTCCCTACCCCACCGATTTCTCCTGCGCAGCTGCTGCATCGCCAAGGGAGCATCCCCCCGGGCCAATCAGCATGTACCAAGGGCCTGAGTCAAACCGCGGGGCAGCCAGCAAGTTCCTGAATTGAAAATGTTCCCTCCTGGGGGTCCTTCCCCGTCAGGGCATCCCCTGGAGCCTCCCAGCACCTGAGTACCCCCCCTACATCCCTTCCTGGGGTCCTCCCGCAGGTTGGGGGTGGGGGGCGGCTAATTGCAGGACCAAAAGGGAGGGTGAGACCTAAACAGTGTGCTCACCCCTGGCTTAGAGGCCCTGGACAGCGCACGCCCTGCCATGAGGGCAGGGGACTGGACTTGATGACCTCTTGAGGTTCCTTCCAGGTCTAGTGTTCTGTGGAAGCTGGGGAACACTGTCCAACAGCTTGGCCACAGAAACGTGGGCGGCCTGTAGGCTTCAGCACTCCGCTGTGAGGTGAACGAGCCGCCATGAGCTGAAAGCGGTGACAGCGGCTGTTGCTGATGGAGGGCGAGCCAGAGCGGCCGCACAGTGGCTGGTGGCTCCTGTCTGGGAAGACGAGCACGTGTGTTACCAGACCATTGCCGAAGGGACCGGCCCTGGAGACAGCGCCTCCGCCACAGCCTGTGCCATGGGCAGCGGAAGTGCCCCAGCTCCTGGTCACAAAGGATCCCTCTGAGTGATGCCCGCCACATGTACACAGATGCTGCCCAATGCCGGCCTGGCGCTCCTCTTTCCTAACCCAGGAGGGCGCAGAACAGAGCAGGTGCCTGCCGTGGCCTTGCCCGAGCCTCTCCACAGGCTGGCCTGAGTTAGGGCCAAGGTGCAGCCTGCCAGCAGTGGGTAGGGAACGAATGGTGCCTCCTCCCCAGCCACATCATCATCAGTCGAAGGCGCTGGGGAGAACCTCTGTCTGTACATCGTTTTGAGCAGCCGGCCTGCAGACTCCTCCTGCCACCGTGCGAGGTGAGCCCTGGCCCATTAGCACCTGTGGGGGGAACCTGCCTTTGCCTCGACCATCCAGCTTGCTCTGTCACCCTGGCACGAGCCAGCTCTGCCCAGCCTGGGGGAAGCGACACACTCCACTCTGCCCACCCAGCCGTTTCACCCCCTATATTCAAGCGCAGGGCCGAGCGCTCCAGGCAGAATTGCTGCTGCCAGCGAGAACGTTTCAGCCTGGCGGAACTGGCTCCCGCATGCCCTGCCCAGCGAACGGACCAGGCACCCACAGCCGTGCTCCCGTGGATGCACCTGGCCCAGGGAGCAGCGGGCAGGCGGACGAGCTCCTGCTGCACTCCCAGGCGTTCTGTCTCGCGGCACGGGACAGATGCGGTGGGTACGAGAGACGGCCGATGCCAACGGGGGGAGGGATGTTTTTGGAAAAATACGTTGCTTTTCTTTGCTTGAACACGTGGAGCTATTGCTGGTTTTCAGCCCCGCGTGTCCCCCAAGTGCAGGGCCAGGCAAGCGGAAGTGCGCGTCGCTAACCTGACACGTGTGTTCTTAAGTGGCTGATTTTGCCTCCCGTGGAACTGCTCGGCTGCCCGGGACAGGCTGTAGCGCGCTCCGGCCAGCGCACAAGGGAGGCTGGAGCGTACCCGTCGGGGCGCCCTGGGGGCGCACATTTGCCTGGCATGGAGCAGGGGCCCCAGGCTGGCAGGCCGCATGCGGAAGGGGCTCAGCTGGCCACACAGCTGGGTCCGCCAGCCGCTGCCTGCCCCGTGGTGCTCGAGTGCTCCTCTGCCTTCTGCAGGGCTAGAACCTGGGCAAGAGACGCTCCCCTGACATTACTTCGGACACGGGGGTGCCTCCTGCGTCTCGCCGTGCCCTGGCCCAGGTAGAACTGACTTGCCAGGCCCTTGGCTTCTGCCTCACTGCTTCAGCCGGGGTCGCATGCAGTGCGGAGGCCTGAACCTGTCCAGCCCAGGACACCCATTGCACCCCTCCATGGCGCAGCCCAACCCATTTCCTGGCCCCCACCCGCTGCCGTTCGCTGCCCTGCGGGGCTGGAGCAGCTACCTCACTGCTCGCGGCAGCCACGCTCAGCTGGCTCTCTAACGGCCCCCCGCCTCCAGGGACCCCGGTGTCATCTCCCTAGCCCCAAGGGCCTGCGCTGGGCTCCCTGGGCATGCCCACACCAGGGCCCAGCATGACTCCTGGACACAGGGGGATTAAGATTTACTGGGGCCCTGAGCACAAGGAACTTGTTCCCCACCCCCCACAGCCCCTCTGCCACAGGACCCTGGCCTAGCCCCCTCTTCCCCCAGGCCATGCCAGGACACCAGCTGTTGGGGGTGGGGTGAGCTGCCCTGGGAGCCTGGCCTGCTGGGAGGAGCCCGAGCCTCCCCCACACCTGCCCTGGACAACGTGGCACACCATGGGGACAAGCACACAGGCCGTGGGATGCTCTTGGGCACCCTGGCCCCCTCCCAGAGCAGGTGGAGGGCCAGGGGCTCCCCACAGCTGCCTGGATGGTTCTTACAATGGCTTTGGGTGGTGGTCCCCAGACTGCACTGCCCTCGGCGGCCAGGATGAACACGCGAGGGGACACCGCCCACCACCCCTCCCCTCGCTCTGCCCTCAGCTCCACGCTGGCACCGCCAGCGGCCCACCTGCAGCCAGGGCTCATCTCTCGGCCCCGGCCCCGGCCCCTCTCCTACCGGCTGCCTCCAACCCCACTGCAGGCCCCGGATCCCCCTCCCTGCTCTGTGGGGCAGGGCACAGTGGGAGGGGGTCTGACCGAAAAAGTTTAGGGACGGCCCCACCAGCCTGACTTTAGCCCATGTCAATGGGACGAGTGTCAGTTATGCCAGAAAAGTGCTGAGTGCGGGCCAGCCCTGAGAGGGGAGGCGTCTGGGGCCAGCAGCACGTGGGGCAAGGTAGAGTCTTGGGCTCCCTCCTATGCGCCAGCATCTGCATGGGGGCCGAAGGGGAGCTCTGAACTCCTGTCCCCTTGTCAGGTTGAGGAATGCTGCTGGGAACCACCGCCCTGGCCTGACACAGACAGGGCTGCCCCCTGCTCCATGCTGGGCGATGGGGGACGTGCCCACTGCATGCAGCCAGGACATGGCTGGCCGTGACAGGTGACTGGCAGGTCAGGCTGAGGTTCAGGGGCTGGCGAAGCAGAGGTAGAGCCTGAATTCTGGGCCTCTCCCACGGTCCTACCACCTCCATCCCTGCTCCTCTCACACACACTCCCGCCGTCGCAGAACCAGCAGCTCACGAGCCACGGCTGCATTAGCACCCAGCTGCAGCGCATCTCAGCGGGGTGCCCAACGCGGCACGCGCACGGGTTCTGCCAGCTCTGCCGTGCCATCCAGCATGGTGGGGTCAAGGGCTGCCGGCCAGGCCCATAGGGCTGGGGCCCAAGGTCCAGGGGCAGCCACCTGGTCCCACGTGCCCCAGGGACGGGGGCAGCTATGCAGAGAGGGTCCAGGGCAGGCAGCAGGCTGGCCTTGTGTGGCAGGGGTCTGGGCTGCCTCTGCCCTGCCACACGCTCCTGCAGCTCAGGTAAACACACCTTGGGCCACGTACACAGCCCAGAATATATCAAGATTTTAGCCTCTGATCTGGAGGAGCCCTGGTCCACCTGCCCCAGCCAACCCCTCTCTGTCCCAGCCAGTCCCAGCAGCTGGCATTGCCAGGTGCCAGCCTGCCAGCCCTTTCCCAAGTGCCAGGGCTTGCTCCTGGCCCCACCGGTCGCCCTTCCACCAGCCAGCCCAGTGCTGCCCTGACCACAGCAGAGCCAAGATCCAGGCTGCCGCCTGGTGGTGACCCCCATGCCAGCGTCACTTGGTGGGAGTGGCTGGGCCTCTTGGGGAATATGGCCACTGCCTGGGTCAGCAGAGGCTTAACCAGGCCTGGCCTTTAATGGCTACTCCCACCCTCCAGCCCAGGCCCAGATGTCTGCACCACAATTAAAGAGCCCCTTAGCCTGAGTCTCCTGTCAGGAGCCAGGCGCAGGGGCCCCCTCAGTGCCTTACACCTGCAGTGGTTGCCTGGCTGCTGCAGCCCTTGGTTCGGAGCTGCCCACCCGTGATGGCGGGGCCAAGTGAAGAGGCGCCGAGGCAGCAAAGCCACCCCGGCCTGACCCTTGTTCCCCTCACTTTTCCCAGCAAACGAGGGCAAGTCACTGACAAAAGCACTTCCTCGGCAGGTGGGAAGGTTGCTGGGTCGGGCCTGTCTCTTCCCCACCAGCAACGAGCTGGTGACAGGCTGCTGATCCCTCCAGACATGCGCTCATCCAAACCAGCCAGCAGCGCCAGCCACCTGGAAAAGGGTTCTCCCGCGACTCCCATCACCACTCAGCCCCCTTGACTCGCGCTTCGGGCCTCGCTCGGGGCCGACGCAGCTGCGTACCCCTCCTGCGCGCTGCCCCTCAAGCGGCCCCAGGGAGAAGGCATTACCTCACCCCTCTTGGACGGGAACGAGGGTGTTAATGATCCCTGCAGAACCGGTGCTGCCCAGAGGCTCTGGGGGTGAGAGCAATGGGGCGCGAGTGGGAATGGGATAGCTGGGAGGGCAGTAAGTATCACCAGACTCCTGCCCTAGCACGCCCACAGCGTGAACTCTGCATCCAACCCTGCTCACGCCCCTCGGAATGGTACAGAAACGCGCCCCGACGCTGACGGGAGCATGGAACAGCTCCCTCTCAGGAGCCTTCAAAAGCCTGGGACTGCTCAGCTTAGTAAAGCAAGGACTAAAGGGGGAGTGGTGGTGATCTAGGATGTCACATATGGTGCAGAGGGAGCAATGGGTACATGTTATTTACCCATCACACGACACAGGGGTCACCCAAGGGAGTTAATAGGCAGCAGGTTTAAAACCAAGACAATAGTAAAGAATAAAATTGCAAGGCACGTAGAAGAGCACGAATTGTTGGGCAAAAGTCAGCATGGTTTCTGCAGAGGGAAGTCGTGTCTAACTAATCTATTAGAATTCTTTGAAGGGGTTAATAAACATGCGGACAAGGGGCACCCAGTGGACATAATATACCTAGATTTCCAGAAAGCCTTTGACATGCTCCCACACCAAAGGCTTTTATGTAAATTAGGCGGTCATGGGATAGGAGGAAAGATCCTTTCATGGATCGGGAATTGGTTAAAAGACAGAAAACAAAGGGTTGGAATAAATGGTAAATTTTCACAATGGAGGGGGGTAACTAGTGGCTTTCCCCAGGGGTCAGTCCTGGGACCGATCCTGTTCAACTTGTTCATCAATGATCTTGAAAATGAGGTAAGCGGTGAGGTGGCCAAGTTTGCAGATGACACCAAGTTGTTCAGGACAGTCAAAACCAAAAGGGATTGTGAAGAACTACAAAAAGATCTCAGCAAACTGAGTGATTGGGCAGCAAAATGGCAAATGAAATTTAATGTGGGTAAGTGTAAGGTAATGCATGTTGGAAAAAATAACCCAAATTACACGTACTACATGATGGGGTCAAATTTAGCTACGACAGATCAGGAAAGGGATCTTGGAGTTATAGTGGATAGTTCTCTGAAGACATCCACACAGTGTGCAGCGGCAGTTAGTAAAGCAAATAGGGTGTTAGGAATTATTAAAAAAGGGATAGATGATAAGACAAAAGATATCATACTTCCCCTATATAAAACTATGGTACGCCCACATCTTGAGTACTGCGTGCAGATGTGGTCTCCTCACCTCAAAAAAGATATATTGGCATTAGAAAAGGTTCAGAAAAGGGCGACTGAGATGATTAGGGGTTTGGAACGGGTCCCATAGGGGGAGAGGCTAGAGAGACTGGGACTTTTCAGTCTGGAAAAGAGGTGATTGAGGGGCGATATGATAGAGGTATATAAAATCATGAATGGTGTAGAGAAAGTGAATACAGAAAAATTATTTACCTTTTCCCATAATACAAGAACTAGGGGACACCAAAAGAAATTGATGGGTAGTAGGTTCAAAACTCATAAAAGGAAATTTTTCTTCACACAGCGCACAGTCAACCTGTGGAACTCCTTGCCGGAGGAGGCTCTGAAGGCCAGGACTCTATTAGGGTTTAAAAAAGAGCTCGATAAATTTTTGCAGGTTAGGTCCATAAATGGCTATTAGCCAGGGGTAAAGTATGGTGCCCTAGGCCTTCAGTACAAGGGCAGGAGATGGATGGCAGGAGATAAATCACTTGATCATTGTCTTGTGTTCTCCTTCTCTGGGGCACCTGACATTGGCCACTGTCGGCAGACGGGATACTGGGCTGGATGGACCTTTGGTCTGACCCAGTATGGCCATTCTTATGTTCTTATGATGAGAAGAACTTCTCACAAGGCCCAGCCAGCCGGTGGCACTTGCAAACCTTGTAAACGGGTTAACAAGAGAATTAAGTAAATACATGGAGGGTGGCTACTGGCCAGGGTGGAACTCTGATCTCCAGGTGTCCTTCACCCTTTGACTGCCAGCAGCTGGGTCTGGATAACACGGGATGCACCACTGCATCTGGCCCGGCGGAAGACAGGACAGTGGGCTAGATGGTCTGGCCCAGGTGGGGCACTGCTGTACTGTTAGGGTGGGACGGGAGAGGGGAGATACCCTTCTACCCCCAGCCACCATGGCATGGCTCCCACGAGGCAGAACTGTGAGCCTGCTGATTGGCCCACTTGCTGGCGGGGAACTAGGTGCAGGTCTTGTGTCGCTGTGAGAGCACGCAAAGGGGAGCTGTCCCGAGCTCAGACCACGCTGAAGCTTGTTAGGGATGGCAAAGGGGGTTATATTTCTACTGCCGTCGCTAACGGGCTGAAGTGAGGAGGAAGGAAGCCAGCACCCAAACTCTACGCCCTGGATTCTCCTAATGCCTGGGGCTGGGTGAAGCAGATTTTCTGGGTCATTCATGTGTGAGGTTGGGATGGGAGAGGCACTGCTCTACTGGCTCAAAGCCCCTTTCACTTAGCGCACAGCTAGCTGGACTTCCCTGCAAACAGGCTGCTTCTTCCCTGGCCAGCTCTGTGAAAGTCCACCTTCCTTCCTGGAGGCCAAGGCAGACTCAGGCTGAGTGCACCAGGTCAGTGGCGCTCACGGTGGCGAGGTTACCCGTAACCTGTTCCTAGGCAGCGGTCTGGTGGGTGGTTTCCAAAGCTGGACTGGGTGGGGTGTTCCCGCAGGGAGGCCTGTGTCACCACAATGCAGGCAGGCCGTGTTCCACTGACCACAGGGCTGTGATTGTGCAGGCCAGGCCTGACCCAGGATCTATACCCCTTCATCAGATACAGGGGCTGCTGAGAAAGAAAAACCCCCCAGGAACAACAAACCTCCTTTATTCCAATAGGCTCAGAGCCCCTGACCCCCATGCCCATTATGGGCTGCTACCAGCTGCGTGAGAGAGAATAATCCAAGCTGCAACTGGCAGAGGATGGATAACTGCTCTTCCAGTTCTAGGACCAAGTTCTCAGGTACATGGGCTGTGTTCTGCCACTCCCTCCCAGGCCTCAACCTCATGAAGACAAGTTTAGATTGGCTGCGAGGCTGCTTCAGCAAGTGCCGGCAGTAAGACGCCTGTGGAGCTGTTCAGGCAGCCCAGGATAGCTAGAGTGTAGCAGGACGCCACACACCTGTCCTCCTTCCCAGGCCCTACTCCCACAATGCACCATTCCTATGACAAAGCACCAGCTGGTGCTGCAAGGTGGGGATGAGGATCTACACACTTGCCTTTTAGATTCCACTTCAGCAAAGGGTGGATTATATAACTCGACACAGTAACACTTGTATGTGCTTCATCCCCTCACTGACACAGGCTTTACCTGCCCAGCGGCCACACATCCTTCTATTTTCAACCAGACGTCGTGGGCAGACAGGATTCTGATGAGTGTTGCTTGACAGAAGGCGCAACAAGCCCGCACATCTGCGCATAACCCAAAAGGTTCCAGCTACACGGGCTCAGAGGGAGAAGCTGCATTTTTAAAAAAACATACCAGCTGACCTCAGAAAGGAGCTGACTTAAGAGCCAAATCAGAGGCATCTGAACTTAAGGCGGCAAACCTGAAATTTCTTCTAGACCACGTGTGGGGGAAATATTGACCCAGGGGCAGAGGAAGGGATGGAGGGGCTGCCCTCAGCCACTTTTATCCACAAAATACACAGACCTGGGCCAAACGTGCACACAGAAACCATATCCCAACCACCTCCAAGGATGACGAACAAGTTGTCAGGAACAGACAGGAGTTAGACAAGAGAATCCTGAAAAACTAGAGGTAACGGAGAGGAGTCTCTAGATTAATTGCACCACGATCAGTAAACCCTAAAGGTAGTTAAAACCCCAAAACAAAATTTCAAATTGTCCCTTACTGCACAGCAGTATAGCATGCATGTTGCTACTAATGTGCTCTGCATAGGAAGAAGCAGAAGCTTTCAACAGAAATAAATGACTCTTAGCAAATGAGGATGTACCAACACCAGCACGTCATTAAAAGTACTCAACGAACATAAATGAAAGTTGACATTAACAACATGGGTGGCAGGGAGCAGCATTTGCTTCAGATGGGGACACCATGACTACCCCAGGAAATGGAGTGATCTTGTCATTACCCTTGACAAACCTGGTATAGAGAGAGAGAGAGAGAGAGAGAGAGAATGAGAATTTTGGCTGGGTTCTGTCCTCCGCAGCCTTCAAGCCCCCTCACCAGCATTCTACATGTACCTAGATTAAAGAGGGAGAAAAATATTAAAATGAACACATCATTAACAGAATTGTAGGACTGGACGAGGCCTCGAGAGAGCCACTCCAGTGCCCCGCACTCAAGGCAAGACTAGACAAAACATGAGTAATAAAACAAGTTATTTGATGCGCTGAAGGACAAAAGAACAAAATGTAATAGAGACATACTGTCTCTCAGAGAACATGGAGTTTCATTAGTAATAGGCTATCTTTTCAAGATAAGCAGCAGGAGACAGAGCAACCCCTTGGTTTACGCCAAACAAAAGGTGAGAGATTCAACTTTACATAATACATTTTAAAACAACATTTAAGGGATTTTTGGTTTTGGTGATCATGAGAAATTGTTGAGAATGCAGGTAACTTGTCTCTGCATTTGAAACTTAATGCCATCAGAAGAGCATTAAGTTAGCAAACCAACACACATACCGCTAAAGTGTTTCTAAAAAAGGGGGTGGGGGGAAGGAAGTGTTCAGTCATAGAATGATTTGCAGAAAGACAGATATTTAATAATTGCTGAACTTGGGAGCACACATTAAGACTCTACGATCTCTGTTCACTTAGCAGTAATAACACAAGAACAGATTTTTTTATGATTACTACACGTACATGGTACAAAATCTTGGTGGAATCTGAGACAAGCAGAATTAAGGGTTTTCGGAACCATTACATTGACAAAGGACTCTTGATACTCTTGTATGACTAATAGAATACGTTTCTTTTACTACAATTCTATTTCCGTAAGTGATTAAAATGTCAATTCTCCTCCCTCAACGGAAAAAACACACAAACCAGAGGATAGTTCCCTACTGAACCATCTCTACTACTAAGCAGAATATATTCTCATCACAATGCGCAGGAATTCAGCAAAGCAAACTTCATTTGCAATACACTACTTTCAGCTCGGTCACCGAACAGTGCTCTAAAATAGAGGTGGGCAAAGTGGGGAGGGGGGGGGCATGAAATTGTGTAAGGGGGTCACAGCACAATCTCCCCCTCCGCTACCTTCCCTGCAGCCACTCTGTGCCTATTATGTTGAGCATTGCCGTGAGCTCTCTCCTAGTCCAAATTTTTTTTTTGCCCAAGAGAGGGGCTCACTCCAGGTATCTCTCTGATGAGGAGGGTGTGGATTTGCCACAGGAGATCAGCTTAATTAATGACCCTCCTGAGGGGGAGTGAGCAGCAGTGACTGAGTATTCAGGGGAACTCGGCCGAGTTTCACGCTGCACGCAGCCTGCCCAACACCTTACAAAAGGCTTTGTAAGTCATGCTCAGACTTAATTCCTCGAGGTACCCTCGGCTGGGTTTGCTTCCAAACTTCTGAGAGTCTGATACAAAGAGAGAGAAACATATTTTGCTTAAAGTTTCATTGCTGCTGAGAATCCCTTATAGTAAGGAGCAGTGTAAGTTATAAAACGAGCACAATTACTGTCAGCCTCTCTCTGTTTAGTACCAGGGTCAGAGAAATTATGCCGGCGGTCCAATCGGTAAAAAAGATGATTTATAATAATTTTTGCTGGTCTCTCTTCCTTCAATGACCTAAAATAGAAGCCGAGCTTTTCAAAGGGAAAAGTGGAATTCAGAAAGCTGATCTATCTACTGCCTCTCACCTTGGCCCCGGGTCTTCGCCATCACCATTATGGAGGGAGCACAGCACATCACCTCTGCGAGGCCACTGCTCGCTTCCACGCCGTCTGGGAGGGAAGGCATGGGGACCCTGCTAACTGCAGGGACAAAAAGTGGGGCCCAATGTAAAAAGTTTGCTCACTCCTGCTCTACAAGTCCACGGCTCTCCACAGTCATCAATGAGTTTAGACCCACAATAGCCCCTGAGGCAGGAAAGCGCTATATAGCCATTTCACAAGGAAAGAGGCACACTACTCCAGTGACTTAGCTGAGGTCATACAAAAGCATGGAGTGGGCAGGGCCAGGAACAGAATTACTACATTCCCCCACCACAGTGCCCCATGCTCCTGAAACACAACATCAGGAGGCAGAGTGACAATGGAATTGAAAGTAGCAGGCTTTGACTTGTGCGAAATGAGCACAGAGCACCTTCGTGAGATTTTGGTGATGAGATTGGACACACATGCAACCAGAGTTCGCTGTGGCGCAGTGCTTTTCTTGACTCAAATAGGAGTTCACAGTGAAGTTTTGACACTCTGCAGCACCTACAACTGTCAGTAGTACCATATATATATTTGCACGCGCACACACACACACACGTCTTGACAGATTCTGCTTCCAGACTGAGTTCAAACTGAACACTGGAGTTGATCCACGTGTAGCATTTCTCAAGGTCTAAATTCCAATAGCTGTTCTTTGGGCAAGGACAGTAAAGGGGGAAAAAAAACCATTTTCTAAATTAACATGCAACTCTTTGCAAGAAGCATTTTTGTTTAAATAGAAGCATTTAACTTGGAAGAGCAAAACAATATTTTGCACTTTTAGCTAAATCCCAAATAAAATGCACAATAAAGCTGGGTCATGAAAGTTTACAGAACTTAAATATTTATTTTTAAACCATTTTAAACCCTCAAACATTGAAATAAGCTACATCTATAAACAGATTTACAGGACTAACAACTACAGAAGCTATAAGAGCACTACAATTTGTATCTGTGTTGCAGTTATTTTGTAAAGCCTCAGATCAACTGTATATACAACTTTTGCTGCTTTTACACTTATAAAAATATTTATTTAATCCATAACATTATTGTTTTCAAAACTATTTTCAGACTTTTTTTCTCAGATATAAATTCTAATTGAGTTTCAGTTATATAGCAGATGAACGTTTTAAACAGAAACATTTCTTTAAAATTAAAACAAGGAGTTAAAAGTAATTTTTACAGTGTAGGCACCATTGAAAATAATTGTCCTTGGCATGTCTAACCACCAACTCTTGCAAGTGTCCTTTTATAAAAATGATGTAATGGCAATTTTTGACTACAAATGCAGTATTTGTTTGCACACCATTACTTTTCAATATTTGGCAGATATATTTCAGGTTCTTTAAAATGACTTTTGTGCAAAAACAAAATGTGCAGGAACCATAAAATAAACACATCCAGCCTTTATCAAAAATAAATTTACACCAACAGTTCCACAGCTAATACAATCCCAGTTCAAAACTTCAGCATAATATACATACTGGGCTTAAAAGGAAAAAGGATATTACCCACCTAGCAGTACCATAAATATATAATTGAAAGCAATTTTATAGTTTTACCTACTTCATGAAAAAAATCACTCTGTACTGCACAGTACTACCTTTTTGTGAAAGAATATCTATAACTCAATTATTTGCATATTAACTGGTAAATACATATTTAAAATACACTTTCAGAAAATTATAAACAAATGATGTTGACGTACTGCATGTATGTACTTTAAGAACAGAAGTGTATAAATATTTTACAGGAAAACACCACCACCACCACCCCCCCACAGAACGCTGGTGTTATACCGATACCTGCCTGTGAGGTATTTATCACATGACACCTGACTTCTCTGGCTATCTCCCATCCAAGCAGACAATGCGTTGTTTTTATACTCAGAAGAAAGAAATTTAAATTAAATTGGACTTCAATTTCTGTCCATTATTGCCAAAGCGCCCCCCCAACTGTATTGCTTTAAATTTCCTACCATGATGAATAAGATTTAATTACTACCTCTAAATCTGTTCTAAAAGGTAACACATCTACTGTACATCAGGATATACCTGCTGCTACATATCACCTGCAAACTACTGACATATTGCTCTCAAATATGTATAATCATAGAGCTGCCTAAAATACTGTACCAATTTAGAAGTATAATAGATATTGTTGCAGGTTTAGTTTTAGGGTATGATAAAACTACGGTGATCAAAGCAGGTGCAACAGCCACATCCTACCCACTAGGTTACAAATTTTGAATATGCATGTGGAAAAGCTATTTCTGCAGCTTGTTAGAGATTTACAAAAGTTTAACTTATGAATACAAAAGACCTGTAACGTTCCCATCAATGTACAGTAACAAAATAGCATCAGAACATACTGTACTTGCACTTCCTATTAACTAAAGTAATGGCCACATCTAAAAGCAAAACTGCACCTCAACATTTATCTGATTAAAGAGGTGAAACGACAATATTAAAAGTTGTTCTTTACAAAATAACTTCCTGAAAATATAAAACCATATACACGGTCACAAAATAGGTTAAGTAGGTTCCTCCAAATCCTTGATCATTCTCCTCCATATGTTGCAAAGATCCAAAAGGCACAAGGAGCTCATGAGCTAAGCACTGCCAAGCTTGAAGTAGTTTTGGTGGGTTTCACTGGGTCCATATGAAACAACAGTCATTTCTGGGAAGTGTCTTAGGGTGAGTCATTAACAGAAATCCTGTACATAAAAGTATACAAACAACAACTGCATTCACTTTACTCCAGCTTGGGAGACAGCACAAAAATTAGTCATACTTCAGTGTACAAAGCTACTAAATAAGTGCATTAATCTAATCTCAAAAATGTTAGCTTTTAACCAGACTGCCTACACACACATGAAGAAAAAATATCCCCAGGGCACAGTTTCTGACATAAAATTTGAAATAATACGCAGTGAATTTTCTTTTTAATTTTTTTAAAGTAGTCAAGGGTTTATCTGCTCTCCTGTTTAGGTTTACAAATGGTTCTTCAACTACAGGAACTGTCTACATTAAAACTGCTGGGTAAATTAAGAACAAAGGAACCCGAAGTTTTACTTGTAACTACAATAGCTACACAAAGTTTTCTAGAAAGAGAAGATTTCAAACAGATTCTCGCTTTATTTTGCTGCTGCTGTTCATGCTGTCCAGATCCTCTCCTAACACAAATGGCACCACTGACCCCCGTGAGACAATTTGCACAGAGAGGAACTCAGCAAGTAAATATGGCAGAGAAAGGGAACAAACAGTATATTTTACTGCATTCTGGAGATTCTCTCTCATGCACTATGTCTAACAAATTGAATATAACTGGATAGGAAAGCACACTTGACCCAGCTCCTATGATTCCATCTGAAACAAGGGGTTACACGTTATCATAAATGTGTTTGATTACATTCAATCTGTTAACATTCATGTGCTAGCTATGTTAACATACACGTGTGCCACTGTCTATATTAGTTTACCTGAAAACAAATGGGGACCCAGCACCTTCACAAGATCCTGAGGCTACAGATGTGTGTTTTCTAGATTTAGGCAGAATACAAACGGCTGAAAATCACCAGTTTTTGTCTGTTACTTGCATCCTTCCAGAAGATTTTCTGTAGCTTGACCACACAACAACTGATCACAAGCATTCTAGAGACGTATTCGGCTGCCTCTGAATTGCAACCAGCTACAACGGATTCATTAGGGGAGTGACCCAACTGAGTGCTGGTCTCCCTGAACAGCTGCCACACACAACAAATAGCAGCAATGGCCAATCCCTCCCACACGGGACACCCCATGGGGTAGAAGTCTCTCCACCTCATGGGACAGAGGGCTTGGGGAGGTGGAAGGTGAGCCAAGTGAGGCCCCTCTTACATGCATGCATATGATAAAAATCTAATGACATGATGACATAAAATTATTTTCATAGTACTAGCCTCATTCAGTACAACTGATGGATGCACAAGAGGGCAGAATTAAGACTGACTGGGAAACTAACATTTCCTAATATGAGAACTGACTTTGCAATCAAAGTGACACAATTTACATACAATATATATTTTTAAAGTCTCCTCACTCCCCGCAAAACTTACTTCTGAAATTTCTCCATAAGTTTCTTCACCATTTTATCTGTGATCCCTGGACATGTTGCTTCTGCCATACTGATGCTCTTCTCAAGCTCTTCAATCGCTTTCTTCCTGCTAGCATTATTTATGTCCTGCTGTTTAAGCTGAAAGACCAACACAGATGTATATTACAAGAGTTATAGAATGCTTGTGCAAATTTTAAAGAGATCTTTGAATCAAAAACTTACCTCAGCAAACACAGGTGTGATTATCATAGATAAACAACTCAAGGTTTTCACAAGGTCTTGATCCTAAAAGTTAGCAAACATCCATTTAATATCTGTATATTAGCAATCATTTACGCTTCTGTCATCATTTCTAAAAGGACTTCATATTTAAAAGAACCTTCCCAACATGTCACAGAAACAGACATTACTTGAACAAGTATGACATTATTTGGAAATAAATGCTGGATTACATTTCTGAAGCAATGCAATCTTATATTTTATTTCAGTCCGATTAATTCTATGCAATTCTTTAAAACTAAGGAATCTATAGACAGACACTGTGTCATGAACTCACAGAATCAGCTCTAAGACTAAGATTGCCATGGACACGGGGGCTTCACCATTAATTAGTTTTTGGATATTAAGAGCAGATATTTTTGTGCTAGCTTATGAATAATAAAAATAAGGATTGAAGCCAGAAGTCAATGGGGTTATTAAATATCACATTCCTTACAACGACTTCAAATCAGCACTTAGAATAAAGAGCTATTTAGACCATACATACTGTTCCATTCTGCAGTTTCTGTGCCTCTGGCTTCTTTCGCACTGTAGTAAAACTCCACTCTGGATGAGAATTATTCTCCTTGTTGCTGGACTCCCTAAAGAAAATTACAAGGATACCTTCTACAATAACAGTGGTCAAAAACACAAACTTGACTAGCACAGGTAATTTGAGCATGCAAATGAAACTGCATGGCTAATGTAGTCTGCCTTTAAAAAGAAGAATTCATGTCTATTGAACCTTTACTTAAATAAATTAAGTGACCGTCACAAGAGCTTGTTATTCTAACTCATCCCCCCCCCCCCAATCATATTTTCCCCTCTCCTGTTGGAACTCAAACTGCAAGCTTAGTGTGGGGCCAGGCAGAGTTTCACGTGACCCAGTAAATGTGGGTATGCTTTATAGTTACATGAGACAATGACTGGATGTTAGGAAATGGAAGACTTAGAGACATTGTAAAGGTGAGGGCTGAGCAGGTTTCCATACACACCTCAATCTTGACCTGAAACATCTACTAATTCAGCCAGAGGGTCTCCTGAGCAGAAACCACTAGTTTTACCCAACCATTTGGTACTTTGGTAGCAAGAGCAAACCGTACACCAGGGGCTAGACTTAGAATGCGATGCTTGTCATAGATAAGAATGCTAGTATATAAGCAAAACACATTATAGGCTCTAATTTGAAAACAGTTCCACAAAAGACTGCTGTTAGTGCAAGAGCTAGTGGGGTGGCCAAAAACTTACTGCTGAGCCACATACAACTTTCAGATGTTTGAGATTGAGGGCGCAGGACTACTGTCCCATGGGGAGGCATTTGCTGGGGCTTTGGTGTTCAGCAGAAACTCTGAGACACCCCCACACTGTCCACTCCAGCCACCCACCCACAGGGCAGAAGCCCTTACTCTGTTGGCATGCTGCAAGGCAAAGGTTCTAAGTTCCCTCCTCCCAGTCTAGGAGGTGAAGAATGGGGGTGGGTACTCTGCTAGCCACACTGTAATGAAGAAGTGCCACACGTTGACCACCCCTAAGGCAGAGAGAGAATCACTGTAGCATAGCACAGCACAGCACAGCACAGCACAAGAGCAGTGAGTTATAACTCAAACACACAAAGCAAACAGTACAGTGTTCATAACTTTCAGAAAAGCCATATTAAAACATGAACTGCTAAAACACACTTACGAATCAGAACCATCTGAATCAGTTTCATCACTACTGTGCCCTTCTGCCTTCCATCTCTTAAACCTATCAATCAGTTCCGTCAGATAAGAAGTCTTCTTGGCATTTTTCAGAATGAATTTGTGTTTCAAGAGTTCCTTTGCAGTAGGGCGCTATAAAAATATAAAGACATTTATGTTTATCCTACATAAAGTTGTTGTGATTTTTAAATCCTATTTAAAAACAAACTCATTGGTCCAGCCCACAATCAATATTTATGATCCTCTACGAATCTGATGCCCCACTACAACAGCAACAGAATTAATCAATGCTTGACTTCTGTATTAGGTAATAGACACATGGACAAAGCCGACCGATGATTATCCACTTCAATGACGTCTGTACTCCAGAATAAATATAATATTTTAGTGGGAGTTTTGCTGGGGTATCAGCCTAGGTTTGCTGATTCTTCCCCGTCTCCAGAGACACCGAATTACACTACAACTTCCAGTGCTTTTGGAAACTGTCTTTGCAGCCCCTGATCACTTCTCTTTATTCACTTTTAGGTGGGGAGGAGCAGTAAGGTATAAGTAGTGACAAGGTACTCCCTCTTGCAATGGAGAAGCACTATTAAAAAAAAAACAAACAAAACCAAACCAAACCCTCACATTGCACCCACCCACAGTATAGTAATATTTCACAGTCAAGAAGATTTGCAAACACTAAGACACAGAGGAGAAATATACTCACAAATGTTGGGTCCTTATTCAGACATGCATCAATAAATTCTTTAAAAGGTTTGCTGAATTCTCCTAGTAGAGTTGGAGGATTGTTTTTTGGAATAAGAAACAGAACTCTCATTGGATGCATATCAGAGTTGGGTGGCTCTCCTTTGGCGAGTTCAATAGCAGTGATTCCCAAAGACCAAATGTCAGCCTGGGCAGGGAGGATATAAAGAGTTTTATTCTCACTTGCCAAACACATAGGTGCCACCTATTATCAGACTTCTACATAGAGCCAACAAAAACAATAAGATCTGTAACAGATCCTGACAGCACAATAATTACATAGGTTATTTTACTCTACGCATATTTTACACAGTGTTAACACTGCATAAAGGTAATGAATATAACAGCATTAAGGGTCAGGAAATTTTAAAAAATGCTGAAAATAGTAAAGTTTCCAAGAACATCTATTTCACCTAGGAGCCTAAGTCAATTCAGGTGTTTTTGGGCAGGACAGGGTGGCGGCAGGAAGGCAGACATCAGTGGCATGATCAGCACACCAGGGGACAACGCCAAGGGGATTTCCGTGATCCAACCCGTCACTAGTATTTTCTGAGAACGCTTCATTTTCCACTTGATTTTTTTGGCATTTAAAAACTTACAGTAATCTATTTTGCATAATTTAAAAAATGGTTTGGTTTTAAGGAGAACTTTGAGTTCTTAAAGCCAGTTTTGAACAACACTAGCATTCAATCTTTCCCCACCAACTTTACAGAAAACATAAAAGACTCGAGGTCAATAATGCCCCATTATAGGAGAATATAAGTAATCCATCAATTAATCTAGATTCCAAAAGGGTCCCAACAACTCTATTCAAATTTTCTAAGGGACCTGTGATGAAAACAAGGTTGTAAATAACTACTCTAAAAAGACCCTTTTGAAGTATTTTGCACTGAGAAACATTTATAAAAATACTTGATATTTCTGCTTACATATTAGCTCCCAGACTGCCCAGGGCATAGCAATATGCACCACAGAACCACAGGCAAAGACGAAGTGCTCTACTAGGTCATTTATTCAGTACAAATAGATGTACACTCATACTCTGGAAATTACTGCAAAGACTACAATACTTTTAGACATCAGTGAGACCAATAAATTTTCAATCACCATTTTTAACTTTGTTCCTTCTGAAAAGCAGGTTTCCACTGGTCATTTTTTAATCTTTAAAATACAGAGCCTGGACTAACAGTATCCCAGGGGGATTTACACCAAAAAAAGTCATCTAAAATGACAGTTTCAAACCCACTTGGGGGCTTTTTATGATCCCAGCTAGACCTCTTGCATTTCTGTAGAGGTAGGATTGTGCTTTCTTTATTTACACAGTATACAGAGTTTACCAAGAAGCTTCCAAATGCTTTTCCTGGCAATTTTATTTAAATTGTTCACTGGCAAACTTTCCATACCCTTATATATCTGTCACTCAAGCTACAATAAATGTGAACTAAGTGCTTACCACACACACACCTGGGATCATAAGGTGGAAAAATAAAACTGAAGCCATCTAAGTAATGATTACAGTTCTATAGTAAAATTTAAGTGAATAAAATATTTGTAATTTATACACATGCAGTTTAAATTCTCTGTAGCTTAAAGTACACTTTACAAGGACTGACTTAGCCAGAAAGCGTAAGTCAAGCTCATTTCTTCTGAAGCTTCTTAAGAGAACGATTTCTATGGTAAATACTTACTTTTGAATCATAAGCCGACTGCTGAATAACTTCAGGGGCCATCCAAAATGGCGTGCCTACAAAGGTATTCCTCTTAATTTGTGTATCTGTCAGCTGCCCTGCAACTCCAAAATCAGCGAGTTTAACATCTCCTTGCTCTGACAACAAGACATTGGCAGCTGAGGGAACGGAGGGAGGGAAAGAAAGAGGAAGTAAAATGTTTATTACACTGCTATCACTTTAAAAGACATTGTTAGTTTAATAAAGTTTTATGCACCTTTTATATCCCTGTGAATTTTCTTCTCCGAGTGTAGATAGTCTAGACCTTTCAAGATTTCCTTTAGCATAGTAGCAATCTGGAATTCATCAAATGGACCAGCCCGTAGCTTTAGAAGGAAACATTAAAATTAAAACAATATTCCCTATTTTATCCTTAATCTTTGCCTTGCCATTTATTTAAGTGTATTAAAAGTTCACAGTGCCTTTGAAACTTCAAATTTTTTGTGATAAAAAGTTTCTTTAACAGAGCACAAAATGAAAAGATTCACTGGATTCACAATACTTTCCTCGAGAAACAACTAATACAGAAGTGAATACTAGCAGTTTCAGTAATGTGATCAGTGATGCAGCTATACAACTTGAATGTTTAAATGGTAAAAGGCTATACACAGTATACAAGACACCCCCACCCAGACAAATACTATATGGAAAACTAGAGTTCAATCTTAAAGTCCCTAATTTTTTCAGTGCTTCATTCACTGCACCCAAAACACTAATATAGACTGTATACATGTTGCATCATTTATTTTGATATTCAATTCCACTAATTTCATTGTCTACATATTTTTAATTTGTTGCAGTTTTTTTTTTAAACAACATTTTACCACATTGTAGGAAAGGGTGCAGATAGTAAGTGGAGCTTTTGCAAATTGGGAAATTAAGGGCCGTTTCATGATTTTTGCAGATTTCCCCAAATTATTGCATCCATTTATATTGGAGTCACACTTCTAAAAGGTTTCTTGAACAACCATGAGGGCTGAAAGTGTTGTTAAATAAAGAACTAGAGAACTTAATTCCAGTGCTCCTGACAATTGTTCAGTGACACTTTCACTGTGCTTTTTTGTTCCAGCTGTGACTGACTGCCTCAGGAATCCAATACACAAGTTTAAATAAAGTCATAGGGAACTACAGAATTGGTCCTTAAATTCCAGAACCTAAAAAGCAGCAACACTAAGGCTCTATTACCTTCCAGGAAAGGGCAGGTCTTCTCACATTCACAGCTGAGGTACAGCTCTGATGAGGAAACCACACATTGCCACACAGATGACTATGTTCTCCTAGCACCTCCTAAGCAGCATCTTTCATGAATGCTACATCTATCTTGAGACAAGGGCACTTTTGATGCTTAAATTTAGCTGCTGAAAATGGAAAACCCAACTCAGTTTTGCCATTTAATATTGACTGTACCCTGTGTGCACACATTTCCTGAGACTCACGCCCAAAGAAAATATTTTATGTACTGAACTGTAATAAATATTCACTTTTGAAAAAGAGAAGCAATGAGAATATTTTTCACAATATAACCACCCGTTTTAAAAATTGCAAGACAAGTTAGGAAAATCTCCACAAATTCTTAGTATTTCAAGACAATGAAACAACAAACCTTAACTGAAACTCGTTGGGTAGGCAAAGTTGTTCAACACAACCCGTGCACATATTTACATGTTTAGGAATTGCAAAACAGCAGGACTGAAACATTAACTACCCATAGAGTCCAAACTTCATCAGACGATACACACATGCACAATGTAATAAACAAAACCCGACAGCTGGTGCAAACAATGAGAATGGATATGAACCCAAAGATGAGCATGAACAGCCACCAACGAAATTATGTTTAGTTAAAGACACATTTTTCTCCATTAGAAGACCCCTCAAGTTAGATGACAAAAGATTATTTTTTTCAACAAAGATTGTGCTCTTCAAGTATTATGTTCTTCTGCTTCTTAATAAGAAAAACAGTTGTAAGTGCTACTTTAAGAAACCAACCAACTGCACTAAAATTGCAATACTTACAAGATCTAAAGCTGATCCTCCACCCAAGTATTCCATTATTATCCATAACTTTGTGCCCTATAAATAAATAAATATGGTGTGAACCAATGAACATTAAATGGTTTGAACATTATAGAATTATTTTTTACTGCACTGCAAAAAAACTATCATTTATTTCAAGGTACTAACAACATACTGTACCTACGTAACAGATATCTTCCCAAATGAAAGGAAAATAATAACTATTAAGTTATCTATTACCTTTAGCAGGAAACAGTGACAGGCAGCACCCCCTTCAAGAATGCTCAGACTACCCCATCACCCCCCAAAAATTCTATTTCTAGTGCACAATAGTATCTTTTCATATTTTACATCTATTATGCTATGAAGCAATGTGGTTTAAATAAACAGGAAAATACTTTAAAATATTTTTCAAAACAACCAGAATTCAGGTGAAATTAGCACCTTAAAAACTAACAAATGTATTAGGCAATGAGCATTCGTGGCACATGATGGCATATATAAAATTAGCGCATAGATCAGCAACCAAGATAGCAAGAGCAGCTTTTTTTTGCTACTTTTTCCAATTCAGTAAAAAACTTAATAACCCAAGAGCAGCAATATATGTGAATACAAGGTGGTCCTTACTAAAATAATTTTTGTAACCCCTATTTTAAAAACAGTGCACATACAATGATTTGTAATGTAATACACGTTTACTGTAGGATGTTCACAAATTTTTTTTACACAGTGTGTGTGTGTTTATACTACTGTCTTCCTGACTTTCACACCCAAACCTTCTCTCTCTGGAGGAATCTATGGGGGAGTTATCCAGCATTCTGAGATCACGCATTGTCTGCTATTTAGATACGAGTTGTTCATTGCTGGGCTTTTAGACATTCACAATTAAATCGAAAATAAATCAGGAGGTTTGTTTTTTAACGTATAACATTGGGAGCCACAAAGAAGTCCTTAAAGAGCCACAGGTTGCAGGCCCCATATTAGCGGATTTACAGGTGTACAAGCCCCTGACAGTGTGACTGATGTGGTTAGGCCCAGTGATAGTACCTACATATGTGGACAGAGCTGACAACAAAGTTTGTTGCAGGGACAGGCTCCTGGATTAGTGGTTCTGTAGTACAGCATGTGGCTGCTGGAGGTTATTTTCTTGAGGTTGGAAAGCTGTGTACACGACAGGCCTGTTACCCAAGGCCAGAAACAAAAATCTACAAGATCTTTATCACGAACTCGTAAAACTTAATTACCAACTGGAGGCCGGGAGGAGAAGGAAGATGGTGGAGGAGTAAAGAAACAGATTGACAGAGCCAGACAAGTACCCAGAAGTCACCTACTTCACAACAGGCCCAACAAGGAAAACAGAACACCACTTATCACCTATAACTCTCAGCTCAAACCCCTCCAGTGCATCAATGACAAGCTACAGTTTATACCGAAACATGATCCCTCACTTTGATGGGCCTTGGAAGACCGGGGTTGGGGGGGTTCTCTCCCAAGACAGCCACGCAACCTCAAAAAAAAATGCTCACCAGCAACTAGCTACACACCATGCCACAGAAACACTAATGCAGGAACCTGTCTCTGCAACAAACCCCACTGCCAGCTCTGTCTACATATCTATACTAGGGACCGCATAACTGGACCTAACCACATTAGCTACACCATCAGGGGCTCGCATACCTGTACATCCACCAATATGATATACGCCATCATGTGCCAGCAGTGCCCCTCTGCCATGTGCACTGGACAAACTGGGCAGTCTCTGTGCCAGAGGATGAATGGCCACAATTACGACATCAGGAACTGGAATACACAAACTTAGAGGGGAACACTTTAACCTCTCTGGACATTCAATAAAGGATCTAAAAGCAGCCGTTCTTCTACAAGAGAACTTGACCACATGATTACAGAGGGAGACATCTGAACTGGAATTAATTTGCAAATCTGGCACTTTTAAATTAGGCCTCAACAGAGCTCTCAATTGTCTTATGCATTACATGGGCAATTTCCTCTCCTTTGATAATTGCAGGAATGGCACAAATCCTACTTACCTTAATTTGCTTCATCTATTGGTCCTCTTAGTGACAGGTAACCCCCTTTTTTCCTCCCCATTCTCCCCACCTCATTATATAAAACTTGGATTCTAATTGTCCACTCCAAAATCTGAAGAAGTGAGTCTTGCCCACAAAAGCTCATTATCTAATAAATGTGTTTGTCTTTAAGGTGCTACAGGACTGCTCCTTATTTGTGAAGTTACAGACTGACATGGCTACCCCTCTGCGATTATTTCAATAAATGTCACTTAAGTGTCACTTGAGTCAAAAACCACTTTTGGAACTGTAAGGACTTACAAAGGTTGAGCATTTTTGTGACACTGACATTGTTATTGCCACTCAAATTAGATTCAAGTACCATTTTTTGTACACGGTTGGTGCACTACACTTAAAACCCTATGAGTGGTATGCTCTATGTGACTCTCCAAAATCCCTTCCACAGAAGTTGAGAGATTGAGCTTGTCCGTGGAGATGTTTGCAAACAAGACCTAGATGTAGCTATCAGCGGCAGATACACCACCAACCCACAGACTAAACTGTTGCTTCAGAAAATCCAGTCATCTACAAAGTGAATCAGACAATGAAGTCTTCTGTACTCCCTCATAAGTGATCAGAGTTGGTACTTAAAGGTTGGGATCTTAAAGCATCTCTAATGGCCCTCATTGCTTCATCTACTAAACTAGACAGCTTTCAGCAGCATGGCCTGCTAAAGGTCTAGGTCGGTAGTATAAACATGGGTTACAAAAACTTCACCCTCCACAAGCAAGCACTGTTCACATTAGCACTCCATGAGGCTGGCAAAGCGGGAGCTGGTCAAGCATCTGTGAATGAAAAAAAACTTTGCAGTGCAGAAAGCCCAATGTACCTAAGCTCTCTGAAGAGCTTATCTCTTCCCACTTATCTATACAGGGCTTGGAACATCTGAGACTTTCCCCACAGGTAAGTCATCCTGGCACTGAGCGAGTGGCTCTACTATTGGAGTGCAAAGCAATCTTACACACTGTGGTACAGGGGAAGACTAATGCTGGACCTTAGACCAAAGCAAATAATTGTTGTTTACGTACAGTTGAAGAGAAAAGTTCCTTCAGAGATCAATTATACAAATGTCACAATGCACCTTTCAATTGTGCATTCTAGAGTACTTGCTTCTCAACAACCTAGCAGACCTCACTAACACCAGGTGAAGGCCCGTTAGATCCTCAAATCCCAGTCTGTGGAGATTTCCATGTCTTAAACAGTATCCAGATCTTTCCAAAGGCAGAGTAATCACACTGAAGCCCAACGTACAAGAAGTCAGGAGTTCTTAAGACAATCACTTGCAGGTGCTGATTTAGCCCTTACTCTGTAGTTTCAGAAGAAAGTTGGTTCACATAAATGGCAACATCACAATGCCAGAACCACTAATATACAGATGCAAACACATTTTATTTAATTTTTCCTTCGCTTCCAAGATGAATGTGTTAATATGCAAGGAAATCCTAAGAGCTGCAGGTTTTTTTTAATACTGGGATGGTGATGAAAGATAACCCTGATGGTGATGGAAAACCTATACCATTAGGTAAGAAACAACAAGTTACAATTTACAATATACCTCAAGCAATTCCTTTATGAGCTCTAGCCCAAAACAGTTCCAGCTTATGATATCATTACTTTCAAAAGCCTTTCTATGCTCTGTGTTGGCTTTTCCCTTATTCCATTTCCTGAACACAGATAAAAATCCCCAGGAAATCCAACAGGCAAATAAAGGTGCAGTTTTTGAATATAGCATGTTCATTTACTGAACAGAGTACACCTTGTTAAGATACATAGAATTAAAAAAACAGGCAGCAATTATGTTATGTGTATTCCAATATTATGAGATCAGCAGGGAAGGGTTTGCTAATCTTAGCACTTTTCATAAAGCCCAACTATGTAAGTTGGGAAGAACTTGCAATGAAATCTAATTTCAGACCAACACTGTGGTCTCTTAGATATCTTTGGAGGGTTTTTACTGTTATTTGAAAACACTGCATAGTGAAAATGAGTAAGTGCTGCATTTTAAAAATAACATCTGAAAGTAATCGCTACTATTCCGTATAAGGGAGTACGTCTAGTTTTCAGCCAGGCATGCGAGAACCCTTCTTTCCATCTATTTTTTAGCCAAGAAAATATATAAACGTAGAAAGAACATGCACATGCGCATGCTGTGGGGCAAGTGCCATGTCTTTACATGCTCTTGTACAGTGCCAAGCACAAAAAGGCCTCAAATTTGACTGGATTCTCAAGGTGCTGCATGTGTAAATAATAATGCTAAAAATTAAGCCACTCTAATGGCAGATAACTTAGAGCTGGTCTTAGCCTCAAACAAAAAATGAGTAAGCGCTGGCCATGGTAGGAACTACAGAATCAAATATTTGCTTTCTAGTTCCCAGCACAAGGGCTGGTAAGGAGAAACATCATCAAGCAAATATTTTTTTAACCATCCAGCAGCCTGAAAACAAAGAAGCACTCTCCTGAGCTTTGCTTGCTTGTATAGTATAGAAGATGCCATGTGTAGACTTGTGGCTTTTACAGGACTATTAGCTATCTTTCCTGCACATTTTGCTTAGAATAAAAGTTTATTATTAATATTGGAATGATTAGGCTTCCAGAAAAGACTCACCAAGATGAAAGACACCTCTCAGATCTCTATTTTCTTCTCTCTTTCGATTCAGGCAGACTTCACTGCACTGTGTTGCACTGTCCACTTCGGAAATTTCACTCTACAACCCTAAGAGCGTAAACTCTCTTTTTTGTAATACGAAGAAATCTTAGATTTGTAGCCACCTTTATAAAGTACTGTTACCAGACAAATCCACCCCCGTAACCTACTCTACACAGTCATATAAAGGGCTAGAATTAAACTACAAATACAAAACTTTTTACATACAACAGCTTCGTTAATACAGCTGGGAGGCTGCACAAATAAATATTCAGATATTAGAAAGTGAGCATCTTTATGAAAGTGCTTTTATTCTGCTTGTTCATTACACTGCAATCTCTGAAAAATTCATCTTAAATCATCCTAGATCACTATTAAGAACAGGTAATGGATCTCACTCATCGTAGTTAGAGACTAGTTCAAACTCTCAACAGGGCAACAGAAGCACCATTTCAGGATTAATAGACACCTTACCACACTTTCTGTTGGATGTGCAAGCTGTAGACCTGTGATTTCCAATTACTTCCGAAGTTTGCTATAGCAAACTAGCCACACTATTCTGAAAATATATTTATAGTCCAAGCCAACTACCCACATTCAACTGGCCAAATGGCCACATGTGGCTAGTGTGTTGGATATCACAGCTGTAGACCGTATGCAGCCAATTACCTTTGTGTAAGAACAGGAGCTTACAGAAAATGTCTACATAGCTCTGCAAAAGTTTAAAATACAGTAAGTCAAATATTATGAATAGAGAGAGACATTTTTGTTTCAGTTTCTGCTCTGCAGCAGGAAGGAGACTGGAAAAACCTAACTGCAACTAAAAAGATAAAACCAACAGGCCTGTCATAGGCTGGGCCCCACCCTTCCTGCCAGTCACAGATCTGGTTCTACCTCTCCAGTTGCAAAAACACTACACTGCAAGAGATCCAGGGCAGAAGAAAAGACGCTTGTTTGGGAAAAGCTTAAAACCTAAGCACATGGAGGATGAGCAGTGATAAGGATTAAAAAAACCCATTTGTTACAGCACATCTTTTTCATTTCACAATATTTTTGTTATATTTTTCTTCATATGTGAACTCAATAGTCCAAATACGTCACATTCCAAGCAAATAACCGATGCTGCATTTGCTCATGTACCAAACTGATCTGCTGATTTATTTTAAGACTACTTTTGCAAAACTCATTTACATCATATAGGTTATATCATAAAAGCAAACAAGTCTGCAGGACCGAGACAAATTTCGGTGTTCTGAAAGTTCCCTCACACCCTTACTCCCAGTTGCCCAGACTCAATTCTCTTTTTCTATTGCCATAGCGTCCAACCAGTTAGCAAATTAGCCACAACATTCTGAAAATGTATTTACTGTTCAGGCCAACTAGCCACACTCAACTAGCCATATAGTCACACGTGGCTAACGCAGGGGTGGCCAAAATGTGGCCCGTGGCCAGAATACGGCCCACGGAGCCTTTTCATCTGGCCCGTGGAGCCAGCAGCGGTGGCATTTTGAAAGCCAGCTGAGCGGCTTCAAGCTAAATGTGGCTCTTTAACGAGCTGTTTGCAGCTCCCACCACTGCCGCTGCTCACTCATCCTCTGGCTCCTTGTCCTGCCACATTGAAAGGTAGAACTCAGTTTAATTGGTTTAATGGCTGACAGGAGGGATCTGGCTGTTAAACCGAGTCCCATTATTTCAGTGTGGCAGGGCAGGGAGCTGCCCCTGCCGCACTGTAAATGGGGGAAGGGAGTAGGAGGGCTAGTAGGGAGCCACACAGCTGTGGTGATAAGGAGATGGCAGCCCAGCAAAGAGCAGCAGGGGAGGTGGCTGCACGAGGTGCTCCTGCGTAAGGTTAAGTTAACCCTGGGTTTGGGGTTGTGAGGGGTTTAAGCCTGGCAGTGGGTGGGGGGACAGTTTTGGGCTATTTTGTGTTTGTCCCCCACAACATGTAAGAAATTGCCATGTGGCCCCCCATGAAAACAAGTTGGCCACCCCTGGGCTAGTGCCTAGTGTGTTGGACACCAGGGTGCTATAGGAATGGCAGTATCAGCAAGCCCATGAAGTGTTAGGACCCTTGACTATTTCACTTGCAACATTTTCCAAACAGCATCTAGGGATCAAGACCCTGTTGTTTGTTTTACAGAACTACGCTGAACAGTTAAAATGGGAGTTACGCCAGTTTAAATGCATTTACGTTAGGAGTGTTTTTTTAAAGACACTGTATAATGAATACTTCAATTTCATCGGCACAAGCTTTTTCATACAAACACCAAAATATAAGAGACTTCTCATGCCAGCAGTTTTCATCGTTAGGGAGGAATATAACACTGAAAATAGAAATCAGTTTAGATGACCATCTATTTCATAGGCATAATTTGAATGAAGGTCAACTGGCTAGAAAGACCCTACCCTCATTGGTTCTACTGGACACTTGTGTATTCAGAACTTTTTACTAATCAGAAACTAAGTATTACAGCACTAGGTACTATGGCAATATTCTCAATATTAGGCAACTAAAATAATGGTCAATTTCATCGGGGTTTTTTCCTGGATTTAGAAGAAAACAGCAAGCTCTGGGTGAGGGGAGCTCAATCTTTTAGAGCTGAAGCTTGAGATTCAAAATAAAACTTCTCTTTGCAGGATTATTTCTGCTGACCTCTACATACAA
Source organism: Carettochelys insculpta (assembly GCF_033958435.1). NCBI lineage: Eukaryota > Metazoa > Chordata > Testudines > Carettochelyidae > Carettochelys > Carettochelys insculpta. Next base: position 3,546,992 of record NC_134149.1, on the reverse strand, counting down.
ACAAGAATATTCTTCCTCAACAGATTCTTGTGATAAAAAACATCCTTGTTTCACTGTTTTTCATTAAGTCAGTATTTCACCATTATTGTAGCAAGAGGAGTTAAAACATATTTACACTGCTTTAAGGTTTGTTTAGGCCTTTATACTTCAAATCCTTCTAGTTGACAAGCACTAAAATTTTAGTACATCTCAGAGATCTCATCACTGAGAAGGATGATGAAGGAATGTCCAACATAGTGAATGCTAGTGGGAAAGGGGTAGGGTTAGAAGTTGAAATAAAAAAAGAACAAATTAAAAATCGCTTAGAAAAATTAGATGTCTGCAAGTTACCAGGGCCTGATGAAATGCGTCCTAGAATACTCAAGGAGCTGAAAGAGGAGATATCTGAGCCTTTATCTATCATCTTTGGAAAATCATGGGAGACAGGAGAGATTCCAGAAGACTGGAAAAGGGCAAATATAGTGCCCATCTATAAAAAGAGGAATAAAAATAACCCAGGAAACTACAGGTCAGTCAGCTTAACTTCAGTGCCAGGAAAGATAATGGAGCAGGTAATTAAAGAAATCATCTGCAAGCACTTGGAAGGTGGTAAGGTGACAGGGACCAGTCAGCATGGGTTTGTAAAGAACAAATCATGTCAAACCAATCTGATAGCTTTCTTTGATAGGATAATGAGCCTTGTGGATAGGGGAGAAGTGGTAGATGTGGCATACCTAGACTTCAGTAAAGCACTTGATATGGTCTCACGATAGTCTTATAAAAAAACTAGGCAAATACAATTTAGATGAGGCTACTATAAGGTGGGTGCATAACTGGCTGGATAACCATACCCAGAGAGTATTTCTTAATGGCTCTCAATCCTGCTGGAAAACTATAACAAGTGGGGTTCCGCAGAGGTCTGTGTTAGGACCGGTTCTGTTCAATATCTTCATCAACGATTTAGATATTGGCATAGAAAGTACACTTCTTATGTTTGCAGATGACACCAAACTGGGAGGGGTTGCAACTGCTTTGGAGGATAGGGTCATAATTCAAAATGATCTGGATAAACTGGAGAAAGGTCTGAGGTAAACAGGATGAAGTTTAATAAGGACAAATGCAAAGTGCTCCACTTAGGAAGGAACAATCAGTGTCACACATACAGAATGGGGAGAGACTGTCTAGGAATGACTACAGCAGAAAGGGATCTAGGGGTTATAGGGGACCACAAGCTAAATATGAGTCAACACTGAGATGCTGTTGCAAAAAAAAGCAAACATGATTCTGGCATGCATTAAGAGGTGTGTTGTGAACAAAACACGAGAAGTCATTCTTCCGCTCTACTCTGTGTTGGTTAGGCCTCACCTGGAGTACTGTGTTCAGTTTTGGGCACCGCAGTTCAAGAAAGATGTGGAGAAATCAGAGAGGGTCCAGAAAAGAGCGACAAGAATGATTAAAGGTCTAGAGAATGTGACCTATGAAGAAAGGCTGAAAGAATTGGGCTTGCTTAGTTTGGAAAAGAGAAGATTGAAGGGTGACATGACAGCAGTTTTCAGGTATCTAAAAGGGTGTCATAAAGAGGAGGGAGAAAACTTGTTCTTTTTGGCCCCTGAGGATACAACAAGAGGCAATGGATTTAAACTGCAGCAAGGGAGGTTTAGGTTGGACATTAGGAAAAAGTTCCTAACTGTCAGGGTGGTCAAACAATGGAATAAACTGCCAAGGGAGGTTGTGGAATCTCCATCACTGGAGATATTTAAGAACAGGTTAGATAGATGTCTACCAGGGATGGTTTAGATGGTACTTGGTCCTGCCATTGGGGCAGGGGCTGGACTCAATGCTCTCTTGGGGTCCTTTCCAGGCCTAGTATTCTATGATTCATAGCTTCCCTATAGCTATCGAAAGCATCAGAAAGTTTCAGTGAGGTTTTTCTGGCACAAGAGCCATTGCTGGAATAAGACAATGATCTAAAGCAACTCGTTAAAAAGACATCAGTTTGAAAGTGCCATTTCCTGCTAAATAACACCTGCTATAATTACTAAAAGAAAAAGAAAAAGCAGTCAAGCAGCACTTAAAGACTAACAAAATAATTTATTAGGTGAGCTTTCGTGGGACAGACCCACTTCTTCAGACCATAGCCATACCAGGACAGACTCAATATTTAAGGCACAGAGAACCGAGGTTGGTTTTGGTTATATTTTGGTTCTCTGTGCCTTAAATATTGAGTCTGTCCTGGTATGGCTATGGTCTGAAGAAGTGGGTCTGTCCCACGAAAGCTCACCCAATAAATTATTTTGTTAGTCTTTAAGTGCTACTTGACTGCTTTTTTGTTTTGTTAGTATATAGACTAGCATGGCTGCCTCTCTGTTACTAAAACTAAAAAGTAATAAACAAAAAAAAAAGTTTGCTCCAAGCATCTGGTAGTTTTGTCCTCTGATTTCTTAGGTAGACAGTAACTTTATCCTGCTGAAATGATCCCTGTAATTAGTAGTTAGGTAGCAACAGAACCTCTACTCCCTTCCCTCCCAAATCAAACCATTTAATTTTGAAGGAAAATTGAACTGACAGTCTTTTTAGGTAACAGTCTATTGCTCACATCTCTGAACATATTTACTTATCTAACTGCAGGGAGCAGTCAGCCAGTGAAACCACAGCTCAGGATAGTCAAGCTGGGTGAGAGAAATACTTGTCAAGCACATCCTTAAAGGACTTTCTCAGGAAGGAACTAGATGGTTACCAACCACAGAAATATCCATACAAATATAGAGACATTTATTTTTTCCATGAAGAGAATTTAGGAAGTCTGAATAACAGCTTTAAGGCTAGGATTAACCTTTAAAAACTTCAGAATTGACCGAATCATAATAGTAATTGCAAAACTGAAGACACTCATGCTGGAAACTTAAATATTGCTGCAATAGTAGTTCTGTATTTGCCAGGAATTTTTGGACTATAAATATTAAGCTAATTCCAGCCAATAGTTTATCACCCCTACAGCACTGATGAAAGATTCCTACTGGGTAAGAAGAGGAAGATACAAAAGTATGACTTGTTCAACAATGGGCAAGACTCTTGAAGGCTAATTCAAAAACAGTGATGGGTGCATTTAGACTTCCCCTACAAAAAGTTCATGAATATAGACGTATAACTCATATTTAGCTTTCCCCTATCTGGAGTATGCATTTTTCCCCTAATACCTAAATTTTTAAGAGCATTAATTAGTACAAAAAAAAGTCTCTCTCTTTTTTATCTTTTAATGTCTCTGCACATTCCTGACTTACAAAATTGGCTGTTATAAAGTAAATTATTCCTATGTTTTGGAAGTCAAGGAAACTAAATAACTTGACGGTATTTTACTGAGCTCAAAGGAGATGATTTTCACCAACACTCTTCCCTTTATCTGTTTGTTCCTTAAGGCAAACATCTGGCCTTCTGGTTGCCTAAACCTCAGAAGACCAACTCTGACAGATTCACAGGCTGACGATGCACTTTACAAGAACAGGAAAGACAGGCTAGGATGCTGTGTGTCCACTTTTGGTGGAGAAAGAAATCCCACAGAATAGGAAAAAGACAAGGGAAAAAAGAAGCCTTAATTTTGGCTCACACTGAACATTGAAGTACACTTTTAAAACCCATGGGCACTTATGAGATAAATTACATTACCATGATTTGTCAATTTAAACCAAAGGAAAAAGAACTGGACACCATAGAAGAACCAGTTCTCCGAATAACCTTCTCCTGTACCTGTGTTCTTACCTGAATGTCAAGAATGCCCTACACACACAGGCTTAAGCTACCTGCTGGCTTTACTGAAAAGAGCCCCATTAAAATGCTGTCAGTGGCACTGGCCTTAAAAGGATCTTCTTAACATTAAAAACAAAACAAAAGAAAATCACATTTCTATCTAAAAATTTTGTAACTAACATTGGTCACTAAGTAACATTCAGGAAAGCTGAAAAGGAAGCAGAGGAGAGATTTCCCTGGCATTCCTCTAGTTTGTTTACTTTGTGCATTTGACCAGCACTGTGTATAGGCAGTTCCAGTGTTTTGCCGATGGTCATTTCCTGTCTCACGCACTAGCTAAAGACAGCAACCACACACTGTGCATAGGCGCACACTTTCTAAAACCTTGACTAGCATTTACCAGTAAGGTAGCAGACAACATTTTGATGCTACAAATGTTCTGTCAGGGCATCTTTTCTTCCTGGGCCAAAGCCAAACACACAGATGCTTGGAGAGAGAACACATCTGAGATAACCCTTTCAGAGCCATGGAATGTGAGACCCCTATAGGATGCAAAGAATACTAGGAGCCAAGTGCAAAAGTGGAGGCAGAAAAGATCTTCTGCCCAGTCCCTTTACCGGAGCTAGAATCCATCCTGGTCTAGGTGAGACAGTACAGATCTCCCGTCTCAAAGCCAGCTTCTGCAGCAAGAGCAGCCACACAGAGATAAGTATAGGCAGGAAGTAGGAGGAGCATCACTCACTGAGAGATACAGAAAAAGTGGAGGGTGAAAACAGGTTTAAATCTTGTGGTGCTGCCTGCCAAGAGAAGACACCTGTACACACAACAAGACTGCTGGGAGAGGCAAGCCCCACCACATTTTTACTCTGGCTGTGCGACATTCCACGCCTGTCCCCTTACTGCCTCCCCCCAACAACCCACACTGCCAGCAGGATCAGAAAACCTGACTTGGAAAAAAGGCACAACGCAGTATTGCTAAGCACTGCTATTCATTGCCAGAAATGTTATTAGTCTTTTTTTTTTTTAAATTCAAGTTGACAAGACAGTGCTCCTTCATCTTGAATTTTCTTAATTTCGCTGCTTTCAAAAGACAGGACAAGATTTTTCCAGTGAATGTGGAGCAACAGTATACATTACCTTTAAATAGGATCCATAGTATTTTGTTACATAAGGACTATCACACTGACTTAAGACAGTTATCTCTTGCTGTATGTCCTCTATTTCATCTTCTGCTTCCTCGAGATCTATGATTTTTATAGCAACCACCTGCTGTGTTCGATTATCAATTCCTTTAAAGACTTCACCAAATGAGCCTTTTCCAATGCGTTCTAGTTTTGTGAACAGTTCTTCTGGGTCTGCTCTATGGTTCTGTTAAAGGAAAAGAAAGATTGTAAACAAGTTGTTTTACTTCTTGTCAAAGGACTAACCCACGTCAGTCTCCAAAAAGCAGGTCATTCACACTCCCGCTCCTGGGAGCACTGGTCAAGTTACATGATAATGCTACACATCAATACAGTATCATCAGATAATTAAGCTTCACTTTTGTTCAGTTAGTAGTTACACTGTGTGTTGTACAGTAAAGGAAGGGCCTGATCATCTGCCCACATAGTCAGTGGAAATGAGGGAGCCAGGCAGTCAGGAAACTACACCTGTCTGTAGGTGAGCAAAGGTGAGAATGTGTCAGATTCATAAAGATGGAAAGCCATGTACTCTGCTGATATGAAAAACTTATGTGGGGTTCAGGTGTTCCCAAGCTCTGCATCCTGTCCGCAGGCAGGATTGACTCTCACTCAGCAGGTAGAAAAGGAAGTTTATTAGTCAGCAGAGGCACCGCATAGGTGTGTCAGCACAGCAGGCAGAGACAGTAATTCCAATCCATATTGGTGAGGGGAGGCCTGAGGGGTGCTCTGACAATACTAGACTCCTTCTTTGTCCCTCTCTCCGCAGCACAGGCTAACAGCCTTCCAACTTCTCCCTCATCTTCTAACTGCTGCCTCTGATTCAAAACCATCTGGGCTCCTCTCTGCTCCTTGCTCATTCTTTGCTTGGGGACAGAGATGTTACCTGCCAGCTTAGGTTACCGACAGTAGAGGGTCATCCCAGCCTGTGTGGCAGCTGTGCTGGCGCCCTGTTTGTGCTGGGGGTGCCTGGTTCTGGGGGATGGCAGGGAGGACTGGCAATTTTGCATGTCTGAAAATTGTGGGTACTGGGTCCCCCCCTTTTTTTTCTTTTTTTTGAAAAAGGGGTACTTTATTTAAAAAAGGTAGAGGTGAGCAACACTAGAGTAGAATTCAATTTAATTGGTTTAATGGCTAGCAGGAGAGTTTTGGCCGTTAAACTGAGTCCTATTCTTTCAGCATGGAAGGAAGCTGTCCCTGCTGTGATGTTCAAGGGGTGGTTTTGGGCTGTGGTGAAGTATAAGGCTGGGGACAGTTTGGAGCTTCAAGGGGTTTAAGACTGGGAGCAGGGGGAGGGGGTGACCTGGGGCTACTTTGTGTTCAGCTCCAAGATCATATAAAAAAATTGCCGCATGATGCCCCATGAAAAAAGGCTGGATACTCTTGCCCTACGCGCTTTCCAGGATCTCAGTGAGCATCTCTTGCTCTTCTCCTATTCCCTCAATATGGTTCCGATGCTACAAGGACAGAAAATTCACTCTAGACCAATCATTCTTAACGGGAGACAACTCAAAAACTTCCAATATTGTTGAATACTGAGAATAGCCCAGCTGATCCACACTTTGCATTTGCTATGGTTGAAGTGAAGAAGCCTCTCCTCCCCTCCAATACAGTCACGGCATAAAACTTCTGAATTTCTCTATCATAATCAGTCAGACTCAGCAGGAGATTTACCAGTCTCCTAGAGCTGGAAGGGACCTTCATAGGTCACCGAGTCCAGTCTCCTGCACTCAAAGCAGGACCTATCACCATCCCTGACAGATTTTTTTTACATCTATTTGCCCCAGATACCAAAATGGCCCCCTCAAGGGCTGAACTCACAACTCTGAGCTTAGCAGGCCAATACTCAAATCACTGAGCTACGCCTCCTCCATTCCACTGGTACTCCAGCTGCCTTCCTGTGCATATTAGGGCCAGGTCACTCACATATTATGGTGACCAGCGAGGATGAAACAGGGGAAGAGACGACTTAGAAGAAAAGATTATAATATTATTCTACCAGACCACTAATGGTGTGGCTTATCTATGAAACACTGTTCTTCCTCAGAGTCATCTGAAACCCACAGAGTACTTGTATCACAAATAGTCAAGACTTCTACTTTAAGTCTCACCAGGGAGATCTGCCCCTAGCGCAAATCATGCTAGCAAATCTGTTTGACCTCAAGTTTGTGATCTACTGAATCAACAACAGCATACCCTGAAACAGTTTGGTTTTGCTTCCTTTTGTAGGTGGAGGAGGGGGAATGCCAATCAATTTAGAATGAACCAGGCTGGACCCTGCTCTGCTCATGAGATCAGACGAGCTAACAGCTGGGGCTAGTACAGCTCGGCTCCCACGCTTGGGACCATGGTATTCTGCAACAACAGCACACGCACATCAGAGAACAACTGCTTAATAAGTTTTCCTCCACTGAACAAAGGAGTGTGGTCTGGAAGATAACCTACAGCAGCAAATCTCTAAAAGGAAGCAGTTTCTATTATATGAAGGAGACTATCTTCATCAGGTGCTGAATAATTCAAAGGAGGTTTGTGTCCAAGCCTACTAACAAGGCTTCTTGAAAGAGATCTATGAACCATACTATGGCTAGGTGAAGGCAGCAACCTTTCTTTCCCTCTCAATTTGATAAAAGGCCGGGGGGGGGGGGGGAGGGGAGGGGGCACACAACAGAATAGTAAAAGCAGCATTTAGCCTCGGATCACCTTTCTGAAAAAAGTCAAATGCCTCATGATGTAAAGTAACTGTACCTCCACGCTGCAATCTTCTCTATTTACTTCTTCAAACTTTCTTTCCATGCCTCATAACTTCTGCTATTAAACAGTGCTTCCAGATGTACAACCATGCACACTAACACCTTCTTGACAAGCTCTAGAGGAATTCAGGCTCCAGAGTCTCTCCAAGCAACATAAACATTGTCAGTAAACAATTAGCTGCTGCCCCTGCCAAAAGTAAATTCATGCTAATCTATTTATCAAGAAATGCAAATATAAAGGATCTTATCATTTTCCCACCATGTTAACCTAATTAAGCACAGATATTATTGAAGTTTCTAAATGGATACCTTCTAAAATATTCTAAAATTCAGAGCATTACATATCCTTTAAAACCCTGCCAGCTACTGAAATACAAGATTTAATTTATACTCAGAAGATTTTGAAATACTCCTTCTAAATTTCACTGTAGAATTAAATGCACACATGCTATAAATGCAATATAATTTGAATACCGTTCAACAGAGAAAATATAATTACTCTTTCATAAGGTCATGCTAAATACCAAAAATCAACTACCCCAATGTTGCTAACTAGCATATATTTTGCATGAGCAATATGTACCAGGAAATCAGCTCCTATCACTGGAACCAATGAATAAATCATAGGACATTTACCACATTTTCAGTTCATGTCGATAAAAATAAAATGCGTGCACAATAGCTGCAGAAATGGAGCTGATATCTAAAGAAAAATGTAGATAAGTTTCTTAAATTCTTTTGTTTCCAATATTCTCAAACCCTGGAGATGTAGGTCACAGCTTCTGATTTTCTTTATAAAAACAGCACTCCTATTTTTTATTTAAAAGTCCTACAGTGTATTAAAATGTGTTGTCTAATTTGCAAAGAAATAGGACTGTATGACAGTTCTATCTTGCCAAGTTGTTCCTTCTAAAGGAACAAGCTGATAATCATGAAGCTCTTATTTCTTTTGGTTCTAGAAAGCTAAAAAATCCTGAAAGAATTTTCCAACTCTCAATCTCGCTGCCAAATCTTCCCCAGGATCTGTATGGTAAGGAATCTGGCAGAAACACTGGTACAAAACAAAAGCCTGCTCTTTTTTACTTGCTTTGTACTATTTCTTGTTCATTTGGAGAAAGATGAGTGTGAATACAGAGAGAATACCATAAGAACCTAATTCACTGAAAGGAGCCAGAAACTATCAAATGGTTTTATCTGTGTGGTTAGGTCCATCTTGGTCAGTGTGTTCCTTGACACTGTTTAGGACAGACAAAAATAAAATCCACAGGCACACTTTCCAATACAAGGTCTACATGTAAGGCTCTGATGGTTTAAATATGCCAGAATATTATGCCACCATAACCATGTGTACACTAGCGGGGTTGGCAAACACAACTGTGTCTTGAAATCACACCTCATTACAACCTGTCCAACAAAGCTACACTGGCAAAAAGTTTAAAATATACAACAGCTGCTGAAGCATGAGACTGAAGAGGTCTTCAATAGAGGCTGGGAGCTCTGTTCAGCATGAGACACTTCTCTTAAAGGTCCTGCCATTGTGCTAATATAGTTCAGAGAAACTAGGTAGGTGATGCATAATTTCTTCTGAGATTTACTTTTCTGTCCAACTGTTCTTTGAGACAGAAACATTTATCTTAGCTGGCATTATTCTTCCTCCTCCTCAACCCTGGGCTCAGCACCCGTTGGTGCCCGATGCATCCATCACGATTTCCTTCCTTCTTTCCCTGTCCAATGCAGAGCGGATTAGGTTGTGTAGACTAGCTCCACACTAACCTACTATATCATCTACTTATTCTTTGGGGCGGGGGGGTGTCTACCTCTCCTGTTTGAACCATTTCTTTCTCTTCCATCACCAATAATTAAATTCAGGCCTAGGGGCCACTGATAATTCTTTGGATTCTGTAAATTTTCATGACCTTCCAGTGCACCTGTGTACCCTTCCCTTCTAAGACTGCTTATGTGCAGACCTGATAATATTGTTCTAGGAAAAGTACATTGGAAATCCCAGTACCTGTGCATTGTGGCAGTGAAATATGGGCTTGCTGGTGCTTATTCGGTATCTTCCAGCTCATATTCCATGCTAACTGCCAGCACTGCCCCTCGTGCTCAAACTTTCCCCCGCAACAAACACAGATGTGAAAGACTGTCTTAAAAGCATGCATTGGAAGGAGAAGGAGCTTCCCTTCCCTTTTGCTTCCCTCTGGATATCGTTTCAGAAAGTTCTTCCACCAAGCGATGGGGTCTTAGCACCCTGTCTCAAGTTCAGTGGTATGCCCTCTTTGGCTGTAAAGAATTTTTACCTTATTGTGGCCTCGGAGATCAAGTGTGAGCCAGGCCATCTACACAACATGATGTATCACTATCTACAAGCTATAAATACTGCCTTCTGAACGTTCCACTCATCCCCATCAGCGGCATGGCTGTAAAGTAATTCCTTTCCCCCTCAAACTCACATTAAAGATGTGGATACAGGTTTATCACAAATGTTCCGAACAGAAAGTTCATTTACGCATAGCAGAATAAGGATAATTTACAAAGGAGCATAATGTAAAATTCTTGTAAAAAATTAGCAGCTATAAAGTTGGCAAAAAGCCTTCCAGAATAGAATTTCCAGTAAAGTAAATCAGACTTTTATTTGTACAGTAGGGTCTCAAGATTCACGATCTTAAATGTTCGCAAATTCAATTATTCGTGAGTGCCCGCAGCCAGGAGGGGGCCATATTCACAAAATTCAACATTCACGAGGGTTTTCAACACTGAATCCTCGCAAATGTTGAGACCTACTGTATTATTGTAGCTCCCAGGAGCACTAGTCCAACACAGAAGCCCATGTGCTAGAACAGGGTAAGCAAAGTAGGGGATGGACCACCTCAGAGGGTGGGGGGGGGGGGGGTGGGTGTGTGTGTGTGTGTGTGTGTGTGTGTGTGTGAGAGAGAGAGAGAGAAAATTTGTAATGGGGGGAGCTGCAGCAAGATCAGCTGCTGGGAATCAGGCTCATCCATCTCATAAAAATAACATTTCAACATGTTTAATGTCTGTGTATTCACATTTATATGCCGATGAATAAAGTCTTTACATTCTACAGACTTATTTTCGTACACATGCTAAAAGGCTTTTTTTCCCTTCATATGAAGATACTATTAGGTCTTGAACTTTCATGGATAAGTCCCACTTGTTAAGATGATTAAAGTCATCTCAGTCACAAAAGCTCATGACCCAATAAATTTGTAAGTCCCTAAGATGCTACAGGACTGCTCATTAATGCTGAATTTATGAGGACAAGGTGAAGTCTGAAGCAGAACACACCACAAAAATTCAGGTAGGGGGAAAGGCCTTTGGGTACTGTAAAAACAAATAAATGATGGAAGTTCTCAGGTCCACTTGAGTTTATAGGTTCTTCTGTAACAGAAAATCTTTTATATCTACACCTAAATTATTTAAGTCTACATCTCCAAGCTGAGGAGGCGTTTTCATGTATTTTCAGAGTCAGTCCCTTAAAATAACCTGTTTAAAAGCAGGAAGCAGCAGTATGCAAATAATGCCTCAGCCATCACCTCAGACAATCCAAGAAGAACAAAATTAAAACGTAGCCCAATACAGTCATTCTGGCATTCCAAAGAGGCCCAAACATTTCCAAGCACAATGTAGTAGGTAGTCCATCATGTCCAACCATGACGTCTTGAGCTTGCACAGGCTCATCGGTTGTGGACTCGCATGTGGCTGAGGAGTCCAAGCTTTGAACGGCCTGGACATTCACAGAGGGGGAAAGGGAATTGTCCTGGCTCTGTTGGTGTGGCTGCTGCTGTTGCTTTCTTCCTCTCACGAGCATCAATGAGGCGCAAGCGTCACTGCTCTTCAAAGCTGTGCTGTTCAAAGTCATATGCATGTCATACGAGAGCACGCCAGCTTGTTCGGTCTTTTTCATGCTGCTCTAGCTGATCTGGTTTTAAACCAGCATGAGCAATGTTGGCCTTCATGCAGTCCTTATATCTCTTGCGAGGCCCAACTTGATTCCTTTTGCACTGGGAGAGTTCACTGTAGAGGGTGTCCAAGCACAATATGAAGTTAAATGGTAAAGTTGATAAACATTGGCCTTCAACTTCAGCAACATGCTCTTAATCCTGAAAAATATGCAGAGCATGTGCTACTCCCATCCAAATTCACAAGAGTTGGGGGTGCTTGCCTATTTGCAGGAGCTGATAGAGTAAGAGCTAAATGCTGCAGCCAGTGGCCCGGAACTCTGTATGTAACTGAGAAGTCCAAAGAGTAACAAAAGGTGGGGAAGGGTGGGAAGTTGTGTGCACAAAGGGCACTTGAAACACCACTGTACTTCCCTAATCCTTCATTACGTACAGGTCTAGTTCCCAAGTGTCAGCTAGAACAGTCCGAGAGACTGTTTCTTCCAGCCACCCTCTTCCCCCTACACCAGAGTGTGCATGAGCACACACAATTTCTGTGCAATGACCAGGGGACAATCTAAAGGGTTTCTCAGTGCTGGGGCAGCTGGCCAATATCTCCCTAACTTTAGGCCTGCCTTGTGCTGATATTGGGGCAAAAGCAGCTGTAGCACAGCCCAGGATCTGGCCCAACTATGTGCAATGAGCCAGCATAGAGACACTTAAGTGGTGAGCCTCTCCACATTAATTACTAGGTATAATTGGACTGAAATGTTCTCTCTCATCTCTTTATGCACAGAAAAAACAATTTAGCCATCTTCGAAGTTCTCTATAGAAGTATTTAACAAAGAAAAATAAGGTGCCACTGAAGGACCATATCCAGCGAATAGGATGAACGCATGGTGATCAGAGGTCATGCACTCCATCACCAGAGAGGGATTGTGAAGATGACGAAAGAGTTCGTCAACAGTGTTATGCCAGCAAAGCCTACTTCTGCAGGTGCTGCTTATTCTGACAAAAGAATTATTTTGCCAGTGTAGCTCACACCAGTTTCCTGAATGAAATAAACTATTCTAGCTAAATAACTTTTTGCTAATACAACTTCAGCTATGCTTGGACTTTTGCCAGCAGAGTTAGGTCAGTCAGGGTTGTAGGGTTCCCCCCTTCCCCTGTATACCAAACAGACATAGCAATGCAGGCAAAACAGAAGTGTGGACCAGGTTCTAATCTCTTCCTAGTCACTGACTGGCTTGACTTGCAACCTCTCTGCTTCTCTTCTTCCAGCAGTTTACCAGTACATTATTTTCCTGCTCTTAAAGGAAGCTGAACTTGGGATACCAGATGCCCCCCTTTTAAGGTTACATGTATTTGTGATATATATTTAAGGAAAAGGATACAAATTTTATACAGCATGGATTAACTATTCATCAACAACCAAGTTTACTCACAGGCAGTAGGGCAAAAACTACACCTCTGCCCATAACCCTTATCTCAGAACAATGTTCAGTTAACTACATAATGCACTTCGTATAGCCACTTTGTAGAGCCTCCTACACAGAACAATTCTGAAACTGAATGTCAGTGACAGCAGCCAGAGGATGGACTTTTCTCCCCTAAGGTAGTCTTCAAATCAATATTACTGAAGGCTACCAAACAGAAATGCAAGACAATAACTCTAAAATGTCCCAGATCTGGGCTGATATAATGAAACCAAAAGCTGGATGTATTTTCTGGGGCCTACAACATGGGATACGAGTCTCCTAAGATTCCTGCTGAGAGTAGTGTCCAAACACTACCTCTGTTAACTTGACAATACTGCCCACTTTACGCCCAAAGAAGCTATTACATTTTCTGGATTTTTAGATGTCTCCTGGGCTTTATTTGAACCAGAAAGCCCCTCCTACACTAGGAGGGGTTCAGTTATTAGAGCTTTATTGTTCACTGGAATTGACACATTACTCAAAACGAGGTTTAAATGTTTTATAGAATGCTTCCAAAAGCTCAATAAGCTTTGTCCATTTTGGTTAAAGAACTAAATTGCCATTTGTTTATGTTTGTGACATGCCTGGTACAGGAGAGCCCAAATACAAATTGGGAACTTTGGATGCTACTATAAGAAGTCATTATGATATTTCTCTGTGGATGCCCAACAGATAGTTCCCAGTACAGCAAGCCACTGATAAAACCAATAACTCTAAACCAAAAGAAATCTGATCTCTCTCAATACTGACAAAGATTACTACCACTTCACTAAACATTTAGCTATCTTCTGTATCTTAGAGCAAGCAAGGGGAGAATGGTCTGTGATTAAAGCAAAACACCTTGAGGTTCACAGCAGCATCAGGGTTAAAAGCCAGCCTTCTTGGGTGGGCATGTGCACATGAGGAGAATAGTCCCAGGTCAGGATGCAGGGCTAAAAATTGTTGAGTAGATATTCAAACTTGGGCTCTTGAGAAAGCCTGAAGACCCTCTAACTTGAGTCTGAATGCCAATATAGCACTCTTTCAGCTCTGGAACCCGAGTCTTTGAACCTGAATCAAATGGATCAGAACAGCTGTGGGCTTTTTATCCCCATTTACACATGTCCAGTGTCTTGTGCCTCTACTAGGAGTCAGAAGTGGAGAGAACGCCTATGTTACAGGGCCATGGGGAGAGTCAGTTTATTAATGTTTAAAATACCTTGAGTGCTTCTATCTAGAGCAATTTTTAAGTACTGTAATAAAGAAATTAAACTATATCTCAGGGTAATTGTCTTGAAGTATGAGTAAAGCTAGCATAAACTGAAAATAGATTCACGAGTAATCAAATCACTACAATTTATTTTAAAGGCCTAGCTGATCCTGAAAATTAACAGCAGTCATTCCTATGCTTCAGTTGAGCATATCTGTCATACCTTCAAATAAAGATTAAAAAATGATGAGATCAGTATAAAAATGAACAACATTCATGTAAAGGATTTCTCCCATCTCTTATGGAAAGCAAACAGCAATTTTCAGGTCCAAAAGAGAATCATATTGAGGAGAGGCAGAGAAACGCTACTGTCAAAAACGGTTCTAAATCTTGCTAAGAAGATTGCTTTCTTGCATATATATCTTTTTAATCAGACCTTTTAAAAAACACAATTAAGAGGCTTTTACTAATTTTTACTTCTCTTTGTGTGGCACACCTAACTTATCGAAAAGACACAGATGCTATTCCTTTGAAAAACTGTTTACCAACCTACAGTTAATTACAGCTGTGCAAATACATTGCACAAAGGCACAGATGTTACTAACTGCATGATTGGAAAGCAATTGATTATACAGGTATCAGTATAAGATTCCTTTCCTGCATCCTGACCAGTCAAGAACTCAGTCTCTAAGAACCAGAGTGAAAATTGCAAATGTTTCTTGTAAACAATACACATTTGACATTAAAGTCACAATTTAGTCTCTAACTGCCAATTAATGGATAAATAGATATTTTGGTTTTAGCAGCTAGCATCCTTATGCTGCAAATTACATTAAACTGACTCTTTACCACACCAATTTATTCTACCCAGGAGTAGCAGAGAAGGCAAGGACAAAGCCTCTCTGAAGAAAACACAAGGGCTTTATTGTTGTCTATCTGAAGTGCTTCAGAGAAAGTTATTCAAATGGGCAGCGTGTAACTACAGTAAGCCCTCGATTTTATAGACCCTGATTTAGTGGACTTGGGGAACAACAGACCTCTCTTCCCCGCCCTGCCCAAAAACAAGAGACTCACCAGAGCCGCCACGGATGCCTCCCACCAGAGGTGGGGTAAGTACATGGACAGATTGGCACTTGTGTACGCACCCCACCCTTGGTGGGAGGTGCGTGTAGTGGCTCCTTCAGGCCTGCAGAGTGGCCCCTGCAAGCCACGTGTGGTGGGGTTGGCTCCAGCTGCACCGGCAGGGTCCCAGCCACACAGTGGGGTGCAGCAGCTCCAGCAAGTGGCAGTTTATTTGTTTGTTTTCAGGGGAGAGAAGGAACTGGGGTTGGGAGAGCCTGGTAGAGGTGGGTGGGCCGTAAACCCTTGGATTTAATGGACTTTTGAGAACAGCAGACAGTCCTCCCCTCCAATCAAGGGTTTACTCTACAGGGAAAGACAAACCATCCATTAGGTACACGCTACTTACAACACTGTCTGAAGACAGCAAGCTGGAGGCAGTGGGAGAGATCAGAGAGGAAAGTCAAGCTGGCCTTCCTCCCACCATTTCCCAAACAGCTTCCACACCTAGATGCCATCCTCCTCTCCAAAGACACCAGCATACAAGCCAGCTCTGCCAATTCTTTGTGGTTTTGTACGCTTGGTGATACACTCTCTGAAGAGCATGTTGCCACAGGACCTACTGCCTTGTTTCATGTATACCACTGATGCACTGGGAGTAGAACTAAGGGCACATGAACACCAGTAATTCTGGCATTTCTACCTTTTAATCACTTGATTTTGCAACCTCATGACATTTGTTCAATGCAGATTTTTTTGTAATTTAATAATTTTTAAAGCTGGTAACAACCATTGTATTTATCTTTGGGTAAACATAACCTCTCGTCTCCTAGGGTCATGTAATCTTTTTCCAAAGATGAATGACGTTTAAAAAAAAAATCACACACTTTCCACAGCAAGTGTGGCCCAGCCATATTTTCGAGCTTCGCACCATGTTTCTGCTTCAGACAGACACAGATGCATGACAGGCAACCATATCTGAGATTCAACATACTTAGAGCTGTGTGCTCCAATCTTTGGATTTCCCTGCAGATGCAGTGAGGTTCCCAGCTTTACTGTCACTTCTGGACAATAAAGGGCCTTTGCATACTAGGGAACATCTTTTGTTTTCACTGAGACAACTACAGACATAGAACTCTACTGACGACACCCTACCTCAGCTTTCTTAAAATGAGCAGCTCTCGGTGCTTCAAGGGAAGATAAAACTTCTCCGACCTTTCTAGCATTAATACATGCTATTGGCTGCAACTAAACTCATGGACCATGAAAAATCATATCTTAAGCAGAGTATGGTAGACCAGCAACATAAGTGGACGTTCTGTTCCTGCACAACCCCGTGTGAGTCAAATTTTGCATTACTCAGGGGAGCCAGGAAATTGATGAGCACTGCTTCACTGGTTAGCTTTCTAGCTCCTGTAAGCAGCAGAGCTGGGTGACAGGCTCCCAGCTCCCTACCCGTCACAGGAGACAGGAAACTGATCAGCTCTGCTGTACTGGTCAGTTTCCCAGTTCCTGTCAGTGGAGGCAGCCTGACTCTCCCCACCCCTGACAGGAGTGGGCAAACTGCTCCTGTCAGGGATGGCAAGTCAGGCTGCTGCTCCTGACAGGAGTGGTTTTCCCAATCCTGTCAGGAGCAGGTAGCTGGCACCTGGCTCCCTGCCACTCACAAGAGTCAGGAGACCAGCGCTGCTGCACTGGTCAGTTTCTTGGCTCCCCTGAGTGGCAGGCAGCCAGGAGCCGGCTCCCAGCCACCCAGTCAAGTTAACCAGAGATTCATGCAAACTGAGGGTGCTTATCTCAGGGTTCTACTGTGCTGGTTCTTGAACCAGTGGAATGAAAAACATGCAAATGATACTTTTGTATCTTTACCATGATTTTGAATGAAGTAGTTTAGTAACAACACTCTACAGCTAGAGAAAAGTAAATTGCCCTTTATTATTTCAAACTGGTCTATATCCAATGACTTACTCCTCCACACCAGCATTTAAACACAGTTCTCAGTTTCTCACAGCATTCAGCAAATTGTTCTCTTCCAAAACAAACTTCATCTTACTTATTGAATGGATAAAAGGATGTTTAAACAGTTAGATAAGCTACCTCAATGAACTATCTGACCACTATATATACAAATCATATGTCTGAAAATGAGAGAACTGCTATAATTTATTATTCTCTTTATTTTATGCACTAGTTTTAAAGTCCCAATATCCTGAGAGGTTACAGAAGCCACTTCTGATGACAAAGTCATATAAAAGGAAAAAGGATGCACAGAATAGTAAATCTGCCATTTACTTTTAACAACCGATTTCCTTTCAGCTGGTAGACTGTGCTTATCAGTTCATAAGAGGAATTTTCACTTTTGCTACACTCTCCTAAATGGCTTCAAATCCATGGGACAGCATGATCGAAGCCCTGCCAATAAGTAAAAAACTACACAGTCATGACAGTTGTGTCATTTTCTGAATACGTCTGAGGTTTAAATCTCAGCAGTAAAATCGATATTGCTATATGATCAAACGTCTCTTATCAGGCAGGCTGTGTCTACATTAGCAACTTATTTCCAAAAATCCAGTCCTTTTTTGAAAAAAAAACACAGAGCGTCTACACACAAAATGCGCTCTTTCCATCTGAAATTGAAAGAATGCAGCTCTTCTTCCAGAAGCCCTCTTCCGCTCCCAGATCAGGAAGAGTGCTTTCTTTTGAAAGATTCTTCTGAAAGCTTCTTTCGGGGGGCCGGGGGGGAAGCATGTGCAGAAACGTCGTGGGTCCTTTTTTCGAAAGAGCAATCCTCATGGTGCCGGAATTTTTGGATCCCTGGCTTGTTCTTTCAAAAGAGCGGGGGCTGTGTGGAGCTCTCTATCGAAAGAGCAGATCAAACTTTTGATCCACTCTTTTGAGTATGGACGTGCTCCTTCGAGTTTTTCTAGAAGAGATCTGTCAGAAGAACTTCTTTCAAAGGATCACTGTATTGTAGATGTAGCCGCAGAGACATGTTACTTTAGAGGACATTTTAACACACTTTATATGAAAAGACTTGACGCACATTATCATACACAGATTTTCTTCCTTACATAAAATGTAATGCATGCCCTGGAATCCAGTTAGAACAAGTCACCTTTGCAGTTTAACAGTTCACAACTTAAACTGTGGATATGAGAACAAGCATAACTCTTTTTACAGTGTCTCAGGATCAAAAAGCTCACCGTCTTAGCAGATGTGCAACGTGCTATATGACCATGAGTCATCATAGAGTTAGGTCAACTGCTTGGACCATTGGTTTCTCGTCTGGGCACTGATGGGGAATATGATGTGAACGTTTCTTTATGCCCCCTGAAAAGTCCATTACCAATGGTGAGGTCTTTGGTTTTGTTTTTACTGTCAAATCACACAAGTTCAAGCAGTAAAGAACACCCGAGTTAATTCTCAGAGGGGAGACTGAGTAATTGTGACCTTCCACACCCTAGCTGTTTCCCTCCCACACACAAACACACACACTTAAAAAGCTGAGTAACCACGTGTAAGAGGTGGTATCAAACAAACGGAAGCTGCTCTCTGGTATTTTAATGGCTCACAGAGGTGCTTCACTTCTAGTGAGGAGACTGATCCTGTAATCAAACCAGGAGATTTTTATAGCTTCGGAAGAATAGAAAGACACAAGAATCTCAAAGTAAGAGTTGAGAAGACCATTTCCTTTCTGAGGTTTAACAAAGGATTATCAAAATAGATTTTTAAAACACATTGAAACATGCACTATTTATAATATTTTAGTGACAGAACTTTAAAACATAATTTTTTTCTTCTTAATGTTTACATGGGGTCATTTCACATGCATAACTGTCATTTCAAGGGGTAGTTATTTTTCACTTATAACTCAATAGTCTGGACTGAGTTCCTTCCTGACAGCTAAGGCATTATCACAATATATACAGCCTGTGTTACGTTGTATTAAAGGGGGTATTTAGCTGTGACACTCAGTGTCTTTCTCCGGCCTGAAAAAGCATTCAGTGCATCTCAAAAGAATCCTTCTCTCACCAAGAGAAATCAGTACAATCAAAGACATAGCCTCACCACCTTGTCTCTAACACCTTGGGACCGACATGGCTAGCCCACCACAGTGTTGCCTGTCAGTACTTCAACCACTTCCGCTTTGACATGCCTCCAAAACTTAGTGGTCAAAGTAATTCTACCACATGCTTTCAGGGTATACGATCATACTCTAATCCAAAGGGGGAGTCTAAACAAGAGATTGTGATGGCTTTTTATTCAGAACTGAATGGCTAATGAATCCTTTCCTCGGTTCTGAAGAGCCCTTGTTCTGAAGCCTGGACTTAGGTTCCAATTTTTGCTTAGAGTCTGAGCAGGACCCAAAAGAAGAGAGTTCCTTTTCCGTTTCTTTCTACGAGAC
Organism: Carettochelys insculpta; assembly: GCF_033958435.1. Taxonomy (NCBI): domain Eukaryota; kingdom Metazoa; phylum Chordata; order Testudines; family Carettochelyidae; genus Carettochelys; species Carettochelys insculpta. Next base: position 3,527,311 of record NC_134149.1, on the reverse strand, counting down.
TGCAGCAAATGGAATCCAGGCAGACCTGAGCTAACTCTCTCCTTGAGACTCTTCAGACCCATGGAACTCCACAATCCAAGCTACTGGTACCCTGTCATTCTTGTTCTTTCACCAATTGTTCCTTCTGAGGAACCCAAAGACTCAGACTTTAATGTCAGCTTTAATGAGACTCGGGATCATCTAGTCTGACCTCCTGCACTCCCCAGCACCTGGGCCCCCTCACCGAGCCACTCAGTCTCCCTCTGCTGAGTCCCATCCCCCTACACCCAGACCAGTGTTTCCTGTGAGCTGTGCACTTGGGCGGCCAACCAGAAGAAACTCAGGTGCCCCCCAACTGATTACCATATGCTCACAGTCAGCAGATTGTGTTTCTATTGATGGTGCATGTATGCACATGCCTTGGTACATATAGCAAAATTTATTCTGCTCACAGGTGGAAAAAAAATTAGAAGGCATTTTGGCCCAGACTGCATCTGCTGAGCCCCAAACACCTTCACCTGGACCCGCATGCATCCTTAGCCACCACCACCACCATAAACCCACATGTGGACACCCCTGTTGAGCTGTTGAGCCACCCACACCTAGATTATGCCACATTTGGATGCCGTTGGGCTGAGCCAGTCTACGCACACCTGGTGCAGGGCTGCTAACACTTGTGAGTTGCTTCATTTACTACTCCTGAGGGAATTCTGGACCAAAAAAAATTAAAAATCCTGTGCACAATGTTTTAAAATCCTGAACTAATGTTCAGATTTTATTTGTCAATAAACAAATGTGGAGGCCCTGGCACAGCAATGGGGATGACAGGCCATAGGCTGTACAGAGTTGGGAATCTTTCATTTGGTTTAAAAGTTGAACATTAAACAAGCAATACTGTCACATACCTATTACTAGGGTGGAAGTTGTTTTGGGATGAAAACAAATAATTTTGTTGCTCTTTCACTCAAGTATATAACGTTGTCACCTCCTTTAGCAGGTTAATTCAATATTCATTTATCTCTGAATGTGTCCTGGTTCTCCTAATTGCTAACATTTGCAATATGCTAAATGCAGGAGTTCAGAGAACAGCAGTAGCTATTCTGTGCCAGTATCTCAATTCAGTTGGCAGTTTGACACAGCAGGAGGATCTAGTGAGATCTTCCTTTGCAGCAGATGTCCTCCAAAAAGGACATCTGGGAAGATTCTTACTACTGTAACACCTCTTTATGATCAAACAACTACAGTTATTGCTAAATAGTAACTTTTCTGAACTACCAAATAAGTTTGTGTGCATTTTTCATTCACTGGATAATTCTGTCACTTGTCTTATTTTTAGCCACTGATTTCTTCTTCCTAGACGTCTAATTTTGGGAATCATCTGCAGAAAATATTGAACTAAATTTCTGTGGTATTTATAAATTCAGTATTTTAGACCACTTTATGTAGAGCTTTTCTGACTGGATTTCTGCCATGCTCCATCTTCTACATTATTGAATTATACATTTGCATTATCTTCAGTATTGTGTGCATTTAAAAATTATCTTTTTGTTTCCATCTCAATGATTTCTAACCTATCTGTGCAGTTGCTAACTTGTGCCACATGGTGCAATGTTTATAAACGGATGGGTCTTTAGCTTGTCAAACACCTGTGATATTTTGATCAACACTACTGAAATATCCAACTGACAAATAATTCCCCAACTTTCATTATTTTCAGGGTTCTGTTTGAAATCAAATCTCTCAACCCGCTCTGTGAACGTAAAAAAGATTAATTGTAAAACTGATTGCATGCTTCAAATATATTTATAATGAAGTACAGAAAAAACAATAATGGCCTCCCATTTAATTAATTTGCTCTAGCACTATTTAAAGATGGAATTCTAATGATCAAAGATATGTGAACAGTTTTTCTTCTTCAGAGTTTGTTCAGTACTACAACACAGTGTTTGTGCCACACAGGCGGCATCTTCTGGAAAGAAATGACTAGCGCTGCACGCATGGCTCTCTTGCAGAACTACATGGTGAAGTATTATATAAGAAGCTGCTCCTCTAAGTGCTGTTACTTTCCTCCACCTGCCAGTCAGTGAAGTCTGAGATCTTTGCTTCACTGGTTTTCTAGACTAGCTTTTAATCCATGTATTTAGATAACTGTTGTTTAAATTGTAAAATTGTTAACGCTCCTTTTTTCAGGTTCCTTCTGTCAGCTGGCATCATGTGGCCACCCTTCAGCACTCTAGGTCAGCACAAGTCTTAGCACTGAAAGAGAACCTGATCAGATCACCGCCCCTTTTGAAAAGTGACCACCTGGCTGTATAAAGTAACATCCATTTCCTGCCCTTTTACAGTCTATGCAGACAAACAAAAAACAGAACATTATATTTGGGGTCAGGAAGGAATTTCCCACACCCCTCCCCCAACCAATTTGCAGAGATGCTTTTCCCCTCCTTAGCAACTTGGAGCATGGGTCACTTGCAGGGTTAAGCTAGCGTAAATGGGGGATTCTCTAACATGAATACTTTAAGCCTTGATTGAAGGACTTCAACAACTCATTCAGAGGAAGATCTGCGTGCTGCCGATAGGTGTTGGTGGGGTGGGGATTAGTTCCAAGAGACTCATGGAGTGCCAATGTGCCTAGAGGGTGGGGGCCCATGGGGTGGAGGGTGGCCTGAGTGGATGGGTGGGAGCCCCAATGCACAAGAGTTGGGCAGATGGCAGAACAGGTCCCTTGTAGACTCCCGCACAGCATTGAAAAGATGGGGGCAGGAAGCAAGGGAGGGGGGTTTCCAGGGCTGGTCTGACCTGGCCTCAACCACTACTGCAGGGGAAGTGAGTGAGCTCCTCTCCCAGCCTAGCCGGACCAGCACCTGAGCCCAGCACAGAGAAAGACACTGACTGGCATGGGGCTAGGGAGGTCCAGATACATCAAGGTTGGACAGATGAAGGTGGGTCTCACTTGGCACCTGCCTCCCCAAGCCACCTCAGCGATTTACCACTTGACAGCTCTTCAAAATGCCCAAAACAATGTCCCTGCACTACGAAAGGGGGTGCATGACCCCCTTCCAGCTTTCTTTTCAGAAAGTCACAGTGGCAGACTTCCTCCAAGAGTAATTCTTGAAGTGGGAAACCCAATTTCAGATGGGAATTTCTCTCTTTCTTGAGGCAATAATCCCCCAGCCTAAACCAATAAAAGGGAAATGGTACAAAATACTGTAGTGATCATAGGCAAATAGGCATGTGTAGGGAGACCAGGATTCAGCTCCCGGCTGGCAAGTCAGTCAATTTCTCTCTGCTTTAATTCTGCATATGCAAAGTATGGATAATATTGCTTTCTTTCCTGTCTACCCTAAGGATGTAAAAGTCAACCAATTAACCAGGGATTTTGTGTGTCTGAAAATTGTGGGTACTGGGGGGGGTGCTCTTTTTTTAAAGGGGTACTTTACTAAAAAAAAAAAAAAGTTGAGAAACACAGAAGAACTCACTTTAATTGGTTTAGCAGCCAGCAGAAGGGATCCAGCTGTTAAATCAATTAAAGTAAATCTATTCTTTCAGCACGGCAGCTTGTTAGGAGCTGCCCCAGCCATGATGTTTGCAGGGGGAGTAGGAGGGCTGGGGACAGCCATGCAGCTGCAGTGAAGATGGCCTGGCAAAGGAGCAGCAGGGGGCGGCAGCGCACAGAGCTCCTGGTTAAATTAATCCTGGGTTTGGGTGGAGGCAGCTAGGGTTGCAAGGGGGGTTAGGCCTGGAGGCATGTGGGGGGCAGTCTGGGGCTGAGAGGGGTTTAAGACGGGGGTGGGGCTTTGCGGCTGTTTTGTGTTCAGCACCCGGGACATGTAAAAAAATTGCTGTGTGGCCCCGATGAAAAATGGTTGGACACCCCTGGCCTATACAGCCTGTAGTACACGGGAGCCCTGATCCCCAATTGATTCTGAGGAACCTAGACAAACCAGCTGCATGGCATAAGGCAACTTCCTCTGTCAATTGTAAAGACATAACTGTTTCACCTCCACCTAATGAAAAATGTTTCAGATGCACAAAATGAGCATTTGTTTTTTCGTGGTGAACCAGTGACCATGATACATATCAAAGACTTTACCTCCTAAACAATCAGTGGATTATCATTAACTTCTCTGTCTGATATTCAGCAGCTTACACAATTAGGATTGTGTGTTCTTCATCCAGTTAAAAATCTCCACTTCACTGATATAGTCATCACAATCAACACTCACCTGAAAGCATGAGAAATGCCAAGGACTGAATGAGATTAGGGACTGCTCTTCCTTCTCACCTCTAGAGAAGGTTGCTTTGTGCCAATACTTGTATGGCATCTGTTCCATGCAAAAAAATTTCAGACTTGAGGCTGTCAACAGAAGGCCGTTCATGAAAACTAGCTTCAGTCAATATAATAAAGTTACAAAATTTAGATATACTGGAACTAATTAATGTTTTTTGGCATTCCCTAGCAATTCATTTTCACTAAGCAACTGAAAACTAAAGAATAACTGCAAATTAATTTGATATTCAGAATCATCAACTAATATGCAAGGCTTGCTCATATCTACTAAATAGGATCCCAGTTCCAGAAACCATTTAAGCCTCCTCTTGAGTAGCTTTCCAAAACAGCAATGTTTTCCTAAATCAGGATATTTATGCCTCTCTCAAAATGAGAGATAAAAGATGTCAAGATCCATGAGTGACAAAGTCTATATTAAGAATGGACCAAATGGTAGGTAAATATTTAGTATAAATTCTTCCATAGAATTAATGTGTATAGAGAGTTACGAAAAGAACAGATCTACATAAGTATCCTAGTTTTTTAGTTAGAAAACTTTCTTTTCTCAATAGAATACCATGAATAGAAAACATTTTATATGCATTCTTTGAAATATAAGCATATGGCAAATCAAATGTTCTTTTAATTCATGTAGCTTATTTCCCTAGAGCTTCTTCTGGGTGGAAATTTGATAACTGTCCAAACAGACTCACGAGAACTATAAAGAAAGAAATTGGCACCTGTGTTTAAAATGTTCTCTTTACTGAATTAACTCAGATTACTTTTAGAAATCCAGAAGACAGACATCTTTATACTTCAGTAAAGACAGTCTAGAAACTCAATGTTAGATATGTGGTAACTTCCATTATTATACAAAGAGACATTGAAATAATTTACTATACATCCTAATTTAGTTTCTAGTATCTATGCTGCAAAATTTGTGTTTCTCTCTCATTCGGTGCATAAGATGAGTAACTATTCAGTTCTACTTCCTGGTTTTCATGTAGCACAGAGGCAATGTTTTGGGACTACTTTGGTTAAAAAGCCTAAACTTTTCTATTTTGAACTGCAATGAAAACATTTCTATCAGTTTACATCTTTTCAAAATGTATATTTTAAGCCAACTCAACCAAAAACCATTAGTGCAGCTCACATTCTGAGAAATTATTATTCCAACACCACCGTCGTTACTCAACAGACTGGAGTTCTTTACGCAGCAGATCCAAAGAGCTTTCCTTTTGTCATGCCGGTTCAAAAGGACAAATACTGTGTGTGTGTTTTCTTTGCATATGGGTTAAAATAATTAAATCTGAATTTGGAAGCAGATCTGCTTCTGACAAAAGTGAGTTTTTATAGCTTTTTATTCCTGCTAAATCTGAAGAATACCCCCGGTCTGAGTGTTTTGCATTCTATCGCATGGCATGTATACCATAAACACCACTGTGAAGTTCCAATCAGCTACAGTTGTACTACTCCAGAGCAGACAAGTAATTTGCACAGGAGGTCAGTGACAGCACAATTTGAAGACACAGCAGGTACTACTAAAGCCTAACATATCTCAAAGAACTTTTATTATTGGTAATGCACAAGATGGAAAGAACCAAGCATGGCTATTAGAACTCAAGTTGAGATTGCAGGGCTACCAAGTGGGGCAAAAAGTTTACTTGCACACCAATCACAGCTGATATATAAACTGCTGAAAGACTGAACATAATTTCTTTCCCGAGCAAAACTATTTCAAATTAAGAGCCCAATTATACACAGTCCTTCATAGTACTGAATAGTTGCCCAATGTCTAGCTATACGTTTTTCTATGGGCCAAAATCACAACACACAGAAAACAAGGAAGCTCATGTCACCTATATATGCTAAGTACTTGAGAGACTTCATGAGTGACTACGTAAGTCAGTTTAGAAACCTGGTGCCCTAAAGGATTAGACCTTATCGGGTTCCAGGAGATAAATTTCTACTTTCTACAGCTCTTACTATCAGCTAAAGCAACAGAAGTTTAAAGCCACTTCAAGATCACTGTGCAAACATCAGAGTGCAATTAATTTCTGAGCACAGGAATAAATTAATAGGTATTTGTCTGGATCCTTCCTCAGAATTTTAAGTTTGTACAATGCCTTCCTTTAAACCAGGGGTCACAAAGTGTGCCAGCCACCCCCGACAGAGCAATTGCACATTCCAGCCTGGAAGGGAGGAGAGGCCCCCGTACTCCTCATGGCAGGGGAGCCTCAGGGAAGTAGAATGCACTCAGTGAGCGCACTAACTCCCCTTCCTGCAGCTCACACCACCACATGGAGACCCCACCACTGCTGCTGCCCCCTAACAGGCCCCTCTGAGGCCGCACGCCTGGGGGAAATGACGCAATGAGGAGAGGGCAAGGTGGTGGCAGCAAGGGGTGGGGCTTGGGACACAGCCTCCCTTCCCTCAGCCTGCTAGTATTCCCAGGCAGGACTAGGCAATTGCTCCAGCCAGGGATGACCTGTGGGCCATGAGTTTGGGACCCCAGCTTTAAATATTTAAGTACTTTATATCAAAAACTGCTCACACTCAGTAATAAGTGATAACGGTCCCATAAATGCAACGTATAAGGACACTACAAGATGTATTACAGCTACGGAGAGCCTGACTTTTCTAAACGTACAGTGCCTAAACCGAAAAAGACACCTGCTTTTGTAGGTACACCAATAATGAGTAAAGGTTACCAACTGTAAGACTGATTTCACCCATTCTTTATGCTATGGATTGGCTTCTCATTTTCTTCTAGGTGCAAAGCGTTAGTTTTAACCTACAACATTTTGTTGCAGTTTCTAGAACATAGGCACCATCCATCTCCTTCTCCTCTTTGTACCCATCCTGAGATCATCTGAATCTCTTTTGAGAGGTCTCCTAACCAGACACTCAAGGTGTGGAGGCAGTGGTGCTGAAAGCCACCACAAGACTGGGGGAAGGGTGCAAGCAGTGGGGCCTAGAGCATTCAGCCCTCAGGGCCACGCAGACCACAACGCTGGGCTACCCTCACATCCCATAGCCACGTGCAGCTGGAGCAGTGGTGCCTGAAGCTCCAGCTGCCACCACTGCCAAAGTAGCAGTGGCAGCATCCCAAGCTCCAGACCCCTTTGAAATGCTCAGCCTGAGGGCAACTGCCCCCTTTGCCCCTCCGCCATGTCAGCAGACCTGTCTGGAAGAATTGTGCTCCCATTGGGGGATCCCCAGTTAGCAGCCACAGAATACCGTGATCTGGCAGTCCAGCTGACCCAGTTGGTTCAGTTTCAAAGCAGAGAGCAAAGCTCATCTTCTAGGCCAAACTTCTGGTTAAATAAATAGTATTCAATTGTGGACCACAGTGTAAGTAGCTGACTGATCACATGGAGCTGACTGCTCCTACAGGAAGTTACGACTCTCCATTGCAAGAAAACCTATATATATGTGAGTAAGAGAAGATGGATGGAAACTAGGGGAAGCCAGCCTTGCTGCCATCATCAAAGGCTGTTAATACACAAAATGAAAAGAACCACCTGACAGAAGGGATATGCAGGAAAAGAAAAACTGGAGGTGATAGAAAGAGACTATTTGCCTAATATTGCTTCTGTACAAAGGGAGTTGCTATACTTGCTAAATGAGAAAGCATGATCGGGATTAAAAACTGTCCACATAACAGTCTGTTGACATGCGTATCCACAGTATGTAAAAGTCTGAGAGTCCCTGACCTACTCTAAAGCATTTCTGTTCTGCCATTTTTATTGGTGTCTTCCATTATATGTAACATACCCATATGCCTAGCAGTGAAAATGCCATAGATTACTAAAATGAAAGATAACACATCTAATGTGTTTTCCATCAAAAATTTAAAGTGTTTTCCATCAAAAATTTAAACTGCAAGGTAGAAAATAAAGCATTGTCCAATAAAGTCAATTAGCCAAATATTTTCCGGTACGCTGCTCCCATTTAGGACAGAGGCAGAGACTACAAATTCAGTCATAAATAATTCACAGAATATCTTTACCTCCACATAGTTTCACAACTACTTGCACCCAGTAGACAGAATATCCTAAGACATTTCCACTAGCACCGAATGTCAGATGAAATCAGATTACAGAGAAATTAGAAACAGAAAAGTTTACTAACCCACTCCTCAGATAAAAGTTATTTCTCAAATGATCTTCCATTGGTGGAGCAAGTCAGGCGGGGGGTACAAAGATCAAGAAAAACTTTATTTTCTGCATAGGGTTTAAGGACTGCCTTTGGAAAGCACAAATGATTAATCAGGAACTTTAAAGACAACTGTCCACTCTTAAGCTATTTGGTACTCTATCTATAAACTTAGAAAATAATCAAGTCTGAAAAGGCCAGCTTCAAATGATTTTCATAGTAAAATATTACAGGACTGTCCAATTACAAAAATTAATTTAGGGCTGCACTTATCCAAAATGAAAGGTATAGAAAGGATATAAAAGCCTTTGTTCATCTGTATTTGAGGTGGCCCTTCCAAACACATATCCGGCCTGCTAAGTCAAAGAAATGCAAAGGGACATGAGCCCTCCTACTAAGCAGCTCACCACAACTTCCCTATTCCAACAGAGAACTTCACTTCATGGTCCCTATAAAGTAAGATTTTATGCACACTAAATTATTCTAGCAGTAGGAAGCTATTCTGAATCTTCCTTCCACTAAAAAAATGTAGAGTATGGAAATTCAAAGTTAGAGTTATATTATAAAACAAATTCCAAACACACAAACCCTCATGCAGATAAATCTCAGCCTTAACCATGTTCCTGTAATTCCATTAACTTTTTGCTTTCTAAAATTTGTATAACATAGTATTTATATAATCTGCAGGTAAAATGGGGAAAATCTGAACCTCCAAGCACTGGTATTTTACATGTTTCCAGTACTAACCATGATGCTTCATCATCATGCTAAGCCTTTGCTCTTCCGATCTATGTGCTACAATGGTATGAGTTCGGCTTAGAAGTTTCAATACACAGATAACCTAACAGAGCTTTTTATCTATACATATGGAACATACAGAACAGAATGGAGGCTATTTGTACTTAGCAATTCCTGATTATATGTTTTTCCTATGAACTGAGTATAAGCTGTACAAAAGTTTAAAGACTACGCACACACTAAAAGGGTTTTTGCAGCTACTCATGAAATAAATTTGTGTAATTAATAAGACTGTCTTAGAGCCTCCTATTGGTGTCAAAATGGTACAATAAAGGCAAAGTTGGGGCTACTTTGGTGACTTTATGTGGACTTTCCATAGTTTCCAATATTTGAATTATTCTTCCTACTAAGAGCAGAAGAAATCTCTGTGCAATCTCAACCGCACATTAACAAAAATTTGAAAATTAGCATACAAGTGATTTAGTAGATTATCACATTGTTTGTGTGGATGGGCTATTTGCTTTTACATACAAATTAAATAATAGAAAAGGAAAATTATGGTCATAATGCAGCTGAAAACATTATAGCTAGAGTACATTCCCTACCATAAAGTCTGTTTCCAACTCCTACACTACAACAAAAACAAAAAAACCCTTCCCACATTACATGGTAGATGATGGTTTGAGATTACAGACAAACTTTCCCACAGTGCTAATTTTAACATAACTTTTGGAGCTTGTTCCACCAAACTCAGAGCTGTTTGCACTTTCTTAAATCAAACCTCATGCATTTATTTTAACACTGGCCAGCAGTAGGTAACACTTTCATAGTTGCTAAGATGAACTTGATTATCCTACTAGTAATTAGGAATTTAAAAATGGACAGAAAACATTTCTATTTCCTAATATTAATGACTTCTTTCATATCTTCTTTAATGGGAGTCACAGAACAGTAAATCATGCAAAGGGGAACATGCAGAATAAGTCCACGTTAAACTTGAATCTTTTGCATTCTAGAAGAGCTTTTCATCTTTCATGAACTGGTTTTCATAAAAAAAATAGCCTCAAGCAGAAGATAATTCTACGCAGATGTACTAATTAACACTTAAGGAAAACGTGCTTTAAGTATTCATGAGTATACCCGGGGTCTGGGTACTGGATTAAAGACACAGTACAGGTTAAAACTCCCAAATCTGGCACCTTCTCCTCCAGCAACATCCGTCACCAGGCAGGACCGTGGATCTTGCAGGATCAGAGAGTCCCATGCCTGGGAGGAGGAGGGGCCAGCCAGAACAGCAGCAGGATCCCAGGGCAGGGCAGTCACAGCTGGTCTGGCTGAAAAGGGGGGCTACAAGCAGCCAGGAGAAGCAGTAGGAGGCAGTGGCCCAGGCTGGTAAGATGGCATCTCATCGCTGAGGCTGCATGAGAAGCCATGGCCCCAGGACCATGAGGGAAGCTGTGGCCCCAGGACGCTACAGCTGGGGAGCCTGTGTGAGGGAAGAGAGCCCAGGACCCAGAGCTGAGGCCAGTAGGGGGGCAGACTTGACCACTCCTTGTCTGGCAAAATCCCTGGTCTGGGACTGACTGCTCAGGTCCAAAGGGTGCCAAATGAGGAAGGCTGAAACTGTAGTGAAAGGAAACGTACTCTTACATGAATGCTAATTTTGGAAAACAGGGCCTCAAATAGTATCATTGACCTTGTGGGGCTAGACTACAACTCCTTCCCTCTTTAAACAGTCTTTAAGATAAGGAGATGAGCAACCACATAAATAGAATTTGTAGAAAGAAAGTGCCCAAAATGCTTATCAAAGCAATACAGGAAATTTCTCTGAAGAGAAGTCACACCTGGGGACAAAACTAAAAGAAAAGGCTCAGGCTAAGACTTCTCAGTCATTTTCCACAAAAGTTCACTTGCTTCTAATTTTTAAAACTGTACCATCAATATTGACATATCGCGAAGGGAGATCAAGTGCACTGGCAAATTAAAATGATATAAAAGTATGGCTTGATGTCTGTCTGTGACAAGAGAAAACCGATGACATCATGTCTTTGAAAGGAGAAATTCAACAGATTTGTACAAAAATTGTGCAGCTCTTTAGCAAAAATTGGTACTAACTTTGTCCTTGCAAATGTTAGCACTAGCCTGGCCTACTTTGCTGAAAGTTCATTATCCATCACCATTTTTGGAAAGCACATAATTATAGTGTTTGGGTATACATTCCATAAATACTTACAAGCTGAATCTAATCATACTCAAAATATTGTTACTAGCAGTTTTGAAATCTCCTTTACTCTACACAGAATTCTCCAATATGCAGCCTAAAATCTGTTGTATTAATTTCTTCCTTAATTTCACAGGTATGACTATAAAATGAAGAAAAAACTTGAGAACAGTAATTGTATATTCCATTTTTTATGGCACAGAATGTTCTATTGTAGCTGTGCCTCCTGGGATACTGGCACAAAGAGCCTTCCAGAGTTTATGGGCATAAACTTCCTTGGAAGAATTCTCTTACTTTTCACACACCACTCATCAAATTCAGAAAGAAAGAAAGCAAAAAAAAAAACAACACAAGTGACATTTAAACTAGCTAGAGAAAAAAGAGAAACAGATGTTACTAGAAACATTAGACAACTATGAAGGTACCAATTTATGTTTATTTTACAAAACCTGAGCTTTTCACAAAAACTAAGACATACCAATAATAGGATGTCACCATGCAAGACTGAAATAACTTGTCCTGAAAACACTGTGGAATCAATACTGTAGACCATCACACCCATTGGGGAAACTTTTGGGGCAGATAAGCATATGTACAGGTAAACCACAGCAGCTGTACCTCTGAAGCACTGCAGTGAGGACGCTCTCTCTACACCAACAGAAGGGGTTGGGTTCTCTGTTGGTACAAGTGCTCCTCCCTCCCTGACAGGCAGTAGCTAGGCTGACACAGCGCCCCTCAACCCACTACTGCCTGCACAGGGCACTTGACTGGGTGCCTGAGTCACTCTGGGGTGTGGACTTTTCACACCCCTAAGAGATGTAGCTCTAACCCCCTAACTTCCTAACGTCCCCAGGCCCAGGGAGTTTCCCAGCCCCCCGGAAATGGGCATTTGGTGCCTAATTGTTTTCAGGCTTATCTGACCCCAACCCGCAACCTGCCTCAGGACGCTGGGCTGAGGGGAAACGCCTGGGCCACGTCGCGCGTGGTGACCCCAGGCACTCGGGCCAGACGGTCTAGCACACGCCGCAGCTGGACGCCCAACACCCCCCGTTTAAGCGGCGCTCCCCAGAGAGCGAGCGAGCGGGCCCGCCGGCCTCCCCTCCCCTCCCCCGCAGCGCTCGGGCACCGCAGACGCTCCCCGCTCCAGAGCAGCGGCTTGGAACCACGCGGAGGCCCGAGGTGCGGCGGCCTGGGAACAAAGCCGAGGCCGGGAGCGCGGAGGGGACCCCGGCAGGCCGAGCAGCAGCAGCCGCGCCCGCCCCTCCCGAGCGCGGGGCTCCGCAGCGGTGCCGCGGCCCGCCGCCCCTCAAGGCCCCGCCGCCGCCGCCCCGCCAAGGCCCTGCCCAAGGACTCGCAGGCCGCAGCCGACGCCCGCGGGCGCCACCAGCCCCCCTCGCCCCGGCCCGCCCGCTCACCTGCATGCCGGGCACCTGCACGGCCACCGGCGAATGGGCCATGGCGGCCGGGCGCTGGCTGCGGCGCTGGCGGCGGCTCCGCCGGAAGGGCTGCCTGCGGCGCGGCCTGCAAGGACAAAGCCGGCGGGAGGCTGGTGAGGTTAGGCCCGGCGCGGCTCCCCGCCCGCGCCCGCGCCCCCGCCCGGGCCGCTCTCCCGGCTCACCTGGCGGGGGTCGCTGGGGGCGCCTAGCGCCGCTCTCCCATGCCCGCCCGGCGGGGCTCTAAGCGCGGCCTGGCCGGCGGCTGCCGCCCGCGCTGCCCATGGCCCCCGGCGGGGCGGGCGGGAAGGTCCGGCGGCGGCGGCGGGCGGATGGGCTGGGGCTGGGCCGCGAGGCTGGGGCTGGGGCTGGGCTCAGGACGCCGCGGCGGCCACCGCCATGTTGGGCTCGGGGAAGCGGCTGTGCTGCGGCGGCTCCGTCCTTCCGTCTGCTCGGCTCCGGCCGCGCGGGGTGGAGCTGCCGGGACACGGCCCCGCGTCACCCGCCGCCCGCCTTCGGGCCGCCCACGGGGAGGGAGCCGGGGCTGGGGCCGCGGCCGCCGCTGGGAGGTGGATGGAGACGGTGAGGCCGGGGTTGGGGGGGCGTTGTGGGTGGAAGGGGGCTGGGTCGGGGTGGGGTTTGGAGCCCCATACGTGGGGGCGGGGGGGAGAAGGGAGCCCGTGGGGCTGGAGCCGGACGGGTACTGCGGGGAGAGCGAGCTGGAGCCCCACCCGTGTGGGGGAGGGAGCCTGTGGGGCTGGAGGGGGCTGGAGCCGGAGGTGGCACTGCAGGGGGAGGAGGGCTGGAGCCCCACCCGTGTGGGGGAGGGAGCCTGTGGGGCTGGAGCTCACACATGAGGCAGTAGCAGGGCCCAAGGTAACTTTTTTCAGATCCAGTAGGAACTTGAGCCATGCCCCCTCCCACACACTGTGCAATTGGCAGCCTGGGCTGGGCCTCTGGGCCCTGGCAAAGTGTATCCACCCCCCCACATGGGGGCTTTGGGCCCTCTCTTTTCCTAAGGAAGGTGTTAATCAACTGCAAGGAAACTATAAGCAGTCCTGTAGCACCTGAGAGACTCACAAATGTGTTAGGTCATGAGATTTTCATACCCACAAAAGCTCAAGACATAATAAATTTTAGCCTCTAAGGTGTTACAGGACTGCTTGTTTGTGAAGCTGCAGACTAATGTGGCTACTCCTCTGAGATTATGAGGAAACTACATTCAGCTGTTTGTGGTATTTAGTTTCTTAATGAAGGGGGGGAATGTATGCAATAGATACTGGAGATCCTTTGAGGCCTTCTGTCCAGAATGGTTATTGCCTAGTAATTGTGGCCTTTTGTAGACTTCACTATATTTAACTTAAAGAGAGGTGTATTTAACTTGACATCCTGAAAACATTTAAGGATGCAAGTCTTACTCTTTGATTTGTTCACCCAGTCATCCTCAGTTCTTCCACAGCCTCCTCTTAGGAGGTTGCAAAGGTAGCATGTCCTCTTTTTATTGGCTTTCCTGGCTGGGCACTGCTAGTATGGTGAAGCTAGTGCTCACCTTCTTGTGGCTCAGTTTCTTGGCTCAACCAGCTGCCTCCACTATAACATTCAACCTCAACTTACATTCTTCTTTTTGAACTTAGAATCATAGCACGCTAGAACTGGAAGGGACTTCAAGCGGTCATCAAGGTCAGTTCTCTGCCCTTAAATATCCCCAGTGATGGAGATTCCACAACCTCCTTAGGTAATTTGTTCCTGTGTTTAACCACTGTGACAGTTAGGAAGTTTTTCCTGATGTCTGACCTAAACCTCCCTTGCTGCAGTTTAGATCCACTGCTCCTTGTCCTATCCTCAAAGGCCAAGGAGAACAATTTTTGTCCTTCTTCCTTGGAACCATCTTTAACACTTGATTGAACTCCACTGTGTTCCCATTGGCAGACATCAAGACATAGCAACTCTTTTTTAAACATTTATCCTATCCCCTAAGATGTGAATTTACTTCTGAGTTTATTCTTCCTTAGCAATGATTTTTCCCCCTTGAGGATGATTTTTTTTTCAATTGTCCAGCTCCAGTTATTGTGCTCAGTTGTCACAGAACCTTCTGAGCCTGCTTTTCCTCCTTCCTGCAAAGGGCAATTCTGGTTTGTCTCTGAAGGGAAGGAAAATGGTGCTTCAGGTGAAGTTTCCCTGTGCTTTGCACCGCGCAGTCACATGAAACCTACGATAATGCATCTACAAAAGGTCTAAATTGCCTTTTCCTCCAAAGTGGTCTATTTTGCTGCAGTGTGTCATTTACTCCATTTCCTGTACATTACTCCATAATCCATATGTGCTCAGATATAGAGGAATTGAGATGGAATTGAATCAGGCAGTACTTTTTCAGCTCTAGATCAAATGTTCTGTTTTTATATAGGACTGTGTAGGATAAAAGCATTTGGCAAATCTAATTACTTTGTAAACTTACCTGTATCCAGCATGCTGGACCTTTGCCCCTCTCTCTTTCTCCAATATTAAAATTGGGTCCATCATCCTTATAGAAAACTCCTGTGCAACTGGAAAGACAGAGGGTTACATAGCCATTGTTTTAACTTGGGTCAGGATTATATCCTGCATGGGGATAGCAGCCTTTTTGTTCATGTAGGCCATACTGTGTACATTAAGGTATTACTATCCACTCATGGGAAATCCTTTCCAAAGACAACAGACCACCTCCATGCACATGTGAAAACTATATACCCTTAAAGCCCTGCTTGGATGTGAAGTCCTTGAAAATTGATAGAGGTTCCTTAGGTTCATAGGTTCCTTAGTGCACTTCCAAGGCTGGGAAATGGTTGACTTCATCCAATCCAAGGGTATAGGAACCAGGGAGGATAGTTACATATCTCAGACCTATTCCAAAATAGTAACAGAGAGGGAGCCGTCCTAGTCTATATACTATCAAAACAAAAAAAAAACAGTCAAGTAGGACTTTGAAGACTAACAAAATAACTTATTAGGTGAGCTTTCATGGGACAGACCCACTTCTTCAGACCATAGCCATACCAGAACAGACTCAATATTTAAGGCATAGAGAACCAAAAACAGTAATCAAAGTTGACAAATCAGAAAAAAATTATCAAAGTGAGCAAATCAGAGAGCAGAGGGGCAGGAGAGGTCAAGAATTAGATTAAGCCAAGTATGCAAAAGAGCCCCTGTAATGTCCCAGAAAATTTGCATCCTGGTTCAAACCATGTATTAATGTGTCAAATTTGAATATGAGAGAGAGTTCAGCAGTTTCTCTTTCCAAAGCAGACTGAAAATTCTTCTTCAATAAGATGCAAACTCTTAAGTCATTAACAGAATGACATGCCTGTTCTCTCCTACAGACAACCTCCCAACCTTGTGAGGATTCTTACCAATAGCCACAGTCTATACCGCAGGAATACCAGTCCTGGGACTTTTTCTTGCAAGAAAGCCCTCTTCCAGCTTTGTCCATATATCTATTCTGGCGATACCATCACTGGACCTAACCAGGTTATTCACAGAATTATGGGCACATTCTCATGTTCCTCAACGAACATCATATATGACATCATGTGCCAACAATGCCCAGATGCTTTGTACATTGGACAGACTTCAAACTCTCTCAGACAAAGAGTTAATGAGCACAAAACAGACATCAAAACATTCCTGATCCACAACCCAGTTAGTCTACATTTTAATGGAGTGGGCCATTCTGTTAATGACTAAAGAGTTTGCGTCTTATTGAAGAAGAATTTTCAGTCTGCTTTGGAAAGAGAAACTGCTGAACTCTTTCATATTCAAATTCGACACATTAATGTGGTTTGAACCGTGATGCAAATTTTCTGGGACATTATAGGGTCTCTTTTGCATACTTGGCTTAATCTAATTTTTGATTTTCCCCCACCCCTTTCTGCTCTCTGATTTGCTCACCTTGATAATTTTTTTCTGATTTGTCAACTTTGATTACTGTTTTTGGTTCTCTATGCCTTAAATATTGAGTCTGTTCTGGTATGGCTATGGTCTGAAGAAGTGGGCCTGTCCCATGAAAGCTCACCTAATAAATTATTTTGTTAGTCTTTAAAGTGCTACTTGACTGCTTTTCTATTCCAAAATAGTTATTTAAAGGAGGTTCCCTTATAAAGGATTCATTTAAAGGCAGTTTTTAAAGTAGTTTTCACTTTTAAACATGAAGTACTGCTACATCCAATAATGTCCTAAATACGAAACCCATCTGTTTAGGTTAAGGTTGCAGTAAAACCGTCTAAAGCCAGGACATTCAACCTTAAGGTAGATGTTCCATCCTTAGCTGGC
The DNA here is from genome assembly GCF_033958435.1 of Carettochelys insculpta. Taxonomy (NCBI): domain Eukaryota; kingdom Metazoa; phylum Chordata; order Testudines; family Carettochelyidae; genus Carettochelys; species Carettochelys insculpta. The sequence goes on along the minus strand of NC_134149.1, from coordinate 3,510,207 downwards.
TGTGGTTTAGAATCAAAAGCTCACAATGATGTTACTGAAGGATAGGATTTATGGCTTAAACTGAAACTTTGAGTTGTTGGTTTGTTAAAATGTTAACATAAAAATATTTTTTTTTACTCACCAGTTTAAAAATATGTATTTTTAAAAGCCCTCTTAGTGAAAGTTCTAAAATACATGTTAGTTACCTAGGAGGCAGTAATGATTCCAATCTTGTGGGTAGCTTGTTTAAGGTAACAAGCAGTCCTGTAGCACCTTGAAGACTAACAAATTTATTTATTAGGTAATGAGCTTTTGTGGGTAAGACCCACTTCCTCAGATTTGGAGTAGACAATTAGAATCCAGGGCATATATAGCAGTCGGGAGGATGGAGAGGGAAAAGGGAGTTACATGTCATTAATAGGACAAGTAGATGAATCTAATTAGGTTAAGTAAAATGTGTGCTATTCCTGTTACTACCATATATTAAGGTGGGTAGTTCCGAGAGGCTTGTACTATATGCTCACATTCAGAAATTGTGTTGTCTGAATGATGAAACCTTTGAAAAGTGGGAGATTTTGTCACCAAAGGACCCAACCCAACCTTAATTGCAGTATACAGCATTTCAATCAAATTTTAAAATACCTGTTTATCAGATTTCCAAACAGTGCAGGTTCATTTTTCTCATTAATACTTAATGTTGTCTCTATTTTTATATTTCAGTGGTCCACTCAGAACTCATTATGGCTTTGGAAAAATCCCAACCTTAGTGGTAGGGGCTGAAATTTCTTCAATCTGCTAATTCATTACTGCATAGCCTCTTTTCCTTTCCTCTTCTAAGTCTGATATTCACTATTGATTTTTCTTTACTAGTTGCCCTCTGTGTTGTTCCTTGAAGCCTTAGATGCCTCTCTGTCTCATGTTCTCTTCTGAAAGCCATGCCTACTTCCCCTGCACGCCTTTAATTGCATGATACTATGAAAATAATCTTTTTCATAGTATTATACAATTAACCTTAAAAATCCATATCTGTTTAATGGTCAAATATTGAGTCTTTCAGTTCTCCCTCCATGCATAACTACAAATGTCAGAGAAAGCCTTTTTCTCCAGCTGTATCCAAAGTACATATCACTATAGTGTTTGATGCAGAGAAAGTGGAGCTTATTGTACCACTAAAACAGTTACATATCTTTGTTCTATGTCACTCTACCTGCAATGCCGCAGATGATGATAAACAAGGGGAAATGTGTTAGTTTCCATTTGGTGCAAAGTGAGGGGGTGGAACTCGCTGTCCTCCATTCCCCATCTCCATCCCATTTACCTTTTACGTGAGAGAGTAGCAATACATTAGGTACATAGTACTCTGCACCAAGAACATTGCAGCTATGCAGCCTTTCACTAGGAGCTGAGGCATATTGGCAAGGAGGGTTTCAAGCCTGGATACTGAATATTGAAAGAATAAAGTATGCCAAGTCTTTACACAAAGTGTACATTCTGCTAGAAATCTGAAACCAAGAGGCAGACACCATTGTAAAAGCTGACTGGTTTTCGATTAAAGGGAAGCTCAAGTAGCAAAGTATGTTCATTATGATGCATCATCTGGACATTTTGCCACTTGCAAAGGCTGCAGCTTTCAGAGCACTGCATCTCCTATTGCCGATATGTCATTGCAGTCAATGAGTTGTGCAGGTGTGCACTCTTCACATGTCAAGCTGAAAATCTTTTAAGGTTCACAAAAATAAGTTACAAGTGCAGAAACTCACTGGCTAGCTGGCATGGGGTACCAGATATAAAAACCTGCTCAGCCTATGATATTACATGGTACAGCATACCACAGTACAATCTAGATTCATTGGGAAAGAACCTCTGAAACTTCCAGACAATGTGGATTTCAAATTCTGCAGATGTCAACTCAAAAATCTCATAAATAAAGTTTGTCCCTTATCTATTCTTGACTATAATGTGAAAAGCTTCTGTGCCAACCTCTTGAATGGAATAGAAGGAGGAGACAGTAAGTTGGATGTGGATGGTAGGTATATTTTTCACAGTAATTGTTTGGTCACATACATGACAGATTTGTGAATCGTTGCAGTGAAAGGACTATAAGTAGAGGTTCTAGAATTATAGAATTCCTAGGGCTGGAAGGGACGTCGGGAGGTAATTGAGTCCAGCCCCCTGTCTGAAGCAGAATCAATACTAACTAAATCATCCCAGCCAGGAGTTTGTCAAGGCGGGACTTAAAAACCTCTAGGGACGGAGATTCCACCACCTCTCCAATGCATTCCAGCGCTTTACCACTCTCCCAGTGAAATAGGTTTTCCTAATACCCACCTAGACCTCCCACTCTGCAACTTTAGACCATTGCTCCTTTTTCTGCCATTAGTCACTACTGAGAACAGACGCTCTCCATCTTTAGAGGCTCCCTTCAGGAAGTTAAGGCTGCTATCAAATCCCTCCTCACTCTTCTCTTCTGCAAACTGAATAAGCCCAGATCCTTCAGCCTCTCCTCATACATCATGTGCTCTAGCCCCCAATCGTCTTCATTGCCCTCTGCTGGACCTGCTCCAGTGCATCCACATCCTTTCCGTACTGGGGGCCACAGAACTGGACACAGTACTGCAGATGTGGCCTCACCAGTGCCAAACAGAGGCAAATAATAACTTCTTTAGATCTGTTGGAATGCTCCTCCTAATACACCCCAATATACCATCAGCCTTCTTGGCTACAAGGGCACATTGTTTACTTATATCCAGCCTCTCATCCACTGTAATCCCCAGATTCTTTTCTGGTGTCTTGCTACTTAGCCAGTTGGTCCCCATCCCATAATAATGCTTAGGATTCTTTCATCCCAAGTGGAGGACTGCATTTGTCCTTGTTGAACCTCATCAGATTACTTTTGGCCCAATCCTCCAGCTTATCTAGATCACTCTGGACCCTATCTCTACCTTCCAACATATATACTTGTCTCCCTATCTTAGTGTCGTCTGCAACTTTGCTGAGGGTGCAATCTATTCCTTCATCCAGGTCATTAATAAAGATCTTGAACAGTACTGGCCCTACAACTAATCCTTGGGGCACTTCACCCACTGCCAACCAGTCATTGAGCCATTGGTAGCTACCCATTGAACCCAACCATCTAGCCAGCTTTCTGTACACCTTCCAGTGTATTTATCCAATCCATGCTTTGTTAACTGACAGTCACGTCACATTCAGTTAAAAGACTCCAGGGCATGGTGGCTGGAGACTGAAAGAAAAACTCAAGCGGGAATTATAACCAAACAACCATTTGCTTAATGATTGAACTATCAAGCCAGGCTGTGAAGAGGAGGAATCTTAGCAGGAGAAGCAATAAAACTGTTAGGTATTTACCACCATATCTTTAACTGTTACTAATGCTTTTACTAATTAACAGGGCTTAGGAGGCATCTTGCTGATGCCGCTATGTGAAAGGCCTGGTAAAAGTCCCTAGGATGGTTTTTGGCCATATGAGCTTCTCAAAAATGGGTATATGCAGGACACAACACAAAATGACCAAGGAAACTGTGCAAGGGGGTGCACAGATGAATTTCTCTAAGAGAAAAGGTGCTGCTGTGTCCTTGACTGTAATGAACTTGGCTTTACTTCGCAAATCTTTTTTTCCCTGATAATTTTGCTTTGACTATAATCTTTTTTAGTAGGAACAAAAAGCTGTGACCTGACTTTATTCAGGTGTTCTATATTAGATATAAGGAGGGTGGAAAGGGAAAAACAGTGGTGAGTCAGTACAATGACTAAGAGTAACAAACTTGATCAGAAGTTCAAGGTATACAGTTCACCTTCACAAGAAAAGATATACTTACTGCAGTGAATTATGTATTGTAACACAGTATCTGCTTTAAACAAGTCAATCTTCTGTAGATTAAATTCATTCTGAAAAGGTCAGAAATGAGATAATCTTACTGCAGAAGGCACAGTGTTAGAATCTAGGTCTCATTTTTTTCCCAGTTTTGGTAAGGAAGACTGCTCTGAGTGTTACTTGAACAATGAAATACACCCCTTCTGAGTGGAACAGATTGACAAATTTAATCCATGCTGCTCATTTCCAAAGGCTGGTCGTAGATATGAACTGACTTCTTCAAATGTTCCTGTTAAATAAATTGCACAGAATGCTCTGGATCTAACTTGAACCTACAGAAGTTAGCATACAGTGAGGATTACTCCACACTAACTGCAATTATCCAGAAGATTTTATTAAAGTACCTACACTGCAGCACATACATTGTACAGGTTGAACCTCTCTAATCTGGAAGATTCTGGGCCAGCAGCATCCATAATCTGGCGTGATTTCAGTTAAACAGATGACCTCTTACCAAGAGTATGATGAAGTTTCCTGCAATCCCATAACGTTTGTTTACAGCCATCAGTCCTGGCTCTCAGTGTTTTGCGCTGTTATTTAGCTGTAATTTACTCCAAAATGTCTTCAAAGAGCCTAGAAAGCAATGGAAGTGTTGGTAATGTAGTGGACAATATTGACCTCCTGTGGTCTGGCAAATTCTCTCGTTTGACACTGGTCATGTCCCAAGGGGGCCAGATTAGTGAGTTTCAATGTGTATTGTGCATGCTGTGTATCAGACAATCTGTGCTACCCTTCACTAAAGTCATATCTGATCCAAACATTTGAGTGAAATACAATAGAGTACAAAATATTTACAAGATTCCCACGGCCATTTTTATTAAGATGGAAAAGTTGTCTCTCTCTCTGCTTGTCCCCCTCCCCTTGGCCTGTGGTTTCACTCTGTAATGGTTATACTTCCAAGCTATTTTGCACTGTACTGAAAGCCAAGACTCCATATTTCTTGGCTCTAACCCTCACTAGCCATATGGCCTTTGGAAATCACTTAACTTTTCTTGGCATCATATCCTCATCTGTAATTGAAGAGAATATTTACCTACCTCACAAAGCATTGGAACTCTTAGTTTATTTAGGCCCAATCCTGTATTATTCTATGCCATTCTATGGATGGTAAATTTGCTAGAGACTTCTGTCCAGTTAAAGTATTCAAGGATTCACTTCTCTGCTAGCCCAGTTATATATGTTCCAAAGAGCCCCTTCTCCTCGTCTACTTTCAATTGTAAAAGGAAAAAAAACACCAAAGCTCTTCCTTGTAATACAAGAGGTGGGGGAATTCAATGGGAGGCCCCACTTCGGTACTCTCATCTGTCCAGCTGAGTCAGATACATGTGTGTCACTTTTTTAATGAAACACACACTGTATTTATAGAACTAAAATAGTTTGGCTATATATGGGAGCAGCAACAGGAAGCTCTCTAAACAGAATTCCTATGCTCAAGAAGAACCACTCCAAGGAATATGTTAGTACCTGAGCAAATTTCCAAGCGGGCTTTGTCCAACATACCTTTCCAAGCATACTTCTGGGAGGAGAGCAGTAGCTTAATGGTGCTCTGGTGTTTTTGTAGGCAGATCATCCTTGGTCCACTGAGTGGGAATGCTGATCTACAGCTGCAAAAAAGAAATCAAGAAGCCAGAGAGGAACAATTTAAGATTGAAAGGGTAACGAGAGACAACAGGCGTTAAGGGAGAGATGAAATATAGAAAACAGAAACAAGTAGAATGGGGGGAAATGGGGAAGAAAATTAGGAGGTAAAAGAAGGAAAGAATGGAGAAAACTCATCGTGGTATGAGCAGCACCTCTTATCAGTCTCAGACTACCTCAAGAGGAGGAGGAGAAAGTGGAACATATACCTCCAAATACTAATTCACGTCTGGGGCATCCCAGCTTCAATTTATGTGATTGCAACTGCAGCAGATTGAGGTATAGGATAGTCCAAAAGATCCAGGGAAGGGCCAGATTAAATGAGCTAAAGGAGGAAAAGTGGAGCCGGGGGGAGACCTCAAGAAGGAAGGCCAAACTCAGAACTGGGAAAGAGGAGGAGCGTATTACTCTTCCTTGGTCATTAAAATGCACTTAGTCTTTAAAAAAAAACCATTTTGGGTGGGGGGTCCTTAGACCCCCCAATACGCCTTACAAATGTTTGGTCTAAAAAACTTCCAGCACAGTCAGTTTTCCTTTCATTGTGTTTTCCTGATCTCTCCCACCCTCATTTTCTTGTGAATCAGATGTAGTGAGTGCCTGCCTCTTGGGCCCTCGTTGTACTTGGCTCCTGAAAAACAGCATTCACACATGATGGCAGCCTGAGAAAGAAGTTGAAAAGGAATTAAAGACATCTCTGTTGAAATAAACATCTGCTCTATGTTCAGTATCGTGGCAACATTGCTCACAAAAAGTATGGGCAGAACTCCAAGGGCTGCCTGGCAAATCACAGCTCTAAGTACCTGTTGAAAACAAGCTGACAAACCAGTCACTGTAGGAGGCAGGGGGAGAGGAGTGTGGATAAGGATGATCAGAAATGAAAAATTTTGGCTAACTAATAGAAATAAAATTATACTTCACTTGGAAGAACAGTGCTCTCCTTAAAGATGCATGGAAAGATGACTACCATACGTAGAATTCTTTCAAAGTATCATTGGGAAGACAAAAGCATATTCCTCACACTGAACTGGAAATGGCTATGGTGAGGAAAGGAAAAAAGCAGATGGTTTGGTTAGTGTGTACGTCTACCCTGAAAAAGATTATTATTTAAATTTGGGCATCTTCTTACTCAACTGGTGTGGTCTTGTACAGTCAGTCACCTATTAATAAATTTCTTTCTAATCTGGTGATGAGCATTTCTGGCTTTCTATTCCTCTTTCACTACAGAGCCCATGCATCTTAGAGACAGGGAGCTAGATTCTATTCCATATTGCTCACCAGCAAAACTGCATGTTGGGTTTTGGTAAGTTATACTCATTGTAGTCACTTGTGTTACTGAGGGCTTACTTTGTCTTGTATGACTTTTCTTATAGGGGTTGGTGTTCCAGGTGGGAAGAATGCAGCCTGGCTTTTAAAGCCCAGCCTAAATTTACAGAAGGTGTCAATTGCGGTAGGGAACAGAGGTGATAACCAATTCATTCTTCACATGTTCAAAAGAAGACCACCTTTTTTACCAAATTAAAAATAACATTTTCTTGATGTTAATACAGAACTTGAACAAAAGAAAAGCAGAGCAAATCTCACAGAAAAATGATCTGAAAGTCTCTGGTTTGAGAGAGTCCCCTCGCATTTAATTTCTCTCTCTCTCATTCACTGGGCTGGCAGGTGGAGAGGAGAACAGCAGGTGTATAGAGGCTGGCCATGACACAGGGCCTCAAAAGGTGATGGATGTTAAGCAAGAGAATCCTAAGACTTCATGAGTGACAGGAGCTGGAGAGGAATGGGGAAGGATCAAGTGAACCACAATAGGATAAGAAGAGAGGAGTTGTCGAATTTGCAATTATATGTTCAACACAATAGAGGAAATAGGGCAACCCGAAAGTAATTGGAATAGTTCAAGATAAGAGACAACAGGGCCTGCACCTCACAAATACTGCTAGGCTATTAGTCTCTACTTGGACATACAAGTATTACACCTAGAGGATTTCCTTGCCACTACAAGGACCCTGAGCATAAATCTTCAGGGCAGATTTATTCTGTCAGTTAGCAAAGAAGCAACCAGTAAGATAGAAGCGCAATGTGAAGGGAGGATCTTTTGTCACTGGACCCTATTGTGCAACTGAAGCCAGTCATAGAAGTAAAAGGGAGTACCAAAATTGCTGGGCTGAAACGGATGGCATGTGTCTCTGTCTTATGAACACAAAAGATATTGTAAATTCAGTGGTGACTCACAGGAAAATATAACGGACTTCAAGTTTGATAACATTAAATAAATGTTATTTCAGATTTACAAAGCTGCTAATATGGAAAAGAGAATAAGTCTACATGGGCACAGAAGAAGGGCTGAGAATCTGGATTTCAGCACAACAGTGCATGCAAGGAGTATTTTCCATGAATGAAGCAGAACACCAAACAACAGATGATTGCACCATTAGCAAGTATTTCTTCTGAATTTGCTTTGGGACCTCTTCTCTAGCTGCACCAGCTGTTATACACATTTATTTGATTCCCTAGGATTAATGAGGAAGTCAGACATAAACACATGGATCAAAGCCAGAAAGTTGATAGGGAGTCTATAGATGCCAGGACAAACACTACATGGCCTGTGCAGGAAGACTATCAATAAAATACACAAAGCTTGATGCAGCCTCTGTTGGATCAGTGCTTGCATAGCTTTGTTTCCAAGAAAGGTTGGAATATTTGAAATTAAAATATAGTAATGAAGATGAACTCTAGACAAGCACTGTCCTCTGTGGGCATACGTTGAGCTCTGAACACTCCATCCAGGAAGTTGATGATGCAACAATTAAGCTACCTGGCAAATATGAGTGCCGGGAGAGGTGGGAACAGACGAAGAGGAAGTTTTATTGGAGACCCCTAGTACAATTCACGGACAATGAGTTGCTGAATATATAGGCCATTGGTGCCCTCTCTCAGTCTGTGAATGAGGAACAACAGCAAGATAATTTACTGGAGAGTGAAAAAGAAAGCTCAAAAGGTGTGTCAGAGCACACTCCAGAGGCGGCTTTTCCTGCTGAGTTACAAGAGGCTCTCACAGAGCAACAGTTTTGCTAGGCTGACTCAAATATTGGTGGGAGTTGGGATAGATGAGGAGAGAGACAGCCACATCAGTGGAGCAGAATTAGACTTTCACAAAAGGGAAGTGGGGAAAGCTTGTTTATGAGCACTTGTGCCAGGAAGTCCTGTGAGTGTTGCAGACGTTGCAGTTGTGCAGTAAGTAAGACTGCATTGATTGTTGGTAAGAGAAAACACACACATTTCTAAAGCTTAGGGCTCACCTTTCATCGCTATGGGTTATGTTTGCTTTTTTTTATCCCTGGCTTGCAATCCTGACCTGAGTCATCATGAATACACTGGCCCTTCTTTCCATCTGGACGGCAGGCTGGGCACTAACAGCTTGTTTCCTAATATTGATGGTGAAATTAATGTGGCTGATCTAGGAGTTCTTGCAAAAGTATATATTCCAGGGTAAAGAAAGAAATTTAATATGCGGTGGTGTCTTCAGATCGCATCAGGCTGAACACTGCTATGCAACACATGCCTTTGCCTTCTCACCTGTGCCTTGCATCATTGTATTTAAACTAGGCCTCTTGAATTTGATTTTGAGTTGGGGAGAAATGATACACCCTGATGGCACTGGATAGAATTACTGGGTATCGTTTAAGAAGGAAAGCGATTCAAGTGGGAAAAACACACTTTTCAAAAAGTTGACTAGTTATTTTTGTTCTGATCCTGCATGACTTTCTCAACCTACCTATGAAATCCTGCTGCTAAAAAAAAAAAAAAAGATATTTGGGTGTTCCAGGTGTCTCACTTCCCATTGCTCATCACTTCATGGTCTCCTTGATTGTACACTCCAGGTCTCAGGCCCCCAACTCTCATTTGTCTCAGGATGGGAGACCACCATCCCCTCAGGCTGCAGACTCCTGCAATTTGCTATGATCAGCTTGACAGGGCTGATGTTAGTTCAGCATCCGCAGACCTGTTTTGTTAGGGGCAGTAACAGAGTTAAGCAGTGAGCAGCCAGCTTTCACAAAGCAAAGTACTCTTTATTCTGAACAGCAGCAATACAGAGAAAGCACAGTGTAACACGTCCAGTGACGCCCAGCCCCTTGGTCGAGGGCGGGCGGCAACAAAAAGGGGTCAGGGCAACAGCCCGTACTCAGTTCGGGCAGTCAGCGGCTCACCGCTACCACCATGCAGGCCCCAGCCCTCAATCTAGGGCAGGCAGCAGTTCACAAGAGTTGTATAGTTCTGGGCCCAGTCCTCAGTCCAGGGCAGGGCAGCAGTCCCACGTAATAATACAGTTCTGGGCCCGGCCCTCAGTCCAGGGCGGGGCAGCAGTTCACCAAGGTTAAGCACCGGCCCAGCCCTCAGTTTGGGGCGGGGCAGCAACTCAAGGGTTAAACACCGGCCCAGCCCTCAGTTTGGGGCGGGGCAGCAACACAAGGGTTAAACACCAGCCCAGCCCTCAGTTTGAGGCGGGGCAGCAACACAAGGGTTAAACACCGGCCCAGCCCTCAGTTTGGGGTGGGGCAGCAACACAAGGGTTACAGACAGGCTCAGCGGGGGCTGGCCCTGTCAAGGAGGGGGGTAGGGGGTCGCAGGCCCTCCCACTCCACTGCGACCCGGCCCGGGGCCCTGTGGGGTCACTCACATGCAACCCCGGCAGTGGGGATCCAGACCGCAACACACTGCCATTGGTTCGTGAGCGTCGTTCCCCGGGCCACTTCCTACCTCACCCTCTGTTGGCGGCAGGTCCCAGTCCATCTGGTCGAGGGGTCCTCCCAGGTCGGTCTCCTCCGGGTCATCCACCTTCGGGGGCTCCGGCCAATCGTCCATAACAATGTCATTAGGGTAGTCAGGCGGCGGCAATACAGGAGACGTGAGGCGGTCCTGGATCTGAGTGCTGTAAGGATCTGCCGGGACTCTGGGGCAGCCCGCTCCCGGGGCCTCTTCCAAGGTGGGGGGTCTCCACCGGCGGGAAGGTCCTTGTAGGTCCGGGAAGTCCGGGTTGTCTCCTTGGGGCATACGGACCCAGGATTGCGTGGAGCCTCTGGGGGCCTGCTCCTCCGGCCTGGCCGGGCGGCTGCAGGCCCTCTCCCTTTGGCTCCGAGGAGCTCGTTCAGGCACGTCCTCCCTGCCCGGAGGCCCAGGCCCAAATGGTTCCTGAGTCCCGCCTTTGGCTCTTCTAGCCCTTGGCCCCGCCCTCTGAGGGGCGGGCCTCTGGTCTCCTGGCTCCGGCCCCGCCCACCAGGGCCTCTGCATAGCTTCCCCTGCCTCCGGGTCTGCAGGAGGCCATACTGACTCACTACACACAGCTTGAAAACAATAACGCTAAAAGTGCCGTGCCTCATGCTGGATCTTCCACAAGGAGGCCCTTCCAAAGGCTGCCCATTTCTCTAAGAGGGCATGATCCCGGGGTCTTACGCTCATGTCTGTGGTTGATTGGGTGAGTGCGACTTCTCTATGTCTGGATGGTCACTTTTCCCAGTTTGCAGTTTTTTCTTTGGCCTCTTGAGTCAGTCAAAGCAGGTCTGTGCAGGGGGTGTGGGGAAGAGGTGGGGGAGGCTTCTCCAGACTTGTTACCTGACCAGAGACTGGCATTAATCACCTTTTCCTAACGCCAGCCCCAGTGATCTTAATTGCAGGAAACTCATTATCTCCCCAGTGGAGCAGAATATAGTCCCTAACCCATATAGATACACACAACATTTATAGAGTTGATACAATAGTCTTTGGCTATTTCATGTGTCCACAACATCTGTCACACCAAGTTTTAAGTATCATCCATGTTCATCTCTTAGCCCATGATCCCACAAAATAACTAAGCTCGTGCATGAGTATAGACAGGTGCAGCCACTGGAGGCGGCTGGACTCTTCCTTTGCTGGATTGGGGCCTTCACTGTGCCGTGCATCCAAGTAGCTCAGGGAATGGGTGGACACCGCCACCACTGGCAGTAGTTCTAGAATCAGAGAGCCATAAGGTGGGAAGACAAGGCAAGGCTCCACTCAGCTAATGCCGTGCCAAGAGGCAGGGTTTGGTGTGTGAATAAGCACAAAGTAGTTGTGAGATAGGGACTCCACCTTAGCACTCATTTTTGGGTACCTCTGGGAAGTCCTTGTTAAACTGCAGCAACTCACCAAAGAGGAACAACTAGGACTGAAGAGAAGTGGAGACGGTGCCTTCTGTGGCAAGAACAAAATAGAACAAATAGAATAGAACAAAATATGCGTGGCTTGGTTAAAGATCAAGGAGGGACACACTAGGCAGTTACAAGCACCGGGGGGCCATACACGCTCAGAGAGGGCGTGTCGAGGCCAGTGCCGTTGAGCATAACTAGAAATGAAGGTCTGAGCTTTTCAAGAGCAGAGAATCCTTCCTGGTAGCGTGATCTGTGCACGAGGCTCCCCAGGATATGGGTGGAAAAGGTACTGTGGTGGAGTAGGCTGCATGTAGGTTGTAAGCACCTTGAGGCGGGGGCCCACCTTACTGATCATTGAGCATTGTATACACTGAGGGCACCGTTCTGTAATCACAGCAGAGTAGACAGAGTTCTAAAAAACATACCCCTATTGTTGAGTCTTGCTGCATGAAATGAACCAGGTCCATCTTGGATTTCTGCATCACATCACACTGGCCCATCACTCAGAGATGCTGTCCTTCAGTAGGCATTGTGCAAGGTATTGTATCCTCTGCAGCTCATTCAGGGGAATGCGTTCATGGAATGTGTCCCCCGAAGAGACAGGCCAGCTGCAATAGTCATCTTCTTTTGAAGTTCTTCGCTCTTTGTTTTTTTCAGAGCAGGTAGGGGGGATTAGAGGAGGATTGTGAGAGTACCTAGCTGCTGATTTCATACTTGTATTACAAACTGGTCACTTACAGCAGGACTTTACCACATTTCCATTTAGCTGTGTAGTGCAGCAGTTTTAGGACAGGAGGAGAGTAGACAGTTGCCTGGAGCACCAACGGGAAAGCAGGACTTTGTGGTTTCCTACTATTGTCTCTTGCTCCGTTCCCCGCCCCCCAGAGACAAATCAATACACAACTACCCCGACATGAATTGCATAGCTGGAGTTGATGTACCTTACATCAATTTTCTGTACCATCCACACAGCAGGAGGTCATCCAGAGAAGCTCTCTCATGGACTTCCCTTACTCCTCTTGACAGCTGCGGTCGACAAAGGTGCCCTCAGTGTTTGATCTAGCACATCCTTATAAGACCCACTAAATCAAATCCTAAAAGATTGACCTCCAGAGCATCAACTCCCTGGTAGTTAGAGGCAAGTCTAGAGGCACTTGTTCCTTTGGGTATGTCTACACAACAGAGATTAAGGCAGCACAGTCCCGTTGTGTGGCTGCAGCCTGGAATAGCTGAAGGGGATTTTCCATCTTTTTAGAGCCACGTTTCCTCAAAGATGCTAGCCAGGTCAATGGACGTATTCTTCCACCAGGATTTCTGTCAGTAGAGCTTTGCTAGGCATGTGGATGAGTTTTTAACACCTCTGGGCAATCTAGCTAGCTTTGTCAAGATAAAGGGTAGGCCAAACTTTGTTGCAGATAGGCAAAGTTGAAGTAATGTGCTTCTCAGGCCTTGGCTGCATTAGGGGATGCGATGAGTAATTATACTACCATCCTTATACACCCCGCTTCCAAAGCAACTGGAGCTGAACGAGAAAGAGGCATGCCTTTTCTGGAATACGATTGTCCAGATGGAGAGTTGGATGGGTATAACTATAGAGATATAGGAGGAAATTATGCGCGTGTAGATAAACCCACATGCAGAGCAGTTACGAAATACAATTGCTGATTTGCAAACTGACTTGACTGCCAATACAGCAAAGGGTACATTCAGTTCAAAGCTCTTAGTATGAACTTCCCAGCATGACCTAGGTCCCTCACCTTGCAAGCTGGGGTCACGCCACAATTGGACCTGAGGCAGAATTTTTGGGAAGCATGATTACCTAGTGCAGATCACCCTCCTGTGTCAGCTTCCTTAAGAGAACGCTACGTGGGGTGTTTGAATCTCACTGGCGTTGCTGTTCATCATTCCCTCCTCTGTCTCTCTTTCCCAGTGCCAAAGTAGGGTAGGGCCAAGGAGATGAGCAGATTCCATCCATGCTCGTTTTGTGTCTCCATTTAAGCCTGCAGGGGGCACAATGCCTGTATATCATGTTATGCAACAGTCCCCTTGGCCATCCGTGGCCTCTCATTTTGCACTCTCTCACAGAGACCAGGTTCAGGCAGTCAGTATGGGGGCATTCTAGCAATGTGGCCAAACTCTTGCAACTGTCCCTTTTGATGGACTGAACGGACATTAATCATCAATTCCCAAACTCTGGGTCACGCCATCAGCCAACCAGGTCCTGTGTCTACTGGACTGATTTGGCCCACGTGATGATGCCATCTGCCTCCAAACCTTCATGGACTTGCTTCACACATATTGCATCTGGACACTGCGATATTGACCTATGAACTATTGGCGTACTCACAGCATGACCTTGGCCGTTCAGTGCATATGAGGTCACACTGTATATGGACTGACTTCAGTAGGTCAAAATAGCATCTTCCTGGTGCAGCATTTGTGGGGACAAGCCTTCCACCAAAAGGGTTCAGTGGGCCCACACAGGTCATCTGTGCAGATGCCGGTCTGACCATTTGCACTATCCTACGGTGCAAGCATCCAGCTGAGGGATCAACTGCGTATGATCCTTATCTGTGGGCCCAGCCCTGTCAACAGAGCACCCACTCTGCTGAGCTGGCTGGGGGTCCGCGTTGGCCTCTTCTGAGATGGAAATCTGCAGCAGCTTGTAAGCACCTCAGGGCAGGGCCTGTATCTTTTTTTTTAATGCCTCTCCGAGTAGCCCATTGGCTAAAACAGTAAAGTCATTGGAAGTTAGTATCTCCACACTGCCCTAGTTTCACCATGCAGGGCCATCCTCCATCCTGGCCTTATTTGCTTACCATGAATTCCTCTTTCAAGTTTGGTAAGTGGCACAATGAACCCATGTTTATGCTGTGTGGTTCAGCCTCCAGCCATGAGTTTCATGATGGAATTATGAACAAAAACCAAGAGTCTCAAGTTGCAATGGAGGAGGTCTGAGTTGGCTATCTGGAAAAACTATACTGGAGGGTGATGACACAGTGGAATGGGTAACTTGGGGGGGTGCTGAACTCTCCATCCCTAGAGATTTTTAAAGCCAGACTTGACAAAGCCTTGGCTAGCGTGATATAGTTGGGGTGCAGGTCCTGCTTTGAGCTGGGGATTGGACTAGACGCCCTCCTGAGATATCTTCCAACCCTCATCTGCTAAGATTTTAAGAGTATAAGAAACATGCTTCCATATATGATGAGGCTTCCTTTAATTATAACTTCAAAGACATTTTAGTCAAAAGCAAAAATAGTCCAAAATGCTGGCTATATCACACAGTATGCTCTAGCGAAAGCATGAAGCTCAATAAACTGAAATGCCACTTGGAAACCCTTCTCAAGGAACACAGAGGAAAACCACAGTTGATTTTCCAGCACTGGAAAGAAGAACTTTTGCAGTAACAATTTCAATTCAAGACAGCCATGACCATCTCTGAGCATGCTCAAAAAGCATCATTTAAGGTGAGTTACTGCATTCCACAGGCCAAGAAGCTTACCCACTTGGAAAGACTTTGTTTTTGCCAGCTGCAAACAGTCTGGTGAACATCATGTGGGGAAATCTAGGAAGAGCAGCACAAACCCACGCCTCTGTCCAACAATACCGTGAGGCAAAGCACTGAAGGGAGAGCAGCAGATCAGAAAACCACCGCTGGGATAGTTGAAAAAACACAGATGCTGTTGCATTTCAAGTTGATGTGAGCACTGGGGGTTGCAATGCACATTTATTGGCTTGGGAGCTACACACAAGGGTGCAGTTCTCAAAAGACGTTCTAGTCCCTTTTCCCTGTACACAAGACAGCACAAGGAATGTTCAATGGCAATACAAAACTATCTTGTGTCATTGCCTGGTGGGCTTTTACATACCTGGGGCTCTGTCTATGGTAGGCCACAAAGCAGGTGTATGTGCCTGGGAAAAGAAAGTTGCTCTATCCACTACATGATTCGCAGAGTTAAAACTGGCAGCTCAGGCTGTTAATAGGATGGGGTTTCTGGGGCGAGAGAAATTAACCGAAGGTACCTTTGTTTAAAATCTGGCTTACTTACAGCCCCTGGCTAGGATTTCCTTCTCACTAAGGCAAATCCAATCAGCCACAGAAGTACCTCTGCCAGCCCCCTGGCCAGCCAGAAGCCACATAAGCAAACCCACAGACTTCCCAGCTGCTATACCAGCCCAGGCCAACAACCCCAAACTTAGGAGAACAGTTCTCAAACCTATTTCACCACGTCCACGCAGGAGTTCCTCAAAGGGTCCAGCCACACTCCCTGGTCAATATAGAGTTGGATTTTACCCAAATCACAAGTCTCACCAATCCTTCAGATCTAAATATCTGAAGGCTTATTAACAAAAAAAAAAAAAAAGGAGAGAACAGGGCTAGAGAGAAAAATTGTTAAAGCGATACTTTACATACATCAGTTATGGGTATTGATGCAGGTCCATTTCAGGTACATAGTTTTATTTGCTGGTGAATTGTAGATCTGGCCTGCTGGGGTCCACATGCTGGAACATGTACCCTTGGAGACAGGCACAGGTGCCAAAAGGCAAAAAGATCCAAGATAGACACTGCTAAGTCCACCACCTGGTTCTCTCTTGTGTCCAGGGATAAAGACCTTCCTTTCCATGGTCCCTTGAGGCTCTGCCCCACCTGACCCAGGTGGGCTGTTGTGGCAACCTGCCATTGGTTGCTGGTTGTGCCAGCATGCCCCAGTCACTTACATGTCAGGTGGGATGATGCCTTGGCATCCAATTTCAATTCCTTTGCTTGGACCAGGTCACCTGACCAGTGGGCTGCATTCCATTGGCTAGTTCCAAGCATCTGGCATGTGGATTTGACGTCTGAGCACCTGGTTTCCGCCTCATTGTTTAGCCCAATATCCTGGCTGGGGTGGAGTTCACACATCCCATTGTGAACCTTAGCACTGAAGCTTTGTCAAACACAGCTACATAGCTAAAATCTATAACTTTACCTACCAACATGATACAGACATAAAAGTAACATACATAGATTCAGGGCATCCTCAGCTTTCATTGGACATCTCACATGCCCCCTGCACCCGACACAATATTTGGGGCTAATAGATAAAGCAGCCACAACTCTGTCCAGACTCAGAGAGAGAGTGTGGAACAACAAGCTGTACACTCACACCAAAATGCAAGTCTACAGAGCCTGCATCCTCAGCACCCTCCTTTATGGCAGCAAGACTTGGACCCTGTACGCCCACCAGGAAAAGAGGCTGAACGTTTTCCACTTATGCTGCCTCAGGCGCATCCTTGGAATATCAGAGTGTTCAACACTGCTGTCCTTGAGCAAGCTGGAATCCCAACTATGCACACCCTCCTCAGGCAGTGGCGGCTCTGCTGGCTTGGCCACGTCCACAGGATGAATGATGGAAGGATCCCAAAAGACATCCTGTATGGCGAGCTAGCCTCTGGCAAAAGACCTCCCGGACACCCCCTGCTGCGCTACAAGGATGTTTGCAAGAGAGACCTCAGGGAAGTAGACATCAAGCCAGACAGCTGGGAGGAGCTGGCAGACAATCGCAGCAGATGGAGGCAGGAACTATACAAGGGCCTTCAGAAGGGTGAGTTGAGGATCACACAGGTAGCAAAAGAGAAGCGAGCCCACAGAAAGCACAGCAAGGACCGGCCAGACACCCATTACATATGCAACAGATGCAGCAAGGACTGTCGCTCTCGTGTGGGTCTTCACAGTCACAGCCGATGCTGCAAATGAGGATGCCAAACGGAACTACGAAGGGCGCGATCCATAGGCTATGTAGACTGAAGGATGCTACATACAGGTACACTGGACACACAAAATGGCTTCCATATCCAATATGAAAATCCAGTCACAATACAAGCTCTGAGACCAGAGCAAAGTGAAGTTCTGTGGGAGGGCTTATAGGTCATGAACTACCTCAAAATTCAGCCTCTCTGTGCATCTCTATTTCTAAAACCATGTGAAGAAACAGAGTCCAATCAGGATGTGGTGTTGTCTTACACTGCAGCTCATTGTTTCCTGGAAGGAAAAGTACTGGTAGGATTTTTGGACTGAGAACTGTGGGTGCCTATACAATGGACAGCAAAAAGCATGAATTAATTGGTTTTCCATGTGACCAAAAGGAGAAGTGCCTTCTTGCCTGTACCACAGATATATATGGGGAACTGAATGACTTGAATAAAGGTGTGCAAGGAAGGCTAACCCATGCCTTCAGCTGAGCAACCAAACCAGAGGATCCATGAAGAAAATTGCTTTCCAGGAGAATTAATCAATTGAAAATGAATTATAAGTCCTTCTTGCAGCTTTGCAAGTTCCTGGCTGACAACAAAATTATTCCACCTCCTGCCAACATGAACATCTCAGGTGACTGGAAAAAGAGTCTGCATCCTTATGCACACATGGATGTGACGAAGTAGAGCTGGGTGAAAAACCCCTTTTTGTGCAAGCCTGATGCTAGCAGCTGAAATCAAACAGCTTCACCAAAATGCCCTGTGATCATTTCTTGCAAGGAACATGTGTCTAGCTTTCTCGCTTGGAGTTCTGGGTCGCTGTCAAAAATGAATATCCTGGTCCTCTCAACCGCGGCCTTGAAACAGGTGGTGCCATTTGTGAGCATGTTTTTGTGAAAAGCTAGATACAACACAGTTCTGTCCAACATATCTTGGTATAGATCTAGTGTCTGTCACATCCAAGATGAGAAGTGCAATTTCTACTATGCTGCCAGAGTTTCAGAAGCTATATCACATCACACAAGACCATGGGTCATGTTAGAGAGTATTAAATGACATTCTTATTGTACAAAATCCTTGGATTCCTCCTACGTTGCTTTATTACTGTCTCAGCTTCCAGGAAACAGTAAGTTGCAAAATGAGGTCACACAGGCAGGAAGTTTGGAAAACACTATCTTCCTTCTCCAATAATCTGAAGAAGTGGGTCTTACTCAAGAAAGCTCATGACCTATTTGTTAGCCTTTAAAGTGCTAGAGGACTGCCTGTTTCTTTTCTCTAGCTTGGTAGTATGAAGGAAGCAAGGGAGATGAAGTGTGAACTATAGAATTCTTTCAAGTGACTGTCTGCACCATTAGAAGTAGTGGAGCGAAATAATTAGAAGATAGGACTTTTCAAAAGAGACACTAGTAGTTGGTGAATTGAGGCATTTCCCCTAGTTGAAAATAGATACTAATCCTATGAAAAATATTACTTCTCCCACCTTATCATCATACTGCTTGTACAGCAAGGGAGCCATTGTATAAGCACCAGATTTGAAATCACCTTGCTACTTACCTTCCCATCAATTTGGTTTGCTAGTATAACAAAGTCATCTAATGAGGAAATGCTAGCTAGTAGAAAACTCATAGTCAATTACCATCTTGCTCATGTTTGACGCAGACAAAGGGAAAGAAAGAGAGAAGCCATGGTGTTTGCATGCTAGGCAGGTTTGGCAGGATTTCTGGATGCTGACATCCAAGCTTTCACTGAACAAAAGGCAAAATACAGCAACATGTTAAGTTTGCAGGAAGTGTGGTTTGGGGATGTAAGGTTTATTAATAAAATGCAGCTGCTCTCTGCTGAATGAGGCTTACAAGTGGATACTAAGCATTCACATTTGTGAATTTACCCCCAAAGTTCTGTTCTAGATGTGGTTCTGTCCATATTTACCCACAACATCCTCCCTAAGTGGGCTACTGGCCAGAGGTCATCATGCACTCAAATTTCACTTCTCGTCCTGGGCCGTCAGATTAAATGTGGAAATTGTTTTTTTTTTTTCATTAAAATATTCAAAGCAAGCTGGTGCTGGAGCTTCCCCACTGCATAGGAAAAGAGGAACAGTTGGAGGGCAGTGGGATCAAGAGCCAGGAGATTGCAAAAGCCAGATGTGCAGAAATGTGAACAGTCTCAGAGGGGTGGCTGTGTTCGTCTGTAGCTTCCCACATAAGAAGTAGTACTGTAGCACCTTAAAGACTAACAGATTTATTAGTTCATGAGCTTTCATGCATAAAGCCTACTTCAGATTTTTCTATTCCACTCATCTGAAGAATGGGTTTTGTACCTAGGAAAGCTTATGACCTCATAAATGGGTTAGTCTTTGAGGTGCTATGGGATTATTTATAATCAGAGAACGGTGAACAGTAACTGGAGTAATTCTGGTAAACATTTCTTGGGGGATTTCCCCTCCAGAGGTCCCTACAACATGTGCTGCACCTGCTCTGGGAAGTTCAGCTGCTAGTAGCGCCTGGCTTTGCATTAAGAACGTCCCACAACCACCACCACACTGAAAGCAGCTCCCAGCAGTTAGAACAATTGAAACAGGTGACTCGAGGTCTGTCCCACCTTTGCTGTTGACCAGCTGAGCAGTGTTTCACTCATCTTTTCCAGCCACATGTGGCATTTTTCCACCCATGGGCAGAATAATTTTTATGCTCACTAAGGTATGGATGGCTGTGCACCACCAGTTGAAACAACCCAAGCTAGGGGTGCTCTGCTAATCAGCTGGGTGGTGTTGAAACCTCTCCTGAGCAGCTGCCCAAGTGCCCAGCTTACAGGGAACACTGCTGCTGAGTGGCTTCCGGCAAGCCACCTTGCCTTGACTTTTCCTCCCACCCTGGGTTTGTCTGTGGCACTTTGAGACCCACCACCACCACTGGCTATCACTGGTGCAGAGCCCAACTGAGGCCACTAAAACAAATAATGAACTCACTAAGTAATAATTGCTGGACAGGATGGAGGAGGCGCAGGAGATGGCTGGCAACTGGAGTAAGATATCTCCAGGAAGCTATATCACCTGGGCAGTTCAGAGAAGGCTCCTCCCATCAGGAATTGGGAAGGCAGGAAGATTCCACACCCCTTTGCTAGGAGAAATTGTTCCCTGTAAGCTGAGCGCCTGGGCAGCTGCTCAGGAAAGATTCAAAGGCCAACCAGCTGATTAGCAAAGCACCCACAGCCAGCAGCCTGTGTTTCTACTGGTGGTGTACATCCGCATGTCTCGATGCATATAGCAAAATTTATTCCACACAACACCATTGCTGGGGGGCAGAGGCCATCCTGCTGCTTTCCAATAGCCAGCAGAGCTGGTGAGGGCCTTGCGCTGACTGTGCTGCTGTTTCTGTCTGTAACGCAGTGACTTTGGAATGCTGTGTGGGATCAGTGCCAGTGCTGGGAACGTTAAAAGAAAAGAAGGGGGAGAGACTATCTTGTACTGGGCCAATGTCTGTAGGAGAGAGACAGTCTTTCCAGCCACACGGAGCTCTGCTGCAGGGCATGGGGAGGCCCGTCCAATCTCGCATCAAAACACAACGTTCTGGGCGGGGAATGGGAAAATGAGAGAGGAGGTATGGAGGACACATGGATCCCCTGCCATTAGATTAGCACGGTGTGGACAGAACAAACAGCTGTTGGCTGGTGCTTGCCAAGGCCTGCTGGTGTAACCAAACTCCTGTCTCAGCACTGCCCAACCTCCCACCAAAGTGTCCCATGGTGACGTGTCTCCCAGCTAAATGCTAATGGTGTGGGGGAAAGAGGGCACGTGGGGGACATGCACAGCCCCTGGCAGAGGAACCAGTATCCCCTCATGTGGGGAGAATGCAGAACTCCTAGCCTGAGGAAGGCAGGAATGGGGGCAGAGCTCCTGTAATGGGAGGAAGGGCCAGAAGGACAGGAAGGGGAGAGTGAAACCCCAGGCACCAAGGAAGAAGGAACTTAAGGAGACAGGAGAGAATGGGGGTCATGAGCAGAGGGATTGTGCAACTCTGGGAAGGAGGGGAGGAGGGAATGGGATGGGCAGAGTCCATGGTCAGGGGAGATAGGGAGTCCCTGCAATAGAGGCCTGGGAGGGCAGCACCCCAGAAGCTGGTGGGGTCACAGAGGTGCCATGGTGAGTGCAATGAGCTTGGCCAATAGAAACCACAAAGTGTGTGACCCCCTGGTTTTAAAACAGCTGCCGAATAACTGAGCCCATCCCTAGGGCTGACAGCCAAATGCCACAGCTTGGCGGGCAGTTTCAGGGCTCTTCACCCGGCCAGGAACGCCGAGTCCAAGGGCTGATGGTGCTACAGCAAATGTATTTACCAGACATGCAAGCAATGGTAACTCAAGAAAGTTACTGTCACTGCACTGGAGATAACTCACCAGCAAGGGAGGTGACAGCTCAACACAATAACCTGGAGCCTGGTTTGGTGGGAGAATCATGCCCCCTATAGTGTCTCCTCCAAATATGTGCAGCTATTACAGGGCACAGCCAGGGCTTGCGTCTGGCTGCAGCCTCTTATTCTGACAAGTTAACTAACCTGGTGAGTACCGATATAAATCTAGGCAAAGTGATGATCAGTACACAGTTTAATTACCCTGCAGATATGCTTGTCAAAGCTAACCCAGTCATTAATGGTCCTGGAACCTCTGTGGATTGGCTGGTTGTGCAGAAAACATCGAGAAAGGAGAGAGAAAATGCACACCAATCATTGGCCTATAACTTACAACCCCCCCACCCCCGTTTGATCCCCAAATGCACATACATCATGCAGTAATGCCCAGACAACTGCAGAGATGCAAGACTTCCATGTCCCACACCAACAGTCTCCTGCTGCCTCCAGAGGTCAGGCAAATGCTAATTGTTTTTCCTATTACTTTGTCAAACCTGATCTATGTGATTTCCTTGTGCGCCTGCCCAGGATCTTGCTGTGTATCAGACATCTTAGAGAGATCTTGCAGTTTGTTCTCAGATTTCAATTTCCAATTGATTTTTCTGTAGGACCTCTTAGCCGAAGACACGCAAACCAAAGGAATCCGAGCTCACAGCTGCAGTGGTTAAAGCAGGGTCTAATAGCTGCCAGCATTATCTCTCACACAAAGTGTAAAAGCAGTGGAGGCAAGGTTGCCAACTTCTGCATTTGTAGAGGAAAAGTCAACATGGTTTGTGCAAAGGGAAATCAAGCCTTACTAATCTGCTAGAGTTCTTTGAGGGGGTCAACGAGCATGTGGACCAGGGGGAGCCAGTGGATACAGTGGACTTAGATTTCCAGAAAGCCTTTGATAAGCTCCCTCACCAAAGGCTCTTAAGTAAAGTAAGTTGTCATAGGATAAGAAGGAAGCTTCCCTCATGGACTGAAAACTGGTTAAAAGACAGGAATCAAACGGTAGGAAGAAACGGTCAGTTTTCAAAATTAAAAGAGATTTCTTTTGGTGTACCCAGGGCTGTGTATTGGGATCATTCTGTTCAACTTATTTGTAAAAAATCTGGAGAAAGGGAAACAGTGAGATAGCAAAATTTGCAGATAATACTAAACTGCTCAAGATAATTAAGAACAAAGCAGACTGAAAACCTTAAAAAGGATTTCACAAAACTAGATGACTGGACAAAAAAAGACAAATGAATTTTAATGTTGATAAATGCAAAGTAATGCACATTGGAAAAAAAGAATTCCAACTATATATACACAAAAGGGTAGGGACTAATTTAGCTATTACCAATCAAGAGAGAGATCTTGGAGTGACTCTGGATAGTTCTCTGAAAATGTCCACTCAAGGTGCAGCAGCAGTCAAAACAGCAAACAGACTGTTAGGAAACATTAAACAAGAGAGAATAAGACAGAGAATATCTTACTGTCTCTGTATAAATCCAAGGGAGGAATGCCCACATCTTTAACACTGAGTACAGATGTAGTTGCCTCATCTTAAAAAATTATGTTGGTATTGGAAAATATTCAGAAGGGGTAACAAAAATGATGAGGGGTTCGGAATGGCTGCCATATGAGGCAAAATTAAAAAGACTGGGACTTTTCAGTTTAGAAAAGAGGAGATTAAGTCAGAATAGGATAAAGGTCTTTGAAATCATGACAGGTGTGGACAAAGTGAATACGGAAAAGTTATTTACTTGTTCACATAACATAAGAACTAGGGGTTACCAAATTAAATTAATAGGTAGCAGGCTTAAAAGAAACAAAAGGTATTTCTTCACACAGCACATAGTTGGCCTTTGGACCTCTTTGCAAGAGGATGTTGTGAAGACCAGGACTTTAACAGGATTACAAAAAAAAACACCCAACAAAAAAACAAAACAACAAAATAAAAGCTTATTAGCCAGGATGGGTAGGAATGGTGTCCCCAGCTTCTCTTTGAAAAAGACTGAAAATGGATGACAGAAGAGGGATCACTTGATGACTACCTGTTCTGTTCACTCCTCTAAAGCATCTGGCGTTGGCCGCTGTTGGAAGACAGGATACTGGGCTAGATGGACCTTTGCTCTTACGCCTTGCAGTATTTGGTGGTTTTCTGAAAGTTCCAACTCCTGAAGGGAAGAGATTACATGAGAATCTTAGTTTTCCTTTTTTTTAAAAATGTTGTCAGCCCACCTGGCTGGAGAGAACCATGGAAACATAAGAACATAAGAATGGCCATACTGGGTCAGACCAAAGGTCCATCCAGCCCAGTATCCCGTCTGCCGACAGTGGCCAATGCCAGGTGCCCCAGAGAAGGAGAACAGAAGACAATGATCAAGTGATTTATCTCCTGCCATCCATCTCCTGCCCTTGTACTGAAGGCTAGGGCACCATACTTTACCCCTGGCTAATAGCCATGTATGGACCTAACCTGCAAAAATTTATCGAGCTCTTTTTTAAACCCTAATAGAGTCCTGGCCTTCACAGCCTCCTCCGGCAAGGAGTTCCACAGGTTGACTGTGCGCTGTGTGAAGAAAAATTTCCTTTTATTAGTTTTGAACCTACTACCCATCAATTTCTTTTGGTGTCCCCTAGTTCTTGTATTATGGGAAACGGTAAATAATTTTTCTGTATTCACTTTCTCCACACCATTCATGATTTTATATACCTCTATCATATCACCCCTCAATCGCCTCTTTTCCAGACTGAAAAGTCCCAGTCTCTCTAGCCTCTCCCCATATGGGACCCGTTCCAAACCCCTAATCATCTTAGTCGCCCTTTTCTGTACCTTTTCTAATGCCAATATATCTTTTTTGAGGTGAGGAGACCACATCTGCACGCAGTACTCCAGATGTGGGCGTACCATAGTTTTATATAGGGGAAGCATGATATCTTTTGTCTTATTATCTATCCCTTTTTTAATAATTCCTAACATCCTATTTGCTTTACTAACTGCCGCTGCACACTGTGTGGATGTCTTCAGAGAACTATCCACTATAACTCCAAGATCCCTTTCCTGATCTGTCGTAGCTAAACTTGACCCCATCATGTTGTACGTGTAATTTGGGTTATTTTTTACAATGTGCATTACCTTACACTTACCTACATTAAATTTCATTTGCCATTTTGCTGCCCAATCACTCAGTTTGCTGAGATCTTTTTGTAGTTCTTCACAATCCCTTTTGGTTTTGACTGTCCTGAACAACTTGGTGTCATCTGCAAACTTTGCCACCTCACCGCTTACCTCATTTTCTAGATCATTGATGAACAAGTTGAACAGGATCGGTCCCAGGACTGACCCCTGGGGAAAGCCACTAGTTACCCCCCTCCATTGTGAAAATTTACCATTTATTCCAACCCTTTGTTTTCTGTCTTTTAACCAATTCCCGATCCATGAAAGGATCTTTCCTCCTATCCCGTGACCGCCTAATTTACATAAAAGCCTTTGGTGTGGGACCGTGTCAAAGGCTTTCTGGAAATCTAGGTATATTATGTCCACTGGGCGCCCCTTGTCCGCATGTTTATTAACCCCTTCAAAGAATTCTAATAGATTAGTTAGACACAACTTCCCTCTGCAGAATCCATGCTGACTTTTGCCCAACAATTCGTGCTCTTCTACGTGCCTTGCAATTTTATTCTTTACTATTGTTTCTACTAATTTGCCTGGTACTGATGTTAAACTTATCGGTCTATAATTGCCAGGGTCTCCTCTGGAGCCTTTTTTAAATATTGGCATTATATTGGCCGTCTTCCAGTCATTGGGTACCGAAGCGGATTTAAAGGATAGGTTACAAACCACTGTTAATAACTCCACAATTTCACATTTGAGTTCTTTCAGAACCCTTGGGTGAATACTGTCTGGTCCTGGAGACTTGTTACTATTCAGCTTATCAATTAACTCCAAAACCTCCTCTAATGTCACTTCAATCTGGGAGAGTTCCTCAGATTTGTCACCTAAAAAGACTGGCTCAGATTTAGGAACCTCTGTAACATCCTCAGCCGTGAAGACTGAAGCAAAGAAATTATTTAATCGCTCCGCAATGGCACTGTCTTCCTTGATCGCTCCTTTTATATCTTTATCGTCCAAGGGCCCCACTGCTTTTTTAGCGGGCTTCCTGCTTCTAATGTATTTAAAAAACATTTTACTATCGTTTTTTGAATTTTTGGCTAGCTGTTCCTCAAAATCTTTTTTGGCTTTTCTTACTATGTTATGACACTTAATTTGGGAGTGTTTATGTTCCTTCCTATTTTCCTCACTAGGATTTGACTTCCACTTTTTAAAAGCTGCCCTTTTCTCTCTCCCTGCCTTTTTAACATGGCTGTTAAGCCATGGTGGTTCTTTGTTAGGTCTCTTACTGTGTTTTTTTATTTGGGGTATACATTTAAGTTGGGCCTCTAGTATGGTGTCTTTAAACAGTTTCCATGCAGCTTCCAGGGATTTTAGTTTAGTTACTCTACCTTTCAGTTTCTGTTTAACTAGCTTCCTCATTTTAGTGTAATTCCCCTTTTTGAAATTAAATGCCAGAGTATTTGACCGTTGCGGTGTTCTTCCCAACACAGGAATTTTAAAAGTTATTATATTGTGGTCACTATTTCCAAGCGGTCCAGTAACAGTTACCTCTTGGACCAGATCCTGCGTTCCAGTCAGGACTAGATCGAGAATTGACTCTCCCCTTGTGGGTTCCTGTACTAGCTGCTCCAAGAAGCAGTCATTTAAGGCATCAAGAAATTTAATCTCTGAATCCCGTCCTGAGGTGACATGTACCCAATCAATATGGGGATAACTGAAATCTCCTATTATTACTGTGTTTTTTATTGTGATAGCCTCTTTAATCTCCCTTAACATTTCAGCATCACTATCACTGTCCTGGTTAGGTGGTCGGTAATATATTCCTAATGCCATATTCATATTAGAGGAGTGAATTGTTATCCATAATGATTCTACAGAACATTTTGATTCCTTTAGGATTTTTGTTTCATTTGATTCTATATTATCCTTCACATATAGTACCACTCCGCCACCCGCACGACCTGTTCTGTCTTTCTGATATAATTTATATCCTGGTATGATAGTGTCCCACTGATTGTCCTCATTCCACCATGTTTCTGTGATGCCTATTATGTCAACTTCCTCCTTTGATATGAGGTACTCCAGTTCACCCATCTTATTAGACAGACTCCAAGCATTTGTGTAAAAGCACTTTAAAAAACTACCACTATTTATATGTCCGCCTTTCACAGATGCGTTGGATTTTTTTTATATGCGATTGTTTCACATCTGATCTTGCCCATATATTATTTCCCACGTTCCCTATCTGACTAACTTCTAGGGAATCCCTATCTATGGAGCCTCATGTAAGAGAAGTCTCCGTCCAATCCAGGTGCTCCCCCGCACCAATCCGCTTTCCCCCACCTCTTAGTTTAAAAACTGCTCTATGACCTTTTTAATGTTTAATGCCAGCAGTCTGGATCCACCTTGATTTAGGTGGAGCCCATCATTCCTGTATAGGCTCCCCCTACCCCAAAAGTGTCCCCAGTTCCTAATAAATCTAAACCCCTCTTCCCTACACCATCATCTCATCCACGCATTGAGACTCTGAAGTTCTGCCTGTCTATCTGGCCCTGCGCGTGGAACTGGAAGCATTTCAGAGAATGCCACCATAGATGTTCTGGATTTCAGTCTCTTTCCTAGTAACCTAAATTTGGCCTCCAGAACATCTCTTCTACCCTTCCCTATGTCATTGGTACCGACATGTACCACGACCACCGGCTCCTCCCCAGCACTGCCCATAAGTCTGTCTAGATGCCTTGAGAGATCCGCAACCTTCGCACCAGGCAGGCAAGTCACCATACGGTTCTCCCGGTCATCACAAACCCAACTATCTGTATTTCTAATGATCGAATCCCCCACTACTAAAACCTGCTTCTTCCTAACAGCTGGCGCTCCCTCCCCCGGAGAAGTATCCTCGGCGCGAGAGGATACCATAGCACCCTCTGGAAGGAGGGTCCCAACTATGGGATGGTTTCCCTCTGCTCCCATTGACTGCTCTCCTTCCCTGAGCCTTTCTTCCTCCATAACAGCATCAGGACTGTCAGATTGGAGGTGGGACAGCCCTACTATGTCCCGGAAAGTCTCATCAACAAACACCTCTGCCTTCCTTAGCTCCTCCAGTTCAGCCACCCTGGCCTCCAAAGCACACACTCGCTCTCTGAGGGCCAGGAGCTCCTTGCATCGAGCGCACACATACGCCACCCGCCCACAGGGCAGGTAGTCATACATATTGCACTCGACACACTAAACAGGATAGCCCCCACTCTGCTGCTGGGCTTCTGCCTCCATTTCCTGCTCTAATTATATATGAGGGTTTAATTAAATGTTTCAGATAGAGGTTGTTATAAAGGATTTAAGTTTAAGGGCAATAGAAGTCACTGGCTCCCTCCAAGCTCCCCCTCTAAAGTCCCCTCTCAAAACTCCCTCCTGTTAGCACTCACCCTGTTCACAAGCACCCGGTCGCAAAGCTCCCTGGTCGCTTACTAGCGGGCTTTAAGTGCTCGGCCTCCCTGATAGCTCCTCCCTCTGCTTACAGCTCAGCCAGTCAGCACACGGTGTTTCAATCCAAACCTAATCAAGACTCACAGCTTCCAACTGCCTGCCTGAGCACACGGCCTTCAAACAAACACTCAGCTCAGCACTCCAAACTCCAAACAAACACAAGCCCAGAACCCCCAAACACAAGCAGCCACTTACCCCAAGGTGCTTTAGTTTGCTCCTTCCTTCTCCTCCAAGAGAGCCTCTCAAAACTCCCTCCTGTTCGCAAGCACCCAGTCGCAAAAAACGGTCTGAGTGCACCAGGAAGGCTCAGAAATCTGAAGTGGGGTGGGTGGAGAAAGACTCCAACATTGACTTTTTAAACATTTTGTGCTTTCTGAATGCCTGGGGTTGACATTATTGAAATGGAACCATAAAGACACTAGCACCCAGAAGTTTAACTAGGGTCAGCAAAATTAAGATGCTTTTATAACAACCTGCTGTAGGCAAAACCTTTGAGAAATATTCCTTCACCGGCAGAGGAAAGAATCACAGCATATCTTTTGAGAGGTCCTTTTATATTCATCTATAATTCTTTACTGTGTAACTGCTCTGATGTTTCTTGGATTGCATTAAGGAGAGTAATTCCCTCAACCTTTTACAATTAACCTTAGGTGTCAGCGAGGAGCTGGCCTGTTATGTTTCACTTTTATCGTGCAATAGGATTGTTTACAATGGCCTTGTCTGGGCTGTAAATTTTCAGAAACTCTCCACTCAGTGCCAGGGTGGTGGTAAAAACACTGATGTCATGGCCTTCACTGGTACTTCCCCCACTGCTAGTGCAGGCACAGCTAAAGTGATACAAGGGATGAACCCAGAGAGAATTCTACTTACCTGCTGTGTGCAGCAGCTTAACTTTGAAGAACACAAACAAAAACATTCAATGTTCAGTCAGTCTTTTAAAGGCATATGCTTCCCTTCTGTGAACAGTAAAAAAAAATCACAGTCAGAAGCAGAGATGTGTGATAAGCAATTATCAGTTAGCCCACCAATTTCACAGGTCCCCTCGTTCAACCAGCCAACTGAATCTGGTGAAGGAGGGCAAGACAAAAACCACGCGTTCCAAGATTGATATTTGCCTTGTTAGCTATATTATTTAAACGTGAAAATTCCGGGCCAAATGATCGCCTGGAGTGAATTTGCAAAATTTCTCTGAAGGCAGTGGCTGCACCCATTTACACCAGAAGAAGATTCAGCTCTGAGGTAATATGCAATCGTCTTTCTCCCACCACCAGGCCTACCAAAGGGCAGGGACAAAAGGGGCCGTTATGTTGGTGACAGACCCAGGGCAGCTGGCCCCAATAGTTTGGTGGAGAACAGACATACTCCAATCTTTGCCTGTGCCAGTGATGAGGATGGCTATGACTCTGGCCTCTAGAAAAAGGTAAAAGGCAGAATGGAGGGTCATAGTGAGCCTCTGAGGCATGCAATAACCTATAAAATCCCTGTTTCTGTATTTCCACTCCAATGCATCTGATGAAGTGGGCTCTAGCCTACAAAAACTGAGCCCAAATAAATCTGTTAGTCTTTAAAGTGCTACAGACTGAACCCCACATTGTTTTGCAGATACTAACTCAGCTACTCCTCTGAAACTTATCATGCAAAGCACTGAATTTAGCCACATCAAGTGGAAATCCATCAGTTTCATGAAGAAACTCACACAGAAATAGACATCATCTTCCTCTCCAAGTGCAAAAAAGATGGACATCCTACCTAATGGACTGAAAGTGAAAAAATCTGTTGCAATCAATGTACTGCTGAAACTATGGTGAGTGATTGTGCCATACAGTCTCAAAGAAACTGAGGACCTACCTAATCAGCATCCTATACAGCAAACAGGAGAGGATCAAAAATGAGTTCTCAAAACTGGATACTCTCATCGAAAACCAGTCTTCCACACAAACTTTCATGTGGTTAGACTTTACAAGAACAAGGCAAGCCATTTACAAGGCACACTTTACACTTCCCTATAAGAAAAAAGAGTTGATGAACTATCTAAATTCCTACCTGCCACAGGGGACTGCAACAGCGATACTCTCAACTCACATTACAACGTTGTTAATCTGTCCACCACACTCAGGAGCGACTTTTCTTCTGGGCTATCTTGGCGTCTCTCCTTCTGCACCATCACCCAACAATACAGTTCTGCAGTGACCAGGGAACCTATTTTCATCATCTCTGACACAAGGAAGGATCACACAGACAGCAGTTTCTTTTAAATGGTGATGTAAATGTGTGGCAAAAGTAAACAGCCTTCTGTAATGTGCCAACTCTTTCCACAAGACCTTTGGAGGAACTTCAAACAGTGATAAATAACATGCCAATCCTATCTGGCGTGTCAGCCTGGCTTGTCTTACCTTGCTCCTGTATTCTTCTTCCTAAGCACAAGTTTGTGCTGTCCCGCTACCATATTTGGTAGAGTAATTTGGACTGAAGTCAGAGAAGATGAAAATCTTGGCTTAGCAACCAGATGAAAACAATGTCTGGCTTTGCAGTGAGTTATTTGTGGTCACTGTCAGTTACCAGGTCTCAGGGCTCATGCTGTCCCATCAATAGGGGTGAAATCATGCCACTCTCAGATCAGGTCCTGAGCTGAAGTCACATTCCTGGGACCACCATGATTACCTCACTAGGAATCCCACAAAAACAAGCAGTCCTGCAGCACCTTAAAGACTAACATTTATTTATGAGGTAACGAGCTTTTGTGAGTAAGAAGATCTCATGACCTAATAAATTGTCTGTCTCTAAGATGCCAAAGGCCACTTGTTATTTGTGAAATTACAGACAAATGTGGATACCCTTCAGAGCCTATTCACCATCAATCTGACCTATTTGCTATACCCACAGTTCTGGTCCCTCCAGGAGTAGTGACAGTGGCATCTAGTGACCACACCACCTTCTCAAAACCAAGTGCATTTATTAGCACAACAGCACTCAGAAAACCATCCCACAATGATCAGCTTCTCGGCTCCTGATGCCAGCCTCGTAGGCCCGACTTCTTCAGTCCTCCCACGCAGCCTCTTCCTCCATGCAGCCTCCTTGACTCTCCCAAGAGGGGCTTTTTACCTAGTTGGCACCTTTTAATCTCTCAGCTCCCAGACTTGGCAAAACAGGGTTTGTCACTTCACCAGAGGTGGGATGTAGGATCCTTAGAGTTAACAGCTTTCCCCACTGTCTTTCATGTGTGCACTGTGGTGTTCTTGTGTTGCCTTCCTGCTTGTTTTCCCTCTGGCCCACTAGTGTGCTAGAGCAGCACCTTCGGACAGGACAGGACAGTAACATCCCACTGTAGCTGTAGAGTAACTTTGCTTCACTAAGCAGGTCTCAGTGTTCATAGAATAGTTACAGAGCCCTACCCTTAGATTACATAGCCTCCCTCTACCCACACATGCACTGCTGTCACTGCAGTGCTGGACAGTTAACAGGTAGAGGAGTGAGTTAACCTAGGTCATATGTAAACTAACAATGCCTTACATTCTGGAATAATGTAAAATCAAACATGCTAGGATCTTGTTCTCATGTTCAACTGATTCCAAAATGAAATTTTGTCTTATCTGCTGGATAGGTTTGTGGAAAACACAGCATCCAAAGTCAGACAGAAAAAGGTGCATGCATCATCTCAGAATGGAAGAACCACTAAGTACTAATACAGGGGAAATCAGTATTGTATTTGATGCTTCTCAACCAAAAAGGTAAAGACCAGACTGCTTAAAATCAGATTCCAAAATAACATTTTTCCAGGGACTGAGCCCCTGAAGCTCTCACTGTCTTTAGTTGAAGTGACTTGCCCAGATGCCACTGGAAGTCTGGAGCAATCTGGTCTCCTGGTTTCTAGTCCTATACTGTAGCCACAGCACTGCGGTTCTCTAGCACATCCCTGGTATGGTTGAACTCACAACACTGGAAAGAATGTTTAAATAAGTTAATAAACGTGTACTGTTCAGACTAGGGGTAATCAAGTAAACCCACCAGCCAACGATTACGATTTTTGACTTGAGCTGAGGTGAATGTAACCTTTTAAAGTTGAGAGCCTAAGAGACATACAATTGGTTCTCAGTTTTCTACTTGCTGCTTCTTCAAAAGAAAAAACTTGCAACACCAATGATAGGCATAAGGTCTTGAATGGAAGAAAAGCATAGAAAAAAGTTATGAGTTAGATTAAGATTTTTTCATGGTTATTTTTAGTAACAGTCATAGAAGGTCCAAGATAATAACAAAAATTCATGGGAACCGTGCCCTGTCTGTGACTGTTACTAAAAATAACTAGAGTGGGGAGTGGGAGAAGAGCCCTGCCACAAGGGGTGTGTATGTGTGTGAAAAACAGCTCTGACTCTGGCCACAAGGGGGGGTGCATGGCTCCTGCTCTTGGGCACAAAGCCTCAGCTTCAGTTGTAGGCGCTGACAGACGAAGCAGCCAGAGCTCCAGCTATGACCTCTATGAGTAAATTATCTCCTTAGTTATGAGTAAGCAGTAACAACAGCTCCTTAACTCTGTGCTTTCCGAATTCCCTTTAACTTGGGGGAATGTCTCTACACGAAAGTTACTGAGGTATGAAACGGGGTGTGAATGTAAAGTAAGGTGGTTATTCTGGAATATCTCTGTGTATGGACCCTCCAGGTCCAACGTTTCTTGTTTTGGTTTATCTAAATGCACCTCCAAAACAGATTAAGCTAATTTGGAAAAAGGTGGGGTACATACAAGTCCTGTCATTTAAAGAGCAAGGGAGCTGCACACTTCTTCAGATAGCCTAAATGGCATTTTCTAAACCTTCTCGTCATATTTTGTAGGAGAAAGGGTGGGTCACCCACCCGAAGTGGGTAGAACTCTCCAGCCCCAAAGTTAATGAAAAGGAACTGCACTGCCACCTAGTGCTAACATCAAGAAGGGACCCATTTCAATCCAAATCAATGTGAAAGGGCCAGAAAATTGCATTTACATAACTGGATTCCTTCGGGAGGTTCAGGTGACATTTCAAGCTGTACAGGATGCTGCTACCACCTGTCTAAAGGTAACAAAGTCTGATATCTAGTTATCTAATTGCACTTATTAAAAAAAGGATACTCGTTTTATGTACTGATTTCCTTCTAGCCTGCAATACCCATGGTCTGTCACTTTTGTTACCGTAAAAGTTCTAGCTACAACATTTAAACTAGTATCTTCCTTTCTGACCCTTGGCTTAAAGTCACTCCTAACTTTCAGAAACATTTCCTTTGCTGTCTTACAAACACTTGGCTGAATTCTAAACAGCGAGGCTGATGTGCCTATTACCACTCTCTTGTCTGCTGGTGTGCCATACTTACTCTCACAGGCAAAGACTCCAACTTAGCCAGCCAGGACAAATTTAACCTTGCAATGTTTTGCTGTGACCAGTTTGGGGTTTTTTGTTTGTCAGTTCCAAAGCAGCCTGATTCTGATAGAAATTTGCTAGGTCCCAGATGTGAATAATGTGTCTGTGGTCTTCTTGTTACTGACCTGCAGGCATCAGACAGAATCTGTATTTTCCTACTTCTCATTATTCTTCTCTCTTTCTCACCTCTAATGCATGCTTGGTTTTTTCTCCCCTTCTTTTTTTTCTCCAAACTAGGGAACATGAATGAACTTTAACAAGCTCCTAGTATCCAAACATGAAACCCAGGATGCTGATAAGGGGCAGAGGGAAAAACAACCCACGTAATTTAAAATGGTTTAAACTCTACTTGATCTTTCCAATACCACTACACAAGTTTGAAGAGGTCTGCATGATATTCTGTTGTATTGCTGAGCAGCAGCACATGCTGATGTAATTAGAGACTATCATAATGGAAACACACACACATGTGGAAACACATAATGGGAACACTCAGGCAAAAATGTAAACTTCTGAATTTTCTTACTTTATTGTATAGAATTAGTTTGTGTATATCAGAAACAGTAAATTGGAATGGCTGTTTTGCTGTCTCTGTACCATTCACTCTTTTGTATTCCTCCAGCATGTGCCCTTTTATTCACTTTCTCCCTAAACAAAAGAGCTCCCATTTTTTCAGTTTCTTGATTTACACGCTCTCATTGAAATATAAGAAGCAATTCGATTACACTAAAAGGCAACAATGATTCAAATATTTTATTAATGCTTTTTAAAAAAACACAATCAAATGACTGTAATAAAGAAGAAATGTTAGAAGATTCACGTCATTACAAGAGCTGAAAAAAAAATCCCCACGTTGTCAAGAAATCTAATAAAAATGGCAAACGGAAAAAAGGATAAAAATAGAAATTCAAGTGTATGCACATTGCATCATGGTGTGTAAAGTCAGAGACACAAGAAGCTCAATTACCAGGAAATGTCTCTACTGTTCATACTCAGGAACATCCTCATCAGGACCTGTATTTCTCTTTTTGTTAAAAAAAGTTCTTTTTGGTTTAGCATTATTTTATTTCTTAAACATTTTTCTATTTAATAAGCTTCAGTTTTGCCAGAAATGCCACAGAAGCTAGCTCAAAAGAATTTGTGGAAAAGTGCAATAATTTTCCTTCCTTGACTGGTAAGAAAAAAACCCAACCTTTACAAAAGAGCTATTTATTGCACTCCTTGACACTGTTTTCTTATGTTCCGGATCACACAGCGATGCCAGAACTAATACCATTCCAGTTGAGGAAGATCGCTTTAACAGTGGGAATATCTGAGAAGTATATGGGACATATTTAGATTTTATGCAGTGAATTTTGGGGAGAGAGTGAAAATTGGAAAGGGAACTTATACACAGAATATTCTCTTGAACAATCTAATTTTATAAACTGATTTGCATTGTTTTCTGAAGGCAGACTGTTTTCTGTACTTTTTATTAAAATCCCTGAGATTGTATCCTCATATTGGGGCTTGATAAATATATGAACAGGATGATATGATAAGGATGCCTGGGCTAGGAGAGAACTGGACTTACCCATGAGGTCCCAGCCACTCCTAAGAGCTTCCAAGGAAACTTTTGAGGTGCCTCTTCCAATGTATGTGTAACCCTTCTGTTAACGCCAGATGCCTGCCAGAAGGGCCGGGTTCAACTCTTGTGGGGTTTTCCTGTCAAGGATACAATCAACCGGCTCGAGCCCCCACCCAGTGGCCTGGGACAATTTCACCCCCGTGCTGGGTGCCTGTAAGGCGGTTCTCCCCCTCCTCGCAAGCACAGAGTCTGAGATAGAAATGGCTTGTTTAATGACCGTAACCTACCCCAAGGTTACAGCGACAGATGCAGTATATCTCAGCACAGAAGACACAAAACCCCTTTTACCCAGATACCATCCCCATATGCAGTAGAACCCAGTCTCTTGCTGGGGCTCTTGGCCCTTTTCCACACACACACAGTTACAGGGTGTACCCTCTGCGGTGCAGTCCCAAACTCAAAGCCCACAGACACATCACCAGGGCAATACTAGCTGTCCACTTGTCTGTAGCCTCCCCTTGCTGTCACCGGCCGCCCGCCGGTCGCCGTCGTCTGCCGCCACCGCTCCTCCCGGCCGCCCGCCGGTCGCCGTCGTCTGCCGCCGGTCGCCGTCGCTCCTACCGGCCGTCGTTCCTACCGGCCGTCGTCTGCCGCCGGTCGCCGTCGCTCCTACCGGCCGTCGTCTGCCGCCGGTCGCCGTCGCTCCTACCGGCCGTCGTCTGCCGCCGGTCGCCGTCGCTCCTACCGGCCGTCGTCTGCCGCCGGTCGCCGTCGCTCCTACCGGCCGCCGCCACCGCTCCTACCAGCCACCCGCTGGTCCTGCTGTTGTCCGCCGGTCCTAACTCCACTGCTTGGGATTGCCCTAAGGCAGAACCCAGTGATTTCAGCTCTGTGTGGCCTCAGCTGCCACTCTGTGATTTCAGCTCTTGGTATCTCTAGTGTGGGGTTTCACAAACACCCTAGTATCCAGCTCTATCTTTTAACAGGTGGGGAGGGTTAGTCAAGCCAGGCTTATAGCTATATGGCCAAGGCATAGGCAGGGCCAAGGCACTCAGCAAGCTGGCTCAACCCATACCCTCCCCTTGCTGTCTCACAATGCTTTAAACCAGGGAGCCCTGTGTAATCAATGTCTTACACAGCTAAGGCGACTGCCCTGTCCCCCACAACAACCCAGAGCATTGGTGAGATCTCACAACTCCCACCTTAAATGTCAGCTTAAATTGTGATTTTACAACTACATGTTTACAATAGACCAAATCTCATGGCTTACTTGCTACCCATTAGGCTTTGCCTGAAAAGGTATCACACATGCACACCTTTTGCATTCTCATGCAGATGACCTCTGGGAGACTCATTCCTCCCAGCCTTCAGCAGCACTGCATTCCTTCTGCCACATTCCCTACATATGTATAGCTATGTGTCTTAACAGCTACCTGGACTGCACACGGTAGCGTAAGGAGATCAAGAGGAGAGGGAAAACCACTAATCCACCATGTCAGGCCAGCTGATATTATTTATTTTCTGTATTTCTTTCTGTCTACTTTTAGGAGGAAAAATAATGCCCAGGGATTTAAACCAGCTTGACTCAGAAAAGCACATTAGAGGTTAAGCGTAAAATGTATAGCAGGAAAGCTGATGAAAAGAACCTCAAACATAGTTAAGGACAATATTATGAACTATTATCTAGTGGTCACTGTGGTGACCTTCTGACCATGAAGTCCGTGATGTACTAAAGAAAAATATCATAAGCAGAGACTGGATGAAATAAAGCCACTCCCTACTTCTTTGAAATAGCTTTCAATTTCTGAGAGGAGAAAACCAAGAATGGGCAGAAAGAACAAGGCTCACCCCCAAGAAGTGGGCTTTCACCTTCTCGTCACATGATAGGTTGTGCAGGGATAAATGGAGAGAGCGAGTCCCAGCAGGAGCATCTGCTGAAAGGCTGCACGTTTACAATGAGAAAGAGCAATGTTTTTAAAACGAAAGATTGCTAACTGATGAAACACACCATCAAAGATATTAGTGATGAAGAGCTCTGTAGAATTCAAAAAGGATAAAACACTTATGTGATTAGTGAGAACAGCCACTGTTATGCTAAGAGGCTTTTGTACAAACATTTTTAAAGCCAGGATATAAACATTCCTCCTTGGGTTTTAGGCAGGCAGTCACTCATTGGGGGTGCCAGAAAGACACTTCCTTTGCAGACTGGTAGTTATTCCATAAATACTCTTGAAGATCTATTGCACCTTCCTCTGAAGCTTCTGGAATTGGCCATTGTCAGACACAGGATGCCAGGCTTGATAGCCCACCTGATCTCATCACAGTTCCTATGGTACAGCAGTGATAAACTGTAAACAAATTTATTGTTTTACTTCTCACCAAACTGAGCAAGGTGCTTCACAGAAGAACCAGTTCTTGCTCCAAACAGCTAATATTCCACACGAGGCATGAGCAGAAGGGCTGTGCTGAGGAAGGGCACTGGGGTGGGGTCAGTCACTTGGTTTATGTACTATAGTAACAGAGAGGGAGCCGTGCTAGTCTATACACTATCAAAACAAAAAGCAGTCAAGTAGCACTCTAAAGACTAGCAAAATGGTTTATTAGGTGAGCTTTCGTGGGACAGACCCACTTCTTCAGACCATAGCCAGACCAGACCAGACTCAATATTTAACCAAAAACAGTAAGCAAGGAGGACAAATCAGAAAAAGATAATCAAGGTGAGCAAATCAGAGAGCGGAGGGGTGGGGGGTACAATGGCCAGATGCTCTGTATATTTGACAGACTTCTAACTTCCTTAGACAAAGGGTCAATGGGCACAAAACAGACATCAAAACACTCCAAATCCACAAACCAGTTAGTCAACATTTTAATGGAATGGGGCATTCTGTCAATGACCTAAAGGTATGTGTGTTACTGAAAAGGAATTATTGCACCTTTTTGGAAAGAGAAACAGCCGAGCTGGCTTTTATATTCAAATTTGGCACATTAACACATGATTTAAATTGTGATGGGAACTTTCTGAGTCACTATAGCTGTGTCTACACATGCACGCTACTTCGAAGTAGCGGCACTAACTTCGAAATAGCGCCCATCGAGGCTACACTCGTCGGGTGCTATTTCGAAGTTAACTTCGACGTTAGGCGGCGAGACGTCAAAGTCGCTAACCTCATGAGGGGATCGGAATAGCGACGTTCAACGTCGAAGTAGGGACCGTGAAGACGATCCGCGTCCCGCAACGTCAAAATTGCTGGGTCTTCCATGGCGGCCATCAGCTGGGGGGTTGAGAGATGCTCTCTCTCCAGCCCCTGCCGGGCTCTATGGTCACCGTGGGCAGCAGCCCTTAGCCTAGGCCTTCTGGCTGCTGCTGCGGCAGCTGGGGATCCATGCTGCAGGCACAGGGTCTGCAACCAGTTGTCGGCTCTGTGGATCTTGTGTTGTTTAATGCAACTGTGTCTGGGAGGGGCCCTTTAAGGGAGCGGCTTGCTGTTGAGTCCGCCCTGTGACCCTGTCTGCAGCTGTGCCTGGCACCCTTATTTCGATGTGTGCTACTTTGGCGTGTAGACGTACCCTCGCAGCGCCTATTTCGATGTGGTGCCGCGCAACGTCGAAGTTGAACATCGACGTTGCCAGCCCTGGAGGACGTGTAGACGTTATTCATCGAAATAGCCTATTTCCATGTTGCTACATCGAAATAAGCTATTTCGATGCTGGCTTCACGTGTAGACGTAGCCTATAGGGGCTTCAAGTATCGGAGGGGTAGCCGTGTTAGTCTGGATCTGCAACAGCAACAAAGGGTCCTGTGGCACCTTATAGACTAACAGAAAAGTTTTGAGCATGAGCTTTCATGAGCACAGACTCACTTCATCAGAAGCTGGTCTTGGAAATCTGCAGGACCAGGTATAAATAAGCCAGAGCAAGGGTGGGGATAACAAGGTTAGCTCAGTCAGCAAGGGTGAGGCTTACTACCAGCAGTTGATCTGGAGGTGTGAACACCAAGGGAGGGGAAGCTGCTTCTGTATTTAGCCAGCCATTCGCAGTCTTTGTTTAAGCCAGAGCTGAGGGTGTCGAATTTGCAGATGAATTGTAGCTCAGAAATTTCTCTTTGGAGTCTGGTCCTGAAATTTCTTTGCTTAGGATAGCTACTTTTAAATCTACTACTGTGTGGCCTGGGAGACTGAAGTGCTCTCCTACGGGTTTTTGTATATTGCCATTTCTGATATCTGATTTGTGTGCGTTTATTCTTTTACGTAGAGACTGTCCAGTTTGTCCGATGTATATGGCAGAGAGGCATTGCTGGCACATGAAGGCATAAATTACATTGGTAGATGTGCAGCTGAATGAACCCACGATGGTGTGGCTGATCTGGTTAGGTCCTGTAATGGTGTTGCTGGTGTAGATATGTGGGCAGAGCTGTCAACGAGGTTTGTTGCAAGGATGGGTCCCTGAGTTAGAGTGACTGTGGTGCGGTGTATAGTTGCTGGTTAGGATTTGCTTCAGGTTGGCAGGTTGTCTGTGGGCAAGGACTGGTCTGTATTCCAAGGCTGTGAAAGTGGGGGATCATTGTCCAGGATGGGTTGTAAATCCCTGATGATGCGCTGTAGAGGTTTTAGCTGAGGACTGTAGGTGATGGCTAGTGGTGTTCTGTTGCTTTCTCTCTTGGGCTTGTCCTGTAGTAAAAGGCTTCGTGGCACACGTCTAGCTCTGTTGATCTGTTTTTTCACTTCCTCAGGTTGGTATTGCAGTTTCAAGAATGCTTGGTAGAGATCCTGTAGGTGTTTGTCTCTGTCAGAGGGGTTGGAGCAAATGTGGATATATCTTAGTGCTTGGCTGTAGACAATGGATCGTGTGGTGTGTCTGGGATGGAAGCTGGAGGCATGAAGGTAGGCACAGCGGTCAGTAGGTTTACGGTACAGGGTGGTATTGATGTGGCCATTGTGTATTAGCACCATGGTGTCCAGGAAGTGGATCTCCTGTGTGGACTGTTCCAGGCTGAGGATGATGTTGGGGTGAAAGTTGTTGAAGTCCCGGTGGAATTGGCTCAGTCTAATTCTTGACCTCCCCCCCACCCCTTCACTCTCTGATTTGCTCACCTTGATTATCTTTTTCTGATTTGTCCTTGCTTACTGTTTTTGGTTCTCTGTGCCTTAAATATTGAGTCTGTTCTGGTCTGGCTATGGTCTGAAGAAGTGGGTCTGTCCCACGAAAGCTCACCTAATAAACCATTTTGCTAGTCTTTAAAGTGCTACTTGACTGCTTTTTGTTTTGGTTTATGTACATGCACATCATGGTGGCTCTGGATAGCATTTTTTGTAGAGATAGAAAGCATTAAAGGCCAGCAGCTTATCTTGTGAGTGCCACCAGAGAGGTGAGATTTCAGCAGGGCTTGCTGAATGCAATGTGGGGGTCTGCCTTGCAGACCAGTCACAGCTGATTTTTAGAAGTCCTCTGAGGTAAACAAAGAGCAACAAAGAAGTCTTCCTCACAAGGCTTTCACTTGTAAAGTGGGTCTTTCTCGTTCCTCATTTCCAGTTGTGGAGCTCTCTGGACTCTCTACCCAAACTAACGTGTGGATTTCTTCTTCCTTAACTGGACCACAGTCATTCAATAAATAATCCTCCGGAAAGCTCTGGAAAAGAATACAAGATGTTATTTCACAGAGAATCTTGTGTCCTCAGGGCTTGGTCTCACTTGCAGCTGACTGTGACAGTCACCGTTACAAGACGTGCAGTGTACCAGTCAGAGGGGCAAAGCAGAGGCAGCCCAGGCCCAAGAGCATGTCTTTCAAAGGGGCATGTGGGAGCATAGTTTTGGTGCATGGGGAGCTGCTCCTCCTGGAAAAATGACTGGGCTGCAGTTGGTGCTTAGGGCTGGCCAGAGGCTCAGGAGAGCTGCCTCTCCTGCAGCCGCTCATCTGACAAGGGCAGGTGTGTGAGTGGGACATTCCAGACAGCAGGATTAGGTCTCACAGCTCTGTGAAGCTGCACACGGCACGTCACCCCTTCTCCCCTACGGCTATGGAGTCCATAGAGGTGGGAGGCTGTTGTTGCTGGAGTCAGATAGGGAAGGAGAAGGAAGGGGAATATCAGTAGGAAGGAATGTTGCCGTGGTTCCAACCCTGATGCCCTAGTGCCACCAGTAGAATGAAAAGAACCTCAGTGATCACTCAGTGCTGCAGCCTGGACTGAGAGGGAAGCTGGCTGAACCTAGCCTTCCACACTGGGCTGAGCTACACCGGGAGTATCTCGTTTGCCCCTCACAGTGGGGAGTGGGGCTTCGTGGGTTCACACTGCCCAAACTCTCTCCCATGTGAGAGGCTGCAGGAGAAAGACATCCTTTCCCCTCCTTTATCCTTTTCTTTCTGGGCAGTCCTCCAAAACCCCTGGGGAGCCAGAGCCCATCTGGACTCCCCTCAGAGGAAGCAGTTCAGTCCACAGTGGTCTACAGGGGCTCCAGGAAGAGACACCCTTTATCTTTCTTTGGTCCTCTACAAAGCTCTGTATTTTCCAGGAGCTCAAGACTGAGACAATTCACTGTGGTGAGCCAAACTGGGGATGGCCTCACCAGAAAGGTTCAGTGTCTCCATTTGCTGGCTGGGGGATGGGGGGACTACCAGTTGTGCATCTAGATTGACAGAAGAATGAGGAAAGAAAGGTGGATTTAAACAATTACATTTCACATGATCAGGACAACAATCCCAAAGGTGCCAAGTGCCCATCACTTCACAGTACCAAATAATTAACACACACACCAGTTCATTGTGCGTATCTGTAGGTCTTATCAGTAAGCTTCCCCTCTCAGATAAAATGATAGGAAACCATATCCATGACATGTCAAAAGGTATTGATGGTATTTAGGTCTTTTAGACAAAAATAAATGTTAAAAAATCTGAACTCTTCCAAGCGGTACAGATATTAATTTAGTATTCAAATATATAGATAGTCTAAAAGAATGAACGAAGATTGGCATTTTCCTGAAAAGCAGATTGAATTGCAAAGAAAACCATTTAGTGGAACTGGAAGAGAAAGTGCAAGTAAGCTTGCTGAGTAGCATAATGGCATTCTGTAGACTAGCCAATCAGAAAATGTTTACACCACTTAGGAAAAACTCAGCTGGAAACATGCAACTGTTGGTGTTAGACTGTACTTGGTTTTTTTTCTGTTTTCATAATGCTCATTGTTTTAAATAGTCGGTCTATGAATACTGTAAACTTCTCTTTAAATTTTTTTTAGATTATGCAAAGGCAAAATACTAATAGAGGATGTGAGAATGTAGAGACTTTTTGTAGTTTGGAGAGACCACTTGATAGCCAACAAGAAGATACTAACCTGTAAGTCCTCGATTTGCTCTCCAAGCATGCGTTTAATAATTTGTCTAGGGTCAGGAATTGGTGGATAAATTAGTATCTTGAGCCTTTAGAACAGAGAAATAAAAGCTTTGAATGAAAACAAATTAGTCAACCAAAGGAACAACACTTCATTGTAATTCAATGTTATAGTGAAAGTAAACTGGACTCTACTTTCTCTGACGATGTTTAATCCTCCTAGGCGATAGCCTATTCTCCTTACTTCTACCTTTGCTTCCCACTTTCATTCCCAATAATGAATGGAAAAGGAGTTGTCCATACAGGCAAAAATTTTGTCTTTGGACATCTCTGAGCAACTGCCACGGAAGACAAAAGGAGCACAAGTGTGCATTAGAGGGAAGACTGTCTGTAGGTACTCCATTTTGCACTGGGACTTCATTTACATCTAATGCATATGCAACCACTGAGGCTACATCCACACTAGCGAATTTTTTCAAAAAGTTGGGACTCTTTCGACAAATCCCACGGAAAGTCTACACACAAAATGTGTTCTTTTGATATTAAATTGCAAGAATGCAGCACTTTTTCTGGTGGCACTCTTCCTCTCCCAGATGAAGAAGAACGCCTTTTTCCCCAAAATATGTGTGTAGGCACCCCGGGGGCCCTTTTTTCAAAAGAGCAGTCCTCATGGCACTGGAACTTTTTATTCCTGGCCCAATCTTTTAACAGAGTAGGCTGTGTCGACATTCTCTATTGAAAGAGTGGATCGATTTTTTCAATCTGATTTTTTGTGTGCGTTTTCGAAAGAAATTTTTTTGGAAGAGATCTTCTGGAAGAACTTCTTTTAAAGGATCACTGTAGTGTAGATGTAGCCTGAGACAGAGGAACTGCCTTTTGTAAGGTAGACAAGCTACACAACATTAGAGCAATCAGCACTTATTTATTCCATAAAAATCTCAGCTCAAACTCAACTACAGAGCTCTGACTGATACCTCCACATTAATTTTGCACACAGAGGTATACAAGGAAAATAACCACTGTCAAAAATATACACACTACAAATGAAAGATAAACTAAAGCAGAGAAGGACTGCAATGTAACACTAATGAAAAGTCAGTACATAACAGATTTTAAGATACAAGCAATGTAGATATTTACCATTTCAGGTACACTAGTAGAATTATAGTAGCTACCACTATTGTTAATGGAATAGCGAGCTTTAAAACAATAGAGAATGTGGAGTCCATGCTTTCACCTGGCAAACAAAACAAAACAAAATCACACAGAATTGAGAGATGGAAGTGCTTCACAACTAATGAAAATAATATTTAATGCAAAACTTATTTTCCGGGTGCATGATAGACTCCCAAGTATATTCAATTTACATATATACAAATGCTTTTCTAAGCAATGAAAGTGACCGTGAAATACAGATGAAATACAAAGCATGACAATTCACACAGTAAAACTAACTACGTTCCAACAGAAGGTTAAGAGGGAACTTGGTCGTAACTATAGGTACCTATACAGAAAGAAATAATCTGATAATTCTGGGGCCCTTTAGTCTAGCAGACAAAAGCATAAAAGGTCTAATGGCTGGAAGTTGAAGTAAGAAAAATATTCAGGTCAGTTCCCAGAAAGACAGCTCTTACCAATGCTCTTTTCTTCACTCCAGTCGCTCCAGTGATTGCTGCTGTAACAGATATTCTGAACCTTTGCTCTCACTTTGACAGTGTACATAGTGTTAGGATGCACATTTGAAAAACAAGTGTCATTGGACGCTATGACCTTAAAATGAAAAAATTAAAAAAAGATTTACTTTTTTTTTAAATCAAGATACATGACATTTACAAACTTGTTTTCATTGTAGATTTAACAATCAGATTGGATGCTTTGACCGAGGCCCATGTGCCTTTTGTATTTTTGAACTCCATAAAATATAGTGGTAAAAGATAAGAAATTTAGATTTTCCCAGCATGTATTAGCCTTTAACAGAAAACAATTATCCAAACTGTCAAAGCAAGGACATTCAGAAATCAAGGTTCAAACAGGCTGAATGGCCTTAGGACTTGAGGTAGTCTACCAGCTCCCCCAAATACCTGCATGTGCTCTACTGCCTGCCCTTCCATCTCCTAGGGCTGGTAGAAGTGCTGCTCAAGCTTTCCCTACACCAGTCTCTGCCCCTGTGGGAAGTAAAATGGTAGCTGATATACTTGAAAAAATTCATGCCTATTCTGAGCCTAAAAAAACAGTTTCTCCATGAAAGTTTGATAAAATGGCAGCCTGGACATTTGGCTTATCTCAGCAGTTCTCAGCATA
This sequence comes from Carettochelys insculpta, assembly GCF_033958435.1. Taxonomy (NCBI): domain Eukaryota; kingdom Metazoa; phylum Chordata; order Testudines; family Carettochelyidae; genus Carettochelys; species Carettochelys insculpta. The sequence goes on along the minus strand of NC_134149.1, from coordinate 3,465,254 downwards.
GGTCACAAAAATGAACCCATTTTTATGGGGTCCCTTGGCCTGGTATTAGACTTGCTGGGCCCAGGGCTGAAGCCCAAACCCTACCACCCAGTGTCAAAGCTGAAGTCAAGTGTTCCCTCTAAGCTGAGCGCTTGGGCACCCACCCAGGAACGAGTCCGGTGTTTGCTAGCTGATTAGCAAAACGCTCACAGCCAGCAGCCTGTGTTTCTATTGGTGGTGCACATCCTGCAAGAGTTGGTGCATGTAACAAAATTTATGCCACCCATGGATGGAAAAATTGTGGGAACCTTGCTGAAGCCCCCAAGGGTGTCAGGCTTTAACTTCGGTCCTAGGTGCAGGGTAGTATTCCCCATAAGCTGAGTGCTTGAGTGCCCAGGACAGACTCAGGTGCCACACAGCTGACTAGCAGAGTTCCCACAGCCAGCAGCGTGAGTTTCTATTGGAGGTGCACAGTTGCGCATGTCTATGTGCACATAAGAGAATTTATTCCAGGCATGGATGGGAAAAATTGGAGGGAACCCTGCCAGTGGGGGGAAGGAGGAGAGAAGAAGGCAGGGACTCAAATTACAGGTCCTTTCATGGAGCAGAAGTCCTTAGGTTTTGTTTTTGTCTTCCCTCCTCCAGGGCACCAGGGCTCAGAAGAGTTCAGGCTTCAGTCCCCACCTTGGGGGGTCATGCACTAAGTTTTGTTGTCAGAAAGCAGTCGCGGTGCAATGACATTTGAGAACCACGGCTATCACACTCATTTTCCCAATTGGAGATAGAAAGGAAGGACTGAACAAATTCATCTAGTGCTAGTTTTGGTATGTGGACCACTCAATTTTGTTTATAAAACTTATTGTGTACACAGTCCTTCAGAGGATTCTTGCTTTGCCAAGTTATAAAACACTGAAACTAGTATATAGCACACTAAGCTGTTCTCCTTGCTGATATAATGGCAGGCTTAGTTTTAGTTACTCTAACACAGGCATGCATAAGCCAGTATACATCCACACACTGAAGTATGTGCAGCTGTATTTGTTTCAGTGCTTTCTTATCTCCCACTTTTTCTTATCCTCAGATACCCTTGCTTACTACATGCACAGATCCACACATAAGCACATTAATTTTCTTTGTGATTATCATGCCATGTATCTCAAGTATCCAAGGCAGCAGCAACAAAGATACATGACAATGAGACTCTGACTGGGAGGGAGACAGCATAATTATGCTGTCATATGCTGTTTCTGAAAAGCTATTACCCATTCAAAAGTGGACCTCTTTTGCTGAGTACACTGTGTATGTAACAATCCTTTGCTATGGTAAATGAGATTCAGGAAACTGTTATTAGTTTCAATACAGTAAAACTATGAGATACGTGCACTCAAGTTTCACGAATCTTGGGTTAGAGGGACTCTGAGGGGTGGTGGGGAGCTGGCCCCTCGCTCCGGGCTGCCCGCCACTCAGGGAAGCCAGGAAACTGACCAGTGCAGCAGCGCTGGTCAGTTTCCCAGCTCCTGTGAGTGGTAGGCAGCCAGGAGCCCAGCACCAGCTGCTGCACTGTCAATTTCCTGGCTCCTGTGATTGGTGGCCAGGTGGAAGCCTGTCTCTTGGCTGCTGCCACTGACAGGAGCTGAGAAACTGACCACTCACAGGAGGCAGGAAACTGACCAGCGCTATTGCGCTGGTTAGCTTCTTGGCTCCCACAAGTTATGCGAAATTTGACTTATGCAAGGTTGCACAAGTCTAATGTACATGGTAAAACCAGTGAACCCCATATCATGAGAGAAAAAACAGTTACATCCACATATGCAGTCTCAAGTACATTTATAAAATGACATTTTTTTGCTCTGCATATAATTACAGTTCTTAAATTGCAGTACTTGACTTGCTATTGACAAAGATTGATTAAAAGAATGCATAAATTTCAGCTTCATTGTAAATAATTAATGAAAAAAGTTACATCAGCTTGCCAAATGTAATCCGAGTTGCTGTCTTTAAGTTCTACTTGGTAAGCTAAGCAGTGTGATGGAAAGGTGCCTGGCTTTTGCCATTCTACACATATTTCATTTTCGTCTTTTGATACTCTTACATTCCTTGGAGGGCCAGGTTTTACTGAAAGAGAAAACAAAATCCAAATTTTTGAATGAAGTTTGACATTGATAACATGATTACTGTACGTATCAATTTTAAAAAAAAATCTGTGGATACAGCAATACAAGAACAACACACGCACAGGAAACAGGATATTGAAAAGAGAGAGAAGGGCTTGCCAGATTCAGTATCAGGAGAGCCTGACCTGATGACCCAATTTTATGGGGTGAGTATTGGTATGGGTTAAACCTCTGTAGCCCTGGACTTTATGGTCCAGCAACATCCATGCTTGGTGTTCCGAGATTGCAGCAGTAGTAGCATCCTTCAGTCTAAGTAGACTATGGATTGTGCCCTTTGTAGTTCCATTTGGGATCATCATTTGCAGCGTCGACTGTGACTGTGAAGGCCCACACGAGAGTGACAGTCCTTGCTGCATCTGTTGCATGTGTAATGGGTGTTTGGCAGGTCCTTACTGTGCTTTCTGTGGGCTCGCTTCTCCTCTGCTACCTGTCTGATCCTCATCTCACCCTTCTGAAGGCCCTTGTGTAGTTCCTGCCTCCATCTGCTGTGACTGTCTGCCAGCTCCTCCCAGCTGTCCGGCTCGATGTCTACCTCCCTCAGGTCCCTCTTGCAAACATCTTTGTAGCGCAACTGGGGGTGTCTGGGAGATCTTTTGCCAGAGGCTAGCTCGCCATACAGGATGTCTTTTGGGATCCTTCCATCATTCATCCTGTGGACGTGGCCAAACCAGCGGAGCCGCCGCTGCCTGAGGAGGGTGTGCATGGTTGGGATTCCAGCTTGCTCAAGGACGGCGGTGTTGGACACTCTTTCCTTCCATGATATTCCAAGGATGTGCCTGAGGCAGCGCAAGTGGAAGACGTTCAGCCTCTTTTCCTAGTGGGCGTACAGGGTCCAAGACTCGCTGCCATAAAGGAGGGTGCTGCGGATGCAGGCTCTGTAGATTTGCATTTTGGTGTGGGTGTACAACTTGATGTTGTTCCACACTCTCTCGCTGAGTCTGGACAAAGTTGTGGCTGCTTTTCCGATCCTCCTATTTAGCTCAGACTCCAATGACAGGGTGTCAGTGATGGTGGACCCGAGGTAAACGAATTCGTGGACGACCTCTAACGTATAGTTGTCAATGCTGATTGATGGAGGTTCAGCAATGTCCTGAGCAAGTACATTTGTCTTCTTTAGGCTGATGGAAAGCCCGAAGTCCTTGCACGCTTTGGAGAACTGATCCAGCAGTTTCTGAAGCTGGTCTTCTGTGTGTGACACTACAGCAGCGTCATCTGCAAACAGCATCTCTCTGATGAGGACTTCCCACACCTTAGATTTAGCTTTCAGCCTTGCAAGATTAAACATTCATTCATTCATTCAGCTGCACATCTACCAATATAATTTATGCCATCATGTGCCAACAATGCCCCTCTTCTATATAGATCGGACAAACTGGACAGTCTCTACGTAAAAGAATAAACGCACACAAATCAGATATCAGAAATGGCAATATACAAAAACCCATAGGAGAGCACTTCAGTCTCCCAGGCCACACAGTAGCAGACTTAAAAGTAGCTATCCTACAGTAAAGAAATTTCAGGACCAGACTCCAAAGAGAAACTTCTGAGCTACAATTCATCTGCAAATTCAACGCCCTCAGCTCTCGCTTAAACAAAGACTGTGAATGGCTGGCTAAATACAGAAGCAGCTTCCCCTCCCTTGGTTTTCACACCTCCAGATCAACTGCTGGTAGTAAGCCTCACCCTTGCTGACTGAGCTAACCTTGTTATCCCCACCCTTGCTCTGGCTTATTTATACCTGGCCCTGCAGATTTCCAAGACCAGCATCTGATGAAGTGAGTCTGTGCTCATGAAAGCTCATGCTCAAAATTTTTCGGTTAGTCTATAAGGTGCCACAGGACCCTTCGTTGCTGTTACAGATCCAGACTAACACAGCTACCCCTCCAATGCAAGATTAAACAGTTTCCCATCAGATCTTAGCCGTGTCTACACGTGCACGCTACTTCGAAGTAGCGGCACTAACTTCGAAATAGCGCCCGTCACGGCTACACGTGTTGGGCGCTATTTCGATGTTAACATCGACGTTAGGCGGCGAGACGTCAAAGCCGCTAACCCCATGAGGGGATGGGAATAGCGCCCTACTTCGAAGTTGAACATCGAAGTAGGGCACATGTAGCCGATCCGCGTCCCGCAACATCGAAATAGCGGGGTCCGCCATGGCGGCCAACAGCTGAGGGGTTGAGAGACGCTCTCTCTCCAGCCCCTGTGGGGCTCTATGGTCACCGTGTTCAGCAGCCCTTAGCCCAGGGCTTCTGGCTGCTGCTGCTGCAGCTGGGGATCCATGCTGCATGCACAGGGTCTGCAACCAGTTGTCAGCTCTGTGGATCTTGTGTTGTTTAGTGCAAGTGTGTCTGGGAGGGGCCCTTTAAGGGAGCAGCTTGCTGTTGAGTCCGCCCTGTGACCCTGTCTGCAGCTGTGCCTGGCACCCTTATTTCGATGTGTGCTACTTTGGCGTGTAGACGTTCCCTCGCAGCGCCTATTTCGATGTGGTGCTGTGCAACATCGATGTTGAACGTCGACGTTGCCAGCCCTGGAGGACGTGTAGACATTATTCATCGAAATAGCCTATTTCGATGTCGCTACATCGAAATAAGCCCCTTCGATGTAGGCTTCACGTGTAGACGTAGCCCTTGTCTGCAAAAAGATGCCCTCTGTTCAAGATCCAAAGGCATGCTTCAGGAGGAGAGCGAAGAAGATCCCGAACAATGTCAGAACAAGGATGCATCCTTGTTTGATGCTGAAAACATCCGATAATGTGCCGTCATATTGGATGATTCCTCTCATGTCTTCATGGAAAGACTGGATCATCTTGAGTAGCTGTGGTGGGATGTTGTATCTTTTCCAGGTCCCGAAGGCGAGGTGCCGCAAAGGATGAGACAAAGAATTGACAGCAGGGGACCGACAGTCTGGAAGACTGAAGGTCCTAAGTTTATTTTTCCCATAGCTTTTATAATCAAGTGGGAGCACATTAGCTTGAGAGAAACAATCAGATATAATTCATCTAGCTCAGCACATCTATTTCTAGTGAGGGCACATTGTTCCTCCCATGCCCTGAACATGAACTCTCGGAAAACATCTGGTTCAAGCAACACAGCTCCCCAGTGGCCTGCCTCCAGAAGAGCAACAGTGGACAGCCTATTTTGTGGAGCAGTTTGAACAGTCCATCCCTGCTGACCACGTCGAAGGCCTTGGTCAGGTCGATGAAGGCAATGTAGAGTAGCTTCCTCTGCTCCCTGCATTTCTCCTGCAGCTGCCTCAGAGAGAAGACCATGTCAATGGTAGATCTCTCTGCATGGAAGCCGCACTGTGATTCGGGATACACCCTCTCAGCAATATTCTGGAGTCTGCCGAGGATGACGCGAGTGAACAGTTTACCAGTGATGCTTAGGAGGGAGATTCCACAGCAATTGTTGCAGTCGCTTCTGTCTCCTTTGTTCTTATACAAGGTTACGAAGTTAGCATCACGCATATCCTGTGGAACCTCTCCCTCTCTCCAGCACAGGCACAGTAGCTTATGTAGGGGGTCCCGGAGAGTGTTTGTGGCACATTTGATTACCTCCGGTGGTATACCATCCTGGGCCGGGGCCTTTCCTACTGGAATGCTGTTGATGGCATTGGTTCCTGGTCCAGTTTGTCCATTACTGGTAGGAGCTCAATGGCATCGAGGGCTGAATCAACCATAATGTTCTCACGTGAGTACAGCTCGGAGCTGTGCTCGACCCAGCGCTCCATCTGTTTGGCTTTGTCAGCGATGACTTCACCAGATTTGGATTTCAGAGGTGCCATCTTGTTTTAGGTGGGTCCTAATGCCTTCTTGATGCCCTCATACATTCCCCTGAGATTACTGAAGTCAGCACTGGTCTGGATGCTGCTGCATAGCTTGAGCCAGTAGTTGTTGGCACAGCGCCTGGCCATCTGCTGTGCTGTTTTTCTGGCTGCTCTGAGTGCTTGCAGGGTACTCTGACTCGGAGAGCGTTTGTACTCCAGGAGTGCAGCGCGCTTCTTTTCGATGGCTGGAATCATCTCATCGGAGTTAGCTTCGAACCAGTCATTTGTGTTTCTAGCTCTTCCAAACACTGACAAGGCCGTGTTGTAAATTGTATCCCTCAGATGCTGCCATCTGGATGTCACATTGGCACCCCCGGGGCTGCTGTGCAGATTCTCCTTGAGGGTCTCTCTCAACTTTTCGGCTCTCTCTGAGTTTGCTGTCTCTCTGGCATCAATGCGGGGCCTTCCAGTTGGTTTAGAGTGGTACAGCTTCTTGGGAATCACCTTGAGTTTGGAGCAAACTAGCGAGCGATCTGTATCACAGTCGGCACTATGATAGCTGCGTGTCAGGAGGACGTTTCTCAGGTTATCACGTCTAGCGATGACCAGGTCTAGTTGATGCCAGTGTTTTGAGCGTGGGTGTCTCCATGATACTTTGTGCTGTGGCTTGGTTTGGAAAAATGTGTTTGTGATGCACAGATTGTGGTACGTGCAAAGTTCGAGAAGACGCTGTCCGTTTTCATTCATTTTTCCCACACTGAAGTGGCCTAGGCAGGAAGGCCATGAGTCACGGTCAGCTCCAGCTCTCGCACTGAAGTCACCCAAAATGTACAGTTGTTTGTGAGCAGGTATTTGCGCTACAGCAGCACTAAGCATGTCATAGAACTTGTCTTTTACTTCCGGTGCGGCGTACAGGGTTGGGGCGTAAGCGCTGATCAGGTGGACAGGACCAGCGCAAGTTTGAAGTATGAGCTGAAGAAGTCTTTCTGATCCGCCCATGACTAATTCCACCATTTGTAGAAGGTGTTTCTGATGGTGAAGCCAACACCATGCTCCCTGGGTTCTTCTTGGGCTTTACCCTGCCAGAAAAAGGTGTAGTCCTTTTCCTTTAGAGATCCCGAATCTGCGAGTCGCATCTCTTGCGGAGCAGCAATGTCAACTTGGAGCCTCTTCAGTTCCTCATTGATGACAGCAGTCTTTTGGGTGTCACTGATGTCCTGAAGATCTTCAGTCAAACCAGTCAGCACGGTCTGCACATTCCAGCAAGCAAGCTTAAAACCTTAACGGTTTCCTTTTCTTGTTGATTTTCTTATTGGTTTGCCTGGTGCTCAAATTTCAGTCACTTGTCAGGTTTAGGAACCTTAAGCCTCACGCACCCAGTGAGGCAGGTGAACTGTGGTGGGACAGTACCCTACTAGCTGGGGGCTGCCCAGCTTGAGATGGATGGTGACTGTCCAGTGAGATGCGACAATCTCTCCCACCATTGAAGGCAACCGCTGGCGCTCGTTCTCTACGCCAACTGAGCAAGAGCTTACAACCAGTATCTGTTACCTCCTGTGTTGGTTCAACGCCGTTAAGCGATGCTGGAGTACCTCTCCAGGCGTGAGCCTGGGCAATTTTTTGGGACCCTGGGCTGCCCAGACACCAGTGTTCTCCTCTCTGCTTTACTGATATAGTCCAAAGGAGAGGATAACCTCTACGTCTGGTACCATCTCAGCTGCAGGAGTTGCTGGGTCAATGCCAGAAGTTGGCACAGAACCGCGTTAGGACTCCCCTCCGGATTTTCTGTCAGGGTTTACTCCTTTAGCCTTGCTCCTTCCCAGGATAACCCACAAGGCAGTGGGGCATGGAGAATGTGGGTAACGATCCCGCTACCTCTTGCACCTCCCTGGCACCATGTGTCCCCAAAGCTCCCCATGGCCTGACGACCTCCTCACCTCTCCAGGACCCTCCTCCCCATCCCTCTGCCTCCCATCAGCTACCATCATCCCCAGATCTCCCCTCCCCGCCCCCTTGTCCCCCATCCACTCCCATGTCCCCCCACCTCACCACACTGACCCCTATCAGCTCTCATCGCCCCCAGGTCCCCCTTCTGCCGGCCTCTCCGCACCTGGCCACGCGCTGCTGCAGCCCCACGCGCTCCAGGAAGGTATCAATCTCATGTCCCAGCTGCGCCCTGGGTCCCTGCCAAAGCTACCAACTCTTCTTCTGGCAGCAGCTGCCCCCGGAGCCCCACGGAGCTACTGAGGGACACGCATGCAGGGATTGCAGGACTGAGCCTGGAAGCCCAGGCAATCTGAGCCGGGGATGCCACCACCAGCCTCCATTGGTGCCGCCATCCGCACAGCCGTACCACACGCCCCCAAACCACATGCCCACCACAACACCCCTCGGTCTCGCCCCTCCGCCCCCCACACTCCCCCAAGCCTGCTTGCATCCTACTGCCCACGCTGCACCCTGGGGATGGCAGGTCCCTCAGCTCCAGCCAGTGGTTGGGAACGCCGCTGCCATAACCATCTTGCCTCCCCTTCCCCCTGTAGAAGTAACTAGCTCCATCTAAACTCCCCTCTCAAAACTCCCTCCTGTTAGCAACCACCCTGTTCGCAAGCTCCCTGGTCGCTTGCCAGCAGGGTTTAAAAAGCTCTGGCCTTCCTGAGAGCCCTTCCCTCTGACTACCGCTCAGCCAATCGGCACACAGAGTTTAGATTTCAAACCTAAACCTAATCAAGGCTAACTTCCAACTACCAGCCTTAGCACATGGCCTTTCAAACAGACAGCTCAGCACTCCAAGCACCAAACAAACAGACAAACCCAGGCCCAGAACCCCCAAACCCAGACACCCACACACTCCAGAGAGCCACTTATCCGAAGGTGCTGTGGTTTGCCCCCTCCTTCCCCAGGAGAGCCCCTCTCAAAAGATTGTAGCAGGACAATGGATTCTGCCAAAGCAGAGAGCCAGGCCAGTGGCAGGGAATGGAGACTGAAGTTACGCCACTTCTTAGTCATGTCTAGTGCTTAGTATTTCAAAATACAGTATGATTTTTCACACCAGGAAGTCAAACTGATGAGACTGTTCTGCCAGCATCATGCTGAATGAGCTCATTTGCTCTGCAATAGAGCAGAGTTTCTCAGATGCTAGTCATCACACCACAGAGAGCTATGATTAGCCACAACATTCCAAAGCTAGAAAGGGTGGCCTTGGATATACAAAGGAATGCTCTTAATTTGTCATCAATAATTGGCTACTTCACAATACAATTTACAGGAAGCTGTGTACAAATCCTAGGTCTCTGAGGATGTTCACTGGGGATACAAGAAGATAGAGACACGAGCAAGAAGGCTGAAAGACCAGGATCCTTAATGACAAATGACTGTGTAGTTTAGGTGAATGATAAGACACAAAATGGCAAAAATATCCCAAACCCTTCCACTACTGCTGCAAAAATCTGATACTTGCTATGAGTCTTAATAGTAAGCTTATAGCTAAGAGGCATCCACTATGCTCAGAGTGCCAGTGAGAGACCCAGGGGAATACAAAACTTTGGATTCAAAGTATTTACATTGCTCTAATGTTATTCACATCCACTCCCTCATCCCCAGTTCTCAGAAGACCCGAGACACCTAGGGTCATTAACATGCTGGGACTAGAGTGGGGACAGTCCCCTTGATGAAGGGCCAGATCTTTGGCTGGTGTAAAGTGGTTTAGTGCTGAGTTTCATCCAGAGGCATCACGTATACTATTTTACCTTGATAAGATGATCTGACTTTGACAAGAAAATCTTGTGTGTTCATGTACCATTCATGAAAGTGACATACTGTTCTCATTAAAATACATATAGATATGTACACAGGATTTAGTTTTGTCAGGTTAAACCAGCTGTTCCTTTTTGCATTAAGCAATACACAATCAAAACAAGTTCTATTCCCTTTTTTTTTTTCACTGATGTTAACGCCAAATACTCTTTGCAAAGTTACATAATATACCTTTTTCAACCTACCAATTGTTGTTGGATTTTTTTTTGCACAGACAGGCCTAATTTCCTCCAAGTTGTCTCTGATCAAAATACTGACAGGTGGATACATATGTGTGGAATTTGGGATGGAAAGACTGAAATTACATCCAAAGTTATCTCTGTAGATATAATTCTGGCACTGCTGGTTACTTCCCAGGCCGTCATACCTACAAGAATAAAACGTAAACATACTATGTTTTAACTTTGAGCATTACAGACCAATCTGCTGCCTCCACCTTGTAATTTCAATGTTTACAAACATTTGTTCAAAACAGTTTGTTCCAGGAAAGCAAACATCCCCAGGGAAAATAATTCCACCTCTGACTAATTCCTTTTGACTTGCCCCCATCCCCAAAAGGAACCTTATGCTATGTCTACACTACAAGACACATTTGAATTTATTAGTATCGATTTTGTAACACTGGATTTTATAAATTCAAATTTGAGTATCCCCATCTCATGTGCTCCTCATAAAGTTGACTTGCTTGCTACCACACTCAATTGGCAAACATTGACTTGCAGCAAAACAAAAAAGCAGTAAAGTATCATTTTAAAGACTAACAAAATAACTTTATTAGGTTAGCTTTTGTGGGACAGACCCACTTCTTCAGGTCACAGCCAAACCAGAACAGACTCAATATTTAAGGCATAGAGAACCAAAAATAGTAATCAAGGTTGACAAATCAGAAAAAAAATTATCAAGGTGAGCAAATCAGACAGCAGAGGGGTGGGGGGGGGGTCCAAGAATTAGATTAAGCCAAGAATGCAAAAGAGCCCCTACAGTGTCCCAGAAAATTTGCATCCTGGTTCAAACCACGTGTTAATGTGTCGAATTTGAATATGAAGGAGTTCAGCAGTCTCTCTTTCCAAAGCAGTGTGAAAATTCTTCTTTAATAAGATACAAACTCTGAAGTCATTAACAGAATGGCCCACTCCATTAAAATGTAGACTAACTGGTTTGTGGATCAGGAGTGTTTTGATGTCTGTTTTGTGCCTATTAATTCTTTGTCTGAGAGAGTTTGAAGTCTGTCCAATATATAAAGCATCTGGACATTGTTGGCACATGATGGCGTATATGATGTTTAGTTGAGGAACATGAGAATGTGCCGGTGATTCTGTGACTAATCTGGTTACCATCTCTGGATCTATCTCCAGAAATTGGACAGACTTCAATCCTTAATCCAGTCAAGAGTCCCACCTACCACACTCATGATACTAATTATGTACCTTCCTCAGCTGCTCAAGAGAGTGGCCACCATCTGCAGAGAGGTTATCACACCTTCCTCCTCGTTTCCAGAGAGTAAGATGGGCAGACAAGCACAGCAAGGACCTCATGGGTTTTCCACAGGAGCTGGGGTACTTTTATTGTAAACTCCTTCCCTCCTGTCCCCTCAGCAGTTAAGGAAAACTATTGTTGAAGGCTTGTCTATACTGGGGGCATATTTAACAAGCAAACAAACAAAAAACCCACTCCCCCCAGAAAAAAATAGTGTTCACACAACCAAACAGGGTAATTCAAGGTAAGAGGGCTCTTCCCTTGAAATAATTTCTCCAGATCTGCGTATGACTTTTGCCACCTGCCCCGTTTTCATGGTTGAAGAGGAATGTGTGTGAACAAAGCACAGCTGTTTATCAACTCATGTGAAGGCTCCTTTTTGCAAGGCAGTGGCCACAAACTGTTGCTGTAAATGCAAACGATCTGTTTCGCAATGTTGTTTCTGTGTGAATGCAATTTTCTGACATTATTTAGACATTAGAACGTTAAAATAAGTAACCTTGGAAAAAACCTGCAGTGTAGACATGGCTTGCTTTTGGCACCATGACAGGAGTGCAGTTTTTGTGCTGCTTGTCACTCCCCATGCTCTTGCCCCATGTGTGAGGTGGAGAAATGTAGCAGTCTCTCCTACATACACACCATCAGCCTCTTACTCTATCACATGCCACACTATCCACCTCCCAGTTGAGTGCCTCTCACCTTCAACCTCCCCTTGAATTTTCAGGAAAATTAGCCTGCAAAGGAATACAGAGCTATAATTCTACTGTTCTGCTTCCTTCCACACGGACTCTGTTTCAGCTAATCACCACTCTGATATGAATATGTTGTCAGCTAATGGCAACAACCTAGGCAGCTGACAGTCCCTATATTTCCATTCATCCCCCACCGCAGCATGGGATGTGCAGGAAAGCGTTGTGGGAAAAGGGTGTGAAGTCCTACTCCAAGAAGGTGCACAGTCCCCTAAAAATTTACGTTCTTTTTTCGAATCAGGCTCAGGGCCAGGTTACTATTGCTACAAGGAAGGAGTTGAGGTGAATAGTTTTGAACAGCAAAAAAGGTCATTTGTCCCTGTGTTTACCTTAAAAATTACCACAAACATTCTGGTATCTGCTGTTCAAACACATTTGCAGAAAACTCAGTAATCTTAATATCAACCACTGGTGTGAGAAAGAAGACATTTTATGTAGTCAACAAAGTAAGATGTAAGGTAAAGTTGAAACAGCAAAGAACTTTGAAAGCTTTCAAAAATCTCTCTGCATCTCTGCAGAAACTAAGGCAGTCTAACATTTCAGGAAAGACAGCAATATCAGGAAGCGTGCACTGGCTTCTGTATATAAATATCAGTGCCAAATTCTTCTCTCCACAACACTGTTGTCTCGTAACAGAAGACTATTTATGGAAGGAAGTTGGCAACTGAGTGACTGGAGATGTTAAAAAGGTGGCACGCCATGCCAGAACTTTCAGGAATAAACCAATTTCTTAAAGATGGATGATAAAACCAACAGACTTTACAAATGAGTTGTCGGGGTAGGACAAATGCTTCATATAAGCAAATCAGCTCACAAAGCAGCAGTCTTCTGGGGCATCTGCACCCTAGGGTGGGGGTATTTTTCTGCTAGATGGGACTCTCAGTTATCGTCTGTCTCAGAACTTTGAGATCCTACACAGCAACAGGTAATAGTAAAAATAAGGGTAACCGAATGAAAAATCAGACATCTACTGAGAACAGGTTGAGCCTCTTTAGTCTAGCACTTTTGGAACCCTGACTGGTGCTGAACCAGAGAATTTGCAGAACCATGGGAGTTCAATATTGTCTAGCAGCATTACCAACACTTTCACTGCTTACTGGTCCGTTAGAAGACATTTAGGAAGTAAATTATAGCTAAATAATAGAACAGAACACTGAGAGCCTGGACTGGTGGCTGTAAACAAAACTTCATGGGACCGTGGGAACCTTGACCACACCCATGATAAGTAGATATCTGGCACTAAAATCATGCTGGACCACAGATGTTGCCAGACCAGAGTGTGCTGGACTAGACAGGTTCAGCCTGTATTTTTAGTGCAGGAAAAAAAACCCAATCAATACAAACCAGTAGTATAGAGTGTAGTTGGTACGAGCACTTGCATTCTGTCCAGGAAGCCATGTACAGACCATGTACTCCAAGTTGTGCCAAATACAATTTATGTCAACAGCAGCAGTGCCTGCAACACCTGCAATGCAAGTTTAATGAGCTCTTAGAAAGATTTTTCTTCCAGCAAGTGCCTTTCTTTCCCAAATATCAGAGCATTCTCGTTACTTAGTGAATTTCTTATCTGTTTGCATGTTCACCTTCTAATAGCTGATCTGAAAGGGTGATTTTAGGCTTCTCAAGCTACAGTGAATGCCTTTATTACTCAGCAACTGGAAGTCAGCCACTTGACAGCATGGCATTGCTGAACCCCGAACAACACTCCTCCTAAACCCAGGTGACCAAGCAAAGCGTAAACTGTTGCTTTTCTTAAGTTGGAACTACCATTGACAATAATTTTACATATAGAGTAAGATTGGGAAACAGGAAGAACTATTCCAATAAAATAAAATGTAGGAGCTTTAGAATTACGGTAAACTGGGCCTGGGAGATTGACAGATATTCAAATATTCTGGATAACAGAGAGATAGACCTAGTCATGCATAACACTAACAAAAAACAAGATTAGATATTAAGAAACAAACAAAATATGCAGAGTACTCTATTTACCAACAACAGTAGTACTGTATATTGTATACTTATCCTGTTTTTGCTGTACACTCATCCCTCGCTGTACGAGCACAATTGGTTCCTAACTTTTTGCTCGCAGGTGAAAACTTGTAATAGGGACATTAAATTCCTATTAAAATACATGTAAAAGTCTCTGATTGGTTTGAAGTGCTTGGAGTGGCAGCAGGTGGCGCTGCTTTTGAAAGGTAAGTGAACCTGGGGTTGGGAGGGGCTTAAAGGCTGGGGGCAGTTTAGGGCCATGAGTGGGAGGGAGGGTTAAAACCTGAAGCCAGCTCAGGTGGAGGAGGTGGGGGCTCGTTCCTCCTGGCTGCAGAAGAGGTACCGGGATGGGGGTGTCGGAATGGGATGGTGTGGGTGTTGGGAGCGGGCTGGGGGCATTGCATGGGGAGCTGTGGGCTGGGGGAATGTTGGGATGGGGCAGGCAGGGGTGCGCACAGGGAGTTGCCACAGGGGGAGTGTTTAGAGCGGGCCCTGCAGGTCTCCCTGCGCCCCGGCCAGGGACCCTGCGGACAGCTCAGCTCCAGCTGCGCGGCTACGGGTCTCCCTGCACTCTGGCCAGGGACCCAGGGGCTGGCTCGTATAAGCAGGGAAGTTCACTCACATAGTGAACAATTATATGTATATGTGTCCCTTGTTTTAGTGAATAGTCGTAAGTAGAGGACTCGTTAAATGAGGGATGACTGTATTTATTTTCACTATACTGTACTTATGGAAAACTTAACTAAAATTTACTTTAAACGCCTGTTATTTGACAATTCTGGATGATATTATGCCAGCTACGAAAGTGTTTATTGTAGTTAAAATCCTTGGCAGTTAAAGGAGTCCCATTGCAAAAGCCATGAATTGCATTTCAGCTGCTGCCATTAAGACACCATGCTTACTGAGATATCAGAGTTCTTTTCATGCATTTTGAATATGCAAATAACTGGCTCTAAAACACTGTTCTGTGACAAATGTGGGCCAAAGTCGAGTTTTAATCACAACTACTATACTGCTAAGAATTTTACTACATTCAGAACACTAGGAAAAAAAAGTCACAGAATGGTAAAAACTAACAATTACATGGCCACTGTGAGCTGGGATGTTTTTGGGCTTTCCTGTGGTGGGCAGAGCAGCTACAAAATCAGGGCCTTTGCATTTAACACACAGACGCGCGCACGCGCGTGAAGTGGCACAATTACATAGGTTGAAGAAGTTTTTTTTTTAAACTTGATTTCTTCATTTCCTTCCACCTACTGCTGTTTCACACTGCATTCACTTACTGTATCTTGCAGAAGAAAGAAAAGTTTCTATGACACCACAATAATCTTCCTCCACTACAAAAATACATTTCTTCCATCAAAAGCCCAACCTTCATTTGGTGCCAGCCTGAAAACCTCTTTTGCTCCTGCACCTGTTTCTTCTGACACAGCAACTACTGTTAAGATTTATTACAGGAAAATTAAAATTGTGCTTTGATGCTAAGGTGACAGATGCCTAGGCAGACAGCTTCTTAACTACAAGCATCTGGTTAGCCCACGAGTCAGCAGTAATGGTCAGAACAGTCCATAGGCCAGTGGAGCCACAGTGCTCGGAGAACACTGAACCCCTTTAATGAGTGAAAGCCTCCAGGCTTCCGGATCTTCCTGCAACTTCACTTTACTTTTCCGTAGACCAGCCAGTAGCAGTCATATGCTTTTTTGCTTCCATTACCGTTATTTGCTTTCCTATCCACTTCTCCTTGTAGCTCTCGCTACTTCCAAGCCAAGCTACTGGTCTCTGCCTGGTAGTCTATTACCCGTAAGTCCTCCTAACACCTTTCACTTCGCCAACATGACTGAGAAAAAGTGTTTCCTTTCAACATTCCAGTCCCCACCCCAGCTCAATCACTTATATCCTCCTCCTTCTTTAAAGATGACTTCAGATACGAGAAGTTTAGGATACTAATTTGTTAGCAGGGTAGGTTTCACTATTACACAGGCATGCACACTGTAAGAACAGAACACGATGACCATTTCCCGATCACAAACAGTGCTGTTGCACCCGTTTAGTTCGCAGCACATTAGCAATACAAAGAGGTGAGGGAATGTCTTTTATTAGACTCACTTCTACTGGTGAGAGAAACAAGCATTCAAGCTTACATAAGCTCTACTCAAAAGTATGTCTCAACAACAGAAGTGTGGCCAATAAAAGATATTCACCCACTTTGTCCCTCTTATTTTTTTGCTAGCTCAAAATTTCCTGTTTCCCTTGCAAGAGCTAACATTATAAACAATAAACAATCCTAAACAAAGAGCCTGCCAGGTGAGAACTGCACAGCTTACTTTTGAAGTGTATTGGGATATACAAAGACACTTTCAGTTATTTTAATATTTTAACATAGTGCTCTATATTTGAGATTCAGCTTTCTTGTACTACATCTCAGGAAAGCAAGATGATGTATATTTAGTCAGGTATAAAGAAGATAACATGCTAAGGGCTAGGAGGTGGATGGGTACCTTTTGGTGAAGTAGAAATCTCCACCCAGTCGCTTGGTTCACTTGTATTAACAGATTTGCATTCACTTCTCACTTTGAAATGAACCTCCTCATTCAAGGGTACATCTTCCTCACGAAAAAGTTCCTTAGTCCATTTCTAAAGGTAAAAAAGAAAACTTTTAAAATGTCCAAATATATGGATCACAAACAATACAAGGACACCATGGTTAATGTAAAAACATATTAGAACAAATCAAAAGGCTTGCGCTCAGTTCTAGATCTAGAAGGAACAACTGAGGATGTTTAAAAACCCAACCCAAAGGCAACCAGAGTCATTCAGCAAAAACAAAAGCTGATGGTCTCTTAGCAGGCATACTCCAACATAACATTCAACAAGAGAGTATCATAGTCTAAATCCAATTCCCAGTGAAAATACCTATCTCAAAGACCCGGAAGGGACCTTCAGAGGTCATGAAGTCCAGTCCCCTACTCTCACAGCAGGACCTATTGCCCACCCTCCCACATTTTTTTAATCTATTTGCCCCAGATCCATAACTGGCCCCTTCAAGGCTTGAACTCACAGCCCTGAGTTTAGTAGGGCACTGTTCAAACCACTGAACTATCACTCCCACTACCATAGACTGATTGGCAACCTACAGAGGTCTAGAATGGAGATTTTTCATCCTACAAGCAGTCTTTCAGGCGTGATCAGGCAAAGTCAGGAAATTTACACCACGTCAGCCTGAAGAGAGGACTTCAAAATAGGGATGTCAATCCAGCACCTTTCACTACTCCACACTCACACAAAACATTATCAGAAGGAAGAGAACTCAAAGCCCACATGAGAGAAACAAACAGAAGAAAATGTGCACATAAGCAAATAATCACTGAGCACATAAGGGAGCCAAACAATCATTTACATTCCAAATACAGCAGATCAGAATGCAAAAACTGCAGCCACAAAACAAATGTATGAACTGTTTTCCCTTAAAAGGACCAGGATATCCTGGAGTTGGCAGGAAGAATACTGCAGTCATAGCTGGGACAGTGCTATAAACGTCAGGCCATAGGACCACCATAGTGTTCAATAGCCACAGAGCATTTCCATGAGGTGTTCTCTTAGCACTTGGAGGACTTGAACGATGTCAGGGTTGACTGCATCCAAGACATGGTGATTTGGGGGCCGGTCAGGGAAAAAATAGTTTATTACATTTTGGAATTATATGACTGGCGTGGGCAATAATTTTGATGGGGGGGAATCACAGAGCACAGGTGGCTGTGGTTCCCAACACACCACAACGGCTCCCAGCAATGTCCAGCACCTGCCCCTCTGGACAGCGCCAAGAGCCACACATGTGGGGAGGGAGGGCTGGTGCTGGACTGTGCCCAGGGACTGCCCCAGATGGGTGGGGACGCCTATGGCAAGCATGATACCCCAAGGCTGCCTGCCGTTGGATAGGGCCTGGTGCTCACAGGGGGGCATGGCCCTTGAGCTGTAACGTGGGACTGACTGTGTCTTCCTCCTCATCCCTGCAGCTGTGCCGTAGGAGGACCAGGACAGCGCTGACCCATCCATGGTCCTGGACAGCCCAGTAGAGGAGCTGCACTATGAGGGGCCCAGAGCAGGAGGGCACGATGGCAGGCCAGCAAGAATGATGCTACTCATCTCCAGACAGAGCTGGCAGACCAGTGCCTCTGCATGAATGAGCCACACCATGAGTGGCGGACGACTGCATGGGATGACCTGCTGGACCACCAGCAGATGACCGTGGTCCTGGGAGAGCACTCAGGGCTCCTGGCCTGCCTGCTCCCCACCCCCACCCCTCTCTGCCCCCAGATGAGCCTGCCCCTACCCCTGGACCCCACGCCTACCCCCACCCCTGCTGAGTCTCCTCCCACCGGACACCCCCAACAGCCCTACCTCCCCACGCTGCCCGCCTGGGACCCTGGATCAGGGGTCGGAGGGGATCCCAGGGCCGAGGGACTAGCAGCCATGGACCCCTGCCCCGGAGAAGACCCCCCCACCAGTTAAGTACCATTGGCAGTTGCGCCACCTCCCCCTTGGCCAGCTCCCCATTTTACACAGATTGCCCCATTCCCCAGCGTAGGTAGATCTGTGTTGCTGTTTATACAAACCATACAGTTAATAGTTAACATTAAAGGTTTTATGTTTGCACCACCTGTGTCCGTGTTCTTGTTGGGGAGATGGTGGGGTGTATGTCGGGGGACGTGGGTGGTGGTGGTGAGGGGTATGTATGTGGGGGGGGCCGTGTAGGGTGTTGCGAGGGGGAAGGTCCCTGTGGCCTGTGTGTGAAGGCCTCCTGGAGGGCTTCCCTAACGTGGATCCCAGCCCAGTGGGCCTGCCAGCTAGGGGCAGGAGCCAGCTGTTTGAAGCTGCGTCCGGACTCGATCACCCACCATGATGGGAATTCCTTGCCCTTTCCCTCCACAATGTTGTGGAGGAAGCAGTAGGCACCCGTCACCTGTGGGACATTTTGGAGGCTGACCTCAAGCCACACGAGGCGGCACTGCCACCAGTCCTTAAGCTGCCCGAAGGCTCGCTCCACCACATGGTGGGTCTGGTTCAGGTACATGCTGAACAGCTCCTTTGTGGGGTCAGCGTGGGTGGTAAAGGAGCACTCTGGGCCTGCCTGCTCCCCCCACCCCCGCATTAACCAGGGCTGCGGGGGCAGGCAGCATCCACCACCATGCACAGGGGCATGGTCATGTCCCCGATCTGGTGCTCCCATGATGGGACATACGTCCTGGCCTCCATTTGGTGGCAGAGGCTGGAATTTTGGAACACCCAGGCAGCATGTGTCCGGCCTGCCCAGCCCACATAAATGTCCCAGAACTTCCCCTTGGGACCACCAGTGCCTGGAGCACTACTGAGAGGTAGCCCTTCTGGTTTTGGTAGGTGCTGGTGCTATGTTCTGGGTGTAGATGGGGATGTTCATCCCATCCAAGCCAGCAAAGCAATTTGGAAAGCTGAGTGCTGTGAATCCAGTGACTGCTGCATCTACATCTCCCACATGGACCACAGTGTGCAGCGGCATGGCACTGATGGCATGCACAACCTGCATGGGAAGGAAGGAGTGCACTCTCGAGGGACATGGTGGGTGTGCATGGACCCCTCCCCAGGCCCTCTCCCTGGACCCCTGCTCCATGCCCCCAGCTACCTGGGATCCCCCTTGCCCAGGAACTCCCTTTCCCCTCCCTGTGTTGGATGCGTGCCCTGAGCATGCCTTACCTCCATGGTGACAGCCCCAGTGGTGGCCTTCCCAACCCCAAATTGATGCCCCACTGACTGGTAAGTGTCTGGGGTGGCCAGCTTCTAGGCACCAATGACTATCTGTTTTTTGAGGGGGAGGGTGGGCTACATGCGGGTGTCCCAGTGTTTCAAGATTGGGGTGAACCAGTGGCAGAGCTCTTCAAAGGTCTGCCTGCTCATGCAGAAGGTCTGCACCTACCTGGCATTGTCCCACATCCCAAAGCACCAGCTGCTTCCACCAGTTCGTGCTGCTGGGGTGGCTCCAGGGGGATCCCACCTCAAGAGCCTCCAGAGCCTCTGGGGAGGGAGAGTCACCCCTCAGCAGGAGGTGAAGGGTGGCTGTTAGCACTGTGGCCAACTGGCTGAGCACAGTGTTGAGGATGGCCAGCTCATTGAGGAGCTGCTGCTGGACATCCATGGCACCTGAATTCCACACATCTTCGGGCTCTGTGAGACTTGTGACAGTCCTGCAGGCCTCAGCGTGTGCAGGGTGAGGTTGCTTGGGAGGGGACCATTAAGGGAGCACCTGGCTGTGGAGCCCAGAGGGGTTGTCTGCTATGTGATCCTGTCTGCGGTGTTTCCTGGCCCATTCTTTCGAAATGGCACCTGTTGCTGTGTGGATGATCTATTTCGAAAGAGTGGGTCAGTCTTTCAAAAGAGTGGATTGCTGTCTCGATCTGCATTTTGTGTGTAGACTTTCAAAAGGTGATCTTTCAAAGGGTAGCTTCCAAAGGCTGGCTTTCAAAAGATCGCCTTTCAAAAGTGCGCTGTCGTGTAGACATAGCCTATGAGAACAGTGAATCGTAATTGTATTTTCTTTTATTGCAAGGATATATATTTACTTTGTGGATTTCAAAGAGCTGTAAAAACTTACCCTATTTTCTTCTTGGATCCCATTAACTTCAGTGAAATATTTTAGATCACAAGTACTACTTATGCCCTCTGGAGGATTCCAGGTCCATTTCAGTTTACAGAGCTGGCGAAATGAATAACGCAGGTTGGATGGAGGGGGGAGAACTTTTTTTCCTATAAAAGCAAAGGAAAAAGTTTTAAATAAATACTTAATGTACATCGTAAGTGATTTAATTAGTACTGGTCAAAAAATTTCCACCAAGACTACAAAAATTTTATTTTAACTCAAATAAAATTTTGCACCAAAAGCCAAGAGTTTTCTTTAAAAAGAACGTACCCTTTCTGCCCAAAAATTAAAAATCAAAAGTTTTCAATTAGATACTTTCATATTTTGACTTTCCTGCCTCAAAAAAGTAAGAAAAATAAATATTGAAGCTGATTAGAAATGTTCTATATTTCATGTGAAGAAGCTGAAATCCTAGAAGGTTTATATTACAATGATTTTAAAAAATAATCTGCTTCAGTTTCATAACTCTACTTAAAGAATAAATAAATAAAATACACTATATATTTTTTATTTTGAAACATTTATTTGACCCCAAAAAATTTACTTTTACATGATTCAGACTTGACTGTAGAACACCACAACTGAAATAAATATTTGCCAGCCAATACTTCCTCTTCTTTTCCCAAATCACACATTTGATTTTGAGGCACTAGGGAGGTGTCATACAAGCTGGGCAGGCACACATGAAACCTGCTCCACCAGGAACTGTTTCTGTGTCAGGTACTATCGAACATCAGCAAAGGTTTACGGATGACTGCTGATGCAAGAGTGTGCAGTGTGGCTGAACTATTTTCTGCCATCACCCTGACAGATGCACCCATCCCACATCCAGCCACCTGATTAAACATTAAACAAAACCAAAGCAATCATACAGTCTTTAGTGTGAAGTGATTATCGTTGACACAAACACAGAGAATCACAGAATAATACAATGGAAAGGAACCCTGAGAGGTTATCAAGTCCAGTCCCCTAAATTCACTGCAGGACCAAGCACCATCTTGACCAGTGGTGTCCAAAACAAAATTTAGCAATCACCATGGTCCCCCTCACCCCCACAGCCAGGTGACCCCCGACCCCCAGTCAGGCACATCCCTCCCTGCACAAACTGCCAAGCTGTGGAGCTGTGCCATGCAAGGCACACACCCCACGCCTCCCCTGAGTCGTGCCAAGCTGTGCATTGAGACCTGCTGCCCCGAGCCACGCTGAGCCATGACGCCCTAAGCTTCACCACCTCATGCAAGCCGCAGGAGGAGCTGCCTCCGCTGCTACCACCATGCACTTGTCCCACCAAGTGGCAAGGAGCACGCATGGAGGGGCAGAAGGTGCTCCATGTGGCTCTAATGAGCCACTTCACCACACCATTCGGTCCTGTTCACCACATGTGGCAAGTGGACAGCATACCGGATGCTGTGGATCTAGATCGTCCCTGACAGGTGTTTGTCTAACCTGATCTTAAAAATCTCCAATGTAGGAGATTCCACAACACCCCGAGGTAATTTATTCCAGGGCTTAGCCACCCTGACAGGATGTTTTTTTCTAATGGCCAATCTAAACCTCCCTTGCTGCAGTTTAAGCCCATTGCTCCTACTCCTATCCTCAGAGGTTAAGGAGAAAAAATTTTCTCCCTCCTCCTTGGGACAATCTGTTATGTCTCCTCTCAGTTTTCTCTTTTCCAGACCAAACAAATTCAGTTCTTTCAACCTTCCCTCATAGGTCATGTTTTGTAAACCTTTAACCCTTTTTGTTGCTCTTCTCTGGATCTTCTTCAATTTGTCCACATCTCCTGAAATGGCCACAGTACCTCACTTGAGGCCTAATCTATACAGAGTAGAAGGATTACTTCTCTTGTGTTACTTACAACACACCTGTTAATACATCCCAAAATGATGTTTGTCTTTTTTTTATTTTTTGTGAGCGTGACACTGTTGATTAATACTTACCTTGTGGTCCATTATAGGGCAACCGTAACTCCCTGTCCCACATACGGGACAGGGAGCTATAGGGGAGGGGCAGATCCACCCAGCCCCAGGGAGCCAGGAAGGAGGTGGCAGCCGCCTGCCCTCCCCAAGCCGCAGCAGTCCCCAGCACTCCTGAGAGCCCGAAGGAAGCAGCAAGGAAGGAGCAGCCTCAGTGCTAGACCCCACCCCCACACTTCCCTGAGCCTCAGTGGCAGGGACAGGGCAGCCGTGTTGCTTCCCCTTGCCTTCCCCGAGCCCCAAGGAAGCTGCAGGTATGGGGCAGCCGCAGCTGCCTGTGCAAAATTTGGGACAGTTGATCCCTTTTCTAAAATAAGTAGGGACACCTTTTTGGCATCCCAAAAATGGGACTGTCCCTCCAAAAACAGGACAGCTGGTCACCCTCATCTACTATGACCTCTAATTCCCTTTCTGCAGTTCTCTTTCCTAGACATTTCCCAGTTTGTATGTATGCATGCAACTGATTGGCCCATCCTAACTGGAATATTTTGCAATTGCCCTTATTAAATTTCATCCTATTTACCTCAGACCATTTCTCAAATTTGTCCAGATCATTTTCAATTATAATCAAAACACTTGCAACGCTTCCCAGCTTGGTATCAACCACATACTTTATAGACTGGTCAGCCTTACCTCAATCCCTGGGAAAATAATGGAGGGAATCCTTAAGGAATCCATTTTGGAGCACTTGGAAGAAGTGAAAGTGATCAAAAGTAGCCAACATGGATTCACCAGGGGCAAGTCCTGTCTGACCAATCTGATTAGCTTCTATGACATGGTAACAAGCTTGGTGGACACGGGGAAGCCAGTCTATGTGATATACCTTGACTTCAGCAAGGCTTTTGATTCAGTCTCCCACAACATTCTTGTCCATAAGTTAAGGCAATATGGATTGGATCTTTGGACTATAAGATGGATAGAAAGCTGGCTTGGGGGTCGGGCCCAACGGGTAGTGGTCAATGGCTCAATATTTGGATGGTGGCCAGTTTCAAGCGGAGTGCCGCAAGGCTCGGTTCTGGGGCCAGGGTTGTTCAACATCTTTATTAATGACTTGGATGAGGGACTGGATTGCACCCTCAGCAAGTTTGCGGATGACACAAAACTAGGGGGAGAGGTAGATATGTTGGAGGGTAGAGCGAGAATCCAGAGGGACCTGGATAAATTGGAGGACTGGGCCAAAAGAAATCTGATGCAGTTCAACAAGGAGAAGTGTAGAGTCCTGCACCTGGGGTGGAAGAATCCCAAGCATTGCTACAGGCTAGGGACCAACTGGCTCACCAGCAGTACAATGGAAAGGGACCTAGGCGTTATGGTAGATGAAAGGCTGGATATGAGTAAACAGGGTGCCCTCATAGCCAAGAAGGCTAATGGCATACTAGGGTGCATTAGAAGGAGCATTTTGAGCAGATCTAGAGAAGTAGTTATTCCTCTCTATTGGGCACTGGTGAGGCCACATCTGGAATATTGTGTCCAGTTTTGGCCCCCCCAGTATAAAAAGGATGTGGATTTGCTGGAGCAGGTTCAGCGGAGGGCAACAAAAATGATTAAGGGTCTGGAGCACAAGACCTATGAGGACAGGCTAAGGGATTTGGGCTTGTTTAGTTTACAGAAGAGAAGACTGAGGGGTGATTTAATAGCAGCCTTCATCTTACTGAAGGGGAGCTCTAAAGAGGAGGGTGAGAAACTGTTTTCAGTGGTGTCAGATGGCAGAACAAGGAGTAATGGTCTGAAGTTGAAGAGGGAGAGGTGTAGGTTAGATATCAGGAAAAACTACTTCACCAGGAGGGCGGTGAAGCATTGGAACGCGTTGCCTAGAGAGGTGGTGGATTCTCCATCCTTTGAGGTTTTTAAGTTCTGGCTGGATAAGGTCTTGGCTGTGATGACTTAGTGGGGGGTGGATCCTGCTTGAAGCAGCGGGCTGGACTAGATAACCTCCTGAGGTCCCTTCCAGCCCTATGATTCTGTGATTCTGTAAATGTGCTCTCTATATCCATATCTAGATAGTTGAGGTAGATATTGAACAGAACAGCTCCCCTACTTTTATGCCCTGACAGCATGACTGTGAACATTGATAACTGCTCTTTGGAAATGTTTAGCAACCAGCTATGCCCCCTTTGTATACTAGCTCCATGTAGGCTGAATTTCCCTAGTTTATTTTTAAAAAGATCATGCAAGATTGTATCAAATGCTTTACTTAGGTCTAGGTATACCACAACTACCACTCCCCCTTTATTCACAAGGCTTATTACCCAATCAAAGAAAGCTATCAGGTTGGTTTGACATGTTTTTTTCTTCACAAATCCATGCTGTTATTGATCACCTTATTATCGCTCAGATCTTTGCAAATGGATTCCTTAACTATTTGCTCCATTATTTTTCCTGGCACTGAAGTTAAGCTGAATGGTCTGTAAATTTCCAAGATTGTCCTTATTTCTCCCCCAGCTTTTTTTTTTTTTGTTATAGATGGGCACTATATTTGCCCTTTTCCAGCCTCCTGGTCTCTCTTCCATCTTCCATGACTATTCACAGACAATGGGTAATGGCTCAAATAGCCATAGGATACATTTCATCAGGCCGTGATAACTTGAAGACATCCAACTTTTCTAAGTAATTTTAACTTGTTCTTTTCCTACTTTAGCTTCTGAACCTACCACTCTCTATTCAGCATTCACTATGCTAAGCACCCAATAATCACCAACCTTCAGGATAAAACCTACAAAAGAAGAAATTAGAAAAGCCATTGCCCAGCTGAAAAGTGGAAAATCACCTGGTCCCAACAACATCCCCACAGAAGCAATCAATCAACATGATGTATAATCTATCTGGGAAATTTTGTGACACTGAGGGGATCCCATAATGGTGGAAACAGGGCTACCTTATCAAGCTTCTAGAGACAGGCAACCTGAAAGAATGCAAGAACTGGAGGGGCATCACCTTACTGTCTACTCCTGGAAAAGCATTCAAGAGGATTCTCTTGGAGAGAATAAGGACAGAAATAGATCAACAGCTCAGGGAAGAACGGGACAGCTTCTGAAGTGAGAGATCTTGTACTGACCAAATAGCAAATCTCAGAGTGATCACAGAACAGTCACTTAAGTTGAACTCTCACCCCTGTACATGACCTTCATAGACTTTGAAAAAGCTTTCAACAGAGTAGATGGAGACACTTTGTGGAAACTGCTGCAACACTGTGGCATCCCATCTAAAATTATTAACCTGACCTGTTCAACATACAAACCCTCGACATGCCAAGTTGTTCACAATGGTGCTTTGACAGAATGCCTCAGCATACTCTCAAAAGTGTGACAAGGGTGTCTATTGTTGCACTTCCTGTTCTTGATCACAATGGACTGGATTATGACCATGACAACAGATGGCCATCAAGGAGGCATTCAGTGGACACTTTTCAAACAGCTAGAGGACATTAATTTTGCCGACAATGTCACCCTTCTTTCACACAAACACGAAAGCAAGGAGGAAAAGATTGCAACACTAGACAAAACTGCCTCGATGACTGGAGTGAGCATTAATAAGGGAAAGACCATGACAAAGAGGATCAGCCAGCCCAACACCACCACCATCACACTGGGAGGGGATGCTCTGGAAGATATAGAGCAGTTCACCTTCTTGGGGAGTGTTATGGACAGAGACAGAGGAACAGACAAGCATATCGATGCCAGGATATGGAAAAAGCAAAAAAACCAGCTGCATTCAAGACTCTTTGTCCCATAAGGAGCTCACAAATAATATCTGCAAAGATGAAACTGCGGATCTTCAACACAAATGTGAAGAGTGTGCTCTTGTATGGATGATGCATACTAAAAAGTCTTCAAATCACAAGCTACAGACATTCATAAACAGATGCCTGAGGTACATACTTCACATCAAATAACAAGACTTTGTCACAAATGAGGATCTTTGGAACAGAACAGGACAAGAACCACTTGACATTCAAATCAAGAGAAGAAAGTGAGGATGGCTAAGCCACAGTCTCAGAAAACCATCATCCAGCATAGCCTGTCAAGCTCTCAAATGGAACCTGCCAGGAAAACATAAAAGAGGAAGACCTCGGACAAGGTGGAGAAGATCTACTGAAATTAAAGTACAACAACTGGGGTAATCCTGGAATCATCTGGAAGTTTTGTCCCAGGAGAGAGCAAAGTAGAGGAGACTTGTAGATGTCCTATGTGCCATTCGGAGTACCAGGATTTAAGTCAAGTAAGTCAGTCACAGTAAAAACGTAAGTAAAGACGTCATTAAGCACCTCTGCTATTTCCACATTTTTATACCGTTTTTCCCTCCTCATAAAGTAATAGTCCTACTCTGTCGGTGGTCTTCCTCTTGTTTATAATGTCTTTGTAGAATGTTTTCTTGTTACCCTTTATGTCTCTAGCTAGTTTGAGCTCATTCTGTGCCTTCCTCTTTCTAACTGTGCCCCTACATACGTGTGTTTTTGTTTATAACCAAGTTTTTTTTAAAATTTCACCTAGTTTCGACTTTTTGTAGGATTCCTTTTTTTGATTTTAAGATAGTTCAAGGTCTCCTGGTTAAGCCAGGATGGTGTCTTGCCACACTGTCTATCTTTTGTATGGACTAAAACAGTTTGATTTTGCACCCTTAATACTGTCTCTTTGACAAACTGACAGCTGTCTTCAGTTGTTTTTCCCTTAGTCTTGCTTTCCATGGGACCTTATTTATGAGCTTGCTGAATTAGTTAAAGTTTGCTTGTTTTCCCCTCCTACCATTCCTTAGACTCATGCACACTACAATTTCATGATCATTTACACCCAAGCTGCTTTCCATTTCCAAATTTCCAGTTCCACCCTATCTGTTGAAACCAAATCTAGAACAGCAATGAAGGGTCCTGTGGCACCTCAGAGACTAACAGAAAAGTTTTGAGCATGAGCTTTTGTGAGCACAGACTCACCTCATCAGATGAAGTGAGTCTGTGCTCTGGAAAGCTCATGCTCAAAACTTTTCTGTTAGTCTATAAGGTGCCACAGGACCCTTTGTTGCTTTCCTAACAAGTCTACAAAAGCAAATAAACTAGTTACACCACCCATTTGTACATACCCTCTACTTCTTCATCTACAAGAACACATACACCTTTTCATAACCACAACTAACACACAAAACAACCCAGGCACAGCCCATAGAGATGCTAGCCTACAATCATCCCTTGTGAATGCTCTTTTGCAGACAGTCTCTTGTCAAATCACTGTCTGCCAACATAATAAACTAATGCACCAAACACCCGCAGTTACCTGTTTAGGGGAAAGTAATCTGGGAAAGCACAGGAGAGAAGCAGATGGAGTTAAGGCCGCAGTGTGTGGCATACGGTAAAGATAGTAATAAGGGGTGCAACTGTAGGTGGAGGAGAAGCAAATATGTACTGCTATGTGCTTGCCTAAATTTTTATTTGGTGGGGCCTTAGGGAGTTTGTAGCAACTGTAACTGCTTCAAAACACAATAGATACCTATTTTGTTTTTAGCAATATAATCCAGATTTTTTTTAAATCTTAAAAAATTAGCATTTCAAACTACATAACTTTTGGGGTAGATTGTGACATGGACTTTACACACACCTAAGTGAGTAAGATGGCATTAAAAACTTTCCCCTCCATGGATTAATCTGATCTTTACCAGAAAAGGGCACAATAAGCAGGACCAGGATGTGATACGTAGTAATTTACTGCTGGCATAGGCTCGTAGAACACTACTATTGCTCAGAAGAACAGTGGCTGAAAGGGTGTCTCCTAGATTCAGGAAGTTTACAGAACACCTCTGTATGACTGCGCAGTAACAGCCAACTCCCAAATACCTATTCGCACAGAAATACATTGGGATAGAAGAAAGCAAGCAAACAAAAAAGAGAAAATCAGGTTCATCAAGAAAGATAGCTTGGTAGGAAGCTCAAGAGCACAAACTATGCCACACTCACATTTTCAAGAGTTACCAACACAATTCTGAGGGGGCAACGTGGTCTTTTTGTATAAATCTGTTGTTTACTGTATCTAATGGAACAGCCATTAAAATAAGTCGCATGAGATTGGTTTCCACATGAGAATTGGCCCACAGTACATCAGTTGTATAAGCAATACCACCATCAATTTGTGAGGCTGTGGGGGAGAGAAATTGGTATCATAATTAGGCCCTTCCTAAATTGATGGTCCTCTCTGCCCAACTTCATGGCCATAGGATTTGAAAACTGGTAAATTTCACATTTTCAGATTTTTAAATCTGGAATTTCATGGTTATGTAACCATGGAGATTCTGACCCAAAGAGGATATTTTTGGGGAAGCGGGGGAGGGTCATGGAATTTGCCACCCTCATTTCTGTGCTGCCTGCAGAGCTGGTCTCTTGATGGTAAAAACTGCAGCACTCGGAAGATTCCCAGAGATGGACGTTTCTCTGATCTCTCCAGAGCAGCTAGAAATGCCCCAGCTAGGGGCTCCTAGACTTTGCCAGACTGGGCAGAGAGGACTTCTTCCTCTGAGAATGCCATGTAGGGAAGAACATCACACCTACCTCAGGTACCTCCACATGCTGCAGGAAGCTCCGGGTTTGGTTAGCAGTCTGGGAGGTTCCTGCAGCAAGAGGTGGCTCCTGGAGGTGAGTCCAATCTCCTCACCTGCAAGAGCATCTGTGCATGGGAAGGAGAAGTCCTGCTCCGCCCGAGCCAGGGCTTGCAGCTAGGAACCCCTATTTGGGCACTCCCAGCAACAGATGAAATCTGAACCCCTCCCCCATCTTCCATCTCCAGAAGCCTCCCATGGCAGGAACTTCCAGGAGTGCTACTTGGCCCCTGACAGCCTAGACTATCTCTGACAGGTGTTTGTCCAACCTGTTCCTAAAAACCACCAGTGACAAGGTTGTGGAATCCCTCCTTGGAAGTCTGTTCCAGTGCATAACTACCCTTAAAGTTTTCCCTACTATCTAACCTAAATCCTCCTTGCAGCACATTAAACTCATTGTGTCTTGCCCTATTTTCAATGGAAATGAGAACAATGGATCACCATCCTCCTCATAACATCCCTTAACATATTTGAGGGTATTCTTGGAGACAACCTGTTTTCCTTTCTCTGGACTTTCTCCATCAGATCCACATTTTTCTTAAGTCATAGTGCTCAGAGTAAAAAAACTACTCCAACTGACGAACTACTGCAACTGACGAACTACTCCACCTGACACCAAGTAGAGCAGGACAGTTTCCCCAATATGTCTAACACAAGATGCTCACATACTCCAAGGTGATGTTTGCTTTTTTTTTTAATAAAATAACTGCATCACATTATTGATTCAGACTCAAACTGTGATACACGACAACCGTCAGAGCCTTTTCAGCAGTATTACTGCATAGGCTCTACTCTCTGGATTGTCACCTTGTCATGAGTGAGGCTGTGTGTTCCAATGAAGCTGAGAGTAATGCTGCAGGAAGTCTTGTGCTCCGCAACAGGGTCACTCATGGTGGCAAGATCAACGAGGAGGGTCCAGACAAAGAACCTCAAAGGCAGAACAGGTGGAGGATAGCTAGGGTAATGCTACAACAGCTGTGAAGGCGGGTGAAGGCTGCAGCAGACAGGAGACTCCCAGTTGTCATAGAGTCCATGCCAGTGGACCTGAGTTTTCTATCCACCAAGAACCGTGCGGTAGGTGCAGTGCAACAGCCCCCCCATGTTAAAAGGAGTCATGCACAGGCGTCTTCCTCTGTGTACTACTCTCCTAAACTTAAGCCCTACAGCGACTGGCAAACAGTGATGGAAGCAAGACTGGATTGTGAAATCTGGAAGCTTTTAGTCACAAACCAGCATGTAGGCAGTGGATGTATGTTATCAGTTGTTCTGTTTTGAAGACTGAGGTGGCACAATGGTCCAGGAGCTGCATCAACGACTGAGCACCCTAATTAGGATCTGGTCTGCTCAACCCACAGGGGAAAGAGGCTAGAAAAGCTACCCTAAACATGGTCCACCTCAATCCCCTTCACTGGATAGCTGTGTTCAGTGGGTTCACCTCCATGTGGTCGAAATCGAACAGTAAACTTTGGAACATGGAATATTCAGACTCTAATGGACAAACCAGACAGTTAGTGACCTGCAAGATGCATGGCAATTATCATGACAATTCAACATCGATATTGCTGCCCTGGCAGAAACACATAGACCAGAAGAAGGACATCTAAGAGAAGCCAGGGGGTATACGTTTTTCTGGAAAGGAACTTCAAAGGAAGAAAAATGAATTCGTGGAGTAGGATTTGCCATCAAGAACAAACTGACAAAGATCCTGTCTGAAGTCTCTATTGGCATCAATGAGTGTCTCATGACTCTCCACTTGAAGCTTGCCAAAAGCCAACAGGCAGCTGTTATCAGTGCTTATGCACCAACTCCAGATGCCAAAGATGATGCGAAGGAGAAGTTCTACACCTAACCGGACACAGTCCTGAAAGACATCCCCAAAGAAGATGAGATTATTCTCTTGGGGGATTTCAATGCCAGGGTCAGAAGAGAGGCGGATCTCTGGCAGACTGCCATTGGGAAAGAAGGTGTCGGCAACAGCAACTCCGCTGGAGTGCTCCTCCTTACAAAATGTGTGGAATATGAGTTAGTCATCACCAACACCCAGTTCTGCCAGAAAAACAAATTTAAGACCTCATGGCAACATCCTTGACTGAAGCACTTGCACTTCATATACTACATCATTGTCCATGCTCGGGATCAGCATGATGTCCTTCTCACATGTGCAATTACTAGTGCTGGTGACTGCTGGACCGATCACTTCCTTATTTGATCCACAATGGCAATAAGGATTGTCACCAAACGGAGAAATCAGAGGAAGCAGATCTGACTGAATGTACAAAGCCTGAAGGACCCCCTCAGACAAAGTGACTTCCAGACAGTGCTCCAAAGGAAGTTGCTGACAGTACACCCTGAAGATGTGAAAGAACACTGGTGTCAGTTGAAAAAAGGCCATCACTGGCGTTTGTGGAGAAATCACTGATTACCACACCAGAAAGCATCAGGACTGGTTGGATGAAAATGATGTGGAAATTGAATGCTTGATTGAGGCAACAAGGAAAGCCTTTAGGGCCTGGCAAAGTGACATAAATTCCATGAGGAAATGAGAAGGGCATGCCAAGGCAGAAGTGCAATGTAAAACAAAGACTCTGAAAAACCAATGGTGGACTGAGAAGGCACAAGAACTCCAGCATCTCGCAGACATCAACGATACAAAAGGTTTCTTCAAGGCTGTTTATGGACCGAGAAACCATGGAATTGATCCCCTGAGATCAAAGGATGGTACTCAACTCTTGAAAGACAATGAAGCTATTGCTTCTTGCTGATGGGCATTCTGCAATGAGTGCTTGAACTGCTCCTCCACCGTGGTCCTACAATCCCTTGACCAAATCCCTCAGCAACTGCCTAGAGACAATCTTGCATCACTTTCTACCCTGAGCGAGGTCCAAGCTGCCATCAAAGCAATGAAGTGCAACAAGGCAACCAGATTAGAGGGAATCCCACCCGAAGTCTTCAAAGAAGGTGGGACAGAGCTCTACAAATCCCAGTTTTGTCTACAAAAATCTCTAGTGTAAACATAGCCAGGATCTTCACTTTGCATTTATTTTTTTCATCTTAAGTACTTTGTATGTGTCTTTATTGAATTTTACCTTATTGATTTTAGGCCAATTCTCCAATTCATCAAGGTGGCTTTGAATTCTAATCCTGCTCTCCAATGTGCTTATGACCCTTCCCAGCTTGCTGTCATCTACAAATTTTGTAAGTGAACACCCCACTTTATTATCCAAGCCAGTGAGGAAAATACTGAGTTGCACCAAAGCCAGAAAAAAAACTTGTGGGAGCCACTATATACAACTTTTACTGTTATAAAGGAGAGAGATATATTACTAGTTCTTGGGATCACCCATTATGTCTTCTGGTACTGGAAACAGAACCCAAAGAGACAACTTTTAAAATAGGTAAGTAGGGACTCCATATGGGTGTAATCCAGACAATGAGCCTTTCCTGTTTCTGTGAGCTTTATGGTCTAATCCAGCTGTTTGTTTCCAAAAGGAACAGTTGCAGGTTGCACTGCTCACAACTAGGCTGGTGCCGTTTCCTAGTCACTGGAGATTAACTCATTATAAGGAGCATCTGGGGAAGGGTGATATAACGGGTCACTGGCTGCAAGTTCCCCCTCTTCAGCCCAGGGAAGGGCTGGGAAAACCTCCTCCACCACAGGACCCTCCTCTCCCCACCCCTGTTCCACTCTTTCCCTTCCTCTCCCCTGATCTTGCTCTGCTGCTCCCCTGAGAGATGTGGCCCAGGGGATTTGAGGGTGGGGAGAAATTAGTGGGCCCAAGAGTCTGGTGCCAGCAGCAGGGCTACACACCAGCACTGGCGGGGGAAGCAGAGCAATGCGGCCCCAGCTTGCTCTGCTGCCCTGGCTGCATCACTCTGGTTCTTGGCAGCGAGTGCAGGGGTGGTGTGTCCCCCCAGAATGTGTCAGAGTGAGCTGGGGCCACATTACTTCCTTTCCTCCATCACTGCTGGCAAGTATGGAGAATTGGAAATGTTGCTGTGGGCATCACCCCCCACTAGTTTCCTCAGATGTCTGGGGACTCTGGCCCTGCTGGCCAGACCCTTCTCCCACCCATGGCATTTGAAGTGGGCGATGGGAGATTATGTGCCTTTGTGCACCCCCAAGCATCAGGTATGTTTGTGAGACAGACACCCTCTTCCACAATTTGTATAACCCTGCTCCAACTGTCTCTGGACTGCAGCATCCTCTCTGCAACTTAGCCCTCTGGCTATATCACTCAAGCTAGGGCCACACTGTAGCCCTATCTCGAAATACCTTACCCAATATGTGTTGTGTAAATTGCCTAAGCTATTTCAAGGGAATTTATTTCAAACCCAAGGCTGGCTACATCGCACTGCAGTTTGAAATAAGTGCCTCTCTCGAACTTCCTGCTACCCCTCATATGCCGAATGAAATATCATGCTCAAAACAGCTTTGCTATTTTGAGTGTGGTGTTTGACTGTGGGGTTTCTATTTCGGGATACAACTGTATCTCGAAAAAGAAACCATAGTGTAGCCTTAGTCTCACTGTTCCCCCTTCCTCAGAGACCTTTGTCTCTCCCATACTGGTAGTTAATCGGCACACCCTTAGTGGCTAGTAGAGAACCTGGACCCACACTCTTCTCCAGGTTCCAGTCCACAGAGCCTCAATCCAGCAGTTCTGGGCTTTCCACTCTCTGCCCCCATGACTCCTACCACTCTGGTTCCTCTCTTCTCTGTGTATCATAAGCCCTCTTCCGTCTTCCCAGAAGAGTCTGCAGCATGAACCCCACTGCAGACTCCAAACAGACTCCTTCCTTTTCCCAAGGAGAGGCTCCCTTTTCCCAACAGTCAGCCCCTTTTCTTGCCAGTGCACAGGACTCACCTGTTCCTTCCAGCTGAGCCTGCTTTCAGTTAGATCTCTGTTCCTCCTCTGGGTGCAGAATGTGGAGTTAACTGGCCTACCTGTCCATCTACTCCATCCCATCCCCCCACCCTCCCAGCAGTCCTGTATGGGATAGATACTCCAGCATAGGAATCATCAAGTTTGAATCCACCCGAGGAATGTGTCTGCTATGTCTATTTTGACCACACAGAGGAAAGCCTTGGCCGAGTTCTAAGTATGGCCTTAGCCACTAGCTGGGATGGGACAGCACTGAAATGACAAGAAACTTTTCCCCTTGACGAGGGTAGAACTGCTTTTCATGGTCTGCCAAGCTTCCAAAGTAGAATGAGAAACTGCAGCTTTGGGACTCTATCTCCTTCCATCATACCTCGTTTGACCCACCAGTTGAACAATATCTTCACTCTTATTAATGGCTTCCTGTTTGATACCAGCAGATCTGAATCCCTGGTAAATCTTAACTGCCACTGACAGCCACCCATTCTATAATCATGGATTTCAGTTTTTCATCATCTGTTTGAACTAAATCAACAGCACCCTTGGGGGGTAGGCTCTACCAATAGACAGAGCTCTTAACTGGCAACACAGACCGAGTGTAGTATGTAATGAATCTGGAAGCTGGGAGAACAACAGCCTTTGTGGCAGGGAATTTGTTTATAAACAGCCATTAAAGAAAATTAAGGCACTCCAGTTAAAAGACAGGAAATGAAGTGTGGGAATACATGATGAGAAAGAAAAGAGGTAAACAGTGGTGTCATACAGAGATCAGTGCTATTCAACGTGTTCATATGTACATAAGTGATCTGGAAAAAAGGGTAAACAGTGAGTTTGCAACATGTGAAGGTGACACAAAGTGCTTTCAAGATAGTTAAAGCCAAAGCACGGATTTCACAAAACTGGTGATTGAGCAACACAATGTCAGATGAAATTACAATGTTGATAAATACAGAATAATGAATATGGCAAAATATAATCCCAAATATGCATACAAAATGATGAGATCTGCATCTACTTTCGTTGAACTCATCAGTAAAGAGATCCTGGAGTCATTGTGGATAGTCGTCTGAAAATATCTGCTCCATGTCTACAGACAGGGGAAAAAAAACCCTAACAAAATATTTGGGCTCATTAAGAAAGGGATTATGACAGAAAATATCACATTACCTCTACATAAACCTATGATCTGCCCAAATATTGAATATTGTGGTCAACCCATCTAAAAAAAAAAAGATATATTGAATTTGCGTAAGGTACAGAAAATAGCAAAGAAATTATCAGTATTGAATACATTACACATAAGGAGAGATCAAAAATACTGGGACTTTTCAGTTTGGAAAAGAGAAGTAAAAGAGGGATATGACAGGTCTATAAAATCATCAATGATTTGGAAAAAATGAATCATGAAACGCTAACAACACCTTCAAAAATCACAAGAACTAACAGTCATTCAATGAAACTAAAAGGCAGCAGATACAAAATAAACAAAGTATTTCTTCACAGTCAATGTGGGCAGAGATCCAGCACCATGTTCTGCATGTCCCTCACCTCTGTCAGCCAGCAGGAATGTGTGATGAGATGAATCACTCAATGGTTGACTGCTGTATTGATTCCCTCTGAAAATGGCATAGGCCACTGTTGAAAGACAGAATACTGGGCTAGATGGACCTTTGGTCTGATGACTCAGTATGACCATTCTGATCTGCTTACATAGAATCCAGATGTACCGGCCCCTGCTGTAACTCAACATACCCCATTCCCTTCCTAAAGCTGATACAGTATCCAGGAGTTCTGATGGGGTTTTTCTCTCTTGCGCAACCTCTCTATGCAGTTAGTAACAAAGTTAAGACCATATATTAAAGTTTTAAGTCTAAATGTCCCTTGAGTAACTTCCCACATTTCAGAACATGTCTTAGAACTGAGTGGGTCTAATATTTCTTTCTGTTATACAGGAATTAGATACAAGATTCCTGTGAAGTGACTGCTAAACTATCTGCTAAAAAATGAGAGCCTAAGGGCTTGTCTACACTAACTCCCTACTTCTAAGGGAGCATGGTAAGTAGGGTGTCAGGAGATTATTAGTGAAGTGCTGCACTGCATATGCAGCACTTTGTTAAGCTCATTCTCTTCCCATGGCAACTCCAAAGTGTTAAACTTCAATGTGCTGGCTTGCGGGCAGCTACAGCTAACCCACCGGTGCTTCAAAGTGCCTGGGTAACTTTACTCCTCAAAATTTTAGGTCAACGACTGATGCCCACTCTATTAGAGTCTCTCCATCTATTTTTTTTTTCCCCAAAAGGATAACCGTAACAGACTTGATGGGAACTGAAGTCACCATAGCAGATGGAAAGCCTTAGAAAGGCAGGTAAAATAGAGGTTGGCTAGTTAGCTGGTGGAGACCTGCTGATATTAATTAGTGCAACCTCATTCATCTTGATTGTCTGCCATTTAAAAAGGAGTTTTATTAAGCGAATGTTTTCAACCAAACAAAGCCAAATTGCACAGCACAGGAAAGAAAGCACATGTAAGTCATCAGCGGTGCAGATGTGGGTTACTGTAGTAAGAAGCACTTAACATGGTTAACGAGTGGAGTAAACCCCCACTTTATGGGATTTCAACATATGTGTTAATTGTATTAACACGAATGTCAAAATGCCAGGTTCCAGTTGCCCACTTCCCCCAGCCAGCTGCAGAGCACTCAAAGGGGCAGCCCCATGGCCTTCCGCAGCTGAGGAAAGCCAGGGGGACATGGCTGCTGGGAGGAGGGGGAAGCCCCTCAGCCCCAGAGAGCTGGGAGCCAGGTGCTGCTGTGTCTGGCTCCTGGGGGCTCAAAAGAGGAGGGAGGGGGAAGGAGAGAGGAAAGAGGTGGGGTGGGAAATGCCCCTCAGTCCCCTAGGAGCCAGGGACAGGAGTGCCTGATCAGTTTCCCATCTCCCACAAGCAGCAGGGAGCCAGGAAACTGAGGAGGTGCTGCTGCACCTGGCTCCTGGCTCCCTCCAGCTGAGCAGGAGCCTGGAAAGTGACCAGGCACTCCTGCGCCGGGCTCTAAACTTCCAGGGTCTCAGTGGAGGAGGGAGCCGTTCCCCTCCTCCGACTTACACTAAATGTGAGTTATGCAGGGGGTGTGAGGAATACAACACCTGTGTAACTCAGGGTTTTACTGTATACTCCGTAGCCTGCCTTGCCCAGGATACATGTTTTCTGAATTACACTTAAGCCAATAAGTAACCACCAGGCAAACCTCAATAACATATAGCAGAGTCTGAGTCTATCACCATAAGTAAATACAGAATTGACTGCCATTCTACGATGGCATTTGGACCAAATGTTAATACAACGATAGAGAACAGCTTTTCTGTGACATAACATGGCATCCCATCCTGACTGTAATTGTGATAAGCCATGACAGTGTAGCCTGGAACTGAAATTTGCACTTCATTAGAAGAGTACATCTCCTGAAGCAGGAGTACGTGTGTTTCAAGCTCCATGCAGATGGAGTTTGTAACTTTGCTCTTGATATCTGGTCAACACTGAAATGCAGTATCTTGAGACATAGGCTCTCCAGCAGTCCAAGTAGAGCTGGGTGTTGTTGTGGGAAACAGCTACCCTAATGGTGTCCAGTATCGGAGGGGTAGCCATGTTAGTCTGGATCTGTAACAGCAACGAAGGGTCCTGTGGCAAAGTGAGTCTGTGCTCACGAAAGCTCATGCTCAAAACTTTTCTGTTAGTCTATAAGGTGCCACAGGACCCTTCGCTGCAGCTACCCTAATGCTACCCTAGCACTATAGTTTGCAGTGCAGGCCCTCAAAAGGGCCGCACTGCAAGATGGCTCTTTCATTCTGATCACTGCTTAAAACATGAGTCTGTGTTCCACATTTTGTTTCTTTCCTTTTCCTTTGCACTGCTTAAGGGGTATACCACAAGAAGGTAGCAGGCATGTCCTCTTAGGGCCCTATTGCAAAAAACATTTGTTACTGTGCGAACTCATTACATCAATTTAGTAGTCCTACTTACATCTTTCAATATGACTTCTACAGTAGTATTACATCTCAAAATATTTGCAGGACTAACCCCTAATATACTGCATCCAGCACAGGAACCATAAAATGTCTTTTGTAGTGGGGCACTACAAGCTAACAACTTTAACTGGCACTCTTTTTAAAATTCTACAGCTTGTCTTTTAATATACTTAATGTTAGGTATTTTAACTCTACACACAACTATTTTGTACACCTCATTGATGTTCGTAAGAGG
The DNA here is from genome assembly GCF_033958435.1 of Carettochelys insculpta. Classification (NCBI taxonomy): domain Eukaryota; kingdom Metazoa; phylum Chordata; order Testudines; family Carettochelyidae; genus Carettochelys; species Carettochelys insculpta. Next base: position 3,426,953 of record NC_134149.1, on the reverse strand, counting down.
AAGAAAGCAACAGCAGCTGCCGCACCAACAGAGCCAGGGCAATTCCCTTGCCCCCACTGTGAACACCCACGCCGTTCAAAGCTTTGACTCCTCAGCCACATGCGAGTCCACAACCGACGAGCCTGTGCAAGCTCAAGACGTCATCATTGGACACGACCGACTACCTACACTTTATTTCACACTGAAGTGTTAAAATTCAAGTAGAAAATAACCAAGCCGATGTGATACTTATAAATACTACTAAATACATATAGTCAGCACCCACTTAAAGAAGCCTTCTATTTTAACACTAGTTTAGTAAGTCATGATTTAAATATAGTTGATAAAATTAAGGTATCTAATTTAAATAAATTACTATCGCTTTAGAAAATTTGACAGATAATATTTAGATGAGCTGGTGATGACAACTCATCAGTAACTATGACATAAAGGGAAAGAAGTAGTAAGTCAAAGAATGCACTTATCAATAGCCATGAGGGGATTCCAACTTTCTCTTAAGAACAATACATTTATATATAGGAATGATTATTCATTATTTCAGCTCTTTCAGAGGTGTGCACAGAGATTTAGCGCCAGCCCTTTGAGCTGAAAAATTTGCAATAATAGGAAAAGAAAATTAGCAGTTCAATTCAAAGGCCAAGATATTTTCCATAAAAAAAAATTAAAAAAGTAGTTTTTTATTTTTGCCCAACATATATCATGAGTAAGACCTGCAAGAAGATTAACAGTAGCAGAGATTACATCAATGAATCAATCTTGTTTTCAGTACTGAACTTCCCAATATCAAAATACCACCTCCTTTTATAAAAATAAATAAATAAATAAAACTTGCTTAAATATTGTGTGTCTGCCTCTCCTCTCTCCTCTCCGCCAAAATTATCCTTATCTAACATCCAAGGCTCTAACGACTTCCACACTGGACTCCACACTGGCATACAGGTCAGTATTTACACACAACTTGCTGAACCTGGAGTTGGCTTTGTGCATACATCATTTTATTGACTGATGAACATTAAATTCGTTAGCATTAAATTATACAATGGAATTACCCTAGAATTTTATTCCTTCATACTTAACCCCCAACCCTATGCACATATGCATGTGCATACTTTTCAGACTGTTTATCCTTCAGAATTTTTTTCTTGTTCTTATTAACAAGCATAGAAGACATCAATCACTAGGTTCTAATCTCTGAGCGGTAGTGGTATTGATCTATTTGGAAAAAAAAAACAAACAAGGTATCCTGTCGCACCTTAAAGACTAATCTTTCTTGGGTAAAACCCATTTTGTCAGATGCTCTGCTAATCTGTAAGGTATCACAGGACTCCTTGTTGGCATCTAATATAGCACCAGCATACACTAGGCAGAGGGTCTTTGTAAATCACTATTTATGCTAATCCTATGTAAATGCAGAATTCTTTAAAATTTCAATTAATTGCCATTTGAATTTTCAGTCATGTTATAGTAACTTTTTTCCACAGAATTTATTTAGCTGAAAGGGGCAGTCATCTTGAAATTCTAGTCACTTAAAAATTCCAAAATTAGAGGTTGATTCAGACATTTGTTCTCAGATCTCTCTCTTTGCTGATTTTGTGGGTTTACAGATGTATTTTCCTATTTCTTTGAAAAAAGCTAAACTAAAAAAAAAAATTCCTGTTGCTAAGTGAGTTGCCCTGCTTCAGAAAACGCAATGAGGTCTGTCCCACAAAAGCTAATCACCCAAGAAGTCATTGTGTTAATCTTGAAAGTGCTACAGTTCTGCTGCTTTATTTTGTTGGAGTACAGACTAACACAGCTACCTCTCTGTTACTATCTAGAAAATCGATTAAAATGCACCAAGTAAAGCAAGCATCAGAGGGGTAGCTGTGTTAGTATCTGCAAAAACAAGAAGTCGTCCTGTGGCACTTCATGGACTAAAAGATATTTTGGAATATAAGCTTTTCCCACAAAAGCTTATGCTCCAAAATACGTGTTAGTCTATAAAGTGCCACAGGACTTCTTGTTGTTTTTCAAGTAAAGAAAGGAGGTGCTGATCATGCAGTTTTCAAATGCACAAGTGACAAAAGGGTTTTTATTTTCCCTGTAATTCCTTCAGTTATAGTGACGGCTGATTCACTCGCAAGGAAGCAGGTAGGGAATGTTCAGAAAAGCGTGATCTCATTTCAAGGTGGCTGTGGCTGCAGTCCCAGGAGCTTGAGACGCAGGTTAAACCCACCAGATACGCTCAGGTCCTCTCCAAACGCCACGCTAAAGGAAGGCGCAGCAGAACCCCAGGTTTCTGGGCAGCCGTGGGTCTGACACCCGCGCACCGCCCACGGTTGCGCCATCCCTAGACAGCTCCGGCTGAAGAGATGGGCCCCCTACGGGTCACGCCGTCCCGAACACGCCGCGGGGTTAGCCGCTGCCTCCCGCCGCCCCAGGGGAGAGCAAGCCCCGTGCGCCGCGGCACAGGCGTGCACGGGCGGCAGGATGGGCGGCGCCGCGGCTGCCCAGGTGGCGCGATTTAAACCAGGAAAGAAAGCGCAGGCGGGCCCGATCCGGCCCGCCCGCGGGAGAGGCGGGGGATCGGGCCCAGCGCCTGCCGCCGCCGCCCCGGGGAGGTCCCGGCGTCCCCCGCCCGCCACCTGGCCGCCCGCGAACAGCCCCCGCCGCGCTCCGCATCCCGCCCGCCCCTCCCTGCGCACCTGCTGCCCGCCCGCCGGGCTCGGCTGCCGCCATGCAGAGCGTCAAGGCGAGGCAGAGCCCGGCTGGCCCGGCAGCTCCCATGGCCGCCGCCGCCGCCCGCTCTTCGCCCCCTTCCCGGCGCGGCGGGGACTGCACAGACGGGAACCAGCGCTCGGAGGCCCGCCCAGGTAACCTGAGCCGGGAGGGAGCGGCCTCCGCGGGGGAGGGGAGGGGAGGGGAGGGGGGGGCGGGGCGGGCAACCAGGCCCCCTCAGACCGCCGCGCCCCCCGCCCGTCTCACCCCCCCGCATCCCCCTCAGGGCCGCGCGCCCGCCCCACCCACCCGCGTCCCCCTCAGGGCCGCGCGGCCCCCCCCCCCACGCACCCACCCGCGTCCCCCTCAGGGCCGCGCGGCCCCCTCCTCACCCCCCCCTCAGGGCCGCGCGGCCCCCTCCTCACCCCCCCCTCAGGGCCGCGCGGCCCCCCGCCCCTTTCCCCCCTACATCCCCCTCCGGGCCGCGCGCCCCTTCTCATCCCCCCGTCCCCCTCTCAGGGCCGCGCCGCCCCCGCAGTGCTGTGAGGGCCATGGACAGGTGGCGAAGAGCGCGGGCGCGTGTACCTCCGGTCCGGTCCGGGCTGTGGCGGGAAGAGACGCGCGCCCCGAGGGAGGCGGCGGTGCCTTCGAGCGGGGCTGTCCGCCGGGGGGGCGTCCCCTCCCCTCCCCTCCCCTCCCCTCCGTTCGGCGCAGCCGGCCGGGGGACACCGGCGCCCCCTGCCCCCTGCCACCACCCGAACTGGCGGGTCTCACCCCAGAGCTCAGGCCCTAACCCCTGGCTCGTCGCGGAGGCGCTCCGGGCGGCTCGGCTTGCCCGCGCCGGGCCGCCTTGCTGCGCTCCCTGCGAGCGCCCCCGCGGCCGCCCCCCGAGCTGCACACCTGCCCCTCCGCCTTCCCGCACGCCCTGCAGCGCTGCTGTCCGCCCGCCGCCGCCCCAAGCCGGCCTCGCCCCTTGCACCGCGCGCGCTTCTCCTGCAGCCCAGCGCCGCAGGCGCCTGCGACCTTCCCGCATGAGGACAGTCAGGAGCGCGGGAGGGCGAGAAGGCCCTGCTCGGCTGTGTACGATCAAAACAAAACAAAACAAAACAAAAGCAGCCAAGCAGCGCTTTAAAGACTAGCAAAATCCAGGTGTTAGGTGCTGAGCTTTCCTGGGACAGACCCACTTCTTCAGACCACGGGGGCCTGTCCCACCAAAGCTCATCACCTAATAAACTATTTTGCTAGTCTTTGAAGTGCAACTTGACTGCTTTTTGTTTTGATAGTAGATAGACTAGCACGGCTCCCTCTCTGTTACTGATTTATTAGGTGACCTTTTGTGGGAAAAATCCACTTCTTCAGACCATAGCCATACCCAGTGTGAATCAGCTAACAGCATGAAGTAAATTCACATATATTGAGGCATGTTATACCATATGGGTAATTTCATTCAAATATTAATTTCTTAATCCTTATAATCTGATCTGACCTGTGGTCGATTCACCTTAACTTCCTGAAGAGCTCCTGTACAGACAAGGTGTTAGGCAGACTTTTTAGACTGCACCCAGACACCTACCCTCTGCTACAGCATTCAGACCCTATGCATAGAAAAACTTTCTGTTGATGTCAGAAGCCTCTGTCAGTAAAGTTGTCCACCTCTGAGCGAGATGATTCCGAGGGTGACAGAAAAAGTCCATTGTCCATCTCTGTGTAAGGCCTCAACAGAGATAGCAACTGTCTCACACGTTACAAGGACTGTTGCCCTTCCCTGGGTATTTGCCATGATCTCAGGCAGGACACTTAGCTTCTCATACCCCTCACCCCCAATTTTAGTTCTATCTGATTTGTCAGTTTTTATTTCAATTTTTTGTGGACCTCTGTGTTACATAATTTTCAGTCAGTACTGGAAGTGCTATATCTCCAGATATGAAGACGTGGGTCTGCCCCAGGAAAGCTCATCACCGCATGAATTATTTTATCATCTTCAAAATGCTACGTGACTGCTGGTTTGTTCTGAGCAAGGTGTTAATCTGGCCTAACTGTAGCACTCAAAGCATGGTATTTGGAAGTATAGACATCACCAGTCCCTTGCAGTAGGAGGGGCCGCTTTTATTTTGACAGGATGCACAGCTACAGCCCCACAGCTGCATTGCTATAGCATAGGTACTTCCTACATTGAGGGTGGGGGCTTGCTGATCAGAGTAGGTAATCCTTCTCTCCAAGTGGCAGTAGAATTCTTCTATCAGGCTGGGAACTGGGGTTAAGTTAAGCTAACTATGGTGCTCAGAGGGCACAACATTTTCCACAGCCCTGAGCCAGACAGGAATACTGAGGCAATATTGATGTAATCTTACTGACTTCAAAACAAAAAGCAGTCAAGTAGCACTTTAAAGACTAGCAAAATAGTTTGTTAGGTGAGCTTTCGTGGGACAGACCCACTTCTTCAGACCATATCCAGACCAGAACAGACGCAATATTTAATATTCTCTGTGTCTTAAATATTGAGTGTGTTCTGTTCTGGATATGGTCTGAAGAAGTGGTTCTGTCCCACGAAAGCTCACCTAATAAACTATTTTGCTAGTCTTTAAAGTGCTACTTGACTGCTTTTTGTTTTGATAGTGTATAGACTAGCACGGCTTACTCTCTGTTACTACTGACTTCAGTATGGTTATTCTTGATTTATACCTTGAATATATGCAAGACTAGAACAAAAGGAGATTATAAACTCTGAGACAAGAGCCATTTGTTATTGTACAAACAACATTAGCAGCCCATTAGGTGAGGTGTGTCACACTAGAAATAATGATAAAAGTTTTGCACAGAGAACTGAGTAATAATTTTAAACTGCTGCTGGACCGAAGAATGATTTAGCTAAAATTCACTTTGTTCCTTTAACCTATCAAAATAACATTCTTCCGTGCGACTTACTCAACTGTGGCCTAAGAGTTTTGCACACATTCATTAGAGTTCATTCCCATTTGAGAAAAAAGGAAGCCGACGTTTTTCAGCTGGGGTGTTGAATACCCTGTCTTAATATAACATTTGTTCTCTTTTTAAAAAATCATTGTGGTGTAAGAAAAGGAGAGTGTCCAGGAAACTTCCTAAGCTCTGCAAAATGGTATCCAAGACATAAGCAAAACAGAAACACTGTAATTTAATGTTCCAGTATGTGTAAACATGAGTCAAGCTTTCACTGTTAGATTTATGACAGGGACCTTCTGGAACTATGGGATGAAGGCTTGCTCGTGAGATGGGGAGTCCTCACAACCTCCATGCTTACTAAGCACTATGCTGTATAGTTTTCACATCTGCTTTCTTTTTCACTGTCTCTCTCCTTTTGAGGAGCAACAGAGTCACAGATGGGTCCTGTCCTTTACTCTCTGTCTGCTTCCTAGATGTTTGTTAAATCTTTTTTCTCAACTCAGTTCTCAGCATTTTGCATTCCTCTCTGTGACATTAACACATATTTCCCCCTTCTCCCCCATATTGGATAGCAATCAGGTCCCTTCCTGAGTTCATTACTTTCTATTATCTGACACTTCAACTTTCTATGTCTCCTTGGTGTCCTGCCTCTTTCCATTCCAGTTCCTGAAATAATAGAACCACTCCCTTCTGTTTCCTTCCCTTCCTAGCCTTCTTTCTCAGTGCAGCCTGTCTCCAGGGACACATTTATAAGGTCTGCTGGAGGGAGAAATGCTTTTAGGTGACTACTGGTGTTCCCTGTAAACTGTGCCTTCAGGGGAAAGTCAAATGCTGTTGTCTGATTGGCAGAGCACTCACAGCTTGATTTTGTTTCAACTAGTGGTGCACATGTGTCTTGGGGCATATAAAATTATTCCATATGGACAGAAAAGATTAACGGCAACATTGGTAACTACTAAGAAACACTGTTCCTAGCAGGCTAGATTCTCTCTTTTGTTTTCTAGATCTTCCCCCTCACTCGGTTTTGACTTTTTCTATTAGTTTTTCTTCTGTTTTCTTTCCTCCTTCTGTCTCTTTCCTGGCCCCCCGACTTTTATTCATCCCAGGTACTGTATTGTCCTTAATGGAGTTACACAAGCAGTGTATATGTTTTTACATTCCATTTATAAGCCCAACTGGTGTTTCAAATCAAGGTCAAGACTGGTATTTCATTTAATTTCACAGTTACCAGGGTATGATTGTAAAAGCAGGCAGAATTTGTAATCATTTGTGTGTAGAATGGAAAAAATACCACCAGCCCACTAGAAAAGAATACTATTAAGGTTGCAAAGTCAAGCACCAAAAATGAATAAATGCTGATGTAAGGTTGCCTGTGCAGTCTTAATTCAGCTCCCTTGCGCGCGCTGCGCGCACGCACACACACATATAGATACAATCTTCAATTAAATTATCATATGCTATATTTTCCATAGGATTCTGCCTATAAATCTGGCAAGTTATAAGACCTAACCAGGCTTTAATATGGGTAAATGTGGGGTAGCTTTACTCCCAGTTGTGCCACCAGCCCCACCTCTCACGTTTCTCTGCATTGTACAAGACATGCATAAATCCAAGCAAGAATGCCAAGCATCCCAAAGGCCATATAAATCCTGATAAAGAAGACTTCAATATGAAAATGTTTTGATTGGATTAAATACCCTCAAGAAAGAAATAATTTGGGTTTCAGTAAGACAAAGATGTTACTGAAGACTAATTCCACCACTCTTATTCATGGGTTGTCTACACTACAAAAATAACTTGCAAGTTGCTTACTTCAACATAGAGCATCTACCCACACCCTACTTTGAAGTTAAACTTCAAAGAAGGGCACTACTCCATTCCTGGGAATGGAGTGAGGACTTCGAAGTTGGGCTCCCTACTTCAAAGTTAAAAGTAAGAGGAAAAAAATGGGTGTAGACGCTCTGCTGGCTACTTCAATGTAGTGCCTAACTTCTAAGTTAACTTAGAAGTTAGTTCCTAGTGTAGATGCACCCATCGTGAATAATCCTATTGAAAGCAATTTTTAAACATGTAGAGCCAAGTATTACATCAGAGTGAATAAGGATAGCAGAACAGGCCACACTTTCCTTAAACAGAGTCAAGTAGCCAGTCCCCAAGGCACACTGAACAATTTTGTATGAGGCAAGACAATGATTTCAAACATTTTCTCCATTTATCTTCTTTCTAGACTCGTTCTCCTTACTCCAGGAAATAAAAGTTTTTCAAAAGTGCAAACTGATAACCTGTAAGTCTTATTTCTTTGCCAGGCAGTTCAGTAGAAAAACTCCCATAGATTTCAAATGTGTAGTTTCATAGATCAAATCTGAGACTTAAGCAATGCATAACGTAGTTTTTTCTGTTCTGATTTACAAGTTTTGACCCAAGCTTATTTGCACTGAATTATTCACTGTGGCTATACTCCTGCTGTGTTTTACTACAGTTTGTAGGCTAGTGAACTGAATGACTAGCCTAGGCAAAATAATCAGCAGGTGCATTCTCTCAGTTAATTGCCACTCAACCTCCAGGTCCCAACATTCCATCACATAGCTCCCCAGATGACATCCTTCTGTATAAAGCTCCTCAAATTCTGTATAACTAGGGGAGAATAGGGATGTTAGTTTTCTTTTCTTTCCTATCTAGTCGCCTGCTGTCCAGAAGCAGAGAAGGGAGAGATTTTAACTGGCTTCACAGAGATATCTCCAAGTCTTGCAAGCTCCCTACATAGGTAACCTCTTTGGGGAGGAGACTACAGTTTAATTTTTAAATATGGTTTATGGTCATGAGCATCAACAAGGCACAAACTATTTGTATCAAACAATACTGCAGAAAGAATTCAATGGTACTTCCTTTTCATCTGAAAATTGCTTTCAACTAGAGGGCCACAAACTGTACCTAGCTGACAAATCCATCACATCAGCTGGAGAGGCCAGAAGAGGCAAGGTGCTGTCCGAGTGAGGGGTGGGAAAAGTAGAAAAATGCATATTTTTGTAGGTTATGTTAAGTGCAGGTTTGCTAGATCTTGTTGGAAAACCATGAAAGAATATGGCTTAATTGGAAATATTGGACCCAAAAGGTAACTGATAAGACAGAACCAGCGGGTCCAATTAGCAGGAATAGTTAATGAGAGAATGGTGCATTTGGACCAGCAATAATATGTGTGACCAAGGGAAGTGAAGAGTAACAAGAAGGGTTTCTACAGGCATGGTTAACAATAAACAGATCATCAGAGAAAGTGTGGGGCCATTACTGGATGAGAGAGGTAACCTAGTGACAGATGATGTAGGAAAAACTGAAGTACTTAGTGCTTTTTTTGCCTCAGTCTTCACAGAAAAAGTAAACTCCCAGATGACGGTCCTAGACAATACAGTATGGGAAGATGGAGGCAGCCATCTGTGGGGAAGGAACAAGTTCTGAGTGACCTAGAAAAACTAGATGTACACAAATCCATGGGTTTGGATTTAAAACACCCAAGGGTACGGAGGGAATTGGCAGAGGTCATTGCTGAACCTTTGGCCATTATCTTTGAAGACGCTCAGAGATCGAGAGAGATCCCAGATGACTGGAAAAAGGCAAATGTAGTGCCCATCTTTAAAAAAGGGTGGAAGGACAATCCAGGGAACTATAGACCGCTCAGCTTTACCTCAATCCCTGGAAAAATAATGGAGGGGATCTTCAAGGAATCCATTTTGGAGCACTTGGAAGAGGAGAAAGTGATCAAAAGTAGCCAACATGGATTCACCGGGGGAAAGTTCTGCCTGACCAATCTGATGAGATTCTATGACAAGGTAACAGGCTCTGTGGACATGGGGAAGTCAGTGGATGTGATATACCTTGACTTCAGCAAAGTTTTTGATACAATCTCCCACAACATTTGTGTCCATAAGTTAAGGAAATATGGATTGGATCCTTGGACTATAAGATGGATAAAAAGCTGGCTTGAAAGTTGGGCCAGTGGGTGGTGGTCAATGGCTCAACATCTGGATGGCAGTCGGTTTCAAGTAGAGTGCTGCAAGGCTCGGTTCTGGGGCCAGGGTTGTTCAACACCTTTATTAACGACCTGGATGAGGAACTGGATTGCACCCTCAGCAAGTTTGCGGATGACACATAACTAGGGGGAGAGGTAGATACCTCAGAGGGTAAAGAGAGAATCCAGAGGGACCTGGATAAATTGGAGGACTGGGCCAAAAGAAATCTGATGCAGTTCAACAAGGAGAAGTGTAGAGTCCTGCACCTGGGGTGGAAGAATCCCAAGCATTGTTGTAGGCTGGGGACTGACTGGCTCCGCAGCAGTACAATGGAAAGGGACCTAGGGGTTATGATGGATGAAAGGCTGGATATGAGTAAACAGGGTACCCTTGTAGCCAAGAAGGCTAAGAGCATGCTAGGGTGCATTAGGAGGAGCATTTTGAGCAGATCTAGAGAAGTAGTTATTCCCCTCTATTGGGCACTGGTGAGGCCACATCTGGAATATTGTGTCCAGTTTTGGGCACCCCAGTATAAAAAGGATGTGGATGTGCAGGAGCAGGTTCAGCAGAGGGCAACAAAAATGATTAAGGGGTTGGAGCACAAGACCTATGAGGACAGGCTGAGGGATTTGGGCCTGTTTAGTTTACAGAAGAGAAGACTTAGGGGTGATTTAATAGCAGCCTTCAACTTCCTGAAGGGGAGCTCTAAAGAGGAGGGTGAAAAACTGTTCTCAGTGGTGTCAGATGGCAGAACAAGGAGTAATGGTCTGAAGTTGAGGAGGCAGAGAGGTAGGCTGGATATTAGGAAAAACTACTTTACCAGGAGGGTGGTGAAGCATTGGAATGCATTGCTAGACAGGTGGTGGATTCTCCATCCCTCAAGGCTTTTAAGTCCTGGCTGGATAAGGTCCTGGCTGGGATGACTTAGTGGGGGTTGATCCTGCTTGAAGCAGGGGGCCGGACTAGATGACCTCCTGAGGTCTCTTCCTGACCTATGATTTTATGATTCTATAAATTTGAGCAGATTAAACAGCCCTGGGTTTAACCCAGTTGTCTTGATAAAACTGTTATGTTTTGTTAGTGCTTGGCTGGAGAATATTTCTTACTATTTAGACTTCTTAGACATGTTTAGAATGATTTATAAATGTTTGGCTTTTGGTCTCAGAAAATTAATTTAAGACTAAATTAGTGCTATAGTAATTCTTTGTATAACTAATTCCAGCAATTACTGTCAGCATTAGTATTGCCAGAAAGTTGCTCTAGGGAAATTCTGTCCATATTCAGCCAGTCTTCTCAATACCAGGCTTTTCTTCTTAACCCCGTGGCAGGTGGATTCACTTCCTCAGGCATTTAGTGCACGAAAAGCTATGTCAAACTTTTATCAGTTGTTCCAGGCTTGCAAATAGTGGGATTTCATTGTGATCTCAGCAACACCAGCTGTAAAGCCAGGATTACGACATGTATCTGAGATATACCAAGGAGTAGCAAAGATCAGAATCTAGACGCTTACCTTTAGGTACCTGAAGTGGGCAGTGAAGGTAAATATATTCCGAGAGAACAGGCTTCTGGGCACAGGATGTACTGAAAGATGTATCAAGAACTAGATCACTGCCCTGCTGAATCTTCCCCAGGAGTAGAGGAAGGACAGTTTGCTGGCATCAGTCCCTTTTCTAGGGGAGCCATACAGTATTTCCTGCTAGTCTTGGCTATTGCCTAATGTGACACAGGAGGTCTCCTGGTAAGCGTTACTTCTGTGCTTCTAGCAATCACACATAGGGCCTGTGTGTTCCTTAGGTACCGTCTGAGTTAATGTCAACTCTACCAAACTGCATCCCAGTAAATGACTCAGTACTACTCATCATTCATTTGAAGTGCCTAGACAGTAGGGATGAGGGGAAGTGCAATGGCATAGTCATCTGGGGTTGGGGGTGGTATATACAAGTCAGCATATATATGACCTAATTCTGCTCTCAGTAGTTTTACAGTAGTATAGCTATTCACTTTAAAAACGATAATTTCGTTGTATATTGGTATAAACAAACAGAATTGGGCTCAGCGAGTAAAAGATTCACTGGAGTGTAAAGTGTACCACGAGTTTTTCCTGTCCTCATTCCACTGTAAACTCTTTTATACTGGGAAGCCCCAGGACTGGAGGGTTGCTGGATATTAAAATATTCTGGATAATAGAGAGGTATACCTAGCAATGCATAATGCTAACAAAAAACAAGATTAGATCACAGAACCCCTGGGCTGGAAGGGACCTCAGGAGGTCATCAAGTTCAGCCCCCTGCTTCAAGCAGGATCAACCCCCACTAAGTCATCCCAGCCAGGTCCTTGTCCAGCCGGGACTTAAAAACCTCAGGGGATGGAGAATCCACCACCTCTCTAGGCAACGCATTCCAATGCTTCACCACCTGCCTGGTGAAGTAGTTTTTCCTAATATCTAACCTACACTTCTCCCTCTTCAACTTCTGACCACTACTCCTCGTTCTGCCATCTGACACCACTGAGAACAGTTTCTCACCCTCCTTTTTAGAGCTCCCCTTCAGGAAGTTGAAGGCTGCTATTAAATCATCTCTAAGTCTTCTCTTCTGTAAACTAAACAAGCCCAAATCCCTCAGCCTATCCTCATAGGTTTTGTGCTCCAGACCCTTAATCATTTTTGTTGCCCTTCGCTGAACCTGTTCCAGCAAATTCACATCCTTTTTATACTGGGGGGCCCAAAACTGGACACAATATTCCAGATGTGGCCTCACCAGTGCCAAATAAAGAGGAATAACTACTTCTCTAGATCTGCTCGAAATGCTCCTCCTAATGCACCCTAGTATGCCGTTAGCCTTCTTGGCTACAAGGGCACCCTGTTTACTCATATCCAGCCTTTCATCCATCATAACCCCTAGGTCCCTTTCCATCATACTGCTGCTGAGCCAGTTGGTCCCCAGCCTGTAACAATGCTTGGGATTCTTCTGCCTCAGGTGCAGGACTCTACATTTCTCCTTACTGAACTGCATCAGATTTCTTTTGGCCCAGTCCTCCAGTTTATCCAGGTCCCTCTGGATTCTCTCACTACCCTCCAACGAATCTACCTCTCCCCCTAGTTTTGTGTCATCCGCAAACTTGCTGAGGGTGCAATCCAGTCCCTCATCCAGGTCATTAATAAAGATGTTGAATAACACTGGCCCCAGAACCGAGCCTTGCGGCACTCCGCTTGAAACAGACCGCCATCCAGATATTGAGCCATTGACCACTACTTGTTGGGCCCGACCATCAAGCCAGTTTTCTATCCATCTTATAGTCCACGGATCCAATCCATATTTCCTTAACTTATGGACAAGAATGTTGTGGGAGACCATTATCAAAAGCCTTGCTGAAGTCGAGGTATATCACATCCACTGACTTCCCCATGTCCACAGAGCCCGTTACCTCGTCATAGAAGCTAATTAGATTAGTCAGGCAGGACTTGCCGCTGGTGAATCCATGTTGGCTACTTTCTCCTCTTCCAAGTGCTCCAAAACAGATTCCTTGAGGATTCCCTCCATTATTTTCCCAGGGATTGAGGTAAGGCTGACCGGTCTATAGTTCCCTGGATTGTCCTTCCACCCTTTTTTAAAGATGGGCACTACATTTGCCTTTTTCCAGTCATCTGGGATCTCTCTCGATCTCCGAGCGTCTTCAAAGATAATGGCCAAAGGTTCAGCAATGACCTCTGCCAATTCCCTCAGTACCCCGGGGTGCATTAAATCCAGACCCAGGGACTTGTGCGCATCTTGTTTTTCTAGATGGCTCAGAACTTGTTCCTTCCCCACATATGGCTGCCCTCCACCTTCCCATACTGCATCGTCTGGGACCGTCATGTGGAAGTTGACTTTGTCTGTGAAGACTGAGGCAAAAAAAGCATTGAGTACTTCAGCTTTTCCTGCATCATCTGTCACTAGGTTACCTCCCTCATCCAGTAACGGCCCCACACGTTCTCCAATAACCTGTTTATTGTTCACATGCCTGTAGAAACCCTTCTTGTTACTGTTCACATCCCTTGCCAGCTGCAGTTCCAATTGTGCTTTCACTTTCCTGATTACTGCCCGACATTCTCCAGCCATATGTGTATACTCCTCCTTAGTCAATTGTCCACGTTTGCATTTCTTGTATGCATCCTTTTTGAATTTAAGCTGACTAAGGATTTCCCTGTTAAGCCAAGCTGGTTGCCTACCATGTTTGCATGTCTTACTAAATACTAGATATTAAGAAACAAATGTATGCAGAGTACTCTGTTTACCAACAACAGTAGTATTGTACACTGTAAACTTACTGTATTTACTGTATTTACTTTTACTGTATTTATGGAAAAAGTAACTAAAATTTACTTATGGCTAAAATGCTGGTTATTTGAGATTTCCGGATGACAGAATGCCAGACAGGATAGAATTTAATGTATAATCCTTTTAGTAGGTCTTTGTGAAATGTCCTTTCTGGTTTACCCAAGATGAGAGTCTCCTCCCAGTTCCCCTCATGGGTTATGGTTTCCAAGGAGGAGGAACCAGGATCACGTAACGTCCTTGCTGGAAAGCTAGTTTTTAGCATTCTCCAGAAGTAGCTTTTGCATATCACTCAGTGTCAACATCACATTAGTTAGCAATTTAATTGATAGGATACCATATCCTATTCATCATCACACACACAACCAATGGAACAGAATCATTGACAAGTAGGATGAGAAGGGATTTTGACACACCTTCTACTCTAGCCACCTGTGCTGAGACAGCACCAACCTAGAGCATCCCTAACAGGAGCATCCCACTAATGGGGATTCCACAGCCTCCCTTAGAAGCCTATGCCAGCGTTGAACCATCCATATAGTTAGAAAGTTTCTCTTTGTACCTAACCTACTTTCTCACTGCAAGCTAAGCCGATTACTTTTTTGTCCTAACTTCAGTGGTCATTGAGAACAACTGATCACCATCCACCCCACTGCAGACCTTTACCTATTTGAAGATTGTGGAGAGCTGGCTTCTGCACAGGTGGCTTCTCTTAGTGGGCCAAATGTATGTATTTCTGATTAAACAGACCCAGCATATTTTACACCACATTTTTAATAATCTAGCTATCAACCTTCGGATAAATCAATTTAACCAATTCTCCAGTGATGCTGGTTGGAATTTATACTACTTTCAAAATCATGGCGGCTTCCTTCTCTGGCCATTTACCTTATCAAGCAAGAAAATAAGGTTGGTATTTCTTCCACACAAAGCAAGATCAACCTGTGGAGCTCTTTGCCAGGGAATGTTGTGAAGGCCAAGAGTATAAAAGGGTTCAAAAAAGAAGTGGATAAATTCATGGAGAGTAGGCCTATCAATGGCTAGTAGCCAAGATGATCAAGAATAGTGTCCTTAGCCTCTGTCTGCAAGAAGCTGGGACTGGGTAATATGGTAAGGATCATGTGATGATTACCTCTTCTGTTTATTCCCTTTGAAGCATCTGGCACTGGTCACGGTTGGAAGACAGGATTGTTGGATAGGTTGATCTTTAGTCTGAACCATTCCTGTGCTCTTATGATAAGGTCCTAGGAGAAAACTGCCTTACTGAAGCCAGTGAGGCTATTTGCATGTGTATTGTCTACAAGTAGTAGGCCCCCAGTTTGCAATGTGCTTTGAGATGACAGGTGCTATGTAGATCATAAAAGTATCTGAAACACTGTGGCTATGTCTACACTAGCCCAAAACTTCGAAATGGCCATGCAAATGGCCATTTCAAAGTTTAATAATGAAGCGCTGAAATACATATTCAGCACCTCATTAGAACGTGGGATTTCAAAGGGGATTTCGAAGTTGCCAGGGTCCTTTCAAAAAGGAGCCCCCTCTGGATGAGCTGCGGGGCGGTGAGCCGTAGCAATTTCAAAGTGCTGCGGCCGCCCGCATTCTAATGAGACGCTGAATATGTATATCAGTGCTTCATTAGTAAACTTCGAAATGGCTATTTGCATGGCCATTTCGAAGTTTTGGGCTAGTGTAGACACGGCCTGTATGTTATATGCTCAAGAGGCTTCTAGAATAAGGCAAATGCATCAGAGCATAAGATGCCTTCCTGGTCACCCTTTACTACCTGCCAAAGTGTCCAGTAAACATCTCTCCTACACTCCTATTGGCGATTTAGGCCACTGAGCAATGTATGCAAATAAAATCTTGGATTGTTTGAATCCTGATTGAACAGCTCTTGTTGAAAAGTGCAATTCTGAAGTTAGTTGACTTGAATGAAAGCATTCACTTCTAAACTATCCTCAAGAGATTAGAGTAAGGGGGTGGACACAAAGGGGACAGTTGCTCCTGTGCCCAGCTGTGCTGTTCCACCACTCTGCACGGCAATGGGAGGAAGTGTGGGTGCCTTGCACCCCAATCTGAGTGGCACTAAGGGGACATTGTCCTATGCCTGGCCCCTTCTGGGGCACAGAGCTGGGTTCCCCTCCCACCTTGCCCCAGGGTGACTGTCAGTCCTGCTGCTGGAAACAGAGTGTATATGGAAACCAGGAACAATTGCACTGTCATCACCACACAAAGCAGCAGCACAGCTATGGCATTTGAAAGATCATCTGTGCATATAGCTCGGACGCTTTAATTGCATGTTGCTTTCTGTGTGTACTCTTCATCTCTTCAGTACTGCTGGTTGCTTTTAACAGACAGATAAGGTCACTTCTTGCAGTCACTGATAGACATCTTTATCTTTTCAAAGCATAGTTTGGAAAGTTCCCACTATCTGTCCTTAAACATTCTTCAAAGGAAGCTGACAACCAAGGTGGTAATGACTACAACTAAATGTACTAATCTCTCTTCCTCTTTCTGTGAAACTATATTTGGATCCTGGCTGGAACACAAGCACGTACCAGAGAAACATGATCTGTTTGCAAGACAAGAGTATCTGTATTTTGCTTACTACTACAGATAATGGATCTTTCAATCTCCTTCCTAAAAGATGCTTTATTTTTTGCCATTTGACACTATCATTACAGCCTCCCTGGCTGTATGCCCTTGCAGGTGGATATGGGATATGCAGACAAGCCTTTAGTTGAGTTTCCCTTCATCCAGGGTATCAAACACATCACAAGGTGCCAGAGCACCTCCTAGTGGATGGTCCCATTTGTTAATGGAAAAGCCAGTGGAGGATGTTAACAAAACTTTCACTTCAACCTTGCAGCTAGGAGACTAGATCAGTCTTGGTTAATCCACCCCCACACCTAAGCCCAGTGCTCTCTCTAGCCAAGTGCATACTGCTGGACAGGGGAGCGGTGTCTCTCTCAATTCTGGCATAGGCTTCTGATCTCATTGAGGTCTCACTTCTCTGCCCTTCTCGGAGGGAGGCAGGGCAAGCATTGAGCAGGTTGACCCCCGAAGGGTGGGGCACTGACCCTGCAGTCCCATGTTTGTGCTGGTTATTTGAGAGTTCCAGTTGAACCAATACAGGATAAAACAGAGTTTACTGTAGTTTAAGTTGTCCTTATATCATTTTCTTATAGATGAGAATTATATTTGCCCTTTTCCAGTGTTCTGGAATCTCTCCCATCTTCCATGGCTTTTCAAAGATGATAGATGATGATACAGGTCCTCAGTCAGTACAAATCTTTGAAAATATGATATATCATCAGGCCCCCAGGAACTTGAAAACATCTAACTTTTCTAAGTGATTTTTACCTTTTCTTTTTCTCTCTATTTTAACTTCAGAACCTACCTCATTTTCTTCAGCATTCACTAAGCTGGGCATCCAATCACCACCAACCATCTCGGTGAAAACTGAAACCAAGAAGTCATTAAGCACTTTTGCCACGTCCACATTTTCTGATACTGTTTTCCCCTCTTCACTGAGTAACAGACTTACTCTGCTGCTGGTCTTCCTCTTGCTTCTAATACATTTATGGAATGTTTTCTTATTACCTTTTATGCCTCCAGCTAGTTTGAGCTCATTCTGTCTCTTTGCCTTTTTAATTTTGCCTCTACATATTTGTGTTGTTTTTCCTTTGTAATTTGACCCAGTTTCCATTTTTTGTAGCACTTCTTTTTGATTTTCACATCACTGAGGATCTCCTGATTAAGCCACGGTGATCTCTTGCCATGCTTCATATCTTTTCTATGCAGTAGAATAGTTTGCTCTTGTGCCCTTAATAATGTCTTTGAAAAACTGTCTCCAGATATATTTTCTCTTAGTCTTGCTTCCCATGGGACCTTAACTAGCAGTAACTTGAGTTTGCTGAAGTCTGCATTATTAAAATCCATTGTCTTTTTATTGTGCTGTTCTCCCTCCTACCATTCCTTAGTATCATTCCTCTATCATTTCATAATCACTTCCATCCAAGCTGCCTTCCACTTTTAAATTCCCAACCAGTTGTTCCTTGTTTGTTATCAGAGAGGTAGCCGTGTTAGTGTAGCTTCAAGAACAACAAGAAGTCTTGTGGCACCTTATAGACTAACAGATATTTTGGAGCATAAGCTTTCGTGGGCAAGGACCCACTTCATCAGATACATGAGTCATGCATCTGATGAAGTGGGTCTTTGCCCACGAAAGCTTATGCTCCAAAATTATCTGTTAGTCTATAAGGTGCCACAAGACTTCTTGTTGTTCTTCTGTTTGTTATCCTGATCTAGAACAGTCTTGACCCCTCTGCAGTAGCTTTCTCTACCTTCTGAAATAAAAAAAATCCAATACATTCCAAGAACTCTGTTTTATTTCCCCCAACAGATGTCTGACTAGTTGAAGTCCCTCATAACCACCAAGTCCTCTGCTTCGAATGATTTTTTAGGTGTTTTAAAAAAAGTCTCATTCACCTCTTCTTCCAGGTTAGGTAGTCTGCAGTAGCCCCCTACCATGACGTCAACCCTGGTTTTGATCTTTTATCTTACCCAGAGACTCTAGTAAATAATAGATTTATTCAATGAGCCAACTAATGTGGGCTAGACTAGAGCCTAGGTCCTCACACAGGGCATCTGTCCCATGAGTCACCATACGCAGACCACATATCAGAGGGGTAGCTGTGTTAGTCTGTATCTGCAAAAACAAAGAAGTCCTGTGGCACCTTATAGACTAACAGATTTATTGGAGCATAAGCTTTCGTGGGCAGACCCACTTCGTCAGATGCATTGGAATGAAGATTCCAGAGGCAGGTCTAATTACAGGCTCATGAAAAGAAGGGAATACCAAGCAAGAGCAAGTCCAGAGTTAACAAGGTCAATTCAGGGAGGGATGATGTGGCCTACTTCCAGCAGCTGATGTGGAATTGTGAACACCAAAAGAGGAGAAACTGCTTCTGCAGTTGACCAGCCATTCCCAGTCATTGTTCAGTCCTAAATCAATGGTGTCAAATTTGCAAAAGACTTGTATCTCTGTGGTTTCTCTTTGAAGCCTATTTTTGAAGTTTTTTGTTGCAGGATGACTACTTTTAAAACTGCTACTGAGTGTCCAGGGAGATTGAAGTCGTCTTCTACAGGTTCTTGTATGTTAGCATTCCTGATATCTGATTTGTGTCCCCTGATTCTTTCATGTAGAGACTGCCCAGTTTGGCCAATGTATATGGCAGAGGGGCATTGCTGGCACATGATGGCATATATTACATTAATAGATGTTCAGGTGAATTAGTCCCTGATGGTGTGGCTGACGTGATTAGGTCCTATGATGGTGTTCCTGGTGGAGATGTGTGGGCAGAGTTGGCACTGAGGTTTGTTGCATAGATTGGTTCCCAAGTTAGAGTTACTGTGGCATGGTATATAGTTGCTAGTGAGAATTTGTAACAGAGATAGCCGTGCTAGTCTACATACTATCAAAACAAAAAAGCAGTCCAGTAGCACTTCAAAATTTGTTTCAAGTTGGTGGGCTGTCTGTAAGCGAGGACTGGCCTGCCTCCCAAGGTCTGTGAGGCTGAGGGCTCATTGTCCAGGAGGGGTTGTAGATAACTGAATACACATTGGAGAGGCTTTAGCTGGGGGTTAAATGTGACGGCCACTGGTGGTGTTATTCTCCTTGTTGGGCCCATCTGTCAATCTGTTTCCTCACTTCCTCAGGTGGGTATTGTAGTTTTAAGAATGCTTGGTAAAGGTCTTGTAGGTGTTTGTCTCTGTCTGAGAGAGTGGAGCAAATGTGGTTGTACCTTAGTGCTTGGCTGTAGACAACGGATCATGTGGTGTGCCCTGGATGGAAGCTGAAGGCATGTAGGTAAGCATAGCAGTCCATGGGTTTCTGGTATAGGGTGGTGTTTATGCAACTATCACTTATGTGCACAGTAGTGTCCAGGAAGTGGATCTCTTGTGTAGACTGGTCCAGGCTGAGGTTGATGGTATGGGTGGAAATTGCTGAAATCACAGTGGTATTCTTCAAGACCCTCCTTCCCCTGGGTCCACATGAGGAAGATGTAATCAGTGTTGCACAAATAGAGGAGGGCCGCTAGGGGACGAGAGCTGAAGAAGCATTGTTCCAGGTCAGCCAAAAAAACGTTGGCATACTGTTGGGCTATGCTATGGGTGGTGCCATTGCTTTGAAGGTATACATTGTCCCTCAATCTGAATTAGTTTTGGGCGAGGACAAAGTCACAGAGCTCTGCCACCAGTTGGGCCTTGGCATCATCAAGGATGCTATTCCTGACAGCTTGTAGTCCATCTTTGTGTGGGATATTGGTGTGGAGAGCTTCTACATTCATGGTGTCCAGGATGGTATTTTCAGGAAGATCACAAATGCATTGCAGTTTCCTCAGGAAGTCAGGGGTGTCTCGAAGATAGCTACATTCATAGAGCATGGACTATTTGCTATGTAATGACTACTTTATTATAGAGATTAGAGGTTTAGCATTTGGTAAGGTTGAATGTACTGAGACATATTGCACATGTCAAACACTTAGCTAGCGTGTCTTGTGTATATTTGTATGTATTTTACTATGCATCTGCTTTTACCAATGTCTAAATTAAAAGCTCTAAATATACCGGAATTGTATTAACCATAGGAATGATTTGAAAATAAAGGTGATGCAAATGTTGTTGGATGAAAGCTAATGCATGAAGGAATTACTGAGTCCTTGGTGGATCCATTCTTCTCTTCCTATATATGAATAAGTCCCATTAGTATGAAAGAAACTGAGAGATGCTATATGAAAGCCTGTGAGGCTCAGTAATGAATAAAACCCTTTGTACATAAATAACCCTTCTCCAGCTCCCAGAAAAAAAAAGTATGTTAACTGAAAAATGTTCCCCAATTTGCGTTGAAGGACACATATCTGAGAGATCCATCCAGCAGAGGGGAGTGAACATAGAGGTTTGTCACACGATGTAAAGAGTCAAGTTAATAAAAGTTATTTCAGTCAGATTTCTGATGGAAAACCCCATTCTTTCTTTAAAATATATATAGAATTTTCTGAAAGGTGCTAAAACACTTTAAACTCCCACACCCATATTAAGATTATTCCTAAATATTTATCTCACTCTTAAGATGTATAACTCCATAATAAGCGACCTCTAAAGGTTTATTCGACTTCTTGCCCGTGTATGATAAAGAGGAAGGGCTATATGAACAAAGGATTATATTCTCAGAGATTTTACTTAATGATAATGGCAGTTCCTCAAATCAGACAGTTTAAGAGAAGCAAAACACCAGATGAGATGGTCTCCCAGCAGTTCAACAAGGATTCCCTCTGAGTCACCAGATGGAGTGTCTGTCTGTGAACTATGTGGGTTTGCATTAGGTTTTAATTGTGAAATATGCAGGATTCAAACTAGGCAAGTCTAGTTATTATACAGCAATTCCTCGTGCTGCACAGGTAACATATACAGCCTAAATCACATTCTATCACAGCAGGAGCTCTTATGAGCAGGGACATTTCTAGGGATGGGCAAGCAGAGCTCTTGCCCTGAGTGCCAGCTTCCACAGGGCACCACTTAGCCTTTTAAAAATATATTTGATGTTTGACTGCTGGGCAGGGGGCAGAGAAAATGTTTTCCACCATGGCTAGGAAAACAGCTAGTGCCACTGCTGCTTACAAGTACTCTGAGGGCACTTTTGCTACCACATTGATCTGCATAGTCCATGCTCACAAGGGGCTGGGAATCTAGCAGAAAATAATGCACACGGTAATATCTACATATTGTACTCTGTTTTCTACTTATAAAGCAGTTTTACACTTTATTATATTCCATTTTACAACTTTACAGAGTACCATTACAATTTCAGCTCATAATTAAGCAATTCAATACATACCTCAATAAACACCTTTTGTGTCCTGTATATATTTAACTAAAAAAAAAGTACAAAACAAGCACAGTGGTGCAATTGTCTGGGCACTTTTAATATTGCTCAGCAAAGTAAGCAAGAACCCTGTTGGAAAGAACATTAACTTTTGGAAAATAATACTGTCTACTAGTTACTCATTTGAATTTTAACATCCTTTGCACAGCTCCAAGTATTCCTGAGAAATATCTGTAAATTATTACTTTTACATGTAACTGTCCTTATATTTCAGCAGTGGATCTAAGTGAGCCATAACCTCCGTCCCCAGATGTTCCACTGATTGCGCAAAAAACATGTAGGGAGTCGTGCATCCAGGAAGAATGTATAGTATCTTCTTGGTAAATCTAAACAAAAACAATGTAGTGATTAAATCAAGTTTCAGCTCATCATTCACTCGTGATATCACTATTTTAAAAGATACGCAAAGCAAAAGTGTTAGAGCATTACCCAATCTTGTCTTCATAGCTGGGGTGCCAAGGCAGCATAACAATGAAATGAGAAAGAATGGTTATTCAGTAACTAGAGCATGAATACATACATATTAAGTAGATTTCAGGAGAAAAGACTTAAGCTGAAAGAGAGGCAAGACTAAGAATTCATTACTGAGATATCTGTATATTTTAACAGTAGCTCAGAACTGATATTTCTCAATCTGATTTCAGTACATTTAGCTTTATAGCCTTGCAGGCTTCTCTACCCTAAGGGAAAAAATACAAACACAGATAGGGACCTACTTGCTTGTACAACCTGAGGCTAGAAAGATTCTAAGGTGCTCAGATCCCATTTAAATAGGTGGGAGTTCTGAGTCTTCTCTACAAAAGCAAACCAACCATTTGTTGACAATGGGAGTCAGTAAGGGATGGTAAATATAGCATAAGTTCAGATATAGAAAGGACAAAAATGGTTTTGTCACTCTCTCAGAGAGCATGGCTGTGGAGCGGGTGAAGAAAGGGTTTGTTTGTTTGTTTACTGTCAGTTTTGGAAATAAAAAGTTTTGGGTCAGATTTGAAATACATTTTTGGTAAAGTCAGAAGTAAAGATTTGTTTCAAGTTGAATGAAATTGTTTATGTGACTCTACATGAAATGTGTTTAGGCTGTTTAAAATACAACTAAAGGAAGATTCTGAATGAAAGTATTTTCAAATAAAAACCTTTTCCCCCTTCTGAAAAGCAATTGGCAATAGCAATTCAGAATGTTTGTGTCACCCATCTTGCACTGATTGCCAAACAAGTCATGGCATGGTGGGATCTGCCTCAGACTACCTGCTGTACCTTTATGCCTTAGAGTTCTCTTGCAGTAGGCAACTGAGGGCTCAGCATCCATTCTGTGGAGCACAGGCAAGCCAAAGGAATTATTCTTGATTTACACTGATGGAACTCAGTTCAGAATCTGGCCCGTTTTGGGATCATCTAGTGCTCTGCTTGTCTCTTTGGCTCCCTGTGTCCTTCCAATTGCATTTCTCCATCTACTTGTGTGTCTACTTTTCTCTTCCCCAGCTCACAATTTTGGAGCTTCTCTTCCCTATCTTAAGTGACCTGAAATCAGACGTCGGGGGGCAACTGTTGGGTTCCATTCTCCCTCCTATATCAAAATAGGGAGCAGTATTTGTTTGTTGGTTGATTTTACAAAAAAAAAGCAACCATTTTTTAAAATTTAAATTGGGCCTCTGAACTAACCCAGTTTCATCCTCTGTGTTTAACTCAGGAAGTTTGCAGAAGAGAGGTTCACTATGATAAAACTGGTAAAGATATTTCCATACATAAAAGATTTAAACCATCTATCGTTTACATGTCATAAGTAATACAAGCATGAAGATCAATTCTGTATATGAAGCCTTGGGCCATTCATTCTATACAATTCAAAATGTTGGAACTTCATTATTGAAAAGTGTTAATATTCTTACCTAGCACTTAACCTGAAAACAGCGGATAATGCATTAATATGTTGGCCCATTCCTCAGAGAACAAGTTGAGTGGATTTTTAAATGTGTTCAGACAATAAAGAGCATAAACAATGCATCTCTGTTCCAAGAATCCCCTACTGCTGTGATGCTAGGGTATGATATGGGCTGATTTGTTTGCCATTTGAATATTGCAGAATGTAAACAATAACCTCAAGTTCTGGCAGCTGCATGTAAATTAAAGAGCTAGGTCAGGTTTACTTACAAAAAGACTGGAGTAAGCAGGTGCAACTCCTGTAAACATGTCTGAACAAAATGCAGAAGTGAAGTAAACGGTATTAAGTGGGTAACAGGTGGAGAAAACACAGAGGGGGAAGGTAGCAGAAAAAGCAATAACAAGATGTAAGAAAGCAGACAGCAACCCCCCCTCTTCCGTCCACACATGCCTTTTTCCCCCAACACTGGCAGGGCTAAATTCAGCCCCAGCACAAGAGAAGGAAAGTCCCATTGAACAGAACCAACATTACAGTCATTTATATCAAGGTTCTATTTGGCTTCCTCAGACACCAAACTGGTATAAGTTGCGCTTGCTTTGCAAATGCCAAATCGATGCAAGTTATACTTTACTGCTTACATATATTTTCCTATCAATTAGCAGAGCTTGCTTTGCTACAACTGAATTGGAGGAAATATATTATAAGAGAGTCAGCAGTGATGTTTATGATTATTAAATGGTAAAGTCAGAACACAAATAAATGGAACTGTAACAAAACAAAAATAATTACAGATTGTGTGCAGACCCTCTCCTCAGTTATTTTAGGTAAAATAATTTTGATTTAACGTGTTCAACTCAAACTATATACAGTATTCTAAACTGCCAAGACATGCAATTTTGTGTAACATGACTAGGAAATTCTGAGAACATCTTGTTTAATCAGAAGTTACAAACACTTTGGCTGTGTCTAACACTACGAGATAAATTTGATATTTAATAAATTCAGATATTTAACCTTGATATTATGAATTCAAATGAAGTGTCTACAAAGTTTCTTGAAATTCGAGCAACCTTTTTTTCCTTGTCAAATCTCTGCATCCCCATTACCCTATGCAAGTTCGACAGCGTGAGCAGTGCATTGTGGGTACCTATCCCAAAGTGCCTTAGCCCTGGTTGCTTGTGGTGTTTTATGTTGGAATCCCAGAATTCACAGCATCAATAACTGCATGAGAAGAGAACTGGAGAGTGCGCCATTTCCTGCTGCAGCATTTCAGTGCAAGCATGGATCCATAAATGCTCCAACTCATAACACAGATCATTTCGGCAACCACAGTGGCTATCATGCAATTTGTCCTTCAATTCCAAAACTCAGCGATGGTTGACTATATAAATGCTGCTACTGAGGATGATTTGGAAGAGCAAATCTCACAGCCGCTGGCTGCCATGACTGCATTACTGACAGTGAAGTGGCGGTTTTGGACTTGTCAGACCAGCACACGCTGGTGGGACCACATCATTTTGGAGTCCTGGGATGACCAGCAGTGGGTGCAGAACTTTTGCATGCACAAGTCCACTTTTATGGAACGTTGTGATGTGCTGGCGCACACCCTGAAGCACAGCAACACAAAAATGAGGCCAGCTTTAATGATTCTGAAGCAAGTGGCAACTGCACTGTGGAAGTTTGCAATGCCTGACAGTTACCGGTCAGTAGCAAATCAGTTTG
Organism: Carettochelys insculpta; assembly: GCF_033958435.1. NCBI lineage: Eukaryota > Metazoa > Chordata > Testudines > Carettochelyidae > Carettochelys > Carettochelys insculpta. The sequence continues at coordinate 3,401,471 of NC_134149.1, read as the reverse complement.
GGGTTGGCAGATCTACACTGGGGTCCGTGGTGATGGAGGTGACCCATATAATTTGTTGGCTTCTCCTCAGGAAGATCGTCACCCTGGGAGATGTACAGGCCATAGTGGATGACTTTGCTGCCCAGGGCTTTCCTAACTGCGATGAGGCAATAGATGGCATGCACCTTGCCTTGGAGTATATAAATTGAAAGAGGTACTTCTCCACGGTGATGCAGGGGTTGGTACATCACAAAGGTCATTTCACTGACATCAACATTGGCTGGTCAGGGAGGGTTCATGATGTGCGCATATTCCGAAATTTGGGACTGTACTGAAAACTCCTGCATGGGACTTTTTCCCCCCCCATCAGAAAAAAATCAAGATTGGCAATGTGGTGATGCCCATTGTCATATTGCGTGACCCTGCTTATCCTCTGCTTTCCTGCCTTACAAAACCCTACCCAGGAGCCTGGACCCCAGCAAGGAAAACTTTAATCACAGACTTAGCAGGTGAAGAATGGTAGTAGAATGTGCTTTTGGACATTTAAAAGTGAGGTTCAGATGTTTATTGACACGTTTGGACCTTTCTGAAGGTAATGTCCCCACTGTTATTACAGTGTGCGCTGTTTTGCACAAACATGTGAATCAAGGCATGAGACTTTCCCATCAATCTGGAATTCCAAAAAAGAGGCCATAGGCAGGGCTTGCTCACAGCCGCTTACACAAACATCAACCAGTAGCCATGCTCGGGGAGCAGCAATAAGGGATGCTTTAAAACACAGCTTTATGATGGATCTGTAATTCACAAGCTACCGATATATTTCTCTACCATGATGCCAGTAAATCATACTGTGCTGTAATGAATGAATGCTTTTACTTGTTGGAAGTGGGGTTAAGTTTCAGTAAGTTGAATGCATGTGGCAGGCAGCTCTGCCTTCAGCACTCCCCCACCAGCCTGCCTGGTTCCCTCAGCCATGCATCTGCTGCAGACCAGGGAGTATCACTGGGCAGCTGTGTCTTCAGCCCCAGCCCCTGTGGTTTGATCTGTGTCCCACCCCACCAACTCCTGCATGACAAGAAATCACACCAAGCTCAAAGGAATGATTTTATTTTGATGGGAGGAGAAGTTTAAGTGGCTGGGAAAAGAATCCTTCTCAAGGATGCCTGAATTGCTTTTTGCAGTGGCCCTTGAGGCTGGAGCAGCAGGCTAGCCTTGCCCTCCCTCCCCACATGTGGGGACTGCAACGATGGTGGGTAGGCGACTTATCCTCAGACGACAACTGCTGATGGGTTGGGAATCCCTCTGCAGCCACAGCAGGGAGCGCAGGATCTCCGTTTTCTCAGTAATGGCCATTACGATCATTGCCATGACCTCAGTCTGCTTTGCAGCAGCCTCACTCATCTTTGCCACTTGCTGCTGCTGGAGATCAAGCATTCTCTCATTAAACTCTCCTTGACTGTGACGCGACTCAGCTGCACTGTGATGCCACTGAGCAGTGTCTTTTGTCAGCTTAGTGTGCTTACCCTCAGTCTTTTCAATATGCTGCAGGATAAGATCTTGATTGCATTTCTTCCATCTTTAATTTTTCTCTGGAACATTGGGCACTGGGTCTGGAAAATGAATGTCAAAATTAAGATGCAATTCACATAATGTGCTTTGAAGTGCAATGAGTGGGTCTCTGTGTGTACTATCAGTGAAAATATACTTTTGAAAGACACTCATGGGTTATTAAGGATGGGATAGTATCCATGAATTTTACAGTGCATCACTTGCCATCATTTATCCACCACATTGCTTTGTGGACATGGTACGCTATAAGCAATTGTCCTCTTTTGTGGGGGAAGGGGAGGTCTACAAAGCAAAGTCCTGGCCTGGTCTCCTGTGGCAGTGAAAAATGGATGGCTGTATGGAGGGGTTCAATGTACAATAAACATAGTGTAAAGGGGAAAAAAATCCAAAGAAAGGCAGGGGGAAGGGGCATGGGATGAGAAGTGCCCAGCAGAGCCTGGCAGCTGCATGGTGCTGGGGAGTCCTGCAAAGAAATGCTGGAGGAAAGTGATATGGGAGGGGAAATGCCCAAGCACAGCCTAGCAGCCGCAGGGGAATCCTGAAAAATGAAAAGAAATGCTAGAGAAGAAATGCTGGGGGAAAGGGTCATGGGAAGGGAAAAGCTCAGCAAAGCCTGGCTGCTGTGTGGCACCAGGGAGTCCTGAAAAATGCAAAGAAATGCTGGAAAAAGAAATGCTGGGGGAAAGGGACATGGGAGGTGGAAAAGCCCCGCAGAACCTGGCAGCTATGGGGTGGGAAGCATGTTAATAAAAATTTTAAAAAATGCAAATGTCTGTGCTTTTGCAGGTTGCCAAAGAAGACATCACCCTCCTAAAACTAACAGATATGAAGAAAACAGCTACTCCTGCGGTGTGACCAAAAGCCTGCAAAATTTGCTAAAATGCTGTGTGGCACCATAACACCAGATCACTATCTGGTTGCCTGGCATGGCAAGGCGTGACCTTGACAGCCACAAGAAGTCAGGCCTATCCAAGAACCATGTGGAAAAAAATACAAGAGTGCCTGGATGAGGCATCTGAGGAGATCTCCAAAAAGGAGAAGCGCTCCAGCCCAAGAAACATTTACATGTTGTTCTGAGGGGCACACAACCATTTCTAGCAAAACTGTACCCATGCAGAACCCCATAGCTATACCCACCCGCAACCCGCTTCTAGCTTGCAGAATAAACACGCACCTGAACTGCTTGCTCCAGAGGGATCAGGGACCAGTGTGGAGGGAACCAGTTCCAAGTCTATGGTGAAGAGCTCTGGGCTGTCTGGAACAACTTCCTCTGTCCCCTGTTCATCGCCCCTTTCCTCCTCTCAGTTGCCCTCTTCCTTTGGGCTCACCCCTAACTCCATACCAGGGCCTCCACAAGTGTTGTAATTCAGACTGGGCTCCATGGCGGGGTCGCTCCCCTTAAGCACGTGTAGCTGTTGATAATAGCAGCAGGTCTGTGGAGCTGCTTCTGAGCACCGGGCAGTCATCTCATGCACCATCTGGCCATAGATTGCCACAATTTTTGGTCACCTGAAGTTTCTTTACCATTGACTGGTTTCCCCAAATGGCAATAAGATCAAGAATCTCCTGGTGAGTCCAAGCTGGGGCTCTCTTGTGAGCCTGAGAAATGCTTGTCAGATCACTACCCTGAGTGTCCATGTTTGCAGTACATGGGTTACCGAAAATTGCTACCTATGTGGTGCAATTGCTACTGATGCGGTGTGATGTAATGGGGAAAGGAGTTTTTTCATAATGGGCACCATTTATATTTGCAGGGCTGGGCTGCTGCATTCCCATTCAAATTCAATCAAAACTTCTTGGGCTTACTTCAACCTTCCTCCTGCACATCTGAAAGCAGTGCAGAATGAAGCAGCCATATTTGAAGGATCACCATATAGTTTTGTGGGATACATATGGGACACTTCTGGAGTCTAATAAATTCAAATTAAGGACACGGCACTTCCACACTAGCCTTGATTCGAGATTTTAAATTTGAATTTGACACTATATTTGTCCTGTAATATCAATATTTTGTAATCAGTGTTACGGCTCAATAAATCAAATTGATAGTATTAAGTGTGATGACAGTCACATTTTAATATCGAGCTAACACCTTGAAATTCAATTTTATATCGCAGTGTAGACACAGTTTTGAAACACATTAGTTCAAACATAACTATTCATCTGACACTATAACTTTGTTATGTTAACTTTCTTTTCTAAATTAAAGATTATGAGGCCAGAGGTAGAAAGATCACTTCAAAAAACCTACCGGCTTCTGATCTCATACCATGTTGTCTTCTGCATCTGTGAAGACTATGCTATTATTAATCACAGATTACATCTACACAACACCTTTTGGCCAAAAGATTCCTAACATGCGCTTACACCATATGAATAGCTAATGGCCTCTCACCCACTTCATTCCTTCCAGGGTTTCATATGTTCTGTTTAATGGTGCAGACACTACACTGCTGCTTAGACCAAGAAGCAAGGAACATTAAAAAAAGGGGGAAGGAATTTATATAGGCAAGATGTAACTAATCTACTTGTTAGCAAGCCAAGGCTTCTTACTGTACTCCTGCAAAAACTTGCACAGTTTTTCATGTCTATACATGGACAAGATAGGAGCTACTTGCATTCACAGAGACAGAACCCTGAAGCACAGGGAACAGCAATTCCACTATGACGCACACAGGCTCAATACAAACCCACAGGTTAGAGTTCTCTCTGCTGAATCACCCACACTTCCATATTCAGGGCCGTGGGTTTACATCATGCAGTTAAATAATGAATTTGAGCTGGTTTTCAAGCACAAAGAAAAATCCACGTTCTTTATGTCCTTGACAGACAATATCCCCACCTGGGAGAGTGCAATTCTGTGGGCAAATTCATTGTAAGAAGGTGAGGGATTTGCAAAAATCTACAGAATCGTAATTTCAAGAAGGTCACCCTCTGTAGCATGGGAGGGAAGACTTATTCTCCTCTCCTTCACTTCCAGCTTGAAGTCCTCTGCTTGGTGTGAATACAGTAAACCCTCATTATAATGGACTAATGGCGGGGGAAGGTTGCGCGCTATTCCTGAAAGTCCATTATATGCAAGAGTTTACTGCCCACTCAGGCTCCCCCAGCCCCAGCCTGCCCCCCTGAATAAAACCCTGCCGCACACCAGAGCAGCCGCTGCCACTGCAGGCACCCAGCCACGCAGCTGGAAGTGCCCTGATGTGCAGCTGTAGCTGTCTCATTGCGTGCAGCTGGAGGAGCCACCACATGGCCTGGAGGAGCCGCCGCCAGAGCTGCCATGTATGCATGGCGGCTCCCGTGGAAGAGGTGGCTGCTCCTCCAGGCTGCACCAGCAGTAAGCCTTAACATTTTTGTGGGGCGGGGGGGCAGGCGGGGTATGATTTTATGGACCCCAGTGAATGTCGGGAACGACGGGTGGAGGTGGGAACATCTGTTGTTCCTCGAGTCCACTAAATTGAGGTCTGTAAAAGTGAGGGTTTACTGAATTGGTAATATGATGCCATCCAAAATGGGTCAAATTGGTTTTCATTCCAATGTTCTTTCTGCCACAAACACAACGGTACTAAATGTTTAAAAAAAAATCAATGTTTTAGTAATTATACATCAGCACAGGCATGGGAAACACACTGCCCTCACAAAAGTACATTGTGGCCCTTGACTGCCAGTACGGTGTTGTCAGTTGTTGCTCAGAACTTGACAGCTGAATCATTTTTTAATGTTATGGATCACTGTAAATGGAAGGAGTGCATCAAGCTGATTTGTCATTGTTGGTAAAAAAAAGCAGCAGCTCAGTGTTACTAGCTCTCAGCTTTACTATGCCAGAAGCATTTTAATGAGGCACTAATTAAGATGCTGCAATCCATTCATAAAAACACTATGGCTGTGGCTACACTGGCCCTCCCTTTTGGGAGGGGGCATGCAAATGTGGTCAATTGGAAATGCAAATGAGGCATGGATTTAAATATCTCACACCTCATTTGCATGCTTACATGGGATCTCTATTTCAGAACAGCTGATTTCGAATGCCAAAACAGCCATGTAGATGAGGTTCATTTGAAAGGAAACCCTGCTTTTGAAAGCACCCTTCCACCTGAAGTGTTAATCTAACTCGGGGGAAGCCCTGAACACCTCAGTCTCTCCTCCTCCACCCTCCTACCCATGGTGAGGGGAGTGAGGTGTCTCAGTCAGGAGCCGTATCAGTGCGTGTTTTGTGGGTTTTTTTTTTTTTTTTTTTTGCTTCTCACATTTATGTGCCAACCTCACCCCCCAGCTGATTTTTCTGTGGGTCAGTGGCCCTCTGACCCAAAAAAGCCCCTCCTCCCCAGCTATAAGACATGCATACCAAAAGGGTATGGGAAAGGCAGTGAGAAGGTATGCTGAGCAACAGCAAAACTGATGGAACAAGTGCCAGCTGTGGGCAGGACTTGACTTATACTTGTTTAGATAACACCTGCCTCTTCTGTGGTAAGTCAAAAGGCATTTATTATGCAGTTTCAACATGTCAAACATGGTATTACGAAGCTGCTGCCTTGCACTGCTCCCTGCAGTTCCTCTGTAGCTCTCATGAAGAGGCAGATGTTAAAATTATCCCGCATGTCATCGGTGCCACAGAGAGCAATGGAACTCCAGATGTTTGCACGAGTCAGATGGTCTAGTGCTGCAACCTGCACTCACACCCTATGCAAGGGTGGGGAATGGATGGCCTTTGGACTGAATCCAGCCTGGAGCTTGCCTGGATCCAGCCCGCAAGGCTTGGGGATCAGCTCCTTTCCCCCTTATGCCCCTGGCAGGGGTTCAATCACATGGGGGGCACCAGAGCTCGCAACCCTGCAGGGATGTGGGAAGCCCTGAACATCACAGGCCTGATCCAGGCAAGGTGTGGGATGGATCCAGACCATGGGCTCTGGCTGGCTAAGGGAAGTGGCTCCTGAGCTACTAGGCAGCACTCGGTGCTGGCACCACCCCCTCCCCTGTCACTTCCATTGGCCCACACAGAGAGAGAGAGAGAGAGAGAGAGAGAGAAAGGGAGGAAGTGGCTTGCATGCTGCATTCTGAAGACTCTTTGTGAGCAGTCCAGGTGGGAGCTACAGCAGTGAGACACTATAGAGCACCTAAGGTCACGGGATGAGGGTTAGAAAGTCTCAGACTGGTCTGGATTGCACCCCGGTATGTCACATGGATGCTACCCAAGACTTTCAGAAGGTTCTCGTTTGTGCCTCCTGCTGAGGAGCAGAATCAGTGTCCCTCAGTGACTTGTTCCTGTCACATGGCCCATGCAGAGCTTGGTCTCCATGCCCATTCAGAACGTGACCTTACTGGAGGTTGTCACGTAGCACTTTAACGACTAACAAAATAATTTATTAGGTGATCAGATCATCATAAATTGTTTTGTTAGTCTTTAAAGTGCTACATGACTGCTGGTTTGTTTTGTTAGAACACAGACTAACATGGTGACCTCTCTGTTGCTCCTGGAGGTTGGTGGGAAATACCAAACTCTCTTACTGTAAAGCTTTTATTTCAGCCTCCAAAGACTCTCTCCTTGCTCTAGAGCTGCTTGGAACAGCTCAGACAGTCACTGATGAAGACTGCAATGTCTTTGGGTGATGGAACACATCCAAAATTACCAACCCTTATCAGCAGTACTCCCTGTAAGCAGAGTGCTTGGGCAACCACCCAGGAGGGATTCAGGTGCCACCCAGCTGTTCAGCAGAGTGTCCCCAACTGGCTGCATGTATTTCTACTAGCAGTTCGCATCTCTACATGCCTTGGTGCATATAACAAGATTTCTTTTGCCCATGAATGAAAAAAAAAAAAAAGAGGGAACACTACATAGCAGGCACAAAGGGGCACCAGAAGATGGACTGATTACACTAGTCGTGTGAAATACCATCTGCTCCTGAATCAATCCTTCAGCTAATCAAATGCTTGTGCACAAAGACCAGGTATTCACCAACGTGCAAACATGTGGCCAGCAGCCCTTCTTGTACAGAGAAGTCCAAACATGATACGGATGATGATCAGTGTGACAATGGGTCTAGTGATGCCCCAGATAGAGATGACTTCAATGAATAAACATTTTCAAATCTTACACATCAAGGATAACTTCCTGAGGACTACCAAAGATCAATGTCCTTTTTCATGTAAGCAATACATCCCTGAGCTAAGTAAACTTTTAAAAAACCATTGATTTTTCAACATTTCCTCAAATATGTATCTACTTAATTGTTCTCAGTTTCCTGTGTTTCACATCAATTTTCCTTGTAAGCTGTGCACTTGTACAGCTGCTCAGGAGAGAGTCTGATGTCACCCAACTGATTAGCAGAGTACTCACAGCTCACTTTTTTGTTTCTATTGGTGGTTCACATTTGCATGTGCCTTGGTGCACATAAAAATTTATTTTGCATATGGATGGAAAAGATTAGAGGGAGCATTGTTTGGTACCATTAAATTCATGGAGAACGGGCTTGCAAATGATACCCAATTCAACCCCTTTCTGAAGATATTGTATTATCATCATTTCCACCAACCAGAGGACCTGAACCTAGCTGCTGGGGGGGAAGAAGATGGAAGTGTGTCCTTCCACTGAAGTTGTAACTCCACCGAATTTTTCAAGTCAGATGACACCTCTTTTACTTTCTATCACTAAGCTGCTCACAGAAGGTGATTTCACTACATTGAGCGCCAGGGCTATAGATAACAATGCAGTGTAGCGTTTGGAGTCTCTTTAATACATGCCTGTTCATGGATGATCTTGGAAAGCTCTTTCACCATGTCTCTGAAATTTGATTTTAGTCCTTCATGATACTCAACTTGGTCTTCCTTAATGAGCTGCTCATTGAGTTCCAGAGCAAGTCCACAGGCCTGAATAAATTTCCTGGGGATAAAAAAAAATAGGCACTGGGTATTATTGTTTCTCATTCAGATTTGCAGAATGGAGACAAAAACCCGAAACAGATACAGATGACTGCTTACAAATTCACCCCATGGGCAAGCAAAGGCATCATCCAATCCCAAACGCAACCGGCTGGTTATCCTTCAGAGGCAGAGAGCAAACAGAATGTTTGTCTTCTGTTTCCAGCTGTTCCTGTTACTCACAGACAAAGTTCTCTCTTTCACAGGCCCTTTCTCCCTCTGTCTGATGCTGCGGTGAAAGGATAGCCATGTGTGCCTGCCTTTCAAAGGCTGCTGTCATGAAAGGGACAGCATCTGCCAGGACCTCAAGACTGCGCAGCAGCATTAGGGGTCTGAGAGGTTTCCTCTCTTTCTTTCATGGCCAGGTTAAGTGTCCAGCAGAATTGAAGGAGCTGCTCCCTCAATACTTCCCGGGGATGTCCAGTGCCCCAAAGGTGACAGGAAAGAAGTGTCTACCGCCTACTTTCCCATACCCTTGTACACGGGTGGAGAGGGAGGCAGCTGCCATCAACAGGGTGCAGCAGCAGAAGGCAAGTCTGGGTGTCTCTCATGTTCCAGGAGGAATTCTAGTTACCAAAGGAGAACTAGTAAGAAAAAGGAGAGAGAGGAGAAAAGTGGTAGAAAACCTACACTGGTCCTAACTGGAAGGAGGATGGGAAGTTAGGTGGTTAGTGGCTTTAGTTATCTCTTTGGAGGCATTCTAAGACTGCAGAGACAAACAAGTGCAAGACAAATTCTAGTTTGAAATCAACTCTCTTGGAAAATTAGCAATGGTAGTGAGAGTAACAGACCATTAGATAGATTGATTTAAATATTTTAAAGTTCCTTCCAGTGTAGCTATTCCCCTAGACAAGTCTCTCTGGAAAGATCAGGAAACAAAAAACAATTTTAAAAAAATAAACAAGCACACCAAGCCTCTGATTCTCAGCTAGGCTTTTAGCAGTTTTGTGTTCGTGGTTTGACTGGGCCCCAATAGCTCCAGGAAAGGTCTAGATTTAAAAACAATCAGCCTTAGCATGCAGCAACTGCTAGTGTCTTTATTATTACTTGTATTACGTAGCACTTAGGAGCTCTGGTAATGAACAGGATTCCATTGTACTAGGTTCTGTACACACTCAGAATGAAGGGAGAGTCCCTGCCCCAAAGAGTTTACCATTTAATACAAGAGACAAATGGATGGATACAGACAGACTGATAATGGGGAGGAAGGAAGAGGAGTATTAAACACAATGAGACAGTATGGGACAGGGTGCTGAGCTTGGGCTCAGGTTTAGAAGAAAGCAAGATATTACAACTCTGACTAGGTAAACTCATTCCGGTCAGGATACTTCTGGGCCAGGAAACTGCTTTCCTTCCAAAATCAGAAGGATAGCACCAAATCTTTAAACTGGTATCTCAAATCTTACGCCTGATCATGAAAAATATAAGAAAAGTCACAGACAGCATTGTGGCCAGCAGGCCAATTCAATTAATCAGTAACGTACCTGAACATTTCTTTTAACTCATTCACCTTCTTAGTGGGATATTTGCTAGACTGACTGTCAGTCAGGAAAGCTCTAGCGTAGGCCATTGGGCCAGCATTAACCTGAAAAATACGAGAACTCATCTATGCTACAGCTTTTAGATTAATTTCACAGGGTAAAAAGGTTGTTTTATTAGACATATTACTTCATGCCACTAAGTCTGTATTTCAATACGATCATGGGATAGCAGTGTTAGAATACTGATTATGTAAGAACTCAGAGGCACTTATAGTTCAAAGCGTTAGGCTTCCCTTTTTTGGGGATGGAAGCATTTTATTTACCAATATATTAAGACATTTAGAATAAAACATTATGATGATATTGTCTTGATACGCATACCTTAATACAGAATAAATGATATTAAGCAACACAATGAACACTGCCATTGCTAAATATATTGCTATATTTTAAATATTTCCCTTTGTTCCCCCAATTGTTTAAAGGCATTACATTATCTATACTCCTGGTTTGAATTTAAGAGGCCAGCTCCTAGTATACACCTTTCAGTCCTGTTCAATTTCTATTGCTAATATTTAAAAAACATCCTGAAAGAAATAAAGTTTTTAGTTATTGCCATCCAAAAGTCCCATATTATGTGCATGAAAAGTGGACCCGGGTGTTTTACATTTCATACCGGCCTCAGCAGCAATATTATGTATTTTATCATATCGACACGGAGAAACACAACTAAAAATTACCAAACTTTTGCTATGTTAATATTACAGCCACAATACTCGTTGTCATCAGAGGGTAGACGTGAAATAACAGTAAAATAATAGACTGAGATGATGCAGACAGTCTCGATATAACTGTGCTCACTGCTTTCTTTATTAAAAATCACTGTCAGAGAAGAAAAGTACCAACAAAGCTATCTGCATTAGGCAATTTTACACACAAATTTGAAGTTTCAGATATCTCTAAATTTATATTGTGTGTTCCTTTAGTGGTTTGTTTAAAGGGTTCTGCTAGACTTCACTCTGTTTATGATCTTTATGTACAAAAAGATAAATGAAGAAATTAACATTCCTTCGTTTCCCTTTGGGGAGTGACCTCTTTCCCACTCAAGACAGGGGACCGGTCAGGATTCATGAACCTGTTTCTATCTGCCACTTACAGGTCAGTATTTCAGAGTCGTTAAACATAACCAACATTCGACACAAACAAATAATGGGCAAATACACATGGGTGTGATCTTCTAACATGACTGGGCACAGTACACACTCCAAGAGTAGTCCCATTGACTTACACTGGCAAGCACTATATTCAATAGTGGAATCAGGGTCTGGCCCACAATGCTGCAATGAGCTAGTTAATGATTTCTGGAAGGTAAATATTCTACTCTGTCAACAAGAATAATGATTTCAAGATCTTGTGCATGAACACACATTATGATAAGCAGTAACAGGCCTTACCTGTACAGAAACACAACCCTGCAACTTGAGCTGCAGCTGGATCATGTCAACCTCATTGGAAGAGCAGAGTTTTTGCAGCTCGGCCGTTTTGTCTTTTATCTCATCTGTAGCAACATCAATTGGCTTGAGATTAACCTGCTGTTCGTAATTCACCGGAATTCTCTTCTTCACATAGGGAAATGAGTTCGAAGCTATTAAACAAAGAGAATAGGAGTCTGAAGAGTCTTCACAGCAGAGCCCCTCCCAAAAACTAATGGAACAGATGTGGACAGTTCCCTCTCTTGAGGAGAACTAAGGTGAAATCTGGACTGTGCTGAAGCTGGTAATAGTTTGACCATGGAGTTTCCAGAGGAGTCAGGATGTCATCCATAGCAATGACAATCATGAGCAAGAGGAGGTGGAAGCGGAGAGGCTGAATAAATCAGATCAGAAAAAAACATGGAGAGTCTTCCATGCCCACTCATTAGAGACTCCCGAGGGAATTCTGGGCCATGCGGAGTTCTGCACATGCACCGAAATTAAAACTGTGCCTCGTATTTTAAAATGCTGCAGATACATGTGGGGGCTCCAGCACGGCAGGGGGGAGTACAGGTGGAGATCACCCCTGCAGCTTCTTGCTATTCCCAGGGCAGGGGCTCGCTGGTGAGCTGCACACAACTTTGACATAGCACAGGGGCTGGGGCTGCTCCAGAAGCCCATCAGGGCCTGGCCCCTCCAAGCCAAGGATACCAGGTGTGGGCAGGGCAGCTCAGCCCTGCAGGATCCATGTGTGGAGAGGCTTGGTATGGGTGGAGATGCAGGTGCTGGAGGGATCTGGGGCACGAGGTTCAACAGGAGGTCTAGATAAAGGGACTCCCAGGTGAAGCTGGCTGGGGCTCGTGGTGGGGAGTTTGGTGGAGGAGGATGGGCTGTCTGCAGGGGGAGCCTGGGTGGCTCAGCAGAGAGGTCCAGATTTTGGGGGGGATGGGCCGTGGTGAGACGGAGATCCAGGTGCAGCTGGTCAGGACTCAGCAGAGTGGAGGGCCATATGCTGGTGACTTGCTGGGGCTGTTCATGTGCACAGGATGCAGGGCTGATTGAGGTGAGGGTCTGAGCATGGGGGGCCCAGAACAGAGTGGGAGCCACTTGCCAGGGTGCTCCCCACCCCAGGCGACATGGAGAAAGGCTGAGTGCACAGGAGTGGGACTTTGCAGGGAGGAAGTTTGGGTACAGGTGCTCAGTGGGAGGGATTCTGGGTGGGGATGGGGAGGCTTAGGGGACAGAGTCTGGACATTGGGGGTCTGGATGCATGGGGGGATGAGTCTGAACCAGACTCAGATGGGTCTGACTAAGCACTACCTGGTCATCCCCAGCCCTCTGCCCCGCAGTGATTTACCCACAAGGACGCATCCATGCAGCTCGGGAGGGGTGCATGACCGCTCTTATGGCTTCCCTGCGCTTACCCATCAGCAAGTAGTTTTTCTGTGGGGAAGCAAAGAAATCTGGGGGAGGAGGGACATGAATTATGCACCCATGCAGTGGCACAGAATACCCCCTGGGAGTACCAGGATGGAATCCTGTACGTAGCTAACACTTTAAACATTCTGTATGTGGGAATAAAAAGTAACACACCAAAATGAACAATTCTGCATGATTCTAAGTTGCAGGGGATCTTCCTACCATTTTGGGGGGTTAATCAGCTGTGGTTTGTGTATTGAAACAATACTTGCGGAGTCCTAGCGCCTGCTAGTTAGAGGGTCATACTCACTCGTTAGGATGGTCCGTATTTTGCACTGCTCTTCCACACAGCCGTGTTTTTTCCCAGATAAGGTATAAGGGGTTTCAAATACAAATCTGCTAATGTTATGATTTCTTTCAAACTCCGTCTTTCTTTCCAAGAGCTCTTTGTCTTCGAAGTAGGGCTTCACATAAGTCACTTGAATATGAGCATATTTGGGATCAAGATCTTTGGCATTCACCTGTGGTAGGAGAGTTATTTACTAGAAGAGGAAAGGGGCCCAGACTACACTATTGAACAGTTTAGAGGGTCATGCCAGTACCCATCAGGGTGTAATTCACCCCATGCAGAGGACCAGAGAACCTATACGCCACTTTAGTGCCACTTACACTCTTATTTCAAGGGTGGAAGTGATACATAGGCCTTCGACGAATTTCCTCCGCAAGCATTTTGTTGAACTTCGCCAGACAGCATCCAGTTGCTGCTTATGCAACGAGCTGCTCCCAGCACCTCCAGACGGTAACCCCCTGCCCTGACTTGCCCACATAGCACAATAAAGACACAGTCACACCCGGTAATGGTGACAGACGTTCCAAACCGAGTGCAAGTGCTGAAAAGACTAACGCTTACGTTCAGTGAAAAATCAGCAGGCTATGCGATCTCAGAAGAACAAGCAGATCCAGGGCTTGCGGCAGGGGAGACACTCCCATGTAGGGAACATGCACTAGGGGAACCTGAAGGCGTTGTCCAGAAAAGGGGAGGCATTTGCAAAAGAGACAAGGGGCATCTGGTCCCTGATTGGCAGGTCCTGAGCAGCCACGGCCAGTCCTGCCCCTAGACTTGTTGCTCCCTGCTCTCTGGCTGCTGGGCTCAGTCTGGAGAGGGTGCAGAACATGAGTGAATACTTCTTTCACTGTCACCCGGAAGCCCTCCAGATCTCTCTCTCTCTCTCTCTCATTTGAGAGCTGCCTTCTTCAGACCTCACAGGGCCCAGCTGTGTGATATTTGCATGAGGGCCAAGGGGTGGGGTTTCCACTGGAGTGAGGAGGTCAAGGTAGCTTTGGTCTCCTTCCCTGGTAACGGTCCAAAAGAGGAGCAAGTTAGCATGGCGCCTCCATTTCGTTTACCCTCTCTACTCTGAAGCCTAAGGCTTAGTCTATACTAGCCACGTAAGCCAATTGCAGATAGGCAATTCTAGCTATGGCAATTGTGGAGCTACAATCGACTTTTCTGCAATCAACTTACCTAGCTGTCCTCACTAAGGAAGGATGACTTGAGAGTTTCTCCCGTCAACCTCCCTTATTTGTTGCAACAGTGAGGAGTACAGGGGGTCAACTGCTGACCCAATAGATTGTGCTTCTCCCCCAAGCATGCGAAATCGAACCCTGGAAGACAGACCTCCTCAGGGTCAATCTCCCAGGTAATGCAGACGTAGCCTAGTGCTCACTCTTCCAAGCAGGACTCTCTCGACTCAGGGACACCATGTGCCCTTTAACCCCACCTTATTGGAATCCTGGATAATTTTTACATTCTCTGCTCCAAATTTTTCTCCATAAAGTTTAAGAAGTCTCAGGGAGATCTCTGAGAGGCCTGTCAGTTTGGGTTCCTTGTAGACGTATTCCTTGCCATCCTCTTCTTCAAAGAAAGTCTAGTATTAATCAGAAAAATGTAGGCAGTGAATGGAGAGATTTTACATCACCAAGTATTCTATTTTAAAAAGCTCATTTTGAACTGTGTTTTATAAACACTCCTTAGAGAAGACAGGGTTGTATGTTACAACAACCCCCGTGATGTAATACCTGAAAAGTTGTGAAACTTTTAAAATGAAAATCAGGAACCTGTACTGGGAATAAGGCTGAGTACCATTTAATCTGGTTACTGTAACTGTAGTTAGTATATAGAAAATTAAACCCAGTTCTTGCTCCTTTTACATTTTATTAAAAGGAATTCTGTCCTTTGTTTTATAGAAGTCCAAAGTGAGAGGCGTCAGACTACGTGTATTGCAGACAGCCACTGCCTGAGAATGTCAAACTGTAATAACAATGGGTCGTATTGTGCCATCGATTTTTCAGCAGACCTTTCCCCCAAATACATCAGTGCTGATACCTTGAAAAGTCACAACAATTTTCAGCAGAAGGCAATATCCACAGTTGCTATTGGTTCTGTATTGCTTGAGTAATCCAAACTGTTTTTTTTAAACTTTGTTACTTATTACAGCTATATTTACACAGGATAGGATTTTCAAAAGCCTCTAAGTCACTTAGGAGGCACAATCTCATTAAAATCAATGGGACTCCCATCCTAAATCAGTCGACTGCGTTTGAGTATGCCACTCAACGTCATAAAGCTTTGTACTAATATAGCAAAAAGGCACAGAAGCCCTCTTATGAAGAGTTTATATAAAAATGTGGGTGACCAAAATACAGAAGCATCTTAAAGAAAGTAGTGCTCAAGGCAACTGGAAGGCTTCTTGGATGAGATGGTTTGCAAAGACAGGGTACTGGGGGGCAAGTTAACTGACAGATTGATCTATGTACTTACTTGTCCGTAAAAGGCCACTCGGAAAAAGGTTCCTAAAAGTCTTTTTCTTGTGTGCATCACCTCCACTATTTTAGTGTAAGCGCCATGAAGTGTTCTATACAACTGAGTAAGTTTCTGGAAAGCAGAAAAAGGCAGGTGTGTTTCATCATTATTAAAGTAGAATTACATGACCAGAAGTCAGGGCTGACCCTGCAAAATGCTGAGCACTCTTGTATAGATTAAGCAAAGCACAGAGGCTCCTTAGCAAATGCCAGACTCAAGCACATGCTGAATGTTAAGCACAAGAGCAGTCCCATTTACTGCAACAGGGCTCTTCCTGGTAAATGTTAGCACACACCTAAATGCCTTGCTGGGTTGAGAGCTCTGTTACAGGACGGAGCTTCTGAAAGCAGAGCTGCTGGAGAGATTTCACATTCCAAGTTTTTCTAATAAAAACAGCCCTTCTTCTGAAAACTGAACTTTCAGTTCGAAACAGCTGACTTTACTTGAAACTTTGTTTTTCTGAGAGTTTCAGTGACATTTTTATTTTTTAAATCAGAGTATTTATTACAATATTCAAAATCTTTGTTCAATGCATTTGTTTACCAAAGTTCAGGATTGCAGGAAACAAAATATGTTGGTTAACAGCTCCTGTATAAGATGTCAGTAACAATTCTGGCATGAAAATGGTGACAAATATGGTAGAAACCTCCAGGAAAAGCAGAAAACGGGTCCACTTCAAACCTGGCAAAACAGAGCACTGAAGTCCCTGAGAAAAATTGTGTAACCCACTCTGTCTTGGTGCATTCTTTCACTCCCTCTCCTTTCCTAAAGTCACGGGAACTGAAAGATGTCCCCAAACATCCCGTGACCAAATTCAGTCCTCAAACACATAGGCATTGCTTGCAATGGGGCCAAGTGGCTCAGCCAAGAGCAGCCAATGGCCCACAGGATAAAGAAAAACAATGGGTGTCACTGGTAAGCCAGAAAAATGCAGGTTTGTTTGTACATCCCACCTGTTCTCAGGAAAGTTAACCGACCCAGCTGCATACTGGGGCATAGCTCATATTTTGTCAATCTTTACGTTAAACAGCCAGAAATGACATTGATTTTGGAACATGCCTGCACAATTCATGGAGCCATGAACCACAAAGAAATGCAACAACTGTGCACTAACAACAGGTCAATGCACGATGTAGGGACAGTTAATTTCTAGTTCCTTATCTGCTTTTAATGACTCACTTTCATGGTCTGCAGCAAAGCAGCAGGTGCCTATACATAGGGCACAACTACCTTCTCCTGGCCGAGGTCCTGCTGAGGTGGGCTTGGACACATTGTGGTGCATTGCCTCTTGGAAAAAAGATCAAGGAACACAGGAGAGACAAGTATCCATTGGGGAAGAGGGAAAAATGTTTGCCTAGGGACAGCTGGTGCTCTGCTGGTTCTGGGTTTCGCTTGGCATCGACTACCCCTATGTCAAAGGAAGGGACTCATCCAGTTTTAAAAACTCCTGACTTTTTTGAAGCCTTCCCAAGTCTAAGGGTCCCTGGAAAAAGGGGCTTTTATGGGTATCTGTGATGTGTATGGTAGCTATAAACCTTTCCTGAATTGGGTCCCTATTTATGAGGCCTTCTGTGTCTACAGCCTCTCATGGGAACTATTACCCTCCAGATTCTTGCTTTACGTTATGTTGATTAATATTCACCAATAATGCAGCGCCCACAAGAGACACAATACACACCATCACATCTGTTCTTCACTCTCAAATCAGGAATGTTTTTACCAGGCAACCTGGGGACTTCTCCATAACACGTCAGACTTCAAAGAGATACCTCAAACTCCCGGCGCTTTTCATAAATTGGTATGATCAGCCTGGAGACCTCTGAAATTGCTTCATAGCGTTCCGCCTTCCACAGGCTCTCTACGCACTGCTCCAACAGCTCCACCAGGACTTCCTGCAGGAAGCACAAAATGGAGGCTGTTCATAGCTAAGTAATCATAGGGAGAGGAAGGAAGTTCCTTTAAAGATGTCAGCACAGAAGTTCCACAGCACAAGAGCTGGGGACTGATTCTTAACGACTTAGTTAATTGACGGTTCTGCGCTTTGGAATCCCACCTCGCTGTAGTGAACATCCATCATCCCAGCATCTTCTTTCATTGCTCCCTCTTCATCAATATTGGGCGTAATCTTCCGGAAGGCTGAGCAGCCGCTAGGGAACAATTCTGCGGGAGGCAAAAAGAAAAATGAGTAAGAATGAAAATATTATCCATCAGTGTAATGTGGAGTATGAAATACCGTGCTTATATACAGCAGATTTGGTTTAAGCATAGTTAATATACAATATCATGCCTCAGCATGGGAGGTGGTGTGGTCCAGCAAATAGGGCATTTATGTCATGAGACACTGGTTCTATTCCAGTGTTGCCACAGTCCGACCGGGTGACTTGGGGAAGTCACATCTCCTCTCTGTGCCTCTCTTTCCCCTCCTAAACTTTGTTTTCCATCTCTCTTTGGACTGTTAGGTTGTTTGGGCCACATGTACTGCACCTGGCCCAATGGCACTCAGACGCCAGTGGGGGTTGCTAGCTGCTACTGCAATAAACACATGACTATCGAAAAGCATGCCTGTAAAAGAACCAGTTGCAGTGTACAAAGGACAAGCACGGTCTTCAGGCTGCTCTGCTTTTGCATCTCAAAGGGTGGAACGGAATCAGAATAGCTGAATCAGCACAGTAGAGCGTGTAGCCTCCAAATGAACCCTCTGCAGCTGCAAGGATGTGGGGGAATATCAACTAATTACACTTTGCCCCTTGAGTCAGTCATACTGTTTAACAAACTAGCATGTCTTCTGAGACGGTGGCTTAATCCAGCAGCTGGGTTTGTTTGATAGCAAGGCCAGCTGGCCTGCTCCCTCTGATGGACACTAGCCACTTCCTTCATGCACCTTTCTACTCCAGCCTAATCCATCTGATAAGGGCCCCTCTTCTTGGAATAATGTCCTCCTTGACTAACAGCCTTGGCTTCCTCGACAACAAAACAACGAACACATTTCCTACTTAGCAGCTACTGCATGGCTTCCAGCCTGCTGCAAGGTCATCCATGAACCACTGACGTGGCTGTGATGCAGAGGGAGACAAGAGAAGGAGCAGGATGTGTTTGGGCACTGAATGGCCAAGCTGAGTGATGCTCAGTGCTGTGTGCTGGAGTGCAGGGAAAGGAACGTGCAGGGTTGCCTCTCTCTAGCAGCCTGGATTCTGAAACTGAGAATACTCCCTCAGCCATGGGCAAGACCATGTTTGATTCTGCAGTTTGGTAGTGGTGCTAACTCATGCAGCCCTTGGAATGGTTCCTCTGCCTTTTCTGCTGGCTTCAGCGTCCCTTCCTCTCCAGTCAGAAGAACAGAGTTGGCTGCAAATCTCAGTACTCTTTCTGTTGCAACCATGTACGTTTTGGACACGTAACCAGGCACATTTTCAATTAACATGATATGTAAATGGTGGAACTCAGTGTAAGCCAGTTACATTTGACTCTCAGAGCACAGAGATAAGGAGCCATCATTCACCTTTGCAAATTGCAGCTGAAAACCAAAGTTTTTTCCTCTTTGCACCTTTTTTTCTAGTTTTTGCAGATCAACTGCAGTCAGACAGTCAAGCTACAGTTTCAATGGGGCCCTTTAGATTAAAAGGTCCGAGGCAGCTGACAAGCTGGCGTGCAGCACATTAACTATCAGAGGAAGGACTTTCTCAAAAGACAACCTTGTTCTTACTTGCAAAATGGTGATATTTTAAAACCAACCAGTCTGCCCCAAACTTCCTGTTCTGCAATAAGCCACAAATGTCCCCTGCCACCACTGGCTCTTTATCAAGTTGTACAGGGCATAAACCAATTCCTCTTTCACTGCACTTAGACTGTGTGTCTTCTGCAAAGGAGCATGTGACTTTGAACACTCTGCAGTGACATGCGCCACATGCTCAAAACACAGGGGAACCCATTTTTAAATGGATTAGGATAGTTCAGTCCGGTGCTGGAAAACTCAGACTGGCATTTGTGTGGTAAATTCCTACTCTGTAGTTTTTCCTTAAGTTCACTATTTTAGTAGAACCCAACAGATCCTGAAACAATTCTCTCACAGCGAGTTTGATCCTGAAAACATTTGGAGAACTTGTAAACTTCAAGGTGAAAACAGCATTCCCCTCTCCCAAATGCTTACTTTTTCTGTGAAGAAACTCAGCAACAAGAGCTGCGACATGGACACAACACATGGCAGCCTGCAAAATACAACACAATTGGAGCCGTTACAACCTCTGCTGGAATCTCTCCCTCTTCACATCACCTCTTTTCACTTGATTTGGACAGATTACCTCAGAAAAATCTCCATTTTTGACATGGATCTTTGCCATGCTGTCCAGCCACGTTTTCCTGAGCTCTGGAGTACTAGCATAGGACTTGGCTAAGCTGAATTGTAAATCGATCAACATTTCGGGGTCCTTTTCGTGTTCTTTCATTTGAGCAGTAGCCATAAGTACGGTACGGATTCTCTTGGTCAAATCTTTGACTTCTGAGGGGAAAGCAGTTGCCTGACACAAAATAAACTTCAATTAGCAGCCAACAGAAAAAGATACTTGAGGTTTTGCCACAGAAACATGCATGTCAACCCTTTGAATTACTCCTTGTGCAATGGCTTTAATTACTATGTACACAGCATGTAGCAGTTTTCACACACAAGGAACAGGAGCTACATTGACTGGATTTTTACTACATTAATCCTATACTGTGTAGTTTTGCCACACAATCACTGCAGTTCACCTACTGTCAGCGAATCCCCTGGTTCAGGGTCAAATTTTACAACTCTTACTTTAGTTGACTAGCATGTGCTCATGTAAACAACAGCCAAACTGACATGCATATAAGCTACAGAATTGAGCCTTCAGTAGTTCCTGAAGTACTTTTCACTTGAGTCAACGCGTGACTCATTTGTTCACTATCAAGTGCGCCTTATCTTGTTTATGCATATACAGGTTGAACCTCTCTAATCTGGCAACCTCAGGACCTGACTGGTGCCAAATGAGAGAATTTGCTGGACCACGGGACGTCAATATTATCTAGCAGCATTACCAACACTTCCACGGCTTACTGGGCTTTTAGAAGACATTTAGGGGTAAATTATAGCTAAAGAACAGCACAGAACAGTGAGAGCCAGGATTGGTGGCTGGATACAAACTTTATGGGACCACAAGAAAAAAGAAGTCACCCACCTGGGTAGTAACGAGGGTTCTTCGAGATGTGTCCCTGTGGGTGCTTCACATCAGGCGTTGGGCTTGCCCTAGCACCGCAGTCTGGAGATTTCCAGAGCAGTTGTTAGCTGGACTGCGTATACGCAGTAGTGTGTAGGGCCCTGTGTGCACTTTTGGTCATGTGCGTGATCTGGTTCGAGCCAGTTCCTCGAAGCCACCTTGGAAGTATATATCTGAAACACAAAGCAAGAAAAAACTCCGAAGTGGGGAGGAAGGGTGGGTAGCGGAGCATGCACAGGGACACTTCTCAAAGAACCATCGTTACTACCAAGGTGAGTAACTTATTTTTCTTTGAGTGGTCTCCATGGGTGCTCCACATCAGGTGACTTTCACAGCAGTGCCCTTAAAACATGGAGGAGGGTATCAGAGTTAGGTGTCGCCTGCCACAGAAAGTAGAGCTGTTGAAAGGTGCGTGTCTTCAGCCAATTGGTGATATAGAGCATAATGCTGGGCGAATGTGTCATGGGACGACCATGTCGGTACTCTGCAAATGTCCTTTAAAGAAACATCTTGGAAGAAGGTTATCGATGCCACCATTGCTCTGGTAGAGTGAGCCTTGGGCAGAACAGGTAATGTTGTTTTATATAACAAATAGCACACGATGATACAAGAGGTGATAATGATAACGATATCACCCGGCCCTTAGATCTCTGTGCCAGGGATACTAATAGTCTGTCTGTCTTCCAGAAAGGCTTTGTCCTTTCCAAATAAAAAGCCAGAGCTCTTCTTACAGCCAGAGAATGAAGTCTTGTTTCCTAACTTGATGTACGCGGTCTGGAAGAGAAAGACAGCAGTATGATTGGTTCATTTATATGGAATTCAGAAGAGACTTTGGGAACAAAGGCAGGACGTAGACAGAGTGTCACTGCCTCCTTGGTGAATATTGTATATAGCGGAGTTGCCATCAAAGCAGCCAACTTGCTAACCCAACTAGCAGATGTAATGGCCAAAAGAAACACTGTCTTTAAGGTAAGACGACATAGTGGAATAGTTGCCAATGGTTCAAATGGCGATCTAGATAGTGTGTCTAGAACCAAGTCCAAACTCCAGGGAGGTGAGATAGGTTTGCGAGGAGGGTATAAATTGGCGAGGCCTTTCAGGAAATGCACTGTGATTGGATGTATAAATACTGATGTTCCTTCCATTGTGTGTCTAAAGGCCAAGGTGGCCACTAAGTGCACCTTTAAGGATGGTAACATAAGGCCTTCCTGTTTATAGTGGAGTAAATAGTCTAAAATAGTGTGTGTAG
The DNA here is from genome assembly GCF_033958435.1 of Carettochelys insculpta. NCBI lineage: Eukaryota > Metazoa > Chordata > Testudines > Carettochelyidae > Carettochelys > Carettochelys insculpta. Next base: position 3,379,293 of record NC_134149.1, on the reverse strand, counting down.
GGGCCTTCAATGGACTTAAGTCCCTGATGGAACACCATGCTACGAACCTTTTTCATTTGTAGGCGTCTTTCGTGTAGAGGCTCATCTGCCGTGTATCAGAACGTTTTTAACCTGCTAGGAGCATAAGATGTCTGAGGCATCGAACCAATTATCAGCCAAGCCATGAGGCGAAGTGTGTGTGACTGCGGGTGTATTAGTGATCCTTGGTTCTAGGTTAGCAAGCCCAGAACTATGAGAATCAGGCGTGGGGGGCATGATGACATGCGTTGCAGAATTGGAAACCAGTGTTGTCAGGTCCATGCAGGAGCTATAAGGACCAGATTAGCCTTTTCTAGCCTGGCTTTTTCCAGAACCTTGTGTATCAGTATTGTTTGGGGAAAGGTGTACAACAAGGTGCCTTTCCATGAAACAAGGAACGCATTGCTGTGAGACCCATGGCCTATGTCTGCTCTGAAACAATAAAGGCAACATTTCCTATCGTTGCAGGTTGCAAAGAGACCTATGGAGGGAATGTCCCATATACAGAAGATGTGAAGGAGAACATCGAATCAAATCTCCCATTCGTGGTCTGGTGCAAACTGCTTAGCAAATGTACTGTAATATTTTTGATGCCAGGTAGGTATGACGCAACTAGAGTTACGCAATTCTCGATGCACTAGTTCCATAGATGAAGAGCCTCCACACAAAGACAGAGGGATCTTGCCCCTCCTTGTTGATTTACATAGTACGTTGTGGTGACATTGTCAGTAAAGATTCTCACCAATGCATTGTGAATGTGGGGCAGGAAGTGTTTGCAGGAATTGGACGCTGCCCTGAGTTCTAGGAGGTTTATGTGGAGAGTCGTTTGTCACTGGGACAAATGACCCTGGACTGACATACTGCCCATGTGAGCTCCCCAGTCTATGCTGGAAGCATCAGTAGTTATGAATGCAGAAGGTCGGGGCTGATTGAAGGGAACTCCCAACAACAGATTGCTGGGCCTCATCCACCACCACAGGGATTGCAGTAACTGAGTGGTTGGAGATACCCACTTACAGATCGCACGCCTCATGGGCACATACATGGTTGTCAACCAATGCCAAAGGCATCAGCAGTGTAGTCTGGTGTTCTGCACCACACAGGTGGTGGCAGCCTTGTGACCTATCAACTGTAAACAAGTTATCACTTGCATGGTAGGACTGTGAACAAGAATGTTGATTAATGACTGAATAGTGTGGAAACATTGGGTCGGTGGGTATACTCTTGCTGTTGCAGAGTCGAAGCAGGCCCCTATAAATTCTACATTCTGTGTGGGCTCGGTTGTTGATTTCTGTAGGTTGATAATGAGTCTGAGTGATTGGTACACTCTCATACTGACAGATATCATATGAAGAATGTCCCGCGGTGAATGCCCTTTCAATAGGCAGTCATCTAGGTATGGAAAAATTATAACATCTAGTCAACAGAGATAGGCTGATACTACAGACAGGGTCTTTGAGAAAACCCTGGGTGCCATAGAGAGGCCGAAGGGTAGCATGCTGTATTGAAAGTGCTCTGTGCCTTGGGTGAACCGTAGTAAACGCCTGTGGGCAGAGTGAATGGTTATGTGGAAATGTATGTTCTGTTGGTCAAGGACTGCGAACCAGTCTCTCTTGTCCAGTACTGTGATTATGGACACAATCATAACCATCTTGAAAAGCTGCTTGAGAAGGTAGTGATTTAGTGTCCTTAGGTACAGAATGGGTCTCCATTCCCCTGTCTTTCTCTCTGTGAGGAAGTATCAAGAATAGAGCCCACTCCCTCTGGACTCATTTGGTACTTGCTCTACAGCTTCTATGGAGTTGAGATGATCAACCCCTTGTTTCAATAGAATCTTGTGAGGGGGTCCCTGAAGGAGAATAGGGTGGGAGGGTAGTAGGTGGAATAGTGCAGAATGGGATGGTATAAGCCTGTGGAAATTATTTCGAGTACCCACTTGTCTGTGGTGATATTTGACCATGGTTGGTAAAAGCGATGATGGAAAAGATGTTGAGCTAATTGTTTGTGCTGGAGAGAAGATAGGGTCACACAGACCCTGACTGAGGACTCAAAGCTGCTGTCTTGGCACTTGCGCGGATAGATTATGCTGCTACTGGTTACATCTTCTAGATGGACTTTGGGGTTGTTGACTTTGATCATAAAACCTTTGCTGAGAGGGTTGTCGCTGACATGGGTAGTTATAGCAACTCTGATACAGGTACCAGAGAGGTAGCTGTGTTAGTCTGTATCTTCGAGAACAACAAGAAGTCCTGTGGCACCTGATAGACTAACACATATTTTGGAACATAAGCTTTCGTGGGCAAAGACCTGTTTTGTCTCTTCCTTCTACATGGAGGGGTGTACATGCCCAATGTTCTGAGAGTTGTTCGTGAGTCTTTGCTTAAATTCAGGATAGTGTCCGTCGTCTCAGCAAACAACTTATTTTTATAGAATGGTAAGTCATCAACTTTAGTTTGTAACTCTTTAGCTACACCTGAGGTTTAGAGCCACGAAACACATCTCATACCCACTGCTGTTGCTGTGGAATGTGCAGCAGTATCCACGACATCCAATGCTATTTGGAACCCCGTGTAGGAAGCTGCATAACCTTCCTGCATAATAGCCTTCAGGATAGGTTTCTTGGATTCTGGTAAGTGGTCCATTAATTAATTTTGTACAATTATCAAAATTATGATTGAATAAATGTGCCACATAATTAGCCATATGCAATAACAAGGTGGATGATGCATCTGCCAAATGAATCCAGTCTTTTAGCATCCTTCCGAGACAGCTGATTTGTAGTGTGGCACTTTGGACCTCTGCTGTGATGACTCTACCACCAGCAAATTTGGTTGGAGATGGTTAAATAAAAATTCCATGCCCTCTGATGGTACAAAATACTTTTTATCCTCTCTCTTGTTCGTGGCTGGAATGGAGGTAGGAGTCTGCCAGATGATATTCACTGCCTCTGTTATGGCATCTTCTGGTGGTACAGCAATTTTGGATGATGTTGGAGGTCTCAAACTCTTTAGAAGTTTGGTTTGCTTTTCTGGAACCTCTGCAACGTCAATGTCCTGACTTTGGGCCACCCTTTCAAAAAGGTCCTGAAATCGTGTCAAGTTGTCTGGTGGGCAAATGTCATCCAGAGTAACTGCTTCATCCAGGGACAATGAGGAAACATCTGTATGGTAAGTCTCCATTTGTTACTCTGTGCCTTCTTGCATTTGCTTTTCCATCAGTTCCGAGAGATGGGCCATTTCAGATTGTGCCCATGGCGGGGTGAGTTGTGGAAGTGGTGCTGGTGGGGTTTTTGATCATGTGTATTCCAGACATGAATCAGCAGATCTGTCCCTAGACCTGCAGCAGTAGTGATATCACTGGTGATGGTCTCTGTATTGCTAAGTATGAGGGTACCAACGGAGATGAGCATCTGGAGAGGAAAAGCGAGAGAGAATGCCTCTATGTCCATGTTGATGGTACGAATATGGTAGGTAAGAAGGTCTGGAAGATGGTGGAGGCGAAGTTGATATTTGATGGGTATAGCTACGGACATAGTATAGCTAGTCCAGAAAGGGTGAGGGTAGTCTCAGAACTAGTGAAGGTGGAGGTGGAGATACAGGTCATTCAATGACTGACAGTACAGCAGGCGAACGGGGAGGCAAAGGTGACTGAGAATAGGTTGCTGTAACGATTGTAACAGTGCTGAGTCTTGGCCTGTGCCTTCCTCAGCTCCTGCTGTGAAGTGGAGCCTGCTGGTGCTGTCTCTGGTTCCACAGGAGCCAGTGCCCACAAGTCCAGTGCCGCACCTGGTGCCAGTATCATCAGTACCACATTTCTCGGTGCAGGCTCGGTCACTGGCGGTGCTGGGGTTATAGCGTGTGGCACTGGCATAGACTGCATCAGTACCGTGGTATCTTTAGTTGTTGGCACAGCTGAGCTTCTCGGTTCCAAGAGAGACTTGCGTGCTGGAGCCAGAGCCACTGATTTCTTTGTCATGGGCCAGTTGTCCTCCTTAGGAAGCAAGGAACCTCAGCTCTCAACCCCTCATCTTGTCACCAGATAACACAGGCTAAGATGGAGTGGGAGATAATCTTTTCGTATGGCCATTAGGTGAGGCTGATGAAGCTGCTCTGGCTCACTCTCATGCCCTCAGGGGCTGATGGATCAGGTGTCAAAGAGACTCATTCTCAGCCTTATTTCTCTATCTTTCCAAGCTCTCAGCATAAGCTTGGAGCATGCAGACACTAGTGACGCAGGTGAGATTCTGCAAGAGTTTGCATTGTGAATGGCCGTCAGATGCCAGCATTGCCTCCTGGCCAGAGCCACATTTCTTAAACCCCATCGCAGGCATTTTGGAAACAATGAGACTGCTAAAACTTTAACTCACAGTCTATAGAAAAAAGACTGTTTTTTTTTTTTTTTTTTTAAACGTTAGAACTATTTGGGGGTGGGGAGAGGGATAGTTCAGTGGTTAGAGCTCTGGTCTGCTAAACTTAGAGTTGTGAGTTCAGTCCTGGAGGGGGGCCATTTACGGATCTGGGGCAAATAGGTTATTAAAAAAAAAAGACAGTTACCTGTTCTGTAACAGGTGTTTTTTAAGATGTGTTGCTCATGTCCATTCCAATCTGGGTGTGCACTGAGCGCATGCCCACTTGCCAGAAGTTTTTTGGCTTAGCTGGTAGCCCTAGGGTCAGTGCATAGGGGGCACCGCACCAACCCTAGGGCTACTGGATAGGGCAAAACAGCTTCCGGCAACTGGGCATGTGCTTGGCACACACCCAGATTGGAATGCACATGAGTAATCACTCAAAGAAGCAAAAAAGAAATCTGTCAAGGATGGTGATAGGTCGTGCTGTGAAGGCAGGGGACCAGACTCTATAACCTCTGAAGGTCCCTTCCAGTTCTATGAGATATGTACATTTGTGGGGAGGGATAGTTCAATGGTTTGAGCATTAGCCTGCTAAACCCAGGGATGTAAGTTCAATCCTTGAGGAGGCCATTTAAGGATAAATGGGGTAAATAGATTAAAAAAAAATTGTCAGGATGGTGCTTAGTCCCGCTGAGAGGGCAGGGGACTGGACTCAATGACCTCTGAATGTCCCTTCCAGCTCTATGAGCTAGGTTTACTGCTGAGGAGAGTTGGCAGTTTTTCAAAGGGACATTGTTAAGGGCCCAAAAGCAAGCTATCCCACTGTGTAGGAAAGATAGAAAACATGGCAAAAGACTGCCTTGGCTTAACCAGGAGATCTTTCATGATCTCAAACTAAAAAAGGAATCGTATAAGAAATGGAAACTAGGACAAATTACAAAGGATGAATATAGGCAAACACCACGAGCATGCAGGAGCAAGATTAGAAAGGCTAAGGCACAAAATGAGCTCAAACTAGCTACAAGCGTAAAGGGGAACAAGAAGGCTTTTTACAAATACATTGGTAACAAGAGGAAGACCAAGGAGAGGGTAGGGCCATTGGTCAGTGAGGAGGGAAAAACAGTAACAGGGAATTTGGAAATGGCAGAGATGTTTAATGATTTCTTTGTTTCCGTCTTCACTGAGAAATCTGAAGGAATGCCTGACATAGAGAATGCTAGTGAAAAAGGGGTAGGTTTAGAAGTTGAAATAAGAAAAGAACAAATTAAAATTTACTTAGAAAAATTAGATGTCTGCAAATCACCAGGGCCTGATAAAATGCATCCTAGAATCCTCAAGGAGCTGATAGAAGAGGTATCTGAGCCTTTAGCAATCATTTTTGGAAAATCGTGGGAGATGGGAGAGATTCCAGAAGACTGGAAAAGGGCAAATATAGTACCCATTTATAAAAAGGTGAACAAGAATAACCCGGGAAACTACAGGCCAGTCAGCTTAACTTCTGTGCCAGGAAAGATAATGGAGCAGGTCATTAAAGAAATCATCTGCAAGCATTTGGAAGGTAGTAAGGTGATAGGGAACAGCCAGCATGGTTTTGTTAAAAACAGATCATGTCAAACCAATCTAATAGCTTTCTTTGATAGAATAACGAGCCTTGTGGATAAGGGAGAAGCGGTGGATGTGGAATACCTAGACTTCAGTAAAGCATTTGACACGGTCTCGCATAATATACTTATCAATAAACTACGCAAATACAACTTAGGTGGGGCTGCTATAAGGTGGGTGAACAACTGGCTGGATAACCGTACCCAGAGAGTAGTTATTAATGGTTTTCAATCCTGCTGGAAAAGTATAACTAGTTGGGTTCCGCAGGGGTCTGTTTTAGGACCGGTTCTGTTCAATGTCTTCATTAACGATTTAGATATTGACACAGAAAGTACACTTATTAAGTTTGCAGATGATACCAAGCTGGGAGGGGTTGCAACTGCTTTGGAGGAGAGGGTCATAATTCAAAAGGATCTGGATAAACTGGAGAAATGGGCTGAGGTAAACAGTATCAAGTTTAATAAGGACAAATGCAAAGTGCTCCACTTAGGAAGGAACAATCAGTGTCACACATACAGAATGGGAAAGGACTGCCTAGGAATGAGTACAGCAGAAAGGGATCTGGGGGTTATAGTGGACCACAAGCTAAATATGAGTCAACAGTGTGATGCTGTTGCGAAAAAGGCAAACATGATTCTAGGATGCATTAACAGGTGTGTTGTGAACAAGACACAAGAAGTCATTCTCCCGCTCTACTCTGCACTGGTTAGGCCTCAGTTGGAGTATTGTGTCCAGTTCTGGGCACGGCAGTTCAGGAAGGATGTGGAGAAATTGGAGAGGGTCCAGAGGAGAGCAACAAGAATGATCAAAGGTCTAGAGAACAGGACCTATGAAGAAAGGCTGAAAGAATTGGGCTTGTTTAGTTTGGAAAAGAGAAGATTGAGGTGGGGGACATGATAGCAGTTTTCAGGTATCTAAAAGGGTGTCATAAGGCAGAGGGAGGGAACTTGTTCTTCCTTGCCTCTGAGGATAGAACAAGAGGCAATGGACTTAAATTGCAGCAGGGGAGGTTCAGGTTGGACATTAGGAAAAAGTTCCTAACTGTCAGGGTGATCAAACACTGGAACGAATTGCCAAGGGAAGTGGTAGAATCTCCATCACTGGAGATATTTAAGAAGAGGTTCGTCAGATGGCTTTCAGGGATGGTCTAGAAAATGCTTGGTCCTGCCATGAGGGCAGGGGGCTGGACTCGATGGCCTCTCGAGTTCCCTTCCAGTCCTACTCTTCTATGATATTATCATCAAAACAGACAAACTATGGAGAATAGCTTGTTAAAAACTATATACAAGTAATAAAGACTAACATTCTCTTTCAGACATGCTCCTGAGGAGCACAGGAGACGTCCATCTGCAGTTGAGAAGAACTGGCTCAGACCAGATCACGCATGTGACCAAAAGCGCACAAAGGGCCCAGTACACTACTGTACATGCACAGTCTGGCTAACCACCGCTCTGAAAATCTTTGCACTATGGTGCCAGGGTGAGCCCAACACCTGAGGTGGAGCTGGAGTACCCACAGGGACCGCTTGAAGAACTTGGCCACGTGAAGTGGTCAATCAGCTAACTAAAATCATGCCAGATTAGAGATGTTAGCGGACTAGAGAGGTTCAACCCACAGTACTATACAACTTCTAAAAATGCTAAGTAAAAATTAGAAATAAATAGACAAACTCCCTTCCCTGAAAAAGGGTATAAAATACAGCCAGCAAAGCATGGCTCAGTGAACCTCAAAGATGCTCAGACATTCCTGTGCAGACGAGAACCTAGAATTCCTGTGCAGATCTTCATCTGTTATCTATCAGTTCCAATGGTCAGTGTCATTCTATGAGAATACAAAATTCTGAACAGGTTCTCCTCCCTGCGCTGCCTTTAAATAATATGAAAACTATGGCCTTATAAAACAGTACCCAGGTTTTCTCTTTCCCAGATTGACAGTTACAAACTGTAAAATGTGACCAGATTGCAGGCATTGTATACCAAGGGCAACTGCAAAGCAAAATTCAGATGACAACCATTGTACCTCTTTTACAAAGCGTGACTGTCTCATTGCATGACTGTCTTTTTTATTTTTAATGGACAGCTTTATTACATGAGAAACATCAGGTCCTCTCTTTCCCCCTTTGCTAGAAACTCTTTGAAAGATGTTCCAACAACAAGACAGTGATGCTTTACCAAGCTGTAAGTTCAACAGCTCTTCTCCTTCGCTCCAAACTGCAATAAACATGAGACAGACAGACGACAGAGACAGCAAATTGCTGATGCTAAAATGCATGTTTGCTTTCACTTGCTCTCAACAAATATAGTTTGGCAAATACAGCACAAATACATAACATTCAGTCTTCAAATACAATCTCCGTGTATATTTCCCAAGCCATGTATTTATTGGTGGCAGTGCCCGCCAACTTCTATTTGTTTCACTAATCAAACTTACTTTCATAGGCCTGTCACTGTTTGCAAAGTTATTAATAATGAACAGCGACTCCTGGAACCTCGAACCTCCACTTAGTGCCACATCTGCTATCAACTGGCTCACAGCAATTATTATCTGTTGGGAAAGGGAGACAAGCTCATGCATGCACTGTGTTTTCATAATTGCATAAAAAGATGTTTGAGTCTCAAATATTTTTCATGAGGAATGAATACGTTTAATCATAACCTGTCTCATTTCCTTGTTTAAGCCACAAAATCTGATACATAGTGTACTGCTTGTCAGAACCACAAACTCTTAGAACTAGAACAACCAGAACACGAATCTGGCAGCAGTTATTAGACGCTGTACTGTATTTTTCCCTGTTTTGTGGTTTATAACAGTTTGTAGCTCATCTGCTGCTTTGGCTGCCCTTAACGTTGCTGCAAACAACAATCGAACAAAAACCAGAAGCAATCCCCCCTGGAAGGTTTCCCTCCTCCAGTCGAGCAGGTAAAGCTCTTCCCACCTGATCCTGGACAATCCCCTCTTGGGGAAGAGGTGACCCTTCACAGTACACTCTGGAAAGAACACTTGGTATAATGGCAGTGTGCTCCATTCCGTTCCCCTGGGCCAAATCCTGAGAGCACACCTTGGACCAAACTTCCAGGGGAGTCACTGGAACCAATGGGACTTCTGGCCCAATGAGGACTGCAGGATTTACCCCACTTAAAAAAAAGAGAGTCACAGTCCCTCTAGACTCCCTGATGAACAGGACAAGCTGAGGTTGATAAATCACCAGAACAGTCAGGAGTTCTAGGTTCTAAGCCTGACCCTTCCTGTTGGGTGACCATAGGCGAGTCACTGCCCTGCTCAGTGCCTCCCTCTCCAGCAGTGAAATCACGACACATGTGCAATGACAGCTGAGTCCCAGCGTTACTATCTTAACCTGTCGCACTGCAGTTCAGAGTCCCATTCCCTGTCATTACAGGGCCAGGACTTGGTGATGAAGCCTTGAGGTGCACCACTGGAAGAGTTCCACCTTCTACTGACCTGCAGGTGTGTTCTCAGAAAGGTTTTCCTTTTAGTGAACTCAAAGTTGTTCCTCATCAGAAGATACAGGAGGGCAGATGCCTCATTCCTGGTGGATGCTAGCTTCGAGGTGCAGCACTTCAGGACCTCATAGCACAGGGCTGCACACATGGTCACCCTTCCTTTGAAAAAGGCTGCAGGAAACTTAAGAAGTGCACTGATGTTAGTAAAATACCTCCCACCCCCACGAAACACACCCAATACACACACACACACACACACACACAGGGCCATGCTTGTCTTCATGTCTGAATGCAAACAAGCCTTGCCTGATGTTTGGTTCCTTTAAACTCCCATGGGAAAGAATTTCAGGGTCTTGTTTTTAACTGCTGAGTGTTTATAAAATGCCTTAACTTTGTACGGATCCCTAAAGACACACAAACAAGAAACTTCCTGTTTTAGGGAGCTTGGAATCCCAATGACTCATCCCTAAGAGAGCTCGCAGCAAAGGAAGCAGCAGCCAAGGGATAGAGGAGAGCTAGAACAAGCACAGACTATTTAGCTGAGGGGGAACTACATCATCCCAGATAACGTATGCACTGAAAATGACCTGGAGTAGCAGGAGAGAAATGGCGGCAGCTAGCAAGTTTATGACCCAAGAACAGTGATTGTAGCTGATGCTTTCTCTGCTGGCTGCCTGGAGTGGCAATCTGCTCCCTCCTGGAACTTACTGGTCCTGAGAGTGGGACTGGGGGGGCCAGAGCAGAGAACTGACCTGGGGAAGGAAGACAGGGGGAAGCATGGTACCTCCCAGCCACCAGCAGAGAACCTCAGCAGGGAGCTTCAGAGACAAGGTGAACCTGGGGGTGGCCCAAGGACCTTCCTTGGGGAAATGGTGCCACCTATTCCGTAACAGGATCAGCGTGTGGGCCTGGAACCCACAGAAAGGCTCAGGGTATGCCTTGCAGGAGGCAGTCGAAGACCAGCCTCGGAGCTGCAGCTGGCCCAGGTCAGCTGAGTCAGGCTCAGGCTGCAGGGTAGATGCCCAGGCTTGGCCTGAAGACCCTGGCAGAGGGGAGGCTCCCAAGCCCTGCTCTGCCGCCTCAGCCTGAAGGTCGACGCTGCAATTCTGAGCCCTACAGCCCAAAAGCTGAGACTCAGAGCTGGACGGTTTCACTGGCATGGGGCTAGGTTCAAGGGGGGGATTGTTTCCCCGCCATCACAGAGATGCTCACTATTGCAGCACTCGGTGACAAGACGTTTCTGCATAGGAGCAGGGCAAGGCACATCCCAGAGAGGCTGCAGCGGCCTGAGCTAACCACCAGCCCACCAGTACCGGGTTGGTCTGTACATGGAGGCGTGGGAAGAGCCTGAGCTTCCACCCACGCCGCTCCTGCCCCACTGCACACATCCGTCTACCTGTGCTGGGTGCAGATGCATCCTAGACTGCCCCAGCACAAGCATTTTCAGCATCTGACCCGCCACCTCAGGCCTCAGCCTCACCCCAGTGCAGGGCAATGCCACAGACTTGTCTCTGCCAGCTGCTCCGGGCAGCAGCCGAGGGGGCCCGCTGGGCTCTGTGGCAGATCCAAGCAGAGAGGTTTTTGGAGGGGATTGGGACTTGTCAGCTCTACTGAAGGTTGGATTCAATGGTCAGAATATTAGGCAGACTTTTCTAAGGGAATGAACTGTGGGGAAGCTCTAAAATTCAGCCGTGCAGCTGTCACCGGGGAGCTCCAGGCTTTCTGCCTCCATCTGATTTAAGAACATAAGAATGGCCATACTGGGTCAGACCAAAGGTCCATCCAGCCCAGTATCCCGTCTGCCGACAGTGGCCAATGCCAGGTGCCCCAGAGAAGGAGAACAGAAGACAATGATCAGGTGATTTATCTCCTGCCATCCATCTCCTGCCCTTGTACTGAAGGCTAGGGGCACCATACTTTACCCCTGGCTAATAGCCATGTATGGACCTAACCTGCAAAAATTTATCGAGCTCTTTTTTAAACCCTAATAGAGTCCTGGCCTTCACAGCCTCCTCCGGCAAGGAGTTCCACAGGTTGACTATGCGCTGTGTGAAGAAAAATTTCCTTTTATGAGTTTTGAACCTACTACCCATTAATTTCATTTGGTGTCCCCTAGTTCTTGTATTATGGGAAAAGGTAAATAATTTTTCTATGTTCACTTTCTCCACACCATTCATGATTTTATATACCTCTATCATATCGCCCCTCAGTCGCCTCTTTTCCAGACTGAAAAGTCCCAGTCTCTCTAGCCTCTCCCCATATGGGACCCGTTCCAAACCCCTAATCATCTCAGTCGCCCTTTTCTGAACCTTTTCTAATGCCAATATATCTTTTTTGAGGTGAGGAGACCACATCTGCACGCAGTACTCCAGATGTGGGCGTACCATAGTTTTATATAGGGGAAGTATGATATCATTTGTCTTATTATCTATCCCTTTTTTAATAATTCCTAACATCCTATTTGCTTTACTAACTGCCGCTGCACACTGCGTGGATGTCTTCAGAGAACTATCCACTATAACTCCAAGATCCCTTTCCTGATCTGTCGTAGCAACTTGCTCAGCTTACAAGAGGCTGCGTGTGGTTTATTTTAAAATTTGACTAAGTAAATAGTAACATCAGTGCCATCGCCGACCATGCTGCACCAGGGCATTAGTTATTGAAGAAGAGTCAACAGCCAAAAGAGCACATATTTCCTACTCTGCGGGCAGACCGAACCATTGTAGGCCGGCTCTGATCTGCTCCAAGGCACAGGCCAGGTCTCTGATTTTGAATTGGAAACAGAAATATGAATCGTAGGCAATTATACTGAGCTAGACAACAGATAAGCCTTATATTCGTCGTCGTTGGACGAAATCAAAATTTTCAGAAAAAGTGAAAACAAACATCCGGGTAACAGTAAAGAGCTAATGAGCGTGTACATAAGAAACCAAATATTAAAGATTAACTGTTGCCTATTGTAGCATTGGCCTCTTTTAGTAGTGCAGGCAGAAGGTCAAGCACAGTTCAAGCATTCCTATTAGGCAGCTTGCCTAAGATCCAGTACAGTCAACCGTGGGATGAGATAGTTGTCGGGCGATATATTTATATTAGGTGTGGGTTCTGGCCCAGATGCCTGGCACTGCGCCACCGAACAACCCTTGGACCCGCAGGATAGTCTAGTCTGTGGCTGCCATGAAGTTCTCGGAGGCTCTTTCCTATGCTTGTAATAATCAGTTGCTTCTGGACCAGGCCAGCAGCAGGAAGGCAGCTCTCGGCCATCCAGAGAGAAGCCCGTTCATGGAAGGGTGCTGTGCTGATTCCCATCCATGGGGCAAATCCTGTAAGCTGTCCTAGAGCTGCTAACATCAGAGTTGCTGCCCCCAGGAGTTGTAAGTGCCCAACCAGATTTAGACCCTCCTGTCTAGAAATGCTGGAGAAGTGCAAAGGGGCCCCCAGCTCACCCTGCTTTAGGGTCCAGTGAGGTTCTGCCTTGTAGCACACAGTCCGCAGCATCGTTGACGCCCCACTGTGGGACCACCAGGGAGCAGTTCCAAGGGATATCTGAGCATGTCAGAAAGTGTCTTGATGCTAGGCCTAAATAGACAAGTAGCCCATGGTGCCCTTAAAGTGGCCAGAGAATTTCCCCTGTGCTGTGGGAAAAGCCTCCTGTGACTGCTGGCCCACCTGGCATAAGGTGAGGGAGAAAAAGTGCCAGGCCAGGGGGGCGAGAGAAACGGAGGGTGGCTCTGGCAGAGCCGAGCGGAGCTCTGCTACCCCGATTCTCCGCTGGCAGGGAGTCCTCCAGGGCCTGTCCCAGTGACCAAAGCTAATGCTGTAGCTGTAAGTTACAACAAGGCCAGGAACCAAGGATCTGCAACCCCCTCGCAGCATCCCTCCTCTCGGCTCCACTCAGACGCAGCAGAGAATCAAGCCCGATGCAGCTCAAGTGAGTTGGACCCTCAAAATGTTTCCTTCCTAATTGCTCAGTTTGGGAGCACTCCCAAGTATCCCAGGCATCCTTCAGTCTGCATAGACTATGGATCACGCCCTTCGTAACTCCATTTAAGATCGTCCTTTGCAGCGTTGACTGTGACTGTGGAGGCCCACACGACAGTGACAGTCCTTGCTACATCTGCTGCATATGTAGTAGGTGTCTGGCCGGTCCTTGCTGTCCTTTCTACGGGCTCGCTTCTCCTCTGCCAGCTGTCTGATCTTCATCTCACCCTTCTGAAGGCCCTTGTGTAGTTCCTGCTTCCAGCTGCTGCAGTCGTCTGCCAGCTCTTCCCAACTACGTGGGTTGATGCCTACCTCCTTGAAGTCCCTCTTACAGACGTCTTTGTAGCGCAACTGGGGGCATCTGGGAGGTCTTTTGCCAGAGGCTAGCTCACCATACAGGATGTCTTTTGGGATCCTTCCATCATGCATCCTGTGGATGTGGCCAAGCCAGCGGAGCCGCCGCTGCCTGAGGAGGGTGTGCATGGTTGGAATTCCAGCTTGCTTGAGGACGGCGGTGTTGGGCACTCTGTCCTTCTATGATATCCCAAGAATGCGCCTGAGGCAGCATAAGTGGAAGACATTCAGCCTCTTTTCCTGGCGGGTGTACAAGGTCCAAGACTTGCTGCTGTAGAGGAGGGTGCTGAGGATGCAGGCTCTGTAGACTTGCATTTTGGTGTGAGTGTACAGCTTGTTGCTGTTCCACACTCTCTTGCTAAGTCTGAACAGAGTTGTGGCTGCTTTTCCAATCCTCCTGTTTAGCTCACACATCAGCAACAGGGTGTCGGTGATGGCGGACCCGAGGTAAGTAAACTTGTGGATGACCTCTAGCGTTTAATTGTCAATGCTGATTGATGGAGGTTCAGCAACGTCCTGCCAAGTACGTTTGTCTTCTCTAGGCTGATGGTAAGCCAGAAGTCCTTGCATGCTTTGGAGAACTGACCCAGCAGTTTTTGAAGCTGGCCTTCTGTCTGTGTCACTACAGCAGCTTCATCTGCGAACAGCATCTCTCTGATGAGGACTTCCCGCACCTCAGACTGAGCCTTCAGCCTTGCAAGATGTCATGATCATGAGGGTTAGCCAGCAGCCTGGGAGTAAAAGGGTTAACCTCCTTAGCCAGGTGGGGTTGGCCTATAGGAATGTAGGTAAGAATAGAATTTTTTGGCTCCTCCCTTTTTCTGTCCTCTGGTCTCTCTTCTTCTTTCCAGCCGTGAAGGAGAGAGAGACAGAGTGTCTCCCTCCAAGAGCAGGGCCTCCAATCTTCTGTAAGTAGGGTAAAGTTCAGATAAATCCATTACGCTTTGTTGTTTCATGGTTTGGGAAGTGGGATCTCATGTCTGTGCACTTTTTAGAAATGTTTTTTTACTCTCCTTGTAACTAAGTTCTAGGCCCATGGTGGAGACTCCCCATGTGTTTTATTTTGTGACTCTTCCAGCCAGTCATGAGGCTTGCAACATGAATATTGTTGTAATAATTAAAGTTCTCTCTTTTTCTTTTTATTAACCTGGTATTGGTTAATGTTTGCGTCCTGGTTTTTTTACTTTTGGGGCTGAGATTTCCCAAGTAGTCTCTCCCTGGTTTCCTTATTATTACTTGGGTGGTGGCAGCAAATTTTATCCCCCAAATTTAAGGTTTTTAGGATTTTTGGGGCGCGGGGGGGGAGTTTATACCAAAACCTGGTAGATAAGGTTTCGGAGGTACTTTTGCTGGCCCCCACTTCTGAATTTGTTTTGCTGGAGTGGGGAAGGAGCCATGACAAGATTAAACACTTTCCCATCAGACCTTGTGTGCAAAAGGGTGCCCTCTGTTGAAGATCCAAAGGCGTGCTTCAGGAGGAGTGCGAAGAAGATCCCGAACAATGTCGGAGCAAGGACGCATCCTTGTTTGACGCCACTCCTGATGCTGAAGGCATCCAATGATGCACCATTATATTGGATGATTCCTCTCGTGTCTTAGTGGAAAGACTGGATCATCTTGAGTAGCCGTGGTGGACAGCCTATCTTGTGGAGCAGTTTGAACAGTCCATCCCTACTGACCGAGTTGAAAGCCTTGGTCAGGTCAATGAAAGTGACAGAGTGGCTTCCTCTGCTCCCTGCATTTCTCCTGCAGCTGCCTCAGGGAGAACTTCATGTCAACGGTAGATCTCTTGGCGCGGAATCTGCACTGGGATTCAGGATACACCCTCTCAGCGAGCTTCTGGAGTCTGCGGAGGATGACACGAGCTAACAATTTACCAGTGATGCTCAGGAGGGAGATTCCACTGTAGTTGTTGCAGTCACTTCTCTCTCCTTTGTTCTTATACAAGGTTACAATGTTGGCATCCCGCATATCCTGTGGAACCTCACCCTCTCTCCAGCACAGGCACAGCAGCTCATGTAGGGGTTCCAGGAGTGTGTCCAAGGCACACTTGATTACCTCTGGTGGTATACCATCCCAGCCTGGGGCCTTTCCTACTGCAGTGCTGTCAATAGCTTTCTTCAATTCGACCACAGTTGGTTCCTGGTCCAGCTCATCCATAACTGACAGGAGCTCGACGGCGTTGAGGGCTGTATCAACCATAGTGTTCTCACATGAGTACAGCTCGGAGTTGTGCTCAACCCATCACTCCATCTGTTTGGCTTTGTCAGTGATGACTTCACCAGATTTGGATTTCAGAGGTGCCGTCTTGTTCTGGGTGGGTCCTAATGCCTTCTTTATGCCCTCGTACATTCCCCTGAGATTACCAGAGTCAGCACAGGTCTGGATACTGCTGCATAGTTTAAGCCAGTAGCTGCTGGCACAGCGCCTGGCTGTGTGCTGTACTATTTTTCTGGCTACTCTGAGTGCTTGCTGGGTACTCTGACTGGGTGAGCGTTTATACTCCAGAAGTGCAGCGCGCTTCTTTTCAATGGATGGAATCATCTCATCGGAGTTAGCTTCGAACCAGTCGTTTGTGTTTCCAGCTCTTCTTTCAAACACTGACAAGGCCGTGTTGTAGATTGTGTCCCTCAGATGCTGCCATCTGGATGTTGCATCACCACCCCCAGGGCTCTGCACAGATTCTCCTCAAGGGTCTCTCTGAACAGAGAGAGACCCTCAAGTGCCGGTGAAGTTTAATGTCAGCGTTCTCCCCCGCAAGCTGCGGGCTGGCAGCAACCAAGAGTATAAACAATTAAAAGCAATGGATTTGTACTGCGTTCCCAGCTAGGGAAAGAAACAGACCCTTTTATTCCTTTCTTTGTAAAGCAACTAACCACAGTGTTAGCTCCGTTTTCTGGTGCCAGTTCCACTCTGTCTCTTCCCTGTTTCCAGTTTGAGTTGAGCGCAGACAGAAGGACTTTGAGACAGCGAGAGATAAAGCGCATCTAGTCTGGATGAAACTAAAAGATTTTTGTCCCTTACCATTAGCTTCACAAACACACCACGACACTAGGTCCTTGCCTGTTCCATTACCAGTCTCTCCACACTTAAAACAGAAGGCAGCACATGCAGCCACATCTCAGCGGAGTTACAACAGAACACAAAGTCACCAGGCCCTGCACCCCATCTCCAGGCGGATGTGACTCTCATTCAGCAGGGAGAACAGAAGGTTGACCAGGTGACAGCAACACAGCGTAGAACAGACTTGTCAGCACAGAAACCATACAATCCATCTTTGGGAGGGGGGGCCCCCGACTCAGGGCTCTCACCTTCCTTCCTCCCTGCTAAGCCAGTTGAGACTCCCCGGTTTACCTGCCCAGTTCCAATTCAAACCAGCCAAACCCCTTGCCTCGCTTTTGTCCTCTTTCCCCAGGAAGAAGGGTGTCATCTGGTTGCCTAGGTTACGCATGACATGGAGCCCCACTGCCTGCATATCATGACATGGCAACTCCCATCACCAACTCCGCACTGATGCTGTGCTTAGGGAAACAGACACCCACCTCCGGCTACTGCAAGACAGTAGGAAACACATGCAACCTAACCAGAGGAATAAAATCCTTGCATACCCCACTTTGTTACAGTGTGGAAACCAGAATCCACCTGCTGGGGACCACTATGCACGTGCGCGCGCACGCACACACACACACACACACACACACAAGCCAGCCTTGTACCCATCTTTGAGAGGCAATAACTTGGCCCTGATTGAGCCACTCTGCAGTTAGAAATGACCTCTAAAGTCTAACATAGGTAGGACAAAGACGCTTAGAACCCATGTGTTTACAGCTGACAGAGAGAAAACACTTCCTTGCTGATACCATCTACTGGGCTTGTATCTAATTTTACAGAAGCAACATGTTGCAGTGGAAATGAGAAAGCAACTAAAATAATTGTTCACATCTCTGAAACTTTATCAGCTAAATTCAGCACAGCTGTGGATGGACAGGACTCCAATGAAGTCGATGCATGGCTCCACTGACACCACGAAGGGAACTTGGCCCACCAGTTTTCACTTGGGAACACATGGACATAAGGACTGAGCTCTGGGGTTTGGAATCTTGTCAGGAGACCCAGCAGAGCCAGCGTGGATGTGCCTGTTTGTTCAAATAGCAGAGCAACTAGCCAGGAAGGGAGGAAGGCTCAAAACCACAACCTCAGGCTGCTTCTGGGTAAAAACGGGAGTAACTAAACATTGAACAAGCTGCCAGAGAAGGCGACTGCCACGCTACCTCCCAGGGATGTAGCAGGTCCTGGGTTCTAGCCCAACTCATTTTAATGCTGCCTGTTTGCACAAATGCTTCAAGGGGGAACAACAGTTTGCAGGGACCGATACTGACCACTGACAGGAAACACCACAAGCATCAGTGCAGCTACTTCCAGGCCACACCTGTGCACGTACAGGCGTAGTCTGCCCTGTCACCTTACATGCTTGTGATGTCCCCTGTTACTTCACCCAGACCCATGAGTGTCAGCACCTTGCTGATCACGGTTTAGGTAGACGACTTAGCTTGGGCTGGCTGCGGAATTATTGAAGACTTTTTTTTTTTTTTTTTTTTGGTGGAAGGTCCCTCTGTGAAGTGCAGACCAGCAGTGAATGTTCTGGCAGGGTTGTCCCCTCAGCCCCTACCTACATGAATTGTAACAGGAACTTGAAAGCTGTCCCGCCCACCTAGAGACAACTTGTAACTGTCGGTGGTGGGGGCACACGACTGCCTCATGGGTCACTTCTGCCCTTACCTTGCTAATGAAAGCTCTCAGGGAAGCAAAGACGTGCTTCAAAGCTGCCTCTGACTGACCATTTTTGAGGAAGGCGAGATGAACGTCAAAAACCTTTTTCATGAGCGGATTATGGCCATCGTTGTTTAACAGCTGGTTCTGGAAAGGAAGGAGAAAATTCATCCTGCAGAAATGCCCGAGGGTACAGTTACCAACCTTTCCTAAATATTGTTCTCCTAGATGAGTTGCTCATATCTGTTCCATTCTAGGCATGTGCGTGCCCCATCGGTCACGCTCAGAGATTTTTGTCTTGGCAGAACCCGTAGGGCCAACTGTGGCACGCCTTCGAAGCCAGAGCATCATGGACCTTGGGCGCTCTCAGTTTCCTCTGCCTGGCGACCCCAAAAAAGGAGCTGGAGTGTGGGACATGAGCAACACATCTGAAAGAACACCAGCTATGAAAAGTGGGTAAGCATTTTTGTTTCTCTGAGTGCTTGCTCATGTTCATTACGTTTGTGGTGACACGCTGGCAGTACCTGAGGAGATGGGCTCAGTGTTCACGGTCGTGAGGTTGGTGACACTGCCCTACCAAAGCCAGAATCATCGCAGGCCGGGTGAGTGCATAAAGAGATGGACATAGATCAATGGACAACCAGGTAGCAGCCCACAAGTATCCTGAATGGGCACCACTTCTGAGGCTGGCATCCTTAGCTGAGTGGACAGGGTCACCGGTGAAGGACCTTACACCAGCTCTTAGCGTTAATGGATGATGGTTGTGATCCAGGGTGAAATCCTCTGAGCAGACACTGGGAAACCTTTCACCCTACCTGCTACCCGCAACGAACAACTGAGCTGACTCGTGACATGGCTTAGTTTTGTTGATGTAGAAAGGATGCACCTTGTGCTCCTCCTCGAAGTTATGAGAGGTAAGCACATGTCCGGGCTGGTATGAAACTGCTAAATGACCTTGGGCGGGAATGCTGGGTGTGACCACAGCTGGTTCTTATTCTCATAGGACATCATATAAGGTGGCACCGAAGTAAGCGCCCTGATCCCAGAGAGCCTGCAGGTGGACATTACTGGAAATAGGAACAAAATGATCCAGGAGAGGAGAAGAGAGCAGGAAGTCACAGGCTTGAAGGGAGGACCCAGGAGCCATAATGGGATGCGGTTGAGGTCCCAGGGATGGTCAGGATCCCCAACACGTGGGTAGAGACTCTTCAGACCTTTCAAACACTGGACTGTCACATCAAGAGTGAAGACTGACGTGGCCTGGAGCAGAAGGTGGAAGGCAAAAATAGCAGACGAGAGGACTCTGACTGAAGACACGGACAGCCCCTGGAGCTCCAGGGGCAGAAGACAGTCCCAGATTGCCTGCAGCCAGGTCTGCTCAGCCTGGATATCCTGGTCCAGGGTCCAGCATGTGAATCTTTTCCACTTGGCAAGATAGGTGGCTCTGGCAGAGGGCTTTCTGCTACTCAACTAGACCTGCTGGACACGAGTTGCTGAAGCAGAAGAGCAACTAATCCTTGCTAGGCAAGAGAAAGGTGCTCTGCCTAATAACCCCGGGGTGGTAAAAAGGAAGTGAGAGAACATAGGATGGAACTGACATGAGCAAGCATTCAACAACTCTACGTGTCTAGGATACCCACGCATAACAGAATATACATTTCTTCATCCAGAAAACAGCTGTGTTACAGTGACTTAAGTAAATAAGTACCAATAAATAATGGTAGAAAAATAGCAAGTCCCAGTACCAAGCCTTAGTATTTGCTCAGAGATTTTATTTTCTACACTACAGAAAAGTCAAAAGCTGTTACCACATTTGCAGAAGTAACTACAAACGTGGAGCCACTGAACTAACCACAGTGCCTAAAAAAACAATAGCAAACTTGTAGGCCAGATATCTGGGTAGAGTTGTGTACATGGGCTGGGATCCAGCCCTAGAGAAGTAGATAATAAGGGACCTGAATATTGCCTTTTTAGACGTTCTACATAAAGCACAAGCAATGCTGTGCATGACTTCTTGGCTTTTTGCATTTGTTTGAATTCCTAAACACACCCACTAGTTTGCTACATTTACTTATTTTATTGAACTGAGTCTGTCTACATGAGAGGGTAAAGTCAAAGTTACGCAATTCCCTGAAACATGAATCACATA
Organism: Carettochelys insculpta; assembly: GCF_033958435.1. NCBI lineage: Eukaryota > Metazoa > Chordata > Testudines > Carettochelyidae > Carettochelys > Carettochelys insculpta. Next base: position 3,358,613 of record NC_134149.1, on the reverse strand, counting down.
GCTGGAGTTGACATAACTTAGTTCAACTTACTGTGGTGTCCCCGCCGAGGGGGGTTGATGGGAGAAACTCTCTGATTGATTTTCTTTACTCCTCACGGCCCTGTGTAGTACTGGGGTTGATGGGAGGCACAAGAAGTGGTTGATTTAGCAAGTCCCTACTAGACCTGATAAATCAACCCCTGGGAGATGGCTCTCCAGGGCACCTACTATTCGTAAACGTAAACAAACCCTAACATAACTGCCCAAGACTCAGCTGCTGTTTTCTTTATTTCTATCATACCTCTGTGCGATGCACCTTTGTGATAACGAGCCCAATGAAAAGCCCCTTAGTCAATCTGCAAGCCTGGTCTAACGCAGGGCTTGCAAACTGACACTGCTTTTGTGGGGGGGTGGGGGAGGGGGGTGTCTCCTGCCGATTTCAATGCTCACCTTGAAACACTGGGTGAAAAAAGAAATGGTGTCCAGGACTGTCAGGGAAACTTCTGTGGCTGTATTGCCTTCTAGCAAGGCCTGGTGCACAATGTCTGCTTCTGAGGTGCCAGCATCTAGGAGCAGGAAGGAAAGGGATGGATGGAGCCGTACAGGACACACGCACAAAGGAGCTCTGGCTCACACAGGGCTGTGGCGCCAACTCGCCTGTGACCTAAACGCGGCAGCTACTCTCCTGACCCAGAACAGGCAAGGGGACCATCGCTACACCAGGCCAGTGCCCTCTCGCCGCTTCCCTCAGCCCCTCCAGTCAGACACAGCCTGATGCCCCTGTCCCCGCAGCCTCGCCAAGCTGGCTTCCTGGAGCAGAAGTGGGGCAGGGACGCTCCTGTGGGAGAGGTGAAGTTCACCCATGTACAGGAGGGTCAGTCCAGGGCAAACACCATGAGGGACGCAGCACTTCTGTTGGCTCTGCTCGGTCTCTGACACCAGCGCACTGCCCGGCCCTCAACCAAGAAGTGGGATCAAGAGCAGATGAAGAAAATTCCATCTACAACACACTGCTGGGGTGGGGGTGGGGGTTAACAAACCTCTGGGCAGAACGCCTCTGCACACCCCACATTTGAAAGGCTGCAGGGAAGGGAGGATGGGTGCAAATATGCAAAGCCAAGCAGCCTGCAGCCACATCCCAAGTGGCAATGAGCCACTTCTAACCCAGTAAAGTACTGTACCAGCCCGGTCTCGCCACACGTACTGTGATTGAGTGTAAACGAACTTTCCAGGCTGCTCAGGTGCTGCAGGCGGGCCTGCATCAGGCCAGCTCTGCTGCGCAGGGCAGGCATGGTCTGGGACTTCCTGTCAGCGCCAACGTGCCTCGATAACCAGGTGTCCTGAACCCTGGAACGAGAAGCCAAGACGCAGACGGGGTTGGGCCCGTGGCACACCAAGCAGGGAGACCACGTCTGGCCGCACGTCTCGCTCATGCGGATACCACACAGAACTTAAAGCAGCACCTAGGGTGGGCAACAGGAAACGCCCAGACAGCCGGTCCCTGCTGGCCCCCTGGCGTGCTCCTGCTCTGCATCCGCCCTTCGAATAACCCGCTGCAAAGGGGCTGCTTCGCAGCGCCTCGGAGAAGCAGGCCTCAAGCCAGTCTCGTGACCCGAGAGCCACCCCTCGTGTTTCAAACCCTGCACCCTCACACAAGTTGACACCTATGCAACAAACTACCTGGGAAGGGCCAGACTGATGGCTGGGCAGCTGTGCTTTATCTGCGAGAGCCGACGTTACCCTTGGCTGGGCCACAGCAAAAGAGCGTGGAGAGACACGTAGTTTCCCTTTCTGTGCTAAGAGCAGAAGGGAGCCTGTCTCACCCGTCCACCCCCCGGCTGGGGTGATCAGGCTCCCCAGTACCCCCTCAGCCCTTGCTGGACACAAGGGCTCCCTGCTTCATTTGAATGTAGCCCCCAGAGGGGCAGGTGGGGTGGGAGGGAGAACCCGCTAGCAAAGAGCGTACCATACCTGGCTATGTTTCTCTTCCCCACGTATCTGAAGTGGAACAAACAGACTCTAGAAAGAAAAACAGGTAAATGTCAGGAAGGAGACAGGCCTGTTTCACCTTAAACAGCCCACGTCTACAGGCATGGGTCTGGGGGGTCTGTATTCTGACCCTCTCCTCAGCCCCTCTGAACACACCCCTCTCTGCTCCTCCAGACAGAACAGACAGCAAGACTGTGCTGGTATTTCCAGAGCCTTTGACACGATCACCATCTCTCCGGCTATGCAACGGAATGTACTGCGCCAAGGACCCGTGCAGGCCACTGTTAGCTTGTGCTCCTCTGCGTGAGCTTACCACCTGCACGGGCTGATCCGAGATCATTCCTCCTATTGAGCTCTATCAAGCCACTTTTCTACTTGCTGAGGAGCAGCACGCACCACATATGGTGCATGGGGGCTGGCTTCATTTTACCTGCATATGTTCTATACCAGGGTTAGCAACCTCTCCAAGGAGGAGGGCCAAAATTTGACTTTTTGACCTCTATGCACGGTCCAAGTGCCATTGATACTTTTTAAAGTCACCAATGGTCCTACTTACAGCAGCTTCATCAGGAAACAAAGAGGCAGAGCTTTACCAGTTAGGTGGTGGTTGGTAGCATTAGCTGCTCTTTTGTTAATCCACAGGCCTTGTGGCTTTGAGCAAGCTCCTGTTGCCTGGGGGAGGTGAGTGGGGCTGAGCTCCTGACTCATGTGCTGATGACGATCGGCTCCTGTGTCACTCTTGGTACGTGTGCTGGGGGTTGTTGACCCCTGTTCTATAACAACGTATCACACCTAGTTCGAAGCACAGACACAACCTCCTGCTACTCACTCCAGAAGTACGAGGACATTGATCAGCTCCTGGGAGGATATTTTGTTCCAGTAGGTGTGAAGCGTGTCTGGAAAGGAAACAAACGGGCTCAGCACGCACAACGCACAGGCGAGGTTGCCACAGGGCTCTTTACAGGCTGAACCAGCCTGTGACCGGCGGCCCGTGGAACGTGAGTTTTGCAGCCACACAAGCGTATGTCCTTGCAACACTGGCCAGAGCTCCCCACAGGCCTGTGCCCACAGCAGCCTGCTCAGTGCAACAGTGCCACAGGAGGCATGCTCCATGCCGCAAAGGCCAACAGCCCCCAGCTGCCTTGCTCCTGCGTTGGGGTCAGACGCTCCCCTGTCCCGCAGACAGGGGGTTGAAAATGATGCTCTAAGACCCGGAGCAAGGGCAGGCTCAGGTTCCCTTCTGATGGACGTGGTGCCTGTGGGCTTGCCCTTGTCCCTGAGACGGGATCTCTGCCTATTTGGGCCCCTCCTCTCCCTGCTTAATTTAGCAGTGTGGGAGAGACCGGGGTGTGCAGCTCCGTGCGGCCCCGGCTGGCTGTGCGACACAGCTGGACATGGCAAGGCAGGAGGAATGCACTTACCGCACGTTTCTGGCAACGCGAGGGCCAACCAATGAGCACTGAGGGCACACAACTGGAACCCCATTCTCTGCGATGCCTCAACTCACCCAGTGCAATACACAGAGACCACTTGGCCGGGCAGCATTCCCAGACCTTGGGCCCATGCAAACAGGCAGCCATGCAAACTCTCCAGGGGATGCTCCCTTCTGCCTGTCGAGTGAGGAAGTGTATGCCTGCTCCTGCTGGCCCTGCATTGCTCTGGTATTGGGGGAGATCCCCTGGCTTTATGGCTGCTACACACCATGGCCTAAGGGATTGGGACCAGCCCCGTCTCCCTTAGCACGCAGGACGGTAAACACCACAAACCTTCAGAGACCATTTTAATGACATAGAGGTAACACATGAGGAGATTCCTGATCTCATACTGGTCCAGTCTACTGTGGTGGGACACGTTACTCCTGGTGGAACTTCTCCGGCTCTGACAACCAGAAAAAGGCGTGTTAGAAAACCACCCCGAAGCACAGCAAGCCAGCCCCTGCTTCTAATGCAGACTTGGCTGCCCCTGCCCTGAGGCTGCTTCCCCCTGCGGGCTAGCTGGGGGCTCAGGTGAACCTACGGCTGCAATCCACCTGCGAGGGATGGGATCTTCTCCCACGTCCCAAGCCACCATCAGAATGGGCAGGAACTGACACTGGCTGGGGCCTCAGCTCATGGAAGGGGAACAACTGAATGATTTCCCCCCCAGAGTGAGTGCAGAATAGAAATGCATACACCCTCTCGGACCTGCCAAGCCTGGCTGAAGCCCCACACGGGCTGAGATTTCTTCACAGATGTTTTTAATCTATTATTTTTTCTGGAGCAAGCTACAGGCACGAGTCACTGCACAGCACGGAACGTGCTTCTCGCTATTCGTATGTGCCAAACAACCTAATCAATCCACATGCCGCTCAGGGCTGGAACACAGGAGGTGCATGAGGCAGCAGAGATTTCAATGCACCGCATCTGCCAGGCAGCTCTAAACAGGCTGGTGCAGTAATACCGAGTCCTGGCGCACCACAGCTCTGAACTGAGAACCATTTTGAGAGTACTGGGAAAAACAAACCTTCTACTGCTTGGAAGAGGATTCCTCACTAACAAGGGTCCCTAACACCAGCCCTACTTGCTGCCAAGTACTGCTGGATATTCTCTCCAATGGGGCACATGCTTAGCACCTGGCTGACTAGGAATGGTGCGGTGCCCAGGTTCTTAGCAGAATGGGGGCTTAGGGCTCAAGGCGGGGATGCTGGTCCTTCACCAGGCCCCACCCTCCCACTGAGATGTTTTGTAGACGCCCTTCGGAGCGTGCATGGGCAGGACTGGTGACGGCACCGAGACCTCACTCCTGTTGCTGGTTTGGTTCAAGTGGCCCACACTGTCCCAGTTACACATGCAAAATGCCAGCGGTCAGGGCACAGCTGGGGCCAATCCCCTGTCTGCAGGTAACATGGGCCCAAAGCAGGGCAGCCATGCTCTTAAAATTTGGGGCTGGTTTCTTCGTTGGATCATTCGACCAACGTTATTTCCTGCAGGTCAAGATGGTGGCTGTATACTAAATGGAGCTGCTTGCCCTATAGCTGTGTCCTCTCAGTGTCTTCTCCCCTTCAGGCAATCATCACTGGCAGGTAAATGCCACAGCGCTCTGCTTTCAGTCCACACGCAGAACTCACCACGTCTTGGTCAAATGCGCACTCACCAAGGGAAGTCAATGGGGAGGTGAGTGCATGTGTGTGTGTCAGTCACAGCCTATGCGCAGACCGGCTGTAGAAACATTCCCAATGACTGTGGTGTTCAACATGCTAGCCACCAGCCACATGTGGCTATTTGGCCAGTTGAGTGTGGATAGTTGGCCTGAACAATAAATACATTTTTACAATAATGTGACTAGCTTGTCATAGCAGTAGTCACTACAAGCTGAACCTCTCTCGTCTGGCACCTTCAGGACCACACTGGTGCTGGATGAGAGAATTTGTCAAACCACAGGCGGTCAATATTGTCTAGCAGCATTACCAACACTTCCACTCTTACTGGGCTCTTAGAAGGCATTTGGGGTAAATTACAGCTAAACAACACCACGGAACACTGAGAGCCAGGACTGGTGGCTGGAAAAGAGAAGTTACTCACCTGTAGTAACGATGGTTCTTCGAGATGTGTCCCCGTGGGTGCTCCACAATAGGTGTCGGGCTTGCCCGGCGCCGCAGATCGGAAATCCTCCAGCAGTTTCTCCTGGATTGCGCATGCGCCGCTCCCCCGCGCGCCCCCAGCCACGTGCGCGATCCGGTCCCCACCAGTTCCTTGACGAACCGTCTCGCATGCTCCTGAAAATCACTAGACAGAGATCCGAAGCCGGGAGGATGGGTGGGTGGTGGAGCACCCACGAGGACACATCTCGAAGAACCATCGTTACTACAGGTGAGTAACTTCTTTCTTCTTCGACTGGTCCCCGTGGGTGCTCCACAATAGGTGACTACCCAGCAGTAACCCAAGTAAGGAGGTGGGTAATCGGTTTATGTGCAGCTTGCCCCCGAGAGGACTGCTGTCGACAGATGCGCATCCTCGTCGAATACCCGAGGCAGGGCATAATGCTCGGCGAAGGTGTCATAGGACGACCAGGTCGCCGCTCTACAGATGTCTTTTAACGCGATGCCCTTGAAGAAGGCTGTTGACGTCGCCACCGCCCTGGTGGAGTGAGCCCTGGGCGGGGCCAGCAAAGGAGTCTTTTGAAGCTCATAGCACATTTTTATACAGGACACAATGTGCTTTGAGATTCTCTGTGAAGAGAGACCTTCTCCTTTGACCTGGGAGCGAGAGAGACTAGAAGCGTGTCCGTTTTCCGGAAGGACTTAGTTCTGTCTATGTAGAAGGCCAACGCACTCCTCACATCCAGGAGATGCAGGCGTGCCTCCTTGCTGGAGCTGTGAGGCTTCGGGGAAAACGAGGGTAAAACTATTGGTTCGTTAAGATGGAACTCCAAAGAAACTTTTGGAACAAAGGCTGGGTGCAGCCTTAAGGTTACCGCCTCCTTTGAGAATACTGTGCAGGGCGGCGTTGGCATCACTGCTGCGAGCTCACTCACCCTGCGGGCTGACGTAATTGCAAGGAGGAAGGTTGTTTTCATCGTAAGGAGATGTAGGGGAACTGTGGCTAATGGTTCGAAAGGTGGACCCGATAGTGTGCTGAGCACCAAGTCCAAATTCCACAATGGTGGAAGCGGTTTTCAAGGAGGGTACAGGTTTACCAGCCCCTTCAAGAACCTTGTAATGATAGGATGGGCGAATACAGTGGGCCCTTCCTCTGTATGCTGAAAGGCTGATATAGCGGCGAGGTGGACCTTTAGCGAGGATAGAGAAAGCCCGCCTCTTTTGAGGTCCCATAAGCATTCTAGTATTACAGGTATAGGAACGTCAAGGGGAGCTAACTGCTTGGAGGAACACCGGGCTGTAAATCGAGTCCATTTCTGCTTGTAAGTCCTCCTGGTGGAGGCCCTTCGGCTACATTCCAGGACTTGTTGTACTCCCTCCATACATATGCTCTCTAAGGAGCTGGGCCATGGATTAGCCATGCTTGTAGACGCAGACCCTGAGGGTGTGGGTGCACTATGGACCCCTGAGCCTGCGTGAGTAAGTCCAGCGCCACCGGTAGAGGAAGTGGTGGGCGGTCCGACATGCGCAGAAGCAAGGGAAGCCATTGCTGCCGATCCCAAGTTGGGACTATGAGTATCATGCGAGCTCTCTCCCTTCTGGCTTTCTGCAGAACCTTGTGGATAAGCGCTGTGGGGGGAAACACGTAAAGTAGGGGGCCCCTCCATGAAATCATGAATGTGTCCCCCAGGGACCCCCGCCCCACTCCTGCCCTGGAACAGTACAGGGGACACTTCTTGTTGTACTGGGTGGCAAACAGATCGATCTGGGGAAACCCCCACATACGAAAAAATGCGCCGTAGCAGATCAGCATGGATCTGCCATTCGTGCGTGAGTGCGGAGCACCTGCTCAGCTGATCTGCCTTCACGTTGTGAGCGCCCAGCAAATACTTTCAACGTTATGTTGTTGGCGATGCACCAGTTCCACAATCGGACTGCTTCCGCACATAGGGCACAGGATCGTGCTCCTCCTTGTCGATTGATGTAAAACATAGTGAAGGTATTGGCGGTATTGATCCCGACTACTTTGCCATGTAGGTAATCTCGAAAATGTTTGCAGGCGTTGAACACTGCCCTGAGCTCCAGTATGTTTATGTGCAGTGTCTGTTCCGCAGGGGACCATAGCCCTTGCGTCACCTTGTCGCCGATGTGCGCTCCCCATCCTATGTGGGAGGTGTCGGTAGTAAGAAAAATAGAAATTCGTGGTTGGTGAAAGGGCACCCCACTAGCAGATTCTTGGGGTTTTCCCACCACGCCAGGGATCTGCGCACCTCTGTCGTGGGCGACACCACCCTGTGGACAGTTTGGGATGCCAGTTTGTAAACGCTCGCCAGCCAATGCTGCAGGCTTCGCATGTGTAACCTGGCGTTCTGTACCACAAACGTCGCTGCCGCCATGTGGCCCAGCAGCTGTAGGCACGTTAAGACCGGCACGTGGGGCTGTATGTGATGACTTGCACCAGTGAACTGATGGCACGGAAGCCGACGTCGCGTAGGTACACCCTTGCTGTGATAGAGTTTACGCGTGCCCCTATGAACTCTATATCTTGTGTGGGTTAGGTCTTTGACTTTGCGAGGTTGATAACTAGGCCCAGCAAAGAAACGTGTCCGCTGACACACGTATCATGCGTAGGACCTCTGCCTTCGAGGCCTCTTTCAGCAGGCAGTCGTCCAGATATGGGAAAATAAACACCCCCTGTCTGTGCAGGTAGGCTGACACCACTGCCAGGGTTTTGGTAAAGACTCTGGGGGCCGAGGAGAGGCCGAATGGAAGAACCCTGTACTGGAAGTGCTCCTTGCCGACCGTGAAGCAGAGGAAGCGTCTGTGTGCCAGGTGGATTGTTATATGAAAGTAAGCATCTTGTAAGCCGAGGGCTGCAAACCAGTCTCCATCGTCCAGTGCCGTGAGTATCAAGGCAACTGTGATCATCTGAAAATGTTGCTTGCGCAAGTAACAGTTGAGGCCCCGAAAATCTAATATGGGCCTCCAGCCTCCTGTTTTCTTCTCTGTTAGGAAGTAGCAGGTGGTCCACCTCCTGCTTGAGCCTTGCCTCATGGGCAGCGTCCCTGAGGTGAGGCCTGGCGGGAGGCTTCGTCGGTGGGAGCGACTGGAAGGGGATCGTGTAACCCATGGCTATGATCTCCAGCACCCTGGCGCCCTTGGTCGTAGCCCCGTTGATATGGAGCACGCTGTGGTTGGTAAGCGTAGCGTCTTTGCTGAGGATAAAATTTTTTTTCCCCCTGTATGGGGGAGTATAAATGCCCAAGGTTCTAAGTGTAGCTCTCGAGTCCTTACTGGAGTGGAGGACTGAGTCAGTTGAGTCTGCAAACAGGTTTGTGTATCAAAGGGAAGATCCACGATCTTTGCCTGTAGGTCCCTAGGGATACCAGACGTCTGGAGCCAGGATTCTCTACGCATGACCACTGCTGTAGCCGTTGACCGTGCCGCCGTGTCCGCCACATCCAGGGCAATCTGGGCTCCCGTCCGCAATGCTGCGTAGCCCTCTTGAACAATCGCCTTTAACACCGGCTTTTTGTCTTCCGGAAGTGAATCCATGAGGGGAGTAAGTCTGGAGTAATTATCAAAATTATGGTTTGCTAGGTGTGCCGCATAATTTGCCATTCTCAATAGCAGGGTAGAAGAGGCGTATACCTTCCTGCCAAACAGCTCTAGCTTCTTAGCATCTTTGTCCAATCCCCCCGATTTGTACTGAGAAGCCTTCGACCTCTGCTGGGACGATTCGACCACCAAAGAATTTGGTTGTGGGTGACTAAAGAGGAACTCCATGCTCTTTGCTGGGACGAAGTACTTCTTATCCGCTCTCTTGTTCGTAGGCAGGATAGAGGCCAGAGTCTGCCATATGGTAGGGGCTGACTCCATAATGGGTTCGTCCAGCGGAATAGCAATTTTGGATGAAGCCGGGGGTCTCAAGTTTTTCAGGAGTTTGTGATGTTTCTCCTGCACCTCTGCCGTTTGAATGTCTTGCGTGAAAGCCACCCTTTTAAATAGCTCCTGAAATTGTTTAAGTTCATCCGGGGGGGGGAGACATCCCTGGGGGCCATGGCCTCATCTGGGGAGGATGAGGAGGAACCACTGGGGTAAACCTCCCTCGAACCCTCAGGCTCCTGCGGTCGATGATACACTTGCTCCCTGGAGGATTGTGAAGGAAGATATCGGGGTTCTAAAACTAACTCCCTTTGAGACAGCTGTGTTTCCGTCCCCGATCGAGAGTGTCCACGGGGGTATTGAGCGGCCGGGGGGGGACCTGCCCCTGGATGTAGGCCTGCGGTGTCTGTGTCCGGCATGATGAGGACGACCATAGCAGCATGGGCAAGGGTCTGGGGATGGAGACCTGGACCACCCACGGAGTGTGTACCCCCGATGTCTGGGAGAGCGAGACCTCCATGACGACACAGATAGAGATGAAACTGGCTTGTGACAGTACTCCAGGGGATCCACTCCCAGAAATGGTGAAGGTGGCCCAAGCCATGGTGACATTGGTTGGAGGAACGGTGGAGGTGGTTCTGGATAAGCCGGTGGAGACACAGGCCTTCGGTGCGGCGTGTGTAACACAGGGGAAGGGCTTGGTGCTAACAGCAGCGCAGCCCTGTCTGGAGATGGGCTGCGGTGCCAGGTTCTTGATTTTGCCTTACCCCTCCCCTCCCGTGCCGGGGATCTCAGCCCCGCTGTCGGTGCCGCGCTCGGCACAAATCAGCTGTGGTGCCGTGTGGGTAGCTTCCTCCGGCACCTGCAGGCTCTGTGCCTGGTGCCCCTGCACCGTTGGTGCCGCCTGGGGCAGTGCCGCCAGGTCCGGCATTTGCCTCGCTGATGCTCTGGGCACCGCGCATGCCGGCTGTTGTGTAACTGGAGGTGCAGCCTCTGCCATGTGCGCTGCCGCGTTGCCACTTGCCTGAGTATGCAGCTGGGGGCTGTGTGCGCCGCTCGTCCTGCTCGCTGAACCCGCCAGCAAGGATCGAGCCAGGGAGAGTTTCCTCCGTTTCTGCACTGAGGGGGTCAGAGAAAACTGCCCTCCTCTTATGCAACCCAGAGGGCCCTTCTGGGTGAGGCTTCTCCGGCAAGTCCAGCTGGAGAGCCTTATTGAACAAGAGCATTTTAAGCCTCATCTCTCTGTCCTTCCTGGCCCTGGCTGTGAGCTTAGCACAGTGAGAACACTTCTGGGTAACGTGTGATTCCCCCAGGCAGCGGATGCATTCGCTATGCCCATCAGAGGCCGGCATAGTGTCACGGCATGACTCACGCTTTTTAAAACCTGAAGAGGCCATTGCGGTGAGTCCTTCACTGTTAATAGGGTACTTAGCACTTAATCCGTGCCTTTCCACCCCAAATAGCGATCACCGGCCTGCGGGGCAGTGGGCGGCCTAAATGGCCTTCACGTCCGCTCTTCTCTTCTCCACTCCTCTTTTTTTTTTTTTTTTTTTTTGCTCATATTCTCTTTGTCTTTGCTTTCTCCCTCTCTTTTTTTTTTAGTAACCAAAAACAACAAATTACACATAGAAAACAACTATCTAATCTGACTCTGGCCTTAGCCTGAGCGGATTCCGTCTGCAGCCGATGGCGGTTGAGAAGGAACTGGCGGGGACTGGATCGCGCACGTGGCCAGGGGTGTGTGGGGGAGCGGCGTGCGCCAGCACATGCACGACCCAGGAGAAACTGCTGGAGGATTTCCAATCTGCAGCGCCAGGCGAGCCCAACACCTATTGTGGAGCATCCACGGGGAGCACTCGAAGAACAAACTTTATGGGACCACAGGAAACTTGGCCACACCCATGACAAGTGGTCCTCCAGCTAACTAAAATCATGCCGGATTATGGATGTTGCCAGACAAGAGTACCAGACAAGAGAGGTTCAACCTGTATAGCTAACTGGTTAAACACCATGGCCCTCTGAATTCTGACTTCGACCTTTTATAAATAATTCAGAGTACTGAGATTAATACATCAAGGCACAAGTAGTCTCCTTCATCTGACCTCTGCTACAAAACACAAGGATTGTTGTCTGTTTGCTTTACAACTGGCTTGCCAGGGAGCAATCAACATGATGGATTGTTTTTTGTCAACAGCCCAAGTATGCTATTGCTTGCTGTCATCCTGCATGCATTACATTTTCCACGGTGCTGCACTGATCCGGAGAACCCACTGCCCCTTCAGAGTTCAGAGATCCTTTTGAGTCCTCTCTTTTGATAGCATGGCCGTTCAGAAGTGCCGTGCCATAGCCTAGGGAAAAGAAGAAACCCACAAAGGCACAGTTAGAGCCTACATAGCACTGGGTAGGGACTTCAGGGAGGATTCCTGAAGAAATGGCTGCAACTTGCAGGGAATGAATGCATGTATGTGCATTCCACTGAAGCAATGAACCGAGAGGCTCAGACAGTGTCTGGATCGGGACATACAGAGCTTCCAGAGGCTCTTTAACAGAATAGGAGTGTCATGTTCTGAGCCAGATTCTCTTCCACTTACTCACACAAGTAACACTTTCTACTGTGCCTTTTGACAAATGATTTGATAACTGATACATCATTTGTTGAATATTCACAATGCATCTGGGCCATTGGCCTTTCCACTGATTTTACTTGGGGGAAGGGACACCCGAACGTGGCAGATCACCTGTCTCCCATGCCTAATTAGGGAAATCGATTCTTTTAATATGTCTCGTGGCTTCCCCCCAAGAACAAAGCTCGCTATAAACACTTTTAAAAAGCAATAATCACCCCTCGGAATAATCTCCTGGGTTGCAATACTGATGCTTGCAGGTATGTCTACACTACAACACAGGACACGATCATGACCCCGAGAGCCACCTCTGCACTAGCTGTACTCTAGCTTGCACAGCTGAAAAGGGCAGTGAAGCTGTGACAATCCCTCTGGCCTTCAGGGAGGGTAGCACAAGCCCCCTGGGACCCTCAGGATATGTTCACATTGCCTGCTGTGCTGAAGCTTGTGCCACCGGATCGTTACTGCTCCTTTCAGCTGTGCTAACTAGATGGAATTTTGGGTGGGTGCGTGTCCATGAGCTGCACTCACAGCTTCCACAGCAGTAAGGACAGACCCCTGCTCCATCGGAGGGTGGCATTTGCTATCATGAACTTTGCTTCTGATTTGAACAGAGGTGCGCAGTTGAAGCATGGCCAAATACAGCCCTTGGTAAGCTTAAGAACCTGAAGTCCCTCCCACAGGGTGACCATGCAATTGTGCTGGGCAAGGAATGACACAAAATTCTGCTACTTTTAATCATTTGAAGCTCTGTCCCCCATCTGCTGTATTGTTCTCCTGTCCCCTTTCTTTTGCTGTGCATTTGGAACCATTTAAGGAAAGTGCTGTTTGGTTCTACCAGCTGCTTGCAGTTTGCACTTTAATTACACTTTAAACAGCTCATTTACCTGTTTCTTTTTCCACAATCAGACTCGAACTGTTTGAAGGGGATGTAAAATGACACAAAAACTCGTCTCTGGACGCCTGCAAAACAGCAGGAGATGTGTGAGCGGGAAAAGAGCTGTCAAAGCATCATAAGGACTACCAACTAGACTGGCTTTGCAAATTTGGGATAAAAAAATATCTAGCATGACTTACGGAAAAAAAACCTCTCCTTGCCTACTCAGGCCAAGAGGAGGACGAACACACTAGCAGAACTGTTCAAAGAACAGTAAATCATTTTACAAAAAGTTGTGTCAATCTTTTCTCTCCAGTTTTCTCCAAGACTTCTGTTGAAAAGTTGACTGGCTCCAAAGCATTGATATTTTACTTGCCAGCCCAAAAAAATCACTTGCCCTGAATAAATGGGCAAGGCCAATTTGCAAAGCTGAGCTCGATCCAGGCCAAACTCAGATCTGAAAATACAACTTCAACTGCAAAGCCATGTGTGTGAGAGAACAGGACTTGGTGTGACATCAACACACACTAATGGGCTCTCTTTCCTCAGATGACAGCCCTTACGTAGGCTAAAGCTGAAAAGAATGCGTGATAGACCGCAAAGGAAAGGGCAAAGCAATCTCCCCCTAGCAGTGCCGAGAGCTATGCCTCAGAGTAAACCGGAACGTGAAATGAGTGAAACAAGTGAGATCAAACTGGGCTATGGAAAACAGAACACTTGTGTTTGTCCATAAAAGCACAACCAGGCAGACGGCTGGCAGCATGCACTAATGAACTGTGGGTAGGGCCACAGCTGGCCCCGTGGGGCCCAGCCGGCGGGCAAGTCCAATGCAGCACGCTGCCAGTGCCACCTGGCTGGTGGGCAGGACACACACTGCTCCCTGCCATGTGGGTCTGGCCAGTGGGCGGTGGATGCTATAGTTAATTGAAGTGCAGGGCCTTGAAGGTGCAGGGCTCAGGGCAACCGCCTTGCTCGAAGGCTGGGCCTGGGTAAGGTGACAGAGCTAAGAGCACAGGGGGCTGGTCCCTGTGGGAAGAGCAGGCCTGTTGCTCTTGTTTCAGAGCAAGTGAGCCCAGCCGAGCCAGTTCTGGGAGCAGGGCTACCATAGGACTAGCCTGGCCTGCTGCAGGGCAAGAGGAGGAAGAGGATCCACAAGGGAAAGGCGCTCACTTGGGTGGTGGGTCCCTGGAGCAAGAGATCAGAAGCCTGAGAAGGGACCTCCGGGGCCAGTGTTCCCAAGGGAGAGAGAGGTGGCGAGAGCAGAGAAGTGGCTGTGGGAAGGGAAGTTGGTTAGGACAGGGGGGCTGAGAGAACAGGATGTCCAGAGGCCCGGGAGGGGGCGGCTGCGAAGCACTAGGACAAAGGACGAACTGAGGGGCTCTGTGGGTGGTGGTGCGCCTGTGTTTGGACTAACAGACTGCGTTCTAGGTGGCTGGGTCTGGCAGCAAGTGCTTGTTAAGCTAGGGAGATGTGCAGCTCTGTCACGTACGGCAGAGAAGGGCAGCACCTCGATCGGACCCTGAACAAGGCAGAGCGAGGGGGCTCTTTGGTGCCGGTGAAGAGGGAGAGATGGGGCACCCGGATGGCCCCTCTTCATTCCAGCTACAAGTCCGGATGAAGAGAACTGCTAATTCCCGGCCGGCGCAGAGCTACTCACAGAATTGGACAGGGTGGTGCAGGAGTAGAGGGCGTCCCACCCAGCCAGCCGCTGGATATTCTCCAGGAGCAGCCCCACCAGCGGCAGATACAGCTGGGAGATTTTCGCCTGCTGGTTCTGAAAGAGAGTCAGTGACGCACACTGCGAGGGCCTGTGGTAACTGTACGGTCACTGGGAAGGGGCAGCTGTCCCCTCCGTTAAGGAAGCATGTGGCAGAATAAGCAATCGAACCCAGTCCTCCTGCGTCTTTGGCTGTGCCCTAAACGCAAGGCCCACGCCAGTTCTAAACAAGTGGACTGAGCGCCCAGCAAGTGCCACTGGCTGCACACAGGGGCAGGGGGCTGACAGCCTCCCAGGCCTGGGCAAGGGCCCAGGGACGGACAGCTCCATGCTCCCAGAAGGGGCGGGGCCTCAGGTGTAAGGGGCGGGGCTGGGACACCCAGCCTGCAGTGCCACCCAGACCACAGTGCACTATCCGCCTCCCCCCAGTGCTGCCTGGAGCTCACCAGCAGCAATTTAAAGCACCCAGGGCTCCAGGTGCCACTTCTGCCACAGCAGCAGCAGTGGTGGCTGGGAGCCCCAAGCCCGCTTGAATTAACAAGCCCTCTGCCCTCCCCGCCCACGCGTCAGCAGTGGAGCCCCTGAACTTCTCAATGATGAGCCCTGCTCACTGCTCTAGCCAAGAAAGAGTTAGCACCTAGCTCCACCACCCTCTTTAATACATTTATTTGCACAAGCCCCACCCCAAACTGGTCATAAATGATATCCCTCTTTGATAGCCGTGCTAAGTGACATGCCCATCACCACACAGGAAGCATGTGGCAGTGTTAGCAATTGAACCCCGCCCTCCTGCCTCTCCAGCTGCACCCTAAACACAAGGGCCCCCCCACTGCTTTTAAATGATTGGCCAGATTTGCAAGAGCACCGAGACCCCAGCAACTGTCACTGACTTCTACATTTAGCCATTTGGAATGGAGATCCATCAACTACATGAAAAAACTCGCCCAGATCCAGACAGACATCATCTTTCTCTCCAAATGCAAGAAAACGGACATTGTACCCAAGGGACAGAGTGAAAAACCCATTACAATCAACATAGTACACTGACTACAGTGAACACGCTCTCCAAGAAACTGAGGAACCACTTGATCAAAATCCTTTACAATAAACAAAAGATGGTCAAAAATGAACTCTCTGAACTTGAAATTATCATCAACAAACAGGCATCCATGCAAGACCCCACAGTACGAGGCTTTACCAGTGCCAGACAACACACACTTCCTCTCTCTACAAAAAAGAAAAGAGAATAAATTTTCTTCATTAATTCATTCCTCAGGATACTTCAAACACAATAACAGTAGCTCGACCAAGAACATTGCTAACCTTTCAAACTACCAACTCAGCCCCGCAGAGGAGTCTCTCTTATCCCGGGGTCCTTCCTTCTGCCCTACCTCCTCCACGAATTTAATACAATTCTGTGGTGACCTGGAAGCCTTCTTTCGCCACCTCCGTCTAAAGGAATTTTTCCAGCACACCTATGAACAACAGTCTGACTCTTTCGACCCCCCCTACTAACAACAAAAGAAGAACAACTCTATGTGGACTCCCCCTGAGGGTGGTAGTGAAAGTCCGGACTTCTATGTACAGTGCTTCCGCAACCGTGCTCAGGCTGACATTATACACAAACAATGCCAAATGAAACACAATCTCAACTATGCTGAACGCCATGCTGTCCAGAGTCTAAAAAAAAATAACCCAGACATCATAATCAAACCAGCTAATGAAGGGGGTGCTGTTGTCATCCTGAATAAGTCCGACTATGAACAGGAGGCAGCCAGACAACTCTCCAACACATTTTACAGACCTCTCTCCGCTGATCCCACTTTGGAATTCCAAAGGAAATTACAACTACTACTGAAGGAACTCCCTGCTGCTACTCAGGACCTCATCCGCTCAGACACACCATCTGAGCCGCAGCCTGGACTATTCTATTTACTTCCCAAAATCCACAAACCTGGAAGCCCTGGACGCCCTATCATTTCAGGTACTGGCACCCTTACTACTGGACTATCCAGTTACGTGGACTCCCTCTTCAAACCCTATGCCATCAACGCTCCCAGCTATATCCGAGATACCACCGACTTCCTGAGGAAATTACAAAACATCGGAATAGTTCCTGATAACGCCATCCTTGCCACAATGGATGTAGAGGCCCTGTACACTAATATTCCACATAAAGACAGATTACAAGCAATCAGGAACACCATCCCTGATGCCACCACAGCCAATCTGGTGTCTGACCTCTGTGACTTTGTTCTCACACACAATCATTTCCATTTTGGGGACAATTTATACCTCCAGATTAGTGGAACTGCTATGGGCACCCGCATGGCCCCACAATATGCTAATATATTTATGGCTGACCTGGAACAACGATTCCTCAGCTCTCGTCCCCTATTACCACTCCTCTACTTAAAATACATTGATGACATCTTTATGATTTGGACCCATGGTACAGAGGCTCTAGAAGAATTCCACAGGGACTTTAACAATTTACACCCCACCATCAACTTATGCCTCGATTACAACATGCAAGAGATACATTTCCTGGACACTACAGTACTAATCAAGGATGGCCTGATCAGTACCACACTGTACCGAAAACCTACTGATCGCTATACTTATCTACACCCTTCTAGTTTCCATCCTGCACACGTGACTAAATCCATTGTTTCCAGTCAAGCTCTTAGGTACAATCGCATTTGCTCTGATCCAACTAACAGAGACCAAAAACTACAAGAACTTTACCAAATATTCATAAACCTGAATTACCCACCAGGAGAAGTAAAAAAAAAAAAATCGACAGGGCCAGACGAATACCCAGAGACCAGCTACTCCAAGATCGGCCCAAAAAAGCCAAGAACAGAACACCACTGGTCATCACCTACAGCCCCCAACTCAGACCACTGCAACAAATTATTAAAGACCTACAACCTATCCTTAATCAGGATACTACACTCCAGAAGGCCCTGGGTGACATGCCTGTTCTCTCCTGCAGACAACCTCCCAACCTCATGAGGATCCTCACTAACAGCCACAGTCTATACCCCAGGAACACCAGTCCTGGAACCTTTCCTTGCAACAAAGCCCGCTGCCAGCTTTGTCCACATATCTTCTCTGGAAATACCATCACTGGACCTAACCAGGTTACTCACAGAATCACGGGCACTTTCTCATGCTCCTCTACTAACATCATATATGCCATTATGTGCCAACAATGCCCAGATGCTTTGTATATTGGACAGACTTCTAACTCCCTTAGACAAAGGGTCAATGGGCACAAAACAGACATCAAAACACTCCAGATCCACAAACCAGTTAGTCAACATTTTAGTGGAATGGGGCATTCTATTAATGACCTAAAGGTATGTGTGTTACTGAAGAGGAATTACCGCACCGTTCTGGAAAGGGAAGCAGCCGAGCTGGCTTTTATATTCAAATTCGGCACATTAACACACGGTTTAAATCATGATGGGAACTTCCTGAGTCACTATAGGGGCTCGTCTGCTTACTTGGCTCAATCTAATTCTTGACCTCCCCCCCGCCCCCCCGACTCCTCCACTCTCTGATTTGCTCACCTTGATTATCTTTTTCTGATTTGTCCTCCTTGCTTACTGTTTTTGGTTCTCTGTGTCTTAAATATCGGGTCTGTTCTGGTCTGGCTATGGTCTGAAGAAGTGGATCTGTCCCACGAAAGCTCGCCTAATAAACTATTTTGCTAGTCTTTAAAGTGCTACTTGACTGCTTTTTGTTTTGACTTCCTGAGTTGTAGCTTTGTTCTCTTATCCACTACGTACTGAGCAGGGCCCAGGAGCTGTCCTCATTCTCAGTAATTATTACAGCATGGTGCACCAGCCACTAAGCATAGCAGCTAAGAGTGTCTAAGCTACAGAAGCCGGCAGAGATCAGCGAGAAGCAAAAAACCTGCTACTGAGTGCCTCCTGCCTCATTCTCTGTGAAAGGGAGAGGAGTTACCCTGGCAGAAACCCTGCAGCTCAGAAATCACCAGCAGAAAAAGTCACAGGGAAGCAGAGGCTCCGTCTTTATCAATACCTTGCCCTAAAACCAGTGCAGGAAAGAAGGCCCCACAAACACACCGTGGGCATTTCAAGCCAACCGTCACCCAAACTCTTTTAACCTTCCTGTGATATTGACTAGCTAGAAAAACATC
This sequence comes from Carettochelys insculpta, assembly GCF_033958435.1. Lineage (NCBI taxonomy): Eukaryota > Metazoa > Chordata > Testudines > Carettochelyidae > Carettochelys > Carettochelys insculpta. Next base: position 3,339,794 of record NC_134149.1, on the reverse strand, counting down.
CCGGGTATTAAAGATTGGTTCTCTCTCCAGACTACAGCATAGTCTAGTCCAGGAAATCACATGTTTATGTAGTCAATGGGTTAATCATATGCTTAAGTTGCCTGTTGGATAAGCATCTTATCACCTTAATGCTTGATGTGGCTAACCCCAATGGACGTGACTAAGGGAAGATTAAGCAATTGCCATCTTGAATTTTTACCACAGCACATTGAAGCTCCTGTCAATCATTCATAACAGGTCTTTAAAAAGAAACGACAGACCAACGAACTGTGCAAAACCAGAAGTTTGTTGTGTGTCTTTGCATCAAATCTAGACACATACAGAACTGTCAAAAAAAGTCGTGCCTTACCTTGTGCTGATATCTATTGTCAAATGCATGCTTTATTAAAAGATTCTTTAGGATGGAGATGGCTGTAAATCGCACGTCATAATTGTCCTGCAGAGCAAGAGCTGTTTCTCTCAGCAGCAGCCCCACCAAGAAGTGATTCCTGCAATACTCATCTGTTAAACTGTATTCAAGATTTACATCTGCAACAAAAAGCAAAACACTGAGCAGTCCTCGCAGTATTTTCATTTAGGGAACATAAACACGGTGAAATTGTAATGCAGATACCACTCCCTTTGTAAATGCGTCAGGGTGCTTTGGTGACTGTGGACAACCCTGTATCTCTTGTACCCATTCAACGCAGTCACTTTCTGATTAGAATCACAGAACTGGAAAGGACCTCAAGAGGTCATCAAGTCCTGTCCCCTGCCCTCACTACAGGACCAAACCCTCTCTACAGCACCCCTGACAAGTGCTTGTCTAACCTGCTCTAAAGTATCTCTAATGATGGAGATCCCACAACCTCCCTAGTGCTCAATCACCCTGACGTGGGAAGTTTTTCATCATGCCTAACCTAAACCTCCCCTGCTGCAAGGGTTATAATCAGGGTTTCCTGTAAGCGAAGCACTTGGGCGGCCCCCCAGGAGAGACTAAGGTGCTGCGCAACTGATTGCTAGAGTGTGCAGATCTGGCAGCTTGAGTTTCTTTGGTGGTGCACATCAGTCGATGCCTTGGTGCGTGTAACAAAATTTATTCCACCCACAGATGGAAAAAAATTAGAGCAAACCCTGGTTATAATACCCCAGAATCCTGGTACGCAGGAAAGAGCTTCTTGCAAATTTCCTGTACAAGACCAAACTGTAGGAAGAGCCAAAACGTGTGTGGCAAATTAGGACACCTTCCCTGCCCAATTCTGTCCCTGCTGCTGGCTTTCCAACATGCCCCCAAAGGGCTGAGGAGCTCACTGGGATGGGGGTTCAATGCCCTGGCTTGCTAGGCACTGTGATGGCTTCATCTCTATCAGTGGACATCTTCTGTAGCTCTGCCACAAAGGAGCAAAGCAGCCCAGCATTTCACTGCTTGGAGAGGTTTAACTTCACTGGCTCTCCTCCAATGCGTGCATGCAACATTCGAATGCTCTTGTAAGCTCCCAGCCTCAGGGATGTGCCCCAGGCTGTGTGTTCTTTCCCTACTGCCAACAGTCTCCTTGTTCCCAGCTCAGCTGACTTTTGGTAACTCCCACAAGTATGGGAAGTTCCCTGATACACCTGGTTAGGCCTGGAGTGTCTAGACAGCCTTAAAAATCCCAGACCAGGTTTTCAACAGCTCTGTCATGTTGGTTGCAGAACCAATGAATATTCAAAATTCTGCTGATTCACATAGTCTGATAAAAGGTGAAACGAACTAGGAATTCTTGCCTAAGAGAAAACAGAAAGCAAGCTAGAGAAAAGTTATCTAGCATGGATTTTTAGTAGTTTTAATAAAACGTCTATGTCAATTATACACCGGTTATTTTGGTTAGTTGGATGTGAGCAAGCTAGTTGATTTGAAATGGTGTATTTAATTTGATATTAAATGATTCAGTGATCCCAGTCAAACCTACCTACTGAAGTGAACCGTTCCAGAGCAAATGAAAAATAATCTAATCAATACGTAAAAAAGAAAAGGAACAAATAAAAATAAAGCAAACTCAAAAGCATTAAGTAACCCTGCCCTCCCGCTTAGCAGGGGACAGTCTCGGCAGGGTTGTTACACACAGTTCGCATGCTGGAACACTTCTTTCTAGTAACTGGCTGTTTAGCTGGATGGCAGCAACCTGCAAAACCTGCTCCATGAGAGTTCGGATTGCACATGCTGTGCCAAATTCTAGCTGCTGAGGAAACAGATATCCTCCAGGAAAACTAGGGGAAGCAGCACGGGGTGAGACATGAAAACTGGTTTCTCACGATCCCTGCTCTGGAAAGCCACAGAGAAATGGCTTGGTGATGCCTCTGAGACACAATGAGTGTGGCCTGAAATGGGGATGGATTGCATGCGATGTGTCTGCCCACACTGTGTCCTGTTGTCAGCTCTTTGCAAACAACTCCTTCTCTAGGGCATGCAAAGGGCAGCAGGAGGGATCTGCCCCTGGTTCAGACAGCTCCATACACCATCACTACACCTGAACGCCTGCCCACTTCACCAGATACACCCCAGTACCTGCCTCTGCCAGGGCAGGCAGAACGCCCAGACACTGCCACTTTTGTCGTGTGTGTGTGTGCGCGCGCGTGCACGTGCACACACACATTCCAGGAGGGGGCGTTGCCACTTTCTCACGTCAGCCAGACTGTGGTGAGCATGGTGAACCACTTCACACTCATTAACACAAGCGTGCCTTCTAAAGGGGAAGGAGAATGACTCCAACAGCAGATGCTGGTGGCAGAGAGCTACAGGGCAGCAGCTCGAAGACTATTAGATTACTAGCCGCACGTAGAGAGACGTATATTAACCGTGTCAGACTAGCAGTCCCATCCCACAGCATTAACCACAGGCAGGCAGAAGCCACCCCAGAGCGTCACATCTCCTCTTTCCCAGCGGCGTGTGCTGTGACAGTGGGCCGGCCAGCCAGATGGCCAGTTCTACATGAGATGAGAGTGGGGCTGGGCAGCTCAGAGGTTAGTAACACAAGAAAAGAGACAGGAAGATGCTGATCTCTCCCCAAGCACTGCAACCGAACACATTTTGGAGCTCCCTCTGAGGCAGGCTGGGCTATTATCCTCTGGTACCGATGGGGGACCAAGGGGGCATCTACACTGCAGCAAATCCTGTGGCAACAAGTGTCAGAGCCTGGAGACTCGAGCTTGTGGGGCTCACACGGCAATGCTAGCCAAAGCCACGCAGCCGTTTCCACACTGGAGCCTGTAACAGGCATGAGGCTTGGAGCCTGAGCTGGAATGTTTATGCAGCTATTTTTAGCATTGTAGCACCAGTCCTGGGAGCCAAAGCATGTAGACCTGAGCACGGAGACTCACTGCCACCATTATTTTTACTATTTATTTGCAGTGTAGCTGCACCCTGAGGCACAGAGAGATCCAGTGGCCCGCTTGCTGGCAGCATAGCAGGGAATGACACCAGTTGCCCTACGTCACAGGCTAGTGCCCTGCCCTTGGGAAAAGCCATCCACTATGGGGCCAGACTTCGGCGGCTGTGGGAAAGGGCAGTTAGATAAATGATCTATGAACATTTAACAAATCTTGTCCACACAAACAGAGAAAATCTGTACTGGGCCACTCTACGTGCTTATTTAAACCTACGGAACACAGCAAGAGCCCTTCTGTCGCTATGTGGGCCCAGGCACACAGAAACATGAAAACTGTATCAGTGTCCTGTGGTTAACTCATATGGGGCTTGCCGAGGGCATTAACATAACAATAACCCCAGACACCAGCGAGGGCACCCCCGCATGCTGACACATTAGGGCTGTCTAAGCAATTCAATATGAACAGACCTACCTTGAACGCGCTGAAGTTTGGGTTTGGCAAAGGTCATCGGTAAATTTAAAGGAATGTAATGCTCATGATTGCAAACAGTTTGCAGAAAGTCAAACTTTAATTCAAGCAGCATCTGGATAAAAGACACAAGAGCTTAGTTTGACTAGCTCATGGCTAGCTGGCATTTGAGGTACTGCTTGGGGAGTCAGCCCAGGAATGGAGTTTGAATGACAACCACCTGTTTCTTCTCTCCAGTCATTATAAAACGCGGACTTTCTGTCGCCTCTGCCCTGTTCTCTCCCTCCCTTACTCTCTCTTACCACCCCGGGCCTCTGACACGCCCTAGCATCTCCTGAATTTGGTTGCTCCAATTCTCTCAGGTTGTTTTCACATTCAGGACAGTGCTGGTGCTCTCTGAGCGCACGGAGACACCTCTACACCAAGGAAAGTAAGTCAACTGCAGATATGCAATTCTAGCTACGGCAATTGTGTACCTAGAATCAGCGTATCTACAACTTACCGGGCCATCCTCACAGAACAAGGCTGACAGGAGAACTCCCATCAATCTCCCTTACTCCTCATGTCTCGCAAGTACAGGGTCAATGTCGACCCCAATAGATCCGTTCTGTGTGGAAGATCGACCCTAAGCAGGTCGATCTTCCGAGCTAGAGTAGACAGCCTTAGATACAAGTGCTGCAATATCAGTTACATGGCAGCCAATTACAAAGGCAAACAACAACTGCCAAGCTCTGTTTAATGCTGAAAGATATAAACCCCCCCGCACCCCACAAGGGGCTTCAATAAATCCATCATCTCACCTTTGGGTCTTTGCGGCCAAATCCAGACATGTAATCATTGATCAGGTTAAAGATAAACCCTCTGTCCATAAACGTCAAACAGCGCTGCAGAAACAGAGAGACACGTCTGCGATCACGTGAAAAGAACGCCAAACTGCCACAGCCCAAGAGCCAGGGTCCTGCCAAGAGTCAAGTGGTGTTCTTCTGCAAGACTGCTCCAGTCCCACGGTCTTTATAACCGGGCTTGTCTGCAATGCTCGGGATGACCTCACATCAGCCTCCGGGGACACGAGAAACCTTACAGTGAGAGTGCACATGCCTTGGCACAGAGCCTGTGCATGATGGCAGGGCCCCTATTAAATGGGCAGTGGCTTCACTTCCTTGTCGCTGCTACGAAAGCGAAGCCTGGGAAGAAGAGTCAGAGCCACTGGAGAAGCAAGAGATGATGCAACAAAGCCTCGTCTGCCTGGCCTGTGCATTCACAGCCCACTAGGTGCTAGCTGCTTTTGTCTCTATGAAGCCTGGAAGCAAGGAGAAAAGGACTGACCTTCAGGAAGCTGGCCAAGCTGAAGTTGACATTCCGAGATTCTTCAGGGATTTCACTGTAGCGAATAGTCACGTGGGGAATTATGGCAAGGAGGAGCGAATGTAAAACGTGATGGTAGGAGTCAGGAAATCGCTGGGTTCTGGGGAGCTAAAATCAAACACACCACGGAGGACGATCCGCTCTCAGAGCTCAGCCAACGTGCAAGCTTCCTTTGAGCCAGTGGTTCCCATGCGTCTCACCAGTGCAGGCCCCCATTCACCCCCTCAACTGTTCACAGACCCCCAATTACCCCTCCAACGGTTCATGGACCCCCAAAACCAATTCTAGCCACTATATACACGTCACTAAATAAACAAAGGAAACCACAACACAGATTTTCAGACAGCAGTTAACAACATCATTTGAAGATATTTAGTTTAAAATAATAATAGATTGTAACTTTGCAATTTATTTAAACTTACTTCCTATGATCCTTTTTTGTTTATTTTTTTCACAGACCCCCTGCAATTCCCTTGTGGACCCCAGGTTGGGAACCACTGCCTCAAGCATTCACATAAAGAAATCTTTAACTACACACCAGACCGTGGGGCATCGTGTGCTCCTCAAGCAGCGGGGACACTAGCGGCGATCAGTCTATTAACGCTATCTGCAAATGGCGTACTGAGTCCTGTATTTGGACACAGGAGGCCTGTACTGAACTGACCAGAAGACGCAAATGTTTACAGTGGCAGAACTACGACGCAGGGGAGGTGAGAAGAGACAAGAGCAAAGCCTGTTTTTTCTGGCATTTACAAAGGATTACACGATCTTTGAAGATCAAGTTTGCAGAAAAGCTGTCTGGAAGAGGATTGCCTCGTGGCAGCTCTCTTGCCAGGGGCCTGGGGCAGTGACGCTTACCTTGATTTTGTTTTCATCTAGCAGGTACATTGCCATTGACTTGGCGAGTGCTTCAAAGAAAAACCAGGAGTACTGAAAGAAACAAATGGAGATCAGTCCCACCTCCCAGCAAGACAGAGCGCGTTGGGCTGCATCAGAAAATGCAGCATTCTAATGACTGGGACTAATTCGGATGACAGGTCAAACCAAGAGCACGTCTTTTCAACCGACTCCGAAACACAGCCATAAGGTAAGTAGACTATGGCTTGAAAATGCTTGCAAATATATCCCTCTGCCCCTTCTGGGACTCGGATCCCTTCAGCCCACCCCTGAGACTTGGACAGAGCCCCTGTGAAATCAATGGGTCTCCATCAGGCACAAGGGTCTGTCCACAGAGGATCCACCTGCAGGACCAGGGGCTATGTCATTATGCAAAGGCCCGCAGGAAAGGCCAGGAGACATTGCTGGGGAGGGCCTGGGGACAACACAGCACCAAAGGACAGAAGTGGGCAGAGGGAGGGCACAGAAAGGGACCATGCGTAGGCTACAGGAAGCAGTAATGCTGCCCCTCTCTTGGGGAATGCAAAATCAGACACTTGCTCGGTGTAGCAACTGGAAGGGACCCTGGCGGTATCCCAAATGAATGGCTATAAAGGCACTATCACACTCACAGCTCTGCCTCTGGCAGGGAGAGCTGGGAACAGGGTCTGCTGGGAGGGGGACCTGGCAACAGATTACGTGAGGCTCTGATCCTGAGGCTATGGGGAGAGGGAAGTGGCTGGGGCATGTAACAGAGCCTTTCCCACTTTCTGCTCTGACTGTGTGCCAGTGACCCCTTTACCTTCAGCAGCTTATTGATGGCTAGAAAATCTGCTGACTGCTTCAGCACTGTGGCCATTGTGGTGGCCAGGATTCTGTGAGTGGTCTTCGCCTGCGGGGTGCTGGGTTTCTCTGTTCGGAAGACGTACTACAAAGGAACAGGGATATCATCAGGCCAGTGAGGCTCCTGCTCACAGCGAGGAACGTACCAGACCAGAGCGTCCTCCGTCTGATCACTGTCTCTGGGGCACCAGGAGGCTGGGCTACTGGGACCTTTGGTCTGACCCAGTCTGGCCATTCTTAGGCTCGGACTGACCTTTATGAAGGATCGTAAGTAATGATCTAGTCCTTCTTCATGGCACTTGGACACAATATGGAGAAGAATCCTACAAAACAAACCGAACACAAACTCACACAGAGCACCTCAGGGATACACCAGGGTTAGCTCATCCAGTGTGTGAGCCAAGAACACCTGGGCTCTGGCTCAAAGGCAACAGCAGCCCAATAGCCCGTCACTGCCAGGTGGGATCAGCCAGGTTTCCTGGCTGTGGAAGAGGCTCACCCCAAAGGCATTCTAGCCCGACCGAGTCCCCTCAAACACCAGTGCGTGCATGAGATGGGGTAGAGCAGGAAGCAGCCACCCTGCCCTCTCCCCACAAGGGGTGCAAGCCTGCAGGTCTGGTTAAAATCCACGGGCCTGATTTGCCTGGTGTAAGGCCTGAGCCTCTGACACGGTGCTGCACCAGCGTGTAACAGTGTGAGAAGCCAACCAGCCCCAGGAGGGGTTTAACACACCACTTTATTTACCTACTTTCACCAGTCATTTAAATTACCAGGTGCAAAATGTGTTTTAAAAAGTAACTTCACTAGCTGCTGCGAGGCCTGGGGTTTCCTCTCAGGTGGGGCAAGGGAGCTCGGCAGCCTAACCAGCAGCCCTGTGGCTCTCACCTGCTTGCCGAGAGCTGCAATGTTGGGCTCATGAGCACTGCAGAGGAGTTTGCGAACTCCATGAAAAGCCAGTTACACAGGAGAGCTGGGAGCATGCAGGAACCACGCCGTCGGGGCTGGGGTTTCTCAAAATCCAGATCAACCCAGCAGAGTCATTAGCAGGTGCCAGCCAGCCAGCACCTACCCTCTCACATCCGGATGCTGCATCTTCTCCTCCAAACCCTTCCGCCAGGAACCCTTTCCCATCACCTCCGGAGCCTTTCCTCCTGAACTACTCTTGGCCCTGCTGATGGTACGCGCTGCGCTGAGGGGAGCAAGATGTCCTGTGCGGCTGCGCAGCACCAGGCGTGTTCAGCATGAGGCTCCTTGGGTCTTGAACTTGGGTCCCCCAGAGCCCTAGGCCACCCTTGTTTCCCAGCAACCATCCAGGAATTTACTAGCAGCCACTGGAACCCTAGTCCCACCACCAAAGGCACCACCCACAGGAGTCCTGACCGACGTAGCCAAGTGGCCCAGCTGCGCTACTCAAGCCAGAAAGAGAGCCAGGCAATTGGCTACACAATCAGCAGGCTCCTGGCTGGCTGCAGCATTGGACCCGATGTCCAGCCTTGCCTGACTCTTGTACCCTGCATCCCTGCCTTGCTCCTTCTGCCCGGAGCAGCCCCTACACCTCCCCTCTTCTTCCAACTCCAGCTCCAGCCCCCAAACTAGACTCTGGGCTTTGGCCATCAGCCTTGGACTCTGGCTCTCGCGCTCGGCTCTGTTTTCCCAGCTCCTGACCCCTCCTTGGATCGCAAGCCTTGACCACCTATGTCCCAGCTGGTGCTACATGCACCATTTTTAACAATACTTGATGATGCTCAGTTTCTAATCCAAGCTCCAGGATCTGGTGGGAAGGGAGAGCTCAGAGTAGATGAGCAACTCCAGCCTCACTCAGACAATGTCAAGGTCCCCAAGAAAATTAGCATCAATGTCTGCAACCTTTACTCACGTGGAGTAGCATCTTCTCCTGTTCCCAACAGGACCATTTACTAAGCAAACCCAACCCAGTTTAGCCCAGCAACCACCTGGCTGCCCACAAACAGGGTTTTGAAGCCAAGAAGTAAAATAACGGAAGAGGGAAAAATTCCCCAGATTTCCAATTTTATTTCCAAACACCTTCTAACAAAGGCAAGATGACCCTGACGCTGTTTGTGGAGATCTGTAATGCCTTGAACAGATCTGTTGGTTGGAGGTGGGGAGGGTGCCAAGTTTTGGGTTTTTTTTGGTGATGGAATATGAGGACTCCTTTGGAAAAAAGCTGAATTACAGCTTCATATTTATAACAGAAGCAAGCAGCATTGGTTAGCAGAGGCTTACATGGTGCAGTTGACAGCTACTTCATCCTCTTGGGTTACAGTTGTGAGGACTCTGAACAGCTGCGTAAGAATCACTGGTAGAAACTGTATCATCACTTGAATCTCCATGGCGTGCAAACACTAGAACAAACATACAGAACACACAGATTTTAGCCTTGCATGGGGCAGATGTTGCCAAGTGTTTACGCTTTGCACAGAAATTTTTGCACTAGTTCAGGCATGGGCTTCCCAGTTTGCAAACAAGAAGGCGTGTTTAGAATTACTCAGCCAGCTCTTTACCCTGGGGCGCCTAAATTACTACCAGGGCTCCTGCATATTGCTCTGACAGCCAGCGAGCGTTATCTTGAAACAATTCAGTTGCCTTTACAAGAAGTCACATGCTTGCTCCACAAGGCCCAACCCATCCCCAAGGTTACAGCTGAAGTTTTGATCCCAACTTTCTTTTTGCAAACAGGGGAAAACTTTCAGAAGCGGCTCTGGAACTTCACTGATTAACTTCCAATGATGTGCATTGATCTCAGCCTCCCCCTTGCCCAGGTGTACATTTGAACATGGGACTTTGGAGCTTTGGGAAGTTTAACCCTGTGAGTTTAAATATTAACTGATCTCACTCAACCATTCTCCAGGCTTAAGACCTCATTTACGCAACTAAGTAAAGGTGGCCTCATTTTCAGAGGCATTAAGCCCTGAATCTGACACTGAGCACTGACTCCCTCTATGACCTTGGCAACAGGACATCTATGTCTCAGTTCCCCCATCTGTGAAACAGGCCGAACAACTGCTACTTGCCTATCTCAGGGGGCTGAGGCTTCATTAGATTACATTTGTAAAGTGTTTTGAATATCAAAACTACTATTTAAGTGTTCACCATTATTATTAAAGATGTGATTATTTTTTATTTCTTAAAATAATTCTCAGATCCATGGGACAGACTGGCTAAGCAGTACAGGGGAAAGGGACCTAGGGTTTATTAGTGATGAAAGGATGGATATGAGTAAACAGTATGCCCTTGCAGCCAAGAGAGCTAATAGCATACCAGGGTGCATTAGGAGGAGCATTTTGAGCAGATCTAGAGAGGTTGTTGTTCCCCTCTCTTCGGCACTGGTGAGGCCGCATCTGGAATATTGTGTCCAGTATGAGGCCTCCCAGTATAAAAAGGATGTGGATGTGCTGGAGCAGATTCAGCAGAGGGCAACAAAAATGATTAAGGGGCTGGAGCACATGACTTACGAGGAGAAGTTGAAGGATTTGGGCTTATTTAGTTTACAGAAGAGAAGACTGAGGGGTGATTTAATAGCAGCCTTCAACTTTCTGAAGGGGAGCGCTAAAGAGGATGGTGAGAAACTGTTCTCAGTGGTGTCAGATAGCAGAACAAGGAGCAATGGTACGAAGTTACAGAAGAAGAGGAGTAGGTTGGATATTAGGAAAGTCTACTTCACCAGGAGGGTAGTGAAGCACTGGAATGCGTTGTCTACAGAGGTGGTGGATTCTCCATCCCTGGAGGTTTTTAAGTCCCGGCTTGACAAGGTCCTGGCTGGGATGATTTAGGGGGGTTGATCCTGCTTGAAGCAGGAGGCTGGACTAGATGACCTCCTGAGGTTCCTTCCAGCCCTATGATTCTATGAAATATACCCAATGATTTTGAATGCTGAAATATCTGCCCCTTTGCTACAGAATCACACTTGAATACAACTTGCAATCAAAGCTATCAGACAGAGGCTACGTCTACACGTGCCCCAAACTTCGAAATGGCCATGCAAATGGCCATTTCGAAGTTTACTAATAAAGCGCTGACATGCATATTCAGCGCTTCATTAGCATGCGGGCGGCAGCGGCGCTTCGAAATTGACGAGCCTTGCCGCCGTGCGGCGCGTCCAGACGGGGCTCCTTTTCGAAAGGACGCCACCTTCTTCGAAGTCCCGTTATTCCCGTGAGCTCATGGGAATAAGGGGACTTCGAAGAAGGTGGCGTCCTTTCGAAAAGGAGCCCCGTCTGGACGCGCCGCGCGGCGGCAAGGCTCGTCAATTTCGAAGCGCCGCTGCCGCCCGCATGCTAATGAAGCGCTGAATATGCATGTCAGCGCTTCATTAGTAAACTTCGAAATGGCCATTTCCATGGCCATTTCGAAGTTTGGGGCACGTGTAGACACAGCCAGAGTGAACAGAAAGTTTTCCTCATATTCAGAAGTTACCATTTATAAAAATGTGGGCCTGATCCTACATCCAGCCTTCAGATTTCAGTGTGACAACTCTCCCCCATGAGGACTGGGGCGCTCCTTTAAAACTGAAATTCAGTTCTGAGCCATTGGCCTCAGGGACCAAATTTTAGGTTGGGGGCGGGGGGGGCGGGGGAGGAAATTGCTGCACTCAAATTATAAATCCTTGAAAATAAGAGATTATGCTAATCCAAGAGCAACACCAGTATCTTCCGCAGCACAGAACACAGGCGTGATGGAAACCACCACCACAAGTGGGGAAATCATTGGTGCCAGCTAGGTTCAAAGGAGCAAACCCACCTGGGAGATCAGGGAACGTTCTCTGACTTACGAGCCTGTGACACCTGCCAGTCAAAAGCATTATAGAAACTGCTGGGGAACATTCTCATCCGAAGGGGCCTTTGGGGCCTTTACCACTAGAGGGTACTCAGAAGCTGCACAAACACCACTGCATTCACACCCTCGTACAAATCCAAACCAAAGGGAAAACAGGGAGGAGAATTTCTGAGCAAATCCGCTCACAAGAGAGGAGAGAACACTTGGGAGAGTGCAGACACTGGACCATTCGCTCGGGGGAAGCAGGGCCTTCTATTTTAACACACATGGTTCAGAATCTCAAGGATGGATGACCCACTACTCATTCTTCCCATTGTAGCCAAGAGCAGACTCTTGCCAACACCCCCAGGGGCAGGGGCAGACTGTAAGGGGTGTAGAGAGGAGGGCCTTTCTTGCACGGGACTAAGGACAGACCCTGCTGTTGCAGCGTGCGCCAGAGAACTGAGCAAAACCAATGATCAGTCCTGCACCATGGGACACCCGCCACTTTACAGCTCGCAGGTCCCTGCCCCTAGGCGTGTGCAGTCTGGAGACAGGGCAGAGTGGGAGCGGGAGCGGAAGCGGAAGCCGGAAAAGGGGAGGTACTGCCAGGAAACCTGGGAACGACAGGCGTGACTCCAAACCAGCAGCCCCTTGCTTTTGGCGAATGTTCTCTCTCCAGCATCTTGCTATTTCATTTAAATACAGCCAGCAGGTGCACATCCGCGCTGGCACGACAACGAGCTTGCAGTGCCTGCCATGCACACTGCGACCAAAACCACACGCGCGTCCTTCACAGCACCAGTGCATCATTGTTATAGTAACTGGGGACAAGCTTTGGGTGAAATGCCAGTGACCAGCTGTTTACTCCCTTGGCTCTGGCGCTGTGACTCTGTGGTACTGGTGCGCACACCACAAAGCCTTACTAAGATCAATACCTTGACTGCCGTCCCACCTGAGCACTTAAAGCCCTGTCTCCACGGTCCACAGGGAATACTTAGTTGAAACTGAGTGGGTGGAAAAGCCGCTGACGGGCCGTAAAAAGGGCCAGGGAAAGACACTGCTCACCTTTAGATATTTAACAAGCTCGCAGGGCACCTCTTTAGCTCCCGCCTGAACCAGCTGGCAGTACTGGAAGAAATTGTGCAGGTGCAAATCCTAACAAGAGAGTTGAAACCAAACAACATTCAGTGAATCACCCTCGGCGTTGGTCAGGCCTTCCTATGCACATTTCCCATTGCAGCAAAGCCACCTCTCTCCCCATATAGCAATGCCTCGTGTGTGGAGAACCCCGATCTCAGCCCCGGCAGGAGTGGCTCAGGGCACAACAAGGGCCTCTCTAACTCCCAGTTCCTTTGGCCACAGCCTGGCCGGAGCACTGCTCCCTGCCTTTTCGTGTGACCCCAGAAACGTGACCACATAACCATCCTCTTCAAGCGAGTCCTCTGGCACGCTGTTCATTTCAGCATCCAGCACAGAACAGCTGCCTCGGTGGGGCTGAACCAACTGTGGCGTGAGTCTCTTTCTGGCCAGCTCCAGCCTCCTCCTGCCCCTTCTTCCAGTTCCCATCACTGAGGGTGGGGTAGACATTTTCTCCTCCTAGCTCCAGATATTTGAAAAAGCCTTGCTGTGCCCCTCTGAAGCTGGTGTGAAGGATACAGCATAGCTGGGCCTGCATTGTTGCTACCAACACTACCACACAATTACGAGCAGACTGCTTAAGCATCACTGAAGGCATGAAAAGCACATGTTAAAATGATTTCCAAGACCAGCATCTGATGAAGTGAGTCTGGGCTCACGAAAGCTCATGCTCAAAACTTTTCTGTTAGTCTATAAGCTGCCACAGGACCCTTCGCTGCTGTTACAGATCCAGACTAAGACGGCTGCCCCTCCGATGTTAAAATGACGCAGCCGCATGCTCAGGCTCAACGGACCCTTAGAAATCTTAGCCTGGCAGAGCTGCAGCACCCAGAGTTATGCAAAAATCCCCACCCCAGGCCACAGCTCTGCTCCTTAACTACCGGTGTGGACATAGCTCAGTCAATGGGAGAACACTGCCCTCACATGGGGAGGTGGAGTTCTGGACCGACAGAAAACCCCTTCTAAGACTGAAGTCGACATCTATGCTACAGCCCACCCCGTACAGGTACAGTGCACGATGACTCAGTCACACAGCCGGGCTCCCAGAACAGTCCACCAGCCAGAGCCAGGGTCTCAGGTCATGCCCCAGGGTTGCAAAACAGATCATCGTGAGTCTGACCTACTCAGCAGGTTGGGGAAAATTTTCCCTCTAAACTGCATTTATAAGAAAGACGGGGCTCGCGACTCAATGGGGGAAGCACAGTCTGGGGAGAAGCTTGGCTCTCTCAAAACCCGAAAAGCTTTCTTCTTGGGATGAGAACTCCAATGTGTCTGCAGGAAAGGCCCCTTTTCCCACCTGCTGAACGACTCAGGAGGCTCCACAGCTCCCTCAGCCGTGGCAAAGCCAGCTCCAACCTGAAGGCCCAATCTTATTACCCAGCCTCTCTCGGCTTCATTCTGCAGAGCACTAATCCCTTTCCCAGCACACCAAACCCAGTAGGCAACACCGAGCAGTTCCAATCGCCTGAGTGCACACCCTCCACACCGCTTGCTGCAAGTGTTTGCTCCCACTACGCTGCTGGTGAGGAACGAGTGTTGGTTTACCTGGGTGTAAATGGTGGACTCCAAGTGGATTTTGATCTTAAACAGCAGCTTTGCTCCATCGACCCATTTAACATCAACGCCAGGCTGCTGCGAACAGAGAACATTCGGCTACTTGGCTGCTGTCATTGGTGGATGAGAACGAGGCTTTGTGCAGCTGGACCTGTCTCCAGCCCTGCAACGAAATGCTCGATGCCTGCACCAAGCCTGATGATAAGGGTTTTGCGTGGAGCACAGCACCTGCCTCCAACCCAGAGGGCACTGGTCTGTTCCCAGCCTGTTGCACCGGACCCACGTAACACCACACCCGCTGGCTGCGCGCCACACACAACTGCCCTCTCCACACTGCGCTGGGGAGTCACCTCCCAGGAGCATGAAGTGAAGGCCCAGCCCGAGAAACGGATGTAGCACATGACACCTCCTGACCCACCCACGCCCCCCACACCCACAAAGCCTGCTTTGTCTAGCGCCCCAGCAGTAAAGCGCCAGCGCACTAGGGGCCTTTGACCACTGCACTGGGGTGCTGATGGTGCAAACTGGACAGTCTGGGTGGACAGGTGCGGACAGGAAGGTCTGTGGTGCCAAGGCAAACCCAAGGCCTGACTTGGTAACCGCTGCCGCTTTCTCCTCCTCGCTCTGAGGCGAAATGCATTTCAGAGGCTCTTCCTACCCTGCGTGACTCCGTGTCTCCAGGGCTCAGGTAGCCGGGCGGAAGACTGGCCGAAACAGATAAATGCTGCTCAAAGGTGATAATTCGACCATCCTTCAGCAAAGGGAGCCAGGCAAATCCCACTGGGGAAAGAGCCAATAAGCAGAGGTTAATGCACTTGCAGCGGTGTGTGTTCAGCACAGTTTCGCATGAGACTCGGAGCTGTGGCCACAGCTCACCCCCAGGGACATCAACCCAGAGAGCAGGAACTGGCCTCCGCCTGCCTGGCTCCCCTAAAAGCCCCACTGCAGAGTCAAGGGCTGAAATTCAGCCATGAGGACACAGCACTGAGTCCATCAGCGGGGCCACAAGGCAAACAGCCTTTGTGCTGGCTTAACTTCCCCCTTGGGGCTTTGCTCGAAGGAGGACTGTCAACCTTGGTGCCCCCTTCCATCAGGTTTCAATGAGACAAGTTATGCATATGCCCTGATCCTGCACCAACCGACCGCTTTACTCCCATGGACCGTCCCACTGATGTCAGTGGGAGTTCTAACACGAGTAAAGGTGAGACTATGCAGAAGAATTTGCAGGAGACAGACAGTCATTTGTATTCTAGTAGGCGCTAACCCCTCGTGTTGCCTCCCGTAGGAGGGGATGCGTGCATGATTTGTTCATAAGGAGATGAAAACAGCCTAGCACCTCAAATCACAGCGTTTTCTCATTGTTCCGGCTGCCAAGTCTTACCTTTTAATGGCTGCAATTCAAGCCACAGACATACCTGGTGTTTCAATGGAGTCCTGTTTTTTCATTGACGCCTTGGTGTTAATTTCACAGCTGACATGATAGAAGGTGAAAAGCAAATGGTGCTTTTGGTGGAGGTGAATTGGAAGCTCAATTTTAATCTAAAATGATACCACGACAGATGAGACTGGATTAATTGTCAGCTTACGTTGTGAGTGCTGAAGTTTTACTGTCATTTTCAGAGTCTTGCATGACACTGCAGATATTTCTACACATCTTAGAACTGCACCGAGTAACAGTTTCATCCCACTGGTGTTTTATTTATATATTGCGACCGTGACCTCCAGTGTACCAGGAAAGCAAGAGACCAGAAAACAACCCGATATTAAAATTGAAAATCACTGAGTGATTTGGCCAGTCATTATTTTCCCCATACTTCCACATCCAGCCCTCCAGAGAGGGGCGCTAAACCTCTCAATGGCTTGGTAAGCCCATGAAAGGCTTCCTGCCGCTGTTCGTGACGCAAGTTTTTACCTCATCGTAGAATTCTGGACTTTGGTGATGATGCAGCACAATAGCATAAGCAGCTGTTGTCAAGATGGGTCCTCCAGGTTTGCCATAGATACACTGGAACAAAGGCAAATAATGCATTGAATCAAATGCAGCTGTTACCCATAAAGGTCAAGCACATGATGGAATACATTGGAAGTGGGACAAAAAGGACATTTTTCTGGATTCTCTTCTTCAGCTTGGAGAGACCATTTGAGAATAAGTCCATCCGTGACTACTAGCCATGATGGGCAGGGATGGTGTCTCTACTCTCTGTTTGCCAGACACTGGGAACGGGTGACAGGGGATGGATCACTTGACAATTCCCTGTTCTGCTCATTCCCTCTGGGGCAGCTGGCAGTGCCACTGTCGGCAAACAGGATACTGGGCCAGACGGACCTTTGGTCTGACCCAGCATGGCCACTCTTATGGAGACAGTGCTACGCCATATTGACCTAATGAAGTGCCCAATTCTATACACATATTAACTGTTTCAAAAATGGATTTTAAGCCAACCTTCAAAGCTTGGGCATCAGCTTCATCCGAGTCCTTGAACTGCACGCAGATCGCAATATTCCTTGCCTGGAATTAGGAAGAATGGGGCAGTAAGAAGCAAGCTGCGGATTGTCAGAGCAGCCTGCATTCCCTGTGACTCACCTTTGCAAATGTTTTCTGGCTGTCGTATTTCAAATGCAAGGGGTACACATAGAGATGATTTTTGTAAACAGTGAAAGGGTAACAGTATTTCGCCACTTCCGGGACAAACTCTTCCACCTCCAGGGTGATGTTCTTGTGGTCCTTTTCAAAAGGCTTTATAGGTATGTAAGAGGCAGTGACACAGTCTGAAAAGGGAGGATACACTGAGATAAGCAGGTGTCTGACAAACATGGGAAAGATGGTAAATGCAACATGCCACTTCCCACTTGAAATTCCACCTTTGCCATCACGTACGGGGTTCACATGGTAGTCAGAGACCTATGTGCGTGTGCCCTAGAGCAGAATGTGGCTCTTCTCTGTTTCATGATACTGGGCCAACTTCTCTGGTCGGTGACATGACAACAGCCTCTTCGATGGATTTACACCTGGGTGAGTGGTGAGAATTTGGCCCATTACTAAGGCAGCATTTTAAGAATTCAGTTCTGGCTTTCACCAAACCACCTCACTCCTGACAGGTGGAAAGGTTGTTGTTTGTTTTGTTTTTTACACTTACAACCAGCCTCACTACTACTTCTGTTACATGCCTTCATGTACGAGAATTCTGAATATGTATTTAGGGGAAGGATTTGTCTCCAATTATCTTTATCTTAATGTGACTGAGGTGGTTTTTAAACACAAAGACAAAAAAAAAAAAAAAAAAACACCACAGAGGCAGCTTGGCAAGTGGTTAGAACATCAGGCTGAGACTCAGAAAACCTAGATCTGCGTATTCCTCGAATGGCTACTGTCCAGCTGGATGACCCTGGGCAAATCACTTCACTCCCTGTGATTCATCTGTGTTTCCTTTTCTGTGAAGGGAGCACAATGATATTAACCTCAGGAGAAGTGCTATGCAAGAGTTAAGCTGTTTCATCACCCTTAGAGCAAAGCAGCTAGAGCTGCAGGTTTCCTAAAACTTGAAAACAAAAGTGCACAGGTATGTTCCTCAAGAGAAGCCCTTTACATTTCTCTACCATAGCCATCAAAAAAGAATTTCAGTTGTAAGTTTCATAACATTAATTGCTCATTATTTAACAGTAAATTCCAGATACTCCTCACCCACAGCACAGAAAAACATGTACTAAAATGTTAGCAGGATAGTTAGCACAGTTAATATTTACTTTTGGATGTGCGTTTCTTACTTGAGAATTCCAGAGGGATGCACTCGACGGTAATATTTAAGTGGCCTGGGATAACCTGGAGTTTTGTTTTCTCTGGCCTGCATTAGAAAGCAAGAACTTAGAAATCTTGATAATTCAAGCACCAAACAAATGAGCCCCAAATATCTGATCTTCTCTGGGTGGTTTAGAAACAGTCTTGCATCCACACATTCTAGTTTAAAGACTATTCACATGCCCGAGAGCTGCTACACCGCTTCTGTACACTCACTTCTTGTACTCTGCTAGCAGCTTCAGAAGGTCCTCGCTAGAGAGTTTGCTGCTCTCTTGTTTATAGAGTGGAGAGAATTTCCCATCGAGATCCAGCGTGCCCTGAGAGTCTTTGAAAACTGGCCTGCAAAAAGCAAAAGCGATCCTGTTTCCCAGGGATGACAGCCAGGGAGCAGAATGGCTACCCACACCAGTCTGTGACTTGCTCTGCCCTGCTATCAACAAGCACATGGAGAAGGGAGAGACCCAACGCCCACCTGAATCTTTTCACTGATGTCAGTGGGCTTGGACCAGTTCACAGGGTAGGAGTCGCTCCTGTGCAAACCACACATGCCAGGTCTACACGACAAACACACACAACCCAGCACACAGCTGGTGCCTGGGATTTGGGCAGGCTCTCTGCTCAACAGCCTCCAGCCAGTCTGGAAGCTCTTCAGCATGACCCTGCGCTACCAAATCACTGCGCAGGAACCTCCGTGGATGTACCAAGCCACCGGCCAAGCTGACATGTAACAGTCATGGCCATCTTGGTTTAGGACAAAAATGGGGAACCCCCGGCAACTGGATCTGGACCCTGAGGCCTGGGGCTCCCTTCCATAGGATGCAGCCCGCAGTGGGATGGAGGGTTTGGAGCCCCGAGCCTGGCAGGCCAGACCAGGCAAGCCACGGGCCAGGGCTGGGGGCAGGAGACAGCTCCAGTGTCTGCTGCCGGTCGCTGCTGTTCTCCCAGCTGGGATTGGAATCAGCCAGCGCAGCAGAGCGTGGTGCCTGGGAGTGGGGCACGGGAGGGCAGGGAGAGGGCATAGAGCTGTGCGTGTCCAGGTGTGCTGCAAATGTAAGTGTACCCTCGTCACCCAGCTCCCTCCCACCCTCTCCCCACCCACACCCTGCTCCTGCCCCCACCCTTCCAGACACCTGACTCCAAACTTTACACACCCCTCCTACCTGGACCCCACCCTGCTCCTGCTCCTGCCCCTGCCCCTTCTTCTCACCTAGAGCTACACCCAACTCTTCTCTTATACCCTCTCCTGCCCCCTGTCTCCCAAGCCTCCTGCAGCCCTGGTCACCTGTGCAGTCCCACCGAAGCTGCAAGAACTGCTCATGCACACCAGGCGCAGGACTAGGACCTTCAGCCCTCCCTCCAAGAGCAGAACCGTTCCATTTTATTTTAAAAAGCACGAGAGCAGACAGGGTGTAGCCATGCTGGAAACTTTTTCTTTTCCTGATCCAAGCGTCTTCCATGTGTAACAATGAACTGTCGGAAGCTACTACTACAATCAAGTTATGCCAAAATGCAAAACAAATAAAAAACTGGAAAAAAGATCAAAATGGAATTCCAGAATCCCAAAACGAAAGTGTTCCAAAACAGAACTTGGACAGGAATTCTCTCTTCCGGGAAATTTCTATTATTTTTGTTCTGATATGGGACAAAAAACAAATTTCAAAAAGGTGCCATTTCCCACCACACCGCAAGTTCCACAGTTCTACCAGCTCCATCTACATCCTTCCCCAGAACACTGCTTTATTTTAGAATCTCTCCTGTTCTGACTCTGGCTCGGCAAAACAATTTGCAGCACAAATTCCACCCTCCATTGCAGTCATGCAGCCTCTGAGACACATGGCCCAATTTACCAACAGCACAGGCAACAACAGCCTCAGCGGGACGTGAGGATTTCAAGCCAACCCACCTGGCAGCCCAAGCGAAGGGCATTCTGTACCGCCCTAGCCGGCTACACACCTGTTTAGCCAACTTGTGGACCTTCTGGGCAGTCTGCAAACAAACGAGAGAGAGAACCAACAAGGTGACAACGGGGTCACGCTTCATAGGACAGGAAGTGCAACGTGACCATTCGAGGGAAAGAAAGAGCTCAAACTTGCAGCAACGCACAGCCAGGTAACAAGTCAGAGCTGAGACCAAGGATGACTTCACATCACTTCTATTGCACTGCTGCATGAGACTGGCAAGCCTGCTAGGGTGCAACTGTGCTTCCAGTTATCAGTTTCCAATTCGACTCCAGCAACCCTGCACCCTTCTATGTGGTATGCAGGGGGAGCACAGAGATACCCACTTCCCACAACCTCTGAAGTCAGCAAGACTCTTCGCACTAAATTCAGTTGTGTATCCAGCTGGAATACACACAACTCACAGCAGCTACCACTAGAGGGCCCCCAAATCCTGCTGCCTTTTGGCTAGCGAAACATTCCCTGTGCACCCCTATCAGAAGACCAGGAGGTGGAGCTGTGTTCAGAGAAGGCGTGGCGCTCAGGTAGGTCATGTTCTGCATAGTTCTGAGCCCCACACACTGCAGTGCAGGAACCATCTGCATTAAAAAATAGCTGCAGGAGCAAACCCAGGGGCAACCAGAGGCAGCGGGTTGTGCACAGAGCTGAATCTCTCTTGGACAGAACAGCTCCACACCCAGTTTAGACTGATGCAGCATCAGGTCCCACATGGTTCTACGTTGCTGGGCAAATAATTATGTAATCTGAAAAATCTGTTCTGAGAGCAGAGCAGACATCAGCCCTGCAGCTGGGCCAGAAACACCAAGGGCAGGAAAAGCCCAAGGTTTGCCAAAATGGACGAGAAATAACACTACTTCTGTCTTTTCTTGTTTTTAAGACCATCCCAAGCCATTAGCCAGGTCCAGGTTATCAGAGGAGCACCCTGCAGCACCCTTTAGGAGATCTTTCCATGCATAAAGTTATCTAGTACCTTCCCCGGGTCAGAGTTCTTGATGTACGGATCAGCACAGTGCGTAATGCTGCCCTGTAACACCTTCTCCAGACGGGCAACAAGAAAGATCTCCACATGGGGGTTTGCCACGGAGAAAACTCCCTGAAAGGAAATGAACAGCACAGTCAGAGGCCATTACTGCTCCCACGGCGACGCTCTCCTCCAGCTCCAATCAGAACAGAGCCTGGTAGCTTCACTGCCTGGGCTTGCAGCACAGGTCTGTTACAGATGTGGCTCTAGGGCCACGTGCCAGGTTCCAGTAGGTTTTGAAGGTCTGAGCAAGGCCAAACCTGGGAGAGGCAACTGGGAAGCACAGGCACTCAGTACTTTTCAGGGGTAGGGGCTAGCGGAGGGATGTGGAGGGTTAAACGACTCATTGGCTCTTTCTGTGAGCCCAAAACATTTGGGTTCCCAGCAGAATGCTGAGCTGGGTGGAAGGGATTTGGTAATAAAACCTGCCTCCTACTCAAAGAAAAGGTACAGCCTATGGGCTAAATTAATTGGCTGGGAGCGTCAAATGCACCTCCGGAAGGAGATGTCTTGGCTCCCAGTGATCTTTCAGGTGCCAGAGGCCACAGGTGAGGACTGGGATAGTGCTCTTGGGAGCACGGGCCAGCTTTTCAGGCACTGTCTGTCTGTCAGCACATAGCACAGAGGAACATGACTAAGTGAGCATGGAGTCTGGAACACGACTAAGGCCCCTCGACGTTACAGCTCTCCACTTCATCACTCCCACGCTGCAAATTTTCCGAAGCGCTGCAACAACACACAGCTTTTTCCTGACATGGACAACAAGGAACGAAAGCAGCAAGCCAGTTCCTCACCTGCTTTATGTAGCGCAGCTGAGATTCAGCAATTCCATGAATGAGGTGCTCACTGGCCAAAGCCCCGTTGGTGTGACCGTCCCCTGCTGCTTGGCTGGGGCTATCCAGCAGCATTTCACGTACTGAGGGAGGATTCAAGTCCACGTGGAAGTCGGCTGAAATCTTGCAATTGTTTTTTACATCAAATAATGCCAGGCTGATGAAAAAAGGCTCCACCTGGGAATTGGAATGAATGTTCTCGTCAAAAAAGCATGGAGCCAGTGCTGACATCCAGCTGCACTTGAAATCCATTGCCACATACACAAGTGTGACATCTGCTGCTTTGAGTGGCACTTCAACCCTTATGATGAAATTCACCCTTTCACAAGACTGCCCCACTCACAATCTGCGAAGGCCGTCAACGCAGGGTGAATCTCACTGTGAAAAATTGTCAGTGTAAAGCCAACAGACCCAGGTCATCGGCAGGTGGAACTGAACCTGGGAGACAAACCCATGAGCCTCTCCTGCATGAGCTAAAAGCCAACTGTAGAGAAGCCTTCACTCTCCTTTTCCCTGTGGTCTCAGGGCCTTTGGGTTACATAAGCAGTAGCTTATTTGCCCCTAGCAACCCATAAAGGACCACTTGCCTAGCTCGCATTGTGTTTTTATCTAGTAAAGGTGAACAGTGCCACTTAAAAAAAATCACTGATGTAAATCTACAGAAAGAAGAGCAAGGGTGGAACACGACTGTCGGGAGGAGATGAAGGTGCTGATTGGTCAGGAAGAGCCTTTCGTACCTTAGGGTGAGAACAGATGCAAGTGCAGCGTCAGGCTGAGTTTACACTAGCATTTTTGTCGGTAAAAGCTTTTGCTGGTCAGGAGCGTGCAAAGTTTCACCAACAGAAGCGCTGGTGTGTGCAGCGCTATCCTGGCAGCAGAGCAGTTACCACCACTTACGGGCATAGGTTTCATTAGGCCAGCAAGGAGCTCCCTCCACTGGGCACCGGGCAGATCTGAGAGTGGCACAGCTCACGGCTGTGAGATCTGCACTGCGCACAGAGCCCAAGGACGTGGCTGTTCTGCGTGTTACTTCACATCTCACAAAGTTCAAAGGACTCGGTCCCAAGCTGCCTGACTTTACTAGTGTTCTAGCAAGACACTCTCCATGGTTCTTGGTCACACCAGGCGGGGCCATGCAGAGAAATCTTCCAGCATAAACTAACGGCTGTTCAGCAGCCCTTCTCTCTGTCACGTGCCCTGCACGAAGCGAGTACCACAGCGAGGTGACTACCTCGGACCTCAGCCTGGGCTTTGCAGCTCCATGCCTTGACAAGCAGCACCAATAGCCCATTGTTTTGGGTCAGAAAGATTGCAGAAGACAAAGCCGGCATGTGAAGGTCAGACTGCAGCCTGCAAACCGGCACTGAATGGACCAGTGAGAGAGACATCTGCCCTCTCCAGGCCTGATTCTGCAGTCTAAAACCTACAGTTCCCACTGGCCCAAGGTTTCCATTACACACCCGCATCTCCAGCCCCCTCTCCCAGAGTGATGACACACTGTCACGGTGATGGGTGCAAACTGAGACCCCAGGCCAGCAATGAGCTCTGTGCTAGTCAATCCCTTGTGAGAGTCCATAGGCCTGTAGGAGCAGAATCGGGGCCTTCTTTCTTTTCCCAGCTCCACCCTGGTAGCTCTCTACTGCTCAACAGACAACTCAGGATGGTACCGGGTTATGTCTAGGCACCGTTCCAAGGGGGAAAGCGAGACCAGCCAGTCAAAGTGCATACATTTGTGGGGGGGCCCTCGGCGTGGGCGTGAGCCAGCAGGTTGAAGGTTAAATCATGACATTTCACCAAAAAGCGCCTGCTGCTCTTCTCCTCAAAGGGCCTGACATCTGGCTCGATTCCAGAGAAGTCCAGCCTCTGGAAAAGAAACGATACAGCTGCTTTAGAACAGGAATGTCAGAAACAGTAAAGGGATCACAATACAGCGACTGGTATTTTACCCTGATCAAAAAGAAAGGGACAAAAATTACAGCACACGCACAGAATGAGAACCCCCTTTGGTGCCCATTAGGCACTCGTATGCAGGGAGGAATTCGTAACTCTGTATTGATTTTTACCAGTCTGGCTGGAACGGCGCAGAGAACTACATCACCACAAGGTTTCAGTTCTGCTTTCAGCCTTTTTGTCGTAACCCCGAGGAGCCACCCGCACGTCCAATCACAAGGAGGTGAAAACAACACATGAATGGCAGTGACGCTCAAAGCACTTCTACCATTTTGCAAGATTCTGGCGCTTTAGGAGATTGTTCAGGCAGTTCACTGGCAGCACTGCCAGAACCGGCAACAGCTTGCAAACCGAAAGACTTTTTTTTTTTTTTCAAATGGGCCAAAATGGTTGACTGACTTAGACTTGTTAGAAAAAACCCAAACCATCCTGAATCCAGTCCCTGCCTCCACAGCCTGTAAGGCTACATAGGGGCCTTTCACAGCATGGGAAGAAACAGAGAAGACAATGTTTAGCCAAACCCCTACAGCCAGGGAACAGCCTTCTCCTCCTTCCTTCACCAGCCCTATCTTACTGTGTGCCAAGGTCATTGACTTCATCCAGAACATCACAAGAATGGTCTATTGACGGGTGATGTAGATACTACCATGTCTCCCACCCCCAGTTACTGAAGAGGCCAGTGGAGTTCCACGAGGACTATCGTCCCCCTATGAGTAATTTAAGCAAATACAGGCTGCAAGCATTCGCCTGTTTTAGAAAACTCCATCCCTTCCAATGATCTAATTGCTTTCGAGCAGACAGGAGACCCAGCCCTCTCTCAGCCCTCTCGCTGCAATCCCAGAGCGGCTCCAACTTCAGCCTGACAAGCGTGTAAACCCACAAACCTGAACCTATGTCCGCAGCTGCTGGCGCACCATGCCACAGAACACCCGGGGGTCTTCTCTGAACCAGAATCAACGGACTTCTTTGTGTTCCTAACGAGATCAGTTACAGCCCAGGGCAAAGGAAGAGATCTTGGACGTTCTGTACTGGCACACAGTGAGATTGGGCTGATGCTCCCTTGGGACTCACACGACTAGCATTTTGGAGAGTTGCCAAAAGTCCATTTTTAAAAACAAACCTCATGGCTGCTGCAAGGGATAGACAGACCCTGGTGCACTCTGCCTGAAGACAGGCCGAGGGGGAAGTTTGGTTTGGTACAAGAAAGACTCTTGGGAGACGGTACGTTTTTCCTGTTAAATCAGAACTGTCACGCGCCTGGGCTCTAATGCTACAATAAATCGGAAACCAGAAAATAACTGCAACATTTTTCTATGGTCATGTTAATAGCAGCAGCTTATTTCATTTAAATAACAATAACACGTGTACCATCAGCTCCGTACCACTGGTCGCAGTAACTGAGAAGAGTCGCTAGCTTCCTTGCCGAACCTACCAACACACCATGCCTTTGTCATTTTGTGGAGAGCTTCGTGCCCCTGTCAATCCAGATCTTGGTGTGCCCAGTTCAATACCTATTTTAAATCATTTTGTTGGAGAGGCAGATGTTGCCTGTAGAACTACCCGCTGCACTACACAGGCATGGGGGGAAGTCAGCTCTTCGTATTCCACAGATACTGAGCTCCTTATCAGTGTGCTTGTATCAGCGTTCCTAGGAACCCCTCCCTACCCACGTGAATTGAGATGGATTCCTGCCACTTTTCCAAGGCCAAAACTTGGAAGTTCGTAAAGAACAAACGTAGAAACATACAGACGTGTTACCTATAATAGCCTAGTTAGAGAAGGGTCAGCTGTCCACACAAGAAAGTTCAGGTGTATCATGGAACCAGATGGAGTCCTTGGGAAGGAGACATGGGGAAAGACTACAGCTGGCAGACCTTTCAACAGGGACCAGCCTGCGTAGTCCAGTAGCTTCCGTGTGCTAGCAGCCCTGAAAACTTCCTCGGCGAGAGAGGTGCCCTGAGCTTTGGCGTCTCCAACTGAGTCCCTGAGACACCAGGAACCTGAGCGGCTGGCATAGCCAAGACACCTGCTGCTTATCTCATCTGCCTTACCTGTGGAGGTGATTTGACTACAAGTCATTTCGCTGTCTACTTACAAGTCCCACTGCTGCCGATAGGGACCGCAGCCACCCCAGGCAGGAAGGGAGGTGACACCAAATGGACTTTTCAAGCATGCGTGAACCCTGAGAGCCTCTAAATGGGGATGTGGGGAGGAATTACCTGCACTTCTGAATCGAAGGAAAAGAGGTTTTGTCGGCCGTCGTTCCTGCTCAGTTTATTCAGCTGTTCTGTTTCTCTTCCATACTAGGACAAGCAGAGCATTGACATTACAGAGGAGACAGGCCAAGAGAGAAGCACGTGTTTGTCTTTGGGAGGAAGGGATGCGAAATGTAATACAAGCAAAGCAATCGATATTGTTCAGTGCTGATCCAGGAACACTGAGACTATGCAATCGCCCAGCCGCGCCAATGAACTCAGCCCCAGGAAACAAGAGGAATCGGGGCCTTGCTAAGTGACAGGGTCACTCTGGGTTACACAGCCAGCTGGCTACCAGATGCCAACTGCTTGCCTACCCAGCACAGCCCAGACATGCTGGCACCTCCCTGCCAAACAGAGCGGAGCTGTCAATATGGTCCCTCTTTGGAGGCCAAGCTTTCTTCCTCCCCAGCCGCACTGCAAGTCTCTGGGGTAGATCTGGGGGATCTCTTCTCCCACCCCCATCCCCAGATGCACCCACTGTCCCTTGCAGTATGCGCTCCCCTCCGTGAACTTATTACCTTTTGTGGCTTGGGATGCACTTTTTACCATGATCAGTGAGACTAGCACCTCCCTTTCCTCTCTCCTGGCCCCACACCCAGTGCAGGCCACCTCGTCTGGGATGTTCAATGTGTCCAAACCAGAACTTCTTGGCTTGCTCCCAAAACACACTTCTCTCCCTGCTTCTCTCCATCGCCATCAGCAATGTCCCCACCTTCTGAGTCACTCACATCTTCAGCCTGGTGGTAGTCTGATGCTTCCCCTTTCGGCTCTCACCAAATCCAGCCGCTTCTCCTTCCACGGCATTACCTTGCAGGGTCTCTGCCGCCCTACCCACCAGCCTCCTCTCTCCAAGCCCTTGTTACCCACACACCTGCAGCCTCCCCGCCTCATTTCATCTCATCTCCTCCAACGCACCCCATGTGCTGCAGAAAAAACACTCTTCCCTGGCAGCTGCTCTGACCCTGCTCCCCAGGGCTTCCTGTCTCTTCCCACGTGGACTTCAGGTGCCTCACACTGACCCTGAAGATGTACCAAGCCAGCACCTTGGATGCACATGCCCCCTTCCCCTATGGCACGCTCGTCCCCGCACCGCCCTTCGGCGGCCACTAGCCCCTTCCAAGCTCTGTGCCACGATGCCTGGCACACACACAGTTCTGTAGGAACAGCCTGCCTTGGCAAAGCCTCCTGCAGGTCCCTCCCACAAAGGGCTCTGAAAAAGGAACCAGAGCACCTGCTCAAGCTGAATTCTCAGCCTGTGGCCTGTCGTCCTCCTGTCTGCAGCTCCTTCTGGGTCCAGTCTCCTAGGTCCCTGCCCTTGCAAAGGCACAGGTGCTCCCCTGCCCCGTCCTGACCCAGCTCACTGCTGCCCCTCACTGTTCCTTCTTCTGCCCCAGCGCTGCAGCTGGCTCTGGACGGCAGCCCTGGCAGTGCTGGCTCTGGCTCTGGCTCCCACGGGTGGCTCGCCTGCATTTGGATGGAACTGCAAGCAGTTCTTTGTGCAGTAGCCTTGGAAGCAGACCTGGGAGCAGCTCCAGCTCCCTGCTTTGGGACAGCCCAATGGGCTCTGTACCCGAGGCGGTGAAGCTGGCACCAGCAGCAACACATGGCAACCCAGCTCTCCTGGGGGCACAGCTTGGGAACATCAGCCGTAGGGACCTTAACCTCTGTCACTTAGTGTCCAGTGGAAAGGCCCTTTCTGGCAGCAGCTGAGGGTTTGCTGTGGGCTGGAGGAAACCAGCCCTGCGCACACAATACCTTCATCAGCTCCGGATGCATGCTGCGCTCCAAGCTCTCCAGGATGTTTTCCGATCTCCCTTGGCTGATAGAGTCATCCTCTGTCAAGTCAACGAAAAGCAGATGTTCACCACAACAGCCCTGGCGCCGTCTCATCCCCTTAGGCCCCGGACTACGCTCCTAGGCCGCTCCCTTACAAGGGCACATGGACAGTTTGCTGGGGCTCTGCCCTGGGTTCCCCATCCCACACAAGAGTCAAGTTTCAACCCACTCTTACTCCCCCGCTGACAGCTGTGTGCTGCTGGCTCACCTCAGCACCAGCCTTTACTTGTTCCCATGTTTATTTTTAGGCACCCCATGCTGCAGAGGGATGGCTTCTGTGCAGGACGGGGGGGGGAAGGAAATCTCGCATTATTTAAAAACGGACCTTGGGCAGATTCCGCTGGGTCTTTCTTCTCCTGCACCAAACTCTCCGTGTTGAGCTGAATGATTTTTTTCAAAGTTACCAGCCACTCGTCCATTTCCTGTTCGCTCTCGGCAGCCAGGTAATGGCTGTACTTATCCAGCATCTTGAGCTCAAATGCGTAACGGCGCATTTTGGGGCACTGCACCAACAAACGGGAGAGTGGGCTTCACATGACACTGCACTAATATGGTCTTCCCCGTACACCTCAGCTCCATGTACAGCTAGTATGAGGCTCCTCCCCCGTACATCGCATTACACACGCAGAACAATGTCATATCTAACCAGGCGTCCTGCCGCACCTCAGAGGCAAACTGATTCAGTTGGGAATAAGATTCCGTGTGTGAAAAACCACTTCTGCCAGATGTTCGTAACCACGAAAGCTTACATCCAAATAAATCTGATCGTCTTCAAGGTGCCACAGGACTCCTCGTTCGTTCTGCAGCTACCCCTCTGGGAAGTGACACAAATGTCTGACTTTCCGTAGCAACTCTCATTCTGAAAGGGAATCATAAGCTGCATGCAGGCCCTGCTCAGCGCCACCGACATGCAGCTAGCTCAGGGCTGGACAGTAGCAAGCAGCCAAGGCAGGCTCTGGCTGGGAGACACTTACTTGGGTGGCTCTCAGCCAGCATGGCTGCATCCCATACCCCTGCATGGCTGCATCCTATACCTGAGTGCTGCGAGCCTGGAGGTGTCCTGGCACACCACCTGTCCTGCAAACAGGCAGCTCCCACTGGCCAGAAACTGTAATGGGAGCTGAAAAACGTTGCTGGGGGCAGGGGCAGCGTGCAAAGTTTCTCTCCTTCCCCAGATCGGCAGCATTCAGAGAGCTGCTCTGAGCACAGAGCAGGGGCGGGACAGGCAGGGAGTGTGATGGAGGCTCTTGGAGGCCAAATCCAGAGCCTTGGAGGGCCAGATCCTGCCTGCAGGCGTATTATACCTGCTCTGGTCTAGAGGTCGCAGGCAGGAGAGAAGGCCCCTTTGCGGCAGACTCTGTAGAGTCACCAAGAAAAAGAGCTCATCTTACTTTAGCAAGGAAGGCACGACAGCAGCAAAATGGCCGGGTTTTACTCCGGCAGCTGTAGGCTCTGCCTCCTGCCCCGCCAGCCGAAGGACGGCCTTGCAGTCTGCTGCAGAACAGGTCAGGCAGGCAAGCGAAGGATGCTGTTGAAGCTCCCATACAGGGATAAAAGCTGGTGGGACTCACCCCTTACCAACCTACCTGGACAACATCAATGCAAGCGTCCAAGAAGATGCAGCCTTTGCATTCCTTGGAAATTTTCTCATCTTTATAGGAATTCAAAATATAGGAACCATCTGGGAGTTGTGTGAGGTAAAAATACCGCCTCTTGAATACCTGCCAGAGCAGAAGACCATTTGCATACAAGGGTCACGCTGTACCATTTGTAGCTAGCAAGACCTTCCCACAACACTGGACTTCTCGGTCACTATGAAAATGCCCCCTAGGAAAAATGGCTGCTCCCTCAGGACTCAACACTGACCAGGGAGTTATCAAAGATGTTCTCACACTCAGCCTTTAGAAGGAGGAAAGAGCAGAGAGCACATTTCACGGATCAGCGACTCCCACCAGGGCTGAAACAACCCCACAAAGCTCCTGCATCTCACACTGAACTCCAGGGTAATTCCCAAGACCCTCCGGCCACCTCCTGCAGTTTGAGCTAGCTCAACGCTCAGTAGCCAGCTCAGACTGGCAAAGCCCTGGGGGGTTTCGCCTTCCCCCTGCAGCCTGTGGCACTGATCACGGTTGGTTTAAACCAGTGTAAAGGGTGGAGTCTTTACAACCCGATTTGAGGATGTCAGTAACTCAGCCTGGGGTTAGGGCTGTGCCACAAGAGTGGGTGAGTGGGGTTCCCTGGCCTGGGATAAGCAGGAGGTCAGACTAGACCAGTGTTTCTCCAGGGACTTCTCTTGGGACCACCGCTTCCCGGGCTGACAGGGGTGGGGGAGTAGTGGTCCCCGCCGCCGGGTGCCCTGCCTTGTGTTGCTCTCAGGGGCCACCAGCAGGAGTTGGGCTCTGCCCCCACCACACACAGCTGGGGCACAGCACTGGATGAGCAGGCATCTGGTGAGCCCCCCGCCTTCCTGGGACAAAGGGTGTTGGGGGGTTTAGCCCCAAGATAGCAGGCTCAGGCCACAGGGCTTCAGCCCCCACTGCCTCCGTGGCCACCCATCCAGCACTCAGTTTGTCCCCAGCTTGCCAGGGCTGTGCAAGTCAGCTGTCGGAGGCGCCCCAGGCTGCTTGTTAGCACTGCTTTTCCCAGTGGACCTGCCCACTAGGAACGCGTAAACGGCCCCAATTTGATGGTGCGTATGTGCTTATTTAGTTGCTTTTCCCAAAGCTAACTAAGGACTTTGGGGGACGTGTGAAAGCAGCCTCCAGCAACAGCTGGTTGCCGCACTCTGAGGTCACTCAGAACTTTGTCCTGTGACGCCCCAGACTAGGTGAGCCTGATGGTCCTTTCTGGCCTGATCAGAGCCGGCACCTAGTCCTGTCGCCCCGCTGATCGGAAGGGGCTGAGCAGAGCTCACCCGACTCAGCAAAGCACTTGAGTCTGTCGACGGTCCCACTGCAATCTATAGGATGACTCCACTGCTTAAGTGCTTTGCTGGCTCAGGGTCAAAGTGCTGAGCGCACTGCAGGAGCAAACCCTGGATTACCATCCTTGGGGTTGGGGAGAGGTGCATATTACCATCTGGGCCTCCCCGCCCCCAGGGCAGAGTCCCTACAATGTCTGCACACCTCCTATGCTGCTCTCTCCCGTCCCCAACACTTCTCAAAGGAAAAGCCAAGGTAGGCCGTGGGGCAGCCCACTGCGCAAGCATCCGGCGATTTGTTCCAGCACACGCGAGTTGCTTGCACAGCCCTGTGCGCTAAAGATCACAGTAACAGCTGCAACTGGGTGCTGCAATTCAATGGGTGCGCTAGGCCACAGGCACCATTAGCTGCATCTGCAACTTCTTGCTCCCCTCCCACCGGAGGCCAAATTAAAGTCTAGCTGAACACCTTGAGGCTTGGGAGGTGACTCCTATTCCGTGGGAGCTACAGAGGCACAACAGAGGCAAGACAATCGAGCGCCTCTCCTGCCTCACAGCAGTCACAAAACCCAGCTTTCCAGCAGCAGATACTGGCCCAGAATGGTAGGGCAACATGTCTCACATCCCAGAGAGATATGCAGGGGAGCAGCAGCTCCTCCCGGCTGCACCAAGCCCCGGGAAGAGGCAGCCATGGGTGCTCCTGGCCCCAGCCCCGAGGGCCTACATACAGGACAACCGGTCCTTTCAAAAAAAAAAAAAAAACAACAAATCAGTGGGGATACCTTTTTGGCATCCCAAACACGGGACCATCCCACCCAATATGGGGCGGATGGTGACCGTACATAATGGCTAGGAACATTCTGCCATTGCAGCAGTTGGAAAGTGGCTTCACGTGTTCTCAGGTTTGCTCTGCATCACAAAGGTGTTTCTTTCTGGCTTGAGGTCATGGTTAAAAGGAGGAAGGGCCCCGCCCAGAGAGAAGAGGTCCTCCATTGCACTCCCATTTTGAGGATTTGAAAATATTCTGCTTGTAACGAGGGCCTGGGACACATATGGGCCAACGTCGCACTTGAACCGCAAGGGTCAGGTTCCTCCAGTAATTTCATGCCTTCAGGAATTGTGAATCCATCACATATTTAATCAGGTCATTTGCTTGGGGCACAGGCTGGGAAGAGTGAATTAAATCCAAACCATTAACGCACAACACTGTGTAAGTGGCTAGATGAGAACTCTGTGTGAGCACCAAGGACTACGTGCTGAAGAATTTTAAGTGCTGAGGATAGCGTGAACGCTTTAGCCCTGCTTCAACGATGCACTCAGCATGCGTGGACTTCAGTAGGAACTCAGCGTTAAGTACCCGCACTGGGGCCTTATACACTTCAGTGCTGGGTGCAGTGGCAAATCCTAGAGGCAATAGACGTGTACTTAACTGAAGTTCAGACAACAGGAAACTAAGTCTGACCTGGTTTCACTCACAGGACACTTGATTTCATGCAACGCAACATCCTTCCAATGGGCAGCGCCAAAGCATACAGCACGTCCAAATAGTCTGCATTATTTATATATATTTTGCCTTTGCAGGCCTGCGGGCCATAGGAAGTTATCAGAATGCTGTGCTGCTTTTGGAACGAAGCGCAGGAAACGCGGCACCAAGTGAATGCCGTATCACAGCAGACCACTGTACAGCTGGCTTGGTAACCCACCTTTGGCACGGGGGAGCTGTGACAGCTTCAGATGAAGCAAAAACAATTGTGTTGAGCTGGCCAGAGAATTGAGGAGGTTCAGGAAAAAAGAGGAGTACTGATCTAGCAATTGCCAGGGGTTATACTGGGCTGGTGTGTGTAGGAATCAAAGCTAACCAGAGTCATGCTGGAGAACGTGTCTTCAAGAAAGTGCACTGCAGTCAGCTGTAGCCTAATTAAGTTTTGCTCCTAAGCTGGCTCACCATGAAAAACATTCTGTCCATGCTTATCGACAGCCTGCACTGCCCGTTGCCTAGCACAGCACTCTAATGAAGGAACTCAGAACTGAGTTCATGGCATATTGCCTTCTGCAGCACTTGAATGCCAGTTCAATGTATCCGTGCAGATGGCTTCAGAGCTGCCAGGTGCTGCGGCTTTCTCAGAACTCTAGCAACAGGCTTGTGAGAAGTCTTCTGCACGGAAGAGTAGTGATCAAACCAGTTTTCACCAATGCCATGAGGTTCAGGTCCCTTGATTTCTGAATCAACCTATAGCTAAACACAAGCCTGATTTACAGAGGTGTTGCCCATCCGTAACACCAGCCAAGTCAATGGGACAGCAGCTGCTCAGGATCCGGAAATCAAACCAGAGATGCCTGTGGCTGAGTACTGTGGCCCCCACTGCAGCAACCCCCTAAAGCACGTGCCTCACTTCACAGGCGCTGTACTGATATGCTCCAACGCAAACAGAAGCGACGGCCTTAATGGAGAAATGACCAGTCCCCTGGCCTGCGTGACGCAGGAGGTCAGACGAGATGATCACAATTTGGGCTACGAGTCAGGCAGGTGCTGCTGCACCTTGTTGAATGGAGAAACTCCAAACACTGAACACTTCGGAACGTTTGTGGTCTCCCGCGGGACGCAAAAGAATGTCCCGTTTTTGCCTCCCTGCTGAGCCCTGCTGCCACGGTGATCTGGACAGTCCGGAACGTTATCCCCCATCAGCTCTTTTATCAGGGCACAAAACAGCTGCTGGCTGAAATAACGAAGATCACGGGCTGAGCAAACTCCCGGCAGGAAGTTGAGGTGTGCGGTGCGGTGCTGTATCCACTGGAGAGAGAAGCCGGAGACTCAGGGCCTGGCTATGCTCACCAGAAGATGGACGCACTGCAGATCCATCTTCCGGGGTTCGGTGCAGTGCGCCTAGTGAGGCCCTGCTAAATCGACCCCAGTGTTCCTCGCGCTCATGAGGAGTGAGGGGAGTCAAATGGGAGAGTTCCTCCATCGACCTCCCACTATTGGGATGACAGCAAAAGTCGATTTAGGATAACGTCGATGCCAGCCAGGCAATTCTTGTCGCTGAAGCTGCAGATCTCACCTCGATGTTTCCCCCTGGTGTAGGTGTGGCCTTAGCTGCTGCAGGGAAGGTCAGCCCTGCTCCGTTGTCTGTGACACCTTCCCCGCCTCAAGCACCGATACTTGTCACTCTGATTTGACAAGTCTGGCCATGTGCTTCTTTGCACTCAACAAGGAAACCAGCAATCAAAACGCCTCCCCCACCCCCCACCCCCTTTTTGTTTAAAGAGGCCAGCGGTTCAGCTTAACTCAGCTGTCCTCCTCTTTGGACCCCAGACACGGCTTCAGAAGGCAAGCAGGCGTTTGCTGTACTATGCATCTCCTCTTTGCTTACCCTGCCCCTCGCTATTCCCAGTGAGCGCTGCACTGCTCACTGGGAGGCAGCAAAGAGTGCGTTGCAGAGAGGAACTCATCCAGACGGAAGCTCCGAGACAGCCACAGAGGGGCCCAGACCAAACCCAGCAGACAGACTTGGGAGCCTGGGTCTGAACTGAAATGCTCAGCGACAGGACTACGCCTTGTAGAAGAGAATCCTCCCCATGGAGCCCAGCTCACCTTCCTGGTGACCGTGATGGTGCTATTGACATTGGCTTTGTGCAGCCAGCCTTGCCTGATGATTCCACCCTTCTGCGAGCACAAGGAGGAGGAGTCCTGAAACAAACCAGCGGATTAGAAGGGTGATGTCAGTGCTAACCAGGCCCCTGCAGCACATGCAGAAAGTTCCACAGAAGTCAAGAGGAACTTTAGGGCTCGTTTACACTAGCAAGTTGTACAAAATTGTGGTTATAGTGGATTACCCCCCGCAATGGATGCAACTATATGATACAGAGGAGTTTTGTAATGGCACTGCTATTCCTGTTCAGACAGGGGAACATCTGTACAGCAAGGGTCACTAATTGAGAGCTTTTCCTGGGACCATTCTGCATTTAAAAGGGAAAAAAAAAAAACCACCACCTCTCCCCACACCAGTTATACAGGTAAAACTTTTCAGGGTAAGCTGGCCCTTAGCATCCACCCAGCTCACCACACTCCGCATTTTCCCAAAGTTAGATCTCACAGCTCTCTCCAATGGAGCACACATCATATCCGCCCCACCCTACCCTACCCCCATTCACAGGCAGGAAAACAACTTGCTAAAGGTCTCACTGCCAGGCAGCAGCAGAGCAGGGGCAGAACCTGGGCCTCCCGGCCCGCTAGAGACCAGCCTCCAAGTCTCATAATTCAAGACTCTCCAGTGACTATGGAAACCTTTATGGTGCTTTACAGCTGTGACTGAAGTCTAGACTCCCTCCTTGCTGACAGTTCAGCCTTTTCTGTTGCCGTTCCTTTATCTAATCCTGATGCACAAGGAAAATTACAAAGAGCACAGTCCTCTTCTACTGAGACAAGCCACGCCGGCAAATTACAGTACAGCAAAGAAGGGGTGTGGACACACACCCTCAAATTACTTCAGTATTTTCACTGGACTATTTGATTTGGAGAATTGCGTAAAAGAAACCAATTCTATTACACGCAGAGAATGTAGGTTTGTCCTTTTCTTTTGGAAAAGCACAGTGTAGCTAACAGCAAAATTCCACATCGAGATAGCATGAGATGCTATTCCAGGAAAGAACTACGCCTAGCTAATGTTAAGTCTATAACACAAGCCAACAAAACCACCAGGGAATTCAAGGTTGTGCCCAATAATCCATATTCTCTGACCAAGAGCCGTTCCAGCCCTCCTCAAAAAGGCACATCCAAGGCATGCACAACCGTCGTTAAAAAGGCACATGAACATCACTTTCAAACCTGCAGCCCTGGCGAAACACACGTTGCCTTTCTCCTTTAACAAACTGACCAACCATGGTGCCTTGTTGCCATGGCAAACTTAAAGACACTCAGGCTGCAGAGTCCAATGATTTCAGGCTGAAACTTATTAACAACTTGCCCCAGTGGCTCTCAGTGTGCTGCCCAAACACAAGGAGCTCCACAGGATGCTGGAGAGAGAGGCAGACTTCACCGCCTGGATGCAGAAGGCAGTGGTATCAGACAGAGCTGTCAAGGTGCACAGGTTCAAATGCGACCACTAACACTAGATGCCCATTGTGAAACCCCTTGGGCCTGATTCTCAGAGGGGCAACGCACTCTCAGCTCAGACACCTGTGGAGAAGCATGAGTGGGCTCAGCGCCCCAGAATGCGGCCAGCACATGGGCACTGGCCCCTCAAAGCAATGGGTACTTGGGATCTGACTGCAGACTCAGGCCCTTGGCACAGTGGCGTTTCACACCTTGTGAGCAGGCGTGACTGCACATATCACAAGGCAGAGGAGAGCCAGACCCTGTACTTTAACTGAGCAGCAGCGCCACTTTGCAAGATTACTTTGCCCATGGAAACCTACCGGTTCTCTTTTCACTGCAGTAGATTTCATTCAGACCTTAGTCGATCTCTTGGCCTCTCTGTCTCAGACTGCTGACAATACCAGCTGGAGACCCAAAGAAAGCACTCAGGGCAAACATCCCAGTTCACTGATAGGAGGCATGTGCCTTCTAATTCATCAGCTTCTTGGCTCTAAGAGATTATATCGTAGCACCTGGGAATGGATAACTGTCCACAGCCTTGTCCCAGCTGCTCAGAAAAGGGACTGGGGCCACCAGCATATGATCCCCAGCAAAGGCATACCAGAGTGTGACTTGGTCCAGCTGCACTGCAGAGTGCTATGGAGACCCTGATCTTCCCCTTACCTCGTCCTTCTCGAAGTCTTCATCAGTCTCAAACACGTGGTTTGGAATCTTCTCCGGTCTAAAGGATTTGCTGCAAACAGAACACAGTATGTAATACAGCCCCACTAACGGGAAGGATTCAGGATAACGGTAAGAAAGGTACTGGGCTGCCCTGTCGCTGCTGGGAACGCTGAGAGACTGCTGGATGCCTGATTCAGAGCAGACTACACTGAAGCTTATCCTGACACATGCCCTGAACTCAGTCCCTTCCTGTCGGATGGGCTGATGCCAGGAGGATGTTTGTGCCTGACCTGTTACAACGTGAGATAACGAACGAATCCCTGTGGTGTCTCCTGCAGTTCCCCGATCCAGTCGGAGAGACACAGCAGTGTTGCAAAGGTCTCCGACTTGCAAACCCAAACAAAGGGCAAGTCAATCTCACAAGAATATGGCAGGGGAGGGGTGCGAGCACCAGGGAACAGAAAACGTTACGGGGTTCCTGGATCAGCAACAGTATTTCATAAGCCTGGTCAGACTGGGACAGGCCAATGATCCGTCCCGCCCAGTGCCCTGTCTTCCAGCCGTGGCCAGTGCCAGGCACCCCAGAGGGAAGTGAACAGAACAGGGCAATTGACAGGTGATCCATCATGATGTCAAGTCCCAGCTTGCGACAGTCAGAGATTAGGGACACCCTGGGCCAGGAGTTACATCCCTGACTGTCTTGGCTGATAGCCACTGCTGAAGCTATCCTCTGTGAACTTATCTAGTTCCTTTTTGAACACATATCTACTCTTGTCCTTCACAACATCCCCTGGCCTGGGGCAAGGAGTTCCACAGGTTGACTGTGCACCGTGTGAAGAAATTCTTCCTTTTCATAGTTCTAAACCTGCTGCCTATCATCTTCACTGGGTCACCTCCAGTTCTTCTCTTGTAAGAAGGAATAAATTACATTTCCTTGTTCACTTTCTTCACACCAGGAATGATTTCATAGGCCTCTATCATTTCCCTCCTCGGGCCATCTCTTCCCTACGCTGAAAGTTAGGCGCGATCAAGCCATGGTCTGGCAGGGTTATGGAGAGTTCCTAGCACCCCCGAAGAGAGAAACACTTACCATGGCAACATTCGGAAGTCACCTGAGTACTCCTCGTATTTATAGTTCACCACATGCCAGTCTGAGTGGTAGGTTTTAATGCACTGTAAGGAGAACGATGCATGTGCTTTGAAATCACAGCCAACATACAAAAACACGTACAGCGCTGGAGAATTCTGAGCTGCCTGAAAGACGACGTTCAGCCGGGCGAGGTGCATGTGACCCACGCCACGTCTGCCCATGACTGTCTCCCCCTCTCACCAGCCAGCTCTGTCTCCACACTCAATGAGGGACCCCCCCACAGCCCCCCGTTCTGCGGATCCCCTCCCCAACAGACTGCATCCTACGTACCTGCTCCTCTGAGCTCCCAGCCCCAGTATGCTCTCTGCCTGCAGGCCGCTCCTGTTGATGGCGCCCCGCCCCCTTCATTACACCTGGACTGTGCTGGGGGGCTGGGCCTGCCTTCCTGGAAGGGGCAGCTGCCCGCATACAAGGCGCACCCATCCGTACTTAAGAGCGGGTTAGACAGACACCTATCGCGGATGGTCTAGACAGCGTTTGGTCCTGCCATGAGGGCAGGGGACTGGACTTGATGACCTCTTGAGGTCCCCTCCAGTTCCAGTGTTCTCTGCTTCTATCCTCTCACCAGCTACGCAGGGGCTGGAATCAGGGTTCACGTGAGCCCCCGCTTTCAGACCTGGCCAGGGCTGCTGAGTGCCCAGCATGAGGCCCCTCTGTGGACCCTGATTTTCAGACACCGCCTCCAGAGTCGAGCTGCTTTAAAGAATGGCCCTTGGCCAGGGTCCCCCAGTCTCTGGCAGTGCAGGAGCTGGGCTCCCCAGCAGTCCCACCTGCTGCTCCCAGGAGCCACCCTCCAGTTGCCAAGGAGAATCGCTGCCTGCTTAACAGTGACCCACAGTCAATTTTCCACGTGGTGCTGCTCAAAGCGGCTGTTCTCAGGCGTCCCTTCCCCAGGCTCTCTCCTGCCAATGCACAAATGGGGCCTCTCCAGCAGCTCTGAGGCGTGACGGGCAGAAGCACTCAAGCCCCTGCCTTCCCTCGCCCCAGTTAAGGCCTTGGGGTGCACACAGCACCCCAAGCAGCTGGGGGCAGCAGGGGGCTGATCAACTGCAGCTGCTGGAAATCAGAAAGATGAGCTGTTCCTCCAAGCCTGGATGTCACAGCTCCCTGGTATCACAGAGGAGGCCTCCAAAGCTGCTGGCAGCCTGACCTGCCATTAGCTGCAAAGCCGCCCAGAGAGCATTCCCCAAAGGGAAGGGGCTGCAGGTCTCTGAACTCTACCTCTCTGACAAAGAGACTCTGAGCCTTCCTTTGAGCATCTTCTGGCACCGTAGACTGGATGGTCCTCTGTTGGCGACCTATCACTGAGATCTGCAGGGAAGAGAGGTCTTGTGGTTAACCGAGCCCTTATAAATTGACAGGGAAATAATAAATATTGCAGGCTGGATTTAAGGCCTGATCCCTGCCATTTGACCAGGCTGAAATGCCGTTGAAATCAGTGCAGAAGTTAACACTGACACTGAAGGGGTACGGTGGAAAGCCGGGTGGGAGGGTGGATCAGGCCCAGTACGCGAGATGGAGGCAGCCCAAACTCACAGACACATCCTCCATGGGGAACATGAGCAGATCGCGGAGAGGATCGCTGTAGATCTGGGCTTTCCTTTGCAGCACCACATTCTCA
This sequence comes from Carettochelys insculpta, assembly GCF_033958435.1. Classification (NCBI taxonomy): domain Eukaryota; kingdom Metazoa; phylum Chordata; order Testudines; family Carettochelyidae; genus Carettochelys; species Carettochelys insculpta. The sequence goes on along the minus strand of NC_134149.1, from coordinate 3,300,329 downwards.
TAGTCCAGGGGCTCAACCACTTTGGTTTTTTCCTGAAGGAAAAGAAAAGCAAACCACAAGAGAGAGAGTGAACAAAACGAAGAGTTTTGCTGCTGAAGCATCCTTCCAAGAACCGGGATTCATGCCCACAGCAAGAGCCACCAGTTCCACTGGGGGCCCTTTACAAATCACACCAGTGACACCGAGTGTGCTGCCCTCTAAGCACGATGCCAGTGAAGTGCTCGTTACATCCACCTTACATTTCCCCTGCCGTGTAGGTGAACGTGACCACACGTCCCACAGGAAGGAAAACCAGTGCATCAGGGACATGCTCATGGACACAGGGGACTACAGAAACAAGCCAAACATCCCACCTGCTCTAGCCAGTCTGCCCACATGCCCTGCCCAGACAGGCTATCTGGCGTGGTTCTCAAGCAGCTCCACGGCCTGGTACCGACCACGAGCATAGTTCTTCAGCACTAGTCTGAGACAACTGTGCAACTCTGTAACTCCAGGTTGCTTAAGCCATCTCGGTTTGAGGCTTGTTAGGTGATGCGAGCTGCCAAGACGTACACTCTCAGGAAGGCCTCCCTTTGGCAAGGTGGAAGCAAGCCAGCCGTTCGAGCGCTCGCTCAGGTTCAGGCAGTATCCAAAAGCAGAGCAACACAATGGCCTCTTTCCACACTTGGCACCCGCATGCCCAGCAATAAACCAGCCCTCCAGATAAACTACACGGCAACAGTATTTGGCGAGAGCGACTCTAAGATCCCCAGGCCTGATGTCATTCTCACAGAGACGGCGAGCTGGCCTGGGTTACTGCACCACAGCAGCACAGCCTCATGGTATAGGGGGTAAGGACTCCAGCTCAGGGTATGGGCTTGGCTGTGGGGCTGAGGAGAAGGGGTTTGGGTAGGGGCAGGGGCTGGAAGCTGGGCTGCAGGCTCCAGGCAGAGATCTCCTCAGGCAACTTCCAGGAAGCTACCAGCATTTTCCACTGGCTCACAGCCAGAGGCATGGCCAGGCAGCTCTGCAGACACCACCCCCGCAGATCCCCAGGGGTAAAGTTCCTGAGCAATGGGAGCGGTGGGCCCCCCGTTAGGCTGGGGGCCAGCGTTCCCTCTAAGTTTTCCACCCGGGTGTGCGCAGACGTGCACCACCAATAGATACACGCTGCCAGCTGTGAGCGGCTGTGGGAGTCCTGCTAGTCAGCTGGGCAGCACCTGACTCCCCTGCGTGGCCGCCCAAGAGCTCAGCTTACAAGGAACACTGGTGGGTGCAGCACAGGGCACCCCCGTGGCAGCCTCTTGCCTAGCAGCCACAGGGAGATTCCAGGCAGGCTCTCTGGAGCCAGACCCAGGCAGTCCAGCCCAAGACAAGACCAGTTAGAATGAGAGGCACAGCATTCAGCAGCTTATATTCTGCACACGATCATCAAAATTCCAACAACTGCCCTGTGACAAGCCTTCCCGGTAACAGCTGCTGCTGGCGAGACAAACGGCCTGCACCCAAGTGGCTCCTAGCACCCAGAAAGGCCTTCTTTTTTTAAAATCATAACCGTTAAGCTCTTTTGCTTGGCCTGGTTTCTAAGTCATTCAAGTGTGCTGGGTTCATGTTTTCAAGCTTTCCTCTACAACCACTCAGGCTAGAGACTGACCCCTTTCTGAATGAACACCGAGATGCTCATGTAATCACAGGACTCCAGCAGCTGGGGCTTTAAGGAAAACACCCTTGCTAGTGAAAGTTGGCAACACTGCAATAATCATATGTTACTTATCTACTGGACACTGGACAACCCAGGGATGGCTACAAACAACCCTGAAGAGTCTTTTTGGAAACACAGATCTTGGGAAACAGGCGCATCAGCCGTGTCAGATGGACTGTCCCTGATCAGATTCTTGGCACCCACCAACGAGCACTTGATGCGACTCAGAATGGCTGCAAAGTTGTCCTTCAGTGGACCTTGTGCTTGCGCAATCTAGTTGCCTCTCTGTGCAGCGTGGTCCAGAGCATCCTCAAGGATGGGAACTTCAACTGTGTCCTCATCCCCTCGGGGCCCGATTCTGGGAAACACTGAGCACTTTCTGACATTTGTGGCTCCCTACCAGGAGGTGCACCTTCGCCAGAGGGCGCCCAGCCCTTGGGATGGTGGAGACCTCAACCGGGCCAGCACACCCTGCCTGCAAACACTTGCATTTCATCTGCGGCCTCGCTCTCCCACTTTCACACAAGCTGCGGCCAGAGGACACCGACCGGCTAGGCTACCAGCAGAAAAAGCTGCATCTTTACACCTGCTTCCCACTGCAGCCTTTGCCACTGGTACAGGGCTGGGCATTCTCTGAATTCTTACTGAGAATTAACGTGCAGAAATTCAAGGCTCAGCTTGTAAACTAAAGCGCAAGGTCATCACAAGCAGTGACCACAGCACCATCACGTTACACCCAGGCAGGATTAGGCAATCACCGTGCAGCACTGTTTCCGGATTCCATTTGCCAGACGGAGCCAATTAAAGCTTAATAGTGATTAAACTCCATTTTCACACGCCTGTTTCAATGCCTGTTCGTCATTCAGTACAGTAAATGCACATGCAGCTATTAAGGTTTTGGGGTGGGATTATCAGACCACAACACAGGAAGGTGTGCAGCTAAAACCAACACCCCAGACACTCCTGAGACCACACTGAAGCATCCAATAACGTTACAGCAGAGGGACTGATCAGCCAAACGCTGCCCTGGGGTCTGCACAGGGTTTTGCCTCTGTGTTCATAAGGCCACAGCCACCTTGGCAGCAAAAGGCCAACTTCTGCCATCTCTACTCCAGCAAAACTCCTACAGCGATCAGGGGAATTTTACTGGCATAGGAACTGATGGGTTTGGCCTATAATTTCCACTTCTCTTCTGACCAGCTCAGCAGCTGTTTCTTGCCTCACTCTGTGGTGGAAGGAGAGGCTGACACTCTGGGTGTCTCTTCTGGGTCTCCTTGGTGTCCGACGCCATCGTCATTTGGCCTGTGACCCCTGATCATTTTCTTCTCCAGCACCTCACAGAACTGCACCTGCTGACACTATGAAGGAGCTTGAGTTTACACCTGGGAGCATAATTTTGTTTTCAGTGTGTAGGTCTGGTCAGTTAAACAAAGGGATACAGCACTTCCCCCAAACTGCAACCCGCAAGGCAGAAATGCTATTTTGTGTGAGAGGAGTGTGGTGGTCCTACCGCTTACGCCCAAAAAAGGAAGTGCCATCATATGATGAAAACCGCAATATACTGGATCCGAGATGCATATTCTTTTGAAACAATTTAATGTGCTGTGGAAAACTGCTTTGCCAGCAGTAGTACCAGAAAATAATTCCACTACCCCCTTTGTGAAGACAGAAGTATTAGAAAACGTACGTTCTTCAACTTTTCTCTATGCTCTCACATCTTAAGTACCTCTGATTAGGTTATTTTAAGAATTAAATTGCTATTTATGTTTTTATTTAATCGTTTTGACTAACCTACCAACAAAAACTCAACATCTTGACTGCACAGCAATATTTCCAGTCAACACCTGCCAATAATCCCAATTCACATTAGCAGAAGGTTCATGCGACCAGAAAGATGAAAACAGACCCTTCAAATTGTTCTTGTATATGGTTGAGCCCCACCAGAATATTTAGTACGTTTAGTAGCTTTGGAAAGTAGAACCAACTGATCTCCAGACAGTTTTTAAGATGAGATTTTACAGTGTAAAATTTATATAAAACAAGGATATCAAATACTGGGTCTTTATTGTTTTGTTTTACTTTTTTGTTCCATTTATGAACGGGCTGCTGTTAACTTACATAGTGTGTTGTAAACAAGAATGAGTTCTCTATTCCCAGTAAGTCTGATTATTAAATTAAAATGATTTTAAATACCCAACATGAAAAATCATTGTTTCTTGTTCCTTATTAACAGAGAAGTAGCCATGTTAGTTTATATTCTAACATAATGAAACAGCAGAAATGTAGCACTTTAAAAACTAACAAAATGATTTATTCGGTGATGAGCTTTTGTCGAACAGACCCACCTCATCAGTCCAATCACATTTCCAATACAGAATGCAATGCATCTGATGAAGTGGGTCTGCCCACAAAAGCTCATCACTGACTAAATCATTCTGAAGGTTTTTAAAGTGCTACATTTCTGCTGTTTTGCTCTTTTTTTGCATTTTCCTCCACTGTGGACAACTGAAGTCAGTTACATGCCCCTCACGTTGCTCTAAAGTTACTGTACTTTCATTTTTGAGGGCTGCAATATCCTCAAGAGATTTGGCGTTTGACTCAACCCAACTGTTCCCACTCAGTTTTAAAAGCCAAGCAAGAGGGAGAACATTACCATCCCTCTCCAACTGGTTTTCACAAATTGTACCTCTGGGACCAAGTGAGGTCGGCTTTAAAACTGCAAGCAGATGAACACCACCCATTGCAAAGGCTGCCCTCTGGCCTGGAGAAGGCTTGATCAGGAAGTATTTGGGATTGCTTTTTTAAAGTGAGAAGTAACAAGCAATGAGATTGCAACAGTTTCCCACAGCACTTTACAAATACCCATCGGCCACGTCAAGCTTCCTCAAACTGGCATTCGCGCTAACAGAAAACACCGCACCGTCCGCCGTGGGACCCCGCTCTGGAGGGGCTGCCAGCCCCCATCCCTGCAGGAGGTTAGCACAGGGTCTACATGCACATTAAACCGCAGGCGGTGCCTGGTGCCATGTGGCTCTAAGGAATTCCATGCCATGCGAATGCCGTGCCCACAGCTTGGCACGTACACACTTTGGTGAGCTTTGGGCAGGCAATGGAGAGTCGTGTCAAAACACTGTGTCTGCCCCACCTGATGTTCCACACCGAGCTCTTTTCACGCAGCGCAGGGCAGTAATGCTGGGGTGGATTAGCTCAAATACCTCAAAAGGCGCCATCACAATCTCCCCCTGGAAATGCGTCTCACCCTTACAAAGCTAACATTCCCTGTAAGCTGAGTGCTGGGGCGGCAGCACAGGAGAGATTCAGGTGCTACCAGCCGATTAGCAGAGCGCCCACACCCTCCAGAGCGTGTTTCTATGAGCTGTGAACCTCTGCACTCGCCTTAGTGTGCGTAACAGAATTTATTCCACCCATGGATGGGAGAAAAATTCAAGGGAACATTGCCCACACCCCTCGATGAGTCCCACCAAGTTCCAGCCGGGCACCAACGGCAGCAGAACCCCTTAGAGGTCGGCATGATGAGCACCTCCCCCTCCCACCCCGACAAACTACCATCTGGGAAAACAAGAGGTGCTCGCCAGAGAGCCTCTGAGCGCTCACCGCTGGGTCACTTCCAGAGTTACGTAGGAGCTGTCACGCTGCCTGAATCACAACCATGCACAGAACCTAAGCCTGGAGACTTGCCAGCAGGTGGCCCCGTCAGTGTAAATGCAGGTCCACGAGCTCCATGCACACCAATGTTTCCTCTAACTTTATCCCATCCAGGCGCAGAATAAACGTTATGTGCACCGAGGCATGTGTGGATGAACACCACCAGTACACACACACACTGCCGGCTGGATGCTCTGCTAAGCAGCTGGACAGCACCTGAATCTCTCCTGGCCGAGCGCCCAAGCACTCAGCTTACAGGGAACACTGGACCCAACAGCTTCCGGGCACTGCACCAGTGTTCCCCTAACAAGGCAGGGAATCTCTGTGAAGCCACAGTGGCTTGTGTCAAAGTGTTGTGAACACCACTAATTTTCCAACAGCCAGACCGGATCAGACCAAAGGTCCACCTAGCTGAGTGTCCCGTCTTCTGACGGCGGCCAGTGTCAGGTGCCCCAGAGAGAAGGAACAGAACAGGTAATCGTCGAGTGATCCATTCCTCGTTGCCCACTCCCAGCTTCTGACAAACAGAGGCCAGGGACACCATTCCTACCTACCCTGGCTAACAGCCATCCATGGACCTAACCTCCATTAACTTACCTAGTACTTTTTTGAACCCTGTTACAGTCTTGGCCTTCACAACCTCCTCTGGCGAGGAGTTCCACAGAGTGACTGTGCACTGGGTGAAGACATACTTCATTTTGTCTGTTTTAAAATTGCTGCTTATTAATTTCACTTGGTGACCCCTAGGCCTTGTGTTTGTTTCATCATAAGCCTTCTGACAGCTGGTGCTTTGCATAAGACCCTGGCTCCTGGAGTCATGTGATGATGAGAGTCTCCACTGATTTTTTTTTTAAACAAAAGGAAGTGTCTAGCTTTCACAATCGCAGAGAGAAGATTGAAAATGGGACCCCCAATGCTCAAAAACGAGACAGCAAATAAAAAGAACCTGATCTTGATTGCTGGTAACGTCTCATGGTTTGCAAGCCAATCTCATGATGTCTGACGGCTCAGATTTGGCAGTACTTATGCCACAGCAGCACTGGGGAGATCAAAGCAAGCCCCCCTCCCACACCTCCATTTTCCTCCCCCCCAGCGGGGGTCCACAGATGTCAATGCTCACAGCAGTATGATGCACGTGAGGGGACAGGAGCTAAATTTGACTTCCCCTCCTCATGATCACAGCCCACGGCCTCTGCTCAGCTGTCTCTGCCTGCGTTGGAAACAAGCAATGGCAGGAAGTAGCCCTTGATGCAGTTGCTGGTTAGCGTCCCCAGACAGCTGTCTTATTTCAGGCTAACAGAGCACACTGTGAAAGCGTGCCAAAGACTTGCTAGTGATCGGCAGAAACGTACTAAAAGCCACTTTCCTGGCGTGTGGCTTTACATCCTGCAAGTACAAAACAGGCTCCAACTTTCTCTGAGCTCGGAGGAAACCAACCTTGGAACATGCTGGTTCGAACAGGCAACATTTGCTACAGCACCAAAGAAAGTAAATTGGTAAATCAGACACTACAAGTCTTGGGCCTGCACAACCCCCTGCCCATGGAGATGGGGATGATGGTCATTTAGCCACCGTAAGAGCCTTTTACGCTGCACAGGCTGCGCAAATGGACTGCGGTGCCCATGAGAATTCAGGCTTTAGGTTTCATTGGTTTTATAAAAACCCTTTCAGATTTTCGAAGCAGGATTTCACTTTCAGCTGAAAGCAAAAATAATCCTGGAAATGAGGCTAGATCCCAGAACTATTGCAAACCTTCCCTCTTATACCTTTTGTAATAGCCAAATTCTTCCCTCCCTGGCACATGGCTGACTCGGCGTTAGCAGGGAGCCATTCTAAAGCACATTCCAGCCTGGGCGTCTTTAATAGAACTGGTGTCCACTGAATTTTAAAGACTTCTGTGTCTACAAATGAGCTTGGACCCTTCCAATGGGAGGCTTTTCTCCCTGTACAACTCCTGCAATTGGTGTTACCGAGCAACTAAAAATAATCCAAATTTCCTCAGCACTTCTGATGCTAGGGACACTCAGAGCACCTGATGTGACGGGCATCTTCTTATGGCTGCTACTGCTTGGGCTCAGCCCTGCAAAGAGGGCTCCGGGAGAGTGGAGGACACCCAGCACCCTTACTAATGTATGTGGGGAAATGTCGCAGACCCACAGCTCTGAGCTCACAGCCGTCCAGCCCAGCCACTGGCAGAAATGCCCAACACTCACAAGGCTTTGCAGGCCAGGCCTTTCAGTAACAGGAGCCGAGTGTGGCTTATGTTACTTTTTTCCAGAGAGCTAAGACGCATAACCCTTTAGTCAGCCAGCTCTGCGATGCCCGGCCAGGCAGGGAGCTTCGAGAGTGATCTTTTCCTGAAGGAGGGGTGGAGCTCTCGAGTTTGGTCCCGGGCTGCGCTAAGATTGGCAGTACTTATGCCACACAGCTGCTGAGGAAATAAAAGCCAGCTCTGCCTCCCCCAGCTGCGAAGCTGCCATCCACCTGTCTGAATCTGACACAAGGTTGCCCTTTTGGGGGCCAGTTCACATTTTTTCAGGGAAGGGTGACACTACCTGGGGTCTTCAGGAGCGTCGAATCGCTCTCTGTCCAGCCCTCCCAGTAACTGCTCCAGCCCACCTTGGCCCAGGAGTGGCTGAATGACACAGCCCGAAGAACCACACTGGGCTGCCAGGTAGGGGTCACATCCCGAGGGTTGCCAACTCTCCAGGACAGGTCTGGTGTCTCCTCCAAAAGGCATCGCTCACCTGCTGACTACCAACCGCCACCCTGGAGATTTTAATGGGCTACTTTATGAAAGTGGCATCAAGTCATGCTGGGGGGAAAAAAAAATCTCCCAGAATAGCTCCCGTCCGCGTGGCAACTTGACACGTAACGTTAGTTTGACAGAGCACCAAAACACAAACCAACCACCTGCCACAAACCCTGAAACCACTAGAGCGGCCCTTTCCAGTGACACTGAAAGGTGCAGGTCAAGCGTCCGTGAAAGGAGCTGTCAGCTCACAGCCCATTAGGGCCTGGGAGAACCTGAATTCCCCAGTTATTACCGAAACGACAAACTGTCACCCAGTTGGAGAGATGGAATTTTAGGTGCCTGATGCGAGTGATAACTGCATACTGTTAGGAGGGCAAGACAGGCATCCCAAATCCCTCTCTGCTCCCCAGCACACGTCAGGGCGTGCTGAGCCAACCGGCTGGAGACAAAGCTTCCCAAGCCTTGACGAAGATTTAAAAAAACAAAACAAAAAAAAAAACTCTTTTTGCTGAGCTCTCTTCAGCTGCAAACCCCAGACACCTACTGGTGTACATGAGTCAGCCGCCTGCTATTACGTTAGCAGATGGCAGCCACCAATCTAACTGAACCTCGGGGAGGAACAACTGCGCTAACGCAATTATGCAATGAGAAGCCCCACGTTGTTCTACAAAGCGAGCTGACGTAGCGCTGGAGAGCGTGGCTACCCTGCCACAAAATCACCGTCTTCTGCCAGCCCCACTGACACCGAGCAGCAGGTCACGGCAGGCGTTTACACGGGACGGCATTAAATGTACAAACGCACACGCATTGCTCTGTGCAGTAAAGTTTTCCAACCTGTTACAACACTCATTCCGTGCCGATCACGAGGGGAAACATCTTCCCATTAAAGAGTCTGCACCCCCCCACAGCCTCCCCCAAGCAGAGCAAAGCCAAGCCAGCCATAAAGCTCAGCACTCTCCTACCTCAGTGACCTCCCCACCCCCAGGCTTCCCTGTGAGCTGGCGGCTGGGGCACATGCCCAGGAGAGATTCAGGTGCTGCCTGGATGGCTAGCGGAGCGCGCACAGCCTGCAGCGTGTTTCTACGGGTGGTGCACAGAGGCATACCTCGGCACACTTTACAAGAAGCGTATTCTGCCCCGGATGGAAAAACCAGCAGGAACCCTGGACCCCACTTGTGTCCAAACATTCAGTGCTAATACTGTAACTGCCCCCAGGCGGACGAAAACCTGGGACCTCTGGAGCTCACTGCAAGAGCCTCTGCAGTTTGAGCTCAAAGCCAGCAGGCTCGCAGCTAAGGCTGCAGAAGATGCTCATCCTCCCTCACCGTGTAAGTGGTCGAGGTGCCACTCCATGGGACAGTGAACCCCACCCAGTAGGGGCCTGGGTTATGTCGTCTCTTTGCCAGGTGAGGAACTGGGGCTGCCCATGGGGATAATGTCAAGCTAGGTCAGCAGCAGATATCTAGAACTTCTCCGCAGACGCCTTCGGTCACTGTCCTTTTGCACGACGCTTAGAAAGTGGTGCCTGGCTAACATGCCCTGATGGAGGGGAGTTTGAAGCTCTGCTGAAAAATCTAAGGGCCCGTATCCCAGCAGGGCAGCCAGGACTGTTCTGGGTCCACACGTCTCTCCTCCCCTCCTCCTGGAGGCCACGCGCTGGAGCTTGGGAGAGGAAAGTCAGCGCAGCGGCTGCTGCATTGTCCAGTCAGCCCGAGGGGGCGTGAGCACCGTTCTTACGGATACGGAGCAGGAGGTCACATGCACGTGGGGGGGGAGGGCCAGTCAGGAGGCGGTTCAAGGAACAGGTCTGCACAGGCAGAGGGTGTGCTTGTTCGTCAAGTTACATCAGCCCCCGTGAGAGCCCTACTGACCCCAGGCCAGCACGTCCAAAGCCATGTCAGTGTAACCCCGCGGCCAGGTCCCTTTCTGTGCCGAGCCAAGGAGATGAGTTGTTGCAGCCCCAGATACATGGCCCTGGCTCTTCCGCTGTGGCAGTTCCTGCCTTTAGCTCTGGAGATCCTCAGCGTGTCAGCCAAGATGGTGGTCACCATACTGTAGCTTAGGAAGCGCCCTAGGGAGTAACATGCCTTCAGACAAACCCTTCACCTGTGGGCCGTCTCCGAATGATCCAAACCTGGCCTGCATCTTGAGGGGGACCTCAGCTGCATTGCTCCAGAGAAACACACCCCTCTTGCGTGGCCAGGCAAGCACGAGACACTGCTGTTCTCTGGGTGAAGATACAAAGAGGGGCTACCCCCAGGAAACAACCCCAAGCTGCCCTGTTTCTGCACAGAATCCCATTCAGCTAGAGCCACGCACATGCAGGCCCCCAGACAAGTAGTTTGTGGCACCAGCACGCAAACAACATGGGAAACTGTCACAAATGCCTTGAGGGGTGTGTAAGAGAACTACCGATAAATCAACGGGACAGACTGAGATGCTGAGGCTGACGAGCCAGACAGAGACATGTTCTGTATCCCTCTGCAAAATCAATGCAATTCTTTGCACTGGTTTTCAAAGCAAGGGATTTGGTACCCTTCTCCAGAAAAGGAAGAACAGGTTGAACCTCTGTTGTCCAGCAACATCCATAATCTAGCACGATTATAGTTGGCCAGATAACCACTTATCATGGGTGTGGCCAAGTTTCCTGCGGTCCTGTAACATTTGTTTCCAGCCACCAGTCCTGGCTCTTAGTGCTCTGTGATGTTATTTAGCTGTAATTTACCCCAAAATGCCTTCTCAGAGCCCAGTGAGCAGTGGAAGTGTCAGTAATGTGCTAGGCAATATTGACTTCCTGTCGACCGTCAAATTCTCTCATCCAGCACTAGTCAGGTCCAGAAGGTGCTGGAGGAGAGAAGTTCAGCCTGTGTTTAAATGCCACCAGCCCAGCTTTCATGAGCAACCATATGATGACAATTGGGATGTGCATGATCTTGGGGACAGGAAAGGAGAACAGTACAACACTCTCTCCCAAATGGCCTCCCTTCCACACCTGCTGAATTTCCTGCACACGCATGTGCAAACACACACACACTTCTTAATAGAAACATACCCCAGGGCCTCTCTCTCAGTGCTCATTTCCTTTCATATCACCCTGGATGTGACCAAAGATACAGCACCACACCAAACTGGAAGAAAAGATTGCTAATGGCACCTTAAGGAAACAAACAGAGAGTGTTTTCATATCATCAGCCATTTCAGTGCTGCTCAGGTTTAAAAACCAAAACCCAGAAGAGTAACTGCCCATCTCCCGCTTGCAGCAGTAACACCCAGACCAAAAACTGGCTTTGCTTTGCCAATCAATCAGACAATCAGTTCACTCAGGCTGTTTAGACAGCACATGCGAATGACTCGTCACTAACCATCAACTTACATTTCCTGCGCCAGAGCGGAAGTTGGGTTTTCTTTAACCCACAGCGCCAGGGTAGGAACTGCTCTATGTTAGGCTTTCACTTCTCGATGCGCAAGTGCCAACCTGTTAAAGCCAGAAAGAATTCTCCAGTAGATGATCCTCCCTGAGTTAACGTCAGCCTTTAATACATGGTCTTCTCCAAATATCTTTTGCTTGGGGATAAGCCAGTGGACAGAAGACGTCACGTTTCCTCCCTGTGACTTGATGAGGAAGTATCTGACAAGAGACTGAGCTAAATGCACCAACTGACTGCAGAAAAGTGACACTACGCATCTGAGTACAAAGAGTGACAGCTGTGAAGAGCACTGCACACAAGAGGAAAACACCACAGATCACATTCACATTAGGCCCTGCAAGTGCTGCTCACAAATAAATGGGCTTTTTCCAGCGCACCTACTTTCTGTTGTCCCCCCGTAAGTCGGCAATGCATGGATTTACATATGAAATCATTTACTGGGTGCATCTGATAAAACCCAGCACAAACTAAACTTAAAAATAGATCCCAAAGCACCGACTAGATGAAAACTTTAGAACACATGAGGCAAAAGTTCAGCTGAGGAGCTGACTGAAAAGGGTGTATTTAGATAAACAAAAATGACAACGTATAATTACCCATTTTGGACAGACTAACCGTAGTGGCCCTGTCAAAGATGCTTCAGAAAGAACAGCTGTGTGCATGTGTAATACACTCTCACATTGGTTTTGAAACTTGCCACCTCTAATTTCAGAAGGAGAACAACTTCCCAGACAGGTACTTAACTTGGGTACATAAGCAGATAAAACCACAGACATCAGATCACATCTCACCTTTTATTCATGACATTTTGTTAGGAAGTGAGACTTTACACTGACTCAGGAACTGGGGAACCCACCTTTCGGTAAGTACAGCATGGGAAAGTGAGGAATTTTTACCAGTAAATTACCATAGTGAAAGAAAAGTATCTCCAGCACCAAAACACTTGGAAATCACGAATCAGACCTCTTAAAACACTTGGGATTACGTTAAAAATCATGAGATTTGTTTGTTTTATAAGAACATTAAGTTTGGAGTTCTTTTCATTTGTCTTCTTGAGCCAGCCTGGAGTGACTATCACACCTCCAAGCTTTTCACTGCAGCTGTAGCAGCTAAAACATTCATTACCAAAAACCCAAACCTGCCACCACGTCGAGATGCTCATGTCATTCCTGACTGCAGGAGCTGGGACTTGAAGGAAAGCATCATCCCTCATGCAAGCTCGCAACACGAATTTATCTATACCCATGGTGTCCAATCAATTCAGAAGCAGGAGCCACTAGCTAGTGATACAGCAAACTAGCCACTTTATCCTGAAAACGTGTATTGTTCAAGCCAACTGGCCACACTCAAGCAGCCAAACAGCCACAAGCGGCTAGTGGTTGCATGTCGGACACCATGGACCTGGACAGCACAGGGTGCACAATGTCCTTCTTCCTACAAAGGGATCCTACAGTCAAGAGGAGGAAACAGGGATTCAGAACTAGTGATCCACTTGAAATAGGAACAACCCCCCCTTTAGAAACTCCAGGCATCATAGGGACGCCCTAAAGCACAGGACAACGCCGCCTGTAGGTGCACATTTCCATTCACTGGTCACTCCACAGCTGGCTTCTCAGTCCTCGTCCTCAAAGGAAACCTGCCCATCACCATCCCAAGGCGAGCCTGGGAGCCCAAATTCATTCCTCGGCTAGACACAGCCACTGAGCAGAAGAGCTGCACGTGTGGCTGACTGCAACCATCTGTAACCCACCTGCCCCCTTTGTGTCCTCTGACGGCAGAGGAGTTAACGGACCTGCAACAGCCCTTACAGTGTGTGCTGACTGGAGCTAAACCGTGCTGCCACGCTGTGATGCTGCCAGTTCCTTTCCCAGACCCAAAGAGGAGCTCCTGGAGGCTCGAAAGTTGGTCTCCCTCATCCGCAGATGTTAGCCCAATAAACCATGTTTCCCGCCTCCACCTCATCCCCCCGAAGCACAGCTGTTTAACAGCACAGTAGCCTAAGGACATGACGTAAGCATCCGGATAGCTGTACAGAGCTGGGCCCCACAGGCAGCGGCCACTGGGGCTACAAAACACAGCTGTCCTCTGTGCTTTGCTCCACTCCTGTTTCTCCCCAAACCGGCGGAGAGGCCAGAACCCCAGGCTTCCCTGAAATCGGCACAATATGGAGAAGAAGGAAGGGCTCATATCGACACACAGACCCCGAGAGCCCCGGCCAGGGTCCTTATGGAGATGATGTGTCCCGGGCAGAGTGGTCTATGGGGGAGCAGGACAGCTTGGCACTCAGGCATATGTTAATTTCACTTTCACAGCAGCCGTTTGTCACCCCTCTGGCAGCAAAGACACATGGCTTGGCTCTGGACACCGGCCTTTCTGCACCCAAGGGACCCGGCAAAGTGTCTGTCCCCTGTCACCCTGCGGGTGGTTCTCCCCACTCTGCAAACCAAGTCCTCGGGGACATGGTAACACGGTGAACATCCCCCTCCATCCCAGCCCGTAACTGTCGTATCTGATCCAGGCCCCTCTTCACCACGTGCAGGACTTCTCCCAAGGCTCTGAACTCAAAATCTCTCCCCTGCCCCTCCACAGCTCCCTCAGAAGCAATCCCCCAGCCCCTTTCTCCCACCTCAGCCCATCGCCACTGGCTACTGCCTTCTTCTAGAGCACACGCTTGGTCCTGGCGGGCTGTACAGCCCTGCCGCCCTGTACAGCCCTGCCACCTGCAGATTACACCCTGTCCCCCTTTCCCGCCCACTGTGCCATTGCAGAACCCACCAACAGCCAAGGACTTTGCAGGTGTGCCCAAGGCTCAGGTGCCCAGGGCTGAGTGAGACCAGTCGGTAAACACAGCCTTCCCCCGCCCTCTAGCTCGCCGGCTGCCATCTCGCTCGGCCCAGGCCCGGACTGCAATGAGACGCAGCATAACAGAACAGCTTTCCTGTTCTCCTCCGAGGCTTCCCCTGGCCGGTGCGAGCAGGGCCCTCCAGGAGGATGGCAAGTCCCCACTCGGCGACAAGGGGGCAGCTGGGGCACCAGCAGGGAATCTGCACAATGATGATGCACAGTTCCGCACCGTCAACCTGTGGAACTCCTTGCCAGTGGAGGCTGTGATGATAACAGGGTTCAGAAACAGAGCTAGACAAATTCATGGAGGTTAGGTCCATTAACGGCCCCTAGCCAGGATGGGTAGGAATGGCGTCCCTGGCCTCTGTCAAAGGCTGGAGATGGATGGCAGGAGAGAGATGGTTACCTGTTTGGTTCACTCCCTCTGGGGCACCTGGCATTGGCCGCTGCGGGCAGACAGGACACTGGGCTGGAGGGACCTTTGGTCTGACCCAGCGTGGCTGTTCTTATGTTCAGTGACCTGAAAATTCAGGCCAAGATTCTGGCATGTGCAGCAGCGCTGTTCCCTACAGGGTCAGGACTGGTGCGAACGCAGCAGCAGCTGCAGCTGCACGCCTGTGCTGTGCCTTGCCCTGACAATACCTGCAAGGCCCCTCCCCCCCAGGCCAAGGGACTCCTAAGCAGGCTGGGCAGGACATGGGCCCTGTGTCTACACAAGCCCCTTCCTTTCGCAAGGGGCATGTTAATGAGCGGGTTCGAAAGGTGCTAATGAGGCACTGCCATGAATATGCAGCACCTCATTAGCATAACGGCGGCCACGGCCATTCAAAAGCACAGCTTTCGAATCATGCGCCGCCCGTGGAGACCCGTGAAAGGAGCCCCCCAGAGGAAGAAGGGGCTTTCGAAAACTGGGGGGTCCCTTCGGAAGGTCCTGTCTCCACAGGCGGCACACGATTCGAAAGCCGCACTTTCGAATTGCTGAGGCCGCCATTATGCTAATGAGGTGCTGCATATTCATGGCAGTGCCTCATTAGCATCTTTCAAACCCCTTCATTAACGTGCCCGTTCTGAAAGGAAGGGGCTCGTGTAGACGCAGCCAGGCTGAGACCAGAGCAGGCTTCACCCACGCTGCAGGAAAGGAGCAGATGGGCCCTCTGTTACCCGAGTCCCCTGCACACCAGCTCCAGGAATCTGCTCCTAAAGCCCCCATGACAAGTTCCAGTTTGGGGAGTCGGAGCATTTTCACCACAGCCCAACCCAACCCACTGCCTCCTATCCATCCCATGCACAGCAGCACATTCCAGCCAGGATAGGGCCCCCAGCAGGGGATCTCACAGCGCATCCCTCTCACCAAAGGAGTTTCACCCTGGCGATGCCTGACTCAACTTCCCAGGCAGAGCCAAGCGCAGAGCTGGACTCACTGGCCAACCCCGTTTGAACAGCAACGCACCAGCCAGGACAGCCTCCCTCAGAACTCTGCCCCAAGGGGGGATCTAGAAACCATCTTTTTTTTGTTTCTTTAATGCCAGTGCTTGTTTCTCTAACAGCCCAGCGAGAGCTTGCTGCAGCACTCATCTCCTGGAGTGCGGCTGGCTTTAGCTTAGCTCGCTGACTTTAGAAACCAGGTGAAGACTGCAAGAGTAGAGTAGTGAGTAGAGCACTGGAAACCGGACAGGTGGCTGGGCATCCGCCTGGCCCCAGGGGAGCCTGTGGCTGGCAGAGCCCCTCCAGCGTAACAGCTGCAGGATGTCACCTCACCCCATCCGTGACTGCAGGCTCCCTGCTCATACTCTGGCTTGCTGTAGAATCCCTGTGCCTCTGCCTGAGAGGTGTAGAGGGGGTGGGGACCCGGCTTTTCCGGACTTGCCAATTTGGGTCAAGCCACATTTTAGCTCTAACTTTGGCCTCAGAAGAACGGCTGTCCTGGGTCCACCCAGGCCAGTGTCCTGTCTTCCGATGGCACCAGTGCCAAGTGCCCCAGAGGGAATGACCAGAACAGTGAATCATCAGGTGACCTGACCCATCCCTGTCACAGCAAACGGAGGCCAGGGACATTCTCATCCATCTTAGCAAACATCCATTGACAGACCCATTCTCCTCAGACTCCCCTAGCTCTTATCTGAACCGGTTGCAGTCTTGGCCCTCACAACATCCTCCGGCAGAGTCCCACAGATGGACTGAATCGTGCAATGAAATGTTTCCTTGCACTTGTTTTAAACCTGCCGCTTACTCATCTCATTTGCTCACCTCCTAGTTCTTGAGCTAAGAACAGGAGTAAATCACACTCCCTTACCTACAGTCTCTGTACTGGTCAGGATTTGACAGACCCCTACCACCTCCCCGCTTTGGTGTCTCTTTCCCAGCCTGGAAAGCCCCATTTCCAAGAAATGCACGTGGCTCTCCTAGTTCTCCTGGCCGAGGGCTCTCTTCCACAGCCACGAGAGCCGGGACCTCCCTGTTTCAAACGAGAGCGGGGATACTCACCCAGTCATCTGCCTGCAGGCGAGCAGCGAAAAAGGAGAGACTCAAGATCGCCAAGGGAGAGCAGCAAGGCCATCAGCCGGGCAAACTCAGGTAAACACCCTGGTGTGTTCAACACCCTCTTTGCACAAGGGGGAATGGAGAACCAGGCTCGGGTTAGGTTTGGACCTGCATCACTACACTAGTGGCTGCCACTCACCACTGGAGTCGTGGGGAATCCCTGGCACAGACAAGGCCTCGGTTTTACACGTGTATCCAGGTGACTGTAGCACCTCAGGCTGTCAGAGCTCAGCAACGCGACCACGTGATCCTGCTCTGGTTACTCTCGCCCTCTGGTTGTTCTCCCCCCACCCCAGCACAGGGCAGCCCTCAGCCAAGTGGGTCCTGGACGCTGCTGCATTACACATGATAATGATCACTAGGCACTGGTCACTAGGGCATCTTCTTTCTTGGACACAGTGTCTGGCTCCCCGGGAAGTCGGTAGTACTAGGTGCCCCTGTCCCGGAGGAACCAAATGTGGCTTTCCAGGTTGTACACATTAAACATGGGACGGGGGGTGGGGACAGACCCTGAGCAGTGCAGCTCCACTGTCTAGTCACAGCCATTTCCAGCCAGGGAGAATGTAAACAAAACACTGCCTTGATTTCCTCTTCTGGAAATAGCAGGAGCAGGCTTAGGAATTGGCACACGACTACTTGTTTCCATTGGACACAGGGCCGGCTGGAGCGGATTTCTCAGCCTAGTTTTGTACACACAAGTGTTCCAGATAAGGGAACCCATCATGAAAGATAATGTTAATACTTGGCAAGTTCTTCCTGCTCAGGCTCCCACAGAGCCTTACAGATGCAGATGATGCCTCATTGTTTATTGATGTGGTTTGGAATTTATATTGAACATCCAGCAACAAAGCACCTGGGCTCCGGACATCATAAAACAGTCACGTGGCAGCCCACCGCGGGCGACCAGGAAAAGCCCATTTCTCCATCGAGAAGTGGTCAGAACCTTGGCCAAACAAGTGGCATGGAAGCTCTCCACCCCAGCTGGCCGTGCTGGGAGATACAGGTGCAACACCTCTTGTCCAGCACTCTCAGAAGCTGACTGGTGCCAGACGAGAAAATTTGCTGGACCGCGGGAGGTCAGTGTTGTCCAGCAGCATCACCAGCACTCCCACTCTTACTGGGCTCTGAGAAGACATTTAGGGGTAAATTACAGCTGAACAGCAGCACGGAACACTGAGAGACAGGACTGGTGGCTGCAAACAAACATTATGGGACTGTGGGAAACTTGGCCACACCTGTGACAAGTGGTCATCCGCCTAACTAAAACCATGCCGGATTAAGGATGTTGCTGTACAGAAGAGATCTGGATTAGAGGTTCAACCTGTAGGTGAAATACTACAGCTCTGCCAGGCAGCGGTGCAAACTGAAGTATCACTTAGTGAGTGAGTTCCCCAGGTTATACGTGAGTCCGGGGCAGAAGCTAGGAACACACACCAGGTTGCCTTAACAACATGATTAACTTCCATGAAACGGCAGACATGCTAACAGCTCACCCAGCTCCAGGAGTCTGCATGTTCCCAGCCTGCTCTGCAAGCTAAATCAATGCAGGGGCACAGTGCATACTAGTAGACACAACATTCCTCTCCATTCTGCTCCTACCGCAGTTGTGTGTGAACAACCCCTCAAGGGCTGGAGCGGGGAAAGGACTCCAGATGGTCCAGTCCAACAAAGCACACCAGCCCCGAGCCATCTGCCCAACACAGCACGGAGAGTCAGTCCATGACGAAGTGTGAACACACATGCAGGAGGTGATGCACAGGCTGGGCAGTAAATGAGGCAGGGTTGTGTAGGGAACTGGTCTGGGCACAAGTATCCCTGCCTCGTTTTCCTATTGTTGTAAGCAGGAGCAGGGTCTGGCCCTGCAAGGGGGCGGTCTCAGGGAGTGGAGAGGGCTCAGGAGGAGCCAAGACCCTGGGGCAGGGGCAGGCCTGATCAACAAGCTCTAAGTGAAGGTGAAGTCTTGCTGGACTGGAGCAGACAGACTTGTGGAAAGCCTGGAAGCGGAGGGCAGGAAGAAGCTGCAGGGCAGGAGTAGAGAAGTCTGAAAGGGGGCAGACCCCAAGCAGCCGGCAGGCCTGGGCTCTCCTCCCAGCCATGGGGAGAGTGGCACAGAGTGGGGAGTGCTGAGGACTGCCTGGGACAGCACACGGGCGGATTATCCAGTGGGACTTAGCCACCCAGAAGGGGAACTCCAGGCTGGGTTCCAGGGAGAGAGCACAAGACGGGTGGATTGAGACAGGCTGCAGCCCTAAGCTACGCCACGTTTCAGAGACCCCATGGCATTGCCCAACACAGGGCAGTCAGTAACTTTTCTGTATGCAGAGGCCCGAAGCTGCAGTTGGATCATGTGTAAATCTGGCTCTAGCTAGAGCGCTGTGGGGCCAGCCAGGAACGGCCGGGGGTCCTCGTCTGACAAGAGCTGATCCCCAGATCCAGCCACAAGGAGGTGCCACAGTCGTGGGACCCCGTCACAGGCCCACAGGTACGGGACAATCCGTCCCTGCACACGGACACACGGCAAACATGGAGACACACAAATTTCAGCAGTTTGTTGACCCGAGAGCTGGGCTTTGTGTTTGAGGGCCCCCCCCCCACCTTGGTCTGGTCTCTCAGATCCTCAGCAGACTCTTTCCCATCTGCCTCCCTCTTTGCCAAACCCTGTCTGTTCTTCTGGGTCTGCCCCATCCCTCCCCTTGCGCCTCTTCCTCTGCAGGCCACCCCATGCCTTGCCTCTCCCCGCTGGCTCTCACATGCCTCCCCATCTCTCCTCCATGGAGCTCTGCCCCAGCCCGCCCCCTTCCCACACAGCCCCTCCCCTCACCAAGATTCAGCTGTCCCTTTAACTCCACCTTCCTGACCATGGCTGCTGCTAAGGCTGTAGGTTCAGATCCCCCTTGGTTACACCCTCCCACGCCCAGGGAGTCCGGGACAGTCCTTCAGCCGAAGGGGTTTGCTGGCCTTCTGCCTGGGGCATTTCTTTGCACAAGCCACCTTTACAGCACACCCAGGAGGAGGAGCAAAGCTCACCAGAAGTGAAACAGCCAAACACCCGCCCCAAACCCGAGAGCAAATGGCATATACCCCCAGATCAAGCCAGGCCTGTGGTAGAGGCTGCTCCAATGCCCTGCTGCTGGCTGAGCTGAGGGCTCGGTTTTGGAAGCGGGGTGCCAGGCACTTGGTGATACCTGCTATGCTAGTGACAATGCTCCAGCTGCCAGCTTATTCCAGGTCCGGCAAATTTCAATTTACAACAACTCTGCTCAGCAGCAGCGTGCCAAGGCCATGCTCGCCCAGACACATCCCGGCTGGATCCGCAGCCAGGCAGCCAATTTAGACGCACTGACCAGATCCAGGGGTGGGGGGAGGCCAAAACCTGCTCATTGCCTCTCCCGCCCTCCCCCCCGCACCTGCGTCCCCCTGCACAGCCAGCCCCTAGGAGCAAGGACCGCCGTGGGACAGACAGAGTTCCCGTGTGGACACACAGCCCCTTCACAATCTAGTGCTGAAGTTCTGTGGGCCAAACCCTGCTCTGATCCCTACAAACATGCACAACCAGTGCTGGTTTGGGAACCGGCGAGCCACAGCTTCAGCTCTTCTGCTCAATTCTGCTTGCACGATGCCAGACTCATCCTCCCATGACTGTGCCCTGCAGCAGCCAGTCGGGAAGCTCTCTGGGTCCCAACCAGCGCCGTCTGCTGTGGAGACGGCTCTGAGCACAGAGGGGCCTGGCCAGCAGCTCCCCGGAGACAGACAGTGTCAGATCTCATGTGTCTCCGATTCTTCAGCTGCAAAGAGGAGGTAAGAATCTCCCTACGCTGTCTGGGCCTTGTGAGAACTGATGCTCGTTCACCACTGTGGGAAAGGAAAGTCTTACTGCAATATAGGTAGGGCCCCACCAAAGTCACAGCCCTGAACACACATCAGAGCCCGAGAAACCTGCTCTTCCCTATGAAATCCAGCCTTGGGCATGATTTTATCGCACGCTGCACAGATTCACAGGGCAGACCGGTGTTTCTCAAATTGGTGTCCTGGCCCAAAAGGGAGGGGCCTGGCAGAGGGGGGTGCAAGGTTATTTTAAGGTGTTGTCAAATGGCCACTCTTCCATGCTGCCTTCAGAGCTGGGGGCTGAAGAACAGCAGCTGTTGACCAGGCACCCACCGCCAAAGGCAGCACCCCGCCAGCTGCAGCACAGCAATACCATTCCACGCCCTCCTTATGTCTGTGCTGCTGCTGCTCTGCTTTCAAAGCCGCGGTCCTGGCCAGCAAACGCCTCTCCAGCTGCTCAGCACCGAAGGTAGCGCCTCTGCCACTAGCAGTGCAGAAATAATCCTGCAACCCACCCAACCTTACAGTAACCCGCGTTCCCTGTAAGCTGTGCACTCCTGCAGCCCCTCTGGAGGGGCTCAAACACCGCCCAGCTGATTCGCAGAGCGCCCATGCCTAGGTTTTGTTTCTGCCGATAGTGCTCATTCACATGCCTTGGTGCACATAAACATATTCCGCACACGGATGGGAAAGATCAGAGCGAATGTTGTTGGTGACCTTGCACAGTCCCTTCCGGAGACAAGACCCCTGCAACCACACCACCCCCATGTTTCAGATTTCAACAGCTGAAATCACCACATCTAGAATTTTTAAAGTCCCAGGTTCATGAAACAGAGAAAAGTGACCTGTGACTTTGGTAGGGCTCCAGATAGAGGGGCATTTACGCTCTTCTGTTCTCGACTTGCTTCTCTAAGGCTCGGTTACTGTCACGACATTTTACCAGCTGCTTTTAAACACAGATCATGATTTTCAAAACCTCGGCTCTCATGGGCGCCCTTGGACACCTGTCCCGCATATCCTGGCCATGGCTGTCCAGCAGGAGCAGCTCGTCGAGGTGCACAGCAGTAAGGACTTTTTCCCAATCGCTTGTCATGTCTCATTTTCCCGGTTACTTCCCAGCCAGTGCTGCTGCCATTGGTTTTAAGGGAGCTTTGTCTCTCACGGCAATGGCAACGGGTCATGTGCTTCAATTGCCAATGAAATTTATTTTAATGAGCTTGAAAATCGTTAGCTGCTTTGGCTCCTGAAGACAATTTGAAAGATTTAATGTTAGTGTGTAGCTCAGGCGCAGGGCTTCAGCCTGCAGTAATCTGATAAAGGGGGCTCATGTTGTGGCCACAGTACAGTGGGCCAGAGAGAGAGTCACTGCTTGCTACCTACACTTTCAGCTTACTCATTATTTTAACTCCTAGGAAGGAGTCTCCCCCTCCAAAAGCGTTGCATTAACCAGGTCTGGCTGCAGGGAGCGCGAGCTCAGCCGGACAGCACACACAGAGGAAGGCAAGTGATGGCTCGCTGCCAAAGCGCTCCTCTTTGGCCGTTATTATTTTAGGAGACCCCCTCAGTGTTGGGAGTTCATGTTACGATTCTCAGGTAGGCGTGACACCGGCTGCAGCCAGGAGAAGCCAGGCCAGAGCAGGGAGATGGATTCTGCACACAGCCCCGTGTTCTGGAAGAGCCCAGGAGGCCTGGCAGGACAGGCTTCAGCTAAACCATTCACCAATCCCCTGGCAAAATGCCAACGCGCCAGCCAAATGGTGAGAGTCTTTTTGGAAAGTGATCCAGTCGGTTCCACAGCGGCCGGCGAGAGCCCCCGTCCATTCCGGCCGACCTAGGAAAACCCCCGTCTGCAGCTGGCGCGCCACTAGCCTTATCCTGGGCAGGTTGTGCTGTTAGTCGACCTGCCGCTCTGCGCCCGACCGACTGTGCCAGGAGCTGTGCATGTCACTGCGCTTCCTGAGGGTGAACGGAGAGGCAGGGAGTCTCCCAGCCCGCACTGGCACAGGCCAAGGGAGCAGTTGTTGCTCTGACTTCACAGCAGCTTGTACCTGCTTGGCATTGGGGTGAACAAAATGACCACCTAGATGCCAGCAGCGGAGGTCCGGACTGCTGCACAGTCACTAGTACGTCACTTCCATTTTAACCCCCACCCCTGCAGATCTCTTTGGTCAGCTGGTCACAATCCCCGCTAGGTGCTCCTCTCCCACCCAGGGGCCTATCCATTCCCAGGAACACCGGGGCGCTTTGGCCCCCACCACACGGCTCAAGCCACAGCCTCAGGCACTGAAACTGCTGGGTGCCAGCAGCAGTTTGCTCCTGCCAGCGGGTCCAGCCACAGCCTGGCCTGGGTGTGCTCCCCCATCTGTTCCCTTTGCTCTGGAGCAGACACACCTGGGGAAGGGGCCCAGTCGGGCTGGATCAGACGCCATTGGCTGGGGCCGTGGAGGCTGAGGGCAAGATGCCAGGAGCAGCTGGCGCCCTGGCACATTGGGAAGGGAACAGAGAGAATACGAGAGCTTTGTGCAGCTGCTGCCTTGGGAGAGAGAGTCGGTTTCCCCCTCTGCATTTGCTCCCCCAAGGACACCTACCCCTCCCACCCAGCTCTGCTACTGAATCATTGCTAGGTCAGCACGAAATTAACAGGGCAGGAGACAAAGCTATTTCACGCGGCACAAGAGCAGGAGGCAGAGAGAGGGACAGGCAAGGACAGGCGAGGCACCACCAGGGAAACAGCAGCGGCCAGGGGAGCTGTGAAGCGCAGGCTGAGCTGGGACAGGCTCTGAGCACTCGTTTGCATCATTAAGGTCAGGAGGGAGCGAAGCCAGACCAGACACAGATGGAGGCAGCCAGCGAGTTCCCGGCACTCCTGAAAAAAGCAGTAGAGCCCAGGCAGGCGGGTGAGTTTGGGCCTGTGATCAGCAGGGACCGGGAACAAGACGACCAGCTGACCAAGAGACTGGAAAACATCTGCACTGAAAGCTGGTTGCTGTCCAAAGGCTTCTCATTGCTTTGGCAAGATCCTTCCCACAGAGGAGAATGATGAGATAACCAGGCAGCGCGTGAAGCTTTAAGGAAATGATGGAAAAGCTGCCATGGCTTATGCTAAAACTGAGCACCCTCGGTCTTTGGCAGGGTTCTACCAACAGCGCTGCTTCCAGCCCCGGGCTGAACCAACACCCACATCCAAACACCTCCCTCGCTTGGGGCACGTCCAATCCAAACAGGAGTTTGGCAGCCGGAGCCCAGTTCTCGTCAGTGCTCAGTGCAGGGGAGTCAGCCCGGGAGCTCTCCTTTCGCTGATAGGAACGGCCTGGCCATAGCAGCTCACACAAGAACATAAGACTGGCCATACTGGGTCAGACCCACAGTCCGTCCAGCCCAGTGTCCCGTCTGCCAACAGTGGCCAATGCCAGGTGCCCCAGAGGGAGGGGACCGAACAGGTATCGATCAAACGATCCCTCTCCTACCATCCATCTCCAGCTTCTGACAGAGGCCTGAGGCACCATTCCTCACCCAAACATCCCATGACCCAGACTGGCACTATGCTGCCTTTCTGACCACTCAAAACATGGGATGCAGCAGTGCTGAAACCCCATCCTGAGTGGCGGGACACGCATGTGCATGAAATGGGGGGGGAAGAGGCCCATGCCCTGTTCCTGTCTGTCCCTAGGTGCAAGAAAGCAAGGTATTGCAAGCAAGCAGAATCCTTCACTCCTGGAACCTGTGATGAGCGACTCGAGTCAGGCTCCAGGCTCTGCTTGTTCACATTAACCAGCTTAGCCATAGACACACTGCTCACAAAAACTGGAAGGGATCTCAAGGGGTCATCAAATCCAGTCCCCTCGCAGCAGGACCAAGCACCATCTACCATCCCTGTTAGGTCTTTATCCAACCTGTTCTGAAATATCTCCAGTGATGGAGATTCCACAACCTGTCTAGGTAATTTATTCCAATGCTTAACCATGCTGGCAGTTAAGAAAAATGTCCTAATTTCCTAAACCTCCCTTGCCACAATTTAAGCCCATCGCTTCTTGTGCTATCATCACCGGTTAAGAAGAATAATTTTTTCTCCCTACTCTTTGTAACACCCTTTTAGGCACTTGGAAGCTGCTATCAGGAACATAAATGCTGTATTGCTATCAAGCTTTCAACCAGGGGCCTTTTGCACATTAGGCAATCATAACTCCACAGAAACCAGTAGGCTGCTTTCATGGGCCTGCCTAATAAGCAGGAGAGGGCTGGCGGTTTGAGCCAGCTGGGGACTTTGCTCAGGCTGCGCATCCCGGCCCGTCTCTCTCCCAGCCGTCGCTGTGGTGCGATCAGCAGCAGCGTATTTGGCTGTTAACGAAGGGCTCGGCTATACTTCAGAGAGGTCAGTCTTCGGGGGTTCGATTTAGCAGGCCTGGAAGGACGTGCTAAGTCAAATGCTGAGGACGCTCCTGGTGGCCCTGGGACTCCCGGCTGTGTGGGACGGCGACAGGAGAGCTTCTCCCCTTGACCGCCCGCTGTGGGGACGGCACAGAGAAAGCGAAGTAAGTTCCGTTGACTCCAGATGTGCAGTTCACGTAGCTGGAGTCGTGTATCTTCCATCGATTTTCTCCCTTGGCGTAGGCCTTGCCTGAAAGTCAGCCATGGGTGCTGCTCTAAGGTGACCATCCATCCCGTACTGGGCAGGATGGTCCCGCATTTTGGACACCAAAAACTTATCCCTCCTTATATTTCAAAAGGGACTAATCGTCCCATATTTGGGCCCTTCCAGCCCGCTGACCATTTCCGCCAGCAGCTGGCAGGTGCAGCTGCTGGCAGGAGTCATGTCCCGGATCCTCAGGGAAGCAGGGGTGACGGCTGCATCCCGGCTGCTTCTGGGGGCTCCTGGGAAGGGCCAGTGGCTGTGCCTCCTTCCTGGCACCCCGGGGCTTGGTGGAGCCAGGAAGAGCAGCCCCTCCCCCCGTATCTCCCTATGCTGTATTTGGGATGGGAAGATACAGTCGCCCTAGTGGTGCCCAGGCCTCTGCTTGGTGTCCCCCGGGATCCCTGAACCAGCAGCTGTCCTTCCACCCTGTTTTCTCATGAGTTGTCCCCAGTAGTGGCTAAAGTCCCGCGTTTGGTAGCTCCTCCCCTTCAGGAGTGGGCAGGCCAGCACCCACCCAGAACTCAAAGGCGACCGCGGCCAGCCAGGAGAAGAAAGGCCCACGCTCCTACCCCACACACCCGCCACATCCAGCCCTTTGGGGGTCCTGGTCAGCTGGGCTGGTCAGGACCACAGCTCCCAGGGCCGAGGTTTTCCTGCACTGGGGAAAAGTCAAAAAGCAGCTGGTGATGGATAAAGCTCAGCCCCAGCTTCCAAACCTACCCAAGGAGCCCTTCACTGTTACAGCCTCCCCCAGCCTGCTGCTCTGACCCACAGAGGCTGGGGCTGGCACCTCTTGCAGTAGCAGAGAGGGGCTCGATCCCCTGTACAGGCCAGAGCCGCAAGACAGCCCAGACCCTAAGGGAGCAGGCAGTTGGTTCTGCGGCTGTCAGGGGATGCAAGATTTTGGCAGATTTCAGAGGCTGGCACTCTGATGGTTCCAGACACACTGGTGGGACACAAGCTGGCCAGCATGAGCTAGATGGGATGCTCGCAGCACCAGCTCAATTCTCGGAAGTGGCTGGAACAACATTCCACTTCCACGCTGCTCCCAGTGGCTGGGGAAGCCAGAGCAGAACTGCCCCTCTTACTCGTGGGAATTGCCTGAGACACTCTGGGATGCCCTAATTCGCTGTGGCCTGAGCCAGGAACACACGAGATGAACTTTCAGTGTGCGTTCCAGTGCCCTCCGCTTTCCAGTTTCCAACAGAACCAGAGCGGGAGTCAAGCCCGGCCTGTAATGCTGGGCTTAGGGAGGCTTTGACAGGAGCAGAGCCTGCTTTATTGGGTCTTTGTGCATCTCCTTCCATTTCATCTCTATGATCGGCTGCTGGATTTACACGCATGAGAGTATAGGAGAGTACCTTACCCTGAGTCACCCCATGGGAGTCAGGAGGTGCCCCCAGAGCACGGTGTGACACAGTGAGTGAAGGTGGCAAAATGCGGCCCTTCATTATTTCGGTGGGGGCGGGTGAAATCATGGCCCCACTGACATGGCTGGCAAAGCTCCTGGTGATTTCCATGGGCTCAGGTTCACACTCCTTGCCTGCAGGGCACCTGTTTGCCAAAAGCTCAGGCTGCACATTCACCCAGCTGTACCAGCTAACACCCGGCCAGCCCTGGCTAAGTAGTAATTGTTTGCTCACAGTGGGGATAGTTTATGACAACATGGGTGTAGGCAGCTGGAAGGTTGTTTTCTTTGCACAGATTACAGGAGCGTGTGTGTTTCACCAGCTCTCCTGCACTCTGTAATGCGTGTAAATCCAGCAGCTGATCACAGAGATTAAACAAAAAGAGGCACACAAAGACAAAGTAAACCAGCTTCTGCCTCCAGCCAAAGATTCCCTAACCTCAGCACTCTGGACCAGCTTGTCTCCTGCTTTGCTTCAGTTGGAAACTGAGCCACATGTGCAAACCCAGCCCAGATGGGAGCAAATGGAAACGACCTTCCATTGGCTTTCTGCCAGTTCTCTAATAGCTAGGTGTCAGGGAGCACTTCTCGCTCATCTCCACAACACCTGCACGAGCAGACGGCTGAATGTAATACAGCCCTTGGCCAGCAGAGATTCCCCAAACTGGAACCACTCTGAGTGCGTGTGCACCTGTGTTTGTGTGTCAGAGACCACGCATGGACACACCTGTGCACCCCCACCTGTGTGTGTGCAGGGAATGTACTACCCCAGATCGATAATGAGACTGTCTGAAGTTTCTCAACATGCTCTATTATGTCCATGGCTGATTTACTTCATAATCCTTCAGCTAATGCCTGAAGAAGTGAAATAGACCATCCCTCATTCTGTGACAGAATGATGAACTGCCCAGGGAGGCTGCAGAATCTCTCTCACTGGAGATTTTAAGTGTGGGTTAGAGACACACCTGCTAGGGTGACGTGGATGGTGCCTGGTCCTGCCATGAGTGGCAGGGGCTAGACTAGATGACCTCTCAAAGTCCCTTCCTGTTCTCTCATTCTGTGCTGTAAAGAAAAGGAGGCATAACTGCCAGCGATCAAACAGCCACTATTTCTGGCAACACTGTGGGAAAGTGTTTATCTATATTTGCTTCAATTCCTCCTTCCTCATCACCACCCGGGGACAGCGCCCTTGGGAGACATTAAACATGTTGGGAGCAGCAATCGACTCCCCATCTGTGCAATGATGTAATGGCAGAAGCTCTGCGCCTTCAAAATCCATTAGTTCTCACCAGGGGAATGAGATGCCTGAACTCCACAGAGCAGTGCTGAAGCCGCCATGACTTTATGCAATGACCTGGGCGGGGCTGATCTGCTTCCCAGCCTCTGCCACCAGGCTCTGCATTGTGGATCCTGTTCCAAGGGGGAACTTTTACCCCGTGATACTAACTGGCAGGACTTCACAATGGCAAGAGCCCCAGGGTAAAGCCAAGACTTGTGATCCACGAGGGGGAGGTGACGCACACTGCCAAGTCAGCAAGAACCTAGCTGCAGTCCATGCTCGGGGAGCCTGAGCTACATCTCCCTGAGCTGCTCGGTAGCATCTGCAGCAGAAGCACCCCAATTCCAGCCTGTGGTCTCCCTGCGGGCAGCAAGCTCTGGTGTGTGTGTTCTTCTGTGCAGGGTCATAAGGGTCCATTCTTCCCTGTCGGCTGGGGGATTTCCCCACGACCCCTGGGCACAGCGGGGAGGAGAGGCCCCGAGATCCCAGACAGTACTTATGGTCTGCAGGAGAGAGACACTCAGCAAAACCAGCCCTTGTCTGTAGGGGACCCAGGCATCCCCCCACATGCTCTCTCGCCTCCCATGCTGTGCTCTCACTTTACCCCCTAGGGTGAAGCTGCCCTTCAGACAGCAACCCTCTCCTGTGGGGGCCCCGAGATGTATTTCATGGCCAAACATCTGCTCAGAGGGATTTGAACCAGAGGGCTGTCAGCTCTAGGCTCCCCCGCGCTCTTGGAGCGGCTGAGCTGAAGTAACATACACCACCACCCCATCACACACTGCTCCACGGCAGCCACTGAACAAGTGACTTTTGTTAGAAGTCCTCGGGCCAAGACTCCAGCCACTCCCATACAAGCAGGCAAACAACGGGAGCCAGGAGGGTGGCTACTGATACAATCTCACCCTACAGCTGTGTGGGAAACCTCATTGCCTCCTATTGTCATGTAACCAGGAATAGGGCAGCAAGTCAAACCAAGGCCCACAGGAGCTCTGATCCGATCCTAATGTCAAATGCTGGATCACCCACCAGCCAGCTCCTTGTGTTCTTTCCACAGCCCACATCTTCGTGAGCGTAGCAGACACACCCAGAGCCCAGGGCTGGCAGGCACACGCTGCTCCCCACGCCTGGAGCACCAGCGACCTACGACCCCGCAGAGGCTATTTTTAAAGCATTACAGGGGATGCTCACTTGGAGTTCCCACGGCAGAGATACCAATCCATAACCACCAGGAGACTGGATCACAAAGGTGCCCATTTCCGTAGCCCTCACGCAGGCTAATGAACCGTTTAGCAGTTAGCTGAGGCTCCTCCACAGAGGTCCAGCGCCAGCAGAGCCAGGAGGGAGGGATGGGGAAGCTGCAAACCAGGACTGAGCCGGAGCTTGTGGACGTAAGTCAATTGCTGGCTATCAGGGCTCCCGGAAAGGACTGGAGTCTAGAGAGTGGGAGGAGGGGGCGCAGGGAGCCAGGACACCTGGGTTCCGCCCTGCTCTGGGAGGGCAGTGGTGCCTCGTGGGTTAAAGCGGGTGGGAGTCAGGACTCCTGGGTTCTATCCCCAGCTCAGGGAGGGGAGGAGATGCGATGTATTAGAGCTTGCGAGGAGCTGCGATTCCCAGATTCTCCCAGCGGGACTGGAAGCGCAAACACACCCAAGTGCTTGGCCAGTTCTAATTCCTGGAGACTCAAAGGACAACCCTGGAACCCAGCTCCACCCTGAGGGATAAACCACCTCACCCCACACCCGGCCCTGCTAGAAGCACCCAGCCGGCACCGGGGACAGCAGGACACGGACATGCAGCGCAGGGCAGGTTCCCTGACACCCCGCAGAGCCAGCGCCACCCGCCACGGTGGGGCAGGAGGCAGGAGCCCCTCACTGGTGCCCGGGTGCGCTAAGGCAGCGGGGCTGGACTGCACCAGGCTGTGCCCACAGCTCTCCACAGGGAGGGCGGCCGATGGCCTGGAGCCAGGGCCGGGGTGGGGAGGGGCCCAGGGCGTTGGAAGGGGCCCGCCCTAGGTCGAGCAGGCGGCCTGCGGGGCTCTCCCCCGGCCGGACCGCAGGTCACAGCCGCGCAGCGGCTCTCGGACTCCGCAACCCCGAGGCGGGGCCCAGCGGCCCCTGGCGGAGCGGAGCCCAGCGGGCAAGTCCCACGTGGGGCTCCGAGCGGAAGGGAGGAGGCGCCGGGCCGGGCCGCGCCGCCCTTGGCCCCTCGCCTGCCACCGCCGGGCCACGCCCGTGACTCCTCTCCCGGGGGGGCCCCGGCTCCCCCCGCCGCGGCTCCCCCGCAAGCCGGGCCGAGCAGGGCAGCGCCGCCTGGGGCCGCCGAGCGGGCGGAGGCGGCAGGAGGCGCCAGTTCCCCTCCCCGCCCGGGCTGAGCGGGGCGCGGCCCTTCCCCTCCCGCCGCACGCCCCCGCCCCCGCCCCCGCCCCGCGGGCGCTCACCAGCAGCAGCGAGCTGCGCACCGCCTCCGAGACGCTCTGCCGGAGCTCGGCCGCCGTGCCCGGCTTGCTGAGCCGCTTGGTGAATTTCCGCACCTCGGCCATGGCGCGCGGCTCCCCGCGGGCTGCTCCGGCCGGGCGCGCCCCCGCCCCGGCTCCGGCTCCGCCCCGGCACGGGCGGGGGCGGGGCCACGCGCGGGGCCGGCGCCGGGGGTTGGGTGGGGAAGCGCCGCAGCCGGGCGGGAGACGCCCCCTGGGCCCGGAGGCGCAGGCGGAGATCGGGGGCCGCTGCCCCGCCCCGCGTCCTCCGCGCCCAGGGAACGAGACGTGCCCGCCCGGGCAGCCCCAGCGCGTCCCTGGGGCTGGAGAGGAGGCCGGGCCCCGAGGCCGTAGTCAGCGCGGGGCCGGGGCGGGCGGTGCACGTGGGGCCGAGCGGGGGCCGGGGCGGGCGGTGCACGTGGTTCAGCGCGGGGCCGGGGCGGGCGGTGCACGTGGGGCCGAGCGGGGGCCGGGGCGGGCGGTGCACGTGGGGCAGTGCGGGGCCGAGCGGGGGCCGGGGCGGGCGGTGCACGTGGGGCCGAGCGGGGCCGGGGCGGGCGGTGCACGTGGGGCCGAGCGGGGCCGGGGCGGGCGGTGCACTACGGCTAGCGCGGGCTGGGAGCCCCTGCAGCCCCCTCTGCCAGGCCCTGTGGGTCTGGTGCTGGTCCCTGCCTGGCTCCAGCGCAGGGGCAGTGCAGCTGGGGCAGGCCCAGGGCGTTCCAGCCAAGGAGGGTGAGGAGAGGTCGGAGTGGCTCCGAAGCGAGAACGGCGTCTAACCCCAGCCTGGCCCTGGCCCTGCCTGGCTGGCGCCCCAGCTGTGCTCCAGCCCTAGGGGTGCGCGCCCTGCTGCCGGCAGCACCGCTGTGTTTCCCGCGCGTTTGCCGCCCGGGCTGCCGCGGCGAAGGGAAGAAGAAAGCGGCTGGGGGCTAAATGCGCTGGGCCTGATCTCCGGGGGCCTCGCCCCGGCAGGCGCCGAAGCGCTGGCGCTAGTGCGGGAAGGTAAGAGAGCGGCACTGAGCCAGCAGCCCACAGGTTCTCCTCTCCTGGCGGTCGCGCGGCAGTGAGTAGGACGTGGTCATGTCACCCTCCTGCTGGTGGGTCCGTAGACGGCTGATCGGCCCGAGTCTGGAGCCGCAGGTCTTTTCCCAGAAGGGGCAGGTGTGGGTAGCTCGTGGAGGGGCGCGGGGCAGTTTCTGCTGCTCTTTTCTTCTTCTCCGCACAGGTTAAGGTGGAGCTGGATACTGCAGGGGTTTAGTTCTGGCTGGATTAATAACCAGACCGATGTACCTCGCTCCCTGCCCAAGCGGATCCGCCGACAGGCAGTGCCACAGAACGTGCTGCTGTTTCCAGATGGCTTGTGTGACTCAGCCGCCTGCGTTTCCAGCAGCCTGGCACTGCGCGTACTGAACCCCTCTGGCGATGGAATGCAGCCTCGCTGTGCCCTAGGAGATAGAGGCCCGCTGCCTCTCTGCCTGTGACTCCAAACCCGCTTTCCGTGCCCTTGGTGAGATGCCGCATTCGATCCCACCCACGCGCTGGCCCAAACTGTAAAAGGGGCTGCACTTGCTCATTCAAGCCAGCTGTGTTCTCCACAAGCTTCTGCAGGGTCGAGCGGGGGTTGACAGTGGAACCACCCCAGCCTGCATTAGGTGCTGTGGAATAGAAATGCACCGGTAATACGGGCTGCTGTGGAGTTTGCACAGCAGGCCAGAACAAAGAAAAAAGTAGGTGAAAGGCTCCCTATCGTGTTGGCACGGGAAACGTTATTATATTCTGATCTCATAGAGACATTGTTTTGTAAATGAATGCTTATTGATGTTCTCATAAGGTTCAATATTGAATTTAGCATTGTTAGTGAATCCTCCTTAATTTTCAGTATTGTTTTGTTAATGAGATCCTGTTCATGTTCTATACGACCGAATAACTCTACCTTCCTGTAATTTACTTTTTGTTAATAATCTATTGGTACTTGACCTCCTGC
The DNA here is from genome assembly GCF_033958435.1 of Carettochelys insculpta. NCBI lineage: Eukaryota > Metazoa > Chordata > Testudines > Carettochelyidae > Carettochelys > Carettochelys insculpta. The sequence goes on along the minus strand of NC_134149.1, from coordinate 3,267,812 downwards.
TCAATAGGGAATTACCAGAGCGGAATGGCATAAGACCAGTAAGAATTCATTTTGAGCTGGGGGAGTGGATAAGGGAATTATGAGAGACTCTCCCCTGGTTTGTGGGGAGGGGGTGAACAAAGGAGGAGAGAGGTATAAGTATTGCACACTGCTTGTTGCAAGGTGTGCAGGCTTTGAGGAGAGATCCCCCTGCACCTTACTTGGCATGCCAAATAAAGATTCTTCTTCCACTCTCGGTGTGTTATTGGGCCAGCGTTGCATACCGGGCACGAACTGCCACTGTGCCACCTTAAGAAGGAGGCAACAATAGTTTCATGGCTAACCCTAGTTCCATGTGTGCTGTTGTGTTAGGGGTGGTGATTGTAAAGGTGTAATGGATCCTGGGCGAAGGGTGGAGCTTGGCTTTTTTGTATGGTGTTTATTTTTACCAATGTGTTGATTTTAAGGTGTTTAGTTTATTAGGCTCTGTGGCCTGGGGCTAAAACCCTATGTATCAGTAAACAACATATCATTAATGTACAGTTAAATACAGACTAGGGGTCAGCGACCCCCAGCACAGGTGCCCAGGGTGGCATGAGAGTTGATTTTCATCAGCGTGTGTGGTAGGAACTCACCCCTGTCCCTCCTCCCCCATGCAGCCAAGGAGTTTACTCAAAGCCAGGCTGCCTGTGAGTTAACAAAAGGCCAGCTAATGCTGCCAACCACCACCTATGTGGTAAAGTTTTGCATCTTAATTTATTAATGAAGCTGTTGTAAGTAGGACTAATAGTGACTTTAAAAGGTATCACCAGCTTGGTGATCACTCAGAGTGTACATGGGGGTCAAAAGGTCAAATTTTAGCTCACCGCCTTGGAAAGATTGCTGACCCCGGTCGAGACAGATAAACACTGAATTGTAGTTTTTGCTGTAATTATATTCCAAAAGAGCTCACGTGCTTTATGCAGTATTGTTATTTAAACACAACTGGAGAGGACTTTCTCCGTTACGGTTTTCATATCACCAACCACTGCAGGCACAAAGGAGTTATTTAGATTATCTGCAGGGGTCAAACATGCTCTTCTTCTGGTTGAAATAATTTTTAACATTATTTGTAACCTGTAAAGCACACCTGCCCACACTAGTCGGCTTTTAAGCAGTTTGTTTATTGGGCAGGAAGCACCATTTCATAGTTAAAGAGGCTTTTGCTTTTCTGTGCCTGGCAACTCTGGGTGGAAAAATGAGTGAAGAAAGGCAAACCCATGTGCTGATTCCCAGCTGTGTTGTACAGGAGGCTTATCCAGACAAGGAAGTTGCTAGGTGGCCTGTCAGCAGTTACAGAAGAGAAGGTTCCTCGCCTGGTGCAGTAACAGTGATGGGGGATGATTGGTTCCCTGGTGTCTTGGTCAATGCCAGTGGTGCTGAGGTAGATCTCTCCACGGGGCTGATGCTCTTGGGGTGTCGGCGCTGGAGAAGGCTGTGGTGCTGTCATCTTCACTAGCATTGTCTGTGCTGCGAAGGAGAAATTTGGCTTGTGCTTGTATCATGACTCACTAAATTCCTGGACAGGGGCCCCAGTACAAGTGGTTCCCAGCGCGTCAGAAGTGCCCGTTCTCAGCGTGGCTGTCACGAAGGATGGCCTCTTCTGGCAGTGGTTCTCTCCCTGAGGTGATGAGTCTCTTCTTGCTTCCCTGGCAGCGTGAGCACTACTTCTTTCCAAAACTGATGTGCTGTGAGAGTCCCTGCTTGGAGGGTTCTGCTGCCTAGGACAGAATCTGGCTGGAGCAACTTCTCCATGAGAAGACGTTTCAGGCAGAGGTCTCACTGAGTTGCTGTACTGATGGGCTGGCTCCCAGGCATACGGACATGCACACCTAGAGAGGACCTGTTTCCTCAAAGCCAAGAGAGCCGCTTTCGTTCTGTCCCCTGACAGCATCTGGCATACGGGGTTCCAGGCCAGTGGGTGCCTTGGGATGGAGCCTCCAGGCAGGTGCAGGGGCTGCGCGTCCCTATATTGCTGTCCACCAGTGGGAGCAGGAAATGGCAGTGCTTGGTGCCGCTTTCTGCTGCTGCCTGGGTTCCCCTAGTGGAGTTTTGACTTAGGCGTAAGGCAGTCATACAGCATCAGTTCAGTTGCGCATCCTCCTGGTACAGTTGAAATCAGTGGTCATTGAAGCAACAGAGAAGGACAGGCCTGTACTTGGGAGGGGAACGCAAAATGAGTGACAGGGAGGTGCCAGCACGCATCCTCCAACGTGCAGTGCCTTGGTGAGCCATGCTCCCAAGGGAACTGTTCCCTCCACAGGAGTCAGCAGCAGAGAGGAGAAGAGCTGCAGGCTTAATGAAATGCTGTCATTGCAGACAAATGACAGGAGCGTGGCCTCAGAGGGCCATCAAAGGGACGTACTTTGCAACCACTTTGCTGAGACAGGACGCAGAATGGGAGTGTTGCCCATTGCAAAGAGCAACATGAGCAGGTGGCTAAGAGGCAGGAGCTCTCCACAGACCCTCATGGTGAATCTCTCTGAACCTATTAACGTGGCTGCTGCTGGTCTGCTGGGGGCAACCTGGGGAAATCACACACAAGATTTTCAAGTCTTCTCAAAATTCCCCGCTCAGTTTTCTCTGATGACATCTGGACACCCACTTCATTCTGACTTAGGCAGGAGTTGAAATAGAGCTTTAACAATATGTAGGAGCTGATCAAAACCTTTAACTTTCAAAATGTTGGGGCTTTTTTCCCCCAAAATAAGTAAATTCGTATCAGAGGGGTAACCGTGCTAGTCTGTATCCGCAAAGACTACGAGAAGTCCTGGGGCACCTTAGAGACTAACAGATATTTTGGAGCATAAGCTTTCATGGGCAAAGACCCGCTTCAGCGGGTCTTTGCCCCCGAAAGCTTATGCTCCAAAATATCTGTTAGTCTCTAAGGTGCCCCAGGACTTCTTGTTGTTTAAATAAATGTGATGACTTTTGCTCCCCCACCCCAACCAGCTCACAGCTGTCAGAAAGTTGCTCAGAACACCAGGCTGGTTGGTTGTCCTTGAGGCACCTTTCATGAGCACCAATAATAAATCACAAGGGCTTTCCGTCAGGTCTCATACAGCTGTAAGCCCCCCCGGATTTCTGCTGGGGCACGTGGTGGCAATAACAGCGGTGTTGCTGGGTGTCGTGTTCTGTTTCCTAAAGGCAGTTTAGTAAGAGATCCCCTGAATCCTCTACTCTTGGGGTCAGTTCCTGAAGAGGGGGCCAGGAGAGGGAGCATTAACGGAGACAGACTGACTCCCCCACCTACACCCCACCCATTGGGTGACAAAGAGCTTTCACTGCAGTGTGAGAAATTCAGGCCCTGCATGGAGTGTTTGACCTCCTATGCTGCTTTCCTAGCCATGTCACCCTGTCTTGCAGGAAGGGCTCTTGGAGACATGAATGTGGATACGTTTATACCAACAAACAACTTCTGTAACTCTTTAAATCAGCGGTTAACATACAGATAACCCAGCACTGAAGCTCAGGCATTTACAATCCCCCACCAGAGGTCTCCCATGCCTTCCTTGCTGGGAAGCAAACAGGGCTTGCATGTTCTACCCTCCCACCCACCTTTGTGCTCACGCTTAACAAATACTAGGAGGAATGGTTGGATGGCTCCAGCACAGAGTTGGGACTCTGCAGTCTGCCTGGCCATCGCTTTACCCCTCTGGGCCTCACTCAGTACTACTTTTCCTCACAGGGGGGTCGAGGCAGGGACTGACTTGTCATTCTGTATTTGTACAGTGCCTTGCACAGTGAGGGTCCAGATGCGTTACTGTGGCTGCTGAGCTCTGCTGCTATACAAATAATAAGTGATAATCCATGGCTATAGAGCATTTGTGATCCAGAAATGAGGAGGGATAAAGGAGTGAAAGGATTTCAGCAGAGGTCGTCTCACTCACGTGGCTTCTCTAAGAGCATAGCTCGAGATTTCAAATGCATTTCTCGGTATTTAGATAGTAGAGGGTTTTAATCCTGGCTACAAAATAGAGGGAAATCAGTGGAAAAAGTTAAACTTTAGCAGTGAATTGAGTTTATCCCTAAAAATCGCTGAAACTACCAAATATACAACCCCACACCTATTTGTGTAGGTGCTGTCTGGAGACCGTTAGCGCTTTATCAGTATGGTCGTATTCACATCACAGATCCTAGCGCAAACCAAGGAGAAATTACTTTTCAGTGGGACTTACCGCTTGGAACTGTTGGCAGCAGCAGGGATGCAATTCAGGACTGTTCAGAAGCCCCAGGCTGTGCAAAACAAGCCCAAAGCTCTTTGTCCCTTCTCTCTTCCCAGCAGACATTCTGACCCTTGTGTGCTAGTGCTGTGGGAGGAATGGTTAGCAGCTTTATGACACAGTGCCATCTCCTGGAGAGAGGTGGTCAAGAAGATCTGCATGTTAAGGGTCATCAAGATTGATGGCAAAGTTTGTACTGACATCACCTCCCTTGCTGGCTTCATGGATGTCATCAGCACTGAGAAGACAGGCGAGCACATCCATCTGCTTTGAGACCAAGGGTCATTTTGCTGTTCACCACATCACAGCTGATGAGGCCAAATAGAAGCTGTGCAAGTTGAGGAACATATTCTGGGCACCCTCACTGGGTGGCCCATGATGCTGGCACCATCTGTTGCCCAGATTCCCTCATCAAGGTGAATGACACTATCCAGATTGACCTTGGGACTGGAAAGATCAGAGACTTCTTCAGGGTTGACACAGGTAACCTGTACATGGAGACTGGGGGTGATCTTGGACCATATTGATACGATCACTAACCAGGAGAGAGACCGAGGCTTGTTTGACGCGGTGCACATGAAGGATGCCAATGGCAACAGATTTGCTACCAGGCTCACGAACATCTGGAAACAAGCTTTGTTTCTCCAGTAATTCTCATGCACAACTCCTACCCTGGTTGCCATCTGCATAAAATCTACAGATTAGCTATAAGGATCATCTGTCGCACCAGCTATTGAAGTACTCTTTTTGGTTTTGGACAAACAGAATCAGTGCATAATTTATTAAAGTTTCATGAAACTAGTCAAATAATATAATTATTCAATTAGCGGTAATGCTAGATGGTCAAGTATTCAATTCTGCCTAGTTTTGGAAGGGTTCTCTAATGAATTATGCACTGATCCCACCCACCTTGTACACACAATCATTAGTCACAAAAATATACGTATTTTAAAAATCAAATCAAATATTTACAGGGTGAACCTCTCTAGTCTATTACCCTCAGGACCGTGACTGAAGGGAATGAGAGATTTTGTCAGACAGCTGGAGATCAATATTTTCTAGCAGCATTATGAAAATTCCCACTCTTACTGGGCTCTTAGAAGATATTTAGGAGTAAATAACAGCACAGAACACAGAGCCAGGACTGGTGGCTGGAAACAAACTTTATGGGACCAGGGGAAACTTGGTCACACCTGTAAGTGGTTGTCTGCCTAACAAAAAATCATGACAGATTACGGATGTTGCCAGCTGAGAGGGAGCAGTAGTAGAGAGGTTCCACCTATAGTAACTTTTGTCTGGTTCTGAACCCCACCTATCAATATAATTTAAATAGGTGCTCTAGAAACATCGTCTGCTTTCTTCCTTCTGCAAGACATAGCTCAAAGGATGCATACACAGGTCTTTGATGCCTCTAGCCAGCATATCTAATGTTTTTCTTTCCTTTTATTTTTAATACATTGCCATGATTATTTACATCCCAGTAATATTCACAATGCACTAAGCGCTGTCCCCACCCACATGGCAGCAGAAGTTACATTCTGTGCAGCAGTGTGTCTGAAGTCCTATGGCTGTCAACAAAAGATAGTGCTGCCTCACAGACAGCAGACCTGTGGATACAGGCTAAGGGCTTTATGTTCTGACGAAAGGGGCTGTAGCTTTCTTGGCTTGTGTTCACTCTGCAGCGTAGTCGCATGGCAGGTATAATATAATGGAACTACATGTAATTGGTTTAATGGCCAGCAGGAGGGATCCAGCTGTTAAACCAATTAAATTTAGTTCCATTATTCCAATGCAGCAGGGCAGGCAGCTGCCTGCACTGCAGGTGGGGGAAATGCTAAGTCCACAGGAGGGATGGGGGGAAAGGGCAGCTGAACCTGCCCCTGCCAGAGCTGTGCAGCCATGCTAAGACAACAGTGGGGCAGATGGTAGCTGTGGAGGAGCAGTATCAGGCGAATCCTGGGGATGTGGAGTTGGGGCTAAGACAGGTCAAATGAGGGGATGGGGGGAAGGTTTGGGGCTGAGAGAAGTTAAACCTGAGGATGTGGGGGGGTGGGCTTGCAGGAGGGAGGTAAAGCTTGGAGATAGGGGGCTGAGGCAGGCAAGGCCTAGAGATGGGGGGTAACAACTTTAATTGGCACAAGTCATGGTGTGCACTGTTATTAAAATGGGTGACAAGGTAGTTTGATGTTACTCGTTAAGGACGGCCTCGTATTCATGTGCATTGTGGCTCTGGCAGTATTGATTTTGTAAGTGAATTTGAAAAACTGGCTCTTCTCACGATTTCAGCTGCAGACCCCTACACTAGCGTCACCTGAAGCGCTCAGAGGTGTGCCAGTGTGGGTGGGGTTTAGTTTCCCCCTTACTTAGAGTTTAGGACATGTTTCTGCCAAGACTGACACTGTTGTTTTCTCCTGCGTAAGTGGTTTTTGGGTTAGAGTGGTGGGTTCCACCGCAGTCTGCAGCCCGTCTCGCGCACGGGGGCACTGCCCTCCTTTCACTTTCAGAGCATCACAGATCTAATTCTTGCTTCAACCCCACTCCCGTACCTCCACCCCAGAGCTGGAACACTGCAAAAATCAGTTGCTTGCAACTTCCAGCTCTGGGAGCAAGAGGAGGAGCAGGACAGGGCAGGCATAACACAGCAGATTTGCAGCGCTCCTAAAGTGCTGGCAGGGGCATAGGAGGTGGTCTGCGGCAGAGGGGTAGATAGAGGGCTGCAGGCTGCAACTGGAGCTCTAGTGGGTTGCAGGCTGCATCCCCATGCAGCCCCTCCCTATTTTTAACGTGCATTGCTGGTTAAAGAGCTTCCTTGTTACACTGTTTGTTTGCTTGTCCTTGCCCGTTGTCACCTGTCAGCCTATAAGCTCTCTGGGGGCAGAGTCTTTGTTCTGTGGCTGTACAGTGCCAAGCATAGGGTGTGGCTGGGGGGCTAATGTAACAAATAGTGTGAAGATAGCATTCCTTTGTGTCACCCCCAGCAGCCCTGCCTGTAAGTGTAAACTAGGTAAAAGGAAAGACTAAACACTTAATATTTTCATCCACGTCCTTGAAATTACTGATTAAAACACAAGAGCAGCACGTTCCCATCCAACTACAAACATCAGGGAAGGGAGCAGATGTTGGCAGTAAAAGGTACTGGTTTCCTCTCAGGAATTGTCTAGTTATAGTTATATTGTGCAATTGAAGACGCACCTACAGCTACTCAACAATCAGTGTAACTAACCTCCCTTGTCCACAAGAAAAGCTCCCACATTATCCATAGAAAAATGCAAGTACTTTTCTTTCAAAGGCTGCAAAGACCCTAATCCCTTCTCCGAGCCATTCTTTAAACATCACCCAGACATGCATTCTTTCCTCGGACACTCTGCTTCCAGGAAGCGATGGTGGAAGCTGAAAGTCAAAGAAACATGTCAGAAGCTCATTCTTTCCTTGCAGTATTTCTCAAGTACAAATTTTTTTCCCCCACAAGGACTCCCCCCCCTCTTTCTCCATCCCTTTCTTTTTGGCAGGCAGGGGCTGAGAGGTGACTTTTAGGTGGGATTTTGCCTGCACAGCTTTTGATGATCTGCTGAAGAAAGAAACTTGAGGTAGTCTGTTGGAGGAGATGCAGGCCACTGGAGGAAGACCTCAGGAATGACTGGAAGTACCTCCTTGTAAGCTTCTTGGGTGATTCCTTTTGCCTGAGGTGCCAGTGGCTCATGCCTGCCCTAACAGAGCTGGTGCCCTCCAGAGCTCTGTGATGCTGAGGCTAAGAGCAGAGGCCTGAATGGACAAACCTGTAAGGTCATTTTCCTGTGGTACACTGTAGCCAAGTACTCAGCAATTCACCACCTAGGAGATGGACGAATGTAGGTAGTCCGTCATGTCCGATGATGACATTGAGAATGTGCAAAGAACCCGTGCGGGAGAATGTTTAATGTGGAAAAGCCGTTGCACAGGGACAGTTCCACTCTCTCGACCTCAGCAGCCTGGGTCCACTGGTACGAAAAGTTGTCATGTCTGGGACTTCCTAGGCTGCAGTGGATGGCCATGCTGTCTTTGGTACCTTGTCATGCCCTTCGCTCTCCACGGAGCCTTGCAGAACCCCCTTCCTTGTCGTTGGATCTTGCTGTTGATCTCATCCGTCCAATCCGCAGGGGCCGACTTTGCATGATGGGATATGCAACTCCCTATCTCACCGCAGGTTTCAGACCTGATGGCTACCCTCACCTTGTTTAGCCCACCTGTCAAAGCGGTTTATCGGGGTGTGGCTCCTGCGCACTACAGCTTCTTCGAGCCACAGGTGAGAGCTGGGTGCCAGGTGGGGATCAAAAGGTGCACAAACTGCCCCCGAAGCAACACAGCAAGTCCCCACACCAGAGGTGCAATGCATCCTGGACACCCCATACATGAATACCCATGAATACCTGTAGCTATATTTCCTACTTCTGATAGTAGCACCAACGCACAGGATTGGTGCATCCCTGTGCCAAGCACTGTACAAACAGCCTAGAAGAATTTACAGTCTAATTTAAGACAACAAGGAAGGAAGTAGGAAGCAGGGCAAGAGAACAAGGGAAAAACCAAAGGCACCAGGTGTGGTAGACTAGCTGTGGGCCCACCTTAGCAGCAACAGGATGTGATTTTTTTTATTGATGCATCTAAACTATTCAAAGAATCATCACATAGTTCAGATACCATGAGAGCAGAATGCAACAGTCTCACTTACTGTAGAGAGAGACCTATGGGCGCAAAACTAAAATGGGTTTAGTGTACGAGACTGTCTCAATCAGAAATAGTCTGAGTATTTTACTTACTGCCAGATACTCTAAAAGGAGCTGAATAATTAACGATAGCTAACGCAGTGGTGTTCGTGGAAGGGTACTGAATACTTTGATGTGGTCCATGAATCTTTAAACTTAAGTAAGGTCCTTCAGCAGCTAAGGGGATAAACAGATGTTTTATTCAATTTCCAAAGTGGATGGTATGTTTTAAGTACAACCTAATCACCTTAGAATCCATTCTCCAGACCCTTCCTGAAAGATAGGAGACTTAAAGGGTTAGGTGGGTTCAGATGGGTTGTGCAGAACAGCTTTTGCTGTGTAGCATGAGAACAAGAAACTTAAAAATAATTAGTTCCTCACTTGGTGGATGTTCAGTGGGTTTGCACAAAGGTCTGATTGTAACAGTAATACATATTTCACACCCTTGCCCAAAAAGGTGCAGTGCAGGAAAATGGCAGAATATATGTAGGGTAAAATTGTCACAATCCCCCACTACCTGCTGCTTCTTTCAAGAGGAAAATTAAAATTACCTTCTAAAATCAGGTAAGGAAAATACTTAGGGAGAGTGGAGTGGTCAAGTAAACAGTATGCAAAAAAACCTGATCTGAGAGAAACAGGTGGAAACCATATTAAGGCAAAAAGACAAGCATATAAAATATCTGAAAGTGAACATTTCCAAGTGTTTGTGACAATTTTTAATGATACATCTTTTTTCTCTGAGGCAATTTTAACCATCAATAACATTTCATGGGTTATGTTGCCCGGAATGTTATTTCATTGGTGCATTATATGAATATTTACAAACACTTTCAAATTAGCTCTAAAGGAAAAGAACTTAAAACGTTTTTTAAACTACAATGCTTAAAAAATATGTAAACAGTTTATTTTACATTGTTGTAAAATATAAGAATTGTTTCTAATGCAGCTTATTTTTAGGTGAGCATAGCATGGTGCTCGTGAATAAGGAATGAAAGAATTCTTTACATAGAAATATTGTGCTCCAGTGTGCAAAATATATATACACAACATCTACAAAGGAATCTAAATCCACAATTAAGACAACAAAAATTTCACATCCTGAAAGTCGACAAATTTATAAAAATATTTAACACATGGTTGTTGATCCATCAGAAACTTGCATAACTTAGATATTCTGAATCATAACTACTACAAATTCAAAATAGATTACCTTCCTTAGAAATGGAACGTTGTGCAAAGAGACTGAATTTTCCTTAAGTTAGACCACTTAGCGTTTTTCAAAATTTATTTTTCCCCACCCCATCAAGTGGCCATAAGCACCACTAAATAAATTAACTCTTGATATATGTTCAATTTAGTACATGTAACCAAAAAGGCACACACATGTGTGAATATATTATCATGTTTTCATGCAGAAATCTGTGCATGTTAATAATTATGTAGCAAAATAATAATATTTAGAAAACGTAGAGCCTATTTGTTTGGCTAGGTTATTTTTACACATTTCTTTCTATCCTACAAGCCCAGGTATTCACAGGGTGAGACTACTTCCCAAAAGGTCTGATAACTGAATAGCTGTAAGATAATGATTTAAAGCTAAATCAGTCAGTGATGCTATTACATTAGATATTTTGCTTCTGTCCATGTCATCTATAGAATATTACTTCCAGGGGACCGCTGCTTAATGCTATCAACTACTAATAATTAAGACATATTTTTCTTTTTGTTAATGAAGACTTTGATTGCTCCAGTAAAGTCAGCCGATAAAAGCACTTCTGTGTGATCTGTCTTCAAAGCACCTTAAGGGAAAAGAAATAATTTAGTTGATTTTAAAAGAAAAACTACTTATAAAACAAAGCTATTAGTGCAGTTTTCACCCAAACACTAGGTACAACTATATCGTCCTCTCCATAATCCCCATTTGTTAGAGTCAGCAGTTGCCTTCTGTTATTTGGCAAGATCATAAGCTATATTTGGGTGAGGGACAGTCTTTATTATGGGACTATACAGCACCTATCACCAAGGCAGTCCCATTGGCCTCAGTCTGAATGAAAAAAATGCATCTTCCTAATGGGGACTGGATGTCAGTGACATGTTCCTAATGAGAAACTTGGGACTCTTCTCATTTTCAAACAATTTCCACAGAATAAGTTGGGTATATTTAGATCTATTAAAGCATCTCTTTAATACAATGCCTATACCAAGGGATGAAGGACAATTTTCCTCAAGAACATTCTGATAATTCATTTATACGCTATGAATCAAATCATGTCTGATCTTTTCAGTTGGTAACAAATACAGATGGACTTTAGCAACCTACCAGAAGGTATAGTGTCTGATGCTTCAGAGTCATCTCCTTTGCTTTCAGAGTCTTGTTTTTCAGAGGTTTCCAATGATACCATCAAACTGGGATTTGGGGCAAAAATTGCTGATGTGACGACTGCATTGTGTGCTAAAAAAGAGCGAAACAAATTTTAAGATAATTCATTTAAAGAAACATCACTAATATATAGTGTGTGATAATACCATAAAAAACCCCAAGACTGACAGGGCCAATGTACGTTATGTAAACTACGACAAAACTGGCATTTTCTGGGAATTCTGGAGCTCCGTAGGGAGCGCTCTGGCCATCTTGCTGAGCAGAGGAAGTGAAATCTCTGCAACAGGTGCTTGTTAGTTAAGGTACACAATACAAACAACTGCCCAGACCACAAAAAAGATACAAAGAATTTTGTTTTAGCTCCTTGGATGTGGGAAGGGAGAAGATGTGTGCTTTGGTGATCTTGTTTACTTTATCTTGATGCCATGTTCTCTCATTTAAAGGAGAGGCAGGTTACAAAGATTAAAGTTTGAGCACGTCATTTTGCTTTCTGAGTCAAATTAATGCCTCCATACAAAAGAAACCCCCTGGAAATTTTAAACAAATTAGATACCAAGCAACACACTTTTCCATGTGATTACCCTACAGTTCTACAACTTAGCTAATAGCTCTGCTGACTTGCATGACTATAATGTATCTAGAAAGCTAAGGCCAGACCCTGACTGAAGTTGCACTGACCGTTCTGAATTATTTGAAAACCTTACATCCATCTCTTACCATCCCCCTTATTTAGTTCTACCTAGTCAAGTACTCTGAAGGAGCTCTTCATCTATCCCAATGAAAAGTTTCATTGTGAGCAAAGCTCAATATATTATTTCATCTTGCTTCTAGAAACAATGTCTGTTATATAACAGGTTAATGAGTCTGTGTGACCATCCTTCAAATTTTTAATTATTGCTGGCAAAAGTAAAAGCCAAAATAATTTTAAGAACCTTCAATTCCTAAGGCTGTAGAAGTTTAGATAAAAAATGAAATATTTACAAGATCAAGTAACTTACCTTTAATGCCTTCCCAAAAATCATTTCGGTCTCTCCTTACTGAAGTAAACTTGCTTAAGTCATGGTAGGTGCTCCAGATATAAACATATTTATCTTCGGAGCCACTTACAATGTAAGTAAAATCATGGCTAAAGATACAAAAGACAGACTTATTACTTTAATGTTTAGCTTCTCCACTCAGCATTACTGTAGTTAAAAGGATATGAAACCATGGAAAAGCATATACTTGATGTTTAAAACTTAAAAGAACAGAAATAAGAAGTTATTCCAATATATATATATATATATATATATAGTGGTTACATACGGCAGCTGGAATGTAATAAATGATTAAATTTGAATCCAGAAAAGGATTTAGACACCAGAAGAGTGAGGAATTAAAGTAGGCAACTGTGGAAACACGAATACCAATCAAAGTAGCTCTTTTCATTCAGTGACAACCCAATGGCCACTAAAAATACGAAACCCAGAGGGTCTAATGCCAGGTCTACTCTACAAACTTAAACAGATTTAACTATGTTGCTTAGGGGAGTGAAAAAAAATCCATTCATCTGAGCAACAAAGTTCTGGGACTTAACTCTGGTATATACAGTGCTAAGTCAATGGGAAGGCTTCTACCTTTGACATAATCCGCCTTGCCAAGGGGCAGTATTTAAGGATGCCAATGGCAAAAGTTCTCCTGCTGGTGTAGTGCTATCTTCACTAAAGTGCTACTGATGTGCCACTGCAGCTTTTTAAGTGTAGCCCTGCTCTAAAATCAGCAGCCCACTGCTGATAACCTCCAACAAATGTCTAGCCATCCTGTTCTGCACAAAATACTCCCAACAACTGACACTGGTTGCTGCAAAGAAGTTACTCTCCTGCTGCTACTGCAACTGTAGGAATTACACTATTCTAGCTTGCCACATTCAGTGGGAAGAAAAATCACTCACGCAAAAGCAAAGTCCAGTTTTATTTCTGCTTCTGGCTACAACCTGAAATAAAGCACCTTGCGAGATACACAGTCACAGTGCAGCCTATCATACAATGTAGATATTCATGGTCTGCCAAACAGACCAATACCTAGAAGCACAAATTTGCACATGAATGTTTGCAAGTGACAGACGTTTCAGAAACAGGATGTGATCATATGATGACAGGGTCATAACACATACAGGAGAGGCTCAATCGAGGTAGTACATGCAATTTCTAACCTGAGTACTTAACTGGACTAGCCTTCTATTCTTGTAACATTAAAAACCAAAACTATGCAAGAGTATTTAAACTTTGCACAACGTACAGGGTTACTAGCATCATCACTGAGGGCTTTATTCATTCCCCTGCTGTCACTATCACAGAATGCCTAGAATTTTTGTACATTTGTTCAATTTTGGCATAAGAAAAGAATCCCAGAAGAGCTTTTGGGTTAAGCAGCTAACCAAACTCACCTCCTTGTCAGGGATAAGAGCAAACAGCCATACTCAGTGAGACCAAAAGGCCCATCTAGCCCACGATCCTGTCTTCCAACAATGGTTGGCACCAGATGTTACAAGGGGAATGAACAAAACAGGGCACTGGTGTTCCCTGTAAGACGAGTGCTTGGGCAGCCACCCAGGAGAGATTCAGGTGCTCCCCAGCTGGCAGCATGTTTCTATTGGTGGTGCTCGCCTGCACATGCCTTGGTGCACACAAAATTTATTCTGCCCACAGGAAAAATTAGAAGGAATACTGCAGGGTACCTATCAAGTGATCCATCTAGTCCCAGCGCCTGGCTGCCAGAGGCTTGGCTCTGCAACTCGCCTGACCTGACTACCATGTGTTAAACTTGTAAAAAAGGTCCCCCACCCCCTTCTAACTCCCAAGACTTTTTGTTCGTTCGTTTGTTTTTTAACAGGCACCATCATGCCTGAGTGGAATCAGAAGCTCAAAGGAGAGTAGGCAGGGAAAGCATATTATTCTTACGGGGCCAAATATTCCTTCCCCCACCAACGCAATCTGAGGCAGGGGAAGAAAAGGAGCATTTCCCCGACCTCAGAGGTGCAAGCAGCTTGCTGATGGGGGTGGCAACAATAGCAGTAATCAAGAGCCTTTTTACTTCCATACAACAGCTGGGGAAGGATGAACCAAGATGTCAACAGCCACCAAGACATATTCTACATTAATGAAAGAAACACATCAAAGAGCCTCTCCCCTCACCACTGCAACGGTACTTATTCCAGTCCTAGAGCTTTCCCAGCATCTGAGTGTGCCTCCCGTGTGCCTCCCATGTGCCAGCTGTGGAAGCAATTCTGAGCTAGGGCTCAAGAATTGAGAGTAATGGTGCTGGTGAGGGAACGAGATTTAGCTCATTGACATGAGTGCTCTATCCCTGAGCGGCTCTGCTACCCTGCCTGCAGAGGGGGCTTGGGATTTCTCCTGCCTACAACTAACTCAGACTTCTAGTGACCTAGCATCCAAGCTACTCCAGGTCACATGAGGTTACATACAGGTATGATCTAACAAGATGATTTTGTACATTACCTTTAACCACTTTCTTGGGGAGTCAAAGTATATCGCTACAACACATTCTATGTACAGTAAACCCTCACTTTAATGGGCTAACGGGGACAGGGTGTCCGTTAATGCCGAATGGTTACACTGTATGACAATGCACTGATCTTCCCAGCCTATCACTCACTCCTGTCCTCTGCCCCCAACTTCCCTTCCGCCCTCCTGCCCCTTTCTTCCCCTCACCCCTCCATCTCCCAATTACCAGGAGAGGAGCTGCACACTGGCCCAGCTCATTACACCTCCTGTGGCTCTTGGCACGCTCAGCACTGTGGCTCCTCCAGCCCCGGTGACCCCAGACACTCTGGTGGCCCCTCCAGCCCCTGTGGATCCAGCAGTGGCTCCGGCGGGTGTGGTCAGTCGCCAGGTGGGGGCTGGGAGGGGGAAGAAGTAGCTGGTGGAGGGTGGGGGACTGCGTCCATTATTTCCCAAGTCTGTTAAATCCAGGGTTTACTGTATTCCCACTTCTTACCTGAAGCTGGCTTTGATTTGGCTGCTGCTGTTGACATAACCTTTGTATTTCATAGACAGAGACAAATCTCTTAGGTCATATAGCCTGATTCTGGAGTCATTGGAGGTGACTAGTATCTATAAGTGAAGTAAAAATGTTGCAAAAAGATTTGGAAACGACATTTCAATTTTAAATTAGCATAAGTTAAATTACACAAAGCGCACACCTTTTGCACAAACCAGGCAACGCATACAAGATCAGCACAGGTGATTCAAACCACAGAACCTCAGAATTCTCACGTACTGAAGCGGAATGGCACTTACTTTCCTTCTTGCCACCTACATTTATCCCAGAAGAACTAGTAACAAGGGCATTTCCCCATTTTTGCTCATAGGTCAAACGGTAGCTACAGGAAATGCTCACCCATGTCAGTTATGGACCAAGCCGCCAAACAGATTATTTGGATTACTGTAGCACCTAGGAGTCCCAGTCATGGACTGGGAACCCACTGCACTTGGTGCTACACAAACACAGAATGGAAGGACAATCTCTGTTTCCAGGAGCTTACAACCAAAGTATATACAAGAGTAAAACAGACAGATCTGGGGGTACAAGGGAACAGTGAGACAATACTGGTCATCGAGATCAGCAACAGCCTCAGCCTATCAGTGGCCTAACTTCTGGCAAGTGCTTAGCTGGTTCGTGTCAAAGGAGACTTTCAGGGAGAGACGTAGGAGGCTGATGACGTAGCCCTGCAGAGGGTTACAGAAATAAGAGGAATATTTACAGAAATGGCAATACCCAAACATGAGGTCCAGCTTGGGAGAAAGCATAAACGTACCTAACTAAAAATCCAAAGAAGTGGGAGACGGAGGCTGGCATCCCTGGCTGACTGGAGGTGGGAATTAACAGCTTAGTAGTGAATGAGATACTCCTGAGAGAATTCTGCACCAAAAAATTAAGTTATGTGCACAATATTTTAAAATTCTGCAACTTTTATTTGCCAACAGATGTGGCTCCAGCATGGCAGTGCAGAACACAGGCCACTGACTGCATGGAGATGGGAGATCACCCAGAAGTCCCCACTGCCACCAGGACAGGGACTTGGCTGTGCCTGACACAAAGGGGATGGAACCTCCCCCAAACGCTACTGGCACCTGGGAATTGTCATGTTAAGTTTAGGGTGCTATAGTATGTTTCAAGACATGTTCCCTGACCCATAATTTGTCCTGTATGATGAACAAGGGGAGGTACTATGGAAACACCAAAGTAACTTATATCCTAAAATAGCAGCTTCTGAATCACATTTAACTTTTCTAGGTAAATTGTAAGAAATCACATGTAACTTCAGCAAATTTTCCACAAGTGAACTCAATTAATAGAGAACAAGTCAGTGGTACCAAGAGAAAGATGTAAGATCTTCCTGGTGTACCAATCAGTGGCCAATTTCAGTAATTTTAGATAGCTCCAATGTTAGTATTAAAAATAGCATTTGTCTCTCTGCTATGACTATGGTATCTTATCCACTTAACTATATCTGTGCAAATGTTTACATGGCAGCAGTGTCCAGAAACTAATGTGGAAGTCAGCATGGGCAATATGTCCCCTAGAGCCCTGGGAAGAATTCTGAGGACCTGAGACTAATAATTTGCTGAAGATGCATGTGAAATATCTTTTGGACTATATTACAGTACCTTATTTTCTCCAGGCAAGGGTTCAATGCCAGTAATCTTTCTTCCAACTCTATTCCGTCCTCTGGTAGAACGCACATGTATCTGGGTATGGTATTTCAAATGCTAGAAAGAAATTACACTGATTCTTAATTACCTAAAAGCAAGCAATAAAACTGCAGGCAGCCTAAATAACTCTGCTAGAATTTTAAAAAAATAGTAACTGTTTAAGAAAGCTTATATTTTTCTAAAAGAATGGTAAAAAAGGCTTTAAAGTGTTTACCTGACATAACATAAATTAGAAATGAAACTGTTCTATCAATAAATTGAAGCCATGTCTAATTAACCCTATATACAAAAACAGAAATGTTACCTCTGTGTCATAGAAAATACATCTGCCATCATATGTGCCAATCACTGCGTATTTGCCATTCTGACAGAAGTTTGCTGCTGTTATCAATTTTGTCTGCCCATCCACTTCATTCCATAATGCCACCTTTTTGTCAGGAATGTTCCAAAGTCGGAGTTTTCCATCTAGTGATCCACTTAAGAAGTACCTGTCATCCTAAAAGGGCAGACATTGTAAGCTGTGGAGTAAAAGCATGTATATGCACCAAAATATATATTGGACACCCTGTCCCACCACACTCATCCCAAACAGGAATTCACTGACAAATTAGTTAGTTGAATTAAGAGAAAGACACTAATAAAATTTAATATACAATGTAACATACCTAGCATTATTTTAATTTAGCAACATTATCAATATCTTCTATTCTAAGATATTCTAACTGCTCAGCATTTCTCTCAGGAGGTGCCACGTGTCAGAATTCTTTTCTCTCTGATCATAGCCTGCTAAGGACTGATGTTTTTCTGACTGGTTGGACACAGCTCCTTCCAGAGTCTATGAGTAAGTTCAAAAGAGGTTGTGATGAATTTCCAGAGTGTGCTGGAAGGTGTTCCTTCTCAGCTGTCAAGATTAGAAATTTTATTATGAAACATTGTTTATTTTATAATCCAGTTAACTAATAAAATACTAGTCAAATTATTTGTGGTCAGTGCAGAAAACAACTATTCATGTTTTGTATCACGTCAGCTAGTCATGGTTAAATTGAACTGAGACCAAGGTTTTGCAATAACTAGTATTCAGGAGAGAACATGAAGAACACAGGGAATATTTTCAAGAGGAACAAAGAGTACTCATGAGTCCAACTTGAACCGAGACTCTATTTTTCAGTTTGACAATAAAGGGAGATGCCAAAATCTGCTTTCAAATATATTCTCCTCTGTTCACATGAAAGTCAACAGCTACTTACTCTTGGGTGAAAAGCAATCGCAGTGACAAAATCTATATGTTGAAAACAGCAGAGACACTCTCTTCTGGATATGTGCCATAATCTGACTGTTTTATCCATTGAAGAAGAAAGCAAGAAATAATTCTGCGGAAGAAGTTACATGAAATAATTGAAAGGTTTATCAAATATACTGGTACACAGCACAAATGCAGTTTGGTATAGATTTCCTTCTAAGATTATAACATGAATTTCCAAGTATCAATACTTCTACAGAAACTCAGTATTAATGAAAAGCTTACCCCTCACAAAATGCTAACACTCAAACACTAACAGAATAACTTTGAGGGGGCTGGAAAGACAACAGTTGCACCAACTAGCTTACTAACCGAGATAATTAGCAGAAGCACTGACTAACTACCATTATTTTCTTAAGTATCCAACATCATTTCTTGAAGAATACTAAAAAGCACTTAAACCATTTCTACTTCAGACTTTATTCTCCTTTTATTTATTACTCGAAAATTTTGGATAAAATCTCAGAATCCATCTGTTCCTGCATATTGCCTACTTTGATGTCAATTTCGCATTTATGACATGAACATAACCTCCACAGAAACCAGCTGCAAAGTTGCTGTTTCAGAAGAGAAATAATCAACAGGAGCAAACTAACTAATCAAGAATAAACTTTCCCTTTTCATAGAAATGGAAAAACAAATTCACTCATATTTTTCAGTACTTAAACAGAATAATTTTTACAGCATTTGAAAGGTGCAGCCTGTAGGTTTTTTAAATATTAAACAGAATTACTGATGGCAAACACACAGCTTTCAACCTCTAAATTTCACACTACAAGACTAAATGATGCCAAATGAAATTTACAGGCTTTCACAGATCACTCATTCATTCCTATCATGTTTAACATTTGGTCTTTTCATAAAAATCTCATTTTCACCCAAAATATCCATTATTGCTCTAAAACAGGTAAGGTATAAAAGTAGTTTAGGAAGAATTCATTTTTTAAACAAAGAAAAAATTTCAATAAGTGGCAATGAACTGGTTTTAACAATTAGTTCCTAAAAAGTAAGCCATCCTGTAGCACGTTGAAGACTAACATTTATTAGGCAATGACCTGTTGTGGGTAAGACCCACTTCTTCAGATTGGACCTAAAATAAATTAGTTACTCTTTATGGTGCTCTGGGATGGCTCATTTTTTGTGAAGCTACAAACTAACACAGCTACTCCACCCCCTGCCCCTGAGACTATTTCCTAAAAAGTATTTACAGAAAAATGCATGGGAAGAAGAAAATCTAGGGACAGGGCCAAGACCACTGCCTGGGTCTTCTTTGGCCAGATGTCTGCATTCCTAAGAGATTGCACTGTTCTTTATTTGGGTATAGAGAACTCAGGAAAAAGATAAATTGTTTTAAAAATGTAATCTAAAACTGAAGGTAAGATAATTTTCTCATTTTAACTGCAGACATACAGCGCAGGCTTCGACAACTATACAATTTTGCACAAGAACAGTGGAATGTACAGATTACAAAAATAGCAACAATGCTGAGGAACTAAAAACCACATAATAGGTCGGTGGATATTCCCCTTCCCTCCCACTTCAAATTCAGAGCTTTTCAGAGTTATTTCAGTCTGAATGCATTAGTCACTTAGTTCTATTTAGAGCTTTTTTTTTTTCCAGCTGAAAATTCTGTTTCATCTTTTAGTTCTCACTTGTGTGCTCTATGAAGGACAAAGAGAATAAAGGAATATTTACCACAATTAGCCCCCAGTAAGTACGATCTCATCAATACAAGTCAGTAGGGTTGTACAATTAGATGCAAGCTGAATTTTTGTGTTTGGCTGTCATTCAACCTGTGCCAGTGAACGCTGAAAAGGAGTAACAACCATTCCGGCCTCCTTGCTATGTAGCCAATTCTTCATCTAATAGTCAAAAATGGGAAGTGACTGTCTAGGAAGGAGCACTACAATAAAGGGATCTAGGGGTAACAGTGGACTACAAGCTAAATTTGAGTCAACAATGACACTAAAAAATGTGAACTGGCCATTTTTTGCTTAAAAAAACAAAACACCAAACTCCATTCTGGGATGAATTTTAGATGTGTTATGAACAAGACAAGTAGTAATGCTTCCACTCCGTTCTGCACTGATTAGGCCTAAACTGCAGTGTTGTACCCAATACTGGGCATCAACATTTCAGGAAAGATGTGGGTGAACTGAAGAAGATACAGAGAAGAGCAACAAGAATGACTGAAAGTCTAGAAAACAACCTATGGGGGACTGAAAGAACTGGGTTTGTTTAGTTTAGAAAGGAGAAGACATAGGGGAGGCCATAACAGTTCTCTAGTACCTAACAGGATGTTATAAAGAGGAGAGAGAAAAATTAGTTTCCCTAACTCTGATGCTAAGACAAGAAGCAATGGGCTTAAATTGCAGCATGGAAGGTTTAGGTTGGATTAGGAAAAACTCCCTGTCAGGGTGGTTAAACACTGAGACAAACTGCCTAGGGAAGTTGTGGAATTTCCATCATCAGAGATATTTATGAGCAGGTTAGACAAACATCTGCCAGGGATGGAATAAGCTGGTGCTTGGTCCTGCAGGGAGCACAGGGAACTGGACTTGATGACCTGGCGAGGTCCCTTCCAGTTCTTGTAGTCATCTATGGTTCTATGAACAAGGGTTGAAATAACCAGTTCAAGTCTTCTTCACTTTTTAAACACAAGGGAGAATGAGGAACAGCAACGTTTTCAGATAATCAAACTACAGCCAGTGGTGGTAGGACATGACCTAATTATATAAAAGATGGAAAACTACTAGTTGATTCTGCTTCTTGACAACATAGATGAAGCCATAATATATTTAAAGGATGCAGTGAAATAAACTCTTCACAGACCGGCACCTAAGATCACATTTCAGATATAACAGACAACACAGATAGAACTCAGAGACGGCCAAGGCAAAAGTACTGAACATTCTGCAATCAAATCCTCATCTAAAACAAACAAGCACAGCTTGAATGATTCTATGACTATGTCAATTTAAACCAGGTCAGAATCTGGCCCCCCTGAAAACTGCAGCTAGAGCGAGAGATTTTATGCTGTATACTCGACTTGAGAAAAGATGAAACAGCTACAACGCATTTTGGACATTTATCGGCCAACTCATGGATGAGCTGTACCTGTCACTTAACTGGTTATACATGAAGTGCCAATGGCAAGTGCAGGAAAAGGAACACAGCAGAACATGGGAAAAAGGGGAAAGTTCTAAATAGTCTGCACCAAAGCTGGCTTACTTTAGACCATGAGAGATCAAGGAGATCTGCTGTATGACCTTTGTATTTGCAAAAAGGCCGCTGACGAAAAGGGGCATTTTTATCATCAGGATCTTCATCAGCTCCACTGCAAACCTGTTAAGACATAAATACATCAAAAATCAATCAGTGCAACAGAAAAAAGCAGGGTAACAGAACACAGTGGTATGGCTCTGAGATATGCAGATGTGTCCCAGATATCTTATCACAAACATAAAACCTAAGTACGAAGCATCTGAGAAGTGATTCATGTCAGTTATTTGAACATTCAAAATAAATTACATAGTGCTATAAGCAGTGTATTGAGTTCACAGATACAGTAGTCCCTTGAGTTATGTGAAGGCTGTGTTCCTACACAACCTTGCCTAACTGAATTTCATGTAAGTCGGGGTGGCTTTTTTCCCCAGCAGAACACACGTTCTGCAGCCAGGGAAGGAGCAGGCCCACCTGGAGCTCCTTTTGAAAGGTTAAGTCCTGGGGTAGGGGGCAGTTCGGGAGGGTTAAGACTAGCAGTGGATTAGGGCTGTGGGAGGTGGGTTAAGTCTGGGATGAGTTAGGGCTGCTCAGGGTGCGGGGGTAGTGAGCTGGGGCCATGCATCCCTTTGGGGGTGTTGAGCTGGAGCTGGGTACAGGGTGGGGAACTGAGCCGGAGCCAGGCATGCGGATGAACTGGAGCCTGGCATAAGCTGTAGCAGGGCTGGGGTGGAGTTGGGGAGGAGAGCTGGAACCACAGCTGGGCGCGATAAGCTGGAGCTGCGGGGGGTGTTTGAACTGCGGCCACGTGGGCGTGGGGTTGAACAAGAGCTAAGTGTTGGGGGGGTCACAAGCCAGAGCTGTGCACATGGTGGGGGTGTGAGCCAGAGCCGCGTGCAGGAGGGGTTAAACCAGGGCCGGGGGGAGCAGGAGTTTGAGTTGCATTTAATTGTGCATTTTGAGGGATTACTGTATAATGTTCTAAAAGCACAATGGTATGTCATACAGCTCAAATTTTCAGTTATTTTGAAATGTCAAACATGGTGGCGTTTTCCATTACAGGAGAAGGCAGGCAAGCTATTGCATTAATTCAATACCTTGCTAGAATGCATACAGGGTTTTAGATATTTGAGTACGGTTTCTCTGGCTATACATTTTCACCATCCATTTAATGAAAAAAGTTCTAAATAAAAAACATGAAGGTTCTTACTGCCTTCTAGGAATGGGTATTTAGAAACTGCAGTGATATACATGAGATTTTCAATAATAAACAAAAGGAAAGGAAAGTAGTTGGCTTCTGCATAGGATCTTTGATTTAAAAACTAGGTCTCAGACAAACATCCACATAAGCACTGACATGGTGTATGATGCTGGTATGGATTTACCCAAAGATGTCATTGGGTTTTTGTTTAAAAAAACATACATATTCAGAAAAGATTTTAAACATGCAATGCAGTTGCAGACAAACTGTGAAACTAAGCATTAGCTAATGTTACTGCAGTGTTCTTCGTTACTAACTGGCAAAAACGTCAATCACAAGATTTCAACACATTGTATTCAACTGATTTGAACAGTTTAAAAATAACATGGTCTAAACATATACTGCCTATTTAAGACAGGTCAGTTCCCTGATTTATTGACTAAGCTGTATTCAGTTTATGTAACTGTATAAACAAATAGAACAGATGTGTATACAAGTCTGTTCATAATAGATGTGATTCTTAAAACACCCCCTGGGGTTTTTTGTTCAGTCCCCTCGCCAGTCTGTGAGAATTAAGGCTGCATGTCCACCACAGATGTTATGGATTCCATGGCTTTTCAGGGCCTCCATGACTTCTGCAGCTGATGGTGTGGCTGAGCTCAGGGACACACAAAGAGTTGGGGTGGCCCCTGGAGCCAACCACATCAGCCACTGGTTGGGTGGTCCTGAGGCTGGATGCTTGGGCTGCCCCCACCCCATGCATGTTAGCCACAGTGCCTAAGGCTCCCCCAAAACATGTACTCAATATGCAAGCTAACCCTTACAAGTCATGGACACATCATGGGCTGTGAATTTTTGTTTATCGCTTGGACAAGTTCTGAGACTTTTACTACGAACGCCCATGATTAAATCTCAGCTTTGGTGACAATTAAGGATACAGTGTCAAACTCATGTTTAAATAAAGTTGTGAAAGAAACTATCAGGTAAGGACATTCAAAATTATTTGTATTTAATTACTTCCAGCATTCAGCTCAAATACCCACTGAGGGATTAGCTTTAATTAATAACATATCCAAATGAAGATGTGAAGATTGTAACAAGCAGTTATCTAGTTTTGCTCCAATTTATTTCCTGCCTGTACCACAAGCATGCATGGGCTAAACACCTTCAGCAAATCCTAGCTTCTGACTGAGTGAATACATGTCTGAGTCTTAACACATAGGACCTAAGCCTGCGTTCTTAGTGTGGGAAACTACCTTGGAAGACAACAAAGAATTAGACTGCAGAAGCAAGACTTCAGAGTTGGATCTCCTCCAGAACTGGGGCCTGTTTTTTGGATTAAAGCAGTGTCAATCTACAGCCTGACAGAAAGAGGACACTTATTGCTTAAACTCCTACATTATCTAGTACACATACCCCTGCGTCAGTGTCTGACTTGGAAGAATTCAGGCTCTCTTGAGATGGGGAGGGAGAGACACGACCTAGAATACAGATTAAAACCCAGAACGTTAGAAACTATTTAAGTAGGTTTAAAAAAAACACACCACACAAGAAAAAGTCTAGATATTTCTAATGTCATTAAAATACCAGTGAGGTATGGAGAAGTACCTTCTGTATTGTATTTCAGTCTCATGTTATTGAAATAGTCAAAAGCATTCTTTAAAACCCATATTCTCACTACATTGTCCTGTCCAGCTGATGCAAGTAATCGACCACAGTGAGAAAATTTCATGGTCCAAACAGCACCCTGTCAAAATAAAGAGGATTTCACAATAAAAACAACATTTTTTTTTCCATACCAGAATCATAATCACATTAATTGGCACACACGCTCAACATGTTAACAGAACATTATATTAAGTTTGTGAAGGTAAGCACCAAAAAGTGAGGAAGTCCTGGATTAAGGCTGCCTGTGCAATCTTCCTTTGTCGTCCCCCTCCCCTGAGTTCATACATAACAGTCTTCAATTACATCACATAACACTTTTTACATAGGACACCTGCTTCACTCGGTACACAGATGAGCAACATTCATTTAAAGTGCAGCTGTTCAATTCTTATTTCACCTCATTATTCAGTATGTGGCCCCACGAATTAGGTACTGCACACTATTCAGCGCATGTGAAAAAGCCAGAATGAACATCTCATGAGCTTGTCTACGGACACGCACCATTCTACGAGACTGCTGCACAAACATTAGTGAAATTAGTTTATACCCCTGTAGGATGAATGGATGGTTTTCTACATATTTCAGAGGCACAGACAGATTAAGGTCAAAAACATCCACTGATTTTGTATGCCCAATTTGAGATACTACCGTCAGATTTTTTAGGCTCTGCAGCACCACACAGAACTTGCTATGTTCCAAGCACAGCTCCACCAACTTCAGTGGCAGCTGAGTGCTCAGCATGTCTACAAATCAGACCCTAGGGCCTCATGTCAGGATCACAAAAAATGAAGATTGCACAATTGGTGACCCTCAGTGAAAAGTTTGCTTTAAGTGACTTGATTTGTACTACACAGCAACTGTGGGAGAGGCAAGACAAGATAATTCTCCGGGGCATGATCAACCACCTTACGAAACCTTCCTTTCTCTTTTTGTAGGCTGCACGCAACACCCCTCAGCAACAACAAAGCAAAGGTCTTAAAGACAATAACCTCCTTCACTACACAACCCTGGTTAATCTCCAGAGCAGTTCCATACTGTGCAGTAAATGAGAAAGGAGTCCTGTGGTGGGAAAAGTACTAGGTGGTCACATAATTAGCAACTGTATATTAATACATATGCACAAGAGAGTTGAACGAAGGCTGGGGAGTCAACCTGAATTTTGGCTTAGCTTTTGAGGCTTGACTTTGAAATCTTAATGTTCTTGGAACCATTTGTATATAATTTTCTTAGGTTTTTAAAATGTAAAGTGAGAAAACAATTCCATCCATTTAAAATGTACAGTGAGAACACACCACAATGACATCCACATGGCTCATCAGCAGGTCTGAAACCTTTAGAGCCAGTGCACAGACTTTCCTGCTCAAGCTAATGGAGTAACTGAGAACGAAGTAAGTTCTCATCCTTTGGGCCAATAAGCACTGCAGGGGATTCTAGAGACACCTGCTGACAGCAGAGCCTAACGAGACTTGGGAATCATGGGTTCTCTGCCAAACTCGTGACACTATTCTAGTGTGACTGCACTCAGCAACCAGAAGTATTTTCTTCATTTAAATCAAAGTGGCATTTGACATCAAAAAGATAAAAACTTACCATGTGTTCACCACTGAGATCCTGAACTACTTTTATTTGTTCGAAGTCGTAAGGTCCCTTGAAGCCATGTGCTGCTTTGAATTTAACTGGCCTTGTATATGGCATTCCTTCATCATCACTTGAAGAAGGATCATCCTGATCAGTGTGAAACACTAAGCAGAACACAGGAGAATTGTGCACATTAGATAACATCAATCCCAACAATATGGATTTCTCAATCACTTTTCTTGCAATAAAAGATAGTTCAAAACCAAGCTGATTCCTCTAGAAATGAGTTCTGGTTTTACAAATTGACCATGGCTGCTACTGCACTAGTATGTCTAAATCTAATTGAAAGAAAGAATAATAGAACTCCTTCAACTGCTGAAGACACCCTTCATCTGAGTAATTTCATTAATGAGTGCCATTTCAATGCCATTTCCTTTGTTAACCCAAACAGAGTCCCCTAGATACTTCAGTCAAAATACTAGTTTAAGATTAAAACATTGAAAGAAAATTAAGATAATTTTTAAGTGAAAATGGCATAAAGTCAAAAACTGGCTACAAAAAAAAAAAATAGTAAAATCCCAATCTCATTCTCAAACTTTATGTAGGTTACTATAAACTGCAATATCATTTTACAGATTGGGACCACCCCTCCCACAGTTCAATGATGTTTCTATTTTGTCATGCAAGCAATCTCTGCTTCCAGGCATTGAGGTGGGGGAGAAGACGTAAATGGGGAAGCCCTTGTCTGATTTTACATATTCCCCCTCTCCTTAAGAAACCCTGCCCCTCCCAGGTGCATACAATTAATCTGTCCTCTATGAGAAATTCCAAGGCATCTTCCAGGTGAATTGTAAAATTTCTTACTCACGTCTTCTGTGTACCTGACTTTTGAAGCATCTTCAGGGACAATATAGAAGGCTTTGTTTGCAATCCTTTTGTTATCTTTTATGATCTAACCAGTGCATGTTCCTCAGACTTATATATTTCAGTAACAAAATTTAACAAAATCTCATAACTGCATATGCAATAATCACGTTAAAAGGATAATGATGCTCAGAAGCTCATGAGGTTTCAAATGATACCTCCTGAAGTTGGTGTGTGGAACCAGTTTGCCAGGGTTAGCCTTTCATGTCACAAAGAGCTGCAAAACAGACCATAGTCTAAAAACCCACATTATGTGGAAGCTTTTGGGTGGAAGCATAATGTTTAATTTTCCGCTCAAACAAAGATCTCAGATTCCGTTGTACAGCTGGCTACTGGGCTGAAGGGATACACAAGACGACTAGATTCCACTAGATCAGGAGTCAGCAACCTGAAGTGCCATTTTTTTGAATTTGGTAAAAAAAAAAAACAAACTCTCAGTAATTCAAGAGTGGTAATGCATGTGACTATGAGGCAGTCCTTAACAAATATGGTCAAACCATACTTTTTGTAACCCCTATTTCAAGAAAAGGGCACACATATCCTACAATGCACTGCACATATTAAAGGGGGAATTAGCCCACGTTGCGAGATCTCATATCGTTTGCTATTTAGATATGAGTTGTTATTGTTTGGCTTTTAGACATTCACTGAAATATCGAGAATAATCAGGACAGTTTTTTTTTAAAAAAAAACAAAACCAAACACTTTGCAGTTATAGCATCGGGAGCCACAAAGAAGT
This sequence comes from Carettochelys insculpta, assembly GCF_033958435.1. Taxonomy (NCBI): domain Eukaryota; kingdom Metazoa; phylum Chordata; order Testudines; family Carettochelyidae; genus Carettochelys; species Carettochelys insculpta. The sequence goes on along the minus strand of NC_134149.1, from coordinate 3,240,103 downwards.
CTTTGAAGTGCTGTATGCGGCTCCAGAGCCACAGGTTGCAGACCCCTTAATTAGATAATGATTTTATTTCACTGACCTTCATCTCGAACACTTTTAACTTTATTTACAGCACGTTCACCATATTCTTCAGCAAGATGCTTTGCCCTCTTTACTGATTTGCCCAAGAACTTTTTCAACTGAGTCCTTCAAAAGCAAGGATATTTTTTTTTTTTTTTAACCATCCATGTCTTGCACAAAAAAAAAAAATTAATCACATATAGTACACAATGTTTGACTCCAGAAACACTTTGGCTGTGTCTACATTAGTCCCCTTCTTTGAAGGGGGCATGGAAATGACACAAACTGTGGAATATCAATGAGGCACTGCCATACATATGTAGTGCCTCATTGGCAGCTGCACAAATTTTGAAGCCGCTAACTTCATAGTGCTGACAGGCTGTCTAGATGCAGGCACTTCAAAATACATGCCCAACTTCAAAATTCCTTTATTCCCAAATCAAATGAAAAGTAAAAGAATTTCAAAGTTGGGCATGTATTTTGAAGTGCCTGCGTCTAGACAGCCTGTCAGGACTTCAAAGGTAACAGCTGAGAAATTCGCATGGCCGCATTCATGCTAACAAGGAGCTGCATGTGCAGGGCAGTGCCTCATTGATATTTCCCAGTCCGTGTCACTTCCATGCCCCCTTCGAAGAAGGGGATTAGTACAGACACAGCCTTTGAGTTTTATTCTTTCATTTGTCATTTTAGAGCGTAATGTAAGAACATAAGACTGGCCCCACTAGGTTAGACAAATACATCATCTGGCTTAGTATCCTGTCTTTCAACAGTGGTTGCTGCCTGATCCTTGAAGGAATGAACAGAACAGAGCAATTATCTAGGGATTCATTCCCTATTGTCCAGTTGCAGCCTCTGACAGTCAATGGTGGATTGATTTTTTTAGACTGTGCATTGCTTGAAGTGGTACTTCCTTCTGTTTGTTTTAAATCTGCTGGTTCAGCTTTTTTAGCTCACATGCATAAATAAGAGTAAAATATAGCTGCCTATTTTTCATATATACTAGTAGATATAACTGATTTCAGATCCATAGTCTGATGTCGTTCTTAAAACATTAAAGAGGAGGCAGCAGACAAGTTGTGACCAGATTGTAGATAGTCACATAAAATCAAAACATTTGCACTTCTAAAGATCCTGGCAGTTTACATGAAACATATGGACACAAGAAGCCTAAAGTCTTACGTTTTTTGTTTTAACCTTCCTCCATCAGAATCAGTTTGCTGTGACTGCATTTTGTCTTCATCATCAGATTGTGCTGCATCATTGCTGTGAAATAAACAATGTTATAAGCAATGTACCATAACACCACAAATTAATGTCTTAGCATCATTCTACTAAGCATTAAAGCATATCCTTTAAGTTCATACTTGTATCACATCTCTTGATTTAGGAGACCATGAGTAAGTTTAACATCCTCCAAAAATGTTCAGCATCAGAATCAGCAAGCAATAATGTTAGCCAGCAAATGCATGAGTTATGCTGATTAAGACTAAAACTGCATATACATCTTTCTCCAGAATAACCAACCTAAACTACATGTTATTTATTACATTCTGCACATTCAAATAGCCTTAAAGTCCACAGTTTTCAAAACAAGCAAAAAAGAATGTCTGAAATAGACTAAATACATGAACTGGGTAACAAATTATCTGTACATATAACATTTATTGTTTCCTAACATTATGGACACTTCTGTTCCCTTATGATATTTTGTCTCTGATTATATATTAAGCAAATATTTAGAATGTCAAAGCATTAACGACCTCTTAATTTGACGATACTTAAAGTTTGCTCTCCCAGAAACCTATTGTAATTACTTCTTAGGCACCCATTATTGATGTAATACAATGGATTTAGTTCAGTCAGAAGTGACACAACATTATATATATTTACTACTGTTTGGTTTGGAGTTTGAGCTGATTTTCAAAGATGCTGAACATCTGAAGAGCCAGTCAGACATTTACTGTATAATAATCAAGTATTCTAAAATGCACTATTTTAATAGACATCCTGTTACCTAGTTAAACTACCTAATATCAGAGAACTGGGTAACAGTATTCAAATTAAATACATCAGGAATGGATAAATGGGTTGAAACAGATCTTTGCTTCTGATGAAGGCTTTCAACAAAATAATGGAGTACAGAAACAAAAATTACTATTAAAAAAGGGATTACAGGAATATATCTCAAGCTATCAGAGATAAACAACTAGAAATCATCTTCACTCATACCTCACATATTCCTTAGTTCTCCTCATGATATGCAATGTCAGGGGGTTAATGCCTGTAGGTAATTTTTCTTCAGCCAAGCTCAGTGGTATTTCCTCTCCTGTATCAAGGTTCTTTATCATTACACTTGCTAGAATTTCCTGCAGTAAAGAAAAATATGAAGAATCTAATTGAGTCTTCATTACATTCTGAGACAATGATTTTTAGAAGATACTAAAGAAAAAAACACAATATATACTGAATTATTTTGCATTTGTTTGTAGTGGGAAATTCTACAGTATGCTCTATGCTTTGCAATACTGCATTCCAGGAATAATTTTCTTCAAAAATTGTCTTAGACATTACACAGAATGCTAATGATGGCATTTTTTTAAAATGAAAATTAACTGAATCAGAAGGCCAGAGTCACACAGTTTAGATGTGTGAAGGGATGTATTCACAATGACCTCTTTAGAACACAACCTAACTTGTCTTCTATCAAAACAAAAAGCAGTCAAGTAGCACTTTAAAGACTAGCAAAATAGTTTATTAGGTGAGCTTTCGTGGGACAGACCCACTTCTTCAGACCATAGCCAGACCAGAACAGACTCAATATTTAAGACACAGAGAACCAAAAACAGTAAGCAAGGAGGACAAATCAGAAAAAGATAATCAAGGTGAGCAATTCACTTTGATTATCTTTTTCTGATTTGTCCTCCTTGCTTACTGTTTTTGGTTCTCTGTGTCTTAAATATTGAGTCTGTTCTGGTCTGGCTATGGTCTGAAGAAGTGGGTCTGTCCCACGAAAGCTCACCTAATAAACTATTTTGCTAGTCTTTAAAGTGCTACTTGACTGCTTTTTGTTTTGCTAGTGTATAGACTAGCACGGCTTACTCTCTGTTACTATTTAACTTGTCTTCTGTTTCACAACATGCAAACTCAACTACCTTTAAATTTCTCAATCAATATTTGGTAACAGATACTGTCCTATTTAATAGGCAACAGCACCATTATACAGTTAGAAAACTGGATAAGATGTTGTTTGCAGAATTCTGAAATCCTTCCCCTCAAACTTTACTTGAGTTTTGTGTCCAAATACAAGATAAACTATTATCTTATCTGCCCACTGGCAACTTCTTTTCACCAGGAGACACTGTAAGCTACAACTATGGAGTCTTAGGACAAAATAAGGACAGTTTCTTAAAGGCAATTTAACCTACTGATGTCACAGACAATCAACTTAGGGCACATCTATACTTTTCCCCCTCCTGGGGGAAAAAAAAAGTCTGAAAAGAACCCCAAAGTGGTGCACACAGCCAAGCAGAGTAATTCAAGATAAGAGGGCTTTTTTCCTGGAAACAATTATTCCAGCTCTGTGAATGACTTTTGCTGACTCCCTTTTGCCCCTTTCAGAGTTGAAAAGGAATGTATGAGAACAAAGCACAGCTATTATAACTCACAGGAAGGTTCCTCTTGCAATTCCGTGGCTGTGAATTGTGACTGTAAATGAAAACGCTCTGTTTCACAGTGCTGTGGTGATTTTCCAACATTACTTACTTAAACATCAGACCATCAAAATAAGTGATGTTAGAAAAAACCTGAAGTGTAAACATTGCCATGATCCACTATCCCATGATAGCAATCATTAAATCCTAGGTTGGCTTATTCACGCTATCATTCATTTCTTCCCTTATTAATAAAAGTCAGCTGTTTCCCAATGACACTGGGAGGTTGGTTGTTCCATCTCAAGAGAGGCTGTCCTCCATTCTTTTTAGATGCAACAAAAAAAACTTGCTTCAATTCCCACTCACAATGCTACTTCATTTGAGAATGGAATGGGGGAAAGCAATCCATGAAAAAATAAAGAAAAGTCCACCTATCCTTATTAGCCAAGATAATCCAGGATGCAACCCCATGCTCTGGGTGTCTCTAAACCTTGGGACTACAAAAAGCTGGGACTGGACAACACAATGGATCTCTCAATACTTTGCCCTGTTATATTTGTTCCCTCTGAAGCATCTGTCACTGATCACTTTTGGAAGACAAGACACTGGACTGGGTAGACCACTGATCTGACTCAATACAGACATTCTTACGCCAATAGGAATGGAATCCAACATTTTGCTGAAATAACTAATACCACTTTAAGGTATGGAACGACACAAGAGATACATAAAGGAAAAGTTTGAAAAAAAACCCACAAAGCCAACAGTGTTATTCCAACAACCAAAACAGCTAGTACCTATTTATAAGGGGAGGAAAGCCTACAACGTCAGAATGGACAAGAATACAAGTCACAACTGTAACGGAAAATATTCCACCTTCTAAGAAAATATGCAAGCAACCACTCTTGGAATTTCAGTACACTCAACACAGAGGCATTGAAACACTTGTTGACCATTCACAGCCCCAATTCACTTGGGCACACAACTTGTGTAGAAAAATGCTACTCTACAACACTCCGAACCTCTCAATATCATGGTTTAACAAGGCACAAGCATGGGTGATGAAACATGACTATTCTACCTCTCAAACTGCAAAGAAAAAAGCATGTAAAAGAAATAACTGGGTACAAGTCCTAGTAATACCTCATCTGTGAGTTCTCTTCCAGAATTTGATCTGGGTCTTTGCGGTCCAAGCACTTCACTTGGTATTGTTTGTCCATCAGCTGCTTTTCCATTTTCCTGCAGTTGTGGGTGTACACAGATATATTAATATATGCATTCATTGCAAATATTCTTCAGAGTACATTAGTTTCACTATAATTCCAAAAGTCAAATAGTCAATTACATTACACAAAATATCCAGAATAGAGATATTAACCATTCTCCCATTGAAAATGTACATTTAATGTCTATAAATATGTTTGAGCGTTATGAAATTAAACCACCATTGAACAAATAACTTTACAGATGGACTACCTAATGCACAATCTTTAAACCTATAGGCCTGATATTTACAAGTGCTCAGCATCTGTAGCTGACTTCTGTTTAAGTGTTGTGGGTCGGGAGCACTTGTGAAAGATTGGACCCCAAGATCTATTTACTCTCATGCCACGTTTCACATAGCTTCCCTGGCTTTTATCCCAACCAAGTATGACTGTGCTTATATTGAAATGACCTTCCAGCAAATCCATGCATAACTCCGCTGGCTATAACAGAGTAAACTTGAAGTCATTTTGGCCACAATAATTTCAAAAAGCTTGCCAAAACCTACTGTACAATCCAATAAAAGATGCATTGAGAGAGAGAAAAATGTTATTCCGATTAAACTATCTTCACTGACAAAACAAATATATATCCTATCGTAATGGGCTCTCCTCACCCAGGACTAATTGGGATGCTGGTAGGTGGGGTTAGTGAGAACCCAGAGATGGAAGGGAAAGCATTTGTGTGTAACTGCTCTGGGAGACAAGTGCTTGTGGGAGACTATCTGCAGAAATGTGCTGCCAAGAATTAAAACCTACATACTGTCACTTCATTATTGTTATTTTTCCTTTTGCTGCATCGTATTCTACACACTACTGGCTACACATACATACATACATGTTTTGATTCACACTGTAACAAACTTAGAGAAAGTGTCAATTTATATCAGCCCATTTAATAAGATTTCTAAATACTTTAATATTGTCCAAAATTTTTGTTTCATTTATATGCTCTTTGAGGCAAGGACTTTTCATTTTGTCTGTGTACACACATATGGGCCCCTGATAGATGGATGTGGACTCCACAATGCAGAATAATAGTTTACTAACCTGTGCAGTAACTATTTTATCTCCACTGGTTGCACTTGCCAGATCCAAAGAAGGCTGAGAATCTTTGGCCATGCATTCTGTCACTGCATTCAAAGCAAAGAGACCACTAGTTGTTAAAATCAGTTTAGGAATTCTAAAGAAAATGTAGGTTAGAAAAAGATAATTATGATACTACATGCCCTAGAATTTTTTTTAATTTAAAAAGCGATACTAAAACAGCCCTCATTTAGTCAGTTGCATTAGCAAACCACATTTTCAAAAGAAAAATAAATATCAGACATCATTAATCTGCATTGCCAGTTGGATTTCTTATGCACACACAAATCCACCACCACCATTAAGCCTGAATATAAGTTTTGCTCCCCTCCATTCAGCAAGTTTTTATTTTGTTCTTTACTACTAGGCCTCAGCAGCACTTGCGTTTTGTTTCCTTCTGTTTATTAGCAAGGGCATGTAGATTATGCATGATTCAGCTAAATTTGCAGAACTATGGGAAGCCTGCCATATATCAAGCTGCTGAATACACTCTTCATTGTTCTGTTCCTTGTACAGGCCTTTGTTAGGTAACTACTTCTACTGACCAGTACAGAGAGCTCAGACAGGCAGATCAGATACTGTACTTTGGTCAAATAATATACTAGCTTCTTTAAACACAAAAGCCTATGAGAGAAAGGGACATTCAGTGGTCATCTAATCGTGATCTTTGCACTAGTGGCAGGAGGAAGGCTATGTCAATACTGGCACCTGAACAAAACCAGTGCAAGGCAACCCAGAAGCCCCCCCTCCTCGCCCACAAAAAAAAAGAAAAAAAGAAAAAAGACAAAAAAAACAGCCCTTGCTTCTAGCTCTCAGCCCTGCCATTTCATGTGGGCGACTGGTGCAGCTGCTATAAAAAGCAGGCAGCTGGCAAAGGCCCATGTTGAGCTAGCTGCCTCCTGCAAAGGTGAGTGAGTGTGGGTTGAGGGACAGGAAGAGGATGGGGTTAGATGAGGGGAGGGGTTCAGGCAGGCGCTGGCCCGTGGTAAAAGAGGTGGAGGGGGAGCGCATGAGGGATTCTCAAAAATCAAAAGCGAGGGGTGATGCCGAAAAGTTTGGGAACCACTGATTTAAAGTGACACAGGACTGACAATTATGACAAAACCAAGTTAAATTAGAAAGAGACTTATTTTCTCTTGTTCTGTTGTTTTAGGTGTTATGAATAAAAGCAGGTAAAAATTATGAAAGAAATAGTGTGTTAAGACCCCAAATCCTATGACTTCCAAAGCGACTCAGGCTCCTAACTCTCAGATTTCTGAAAATCTCATAAGGATTGTTCAGTTAGCTGCATCTCCTCAATTTAAGGCCAGGCAGCCAAAGGAAAAGAGGCTCACTAAATTTCAGCTTGAGTGAAAAAACAGAAAAATGGCAACTGCCTGACAGAAAGTTGGTTCACTAATCCAGACAGAATACCTCACAACAAGCATATACTTGCCTTCTAAACCAGATAATTTTTGCACATCGAACTCCAATTCACTCTTTTTCTTCCGGGGTGGTGGAGCGGGTCGTGCAGGTGGTGGTGGTCTTGGAGGAGGAACATTTGTTGGGGGTGGTGGGCGTGCCGGGACAGATTTCTTAGTGCTAGCAACTATATCAGGTTCTACACTAAGTTGCCTTGGAGGTTTGGCTGGGGGCATTTCTTCTGTTGTAAGATCTTTGGTAGACAAAAAATCTGAAGTCACTTGCTCTAAGATATCTGACTGCTTCACTTCTGTGATTTCCTCATTTTTAGTTGTCTCTTTTGGTGCTTCAGTTTCAGTGATTTTCAGCTCTTCAGTTGCATTTATTATTTCTGCTAGTTTTTTAGTGGTTTCACCTTCTTGATGCTCAATGGTATGATCAGAAGGAAGAAAACACCTGGATTCCAATTCATCCTCCTTACATGTACTGCGAGCCACACGTTCTTCAGAATTTTCTTGTAATGCTGATTCTGTAGCTAGTAGTTCAGGAATATTACTGAGGAGATCTGCTCCAGTAACCCAAGTACTTGTATCTGAAGTTTGATCAGTTACTTCTTTTTCTTCGGATGACAAAGGAACATCCTCTAGTCGTTGCACTTTTTGGCTTTCTTCTATAATACTGTCAATAATCTTAAAAAAAAAATTAGAAGACATACAAATATAGGACAGAACAGCTCAGAGCGCACGTCACACAGTCCATGCCACAACATAGAATATGCCTCAGCGTCTGTGGAAAAGTTACCTTGTTTTTATATTGAAACAAAGGACACAAGAACTATAAATATTACCATCCAGCATTTTTGAACAAATTTATGGGACCAGATGTTGATTGCAGAATACATCCGCTTGAGAGTTAATGGAGGCAAGTGAATTAAGAAATGGAAACTGCATTTTCTTGCCTGCCAGTGTAGTTCTTTTTTAAAGATTAGATTGTAATAAAACAGAAAAAATCAAAGCTGATTTATTTTGGACATTTATAATCTCCTTCACTCCCCCTATTAAACTACAAAATAGCCAAATGATTTAGTGACTACAAATCCTGAATCTTCATTTTGAAAATACATAGCTTGATTCCTCCTCCTCCTCCCTCCTGCCCAAATGAGAGCAAAAACACCCCAACTAAACTATTTCTTAAAATCTTGTATTAATGTAACTAAAACTTCTATTAATTCCAATTTCAATATATTGCTATACATATTACAATTAATTTTAGAAAGATTTTTAATTAAGCTAGGAAAATTTCAAACCTAAGTTTAGACACTTTATATACTGTTAATCAATTGTTTAACCAACCTCATTAGAGTCATCTTGTTTTACTTCCTGTATCAGGTCCTCATTTGCAATTCTGTGTATACTTCTGTCTGTTTCCTGAAAAAATCACCATCAGTAATAAGCAAAAGAAAGGAGTAAGAAATTTCATCACTAACAAAGAATCTAGCAAAGATACAAATTAAATGGCAAAGCAGGAAAACAGCTAAAGGGGGCAAATACACTGCTATATCTGATGACTGATTTTATTGCTGTCATATTGAGAAGCTTCACTAGTAGTTCACACAGAAAACTGGAAAAGATACATCATGCTGGGATAACAGAAATGAACACCACACATCACACAGAAATAAAGTAATTAAATTTCAGTAGTTTTCTATCATTATAATTTTCTATGTGCTTTATAAGATCTCTGCCTATCTAAAAATAACCTCTTATTGCTAAATGATCTTGCATAGAAATCAGAATCTCACGCTTATGAAAACCAGTGTTTTTCCCTCTGAACTGTCAAACACCACAGTATTTTGACTTCCCTGCTAAAATAACCAAACTGAACGTAACGTGAAGATATGAGAAATAAATGCAAGCATAGTTAATAATCTGCAAATGAAAATTAACATTTGTAAAAGAGAAAAGACAAGTAAGGCAATCTTTTGGTAGAAGGTACAAACTTTTGAACCGGAGTTCTTTTTTAGGTGTAGGCCAAGGAAAGAAATCACAATGATATAGACAATGAAGGAGCAGTAATGTGTTACTGGTCACTTGAGATGAGTTAGTAGCTGTTGGAGGGAGGCAGGGCAGTTTTTGTAGCTCTTTTCTTCTCTGCCTGTCCTGCTCTGCACTGTGATAGAACCCCTCAAATTGTACCACCACACCTGTCCCATCTGTCATAAAACTTGCAGCTCCAAAATCCAGACTGATCAGCCATCAATGGGCTCACAAATAAGAGGGTCACATAAGTGTGATGGAGTGACTACCAAGAAACTGGAAATGAGGGGGTAATAAAGGTTAGATTGTTATGCAAAAGAGGTTTGAAGTGGGCCAATACGGATTAGCAAGCAGGTGTGCGTTACAGATTGTTGTAACAAGCCATGAAACCAGTGTCCCTGTTAGATCCATGGTTTTTAGTGTCTAATAGCATTATGTATTTATGTTCCCAGCCTTGCTTTAAAAGAAGTTGTGCAGGCTCTTTGAGGATGATGAGTCAAAGGTCTGATATAAAGCAACAATCCTGTGAGTATCAGAAGGGTAACTGTGTCAATCTGTATCTGCAAAAACAACAAGAAGTCTTTAGTCATGCATCTGACGAACTGAGTCTTTGCCCACGAAAGCTTATGCTCCAAAATATCTGTTAGTCTATAAGGTGCCACAGGACTTCTCATTGTTTTTGAAGAAGTCCTTACAGACTAACAGATATTTTGGAGCATAAGCTTTCGTGGTCAAAGACTGATGGATGAGATGGTGTTTTTGCCTGATTTTTCTGAGCGTTCATTTGGAGTGGAGTGATGGTCTGGATTCCCCCACATAGTTGTTTCTGGGTCATCTGATGTGTCAAATGACATGTACTACGTATTGCAATGGGCATAGCAGGATCCAGGGGCCTTCACAAAGGTGTACGGTGAGAGGTATTTTTCATCTTAGCATTAGAGATATGTCTAGAGGTGTTGTATGATCCGTTCTTGGCAAAGCTTGATGCAATCTTGATTTGACCTGTCCCAGTCCATGAGGAGCTTGCTACTGTTTAAGAGTTGTCCGAAAGCCAGAGAAGAAAGGTCAGAAGAGATTTCTTTCAGGGTGTGGTCCCCTTCAGTGCCAGCATGGGATGACAGATGACAACTAGGGTGAGTGGACAGTTGATTTTTTTCCTTCTCTGTACTGAAACAGGTTCTTCCAAGGCATGTCTCTAGTAGGGCAACCTTGCTTGGTGAAGGCACTTGTAAGTGTTTAAGTGTGTTTCCCTGACACACTTTTCATAGCAAATTAAGTGGTAGCTGAGTTTCTGGCTTTAGATAACAGATTTTTTTGGTGTCTTGGGTGGCTACTGGATCTGGGAAGGTATGTTTGATGATCCCTGGGTTTTTTGTATATATTTGTCAAGTTGGGTCAATAACAGACACTACCTTATCTCCTTATTTTTCATATCCTGGGACCAACACAGCTACAAAACTGCAAACTAGCATAAATATTATGGTAGTTTACATAAAGTTTGTTTTGAATATGCAACACAAGCTGATTACAAATGATCTTTAGTTACCTGTAATATTTTTCACACTTTTAAAACCTAGTAATACCATCACCCATAATAGCAAGTGTAATGCGATTAGTAGGTGCCAAGTTAAATCAGGGTAGTCACATCAGGCAATCAAATAGATCTTTGAGCTCTTGAAAATTCCCAACCTTATATTGTCTTAATTATCACCGCTTAACACCTAGTGCAGCAAAATTAGGTAATACAAGTAAATAAAAAAAATATATTCACTCAGATGTTTTTGGAATGTAATAACAAAATAGATTGTATTAGATCTATTTCATTACACGATTCATTGAACACAAACAAGGAAATACTTAAACAACTATTTACCATTCCACAGATGGACAAAACTGCTCCACCCTAAAGTGAAAGTCACTAGGTGTCATCTTTATAGGGTACTTGCTTATTACAAATATAAGAAATGTTGTAGTTAGAAAATATTTCATATCCAGGGCAATTTGCACCTTGTACCATTCATCTGAAAAGTATTTCCACTGAGTATGAGTAAAACAAACATACAACGCAACTCTCAAGCATGACATTCAATGCATTTTTTTCAGGAGACTACAACCATTTGGTCAAGTTTAACCCGGGGAGGAATAATGAACAGTTTTCAGGAATAGAAAAAAAGTTATGCTAGAAAACTGATGTGTCTGATCATTTCAATTGTTCCCTACATATCTGCTACTGCAATTTACTTCTTAGGAATTCACCCTCTCACTCTGCTAAGGGAACAAAAAAGCTAGTTTTCTATTTAGCTGACAATAGTGATCATATGCTGACCTGTAAGTTTTAGTTACTTTGCTACTCGCATATTATATCAGTGGTGTGGAAAAGAGTGGCACTTAGAGCCCAAACCCACAGGCAAAAGCCAGTATTAGCTAACCTTTCTCAGAAGAGAGAAAGCCTGGCACATGACTGGCTGGAACAAGTCATCAGACAAGCCATTAGTTTAGTGATTAACCTGTGACGAAGTAAAACCAATGCACAAAGCAAGGTAAAATGACCACACTTGATTCTCTGGACTCAGATGCACCCAAAGCTATTCTACACATTTTTGCCTCATGACAGAGCAAGCCAGAAAGCAGCCACTCTCATATGAGTTGAGCAGTGCTCCCTGCCTCCCACCACCCACACCTCCTATTTCATTAAGACTTCAAAATGTTGGCACTTTTTATATGATAGTCACAGCTAAAGGAAAAAGATTTCTGAAGTTTTGCACATCTTAATAATGCAGTCTCTTTTCATTTTACAGCACCTCTATTCGTTTCTGGACTTTGCAGACTGCTGTATCTTGACAGAGATTTTAAACAACCACCATTCTAATAGGAATTTGTTCTCTTTCGGGGTTCTCTAACTTCACTGCACTACAACTCCCTTCTGACAACAAAAACCACAACAGGATCGAGATGGGGAGGGGTAGAACAAAGACGTAAGATCTGAGTTTGCCTGACCCCAACTTCAAAGCCAAGGCTCCACTGCTCTATGCAGGAAAGCCAAAGCCCAAGTACCATCACCCTGAGATGAGTGAGGCCTGTAACATGAACTCCACCATGCAGGGCTGAGCCCTTGAACTTCTGCCCTTGGTGGGGCGACTAACTTCAGCACCGGCACATGATTATGAGCCATCCTGAGCTCTCAAAGAACAGTTAGAGAACCACTGATACACTGTTTCTAAATCTTTTAGTAACCTAGTAATATCAAGCTGGGTCAAAAATGCCCAGTACAATCTTTCATATCCAGAATTCTATCATCTGGAACACTCAACCAACATTTTAACCATAAGTAAATTTTAGTTATGTTTTCAATAATTACAGTATAGGGAAAGTAAATACAAATAAATATAGCAAATATAGTATAAGTTTATAGTGTACAGTACTATAGGTTGAACCTATCTCATTCAGCATCCTTGGGACCTGAGCGGTGCCGGGTGAGAAAATTTGCTGGACCACAGGATATCAATATTTTCTAGCACATTACCAATACTTCCACTGCTTACTGTGCTTTTAGAACACATTTAGGGGTAAATTACATCTAAATAACACCACAGAACACTGAGATCCAGGACTGGTGGCTGTAAACAATCTTTAAGGGACCACAAGAAACTTGGCCACACCCACGCTAAACAGTTACCCAGCTAACTAAAATCACCTCAGATTACGGAATTTGCCAGACAAGTGTGTTACAGATTAGAGAGGTTCAATATGTACTGTTGTTGGTTAATAAAGCACTCTGCATACCGTTTTTGTTTGTTTCTTCATATCGAATCTTGTTTTTCTTTAGTGTTACACATTGCTAGGTATACCTCTCTATCATCCAGAATATTGGAATATCTGGCAACCTCCTATTCTTAGGGCTCCTGGATATGGAACAGTTTACTGTGGTATCAATCCCAATTTTAATTGTTGCATGGGATCTAGTTTAGCCTACAATTAAACATCTTAACGAATCTCAGCTAAAAATCAGAAGTCAACATATTTATGGTCTGAGGACCACCAAGGGAATGATTTATAATCCAATCCCACAATTTGGGTTGAAGAGTTAGAAAATAACGGAAAGTTCTTGAAAAGTAGGAGCCTGATTTCAGGCTCCCAAATCCACATTCAGGCACCTAAATTAGTAACCTGTTTTTTAACTAAGATGAGCATCCAGCAATTACCAATAATTTCAGTGGAACTCAGCTGTCTTTTGAATGCCTAGCTTTAGGCTCACACATTTTAAGTGCTGTCCCAGAAATGTACACTAGCACAAAACCGAGAACCACCTGCAATTATTCCACCAGAGAACTAATTAAGGAGCAAAATTACTCAATAGGATAACAGAGCTACATCTACACTGCCTATCCCTTTCAAAAGGGGCATGTAAATGCAGCAGACCAAAAATACTAATGAGGCACTGATGTGACTATTCAGCACCTCATTCGCCTAATAATGGCCACTCACTACATCAAAAGTGCTGCTTTCAAAATGCAAAATAGCCGTGTAGACAGAGTTCCTTCAAAAGGAAGCCCCACTTTTGAAAGCACTCGTCTTCCTAATTTGTTTAAGGAAGAAGGAAGCGTTCAAAGGAGGGGGTTCCCGTCGAAGGAACCCCCACAGCTATTGTGCATTTCAAAAGCAGCACTTTCGACGAGGCGAATGGCCATTATGCAAATGAGATGCTGAATAGTCATACCAGCACCTCACTAACATTTTTGATCAGGTGCATTTACCTGCCACTTCCTAAAGGGAGGAGCAGTGTAGACACAGCACAGGAGAGTACATAGGCATTTTTCCTATAACAGAAATTCTTTTATATTTTAATGTACTTTTTCTAAGTACTCTTAGTGACAACACATCATATAATGAACTCCTACAATATTTTATGTTTTTGAAGAACAGCATAAGTTACTGACAAGGTAATAAGAAGCAAACATTTTGACAAAAAACACATTCCACTACAGTCCATGCCTCAACAAGCTTGCTATATTAATTTCCACTGGTGTTGACATTAACACATTAGACTTTGAACTTCTGAAAGATCCCAAACTGCTTCAACTGTATGATTAGTGACAAGTTTAATGAACTGATAACAGTACCAAGCAGTAAAACTGACAGTTAGCTTTTATAGAAGATGGATTTTGAAGGTGAAGTGATTGAGGAAGATGCTCCTTAAAGAAAAAGAAAATTAGTAATACAGTGAGAACCCCATAAGCAACAAACATTCATGCCCAGCCACTGTGGCTACATCTACATTAGAGATCTTTTGAAAGAATCCCTTCCAGAAGATCTCTTCCAAAAAAGCTTCTTTTGAAAGAGTGCACCCACAAACAAAAAAAAAAAAAGGATCGAAAGTGTGATCTGCTCTTTCAAAAGAGAGTGTCCACCCAGCCCTTTCAAACGAATGGGCCAGGGATCAAAAAAAAAATCAGGCCTCATAAGGACTGCTCTTTCGAAAAAGTCTCTGCGGAGCGTCTACACACATTTTCTTTTGCAAGAAGCTTTCAAAAGGAGGCACTCTTCCTGAAACAAGAAAGGAACGCAATTTTGAAAGGAGTACCACATTCTTTCACTTTACTTTTGAAAGAATGCTTTTTGTGCATAGACACTCTAGGGGACCTTTTGAAAGAGATCCCTTCTTTTGAAAAATCTTTGAAAAATTGAAACAACAATGTAGAAGCAGCCTGTATGTACGTAAAAATTAAGCTTACAGCCAAAACCTCTCACTCAAAGATTAACCAGCAACACATGGAATCCAACTTAATCCATATCCACCTACTACTTTCTACCAGGATTAAATGGAAATACATTAACCAAGAAGTTCAAACATTTAATACCATATGTGAAGGAAACACAAAGTAAAGCAGGATACAAGGTCAGACACCTACAAAATGTACCAGCAGAATTGTGTCACTGACTTTTCAGAATCTTTTCTCCTAAATCACATTACAGTGGAATGAAGATATGCTGTTAGCTTTGGGACAGTGTTACAACTTATTTTCTACCTCTACTGTGTAATAAAAATATTGCTATTTTCACTACTAATTACCCAAAACTTCTAGAACAAAAATACCACCTTTGGCCCTTCTCCCAATCTATACAATGAATTCTGTCTGTATGTATACCATAGCCAGACCTACATAATAAATGCCAGAGGTTCAGCTGCACTGTCATTGTGCACAGAAGCAGCATACTAATTACCTGAGTGGGAAGTGGTGATGCTGTCTCAATAAGCTAAATTTAGAGTTTTGCTTTCACTTAACACAAAGTAATGGCTTTTGAAGAATAAACACTTTACTGCCTCCTGTCACCAAAATATAAACAGAATTTTAGGAAAGTCAATTTTTTTGAAATAGGTCAACATAATCAAGGTGACCAAAACTCTCCAACATGCTCCTGTATCACCATACAATACAAAAGATGGGTTCAGTGCCTCTACACACTGGCTGAGTAATTAAAAACTCTGCAAATTAGTGTCACCATTTATTAGCTCTTTGGTCAAAGAGTGCAGGTCCTTTTTTTTTTAAAAAAAAAAAAAAAAGCCAAAGGAAATAAGACGTTTAAACTTCACAAACAGTGGAAGCATTGAAAACCCCAACAAACCCGCAACAAGGAAAGTGTGATTTGGAAAAAATCCCATCCTTAGTTTGCAATCTTCTGCCTAGGTATGCTGTGACATAATACTACCCAATATTAGGACTTAAGACCAGGCATGTTATATAAGCATTTGTTAAATTATAAACATTTAAGATTAAATAAGGAGACACACACCTTTAATGCATGGAACCCAACTTTCGTCGGTGACCTGATAAGGGTGGAAAAAAAAAAGGAAAAAGATTTAGATAAAAGTATGCAGAACAAAGCTCAAAAAATGAATTAAAACCAACAATGACAAAGGTTTCTCTAAACTGGTGGCTTACTTTGAATTTCCAGTTTAAAAATAGTGTTTGCCTCTTTTACACAGACAAGTGGTTATACCACAGGTTCTACAACACTTATAATGAAGACTTTTCAGAGAAGCGGAAGGTAGCGAACTGCTCAACGTCACTGAAATTTGATAGGACCATAGAAAACAATTCCCTAAATCTCCTTAAAATCCCCAGCCAAAAATAATACCTAAGAACCTAAGAAATAAGACTCTCCTGCCCCACTTCCCCAATTTCTTCTATAAAACAGATGCTCTCTCATCTCTGCAGCCACTGATTGTTTATAATCAGATGGAATTTAAAAGAATTATTGTTTGTGAAACATACCGGAGAAAACTAAAGCCCTCACTGAAAAGCAGTACAAACACCAAGAGAGAGCAGTCAGGTGCCTCAGGCCTGACAGAGTCCTCTCTATTATGACCACGTCCAGCCTCTCCAAAGAGGCTGCAATCAGGGTTCCAACTAGCATGGACTATGATAAGGACCCCTACACACCTACCATCAGATACTAGGGAAGGGTTGCCCACACCCCTTGAGGGATGGCTCCGTCGCTCATAGTTTGCGTCCTCAAGTGAATATCAAAATCTGAAACTATGTTAAACAATGTGTTCAGTTATTTTAACTGATGCAAAGGTCAATGACCACACCTTTGATGAGACACATGCACAATGAAATCTTTGATTCCTAGCTGATTAGGTCTATTCCAACCCTACAAGTTTTGCTGCCCGAGTTACATCAATTAGAAATGTGAAAAAAATAATCACACCCCTAATCAATACAGCTGCACCAGTGAAAGTCCCATTGCAAAAAGTTCTTTTGCGGGTAATAGCTCATTTAATTTGGGAAATAGACACACCACCTGGAAGAAAACTCTCAGCAGTGTAAACTCCAACTCCAGTAGGAGGGTTCACTGGTACAGCCATATCATCAAACCCTGCCTAGTGCGGACACAGCATGAGAACACTTTTTTCCTCCCCTCCAGACTGCTTCATCTTTTTTCCAAAATTACCTTTGCAAAGGGCATTATCAACTTGAAAAACACGTAATTACCATCTCTTTTTGTTTAATAAAAAAAGACTATCAATGTTACAGAGACAACTAAAAAAATAAACTGAAAGGTTACAGAAAAATATTTACTTGGTTTACTTCAGTCATCAAGTTTTTGATTGTTTATGAAGACCCTTGAAAGAATAGAGTAGAATTTCTGTTTTATTTGTTTTTAATGAAGTATCCAAGCCCACTTTCAGGTCATTTTAGAAGCTGACTACATTTCAAGTTGACATCATCTCTTTAATAGGAAAAAGCTATTTTTGATATTTATCATTACATTGGATATCTCCAGGCTATTATGCCCAAAATATGCAGAATATTTGTGAAAATACAGATAGTAACTTATTTCAGTGATTACGATGTACAGTTACTAAGAGTAAATGTTGACCAAGGTGTTCAGGTCAATAAATCAATACTCAACTCAAAAAAATCAGTATGTGCCTTTTACTACTGTTCTTAATATACTGCTTGGGAAGATGACCTATCACTTCCCCCCTCCTCCCACTCCTCTTCCCAGCAGCTATCCATAATCACCTCGCATTTCTGCTTACGTGCTTAAGTCCCCAATTTTAGGTTGTAAAGGAGAAAGGAGCATTGATGTACACAGTATCATGTCATGATAGCCACAAATCAGAAGTATTTTATCTCTTAGTCATATTATTAAACATGTTTATTGTAACAGTGCCTAAAGACCAATCAAGAATGGGGGGACCACAGTGCAAAACACTACAACAGTTAACAGTTTCTCCCCTGAAAAAACTTACAATCGAATCCATGATGTCCAACTATTTCTGAAGCAGTAGCCACTATAGTGGCTACTGCTTTTTTGAACTAGCCACATTATTCTAAAAATATAAGTAATTTGACCCATCCAGCAGATGGGTCAAATAAAAGGAAAGTGGCTTTAGAATTCAGAAAGATCTCCTGAAATTTTGTTTATTATTATTCTCTGAAAACTTTTGTTTTTTGATTTAAAAATATTTTTGAATACAACAATTTTTGTGTTGTTATTGTTCAAGCCAACTAGGCACACTCAACCAACCAAACAGCCACATGCGGCTCGTGGCTAATGCAGGGATGTCCAATACATTCTCCACTCGCCACATGTGGTGAACAGGACAGTGTGTTGTGGTGAATATGAGGTGGTCAACCTGTGGCTCCTCAAGCCTTTAAATTCAACTCCTCTTGAGAACCGTACAAGAGAGGTGCCTTCTGGGCATTAGCCCCAAGGCTTGGTGGAAGAAGAGCATGATGGCAGAGGCCCCTGAGGCTCTGGGGAGTAGCTGGCATTGAAGTAGAATGGGGATATGGGGGTCCCTGGCTTCATCAAGTTTTGTATAACAATGTGGCAAATATGGGAAGACGACAACCCGAAGCGTGACAATCTTTGAATTCCTATTGTACACCACTGGGCTACTGTGCTGGACACCATGGATCTACACGAACCTACTGGCAAATGATATTTCAGACATCCTACCTGTCACAAAGTAATACTAAACAGTTATATGTGTACCTAATTATCAGTGTGAACACTGATTTCTAAGAAAGGAAACAAAGAAGGGAAACACCGCCATTTCTTCACTAGTTACACAAAGTAAGTAAAATAGTAAACCAATTTATTCTTCCCACCTTCTACAGGAAGACTTTTTAGATTCAAAATAACTCCCTGCAGTTGCTTGGGAAAAATAAAGTTTAACTATTTTCAACATCTGATGTGTTACTGAAGGGTACAGAATTCCTACAATGATAATACAATAAGAATTTCAAGGATGTGACAATGTATAACACAAGTATCTGATAAATCTGTTGAATAAAAGTCACATTACAGATTTTTATTGCTGTGGCCTCTATTCAACATAACAGGGCATTCAGATTGTCTGCCATAATTATTCTTTTGGTGGTGGTGGTGGCATAATTCTCTGAGATCAATCAGTAGTATTCTAAAAATAATAAGAAGTCCTGTTCATTAGGCTTGTGTGTACTTCAATTATTCATAAATGTCACTACTTGTTCCTCCAACATGAGTAGTTTGTATTTTTGCATTTTAATAAATCAGGAGAATAAGCACAGCACAGAAAAACTTGTTAGTAGGCACTTTTACCTATAAGAAGTATCTTCAATATTGTTCTGCAGTGGCTTCCTATTCTCTTCTAGCCCCCTGAAATTATTTATCAATTCTATTTCATTCTGACATGATTTCACAAAATACTGTATCTGAACAGCAGCAGTTTGTTTCATAAATAAGTGTACAGAAGACATAAAACGTATTTGATACAAATATTACAGAAGTTTGGGCCTTCACAAAAAATACAACTAGAAAGTTTCTTAATGCTATATGAGCAATGAAATGTAATGCACTAAAAACCGTAAGGCAAGTGAAGGTGATAGATGCTATTATTAGTTATGAATGCACTGTCGAAAGCCCCTTCTTCCTATCTGGTTATAGGAAGAAGGGGCTTTTGAAGTTGGGGGCTCCTTTTGAAAGGCCCCGTCTATACGGGCATTGTGTATTCCAAAAGCGGCACTTTCAAATCACGCATGGCCACCATTATGCTAATGAGGCACTGCATATTCATGCCAGTGCCTCATTAGCAGCTTCTGAACTGCCTCATTAACACGCCCCCTCCAAAAGGAGGGGGCAAATGTAGACTCAGCTGAAATGTTTACAGGATAGTTTGTTTAAGTTAGATTATCATATCCCTGCCACCTCTCTACACCTGAACCAAAGGAGATTAATAGGCAAAGCAGGAGTCAAAGAATGAGTCAGTGCAACAGCCACAAACATAACTAGCTTAAACTACTTAAATCTGAAAATACCAGCAGCATCCTGTAAAACTTGCACTTACATTCATTCCACCTACTATTCATCCTAAAACTGACCAGGCTGTAAAAGGCCTCCTCCTCCTCCTCCTCCATGTTTCCCCTTTTTAAGTACAAAAACTAGAATTTAAGTGGCTGCAAATAAAAACAATCAGATCAAAGTAAAGTTACTAAGTTAAAATGAACAGATAACGCTTAACTAGGTCTAATCCACTAAGAAATTTGTTAAATGTGAATTCTTACCCTAAACAGTTATTATTTCAGATAAAAGCTTCAAATCAGAGTTGATCATTTACTCTGATTTGGGTCTACATCTTCGAAGTTCCTTTGTGTCCTTTTAGGGGAGGTCAGTCAGTTTCAAAAGCCAACTGAAAACAAAAGGCTGATTGCTTCTCATTGCTTCAGCAGAAATTCCTAAGTGCAAGAACCTTTTGTTTTTCATCTCCCAAGTCAGAAGAAAAATACCAGGTTTCAAAATGGATTCTAATACTAGATGGTATGGTCATGTCTTTCTGGGACCAACCACTGTTTGAGTTTACAGGACAAACAAGACTATTCACAGGTCGTTGATTTGATCACCAAGTCGTCACATTTCCAGCTCATCAATAATAGCCTTCAACAGTATATTCAAAACCATAAACAAATACATATTTCATATTTCTAACTTCACAAGAATAATGCATGCACAAAAATCATATATATACACAGCAGACTGTAACTTTAAAACTGATAGGTTACATGAGGTATTTTGTCTAAAGCACCTTTTGAGTTATGCATATTCATACTCATAAGCCAACTCTTATAAGGTATGCAGGGGGGCCAACAAAATCATGATGGACCCTTCTGAGCTTAACGTCTATGAATGACAGGTCTTTTGTCAAATTTCTTAACTACAATCTTCTTGCTTTTTTGGGATGAAGGAACAAGAGGGGAGCAAATTGATTTACGTGCAGCCTAGGTTAACAGGAAAATGAGGTTTACAGGAAGAGGGAAGCCACAAGACTATCTTGTACAGGAAGTGTATGTTTGTCTTCAGCTAGCTCAATCCAGTCCAGTCATCATATTCACTGCTAAACTTTGACTTCCAAGTAACAGCAATGACAAGTAATGTGTCCCTCCAGACATACAGACGGTAGAGGCTGCAGTTATTTCTATCTTCAGGTCTTACTGCAGCAGCCTACCTTGTGGTTCCCAAACTTTTCTTATTAGTAACCCCTTTCACACAGCAAGCCTCTGAATGTGACCCTCCTTATAAATTAAGACACTTTGAAATACATATTTAACACTATTTTAAGTGCTCACGGTGAAGCTGGCTTTTGGGAGAAGGCTGACAGGCTGCAACACCCCCACATAATAATCTCATGATTCCCCAGACAGGTCACATCCTCCAGTATGAGAATGCCTGGTCTACACCATCACTCTTTTGCACTATACTCTACCCACCCTTGGAAAGCAAACATTTGGAATCATCATCAGACAGAACGCAAAAGCTAGTCTCCCGAGGTGTGAGCTATTACAGGCATATAATTAATGCTCCATCCACTGCTCTGGCTTCCTATCAAATCTGAGCACAGTTTTGGACACTGATTAAGTAAGTAAGTAAAGGAGGAAAGGAATTCTCAGACAAATATCAACATCCTATCTAGTCTCTAATAAGGACAAGTACATGATGCTTCAATGTTTAAAATTCAAAAAATATAATAGTCTTGAGGAAGTTAGACAGTAACCACAGGACACTAGTGGACCGCTTATATCCTAAGAACACAAGAGTTGAAACCCTCATATATTTACCCTACTAAATTAAGTCTAGTCTTTTTTTTAATTCTACTGTGCTCTGCCTAATCCCCTTTAACAGTATATTCCAAGGTTTCCTGCGTGTAGTTGATAAAAAAGTCTCCCCTTATCAATACTAAGTCTGCTACTGTATCAGAGAGGTAACCATATTAGTCTGTATCCATGAAAACAATGAGATGTGGCACCTTACAGACTAAGGGATTTTTTTGGAGCATAATGTTTCATGGGCAAAGACCCTCTTCATCATATGAAGGTCAAGTTGTGTCAGATGCAAATGTGCCACTGTTCAGTTTCCTTGGGTGGCCCCTCCCCTTTTTCTTGCTGTATAATAAAAGGTTACTCATAGGCATATAATCACCCTAACCATATAGTTCATTCTCTCTACAGTCTCACTTCCCTCTTCTCTGAATTGAAGAGCCTGAATTATGTCCTAAATCATGTCAGCCATAATTAGTTTCCTCTTCTGAAAAAATCTTCATGACTATTACTCTTCACTGCCATTCTTGGCACCCCTTCTATCACTATACCCTTTTAGAAATGGGGTGACCAACCCTAAAATCAGTAGTCCAGATAAGGCATTTCATCAGTTTATATAGGGTCCTTACAACAGCTTCAGTTTTATCCTCTATTATTACAGCCTATCATCTAGGACATATTCTGATCTTAGTTGTCAGTCCGTAACACCTAAATTTGTTTTTTTTCCCCTCAGTGATGTATCGAAAACTAATTACAGCTGACTTGATTTAGGACCCAGCTGTCTGAGAGACGGACTTTCCATATGTCCTGTCACAGAAGCACAGTTACCAATAAAAGGAAAGCTATACTTTGGCAATGAAGCCTATACTCTCAGTTACACAGGATAGCTTAGCTCCCTAAAGATCTGGTTCAGAATATTTAATTTTACTGAAGTCCCCAACCTGGACGGGGAAGCTCAGCCCTTAATCCTCAGGATTAACTGTGTTCTATGCTGTTACTTGTGTGGATTTTTATCCATATTTAATATTTACATAGCACCATAGTTTTACATGATGCTTCCCAAAGGAATGGAGACTAACTCTCAAAGGGGCATTAGGCACGCAATTCCTATTGATTTACAATGGGAGTTGGGAGACCAAGTCTCCATTGAAAAGGTCAGTTTTATAAAAGAAATTAGGTCCCAAAAAGGTAACAGACAAGGGAGGGTCAAGAGAAATGAGATACAAAGGTTAAAAGAAAAAAAATAATTATATAGTGAGCAAGTTACAGATTCTGATAGATGTGCAGATGCCATTCCAGATATAAAGAGCGGCATGTCAAGAAGCATGAAAGCAAGAGTGGGATGAGGCAACAAAGGGTGTGGAAGTGCACAGAACACAGCAGAAGAGGTGGGGTAGATAAAAATCTACCATTAAAAATGGATTTTTATCTAAATCACAATTTTTGATTTTTTAAAAATGGTTAATACTGAACTTGCAAAACAACAAAATGTCCTGTGGCACCTTATAGACTAACAGATTTTTGGGAGCATAATTTTTTGTGGGCAAAGACCCACTTTGTCAGTCATATCCACTTAAATTTCTCCCAGTATGCCATTTTCTTTATGATGTTTCATTCTTGTATCCAGGACCTGCATCATCTAATTAAGTGGGCCCTTGCCCACAGAAGCTTATGATCACAAAAATTTGTTAATCTATAAGGTGCCATAGGACCTCTCATTTTATACCATTGGAAACTGGGGTTTTTTCAGTACCTTTTTTTGCAGCCCAATACACAAACACACAAAAAATTAATAAAAAATTAATAAATTTTCACTGTTCATTATTTATTCACAACAACAATAGTACATAATATAAATCTTGATATAAAATACTTAAGGGAATAACTTATTATCTTAATTACACAGAAAAAATACAAAAGGTACCAAATTAATAGGATTGTGTGTGATAATTTGCGTATTTTCTAAAGGACCAGTATTGGTTTTTCCCCCAAGAACCGGTACTAGGCCTCGTACCACACTTTGGGAAATGCTGATCTAGAATCCTTGATTATCCAGCTACCTCTGGATCCCATGGATGCCAGATATCCAAGAGTTTACTGTAGTCTGTCCAGCCTACTTACTAACTCCTGCTTCTTGAAAGCTGTGGGCTTTCAGTTTCTGCTTCTCAGTCAGCTAAAAGGTAACATGTGGAAAGAGAGATATAAACTGAACAGGACTGTTTTTGTTCCATGCTTATGTGGTGGAGGACCTGGGCCAATCATGGCAGAGGAGATAGTTAAAGAGACACAACATGAAGAAAAGGACAGAGGCAGCCTGGAAAGGAACAGTGAAGTGGATTGAAAATAAAAAGAGAATTCATTATTCAGCACACACACAAATTCCTATATTCCACCACAGCTTTACCACAGAAAAACTGTCATGGCATCTGGGCACAAGAGAGACCCTACCTGGAAATATTTTGAAGAAACTGATTCCCTGGATAAAAAAGGAAAACATGTCAAGTGTAAAAAGTTCCTGAAGATGATGCAGGTCCTAGATACAAGAATGAAACGTAAAAGAAAACTGCTTACTGGGAAAAAGTTACGCAGATATGACTGAGTGGATCAACTGTATAGTAAATGCAATAATTCATCTTGCAAGGCATCATTCTTCAAGACACTCTATGCCTTTTAGCTTAAGTGATAAGTAAATTCCCAAGCTGTTTCTGGTGTCGGATGTTGTCAGAAAAAAAAATTGTTTCCCAGAACCACTTCCAACTGTTGGTGAGGGGCCCAGCTCTAAGGCAGCTAACAGCAGTGCAGAAGTAAAGATGGCAGTGTCATACCATGCCTTCCTTACTTCTGAATCCTATCTCTTCAGCCACCACCAGCAGCAGCCCAGAAGCAACGATAGCAGTATTGCAACCCCTCTACTATAATCCTGTGACTCACCAATTCCTTGGATTAGGACCACTACAATTACACCACCACGAAATTTCAGATTAAAATAGTTTAATGAAATTCTGAAATTTATTATTTTTAAAATTAAGACCATGAAATTGATCAAAATGGATGATGAAATTGGTAGGGTCCAAGTTACAAAACAATTAAATGTTAAGTTTTTTGATCTATACTTTTCTTCCATCAGGTCCAAGTTTTTGCAGGACACTTACACAGACACCCTTAACAATGAATAACCTAACCTCACCTATTAAGACAACCTGACCAAACCAACCTTTTCCAAAGAGACTACTTTGCAAACTCTCAACAATCAAAACAGTCTTCTGCATAAAGGGGGATGTGCTCCACACATGTGAAACTGAAAACTAATGCCCAATTTATATCACCCATGCATAGGCAGCTTTTACCACTCTTTCAATCCTTTGATATTGAGCACTGGGCTGAACTAAGAATAATGGTATTCAATTAAGAAAAAATAAAAGGATTAGACTTGAGAAAACTTCTAAAAGAGCAGCCCCCTTAACTATATGATGGCAACTACATTGCCTGAACTATTTCTAATTAGTTTGAAAAAAATCCCTGAGAATATTTACATTAGGAAAATCTTATTCAGGCTACAGGGAAGAAAGAAGGTGAACTAATACATTTTATCCACCTCTAAAGCCAATTATTTTACTAATATGTGCAGAAGTCAAATTTTTGACATTTAAACAATCATTAAACTTAAGAGTCAATATTCAACAGATATAAGTGATGTACTCGACATATATCAGCTATTGTTTGACCTTCTCCCAGTTATCTTAGCAGGACAGCACAATTCTGGTTCATATTCAAAACGTACCCCTGTAACTAGAAACACTACCTTGAATTTCAATGAAAGCTTAAATCCTGCATATACTGTTGGGTACACCCCAGGCCCCCAGAGGCACTGGAATACCATCCAGACTTGGAGCCTTGGGTTTGAATGCCCTTGTACAAATGAATATGCTGCTAATCACACCAAGGCTATGCTCTACAAGGACAACTTCAAGCCCCTTCTGTTTGGCAGAAACAGCACAGAAGGAAGCTATGAGAAGGTATGCTCCTGAAATGATATGGGTGCTCATAAATGTTTCACAATATCTAAACTTATTTTGGAGTGGGAGATTAAGTCATTGTCACCTGAGATAAGGATATTGCCCTTACATTCTCAATCCTACCGATATGCTATTAAAAATCAGAACATTAAAAGTATACAACCACTCTTGTTGCATGTACTATTTGCATAGGTCTTTTACACTTAAACAGATTTATAAACAATTTTTAAAAACCTAGTCACGCAAGCAAGATGTAAAAAGAATTCATAAATTAACAAAGTACATTAAGTCATATAAATAAGGTCAATATGTCAACTTGATACGATATGTTATTGATGACGTGGAGTAAATTTATCCAAGGTTGATGATGTTCTATTTGATAAGAAGGCTAGAAAGGGAGAGAGATAGCCCACTGTAAAGTCAATTCAATCACAAAGTTCTGTATAACTTTAAAAGATGATTTAAATACAGCTGTCTTAATAGGCAAGACTCACGTGAACTATCTACTTCCATTAAAACTATTTTTGCTAAGTTGTTAAATTCATATTAATGTCTAAGTCAGACTCAGCAGTATTTCTTTTGTTCACTTGTTGCTTTATGATGTTTACATCAAGCCCAACTTTATGCTGTGATTGACTTGATGAGCACAGAAAGTTATACTAAAAACATTTTCTTTAAAAATTCAAGTATGATCATTTCAAGTTATTAAACACATACACCAAATTAAAAGACACCCATTCAGGTCTGTAATGCACTGAAAACTATTTTTGTGGGTGATAAAGCTCTTCTTAAGGATCAAATGGCTAAACTTTTGCATGACTGTCAGCAAAAATTAGCAAGAAAATACTCATAATTACCAGTCTTCAGAAGATGTCGCAAGACTCATTATGCTGAGCTGAGAACACCAACAAAATGCCAGGGGAACTACCAGAGTATCTGGTAGCCTCTTCTGTGGCCAGACCACTATGAGTGGGTGCTACATCAAACAGAACTACTGCCTGGGTATCTACCCACACAGGCTATCACAAATCCCAACTGATGTGTAGTGGTATGCATGGGAACAGCCTCTAAACAGTTCTTACTCTCCTAGGGCATTTTTCTTCTGGTGGACCTCAACTCAAATACTAATCCCCCACTCCACCCCATATGCACAGAAACCTTCAAGACCAACAGGGATGGTAAAACAAAAAAAAGTTATTCCAACCTCAGAAGAGTATGACCCATATAGGTGGGCAACATAAAAACTGCTTAAGCCAGATGGAGTAGGCCTAATTTGCAAAGATTTTAAGATTACAGGTTCAACTTCCCTTACCTGGCATCCTAGGAACCCAAGGGGTCCCAGATCAGGGATTTTGCTGGACCAGGGGTGGCCAATTCTGCCCCTGCTGCTGGCCTCAGCCCCTGTTCCTGGGCTGCCCTCCCCACAGCTTCCTGAAACCCCAATTCCTCCTCTACAGGCTCTCCAGCTGCAGGCTGCCAGCCCCAGCCATCCCTCCCCAGCGCTGCAGCTTTCTATCCTGCCCTGGGGATGAGCCACCGCTCCCCAGCCTGGGCTGCCAGCTTACAAGCCCGGGCCCTGCTCCTGCTGACCCCACTCCCCCTCGCTCCCAGCCGAGCGGTGGCTGCCCTGCCTTGGGCTCCTGCCACTGGTCTGGCTGGTCTCTCCTGCTCCCAGCCCTAGGACTGTCTAGTCCTGTAAGACCCGTGGACCTTTCTGAAGGTGGCCATTAAATTATGCTTCCAGCCTAGGCATGATACGCGTGAGAGACCTTAAAAAAAATTACATATCAAATCTAGTAAACCCAAAATACGTCTTTGTGGCATTAAAATAACCCAGTGTACATAAAAACCTATTAGTGCAGACTGCATCATCTTTGACAACAGTGCACTGGTGTAAGGGAGGCACAGACAGAGTTGACTAAACATACATTGCTTAGTACTGGACACCAGCTGCTTGTTGAGCCACAGATTTTAAAACTGAAGCTCACTTAAAGTGTTAAAAATTGAACAGATCCCTTAATTTATATCTCACTACTCTTTCAACAAACTACATATGAGTTTCCCAATGCAAAAGGAGCCCAGCTTTCGGTTCAGACTGTAAGCAAAACAGAACCGATATAGCTAATAAATATTTAAAATATACAGTTAGAAAGACAGGTATTTGTGGCTGGTAACTGTAATACATAAACATACTTAGCTAAATCCACTGCTACCCGTGCTACAGAAAAAACACTTAATTTTCATGTGGTCATTTCATGATTACACTATTTTTTTTTTTTTTTTTTGCTAAAAGCATATAAACAATAAGATGCTTTATAATGCCTGGAGAGCATTCTACTAGTTTATAGAAAGAAGTGGTATACATCTGTGTAGTTCATTGTAGATCACACAGGGTGAAATGGACTTGTAAAAAAAAGCCTGAGTTTTACATAATTGATTCTGCTTTACTTCTGTGGTTCACTGATGTATGATTCCTAGATTATATACAGAAATAATGTCTATTACATGCAGTAGACATTGGTGGTAAAAATATTTATGTCCTTGCCTAAGGATGTGCATTACTTGGCCAGGGCACACAAATACAATTTTATGAAGACAATAGAGATGTAAAAATTACATAATTGTATAATCAAGTGCAGCCAGTTAAAGAGCTTTTGTATTTGAAACAAAAATGAAACTTTCAAAAATTTTGCTGTACCAAAAACCGTAATTAGTTTTCAGCAATAGAGCTGTTTCTGAAGCACAGCAAACCTATGAGGCATAAGCTTTTCTATCTGTACTGTCTGCAGCTGTAGACATTTAAAAAATTCTTCAATACAAATAGGCATAGGTTACAACTGTAAACAATCTGGCGTTACTGAAAAGTAATGGTTTGATTTTAATGTTGGTAATGGTACCCTCTCTAATTCAAAACAAAAAGCATTAGATTAGCATTACCAAGAGTACAGCCTATGAAATGTATAACTAAATGATGTAGCACAAATATACTAGAATGAATGATGTCATCTAAATTGCAGAATCCTGTGTGGCTTGTTAGTTGTACATGCATTCTCAAACTCAACATCAATGTACAGTAACATAAAAGCATAAAATATGATTTTAAAGTAGGTCTACAAAACCCATAGATTACCTCAAAAATTCTGTGTTTAGTACATAACTGTTTTACTTTCTAACACCTCAACTCCTAAGAAAGCCTTAAACTGAACACAAGTTCAAAATTGTGCACAGTCACATTATTCATTATTAGGTTGACACTTCTATATTATAAAATACCAAACTTGTTTCTCATAAGCAGATTCTCTCTCAATAGAGTCAATTAATATAGACCAGTCAGTGCCATTCTCATGAACTGATGTATTTGGCACCATGTTGAAGGCCTTGCAAATGTTGCAAGGGGATTTTATTTTAAATAGCTAATTTCACCACATTTGTAGGAAGCCATTTCTGTTGCATGTAAGTTTTTATTACTGCATTTACCTGAAGACACCAAAGCAAACATGAACAATTCTTCAAAGACCAAAAGACTTTATGACAGAAGAGTTTGGAAGCAGCCTCAATCAGGACATTAAATTTTTAGGAGTTTGTTAAGTCAGATGATACCCTAAGGCCATGGCATCCAACCAGTTCTGAAGTAGACTCACTGCAGATAAGTATCAGAGAGGTAGCCGTGTTAGTCCGTAGCTTCAAGAACGACAAGTAGTCTTGTGGCACCTTAGAGACTAACAGATATTTTGGAGCATAAGCTTTCGTGGGCAAAGACCTGCTTCGTCAGATGGATGTGGGGGGGATGGTTTCAGAGGGGCATTTAAAGAGTGGGGTCCCAGTAAACGGGGAGGGCCAGAGCTGACAAAGTCTATTCAGCCAGATTGTTGATACTGGGCCATTTCCACCTTGCTGAATAGACCTTGTCAGCTCTGGCCCTCCCCGTTTACTGGGACCCCACTCTTTAAATACCCCCTGAAGCACACACCCCCCCACTCATGCATCTGACGAAACGGGTCTTTGCCCACGAAAGCTTATGCTCCAAAATATCTGTTAGTCTATAAGGTGCCACAAGACTTCTCACTAAAGATAGCAAACTAGCCACGTTATTCTGAAAATATATTTATTGTTCAAGCCAACTAGCCACACTCAACCAACCAAATCACCACGTGGCCAGTGTTGGACACCACTGTCCTAATACCATACAGTTGTGATCACCACATATACCCCAACAACCAGAAGGGGCATCCTACCCACTGGCAGACAGACTGAAGTCTTGGTGCTGTCCTACCCAACCCTTAAAAACCTTCCCTGGTGTTCAGGCATTTAACCCCAAGGCAGAAGGGAAGTGCAGGCATAATCCACACACCTAGGTGTGTTTAACTGTCCTATATAGTGGTACCTAGATCACTTCACAGAGAAAGAACAAGTGTCCTCTATAGCCTAAGCTGAGCGCCAGCTGGCCTTTAGCTCAAGCTGTAGAGGCACCTACACTAAGCTCCAGAAGTCCCAGGTTGGAGAATGCCTGTGGGCTGTTACGCAGGGTCACTAGGGGGTTGGTGGCCCAGACAGGACCAGGCTGGGGAAGCTGCAGGGCTCCCCATCTGGGGCGGGGCCAAAGGAAGCCATTTCCTCCCAGCATCTCTCTCTGACTGCATGCCCTCCAGGCACACCCCGGGGGGGGGGGGCAGGGGGCAAACCCCACTTCGGACAGGCCCCAGGGGCTGGGGGAGCAGACCCAGGCGGCAGTGGTGGGAAGAAACAGAGGAGCTTAGGGGAAGAGGGGTCGATGCTGGTGGTGCTGAGGGTGAACACTAGCAGGACGCCGGGGCCGGCGGGAGAGGTTAAGGCACCAATGCGCAGAGGACTGCTACTGAGGGGTCGCTAGGCGGAAGGGACACTGAGGTTGCTGAGGCAGCACCAGGCCGGGGCGGAGGGGCCGGTACTGAGGGGCATGCGGAGGCTGGCAGGGGGGGAGGGGTACTGAGGTTGCTGAAGAGACACTAGGCTGGGGGGGGGTTGCCGAGGCTGGCGGAGTCAGTACTGAGGTTGCTGAGGAGGCAGTAGGCCCGGGGGGCAGGGTGGTACTGAGGGAGATGCCGAGGCTGGCGGTGGGGGGGGACACTGAGGTTGCTGAAGAGGCACTAGGCGGGGGGGGCGGTACAGAGGGGGGTGCCGAGGCTGGTGGGGCGGGGGGACACTGAGGTTGCTGAGGAGGCACTAGGCGCGGGGGCGGTGGTACTGAGGGGGGTGCCGAGGCTGGCGGGGCGGGGGGACCCTGAGGTTGCTGAGGAGGCACTAGGCGCGGGGGCGGTGGTACTGAGAGGGGTGCCGAGTCTGGCGGGGCGGGGGACACTGAGGTTGTGAGAAGGCACTAGGCGGGGGGGGCGGTACAGAGGGGGGTGCCGAGGCTGGCGGCGGGGGGACACTGAGGTTGCTGAGGAGGCACTAGGCGGGGGGACGGTGGTACTGAGGGGGGTGCCGAGGCTGGCGGGGCGGGGGGACACTGAGGTGGTGAGGAGGCACTAGGCGGGGGGGCGGTGGTACTGAGGGGGGTGCCGAGGCTGGGGGACACTGAGGTTGTGAGGAGGCACTAGGTGGGGGGGCGGTGGTACTGAGGGAGGTGCCGAGGCTGGCAGGGCGGGGGGACACTGAGGTTGTGAGGAGGCACTAGACGGGGGGGGCGGTGGTACTGAGGGGGGTGCCGAGGCTGGCGGGGCGGGGGGACACTGAGGTTGTGAGGAGGCACTAGGCGGGGGGGGCGGTACAGAGGGGGGTGCTGAGGCTGGCGGGGCGGGGGACACTGAGGTTGTGAGGAGGCACTAGGCGGGGGGGACGGTGGTATTGAGGGGGGTGCCGAGGCTGGCGGGGCGGGGGGACACTGAGGTTGTGAGGAGGCACTAGGCGGGGGGTGCGGTACCGAGGGGGGTGCCGAGGCTGGCGGGGCGGGGGACACTGAGGTTGTGAGGAGGCACTAGACGGGGGGGGCGGTACCGAGGGGGGTGCCGAGGCTGGCGGGGCGGGGGGACACTGAGGTTGTGAGGAGGCACTAGGCGGGGGGGGCGGTACAGAGGGGGGTGCCGAGGCTGGCGGGGCGGGGGGACACTGAGGTTGTGAGGAGGCACTAGGCGGGGGGGGCGGTACCGAGGGGGGTGCCGAGGCTGGCGGGGCGGGGGGACACTGAGGTTGTGAGGAGGCACTAGACGGGGGGGGGGGGTGGTACTGAGGGGGGTGCTGAGGCTGGCGGGGCGGGGGGACACTGAGGTTGTGAGGAGGCACTAGGCGGGGGGGGGGCGGTACTGAGGGGGGTGCCGAGGCTGGCGGGGGGGGGACACTGAGGTTGTGAGGAGGCACTAGGCGGGGGACGGTGGTACTGAGGGGGGTGCCGAGGCTGGCGGGGGGGGGGACACTGAGGTTGTGAGGAGGCACTAGGCGGGGGACGGTGGTACTGAGGGGGGTGCCGAGGCTGGCGGGGGGGGACACTGAGGTTGTGAGGAGGCACTAGGCGGGGGGGGGGCGGTACTGAGGGGGGTGCCGAGGCTGGCGGGGGGGGGACACTGAGGTTGTGAGGAGGCACTAGGCGGGGGGGGGGCGGTACTGAGGGGGGTGCCGAGGCTGGCGGGGGGGGACACTGAGGTTGTGAGGAGGCACTAGGCGGGGGGGGCGGTACCGAGGGGGGTGCCGAGGCTGGCGGGGGGGGACACTGAGGGCACTGGGAGGCGCGCAGGGAGCTGGGCTGGGCGGCAGCGGGTCAGTACGCGGAGGGGGTCGCTCGGCGGGGCGGGGCGGGGCGGGGCGGGGGACACTAGGCCGGGGCGGTGCCAGGCCAGGGACCGGGACCGGGACCGGGCCGCTACTCACGGCGCAGGGGAGGCGCCCCCCGGGTGCACTTCCTCGGGCGCGTCGTAGAACTCCTCGGTGTCGCTGTCGGACGCCATGAGCCGGCGCGCAGGTGCCGGGACCACAGCGCAAAGCGGCGGCGGCGGCGGCGGCGGGGGGCAGCAGGCGGCAGAGGCCGCACAACTCTCGCGAGGGCAGCCGCAGAGGCTCCGCCCACTAACGGCAGAGGGGCGGGGCTGCTGCTGACGGGTTGTGCGACGCGGTGCTGGCCGAGCGGGGCCGGTGATTGGCTGGGCGAGGGTCCAGCGCCCCCTGCGGGGAGTGCAGTGCGGTGTCCCGCCGCCGGTGTTGAGCTGCGCTGCGCTGCGCTGCGTGCCCGGCCCGGGAATGGGTGTCGCGGTCTGCCGGCCGGGCCCCATCCCCAGACAGCGCCGTGCACCCACGCGCGGGCTGCAGGCCGCGTCCCAGCCCAGGCAGCACCGTACACGCTGCTCCAGGCTGCTGGCCGGGCTCCATTCCCAGACAGCGCTGTGCACCCTGCTCCAGGCTGGGCTCCAGCCCCAGACAGCGCCGTGCACCTAGCCCTGGGCTGCAGTGTAGACCCCATCCCCAGGCAGTGCTGCGCCACTCTGGAGAGGGGCCTGCCTGGCTGTGAGAGCTTCTCTGGTGGGACGTGTCCTGAAGCGTGCGCTCTGTGCAGAGCTGGGGCAGCTGCCAGGGGTGGGTGACATAAAGGCCAATGGGACAGTGGCCCCAGGAGTGAGGGGCCCTGGGCTCTATAACTCCATCTGGTTTAAACAGTTCGCTTGAATGGCGCAACAGACATATATCCCATCACTCTTTCTTTGGAATTAATTGGTGGGTAATGGTACTAGGCATTAGGAGTAATGCTAGGCATGAATAAATTTCAGTGGGGGGTGGGTCCCTGGTGACTGCGTTGTCCCAGGGCCGCACTGGTTCATAATCAGTCCCTGGCTGCTCCTGGGGTCATTGCCCTGGCTTTTGGCTTCCCTGGCCAATGAGTTGGCTAGTGCTTCACTCTTTGCGGGGAGAAGGATTATGGGGAGAGATCCAGGGGTGTACAGTGGGCTCACTGCAATCCCAAGCTGCATGTTGGGTTGGGGGGAAATCCAGTCACATACAGAGCTGGGATTTTGTTAGAGAGTGGCTTGTTTTGAAAGCACATTAGTCTGTGTTTTGGCTTATCCTGGAAAGTTGGTGCTCATTTACAGCATGAACATTGCACAAACAGCTCTGCGCTGTGCTAGGCAGGGGCAAACGCAGCAGAAGGGGGAGTGCCAGCACTTCCAGGCAAAGGGCACTAGGGCTGCAGTGCACTGCTGGGTGCTTCCAGACTTGGTACTTAGCTCTGTTGGGCTGGGAGTGGTAGGGTTCCTCTGTACTATGTGCTGCAGAGACACATCAGGGCCATGCTAGGTGCTGCACAGACAGCTGGAGAGAGGGAGCTCTTGCCCTAAAACAGCTTATGCCTATAGTGCTCAAGAAGGACAAAGCATTTGGTCAAGAAGGACAAGGCATTCAGCGAGGCTGTGATTTAATTAACTTAGTTCCTGGGCTGGCAGGGTGCTCTGTTTGCACAGTTACTGGCCTGTCAAGCAGTGAGCTGCAGCTCCACCTTGGCTAAATTTGCATGACTCAGTTAAGTACAAGGTCCCCAAAAAAGAAAATAAGCAGTTAAGTTAGTCAGCACTTCAGTCATCCCTTCTCCTTCTATGCCCCCCCACTGCTTCCTTCCACCACCCCTAGCTGGCATGGCACCTCCCACCCCACCCCACGCACATACGACATCTGGAAAAAACAGCACGGGGCCAATGCACCCATGCACATTTGTGCAGATTGTGGTGCTGTAATTTCTGTGTAACAATTACTATCAAACTGAGATGGATTGGTACTCTCATGGATTATCCATTCATATCAAAACATAGAATCATAGAATACTAGGACTGGAAGGGACCTCGAGAGGCCATTGAGTCCAGCCCCCTGCCCCAATGGCAGGACCAAGTACTGTCTAAACCATCCCTGGTAGACATCTATCTAACCTGTTCTTAAATATCTCCAGCGATGGAGATTCCACAACCTCCCTTGGCAATTTATTCCACTCTTTGACCGCCCTGAGAGTTAGGAACCTTTTCCTAATGCTCAACCTAAACCTCCCTTGCTGCAGTTTAAGCCCATTGCCTCTTGTTCTATCCTCAGAGGCCAAGAAGAACAAGTTTTCTCCCTCCTCCTTATGACACCCTTTTAGATACCTGAAAACTGCTGTCATGTCTCCCCTCAATCTTCTCTTTTCCAAACTGAACAAGCCCAGTTCTTTTAGCCTTTCTTCATAGGTCACATTCTCTAGACCTTTAATTATTCTTGTCACTCTTTTCTGGACCCTCTCTAGTTTCTCCATATCTTTCTTGAACTGCGGTGCCCTGAACTGGACACAATACTCCAGCTGAGGCCTAACCAACTCAGAGTAGAGAGGAAGAATGACTTCTCATGTCTTGTTGACAAGACACCTGTTAATGCATCTTGCAGCTCCGACCAACAGTTGGATGCCATCCCTCCCTGACTGGTGAAAGCCAATGCCAGGGCATGTACAGAGATATGTGGAGGATAATACAGGAAATCCCCATCCCCAACCTAGGTTGATCATTAAGACATATGGCTCTATAATCCAGAAATGTGGTCAACTTGGCAGGAGAAGGGTGGAGCTAGGTGGGTTGTGAAAAATGAAGGTAAGTAGCACCCATTAAAAAGAGAACTGAAGAGTGTCATGTCATGAATAAATGGAGCTGTTGAAATGACTCAGACACTTGCATCTTTGTTTTTGTGGGCGGGTGGTACTCTGGTGGCTTGTTTTTATAGGGAAGACAGTGATTACATAGAGAAGATCCAGAAGGTGCTGTTTCAGAGCACCATGATCCTGAGTTACACCAGTGAGGGAATAGCAATTGAAGGACAGATTTGAATCCAATGAAAGACAAATTCTTTAGTTCCCTGTGTATATTTTCCTGCTTATGAGATTTATCCAACGTGGACATTTTCCATCCACCACCAAATAATCAGTGGATAAGGCAACAATAATTTGCTGTAGGGAGCTAACTTCCTTCTCGCCTACTAAACGCTCATTTTGTTTGTATCTGTGCAGCAATTTTATAAGTACATGTTACTGAGCCAAAGCTGAATTAATGTATCAGCACTTGCCAAGATGGCATGCTCATCACAATTGTCTCATTGTTACCTTGTACTTTCCCTGCATCTGTTAGGTCCACCTTTTTATTCCTGTTGTCTTATGTTTAGGTTGTATGTTCTTCCGGCCACCTTGGTATGTGTCTGTACGTCACCAAATACAGTGTTGGTTGGACTCCAGACATTGGTGCAATACATTAGTAATCGATAACAAGGTGAATATTTCTGGCCAGGGCTGGAAGCTGAATTATGGGTCCTTGTAACATAGACTACTCTTACGGATACTTGTACGGATCCTGATTCTTGATGAGTGAGTCGTCTCCTCTGCTTCAGAATCTGCAAGTAGAGCGTTTTCTGATTGACAGCATGTCAGGTTTCCTTAGCCCTCAATTCTGCAAAGACTAGGGAACACATACTGAATGTGATGCACTGTGAATGTTCCCATAGAGATCAATGGGATTACTCTCAGAACCTCAAGCTAAGCATCGGTGCAAGTCATTGCAGGATTGGGATCTTAGATTGGCCTCTGCATTAAGGAAGATTGCAGGTTCAGAAACAAGCTGAATTAGGTTCACTATGGAGTGTCAGCTTTGTCAAGAAGATTCTCTCTTAGCAACTGTTTAGAAGCCTGGGGTGACATTACCTTGGTTTGTGCCATCCGGCCTGGTCAGCACAATCTGCTGTGAGATCCATGCCTGCTCCTTCAATATGTTTTGTAGGGCAGGAAAAAACATCCGATACCAAAAACAAGGCTGTGACACTGTTAGGGCCATGCAGCACCGCAAGTTTTAGGTATTGTGTAAATGTAATTCTATGGCAGAGAGCTGCCAACACACACAAAGTAATCTCTGAAAATCCGTTTGATATCACCTTGAAAAAGGCAACATGAGTCCTGGGGCACCTTATATACTAATGTATTTTGGAGCATAAGATTTCATAGGCAAAGACCCGCTTCGTCAGATGCATCCTTTTGCAGTTTTGTATTTCTCCTGACACAAAGGGAAAGTGTGACCTGGCTGGCACCTTGCATTTTTATGTAAAAACGATGGGGTGAAATACCCCATGCAGCAAATTACTGAATAATGATCCAATGTTTAATGTATAGCCCATGATTTTATTCTGGCCATCTGCATGACACATAGATTCCATTAAAGACAACAGAGTGGTCTCTAAATTATTCATGCGAATGATATAATGGTAATGGGAAAGAAGTGGAAAAAAATATGAAGAGCTTCTTCCATTTAGTGCTTTGCAGTAGCTGACAGAACTGGTAAGGCTGAATATATTGTTACCCAGGGAAAGGAAATTGCAGAGAAATAGGCTTGATGACCAGTGAACGAAGCCCCCGACCCTATCTCCAGTAGGTAGGAGCATACGGTGCAGAAACAGACATGGCGCTAACAGCCAACATCTCTGAGAGGCCTGCAGGGTGCCGCAGACCTGAGGGTCCTGCTGGGTTGCTGGCTGGGAGCTGACTCGGGTAAGTGCCTGCCAGCCATAGCCTGCACCTGGCACCTCACTTTCTACCTGTCCCCAACCTCTTCTCCTGGGTCACAACTTCCTCCCAGACCCTGCACCCCCTCCTTCTCCAGGTCAGAGTCCTCTCCTGCACCCATACCCCTCCTGGACCCTGCAACCCGCCTGCACGTCAATTCCCTGCCCCATATCACAACCCTGACCTTCACATAAACCCCCTCCCAGACCCCACATTCCCTCCTGTACCCCAGTCCCCTCGCCCAAGATCCCTTCTGCACCCAACCTCCATTCCAGACCCCACCCTTCCACCATTAACATGGAAGAGTGCAGCCCTTGAGCACTTTCCAAATTCTTGGAGTGGCCCCATCAGAAATTATTTCCTACTCTGGTCTAAGATGTAACTAACATTAGCATTTCAAAGATCACCAAGAGCCTAAGTCTGGATTGCACTAAAGTATAACTTCATTTAATTCCAATCTTACGTAAAGAGCAGGATCAAGGCCAATTTCCTATATCTTCGCCCTCACATTTTGAAAGCTTTTATCCTGTGTACGCTTGCCTAGAGTCACAGCAATTGTCAGACACTATAGGAAATTGGTAGGACTATTATCCCAGGACTAAAAAGAAGCAACCCAAACTTTCTTTATCAGGATGGAGAAGTACAACATTCCTCATTATGAAGGATTTTTACAGATGTCATTAAGCATCAGTAAATCTTGTTGAAAGGAAAAGGCTGGAAGGAGAGGTATGCATGAGATGTGGCAGCCACAGTGTTACATTCCTGCCAACTTCATAGGAGCAAAATAGAAGAGCATCTTCCCTGATTTTAATCTCTCTCATACTTCTTCAGGGTGTGGTCAGCTGTTTCCAGTTTGTTTTAAAGGGTGAATTTTGTTAACCTTCCTGTACCCAGCCAACCAGAAGAGCACAGTTTGGATATAGCAGAAATACAGTTTCCAGAAATACAGTGTATGGACTGTGACTGGTATTTTTAAAGTATTCAGCCTTTTTCCCCCCATCCCAAGCAAGTCTCTGCAACCCAAGCAAATCTTTGCAATTCCGACTGGGGCTGCAATTTTTTGTGCTAAATGCTTTGGCAGCCAATAAGGAAAATAATGACATCTGTAACAGAGAGTCTCAGAGGTATAGCTGTGTTGGTCAGTAGCTTCACAAAAAAGCCCTTAAGCAGTCCTGTAGCACCTTAAAGACTAACGATTTTATGTATTAGGTAATGAGCTTTCGTGGGTAAGACCCACTTCCTCAGATTTGGAGTAACTGAGAATTAGATTGTCTGGCTGAGGCTGTCTTAACTACAAGGCAGCCCCAGTCTGGCATGCGGCTGTGATCTACCCCAGCTATCTGACTGCAGCAAATAGCCAAGGACCCTGGTGCAAACCACACATTTCATGTTCACTGGCTACACATTGCAGGCACACATTGGGGTGGCAGTCACCTGAGCCAGAAGTGAACTTGTCCCAAGAGAAGCAGAAAACCTGTGTGTTGGAAGCAAATGTCATGTCAGAAAACAAAACAAAAAATCCCAAAACATAGAAAAGCTCGAGGTTAATAATGGGGTCAGAGTGTCTGCAGTAATCTTAAAAAAGCTCCCGACCAGCCAGCTCTCCTGTGGCTATGTGAAAGGGGACTGCAAGCCAGAGGTAGAGCCCGCTGGAGAAACCAGAAATGAGTTTCCTCTGCAAAGTGCCAAGGGCACAGGACTTGACTAAATGTCTGGCCCTGGCGTACCTGTCCAAGCAGTGAGCACCCGGCTGAGGACATTTTGGTCTAAGCATGAATAGAACAGTATGTCTGTGCTGCCTGTCAGGGTTCCTTGTAAGCTGAGCACGTGAGTGGTAGCCCAGGAGAGATTCAGTTGCCACTCAGCTGATTAACAGAGCAGCCACAGTGACCCACAGTGGGTAGCATGTATGGTCTATTGGTGGTGCACATCCACACAGGCCCTGGTGCATGTGATAAAATTTATTCCACCTTCAGATGAAAAAAATGAGAGGGAACACTGCTGCCTGCCTGTGAAGGCGTCTTAAGGGGCGGGGAGGACTAGCTCAGTGGTTAGACCATTGGCCTTGTAAACCCAGGGTTGTGCATTCAGTCCTTGAGGGGGCCATTCAGAGGTTGGGAAAAACAGATTTTAAAAAAGAGGACAGGGGTCTGGACTCAACGACCTTTCAAGGCCCTTCCAGGTCTATGAGATAGGTATGTCTCCAGCTCAAAGGAATCCCTCTGGGGTAAGGCTCACAGATCTGGATGGGCTGTACCTGCTGTGTGAGGAGTCTGGCACAAGCCTTTTAATGACCTTTTTACCAGTTATTTTTTAAGAACAGGATATGAAACATTGGCGCCAGGTATTCCCTGCAATCTGCCAGCTTCCCACCATTCTGACTTGCCTGGTTAGCCACCCCCAGTGGGACAGAATCAGAGTAGTGGCGCTACTGCCCACTGATTGCTTTCTCTAAAGCTCAGGCATAGGGTGTACGGCCAGGTAAAAGGGTGAGTCATTGGAGTGCTCTTGTGTTCTGGTGATCCCTGGCTGTTTTGGGTGTAAGCTAGAGCAGCCCTCAGGCTACTCCGAGTTGTGCAAAGGCCCTAACTGTCATCAGTCAGCCCCAGGGCTAGGGGGCCATTAAATTCCCTTTGTTCTTCCCAGTCCTGGAATGAGCACAGCTCAGCAGGACACAGGAAATCTGGGCCACAGGACCACATGAAGCTGTGACATTAGCCGCTTCAATTAACATTATCATTAATAGGTGTTGCAGCAGCAGCTCGCTTCAGAGTTGGATTAGCCTTCCTGTTGGCACCAGCCAAGAACTGCCATGACAGCCACAATTCACAACCAGCACCAGCTAGTAACGATTGGTGTCTTCCTTCTCTTCCTTGTGATTGTTGTGCAGGTTCCTCCACCTTCCATAAGCCACCCCATGTGCACTGAATTTACTTCCTCACTTCCGCTCTAGAATGGGGCCCTGTTGGGTTGGTCCATGTAGTTCCTATAGGGGGAGAGGGAGACAACTGCCAAGGGATGCTTGGAAATGCTAACCAATCATTTCACTGGGATTCCCCTGGAAAGTGGAGTCATTGTTGGGATCCGTAATGTCTGGCTTCCCGGTTAAATGATGATGATGGTGTCTCTAGTGCCCCGGGTTGTGCTCGGTGTTTTATGGACGTATCAGAAGTCTCTAGCCAGATCCCTGCCCAAAGAATTGACAACTGTCACAAGCAACACGTGGACACAAAGGGCAGGACTACCTGCTTTAAATAGCCCCGAGCAGAGGCTGGCTGAAGCACTGTGGAAGAGGATCAGAGAGAGGCTGTGTTGCCTGTAGGATGAGGAAGATATGGAGATATAGGTGGAGAAAGTACCATGGAGAAAGGGACAGAGGTACAGCTGTCTGAACATCCCTTATCACAGCAGCTGCTGAGCCCCTCACAACCATTAACATATCCTCACACACCCTGAGCAGGTGGGGAAGTTCTGTTGTCCTCCCCATACACTGGGGAATTAAGGCTCCACGTGGATTAAGTAGCTTGCCCCAGGTCACACAGGAATAACTGAATACAGGGCTCCTGAGTCCCAGTCCTGAGCTGGCTGATGGGTTTTCTTTTTCTTCTGCAACAGGAGCAGAGGATGTAGCCTCTTAACTCTGGAAATCCTGGCGACCTGCTCGAGACCCTGGAGATCCCTGTGCCCCTTCCTCGGCTGTCAAGCTCTTGTCCCTTATTTAGTTGTCACAGGCCCCTGGCTGCTGGAATTCTCCTTGCAGAGGTATGGGTGTGTGGGCAGGGGGGTGGGTGGGTCGGTGGGTGCTGATACCTGAACGTGTGTCTGCTTTACTCTGCTTTTACTAAACATGGAAAATCTGATCAGAGGAATTGGTTCTAACCTTTTCCTGCATGAAGCATTGGAGTTGGAGATAAACTCTTTAAAGTGTGAGAACCTGACAGAACACAGCTCCCCGACAGCTTGGGAATTATGCTGGGAAACAGAATGTCTTAGGGGATAATGTAACAGATGCTTCAGCAAAAGGAACAAATGGGCTGTTCTCAGCAACACCGTCAATCACATGGATGCCAGCTGAAAGTTTTATGGCAGTAAGAAGGTTGATGCAGAAATGGGCTTCTTGGAATCCTTGAATTACATAACTGGCAGGGACCTCAGGAGGTCATCAAGTCCTGTCCCCTACCTTCACAGCAGGACCAACCATCATCCAGACCATCTCTGACAATGGAAATTGCACAAGGTCCCTAGGAAATTTATTCCAGTGTTTAACCACTGGACAGGTAGGAAGCTTTTCTTAATGGCCAGCCTAAATCTCCCTTGTTGCAATTTAAGCCCATTGCTTCTTGTCCTACCATTAGAGACCAAGAAGAATAATTTTTTCACTCCATCTTGTAACAACCTTTTAGGAACTTGAAAGCTGGCATGTCCCCTCTCAGTAAGCTCGTTTTTCAATCAAAACAAACTCATGTTTTTAGTCTTCCCTAGGATGTCTCTAAACCTTGAATAATTTTTGTTGTTCTTCTTTGGACTTTTTCCAGTTTCTCTACATCTTTCCTGAAATGTGGGGCCCAGAACTGGACACAATACTCCAGCTGAGGCCCACTCAGCGCAGAGTAGAGCGGAAGAATCATGTTTTGTGTCTTGCTCCTGTTAATAAGTGCCGGACGGATGTCTGCTATTTTTTTTGCAAGTGTCCCACTGTTGATCATATTGAGCCTGTGGTCCACTATGAGCCTGTGGTCCACTATGAGCCCCGCATCCCTTGCTCCTGTACTCCTTCCTAGGCAGTCATTTTCCATTTTGCATGCATGAAACCAGTTGTGATCAGGTTTTATTGATCAGGGTTGTCAAAAAACACTGATGTTGTCATTTAACACCGCACTTTACCAGCTACCTGGGGCATTTCAGGCCTCAGACACCAGACAGTGTAAATAAGCCATGGCACAGCAACTCAAGGTGAAACATGCAGGAGAGGCCCAGGGCAAGAGAAGCTGGGAGGAAGATTTCCAGAACAGGTGGGTTTTAAAGAGGAGTCTTTTCAGGATCCTGTGGGAGCTGTGAGGGCCAAGAGGGGAGCCCTTTCCAGGGTGGAGGCAGCAGACTGGCTGGCTGAGCACTGGAGGAGGGAAGGAAGGGTGAAGCAAGGGGAGCTGCTTGAGAACAGTGTAGAAGGTGGCAGAGGGTAGAGAGGACACAAGAGCAAAAATGGAGGTGGCCAGATAGACAGGGGTAAAAAGTGGAAGTTTTCTACACAGCCATTCCAGGGGATGGGGTCACGTGACTGGACACAGCCCCAGTAAGGCTGTAGGCTGTTCTGGTGGGCTTGTTCTAACGGCCAGCAGCTGTTTGCAAATTGCTCGTGGGCTGCACTGCAGTTTGGAGCAGCCCAGGGTCTCCACAATGCTGAGGGCTGTGTCTGCATCCCCTCCTCCCACCCTGCCAGGGGCTCCCCTAGGGGCAGCGTAGGGCCACTCAGACACTCCAGCCTACCCCTGCGGCTCAGGAGTTCTCTCCATGCTGCTTGTGCATGTTGAGGAATCCAGAGGGACCCTGGCTCAGATCTTCAATGGTATTTAGTCTCTACCCTCTCCTGTAATTAGCAGCAGCATCAGGAGTGCATGTTCAGGTGGCAGGTCACATAGCCTGCTCTGCACGACCACGTTTAACTGCAGACCCAAGTGCAGGAATGAGATGAACGTCCTCTGTGCAGCAGAGATCACTTCTTCATTGGACTGACCCTTGAACTGCCAGTCTTTAGAAACAGGGGTGGGGAACCTATGGTCTACAGTCCCGCAGCAGAACAGCACAGGGTGCACCTACTGATGTGAGGTTCCAAACTGCACTGCTACTGGCTTTCTGCTGGGCAGAAGAACAATCAGACAAGCCAGCTCTCAGTGGAGCTCCCCGTCTGCCTCTTCAGTGGTCTTTCCAAGCCCCAGAGTCCGCAGGTACTTACCTTAAAGAGCAACGAAGGGTCCTGTGGCATCTTATAGACTAACAGAAAAGCTTTCG
Organism: Carettochelys insculpta; assembly: GCF_033958435.1. Classification (NCBI taxonomy): domain Eukaryota; kingdom Metazoa; phylum Chordata; order Testudines; family Carettochelyidae; genus Carettochelys; species Carettochelys insculpta. Next base: position 3,196,484 of record NC_134149.1, on the reverse strand, counting down.
AAAGCTCATGCTCAAAACTTTTCTGTTAGTCTACAAGGTGCCACAGGACCCTTCGTTGCTGTTACAGATCCAGACTAACACGGCTACCCCTCCGATACCTTAAAGAGTTTTCCTGCTACTTTATCATCTTAGTCTTACAAACAAAAACATTTTACTCACCCAGCCTTGATGCAAAGGCATAGTCTAGTCATTATGTATTTGTGCTGTGCTGCCAACTTTTGCATGCGCAGACCAGCTGTATCTCAAGCTTTGTAAATGCAGATATTCTGTTGTCAGAAGTAGAGAAAAGTCTTCTGTGTGTGTGTGTGTAAGAGAGAGAACAAGAGAGAGAGAGGATGATATAATGGTTATGTTTGCCTTCTGAGTAATACTTTAAATATCTAAGGGCCACCTACCATTTTATGAAGCAGAGTTGATGCATTGTTACGCAGAGGTGCCACAGAGTGGGGCCTTCCCTGGAAAATGCTTTTGTTGTTTCTTGTCTGATTTCCTTAAACTAAATTAGAAGTTCTTCACACTGAGAAGTAAATGAAGTCACTGTGTACCATGGAAAATGTGTGATACAGAAAGCTGCCTTTTAATCAAATTTTGGCAGGCTTACAAAAGTATAAAATAAGCCAAAATTCATTAAGAAATTCAAATACATTTTTATAAAAACAAAGGAAATCACTTCTGACTCATGTTTGTAAAAACCAATATCAGGCTTGATAAGGAACATTAAAGATTAATGATAAAATAACTAAAATTGAAACAATTGATTTTGTCCACACCCTCTGGACCCACACTCAAAATAGAAGGGCTTTGTTACAAAAATTCTCATGATGGTAACTTGAATACTGTGAGTGACACTACAAAGTATTCTGAAATTGTTATACCATTATAGCTTATAAATAATACTCCTCTGATCAGCATTACGACAGGGTCCCAGTACCTAACTATCAGAAAAATGTTCAAGGAAGTTATAGACTTTTCTCTGGGAATTGCCTCCTCCAAAAAGGTGGATGGAGCAGCACAAGGCTCTCATGGGTTACAGCTGGAGGTTTAGACAAGAAGCTTTTCACTGAGATTTTGTACCATTTCCTATTTCAGCTTCTCCCTTCCACTAAACAACTGGACAGAAGACTGAATCTTCACGAGAAAATGATTTCAGTGAAGCATATTTTCTTAGAGAAAAACCACACCCGCTCCTGTAACAGAGGAGATCTGCTAGGCTAACGAGAACAAGAGGGGAACGATGTTAGTCTGTAGCTTCACAAAGAGCAAGCAGTCCCTTAGCACCTCAGAGACTAACACATTGATTAAGTCACGTGCTTTCCGGCGTCAGACCTACTTCTCGAAGAATCATCTTTAGAAAGAAAGCAAGCCACAATTCAAGAACGGAAGTCTTTGCTAGAGGCCAGAGATAATGTAGAAGCACTTAGAGTGCAGGAAGCCGTGAAATAACTGCAACTTGATTATGAACTAAAACTTGTAGAGCTTTGTTTAAAAGACAAGCAAAAGATAGCAGCTATGGAAAGAGAAGCTAATGAAGGAATGCTGAATTGGACAAAGCACGTCCTGAGAAAAAGAAAGAAAGAAAGAAAGAGCTATGTCACCATCTGATGTAGAGCTACTGCCCACTGAATAAATAATGGAGGGGGTCAGAGCAGGGGGTCTGGATCCAGGGGGCTGGGAAGATAACCACTGGGCTACAATGATTGTCAGGCTTGCCTTTGAGCCAGAGGCAGAAGAAGAAATACACTGAAGAAATGTGTGGGCAGAGCCAAGTCTCTCTGTCACACCTTCTAGACTAACAGAAAAGTTTAGAGCATGAGCTTTCGTGAGTTAACTCACTTCTTCAGATGCTGGATCTGAAGAAGTGAGTTAACTCACGAAAGCTCATGCTCTAAACTTTTCTGTTAGTCTATAAGGTGCCACAGGACCCTTTGTTGCTCTACAGATCCAGACTAACACGGCTACCCCTCTGATACCTTCTAGACTAGAGCTCAAGTACAATAGGCTGGGGTGAGATTGGAGTTTCAGGCCGAATCCAGAATGTGCGTATTTTCCTGGGTTTAAATCAGATCCTCATGGTTACTCGTATGCCACACACCTGCTTGCTGGTCTAATTTTAGCCATGTACAGCTAAATGTTAGCTCAGTGCTGTAGTATTAACTAATGTAAATGTCACAGTCCTTGATGAACCACTCAAGAGCAGAATTCAGTTAAGGGGTTCAGCTTTTGTCATGGCCTCGGAAAGCTCTGTGTGCATGTAGCAGCACGCCAGAAGTATAGCCAGATTTGCTGCCTGGGTGCATGGCTGGCACTAGAGACAGCAGCAGTCTTACTTGGAAGGGCTGAAGCCAAGAAACCATGGAAATGTGTAAGTGACGTGAGACCTGGCTTTGGGAGGCGAGAGAGGGCACAGTTCCCAAGGCTGTCCTGGCTCAGCCACTGTGGACTCCGTTCCTGTGATGGGTGCTACTGGGCTTCTGCCTGGCATTCATGCTCGTCTGAGGAATGGCTTAGTGTGAGGTATACATCCTGCTTGGGACCTGATCCCCCGAGGAGCTGATGCTGCTACAGCTCCCAGCTGGGAAACTTCCTATGGGAATCCTTGACAAATCTGGTCCTGGTCTTTTAGTAGCTCACGTTGTGGGTCTGGTAGCTGCCGGGTTCAGGCTGTGGGGCAAACTGAGGTGTGGCTGAGACAATTGCCACAACTGGGAGATTCCATGGCAGGATCAGGGTTTTGGTACACTGCCGTTTAACCCAGAAAAGGGACCAAAGCCAACCCCTAGACTGTGATGAGCCAAAGTTTGTTGCACACAGGGAGAGGAGCACAGCAGTGGTTGTTGGGAGGAAAGCTAGAGCAGCTGCAACCGGTAAGTAGACACACCAGTGCCCCTCGACGCTGGCCTGCCCCAGTGGAAAACCTCCCTAGCAGGAGGGAAGGAAAAGGCCGGTGTCGTTAAGGTTGTGTCTGTCCCTCCAGGAGAGGGACCCCCGGCTGGGTCATCAGGCTCATCTCCCACTCAGGAGAAGGGGAGACTGCAGTATCCCCTGGGTTGAATACACGGCTGGCTTGTGCGATGGACTCATCTCACAGTAGTTAGTGGGAGGCAGTGTTTCCTAGTGGATAGTGCAGTATGCCGGTCACCAGGAGTCTAGGTTCTCCCCTCTGATCAGTGGGATCTTGGACACTGTCTGTCATCTGCCTTGGCTGGATACCCTTTGGGGCAGAGCCTGTTTGTCTACTCTAGGACAAGGAGGCCTCGGCCTTGGTTGACATTCCACAGTAATACAACAAACAGGAAAGTGGCACTAGACTGCCAATGAAGCTGCTCAGTGTGCAGGATGGGAGGTGAGAAGAGAAGCAGGAAACACGTGAATTGCACCACTTCAGGGTGGTGACCACACACAGAACGTATTTAACCTCAGTGTAGCTGTGAGGCCGTGGTGGTGTTTCCAGCCCGTCCATTCTCCCTTTCACTCACCTTTTCACTGGGTGCTGCTCTGGCTGGCTGCAATGATAGGTCATGGATGACCCCATCTCACCGGTTACCTCCCTCAGCCTGCTCCAAACACAGCGTTTTGGTTGTGGTTTAAACCCTCAGACCACAAGGATTTTAAACCAAAGTGCATCTATTTTCCTGCTTCAGCACCAGCAACCAGAAAGGCCTCACAGGATTCTTTCTCTCCCTGAAACCGACACGGCCAGTCTCACCCAGGGACTAATTCTCCAAGCCAGCTGGCTGCGTTTAGCATGGGCTTCAGCAGCAGCCGACTGCTCCTCCTCCCATCTGCTATCAGAACGGAACAGTTTAGCTGCACTGCCATGCACGGTCTGCCTAAGGATGTGGCCTATCACCAGCCCTTTTCTAGAGCCGGATACAAGCAGAGATGCAGCAAGGAAGTTTGCAGTTCTCAAATTTGCATTTGTTTGTTTTTTCCCTTATCCTCTTAGCCATATTCAGGACGTGATGAAATTCCCCTTCCTTTCTTCAGCTAGTACTTCGGAAGGGCAATCAACGACCCCGGGAACATGAATGCATGGTGGCTGCTACAGCAAGGCTTGACCAGACCTTCCCTCCTGACTATCTCATCCAACCCCCTGCCTCTAATCCTGCAATGGCAGGAATCACCCAGCTGGTAGGCAATTGCTTCTTCTGGAAATCTCAGCCCAGGACCTAGGCCTGGCTCTCAGGGAGCCCAGCCATCCCAGCATTCATTCTCCTTCACAGAGAGATTAGGGCAGAAAGCAAACTCCCAGGCTGCTGGTCCTAGCTGTCCGCAGAGACACAGCATCTGAAAACGAACAGCACCGCGTTTCTCCAGGGACTGCAACCTGCTCGCTGGCGAAGAAAAACCTTCAGGAGTGTGTGCCACGTGCCAGGGGGTGGCCCTGCCAGATGATTTCAAGACAGAGGCCAGCTCAATCAAACTGGCAGGAATAGTTACTGTCGTGTACACTTCAGTGTTGACTGGGCTCTGTGGGGGGTCTGGCAGTTTTACTGCACCTGTCTGACGCCACCAGTGGTGAGACGCCCAGGGGTGCAAAAGGCATAACACACTCCACGCTCTTAAACCCTGTAGTCAAGAGGGTTTGTGCGTCTGTCTGCTGCTGCAAGAGCAACATGCCAAAGTGCTGTCTGCAACTGGCCCGCTGTCACCCCTCTTTTCTCTTGTTGGTGTCGGGGTATTAGATGGAGCAGCTGCAGCAGCTGTGACTGGACACACTGCTGGTCTTACCACCAACCCTCTTGTAAGTGGCATGAACAGCAAGTAACCATACTCAAAAGAAAAGCAGCAAAACACACACATTCCACACAAGCACAAAGCACCACAGCCTCGCCAGTTAACTCCAGCAAACCCACGTTACGGCAGCTTGCATGTTGTTTCTTGGCTGACAGATGGCTGGTAAGAAGCTTTAATTAAAGAGTAACATAACCTGGGCTATGGCTCTGTGCTGCCTTTTGAAATTCTCCTTGAAGCTCGTGTTTGAAGTCCAATTTCAACAGACCATCACTTTTACAGTGGAGTACATGACATTGCCTAGAGGAAACGCCACCTGGGAGTAGCAAAACTGATCAGTAAATAGCACCAGCCAGCACTCACCGGCAACCCTCTGCCTGCACAGTGAATATCACTGCTGAGGAACGTGAAATATCTGGAATGATTTGGCATGTGGTCGTTCTTGGGAACCAGGGTCCAGCTGCTTCCCCAGGAGACCCTGGGAGTTTTTCCCAGCCCTCAGTGGGGTTGAGGAAAAGGCACAGGTGACAACTGCAACAGGGAGCAGATTGCTGTCTAGAGAGGAGCAGAGCAGCCCTGGAGATGGGGCATGGAGACATGTAACAATAACAAGCAGTAGGAGCAATGCTGGAGTTGTCTTGCTGCTTGCAAAGAGCAGTGAATCTTAATGGATAGTCTCTTGCTTCAGAAGAGTAATGATGCAGGTTTCTGTCCTGGCTGACTAAGCAGGGCCTTTTGTCCTGGTAGACATGAACGGCCCAAGGCAAAGGCTGTCAGGAGCCCTGTGTTGTACTCCAAGCTCCGCCACTGACTTTCTGCATGATGCTGGGCAAATCACATCATCTCCCTTTGCCCCCAGTTCCCCTCCCACCATTCATCTGTCTTGTGTATTCAGACTGTTCCCTCTTGGAGGCAGGGGCTCTCTCACTACGTGGATGTGCAGTGCCTATCACAATGGGGCTCAGTTTTGGTTGCAGCCTCTAAGTACTACTGCAGTACAATTAAATAATCGTAATATGCGTTTGCTGATGTTAATCCAGTTCCTGCCAAATGGCATGATGAGGAAGGGGCTCTGCACTGAAGTGTTATATGACAGGTTGGTCGGACCCTGCCAGCCTACAGGATCTGAAGTCTGCTCACAGGCTGATATAATTTGCAAGGGAGATTTTCAAAGAAACCCAAGAGAGGGAGGCCCTGGGCTTTACAGGTATGTAGGCATTGTTCCCCTGAGCATCAGATTGCCGAAAGGTACATCTGTACCGCAAAACAAACAAACAAACAAAGAAACCCCACTGAGGAAAAATCTCAAAGTCCAAGACAGCTGTCTTGGGCTTTCAGAGCACACAGAGCAGTGTAGACACTGGGGCTCTGGACCCTGGCCAGGGGGTGGCTCAGACTCCAGCCACTGTCCATTTTTAGCTGTGTAGGGCCTAGCCTGATTGGTAGAGGTAGGTGTGAGACTCATTGCCATGGTGTTTTCTCGGCAGTGTAGATTCATCCTTATTAACTGAATGGCAGTGGTAAGTAAGGTCCCGAGTGCCTAAACCACTTCTGAAAAATGAGATTCAGGAAGCAAACAACAAGCACTCCCAATTTATTGCAAAAAAGCTCGTGATTATTCAGCCAGTCTCATGGCTTTTGAGAGGCCTGACTTATAAGGCTTGCATTTAACCTTACCTCGATGACTCGAGAAATGGTCTGTTTGTCAGGCCTCAGAGGTTATGTCTAGATTGCTGACAGTTCTGCCCAGAGAGGCTTTTCTGACATTTGGCCTGTTCACACGGGGCCAAATGTCGGAGCCTCCCCTCCCCCAAGACAACTCTTCTTCCTTGTGGCATGAGGTGTAGAAGGATGCCAACAGAATGCTGCTGACCGGCAGATATCTGCTGAGAGATCTGCAGTCTGGACCTGCGCTCTGTCAACAGAAGTTTTGCTGACAGAAGCCTGCAGTCTAGCCATACCTGGAGACAGGGAAGCAAATGAGATCTGATGATCCCCCCACAGCACTTCTAAAAGTTAGAAATTTGCATTCGGCTACTATAGCTTTCCCGTTACTCAGTAACAGAGCGTCTAAAGGAAAAAACAACATCAGGGTTTACAAGAAGTCTCAGCTGTCATCCATAGACTCATAGAACACTGCAGCTGGAAGGGACTTCAAGAGGTCATTGAGTCCAGTCCCCTACCCTCACAGCAGGGCCAAGCACCATGTAGAGTCTAGACCATCCCTGACAGATGTCTATCTAACCGGCTCTTAAATATCCCCAGTGATGGAGATTCCACAACCTCCCTAGGCAACTAATTCCAGTGTTTAACCACCCTGGCAGTTAGGAAGATTTTCCTCAAGTCCAACCTAAACCTTCCTTGCTGCAGTTTAGGCCCACTGCTCCTTGTCTGATCCTCAGAGGCCAAGGAGAACAATTTTTCTCCCTCCTCCTTGTAACACTCTTTTAGGTACTTGTAAACCACTGTAATGTCCCTTCTCAGTCTTCTCTTTTCTAAACTAGACAAGCCCAGTTCTTTCCATCTTCCCTCACAGCTCATATTCTCTAGACCTTCATCATTCTTATTGCTCTTCTCTGGATCTTCTCCTATTTCTCCACATCTGTCTTGACATGTGGTGCCCACAAGACTGGACACAATACTCCAAGTGAGGCCTAATCAGTGCAGAGTAGAGCAGACGAATGACTTCTCGGGGCTTGCTCACCAATGCAATTAGGACCTGAAACAAAGTGGAATAAACTACGGACCCTACTGAGCTACCACTGCCATATGCTAAGGGTTGTTGCTTTTCTACATGTCCAGACCTTGGAAGGATACAGCACCCTGCCCTCCAAAGTCCTTCTAAAAAACTTTCCATGACTGTCTCATGGCCACCTACAACCACACAGCAGGTAGGGAGACACATGAAATTACTCATATTCCTTCCCAGGCTGCAGGCTGAGCGCTCAATACACTAAAGAGGTTATGAATGGTTGGGCTGCCCACCTGCAAGCTTATGTGAAGGGGCCATCTCCTCAGAGGCTCCAGTGTCAAGGAAGCACCTGGCTGCAAGTGGAGAGGGAGGGGAGCAGGGTTGGTAATAGCATCCTGCACCTTGGGGAAGGATCCTGAAGCACATGACAAAATGGTAGTGCCTGACTGGGTGGTCAGGGCTCTGCAGCCTCTGGGGAGTCCCCAGGTGGCAGACATTGGATTAGGGCATTAGGGGTTAATTACCAGGCAGCCCAGAGAAGCAGCTCAAGCTGGCTGCTAATTGGACTAGCTAATCAGGCTGCTCATCTGAAGAGCAGATCCAGATTCTGGGGAAGTGACCTTGCTGGACACATTTACTCATGCTACAGAGTGACACCTTGCTCACACTGGGTACCTGCACCAGGGACAAGACAAACAAAGCAAACTGTTAACACTTCCCCTAAGAACCCCAGCAGGCCCTGTTGTGCGGCCCCTGTCTCCCACCCCAGCGAGAGCAGACAGACAGCCGGGTGCTCTAACAAGGGCAGGTTCCCATGCAGAGGGTCCCTTTGGGAAGTAGCGTGTGGGGGTGACTCCAACTGGCTTGTAGCCCAGGGAGCAAGGTGGTCTCTTAGGGAGGCAAGTGTTCCATCACTTAAGGCTTCACAGGGCAAGTGAAGGAAGCTCTATCTGGAACCAAAGGGCAGCTACCAGGGCAGGGGCAATGGAGAACAGCACACCTCACTCTGCCGACACCCCAGGGAGTTAGGAAGGGAAATGTAAACGACCAGGGTTGCAATGGGATGAGCGGACCCGGACAAACATTTCCCCCTGGTGAGCAGAGCCTCAGGTTTATTACTGACCACAGTGCCACAGGCTAAACCGCAACTGCAAGTCAGGACAAAAGGCAACACAGTGCCATTGGCAAGAGTTTAACCTCACTTGCCTCCAAGGACCATGGAGCTTCCTTCCATCTCAGGAGTGCGCCCCTCAGCTACACAAGCCTGATTCCCGTGTGCCAAGCCTGCGGGCACTGGCTACTCGCCAAAGGGTGAAGAGCTACAGTGAAAGAAACCAGGAACCCAGCTGGGAGGGAGGGAAGGAATTCAGTGTCCCAGGGAGGAGCTGCTCCAGCTTGCACAGGGATAAAAGAGATCAACAGAAAACTTCGGTTTGGCTCCAACACTTGCTTTTCAGTACGGTGCCAGACGGTGGTGCTCTGGCCTCACGTTTGTAATTATACACAGGCTTTAAAAAGGAAGCTTCATGACAACAATAAACACTATGAAGGGCACCTGGTTCTCCTTGGGTTAGGTTAGAAATGCTGGAGGAAAAAAAGGCAAACTCTAACAAAGTATTGGCTTTTCCCAATGCCATGCAGACCTTATCTACTGTATCTGTGAGAGTTCGTGCAGCTGTCTGTCTGCGCGTCTGTCTGTCCATCTGTGAGTCTGTTCAGGAACTCCTCCTAAGCACTAGCACCACCAGATCTGGTGTGCAGATTCCTCTGATTTTATCATAATTAAAGCAAGATCAGGGGCTGGTTGTGCCAGGACAATGGGATGTACAGGGAATGTGATGGTTTCTCATCAAACAAAATAAGAGGTATCTGGTAGCAGGGGTTGTTATACTCCAGAGTGAGCACAGGGGGGCAGTGGAGCAGCTGCCAGCTGGGCAGCGTGGCCCCCACTGCCTCCGCCTGGCCCCCATGGCCCTCATCACCTCAGCGCGGTGTCGAGGAGCAATGAGCAATGTGTTCGGCTGTGCAGCATGGCCCCTGCCTCCCTGGGCTGGCCCCAGAGAGCAACTCCTCTGGCTGCCCCCCACCACAGTCTGTCCCACACCTCCCAGCCCCCTGCCCCGAGCCCCCTTCCCCGCCCCGACTCCCACAGCCTGCCCTGACTCCCACACTCTGCCCTATTAAACAACAATGGAACACCATTTACTTAAATATTTTGGATGGTTTCAAATATATTGATTGCAATTGCAGCATGAAACACAAAGAGCACAGCGCACACTATTCATTTTCTTACAAATATTTGTGCTGTAAAAAACAAAATAAACCATGTGTTTTTTCAATTCTGTAGTGAATGCTGACGATGTGCCGACCTACTCCGGGTCCCGTGGGTGTGCGTGGGGTGTGATACAGCGGGGGAAGTCGGGTGGCCCGGGACCAACCACCCCACCTTTATAGCAGCCTGATATAGTGTAGCAGCAATATGTAATTCAGTGTATTCACTTTAAAACCTAGGTTTCCACAGTATTATGAGTACCAGGAACAATAACACTCCGATTGTGAACACCACAATGCCCTGTGGCTGTTCTAAGTCCCAGTAATTCTCTATACAGACCCAGCTAGACCAGCTAGTGGTATTTACCGATAGTGATTTATTCATTTATTCATAACTACAATTACTTAACACTTGTTATATATATATATAGTTATTTACTTGGCATAGGCTAAACACTAGGTTACATATAGCTGTATATAATTACATGTGACTTACCAATAACATCCAATGCTCCCACATCTCACCAACAACTATGTTACAGAGGCCCTTCAAGTCAGAGATACGGCTTGGTTGGGACCTTTCGTGGTGGTGACGTCCGGGTGATCAGGCCGGGGTCTGCTGTCTGGACTGGAAGTTGCTAGCCTCCGCCTTGTGTCCAGGAGCCCACACCCTTATTCCTGCTAAATCACCTTTTATACTGTTTCTTACTTGGGGGTTCGATACCTGGCCAATTAAAGCGTTTGTTACCTAATTTGGGCTTTCTATCCTCCCGGCCTGTCAGAACATGTTACAAGATTTCCTCTGTCCTTGGTCTTTTTCTGAACCTCCCCTGGGACCCTCTGATGTTGTACAACCAAGATGTTCTCTTTGGGGGGCTTCCAGCTACTAGCCCCAGCTGTTCTCTTTGGGGGCTTACTATCTGCTTGTCAGGATGTTCTCTTTGGGGACTCTCCAACTACTTGTCAACTTTCTGATTTCTTTCTCCTGGCCTGACTTCAGACCTTCCCGCCGTTGTATGATAGCGTTCCAAGATGGAGTGTATGGTCATTCTGCCTTGCGAGTGAGGCCCGGCCACCAGGTGCTCGTGCTCCCACAAACGCATGAGAATGATGCTCTTTTAAGTCTTCTGAAGGCATGTTCCACACCTTGTCCCTCCCCGATTTTGGAAGGCATTTCAGATTTGCATGGAGAGCTGCAGCTGTCTTTAGAAAGCCATGCGGTTTGCATTATTAACCCATCTAAGTTACTAACCCATCAGGAAGTCTTTACCTACTTGTAGCTGGTAAAATAAAAGTGAGAGATTTTGGTCTGCTATTTTGCTGTGAGAATAGTAGGTCTGTGTTTAGGCTAAATATTTCCCTGTCCTACTGTTTCAAGGTGAATCTATAGCACTATAGCAACTAAAACAATGAATTCACAGGGTGGTGGCTTTTGGGGAGTGATGTCCATTGCTAGTGTGGCTCCTGCACCACTGAGGTCTAGGTATTGCTGCTGTAGGCATTTATGCCATGTTCACCTGCCTTAGCGCTCAAAGCAGTCAGTCCAAGGGGAAGAGAAACCACATTCCCTGGGAGCACGGGAACCCGTGGAGAGAAAAGGCAAACAGCACCTTTCAGAGGCGGGGAGCACTCGCTGCAAAGAACGCTGCTGATGACACTTGATTTAACCAGACAGAACCCTTATGCTAAGAAGCAACTGCTGAATCCACCAAAGACCAAATGCCAGACAGTGTCCTTTAAAGCACAAGGCAGATGATCGTGGTAAAGGACACATTACAGTAAGTAAAGCTGAAATTGCCATGTGCGCTCAGTGTAATTGGAGGAGATGGATGCTGGTTAGTCTCAGCTTTGTGCTGCTCACTATGCTGTTGGGAGGTCCAAAGGTTTGGAGTCAAAGTTAAAATATCTGGCACAAGGCACTGCAACTAGTTTCCTAAGGAAACCCAAAGAACCAATTTCCTTGTCTTCTCTAGGGCATCATGACATCGGCAACTCAGCTGCTTCTAGTCATAAACAAGCTGTGCCCATTAAGAGTCATAAATAACATTCTCAGAGGGAGAGCTCGGTGTAAACATTTAGGCAGTTTTGCTGAGCTCATGCTGCCAGCCCTGCCAGACTAAACACCCAAGGTGTGAGCTCCCATGGTTCTACAAATCCCAGAAGTTGAAGAGTGAACTCCCATATACTTGATGTGGGAATTTGGTTCCTTGATAGACAAGAAGTACCAAGAGGCTGGTCAGAATCTCCCATGTTTACCTTGTGAAAGCATATGAATGGCTCGGCCAACCTGTCCAACCTTACTGTCACTGATGCATTTCTATGGATCAGCGGGCTTACTATTAACAGAATTGAACAGCTCCCTGCACAGCTGATTGGATAGCACACCAACTGGACTGTCAATGGAGCCTGCTCAAGGTATTGTTCATATGCTTAGCAATCCCAAAGGCCAGCAAATTGAAATGTCCGGAAGGAGTGAAGGCAAGGAAACAGGAATGCTGACAGAAAGGCCATCGCTACCCAGACACAGAACTAATGGAGACTCTTTAGCTCTTGGGAGGAAGAGCCCAGACTGACAGTCACCACTGCAGAGGTGGAGGGGCTGCGAGGTGGGCAGGTCTAATGATTAGAGTCAGGAACATGTAATGAGACCTGGGTCCAGACTGAGGTGTCAAGCAACAGGCCAGAGCCAGCCACTAAGCCAGGGGTTAAAGCTGGAATCAGTGGCACAGGCAGGGTGTGGGAGAAAGGCAGGACCTAGGACCAGACAGGGGCTGGGATGAAGAGGGCAGGGAGGAAGGCAGAGCTCAGAAGACAAGCAAATAAGCTTCAGGTGCCACGGCCAGGTATTCGCTGAGGTACTCTGAGGAGTTCCTGTCACTCTTTCTGGTTTGAGTCATGAGTCCCTGTCTGTGGTGGGCTTGTACATCTCGCCCAGTCAGTTGCTTCAGGGATGGGGCCCTTTGGGAGCTAGACTTTTGCTAGCCACGTTCTCTAGTGGTGTGAGTGAGAGTCTGAACGATAGCTGAGGCCCCCCTGGTCTGGGTTTGATGCTCACAGCCCCTCTAAAGAAAGGCAAATGAATTTTAGATAACCAGGAGTCCCTAACAGACAGCCACAGGACAGGGTGGCAGGACTCAGCTGGGCTCAGGCATTGGCAGGGAAGCTGAATGTCTCCCCAGATCCCTGGGTAAAGCGTGGGTGCAGGCTGCCTGTGTACCCCCGGAAGGGGCAGGGCCTCAGGAGTAAGGGGCAGCCAGCCCTTAGCGCTGCCTGGAGCATGGCGCTGGGTTCCCCTGCCCTCAGATCTGCTCAGAGTGCGCAGCCCTGCGCTCTCGCAACGATTTGAAGGGCCTGGAGCTCTGGTCACCGCTGCTGCCGGGGCCACTGCCTCTTTGTTCTGCCGCCAGCACGCCTGGCAGCAGCAGCGTCAGTCACCGCTGCACTTAGACAAGCCTTAGTTTGCACTTTAGACCATCCCCAAGGTCAATGAGACAGACAGGAGATGTTGTTCTCAAAAGGAACCTGCTGTGTGCTGCTGTCAAAGCCCTTGTCAAACCGCCCCCACCTGGATATATGCCAGGCTGCTGGTTTGGGCTCACATATTGGACTCAAGTGCTCTTAAGCAACCCATGGTCCTAGATGAGTCTCCCCCCAGGCCTCTCTGGCACACACTCTGTCATCCCTGCCCCAAAGTGGGACGTCATAATCTGAGCAGCCCAGCTGCCTGATATCCCCAGTGCTGACTCCCCAGATCACCATTTCCAGAGTTCCAACTTTGATGATGCACCTCATCATAGTGGACCACAAGCTGAGTGTGAGTCAACAGTGTGACGCCGTTGCACAAAAAGCAGATGTGATTCTGGGATGTATTAACAGGAGTGCTGGGAGGAAGACACAATATGTCATTCTTCCACTCTACCCTGCACTGATTAGGTCTCAGATGGAGTATTGTGTCCAGTTCTGGGCACCACATTTCAACAAATGTGGAGAAATTGGAGAAGGTCCAGAGAAGAGCAAGAAGAATGATTAAAGGTCTAGAAACCATGAGCTATGAGGGAAGACTGAAAGAATTGGGCTTGTTTATTTTACAAAAGAGAAGACTGAGAGGGGACATGATAGTGGTTTACAAGTACCTAAAAGAGTGTTACAAGGAAGAGGGAGAAAAATTATTTTCCTTGGCCTCTGAGGATAGGACAAGAAGCAATGGGCTTAAACTGAAGCCTGGGAGACTTAGGTTGGACACTAGGAAAAACTTGCTGTCAGGGTGGCTAAGCACTGGAATAAACCTGCTGAGGGTGGTTGTAGAATCCTCACCACAGGAGATATTTGAGAACAGGTTAGATAAAAATTGAACAGGGATGATATAGATGGCACTCGGTCCTGCCGTGAGGGCCAGGAACTGGACTGGATGACCTCCTGAGGTCCTTTCCAGTTCTAGTATTATGTGAGTCTGTGATTCGATGACCAGGAACAGAGAGATTTGCCAGCATACAGACTTGGAAAGGTTCTCAAAACCCAAGTACTCATCCTTCTAGACAGCACAAGGGTGACACAGACCCAGACAACACAACACCAATCCTTTGGGGTTGGGTCAGAGCCTGTTCAGGACCACTCTCTCCCACTGACCCTACGCTTTCTCTTCCAAAGCTTGTAGTCTCTCTCCTCTGTTACTTTCTTGCTCAGCTGGTCCTGCCCTTAGAGATCCCTCCCCAGAGGGAGCATAACCTGCAATTCCAGGCTTCCTTCATCTCTGTGAGGGTCCCCTCAGTTCCTTCTTTTTCAGGCCTTCGTTCCCACTCCAGCTGCTTGCCTCCCCCAAGAGTTTAGACCTTGAAGGACTAGCTTGTCTGAGCAGAAGCCCACTCTTTGCCCTGGGGGGCTTCTGTGTGACTAGGGGATCATGAAGGTTTAATAACCCTCCACTGTTTGCCCCATCTAGGTACCAGTGTGAGCTGCTGGGTTCCCTCAACAGCCTCAGAAAGCTCAGATCCTTTCCCACTTCTCTCAGCACAGCTTATGGATTCACCTGAAAACTTCCCAGAGAAACCCACACCCAAATCATTCCCCTGCCCAGCACCAGCTGCAGGGCCCAGAGGCCTTTCACTCTGGGCCCTCTTGTCTGCTCCAGGACCCATTGCAGCACTCAGCTGCCCTCCAGCTGAAAGCTCTCACAGCCATGAGGGTGTCACCTGCCCTCTATCCAGCTGGCTCTGATAATGGAGCAGGGCTGACAGGCCCCAGACACTTGGCCCTGGAAGGGGTAAAGGGTTAAACCATAATGTGGTGCAGGGCAGGGGTAAGTCAGCCCCCAGAACACCTGGCTTGTGTGGATAACATGAGAAAATGAACTTGCTGCCACTGACCTCTCTGACTTCCCTGAGGACACCATGTCACATTTTGCCTGGTGCAAATAGGCTGAAATCAATGGTGTGCCTACAGGGACAGGTTTGGGCTGTTCCAGCTGTAGTACAAAAAATTGCTATACAAGCCTGGCGGAGCAAGTCTTGAGTCCCAAAAGGTCCCTGCTGACCTGGAAGAAAAGAGGTATTGGAGCTCTTGCTGGGCTGCACAGCAGGCAGCAGTTCACACTTCACCAGCCTGTGCTCCGCCTGCCTCCCGCTAGCCCTGTAAATAGCTTGCTTTCACCAGCGCTGAGTTCATCGCCACCACAGAGCAAGCAGATGTACTTAATTCAAACCAAGCCTTGCCTGCTCCTCACTCAGAACCGAGCCAGGACTTGTTATCACATGTATTACTCATATGGCACACAAGTGTGCGGCACAGCTGAGTTCAATGGAACCACATGGGGTATGCAAGGGCAGGGATTGTTCGAGGAGGTGGCTCAGAGGGCCCAGCCTCCATACTTGTAACAAAGTTTGGGCTTGAACCAAGTCAGCCCTGCTGTAAGTGGCAACACTTCTGCTAGAAGCAGAGCTGAAACTATATTCCTTTTGTAAGTAGTTATCAGTGCACCTCCGAGGACATCTGCAGCCAACTAGAACCACTGGGTGTCGGGATAGACCAGTGCAAACACACACATAAATTTCTCCTCCCCAGTGCCCAGGAAACAACCCTCTGGAAAAAGTCTGGCTAACTCAAGAATCCTTCAGAATGCCCCCAAAGGCAACATACTCTGGCTTTCTCAGCCCAGGGTGGGAGGGTGACATGAGGGTGCTCCACCAGTGACACCTTGATCCCAGTGCAGATGGGCTAGTCTATGCATTCTCAAGTGTGCATCTCAGCTGACCTCAGAGGCTGGGATGGAAGACAAGGGGAGAAGCAGGTCTGGAGATACTCTGGTTCCCAACCACTACAGGCAATCAGCATCCGGAGTGATGAACTGGGGGAAAGGTGACACATGCTCAGGGCGAGAGACCCCTGTTAGCAGACTTTTGCATTCTGCATCAACTGGATATCTGGAGTAGCTCCACCCAGAAACACTGCAGCGAGTCAGTCCCGGAGTGACACAGGCAAGGACAGCTGCTGCATGGTCCACCCCTTAAAGTCACACACTCTTTTGGCCGAGCACATTTGCAATCCAGAATTGAACTCTGATGTCCATCAAATCATTTTCCACTGATACCTTGTCAATGAACAGTTTCATGGGCCATTATCCAGGTGATAATCTGCTACCTGTTTGAGGCAGTTTGTGCACACATCTGTCTGCGTGTTCATCTGCCCGCCTGTGAGTCCATTTATTTGAGAACTTCTCGATGATATGAGCTAAGACCACAAACCTTGGTCTGCAGTTTCCTCTCACTCTGACTTAAGGCCAGGTCAGAGGGTGGTTTGACCAAGACAATAGAATGTGTGTGGGATGCAATTGTTACTTATCAAATGAAAAAGGAGCAGTGTGAGAGCAGGGACAGTTATACTCATGCACGCCCACAAGGCGACAGCAAGCACAGCAGACAGTTAGACAGCAAAATGACCACAGGGAGAACACAAGCTTCCCAGCCCCAGAGAGCAGCTTCTGGCTGGCAGCATGGCCCCAGCCACCCAGACCTGCCCCAGGGAGGAGCTTCCGGACAGCCAGCATGATCCCTGCTGCCCTAGGCCAGCTCCAGGGAGTAGCCCCCAGCTGGGCCATGTGCCTCCTGCCGCCTTGGGCCAGCCCTGGGAAGCAGTCAGCAAGCAGGCTGTGTGGCCTCCACCACCTTGGGTCAACCCTGCAAGAAGCCAGCAGCTGCTCCCACCCCACTGCCCTGAGCCCTTCCAAGCCTCCCAACCCCCTGCCCTGCCTCTTGTGTGGCCCACCCCCTGCCCTGCCTCAGCCCCAACCCTGACTCCTGGATCTCACCCCGCTGCTTCCTAACCTGAGCCCCCCTACGTCCGCAAGCCCCTGCCTTGACTCTGGCACCCCCCACACTCCCAACTCTGAAGGACTTTGAGCAGAGCCAGGGGCATCTTCTAGTACTAACAAGAATAGATAATCCATAGGTCTTCTCATCAGCAGTTCTCACTCTACTTTACAAAGGAGATCACAATTTTCCAGAGAGAGAAATGCATGCAGGGCGGTGTAACGACCTGCCTAAGGATATACCAGGCCAGTGGCAGAGCCAGGATGAAAACCCAGGTCTTCTTGAGCCCCACTTCATTGAACTACCCACTGCAGCACCTGTTCCTCTACTGCTGGCACTGGCTTGTAGTTCTACATCAGGACCAATGTGAGCATTGAGTAGGACACCAGCTGAGCAGTGGATCTGGGCTAAACTGGAACATGCATGGGGCCAGGCTGGATTTCTCCGCATTGTGTAACGTAGACAGGTGCCAGGAAGAGAGGAACTTTAGGAAATACTCTGTGTACAGTTCTGAAGGATGCATCTGGCCCTCAGCCTATTGAAATTTTAAACCCACTGTAATATAAACCACTTGCCTCTGATTTCCTATTCAGCCAATAATGATTATTTTATTTCCCCCTATTGTAACGTATTAGATCTAAAGAGCAACCCTACTGGCTCACCCTCACACTCCTCCTCCAATTTAGTCTGTTTTATATGGACATTAAACTAGTCATGGACGTGAACTAGGGAAATCTGCTTTGAGTTCTCATCTGAACTACCCCGAAGCTGAAAAGTGCCTGAATTCACATCCTTGTGGACATTTTGATAAAGAGAATACCAGGCCTTCCCGAGCTGAAGGCAGGCAGCCCAATTACAATGTGACACCTGCAATCAAAGGGCATTGCAGGTCTGATATGCGGGCTTGCTGCTGCGTGTATACAGAAAACACAAAAGATTCTGGCTTGCAAAAGGAACATGATGGGGAAAATGTCAATGTGGCTTTTTGGGGCTTATTTCCACTGTTAAACCAAAGCACTAAAAAACCTAAACAAATTAAAAAATACCTTCAGAAAATTGTCTCTAAATAAAGAGAAGACAAGCTGGTTCTAGCAAATAGCTGTATTGCCCTGTTTGAAAATAATTGTGTAGAAAGGAAACAGATGGAGAGGGAAGGAAGGAAGTGTACACAACACATCCGACTGGGGAGGAGTGGGGGGATAGTTTGAGAACTATACAAGTTTTACAACTCTACAGTTGCAGAGCTGCTCAAAGGTCACTGTGTCCATACGTCAACACTTGATTTTGGTCTGAATCAGGACAAGAGGACAAACCATCACTTTTTTCCGATGACTAAAACATTGATAAATTCCACTGAGTTTTAGGTTGGCTCAGCATTGAATTGCCTCTGTCTACACTGCAGCAATGCTCCCGGTACATGTCCTTTGAGTATCTCATGCCCCTTCTCCATGGCTCAAGCATCTTGGCTAGTGTACATTGCCTGAATGTACAAGAGTCCTGGCACTCCTGTGACTTGCCCTGTAGTTCTGACACAGGGGAGACCACACAATACAATGTTCTGGGGAGGTTCCATTTTAAAAAAGTACTTCCAGGACAACCCAACTTGTGAGAAGCTTTTTATTTCCTGCTGGAAAATTGAATAATTTCAGCACAGTTGAAATTTTCCACTGGAAATTCCAATGGAGAAGAATCAACATTTTCTGCTGAGAGAAACTTTCAGTGGAAATTTCCTGATCTGCTCCAGTCAGCCATGGGAGGATCAGTGTCTTTATTGCTATTCACGGGCAGTTACTCAAAAGCTCAGGACACCATCACTCAGAAAAGACTGAGGCTATTTCACTTGCTCTTGCATTGTGTGATTCATGACACAACGTCAAACAAAGAGCAACATTATTTTGAAAAAAAGAGTCTGGATGGTAACTTGAGAACTGTTGTTCTGAAGGTGGATGATTCATCTCTATCTTGAAGGCTGCACTGTGTCTTCCTGGCTAGCAGGTCTTCCTTTAAACTTATCTTCTCTCCACAGGTGGGTGCATCGGATGACTACCCAAAAATTCTGAATGCCAAAACACAACAGCTTGCACAATGAACCTGATACAGGACAGAAAACATTGTAAGAGTAGCTTGCAGAAAGGGGGTCAGATTTCTAGTTTATGCTGTTATTTGAACGCCTATTCTGTTTTTCATTGCTGTTTCTCAGAGCACCTTGTAACTTAAATTCAGCCTCACACAACTGAATCTTGTGGGGTTACTGTATTATGAGGTGTACTGACAACAACAGACCCAGATGGTGCAATTTTATATGCATGGGCATACAGCTATACATTATGGGCAGACCCATAAAGGTCAAAACTTCCACTCATAGGCTATGTCTACACTAGCACCCCCTTTCAAAAGGGGGATACTAATGAGATACTTCGGGATATGCTAATGAGGCACTGCAGTGAATATGCAGCACCTCATTTACATAACGGTGGCCATAGCACTTTGAAAGTGCCGCTTTGGATTGCACATGGCTCGTCTACACAGGGTCCTCTTCTAAAGGATCCTGCACACTTCAAAATCCCCCTATTCCTATAACCAAATAGGAATAAGGGGATTTTGAAGTCTGCAGGCTCTTTTTGAAAAGGACCCTGTGTAGATAAGCCACGCATGATCAAAAGCGGCACTTTCAAAGTGCCGCAGCCACCATTATGCTAATGAGGTGCTGCATATTCATTGCAGCCCTTCATTAGCATATCCTGAAGTGTCTGATTAGCATCCCCCTTTTGAAAGGGGGGTGCTAATGTAGACATAGTCATGTTGCATAGGGCAAAGTATTATATAAGTCTTTGCAAGATTGGGCATTAATGGTTTTATGAATGGGAATTTTAAGCCCAAATTACGCAGCAGACTAGTGGTAGCAACAGACCTCTCTTCATCAGATTCACAGTCCAATGCTCAAACCACTAGATCAGTGGTTCTGAATCAGGGGCATATGTTCCGCTGGGGGAATGAAGAGGTCTTTCAGGTGAAGGCTCAAGTCACCTAGATACTTGATGACTTTTACAACAGGCTGCATAAAAGCACTAGTAAAGTCAGTACAAACTAACGTTTTAGGTAGTAACAGAGAGGAAGCCGTGCTAGTCTATACACTATCAAAACAAAAAGCAGTCAAGTAGCACTTTAAAGACTAGCAAAATAGTTTATTAGGTGAGCTTTTGTGGGACAGACCCACTTCTTCAGACCATAGCCAGACCAGAACAGACTCTGGTCTGGCTATGGTCTGAAGAAGTGGGTCTGTCCCACAAAAGCTCACCTAATAAACTATTTTGCTGGTCTTTAAAGTGCTACTTGACTGCTTTTTGTTTTGATAATGTTTTAGATAATGACTTTATATTGCTCTATATACTGCATGCTTAAATGCAAGCACCATATTTATATTCCAAGTGATTTATTTTATAGCTGTACTGTAAAAGTGAGAAAGACAGCCAGTTTTTCAGCAGCAGTGGGGCTGGGACATTTTGCATTTCATATTTGATTTTTAAAAGCAAGTGGTTTTTCAGTGACATGAAACCTGGGGGCACACAAGATAAATCAGCCTCCTGAAAGGGGCACAGGAGTCTGGCAAACTTGAGAGCCTCTGGATTTGATTAGATTACATTTGTTATTATGGAAAGATGCTAAAAAAAGACATTGGTAAAACCACGGGGGGCAACACACTTCTTGGGGTGGGGCTTCAGGCAGAAGAGGCGGGGCTGGTGGCAGCCAGCCCTCAGCATCACCAAGAGTGTGTCACCTCCTGGCTTTCATCCCACTCCCCAGGCAGCCCTCAGAGCCACCTGGAGTGTGCCACTTGCTCTGGTGGCAATTTAAAGGGCTCAGGACTCTGGGTGCAGCCGCTGCAGCTGCTATAGCAGAGTTGACAACCGGGAGCCCCGGGCCATTTTGAATCACCAGGCCCTGGGGCAGTTGCTCTCTTTATCACCTCCCACCTGACCCTCCCGCCGATTGTTGGGACTGGCTAAACCAGCAAAAAACGGTAGAAATAAATAACTTTTGTACCTTCAGTTTGTTTTGTCACTGAGAATCTGGTAACATGCTGCCGATTCTCTGTCTCTATCTCTTGTATTATGCTAGATTGTAAACTCTTGGCGAAAAAATTTTCTTTTTTGTCTGTGATTGTGCAGCAGTTAGCACAGTGACTAAGGCTGATAAGCAACAGGGAAATACAAACAATGAAATAGAGCTAGATTTCTTTTTAGCCTTTAAAAATAAAGCTGTTTGAAGTTAAGCTTTACGAACAGAAACACAGTCATGTCAGTTAAGTAGAGGTGGCTTGTTTCAAGGATGTTATAAAACAAATGATCTTCCTATGCTCATTCTTGTCTGGGGAATCTTAGAAAGCATTGAGAGAAATGTTAATAAAAGCTAAGAGATGTGAATTTCTTTTGTCATTTTCTGCCTGTAAGAATTCAAAAGAAAATATCAAAACAATAACGTGTGCATGTCTGGGACATTTATTTTGAGTAGAGCAAAATGCTTTTTTGCTGAAGAAAAAACTTACAGATTTGTGTCAATCAAAACAGTTTATGCATTTGGGTAGATTTTGGCAAAATGCTTAAGCCACAATTTGTTGTATAAATGTCAAAACAATTCATTTCTGCATTTCCAATGATGAAAAATTTGGGATTTTCAATTTGGAAAAGCATTTCTTTCCAGAATGTCCCTGGATTCTGCTTTAAAAAACAAACAAAATGCTGTAGCTCAAACCAAGTGCTTTGTTTGACTTTAAAGGGGATGTTTTTAGATTTGCTGAAAAAAATGACAAATTTTAATTTTGGATCAACCAGAAACAATTTTTTCCTGATGTTTGGGGGGTTCTACCCATGTGTTGTGGGGGCCAGCTCATGGGTGCTCATGCCTAGTGGTCAGACCAGGAGTAAGGCCTAGTGGTCAGAGCCCAAGTGCCAAAGCCAAGGATTGAGACAGAGTGTGACTCAGGAGTGAGAGCTGAGGGCTGGAACCAGATGACCCACTGTCAGGGAAGGCAGAAGCAGGTCTGGGGCAAGGCTGGTACCAGGTGAGAACAAGGCTGTGTGCAGGGCAGGCTCTAGGCAGGAGCTGTGAAGGAGCAAAGGAGGAAGAGGGCTTGGGGAGACAGTACAGGGAGGCCAGGAGTCCATGGGAAAATGCACTGAGCAGCCAGTGAGGAGCTGCTGCTGAGTTTTAAAACAGGCTCCCTGGCTTCCTCCTCTTGGGTCAAGCAGCTTAGCTGGCTTATGAGAGTGTCAGGGGCACTGAGCAGGGGCAGCCAAGGGCCTTATTCCTGAAACAGTGAGACAAAAAATCGGTTATTTATACAGCTGTACCTACAATGCCTTGAATCCTGTATATTGGACTGGACAATCAGCTGGTATAAACTGATACAGCAATAAACACCTGCTTAGTGTACTGATTCTGTTCTACTAGAATATACTCTGCTCGAATGAAGAACAATTTTGGGTGTCCTACACTGTGGTGGAATGTTGGATGCACATGGTATATTTGGATGTTTTTTTGTTTCTTTGTTAGGGTTTATTAATTATAAAACCATAGAAAGGTTTAAAAAAAAGAGAAACGTGGAGCCTTTGTGTAGCGCTGGTTAGCATAGTACGTTAATCTGGGAGTTCTATAAACCAGAGGCCAGTGTGATTATTTTGAGTCACCCCACTATTTTTTAAAAAATTAGATTAGTTGATCCTCTCTCCCAGGGTTGGTTCACTCATGAATATTCCCTCTCCCTGAGATGCATCAGAACAGTTATCTGCAGGGGATGACATTACAGCCACTTACTCCAGGTGCTTACATGCAGAAAAGTGTGTTTCTGAGAATGTCATCACAGACACTTAGGCCTTCAAGTACTCAGTAATTTGATTTTACCTCCAGGTGGGCACAGATACAGTGCAACAAAATGCATCGCTCTCTTTAGGCACCAGCTACATCCTTGGCACAGACAATAGCTTAATGCACAGTACTTCCTGGAGAAAGGACAGTCGTTTGCATGCTGAAATCTCCCCACTAGAGGTAGAAATGAGCAGATCCTTTTTCTGTGGATTCATGTAAAAAATCCCATCTTCTTTAGCATTTGTAGACTTTCAAATTAGAACGTCACAGGGCTCTGTGCTGGGGCACCTCCTTGAGGCTCACCTGGGGATTAGCTTTCAGTTGGTCTGATGCCCCCTCCTTTGGTTGCTCCCTCTCTCTCTCTCTCTCTCTCTCTCTCAATTTAAGGGACTCCCTCTTTGTGGCTTGGCCTCCAGCCAAGCCATGGTAGTTTTCCCACTTGGGGCTGTGATGGGGTGGACTAAGCCCCGATTCCCCTACAGGAGGCTGGAAACCTTGCCACATCACATCCCAGCCAGTGGAGCAGAAAAGAGGTCCTGCAGGCAGGATAGAGTGGCTGTCTCTGTGGCAACCAATCAGGACACAGCAGGCTGGTATAAAAGAAACTGCTGGGGTAGGACCTGGCAGTTCCTGACAGGAGCTTGACTCAGGTAGGGCTATATCCTGACTGGTAGACCAGCAGTAATAGGGACAGCTCTGAGTGTGAGCTGAACTTAGACCTGGGTCCAGTGGCTGAAGATTGGCCATAAGCCTAACACAAGAACCAACAGCACCATGGACAGGGCTAGTCAGCTCCTAGCCTCAGAATCTTGAAGACCACCAGACAACACAGCATCCAGGGGAAGTAACCCAGGGAGCAGGGAAAGTGCCAGATGACCAGCCAAAGATCTTACATGGCATTGTTTTGCTACAGAGCAGTGCTCGCAAGAGGGTGGACCCCATTACAGGGGTATCCAAGTCTCTCAGGAGTAAGAATCCCAGGCAGTCTTCAGATCCACAGTCCAGACCATGGCACTGGTCAGTAAGAGGATCCAGGCCCACCCTCTACTCTGGATTCCTGTCTAGGGATACCCTGCCCAACAACCCTGTTGCTGTTTCCCTTCTCTGCCTTCTGACCACCTCTGGGTAACCTCTGCTTCCTGAGGCTACTTCACCCTCTCTTAAGTTCTCCTCTGAGTCAGCCCCATTTCTACAAACACACACACACTTTCCAGAAAGGGAGAACGAGGCATGAAATTACTGGTGAATTTCCTGTGCTTGGCCCCTTTTTACCTTGCTCAGGGAAATAGTTAGAAGTTGCAATTTGCTAAACGCTACACAAACTTCAAATAAAAAGACTCACAGCACTCGTCTCAGACACCTTAGTTTGAGGCAACACTGGAACAAGCCAAGCCAGACTTTGGCTAATTGTGTCTAGGTGATTTATTCACCATTCCCAGTGAGCCACATTTCTTTTCTTTATTGCTCTTTCTTGAGTAAACCTGGTTACAAACAAAAGTCCTGATCCTGCAATGAATGGCACATGAGTAATGCTCCGGTGGGGTTCAGTGCAGGATCACAGGGGTGTGAGAACAATTTTTAGAGTTGGGGTGCTGAGAGCTGATGAATCAAACTGGAAACCCTGGATATAATGGAAATAACTTCAAGCCAGGGGGTGTTGGGGCACACACTGCACATCTGGCTCCAGCAGCTCTGACTGGCTTATGTGATCTGGCTACTTCTCACCCATGCCCCCATGCAATATAATTTCTTCCTTGCCTGGTATTTAATTGAGTCACTTGAGAATGTGCAAATTTTGATATTTTATGACCTTTTTTTAAGGCCAAATAAGATGAATTCAGTTCAGAACTTAGGGTTTTCTTTTCTGAGCTGAGTATGATTCCACTGACCTTTTAACAACTGGCCACAGAGGCTGAATTTCTATCCAGAGTAAGAAGAAAGAGGGACCCCAGAAAGTTAGCCAGTTGGAGGAGTGAGGGCCAAACTCTGGCACACATTTCTTTCTCCTGGCCCATGGATATTATCTGCAGTTACAAAAAGTGCTGCTAGGATTAGGCTGCTTTGAAGCAGCTCAATCCCCTCCATTGGGGTATTTAGTTATTCATGTTATTGACACTGCACAAGAAAATGCTGCTCTCAGCTACTGAGCCATGCCGCAGTTCTGACCCACTCCCCAAGGGAAATTAACCTCAATATTGAGGAGCCACACAGGGTTTTCTTCTGCTATCAAACCAGAATGGCCTTGCACTGGGGTGACCTGTATTCCACAAGGACAGGTTCCCCATCTAACCCACCATCATCAACAATGGTCTTTTCAGACTAGAGGGCTGTATTGCTTTCTACAGACACAATGGACCAGATTTAGAAGTTGGCTGCTCTGACATAGCAGGAATGTTGATGGCAAAAAGTCCAGCCAGCAGGGGGTTGGAGAGACACAGAATACTGGCAGTACTCTGTCAGCTAGTGAGCCAGAAAGGGCTGGTGCTGGCCCAGGGAGAGCCAGGAGATACACTGGCAGGGCCATGATGGGATCCCACCTGGAATTAAAAAGGGCCCCCCTGGAGAAGACAGAGGTGCAGCCACTGACTTTCTTCCCACAGGAATGGACTGCCCCAAGCACTAGCAGCCACACTGGTCCACGAGCTGCACTTGGTCAGACCTGGACCATCTGTGCAGAGCTGGCCAAAGCATTTGAGTTTGAAATTGAACGGAAAGGGTTTTGGTGGGGGTCGGAGGGGAAGGGTTAGTGGACAGTGTGTGCTGGTTTCTAACAGCCTGAGGGAACGGTTGACATCCTGCAAAAGTTTGAAACTGATGTCTCAAAACACTTATCTTGGCATTGGACA
Source organism: Carettochelys insculpta (assembly GCF_033958435.1). Classification (NCBI taxonomy): domain Eukaryota; kingdom Metazoa; phylum Chordata; order Testudines; family Carettochelyidae; genus Carettochelys; species Carettochelys insculpta. Next base: position 3,170,775 of record NC_134149.1, on the reverse strand, counting down.
GGGCCCAGAAAAGGGCAATGAAAATGAAGAGGGGTTTGAAACTGACACCATATGAAGAGAGATTCAGGTGGGGTCTGGTGACTGCTGTCCACTGCAGGCTGGGGCTCTTTCCTAGGGAAGAGCTGAGGCTCCGGCCCATGTGAAGTTGGATTAGATGGCAAGGTTGGAACACAGATACAGGCATATTCTTGGACCAAGCACTCCCCCTCCGCCCCACTCTGTGTGGGAGTAGCCAGTGAAGCCATCAGCTCATGAACTGTCAAAAATCACATCTCAGATGACCAGGCTAAGATCTCACATGGCATCTCTTTGCTACAGAGCAGTGCTCGCAAGAGGGTGGACCCCCTTACAGAGGTTTCAAAGTCTCTCAGGAATGAATGTCCCTGGCAGTCTTCAGTGCCACAGTCCAGACCATGGCAGTGGCCAGTAAGAGGATCCAGGTCCATCCACTACTCTGGATTCCAGTCTAGAGACCCCTTGCCCAACAACGCTGTTGCTGTTTCCCTTCTCTGCCTTCTGACCACATCTGGGTAATTCTGGCTGACACTGCAGCTGGAAGTTTAATATACTCTGCCTGTTATGCCCATAACTGGGAGCAAAGCAACAGAAAACATAAGAGTGGCCATGCTGGGTCAGACCAAAGGTCCATCTAGACCGGGATCCTGTCTTCTGACAGTGGTCAATGCCAGGTGCCCCAGAGGAATGAACCAAGCAGGTAATCATCAAGTGATCTCTCTCCTGTCACCCATTCCCAGCTTCTGACAAATAGAGGCTGAGGACACCATGCTTGTCCAGCCTAGCGGACAGCTTCAAACATAAAACTTAGGCAGAACATCAAACATGCCCCCCACCCCCCAAAAAGCAAACTCACAGTCCCTCTGCCTATCCTGGGCATCAGCTCACAGAAGTTTCTGCCGTTGCCTCTCTTCGTGCTGAAATAAAAATGTTCCTGCCCCTTCACTTCCCACTTCAGAACCTACGGCAGGGGCTCCTCTCTTTCCTGGAGCTCCCTTCCAACAGAGCTCTCTTTGCCCTTTACAGAATACATGGGCCCCCTTCACAGCCAGCTCTGATAATCTAACAGTACTGGCTGGTCCTCGAAGGGCCAGGTGAGTTAAACTGATTTAGTAAATCTGATGCATGTCTGTGTGAGGACACTCTCATTTCAGATTACCAGACCCAGAGGCAGATTAAGATTTATTGGAACCCTGGGCACAACGAATCTTTGAGCCTCCACATCCCTACAGCCATGGGGCTGAGGCAGGCCAGAAGCCAGAGCTTGGCTGTGGTAAGAGGTGCTCAGGGAGCCTGGGCCACTATGGAGAGCCCTGGCCCTCTACCTGCACTCTGTGGTGCACCACAAGGGACATGGACAAAAGAAGTGCATTGCTCTCAGGTCTCCAGCCCTCTACCCAGGGCTCCTCAGAGTAGCATGGACTCCCAAGGGGCTCTTACTATGGCCTGGCTCTGACTTCTGGCCTGATCGGGGGTAGGGTCCCAGAGGGGAGAGAAGAAGCAAGGGACCAGGCCTCAAGCAAGGGACCTGTGAGCTGTCCCCAACATTTCTTCTCAGATTCTAGTGCTTCTGCGAGGCTCCCAAATTGGCCAGAACCCCTGGATTAATGTGCCACTGCTCATGTCTGTTTTTGAATTACTTTAAGCAGACTCACTTATTATAAGGGCATCCGCACACTGATTTGGACCATAGCAACTGAGGGTGTGAATTAGCAGCAATTCAGCTATGTCAGCAGGAGTTTACATGGAGCTGTGAGTCCAGACCCGAGACACAACATGGAAGGGGTCTCTCCTGCACGTTCACATTGTTCAAGAGACACATTCCCTTCTTGGTGGAGGAAACGCTGCTTAGCACTACCAGGTAGAAATGACTGAGGCAGAGAGAGTAACAAGAGCTTTGCCTCTTCTATAGTGAAGTCAATAATATCACACTGAAGCTGCGTCTACACGTGCACGCTACTTCGAAGTAGTGGCAGTAACTTCGAAATAGCGCCCGTCACGTCTACACATGTTGGGCGCTATTTCGAAGTTGAAATCGACGTTAGGCGGCGAGACGTCGAAGTCGCTAACCCCATGAGGGGATGGGAATAGCGCCCTACTTCGACGTTCAACATCGAAGTAGGGACGTGTAGACGATCCGCGTCCCGCAACATCGAAATAGCGGGGTCCTCCATGGCGGCCATCAGCTGGGGGGTTGAGAGATACTCTCTCTCCAGCCCTTGCGGGGCTCTGTGGTCACCGTGGGCAGCAGCCCTTAGCCCAGGGCTTCTGGCTGCTGCTGCTGCAGCTGGGGGTCCGTGCTGCATATACAGGGTCTGCAACTAGTTGTTGGCTCTGTGTATCTTGCACTGTTTAATGAAAGTGTGTCTGGGAGGGGCCCTTTAAGGGAGCGACTTGCTGTTGAGTCCGCCCCGTGACCCTGTCTGCAGCTGTGCCTGGCTCCCTTATTTCGATGTGTGCTACTTTGGCGTGTAGACGTTCCCTCGCTGTGCCTATTTCGATGTTGGGCTGAGCAACGTCGAAGTTGAACATCGACGTTGCCAGCCCTGGAGGACGTGTAGACGTTATTCATCGAAATAGCCTATTTCGATGTCTCAACATCGAAATAAGCTATTTCGAAGTTGGGTGCACGTGTAGACGTAGCCTGAGTGAGCACAAGCCACTGAAATAATAGGCAAATCTGAGAAGAGGTGCCTTCCAGCCCATAAATACAATGGAACTCTACAGCTACAGGTGGATGTCCAAATGTACCCCAGGCTAAAGCCAAGGGCAGTCTCTGGTACTCACAAACAATGAGAACTTGCTCAGAAGGAGCCTGAACTTGGCATCCTTTTGGCCCAGCATAATTTTGTTGCTCCAAAGATTCTGTTTATGCTTTTAGCTACAGACCACCTCCCACTGTGGGACTGACATAGCTGGGCCCATTTAGTGCACACAAAGGCGCAAACGTTCAGTTATCGCTCACGCTCGGCAGTACAAATGAGCAGCCAGGTGTTTGCACAGTTGGAGAAGCAGGGTGGGATTCCAACTGCATGTTCACTTTTTGGAAGCTGCTACTTAAAAAATAGAGAGGGAGAGAAATGGAGAGAACAGAAAGCAGCCCTGGGACCAAACGTAATAAGTTAGTAGCTCTGTCGAGAGCGACAAGACTTGGCTGTGCCACAGAACCATAGTCAGCAGTTTGTACTTTAACTAGCCTCCAAACAGATGGCCAGTAAATGACACAGCCTCTAGGCTAGTGCTAGGGGAACAACTGATGTTTGGCAGTTTCAAAAAACAAAAAATTAATGTCAGATCAAATAAAACATTCTGTTTCCCCCCAAAATGTTGAGCTTTTCAAAAAGTCACATTTAAAAAAAATAAAATTGAAGGAAATTTCCAAATGTCAAGCTAAATCGAGCTGAACAATCAAAATGCTTTGTTGCAAAAATGTGGCAACGAAACAGTCAGGTTTCTTCCAGGCTTTTTTGTGATTGAGACAAGCCAGCGACCTTGACACAAATTCACAGAACGTTTCGGTCGACCTCACTTTGCATTTTTGACATATACAAAAAAATGTTTCAGTCAAAAGATTTCACCCTACTCGATGCTCAGCCTCCACTGCTGGAGCTCTGCTGGAACTGGCTGGTTGTGCCTGTTCAGGTCTGCTTGCTGTCATGAGGTTCAGGATCAAAGTCTCAAACTCATCCCTTCTTCTCTCAAATCAGGTTAGTAGCTCTCTCTCCCAATTACAGAAAGGACTAAAGAGCACAAGGCTAGGCAGAAGCCTTGTGGCCAGAGACCCTCACAGCCTACGCATTGGCAGATGATGCATGAGTTATAGGCATGCAGCATGCCACAGCAGTGCAGAATAGCAGCATTAGTGCAGGACAAGAGGACATAATCTCTGCCTTCTGTTGTTGATTGACAGGCCAAGGTTGCGCTGTTCCATCCAGGCTGGCAGGACCTTACGTCCACTTGGAGTCTCAGTGACTTCACGGGAACTGTGCAGAGGGGTGAGAAGTTGCCTGCAGGATTTTGGCCTTTGGTTGTGCTAGGCTGCATGGGCTGCTTGCCTTTCAGTAACACTGGGTGGGAAGGAGCAGCCAGAGCCTCCTCCGGAAGTTTAACCCGGACCACTGCAAATCACTCAGAGAGGCAATGTGGTGCTGGTTTATTATGGTGACTTCAGTCCTCCTTCTTCTCTCTGAGTTTATTTCCCCGGTGGCTGTTTTGTCTACCGCCTCCACTCTTCATTGGACATATTTCGGGTTGTGTGTTTTCTCTGTTTTAATACAAATACCACGGGTGGGTCTTAGTGTAGTATTAAAACTATTCTGGTTCCTTTTACAATCTGAGTTCAGTATCAGGTACAGGTAAACTTGACATATAACTGACATAGTTTTATACTACATTAGAGCACCTAGCCTGAACACAGCAAGACCCCATAGCTCTAGATCCAAATGCTGCGGAGCTGGTACTAGAAGCTGTTTGTGGTTTTGCAAGGTGCTATTAAAATAGCGTAGAACTTATTTTTTCTCTGAAAAGATTACAGCTGGTACAGAAGACACCCCAGCAAATGTGTCAATGGATGCTGAGGCTGTCAAAGGCAAAAATCTCTACCTGACACTCATACTCCAGCACATCTTACAAGTTAACAGACCCATCCATGTGAAGTTTATCGCAGCTGAGTCATTCTGCCATTATCTCGCATCACATGAGGTCAGTGTGATAGGAAGTGGTCCCTGTTGAGTGCTAGGCAAAACGTGTAATAGCTGACTTTATGTCAGGCTTTGAATGCAGCTGCGTTTCCTCTGTGTGTTCCTCTCTCACTGCACGCTTTATTGCCCTACATTTTAAAGTACAGTTTTGACCTTTTGTGCCTGTTTCAGTTTATCTGGTTGCTGGATTGCTCCCAGAAATTGTCATAAAGTACTAGGATCCCCGCATGCCCTGAAATTTGTGCATCTCCCATTGGAGATTTACTTGATTTACATTTTCCCTCCTATAATTGGAACTGTTTTCCTCATTTTTCACTGTCTCTTGTTTTCATCATTTCCCAATAATGAAGGGAACTGCAAGAAAACACCTTGTTTTAGGTTTTCCTTTCCTCTGCCCAGGTGGTAACACCTTTTGATGCGAATGCTTTCCTGGCTAAACCAGAGTGGATAATGCCAATACAAATGCCACTAACAAACTCCAGAAGACAGGAAAAACACAGAGACTTACAGCAATCTTTGATCTACCACATTGCTTTCCTTTTCCATTTCTTCAACTGCTGCCTAGCAACAGTGATCATGACCGGATTCTTGCCAGCAGGACTGAGACCTTACACAGCAAGGATAACGGCTGGCTTCCAAGCAGTTACAGTTGTTTGCAGTGTAGATGTAGCTGTGCTGGTCCCAGAACAGGAGAGAGATAAGGTAATAGCTTTCATTGGACCATTTTCTGTTGGCGGATGGTACAAGCATTCAAAACACCCAGAGTTCCTCAAGTTTGGGGAAGGAAATCAGAAAAGGATTTTGAAGACAGCTGTTATCTTTGTACCCTGCATACGGTTCAAGAGGGACCAGCAGATCTCCCTAAAACAAGACAAGTAAACAACATAGATGTACATCTGTAATACTGCATGCAGAAGCCTAAGGACATATAGACCATGCTGCCATACAGCAGAGGTATAAATACAAGAAAAGCCTGGCACATTTGTTCTGTACACACGTTATGAGCATAGGCATCATCCTGCTCCAGAGGAAAAAAGGCTGACTTTACCAAGGTGAGGCTCAAAGATTATCAAAAGATCAACTTGCCAAGAAACAAACATCCCACCCCACTAGATTAAGTGGCCACTACCACCTGGAACTCACTTCAGTTACCACTGCTATTGGTCATAGTTTCTCCTAAACCAAGGTCAGTGTCTGTCTACCTCTAGTAATAAATTATTCTTCAGACAACTTGCTAATGCTGCATTATGGGACTGCTGCTGAGTACAACAAAGCACGTGAATAATTTCCCAATACTAACGCTGAAGTACAGCTTCAGCCATTTGTAACAAACCAACGTCAGTTAAGTCATTCCGATATACCCAGAGTGAAGGGTGTTGCTGCCATTCCTTTGGCTGCATCCTTCCCCAGTACAGCATTAGGATGTCTGCCTATTGCTACCCCTTTCTTTCCTCCAATGTCCCAAAGACGCTGCACTTCCATGTTATCATTACTCTGTGTATTACAGTTGCACAGAGAGAACCCAGTCCAAGCCAGGGACTTTGCAGCAAGGTGATATAAGCTGATAGTGACATCCAGACCTTCCCATAACGAGCTTACAGTCTAAAGTACGTGAGAGACAGCAGATGGGAGGGGAAAGAGTCACATGAAGTGGAATGATTTGCTGAAGATCCTGCAGCAGGTCAGTAGCAGAGCCAGAAATAGAACTGGTCTGTCTCATTGCTTCTGCTTGGTGGGGGTAGCAGTGAAATAGACAAAAATCCCATCAGTCTGAGCTGTCCGGGATCCCACAGAGCATATATTATTTTGGTAATGTCATGTGTCGGTGTTTCCTAATCAAAATATTTTGGGATTTTGATTCCCATTGAGGTTCTATCTTCATCTTTATTTAGGATGACTCCCCCTCCTTCCAACACCCCAAGGTATTCTCAGAGTGGAAATTCAGCTTCCCAGAACCCTAAATAGAACCTGACCATGATCTCAGTGACCAATCTGCTAAACGATGCTACTTGCATCAAGGTGAGAAAATACCTTTGTGTATCTGGAGCCAGCGCACGAGAGATTCTGAGTACTTTCAACTCCTGCTGATGTCAGTGGAAGTTCAGAACATGCTGCACTGGGCAGGATTGAGCCTGTTGTGTATAAAGCCCTTTCAGATGAAAGGTGCCTATGTCATCAATCAATAAAAATGCCATCATTTTGACAGCTGCTTTGACTGATGTTCAGGCTTTGAGTCTTGTGTGTTGATTAACACTTTATATTTAATTTAAGTTATTGTAGCAGTTTAGGAATGATTACAAAGCTCAGCATGCCTCACCTCTTTCATTTAAGCTCTTTTATGCACAGACAACAGCCTCTAGCTAGTTTAAAATCAGCTTCATATCACTGGCTGAGGAGCTGGAAACCAGCGAAGAGGAGGGAATCTGTCAGTTCACATGAGACTCCCAATGCATGCGAACAGGCACAGTCATCAATCTCAATTTGAGACAAAGGTTCTAGGGAGACATTAAAGCTTCATCTCCCAGATGACCAGAAATGAGGGTTTGATTTCCTACCTTTTATTCTTTCTATATTTTTTCCATCTCATTTTTGGAGACCTCCTGTTCCCAGCTTCCCCAAGCAATGAAGTCCTGTCTGTGCACAGGGCAGGTGCACTGTCAAGATCACTTCTGAATTCTAATCTTATATTAGGTCATTGACTACCACTCAGTAGCCCACACTGGAGAATGGGAAGAAGAGGGGAATTTGTAATAGAGGGGAAAAAGCCACCGTGAAACATGAAGTAATTTTTTCCTACACAACTAGCCTTCAGTGGAAGCACAGTTTAAATCACTCCTTACTCCTACAGGGACCAGACTTATGGGTGACAATGGACTCGCTTGTTGCTACCTCGTGTTATCACTAAAAAGTGGTCATTAACCTCTAAAGGATGCTTCTTGGCATTTTATTTAAATATATGTATTTATATTCTAAAGCCAGAGTGCTTTGAAGAACAGGCCTATGAAGTTTTAGCAGTTCATGTATGCCATGAAAATGAAATTAGTCATGAAATATTATATAATTTTAAGTGGGTTATTGTAAAACAATGCCAAAGAGGCAACACTGGAGGCTAAGCTGAAGTCTGTTCCAGCTAAGATGACCAGGGAGATAAGTTCTTTAATTTCAGACTGTTTTTACTGCAGTGAATAGCACAAAAGCAGCACAAAAGGTAGCAATATTGCACACACAAAAAGGCCTAACATATAAAATACCAGAAGAATGCTATGGACTTAGCCTTTTTGTCATACAAATGGAATGGCTTAGTCCTGGTGTTAGCCATAGATTTAGCTGAGGGAAGATGGGTCCTGTGAGATGAACTGACTAAATAAAAGACCTTCTGGGTGACTTCTGTAGTAGCAGTGCAGCAAAATATGGACCAATTGTTGAACTCCTGGAGTCACTTATGCAAATAAATGAGATCTCTGATATTAAAGAGATTTTGAGTGGGGTTTGTGACAGTAGAAGCTGCTTCCACTTAAGTCCCAGCTGGGTTCAGCAACCATGCCCAGGCCAGGCACTGACATTTAATCTTCCCCTTCTTAAACTGTTTCTCTACTCTTCCCATTGTTTTGTTTCCCGTCTCCCCTATTGTTCCTGTCTCTCCTCCCATGCCCATTCTGCTCTGTCTACTTCTTTTCCTTTGCCTCTCTCGCTCCATCCCACATAGACTGTGCTCTTCTATGGTCACACTGTCTGGAATGTTCAATGTTCTCTTTTTCTCTATCCACCTTCCCTACCTTTCTCATAGGTTTAGGGAAGAGCCCATCCCTTCAATTCTGCTACTCCTACCTCTTTGTCTCTGAATCATTTCCACACACATTTCTTCTTCCCTTTCCAACGGTGATTGAGAAATCCTGGCCTCCCAGCTACCTGTCCCCTTTAAAAACTAAATGGATAGACATTACTTCAGAGTAAATTGATTTCTTAGGTTTGTATATTCTATTATTTATCAAGCCAAAGTTGCTGGAGGAAAGGATCAGACAAAGCTTTGATACCATCTCTCATAATATTATTGCCTGCAAATTAAGGAAGTATGGATTGGATAAATGGACTTGCAAGGTGGATAGAAAGCTGGCTAGATGATTGCGCCCAACAGATAGTAATCAATGGCTCTATGTCTGGTTGGCACCCAGCATCAACTGGAGTGCCCTAAGGATCATTTCTAGGGCCAGTACTATTCAACATCTTCATTAATGGCCTGGATCAGGGGATGGATTACATCCTCAGCAAATTTGTGGATGATGCTAAGCTAGGGAGGCAGGTAAATATGTTGAAGAGTAGAGATAGGGTCCAGAGTGTTGTAGGTAAATTGGATGATTGGGTCAAAAGAAATCTGATGAGGTTCAACAAGAACAAGTGCAGAGTCCTGCACTAGGGACAAAAGAATCCCAAGCATTGTTGTAGGCTGGGGACTGACTGGCTAAGTAGCAGGGCAGTAGAAAAGGACCTGGGGAGTACAGTGGATGAGAGGCTGGATGTGAGCCAGTCAACAGTGTGCCCTTGTAGCCAAGAAGGCTAATAGCATATTGGTGTGCATTAGGAGGAGCATTTCCAGCAGATCTAGAGAAGTTATTATTCCCCTCTATTCAGTGCTGGTGAGGCCACATCTGGAGTATGGTGTCCAATTCTGGGTCCCCTGGCATAGAATGGATGTGGATGCATTAGAGAGGTCCAGCATAGGGCAATCAAAACGAGGAGGAGGCTGGAGCACATGACCTACAAAAAGAGGCTGAGGGACTGGGCTTTAGTTTGCACAAGAGAAGACTGAGGGATTATTTGATAGCAGCCTTCAGTGTCCTGAAGGGGGCTCTAAAGAGGATGGAGAGAGGCTGTTCTTAGGAATGACAGAGGGCAGAACAAGGAGCAATGGTCTCAATGTATGGAGCAGGAGGTGTAGGTTGGGTTTCACCAGGAGGGTGGTGCAGCACTAGAGAGATGGTGGAATCTCCACTCTTAGAGGTTTTTAAATCCAGGCTTGACAAAGTCCTGGTTGGGATGATTTAGTTAGCGTTGATCCTACTTTGGGCAAGAGGCTGGACTCAGTGACTTCCTGAGGTCCTTTCCAGCCCTAGGATTCTATGAATTTATTTGTATTCACTGAGTTATGTGTATTTCTAAGGGACTAGAATTATTAAATCCTTTCCCTGAGTTCAGATTAAAATAGTCTTTTCTGTCCTGCCCCTCATCCACTTTTCTCTCATTTTGACTCATACATACGTATACATATTTTAACTGAGAACCACTGCGCTTTGAAGTGAAAATTAAATCATGCATAAACTACTGCTCCATATCCAAAGTCTAGTTACAGGATGAGAACAGGGGCTGTTGTAGGAGCATTTAAAGTCAGGTGTCTACAGAATTGCAGAGAACAATCTGTGCCAGCCTCACAGCCTCCGGGGTGAGGCAGAGGGGCAATACTGGAAAAATGTTAGCAATGGGGAATGGGGCCAATAATTTCCAGTACTTTTCCTCTCTCTTAAATTTAACTTTTATTTTAAAGTACCTAGAAGGAAACACATTAGAGACCAGAAAGATGATGAACTGAGCAGACAAGTGCATATAAAAATTGCACATATTTACCTCTGCCACTAATTGAAGCACTGACTGAGTCCCAGTATTATTAAGAATGCCAAGCATCACATATTCCTATATACCCAGCATTGTTTAACTTTTCACACCACTGGACTTGCTTGTAGAAATGTGCTGAGCTGTCTTTGCCAATGGCAATTTCTTCCAAAATGTAGCACCCAGGACAAAGTGCAGACACTGTCTGTCACTTTACGGGATAGAGGGAGAGTCAGAATTTACTCTGTGGGAAGAGAGAGATACGGAATATATACGGAAGAGATCTATGGGAGTTTGATAAGAGAGGGGAAACATCATGGGGAAAATTGTTAGTCTTTTGGTTACCTTGTTCTCCCAAACAATCCTCCATCCCCTGTTATGTCCACCTGTTGTATCCTGTCTGACACCTACACTGTGAGCTCTCTGGGAGAAAAATTATTTTCTTTTTACAGGTCTGTACAGCATCTTCTAATACAACGGGTCCCTGACCCCTGGCTGGATGTCTTAGGTGCTACTATCATGAATAATGACAACAGGCCAGCAGCTTCTCGACTGGGTGAAGTGGACAGAGGTCTTTACTGCTTTTTGGGGAGCAGCGAAATGGGGAAAGACTGTTCTCCATGCATGATCCACTCATCCTTCCTTTACTCTGCAGACACCCATTGGAAGCCTAGGAGGAGGCTCCAAGGGAGGAAATCTCAGTGAGGAAGGCTGTATAAAGATATTCTCTGGGAGTACATGGAACACCCAGCTCGGGGGATCTGCAGAAGGCCAGAGAGCATTGCTAACACTTGTAGTAGCTCGTGTTTTTTCTTAAGGCTCCAGGTCCTGGAGTCATGTGAATTACTTTAAACACTCACCTTGTATTTTTTAAAAGGTAATTTTTGGCCTTCTTGGTTACAGAGAAGAACTTGAATAGTGACTCCTAGAGGCTCAGAAAGGAGGCATCTAATTACCCCACTTTTGTTACATAAAAACCCCTCATTATTTTAAAGCCAATTTTGTATGTTTTAGAGGCCTGACTCATGATTTTTGACTTCCTGGGATTGGGCATCCCACTGGAGTCATCCAGATGGGGCGCGGCACTTTTGGATTGGTTCTAGCCTGTCTCTCCCAGACCCATGGGAGGCACAAGACTGGAGTCTCCTCACCACAGCCACAGTGAGGAGCACCAGGATGGGTATGAGTGGGAATAAGGTAGCTGTGAGAGGCTCCATGGAACTCGTCCTGGTGGTATAACTTTTCTGACCCAATGCCCTAGGATCGCAGGGGACTGACATCATACAGCCACTTAGCTTGGTGAGGTGTCTCCCCTTCCTTCCCAAGCACATTCCCACTTGGGACTGGAGGCTCTTGAGGAGTAGTACCATGGATCTCAGGAAGGAAAGGGAGAGACAGGGCCCTATTATTAAATAAATATTTCATCTCTGTAGGACAGCTTTATTTTCGAGTCTCTCATGATTTACCTGGGGCTTTAGGCCCAGCTGTGGATTGTGTCTGCTGGAGTGTTCCAAACAAATGGAAGTTGCTATGGATTCTTTTCTAGGGTTCTTATAACCCTCTGGCAAGGCTATGCTCCCTCGACATTGGCCCCAAGAGTAAATCATGTTAAAATATTCTATGAATGGTAAATGAAAGCACTCTTTCAGCAGCCATACTGGGGGGAATAGACCAGGAAAGTAACTTAGCAGTCTTATTATGGGGGCCCAGCTCTGGGGTCCTGGAAGGGGCAGAGCCTTGGGCACAGGCTGCCAATGGTGGGGACAAAGGGGGCAACTTCCCTGGGACCCGGTAATTTAAAAGGCCTGCGGTCCCAGGCTGAAGCTGCTGCCCTTTAAATCACAGCTGGATCCCCATATGGTGCAGTCCAGGCTGCACAACAAGCTGACTGCCCCAGCCCTGCCCCCTTTCCAGGGGCCTGCAGCCACATTGTGCAGGTCTCAGCAAAAGGTGTCCCCAGCCCTGCTCGGGTGGAGGGAGTGAGGCTGGGGACCAGCCACTCCCAGCCAGCTGTTCAGCGCTCCCCATACTGCACTGCCTGGGGCTCCGATGGTGCTTTAAAGAGCCTGGCGTTCTGGCCACTGCTGTAGTAGCAGCAGCAGCAGCCGCCAAGAACACTAGGCTCTTTTAAATCACTGGGGCCCAGGGCAGCTGCCCCTTCCTCACCCCCCTCCTCCCCATCAGCAGTCCTGAAAGGATGGTCCTTGGCAGCTATTTTGTCAGCTGTGTACCAGGCTGTACCAACTGCCACTTTCTTGCTGGTGTGCCATCCTGGCCTGCACCCACCCACTCTCCCTTCTGGAACAGGCTGAGCAAAGAGCACTGCCACCTTATCCAAGTGTATCTGTCCTGCCCATTCACATGTATCACAATGCAGCAACAGGCCATATGGCTTGCAGGCGGAGAAGATCCCGTTATTCGGAGTCAAAATGTTACCAGAACCTTTAATGTTGCCACCATCTTCCTGAGGGTATTTGCTGACGATCTGAAAGAAAAACCAAACGGAAGCAATAGTTAGAGCTGTGTAAACCCAACAGATAAATATATACTCTTATCAGTTTGCAAAGAGACAAACTGAAGTGAACAACAGTTCATTTGGTAGAAAGATATTCTGCTGTTTCAGCTACTATGAGTTAGGGACAGCAGCACATAAAACAAATCAGATCCCAGTGTTTGATTTTTAATATCTTTCCACCTTCCTGCAGGCTAAAAATCAATCAAAATTCAGATCTGCTATGTTAAAGTGCAAGTCCTTCCCCTCCTCCAACTCTTCTGAGCTGCATAATAAAGAGAAAACGGCCTCCACAACACCTGCCTGGCACTCTGAAAGTCAGCAGCAACCCCAGAAAGTACAGGAGCTGCAGTGCTGCAGCAGGAGTAATTTATCTTTTCAGGCCATTTGCCAATAGGATGGGGCACATCAGTGAAACATTTTTGCAGAGTCAGAAACGTGTGTTTTTAAACCCTGGGCTTCTTGATCAAAAAATATTTGAGATTTCCCAATGATTTTTCTCTCTCTTCAAAGGACAATTGATTATTTTAAAAATGAGCTGTTAACCAGCAAGTGTGGTCAGTAGAAACAGGCGCAGTAATCCTTTGCATTTATAAAACACACAGGAGTGTGAAAGCTACCACAAAACACAATAATCATAGAGAAATGTTTGACAAGCTGCAGCCAAGTCTAACAATTCTGTTGCCAGTGGGGTCAGCACACAGTGTACAAATCAATACCCAAAACCACAGCTTGTTCACTCCAAGAGATTTTACTAGTTTAATTTATGTAGTCGCTGGTAACAGCAATTTCATCTGAATTTAGTAACACACAATATTACCAGCTCTAAGCATCCAAAAGCTATCAGTCAAGTCTGCCACTTTCACATCATGAGATTAGCTTGTATATCACGACATTTAAAAATTGTGGGACTTTTTATTTGCCTTCTGGATTTTGAGTCTTTAGGTTTCAGATTTTTAAGCTTTTCTCTGTAACTCTGAGGGCTAAGAACTGATTTTTTTAAAAATGAAAGCAGAGGTTTTCACAAACATATGACTCGAGCAGTTCAGGCCTTAAGAAAAATACCAAATACTCTAGCACTTAGGATAAAATGCCCACAACAGTTGGCAATGCTGCATAACAAATATGGCAAAGAAATAAAAGGTGCAATATCTGAGTGATTCCTTACAAGGGTAGCTTTGGTACTCCCACTAAAGTGTTTACCATAGAACTTCAGTATGTTTGAACCTACTTTTTAAATTCAAAAGGCTGTGGAAGCAACTGGAAAAAGTAAGTTTAGTCACCATAACATCAGATCAAAGAGTGTGGTGCATGCTCAGGAACCCATAGTTATTAGCACATTTTTTGTTCTTTTCTTATAAACAGATTCACACTCATGAGCAGAAGAAGAAACCCTGGGTTCAGATGTCAGCATGCAGAAGTCTGTGCTGAAGACCCCGCCCCAAAGGTTTACCTCCCACCAGCCATGGTGTGAAAGGGTCAAGTTCAGCCAGCTGTGTGTTGGTGTAGGAGGGAACTGGAGCTAGGTAACACTGGATCCTTCCCACTCCTGAGAGCCCTCTCTTGGGACTAGCTGCTCCAAGTGGGCAGAAAAGGGGCAGGGTTCATTCCAGTTCTCTCTGTGGGCTAGAGCAGATCAAACGGTTATTCTGACTCGTACCCTGTTGCAATAGCTACAGAATGGCTGAGGCTTAAGCCTTCCCTGGCCATACTCTCCTCCTCCTCTGCCTTCCTTGCCCAAGCACATCTCTGCCACTGAGCACCTGTGCAGGTGGCAGAGAGAACAGAGCTGCAGGGGGTATGCATGTGGAGTCTGGGCTCAGTACCAAGGGCAGTGCACATGAACGGGTACTTTAAGGCTACGTCTACACGTGCACCCAACTTCGAAATAGCTTATTTCGATGTTGCGACATCGAAATAGGCTATTTCGATGAATAACGTCTACACGTCCTCCAGGGCTGGCAACGTCGATGTTCAACTTCGACGTTGCTCAGCCCAACATCGAAATAGGCACAGCGAGGGAACGTCTACACGCCAAAGTAGCACACATCGAAATAAGGGAGCCAGGCACAGCTGCAGACAGGGTCACGGGGCGGACTCAACAGCAAGTCGCTCCCTTAAAGGGCCCCTCCCAGACACACTTTCATTAAACAGTGCAAGATACACAGAGCCAACAACTAGTTGCAGACCCTGTATATGCAGCACGGACCCCCAGCTGCAGCAGCAGCAGCCAGAAGCCCTGGGCTAAGGGCTGCTGCCCACGGTGACCACAGAGCCCCGCAAGGGCTGGAGAGAGAGTATCTCTCAACCCCCCAGCTGATGGCCGCCATGGAGGACCCCGCTATTTCGATGTTGCAGGACGCGGATCATCTACACGTCCCTACTTCGATGTTGAACGTCGAAGTAGGGCGCTATTCCCATCCGCTCATGGGGTTAGCGACTTCGACGTCTCGCCGCCTAACGTCGATTTCAACTTCGAAATAGCGCCCAACACGTGTAGACGTGACGGGCGCTATTTTGAAGTTACTGCCGCTACTTCGAAGTAGCGTGCACGTGTAGACGCAGCCTAAGTCTGTGGAAGGATACTAGGCAAAGGGCTGGAGAAGGCTCTTAGCCGGGGGTCAACAACCTCTCAGCATGGGTGCCAAGAGTGGCATGTGAGCTGATTTTTGTTGTCACACAAGGTGGCATCTCAGCCCCACCGCTGCCTCCCCCATGCGGCTGGGAGCTTGCTCAAAGCCATGCCACCTGTGGGTTAACAAAAGAGCAGCTAATGCTACCAATCACCACCATCAATGGTAAAGCTCTGCATCTTTGTTTATTTATTAATGAATCTGTTGTAAGCAGGATTATTAGTGAATTAAAAAGTAACACCAGTACTCCAGCCATATTTAGATTTTGGCACTCCACCTTGGAAAGGTTGCTGACTCCTGATCTAAGCAGAAGTTGAGTTGTGAAGGCCCAGCTTTATGGATATGGGTGACTCTCTTTCACTGATAAAAGTTCTCCATTCGGTATGAGCAGAAAGTTGCTCTTTGTCATGTGACAATCATACAGCATCACAGCCCAATAACAAGGCAGGAGGATGGACAAAAAACAGGATGGAATTTTTCTCCAAACAGATTCCTATTCTTTCCCCCTGCAACTCAAAAATATTACCTTTATCTTCTCTCTTTCTTTCTCTATACTGCTATTGAGGTTGGATTTGCTTCTAACACCACGTCTACAGTACCCAGAAGATCGACTCGCTTAAGGTCAAACTTCCAGGGTTCAATTTTGTGTGCCTGGTGGAGATGTGCGAAATGGACCTATTAGGGCTCAGCAGTCAACCCGTGTACTCTTTGCTATCCCAATTGCTGTAGCTAGAATTGCATATTTGCAATTGACTTAACTTTCTAGCGTAGACCAAGCCTAAGACTATGTCTACACTACGAGTTAAAGGAGTGGTTTGTTCCCTGGATCATGTGGATGTACTTGGGCTACTCTCATTAAGCTATCATGAGTATAAATAGCCGTATGGTCCCGGTATCGCACCTAGGGGCCACACTGCTGAGTTGGGCCATGTCCCTTCCCAGTACACAACACTGCCTTTGCTAATTCTTGTAATTGTGAAGGCTACTCAGTTTTTCAGTAACGCAAATACAGCTGCAGCACAGCTATTAGTTCTCGCAGAGATTTTTAGAAACTTTTGCTCTGTATTTGAAAACCGCAGTGGCCCAGACAAAGTGAAGAAGAAACAAATAGGCTCTGCCATCCTACCCATGTTACCACTAATTGCACATTTAAGGTGTTTTTTCCTGCATTTAAGGCCCACATAGCATGCACAGTAGCAAAAGGATTTCACTGTGCCATGCATCTCATTATTTAAAAAGTGATATTTTAAGATGGCATGGTGGCAACACAGTTGCAATCAGTGCTAAGTAATGAGCTTCTAAGTGATTGACCTGATCCACCTCACTGGTTGATGTGTTGCAAATCACTTACACATACTGTGCCAATCCTGATGGCCAATGCTGTACAACCCTCACTCTGTGCTAATTCATTGTGTCTCCTTGATAGGAGTGTCACAGGCGGCTGGGAATTTCAGCCAAAACTTGGAGCAACATGAATCTTGCCATCTAAGTGGAAATTCACATCTAGAAATGAGACTGTGACGAAGTGGGGATTTTCCCTTGTTGTTTTGTGAGTCTGACTGTTTCGCATCAGTACCCTGTGACACTCCATTTCCTTGTGTACTGCATCAGCGTCTAGGTGGTGGGAATAAGAGTGTGTGACTTTGTGGGAGCTGCTCCAGCTGCCTGCAGGTATTCTATGGCCTGCCCCTTCAGAACCTGAGATTCAGGAGGGGGATCCGACCATGTGGCTCTTGGCCTGGGAATCAGGACAAAGACAGGAAGGGGAGTCAGAGGCATGGAAGGTACCAGGCAGCTGGAAACAGCTGACTAGGGCCACAAGGGTAGGGCAAGAATCAGGTTTTGGGCTCCCTCCCGCCCCAAGATGGACTTGACTGAATGTTTCTGTTTTCTGTGCTCATAAGACCTGTTCTACACGGTGTCCCTGTCAGCTAATAAATCTTCCATTTTGCAGCACTGGCTGAAAGTCACTGCTGACTGTGGAGTTGGGGTGCAGGAATATGTGGCTCCTCCAGGAGCCCCACGTAAGTGGACTCACTGCAGGGCCGGCACGGGGGCCAGGCTGAGTTGGATGTGCAGGACTGGTGGGGTTGTCAGGCTGTGGCGGTTAGGTCTGTGGGGTGGGCAGGGGAGTGGGGAGGTCAGGCTGCAGCGGGTTGGGGCTGCAGGGCTGACAGGTTGGGTGTGTGGGGCCAGCGGGGGTGTGTGTGTCAGACTGTGGCATGTTGGAGCCACAGGCAGGGGGTTAGGCTCGTATTACTGGGGGGAGTTCACTCATCTAGTGAACAAAGGCAGATATATGTGTCCCTCGTTTAAGCAAGTACTTGTAAGTAAAGTACCCATTTACCGAGGGATGAGTGTAATCTCAATATTTCTGCTCCCAAAATTGAGCGAATGGCATTTAGAGTGAAGCCAGTCATGTGGTAACATCACACTAACTGCCTTAAATCTGACTTTATCTTATAGTGTAGACACAGTCTGTGAGAGATACTCTGTGTCATGAGCTTAATATGTGCTATGTTGCTCATAGGGCAAGCAGGATGAGGCACTGCTTACTTATGTCTTACAGGAAGTGTGGAATTTTGTACCTCCTGATAAAGCTTTGCCCAGAACAGACATAATGGATATGTTCTTATTGTCCCCAGGATCGGGGTTATGAGCAGCATGGGGCATATTAAGCTCCTTTGCTATTGGATCAACCAGAACTGATTGATAAAAAACCCCCAGAGCATTGGCACTTACTATATTTGGTTCACATGGAGCCATCAATCAGTACTTGTTTGGAGAAGGATCTGGTAACGTATTTCCTGGCAGTAGTCAATAATAATTTTGTATTCAGTATGATATTAATTGTAGGTGAACTAGACAGACAGACTGCTTGGCTATAAGAACTCTGGATTGCCAGCAGGAGGCACAATTATCAGCTAATGTTCTGAAGGAATATGAAGCTACTTTTCCATATTGCTCTTATGACATTGGGAAAGTGACAAACAGGTCCTTCACTCAAGCACGAATGGGTGGTATGGAATCAAACTTGCCACATCTAGGTCAAATGCTACTTGCCTCATTCACATGACCAGGGACATAGAAATCAATGGGAATGCTTGAATAAGGCAATCAGGGTCTGATTCTTACTAGGTGCTTTATGATTTTAAGTCACAGTTAGCAATATTTTTATCCTGATTTGATACCATGTGATAATTTATTAATACTGGCTTTTGACTTGGTCAGCAGGGATGGTCTGTTCAAACTGCTCCACAAGATAGGCTGTCCTCCACGGTTACTCAAGATGATCCAGTCGTTCCACGAAAACATGAGAGGAACCATCCAATCTGACGGCGCATTATCGGATGCTTTCAGAATCAGGAGCGGCATCAAACAAGGATGCGTGCTTGCTCCGACATTGTTCGGGATCTTCTTCACACTCCTCCTGAAGCACGCCTTTGGATCTTCAACAGAGGGCATCTTACTGCACACAAGATCTGATGGGAAACTGTTTAACCTTGCAAGGCTGAGAGCTAAGACTAAGGTGCGAGAAGTCCTCATCAGAGACATGCTGTTCGCAGACGATGCTGCTGTAGCGTCTCACACAGAAGACCAGCTTCAAAAACTGCTGGATCGGTTCTCCAAAGCGTGCAAGGACTTTGGGCTTACCATCAGCCTAAAGAAGACAAATGTACTTGGTCAAGATGTTGCTGAATCCCCATCAATCAGCATTGACAACTATACGTTAGAGGTCGTAAACGAGTTCGTTTACCTTGGGTCCACCATCACTGACACTATGTCGTTGGACACTGAGCTAAATAGGAGGATCGGAAAAGCGGCCACAACTCTGTCCAGACTCAGCAACAGAGTGTGGAATAACAACAAGCTGTACACTCACACTAATAGGCAAGTCTACAGAGCCTGCATCCTCAGCACCCTCCTTTATGGCAGCGAGACTTGGACCCTGTATGCCCGCCAGGAAAAGAGGCTGAACGTCTTCCACTTGCGCTGCCTCAGGCGCATCCTTGGAATATCATGGAAGAACAGAGTTACCAACACAGCCGTCCTCGAGCAAGCTGGAATCCCAACCATGCACACCCTCCTCAGGCAGAGTCGGCTCTGCTGGCTTGGCCACGTCCACAGGATGAACGATGGAAGGATTCCAAAAGACATCCTGTATGGTGAGCTAGCCTCTGGCAAAAGACCCCCCGGACGCCCCCAGTTGCGTTACAAAGATGTCTGCAAGAGAGACCTCAGAGAGGCAGACATCGAGCTGGACAACTGGGAAGAACTAGCAGACGACCGCGGCAGATGGAGGCAGGGGTTACACAAGGGCCTTCAGGAGGGCGAGTTGAAGATCAGACAGCTAGCAGAGGAGAAGCGAGCGCACAGAAAGCACAATAAGGACTTGCCAGACACCCACTACATCTGCAAGAGATGCAGCAAGGACTGTCACTCTCGTGTGGGTCTTTATAGTCACAATAGACGCTGTAAATGAAGTCTTAAATTGAAACTTTAAAGGGCGCGATCCATAGTCTATGCAGACTGAAGGATGCCTACTACTACTACTACTACTGATAAATATTCTCAGAGTTTCCAGTTTGTTGATCCGAGTGCACAAGGAAACACAAGAGTTCCTGCATCACCTTCTTAAGTGGAGAAAGAATCGGCCACAAAGAGCTAGATCAGTGGTGCACAAATTATCCCTGTTGCATCTTCCCACCCACCACTAAAAGACTCTGTCAGTGCCCCTCCTCCTTTACAGACCAAATTGCTCAACAAGGGAACTTGGGTTGGGAGTGGAGGAGATGGAATGAGGACAGAGCTGCGCTGGGGCCAGTGAAAGATCTGGATGGGGTGTGAGCTGGGTAGGGGGTGGAATGACATTGTAGCTGGGACTGAAGCTTTACTGAGGGCGAAGTGGTTTGGACAGAGCCAGACTAGGAGGTGCTCTCTTTCTGACCACTGTGGGCCCTGCCTCAGGCCCGGGCCCTGCCATATACCCCCTTGGACACTTCTCCATACCATTTGAGCATGGCATGGCCCATAGTTTGGGCACCACAGAACTACACTGTGGCTTTGCTTAAAGCCCTGAGTAAAGGGCAGTGTGGAACCTGATTTTGTTTCACTGAGCATCCCTGGGGTCCCCCTTACACCAAGGGGGGATTATTTACACCTGCCCTATACCTGGCACAGCTTACTCCCATCTGTGCACTGGTTCAGCTGCACTTGCAGGTGCATTGGGGGAAGATGCTCTGCCCTCTTCTTGCCCATATCTATCCATCTGCACAGAAAAGGCAACGGCAGCCGTACAGAAGGGTCTTCTCCACCCTGCATTGCTATTGGCATAATAGATGTGCTAAGATGTAAGGATGCACCTTATGCCCTCTCCTCCCCTGAGCAAATATCTGGCCAGCATCATGCTTGTGTCTATAACACCGGTTTTGTGTTTCAACAGGAAAAAGCCTTTTCAGGTATTTGAGCAACAGGATTTTTAAAAAGTTACAGTTCATATTCTCAAAGCTGACCAAGAGTGATATGGAAGGAGTACCATTTGTCACAGGGGAACAAAGGCATATGAATGTGCAATATGGCATTGGCTAGTGGAGTCTAGTGAGTCATAGAAACACAGGGTCTAGGGAGATGAAAATAACTTTCTACCATTTGAAATTAATTTTTTACAGACGGTATCTACCTATGCATCAACTAGAAGAATGGTAAGGTCATCAGACTAGGGCATCTATTTTTTTAGCTGACCATTTGAATGTGTGCTTTTGTAAATGAGAATGCAACTACAGTAGACCCCTGACTTACATGGAAATTGTGTTTTTGGCAACCTCTGAGTAAGCTGAATTTTCACATAACTCTGGGGAGCCGTCTCCCTTGAGGGGCGGGAGCTGGAAGTCAGGCTCCAGCTCCCTGCTGCTCAGAGATGACAAGAAACTGCCCAGTGCTGGTCAGTTTCTCATCTCCTGCCAGGGGAAGGGAGCAGGTGGCAGCCTGGCTTCCACTTCCCTCTGCTAGTGGAAGCCATGAAACTGACCAGAACCAAGGCTGGTCAGTTTCCTGGCTCCCTACCTCTCTGGGAGCCAGCTGCAGCTTCTCCCTGGCATCCCCCATCTAAGGGATGTAGTGGTGCTGCTTCTCCCTGGCATCTGCCTGCCAGGCTTCCCCCAGCTGGAGGAACTAGGTGGGTTGACAGCCCCAGAATGGGCTTGAGTTGTACTTAACTTGCATTAATGCAAGTTAAGCGCAACTCAAAATCGTGCATTTCGGGGGTTTACTGTACTTAAAATTAGTGACCTTTCATCAGAAAATATGTTTTTCATTTTTACCTATTTACAAATAAACAGCTGATTTCTTTCACTAGAATTGTTTTCCTTTAGTTCAGTTATCACTATGCCATAAATGAGTCCATCTATTCAGCACAGAATGTTTTTCAGAACAGAGAGCATTAAGGCCCTGATCGTGTCTGCATTTACGCATGCACTTAACTTAAAACATGTGAGCACTCCCATTGACTGTAGCACATGAATAAATGCTTGTAAGATCAGCAGTTTCAAATGGTGTTCTTAATGAACCCTAAGCATAATTACAGGTAACCAAGTTTTAAAAAAGCTTTACTTCTCATTTAACAAAGCTTCTTGTTGAGCATTACAAGTAACATTGTAGTTTATGATTTAAATCTGTTAAATTAAGCTGGCTTCAGTTTACATCATGCATTGCTTTTAGGGCTTGGGGTGGCAGCTATGCTTTAATTTTGTTTTCTTGACTAAGTAGTTAAATAGTAAATACTGTTAAATTGGGAACATCATTGAAATGACCCCCTTCTCTCTCCTACTCTTTGCATAGCCAATAATATCCATGCAAGATGGTGTAAACTGTTACCATTCTGATTAGGGACTGCACTGTGCTCACTCAGCACTGCAGTAAAAGACTACAGAAGCTACAGGGCCACAGAGAATCATATCCATGTACTAAATAGTCTCTTCTGCTGAAAATACACTGATGAATTTAAAGGTGAAAATGCTGATAGAGTGAATGATCAGCCTTTTGCATCCCTGAGATGTAAATTAAGACAGCTAACAAAGTACCTTATTTGGTAGCCATTATGACAGTTGAAGTGGTGGGGGAAATGTTAGCCTTAAACTTGTAGGTGGTGAATGAAGGTGCAGCTGGGCAAAGCAAGCCTCAGCCCTTCCCCTTCCACCCTGAGGCTCCACTTCTTTCGCAACCTTCCCTTCTAGGAGGCTGGGAAGTCAGATTGCTGTGCCGTGGCTCCTGCCCTCCTGAGCAGTCAGGGTTCTGGACTGCTGTGCCATAGCCCTGGGCTTCCCCAGTGGCCAGGGAGCTGGATTGCTGTGCCACCACTCCAGCCTTGCTGTGCGGTGGAGAATGTAGGCAATTTTGGGAAGGAAATGCCTTCATTACCTGCCACCCATGGTTAAACTAGACAATGGACTTAATGTCTACTTCACTGTTATTTTTTCAGACTCATAATCAGGTACACTGGCAATTGAAAGGGATACCTTAGAAAGCAGTAGTGGGCTAATAAATGAAATACTGCTACTGACAATAGACTTAGTATATTAGGGTGTGCACATAGTACTATGGATTCCACCATATGTTGGGATACTTGACAATAAAATGGTAGATAAAGAAAAAGTGTTTTAAGAAGAGAATTCCTTTGACTGAACAGGAATTTAAAAAATGTAGTAAAAGAAATTTATAAATGGAGATTCTCTAAAATCTTTTATCTTTTCTTCTGCCACTAATCTTATTCCTTCTAATCTTTAAAGTTTCCTCTATTACTATATCACCTCCCCTCTCTCACCACCTGTGGAGTGGAGCTGGTTGTCAACTTCTCAGATTATCAGGAGGGAGAGTCAGTATGGTGTTTTATTAGACACAGAACATAGATGCATACTATAAATGCAGTCAGTTATGCAAGCCTCATTAATGTAATCAAAGTAATCTATGCAACATATGCTGTCTTGTAAAGCATCACAGGTATTCATGGCACTTTATAGGACAGTAAAATCCAAATGTTTGCACTGACTAGCTTCCATAATAAATGCCTGCCACATAGCCACAAAGAACTCACAGCAGAATCAAGACTTAGAAGTAACATGAGTGAGAGAAGATGAGACCATAAGAGGCCTAAGGAATGTTGCCACGGGTTAAGGTTGTGGTACTGCTTGCATCTGACTGTTTTGTGCCATTTCCTGACTCTTGGCACTGAATGTGGCTCAGTCCTGCTGCTCCTGGATATTACCTGAACACCTGGTGCTGCAAAAATTAAATTTGCTGAGACAGACAGTTGAGCAGATAGGCCACATGCATGACTTCTTCCTCTTTATATGCCACAAGGGGAAGAACAAGTGACTCCCAGGCAGGATGAGTCAGTATCACTGTTCTGTTACAGAGTAAATTCTGAGGCACAAAATGTGACCAAGAGCAATTACCTCAATATAGTGATATCTGCATGAGAGTCATATGGGCCTTTGTAAATTAAGGAATCCTGCGGAGTCTGCGGATGAACTGGGGGGCAGAGACCCCACCTCTCAGGAGAGCTGGTGCCCCCAGGAGCACCCAAGCTCTGGAGTCCCATGATTAGGAAATGGAGACATCACCAGCATGACTGAGAAGAAGGTAGGTGCAGGTGGGAGCCCACAGCCAAACAAAAGCTAGAGTTCAAAGGAAGCTTTCCACAACCCACGAGTTCTTAAGGGCCAGGCACAAGCATGGTTTTTGGATATTCAGGACTGGCAAAACAGGGAGCTGCCACAACCCCCCTCATCCCCAGCCCAGCAGAGCCTGCAATCAAGGGCACATGTCAGGCTCCCCCCGCCCAAGGCACTTCTCTCAGGCTCACCCCACATCCTTGTGTCAGGCTCCCCACACCACAGCCCAGGGCTCCCATGTCATGCTCTCCCCCACAGCACAATCCCCCCCTTGCCAACCCAGAGCCCTGTGTCATGCTCCCCCCACACCACCCCTGTGTTGGGCTCCCCCCCCCCCACAGCCTTCCCCCCTTGCCAACCCAGAGCCCTGTGTCATGCTCCCCCCACACCACCCCTGTGTTGGGCTCCCCCCCCCCCCACAGCCTTCCCCCCTTGCCAACCCAGAGCCCCGTGTCATGCTCCCCCCACACCACCCCTGTGTTGGGCTCCCCCCCACCACAGCCTCCCCCCCTTGCCAACCCAGAGCCCTGTGTCATGCTCCCCCCACACCACCCCTGTGTTGGGCTCCCCCCCCCCCACAGCCTCCCCCCCTTGCCAACCCAGAGCCCTGTGTCATGCTCCCCCCACACCACCCCTGTGTTGGGCTCCCCCCCCCCACAGCCTTCCCCCCTTGCCAACCCAGAGCCCTGTGTCATGCTCCCCCCACACCACCCCTGTGTTGGGCTCCCCCCCCCCACAGCCTTCCCCCCTTGCCAACCCAGAGCCCCGTGTCATGCTCCCCCCACACCACCCCTGTGTTGGGCTCCCCCCCCCCCACAGCCTTCCCCCCTTGCCAACCCAGAGCCCCGTGTCATGCTCCCCCCACACCACCCCTGTGTTGGGCTCCCCCCCACCACAGCCTCCCCCCCTTGCCAACCCAGAGCCCCGTGTCATGCTCCCCCCACACCACCCCTGTGTTGGGCTCCCCCCCACCACAGCCTCCCCCCCTTGCCAACCCAGAGCCCTGTGTCATGCTCCCCCCACACCACCCCTGTGTTGGGCTCCCCCCCACCACAGCCTCCCCCCCCACCAACCCAGAGCCCTGTGTCATGCTCCCCCCACACCACCCCTGTGTTGGGCTCCCCCCCACACAGCCTCCCCCCCCCACCAACCCAGAGCCCCGTGTCATGCTCCCCCCACACCACCCCTGTGTTGGGCTCCCCCCCACACAGCCTCCCCCCCCCGCCAACCCAGAGCCCCGTGTCATGCTCCCCCCACACCACCCCTGTGTTGGGCTCCCCCCCCCACTACAGCCTCCCCCCCCCGCCAAACCAGAGCCCCGTGTCACGCTACCCCTATCACAGCCCCCCCCCGTCAGACTCGCCCCCCCAGCACCTCGCCGCTGCCCACTGCCTTCCCTTGCCGCCGTCCGGCGCAGGCGCACTGGCGCGGCCGCCATCTTGGCGGCGTGCCGTGGCGGGGCGGGGCCGAGCGGGGCCGGGAGGGGGGCTCCCAGTCCGGACTCGGGACTTTTGAAAAGCTCCGGAGCGGGGGCTGGAGGCCGAGCGCTGCGCCGCCGCTGGAGGCCGGAGCGAGCCGAGCGGCGCCTGCTTCTGCCCGGCGCGGCGGCCCGGGGCTGGCGGGCAGCGGGTGAGGCGGGAGCGCGGGGCTGGGGCGCTGCACGCCCGGTACCGGGCCGCGCGGCTGAGGGGGCGGCGGTGATCGACGGGGGACATGGCGCGGGGGGAGGAAGGAGGTGCCCCTGTGCACGGCGGGGGGTCCCTGCGCGCGTGCAAGGGGGTGGGCGGGGACGTGGTGCTTGTGGGCGCGGGGGGGTCCCTGGTGCAGCTCTCTCCTTCCTTTGCTTCTGAAGCTGGGTCCGTCGCACCTTCCCCACTTGGCCCAAGCGCCCTGCGGCTTCGTTCCCGCTCCCGGCTGCCCTGCCCGGCCGCCCCTGCCGCCTTTCGGTTCCAGTTTCACTTCGGTGGCGGGGAGGGAGTCGGGGGCCTCGTGCTCGAGGTGCACAGTAAGGGGGGGGGGGCGCGCTGGGAACGACACAGCGGAGATGTCTGAGAGTCATTGACTTTGCTGGTCTCCTTCCCCGCTCTGCAGTTAGGCCCTGCTCTGTTGGTCCCCGGGCACTGCTGTTCATGGCTTTTGATGTCCTAATGAACACGTGCACTGGTGAAACGTTCTGAGCTCCGTGCACGAACTCAGGCGTGCGCGTGAGTTATCGGTGTAGCACAGTCGAGGAGAGGGGTGTGCGTATAGTGGTGTTCTCTGCACTAACTAGGAATTGGTACTAGCTTTCTGAACCTCTGCAGCCAGCATCTAAAGGATTGCGGTTAAATAATTTAGGGGGATGACCTATGCCTAAATATTGTACTGGATGCCTCTGGGAAGCTTCCAGAATTCTCACTGCTAGTTGATGAATTTAATGTTCATCATCTGAAACCTTTGTCACTCTCCATTTTCAGAGAAAAATCAGTTTATAATTCCATTTAATAGTAGTAAAGTGTACTACAGATTTTAACATTCATTTTGGGTGATAATTCAGACTAATCCCCACATTTCAAAATAATTGAGTTTTTTAAAAAAAGTCTGCTGAACTTTGCATATTAAGGAATAAAAAACAAACTGCAGAGGACCGCTATTGCACATTAACATGCTGCTGTGCATGCATTCCCATCAAGAATACTTATAGGGATGCTGTCAGGTTGAAGCCACTTTCTAAGAATAAAGCAACTGTAGCCTTGCCTGGCAGTTTTACATCCAGTTTTGTTTGAATTTTTTTTTAAGTTTTCCCTATAGTTAAGTAGAAGACCCACATAATCAAAAGGGAAAGTATTGTTGACTAAATCTCTGGTCATGTAGCAACATCTGAAGTTAAAACCCTGTACCCTCAGAAAATCCTTGTGGAACATTAAGTGGGTACAAGGGGCAACCCCTGGAGATCTCTGTGAGAATGGGTAACTGACTACATTGTGGCAACAATGAAATTGGCTAAGTAAAGGGATTTTTCCATGATCCCTTTAATAGTCATAATCAGAGTGGATGTTGCAGGTGAAAAAAGTACAGTAATTGAAGGTAATATTGCATTTGCAAAATCTGTAAGAGACTTGAAAGATCTGCTTTATCTTTGAGGGCTTGTACATCCTATCTATATCAGTATACCTTATGTCTCTTAGGGATGTGAATAAGCCACACATCTGGTTGATGTATGTTACGTTGGCCTAAGCACTGGCATGGACAGCCCTGTGTCAGCAGGAGAGTTGAAGTGGTTTGATTATGTTGACAGGCAAGCTCTTTCCTGTTGTCAGAGCATCTTCCACAAATGAACTATGTCAAGACTGTAGTACTTCTAGTGTAGGGTACCTATAAACATTAACAGAACATCCCTAGGAGGTATCAGGCAGTGGAAGTCAAAGCCAGGACCTTTGATTCTAAAAGCATGAGCTTCTAGTAGCTGAGCTAAAATGTCCCTCTTCTGATGGATCAAAACTTATAGATTTGAACCTCTGTATGGTATGGCTATGTAGACTGTCAGTTATACAAATAAATTGAAAAACTGGAAGCTTTTGTTTTGTTTTAAGAACAACCTCTACGAAAGGTGGTAAGTTTAAGTATTAGCACATGTCAATTGTGTAAGTCTCATGGTTATTGAATGGCTTATGGGAATGGACTGTTTCGGGCTTCCTTAGTCTAGACCATTGGTGTCCAACCTTTTGGCTTGCCTGGGCCACACTGAGTGAAGAGGAATTGTCTTGGGATGCATATAAAAATATAATATAGTTAATGTATATAAATCACATAATAGTAAAAGTTTACGATCTTGTGGGGCCACATTACTAGCTGTCCAGGACTGCATGCGGCCCGTGGGCCACAGGTTGGACACACCTGGTCTAGAGTCTGTTGAACAGTTGTCCACTAAAAACTATCTGTCATGAACACATCTGACATGCTCACGAGTCTCGGTATAGGTATCTAAGATTGATTAGATCTTGTGGATGAGCTCCCTTCTACTCCCAAGGTGGCTTCTACTCTGAAGACTTCACTGTGCTGCACTGGTGAAGACTGGTTTTATCAAGATTTGAAGTTTTTTATTCTGGTATTTCTGACAAATAATTAAGTGAAAGATCCAGTACAGACAGATCTTAAAATTTACGTGTCTGTGCTAATTAGCTTTTAGTATCTTTTCATGGGCTATGTTGTAACTGAATAATGGTGTTTACAGATTGATAGTTATTGATGTAAACATCTCAGTGGAGCAAAGACAATAGCTTTTAACTATATGTAGTTATTCAAGATGCATGACAGGTAGGGTGTGTAGATTTGACTAACTACAGCAGGTTAACAATTACCTGTCCCATATCTATCTAGGACATTATATTGAGATACCTACTTATTGCACTGAAGACACAGCCTAAAGTACCTTCCTGAGGTTGAACTTATAGCTGAATTCAGATTTCATGCATGCTGAGACTATTTAATCCAGTATGTGAGACTTGTTGGTAGTGGCAAAGGGCTCTGACCTTCGAAGAGTTGAATTGGTGGGCTTATTGGGAAACCAGAGAGCAGTAGTAAGTGCCCTGTTAGTGTGTCTTTGAATTACAGTGGAAAAAGTTTACAAAAATGGATACAAATTTAGATATTTAATCAAAACTGAGTTGCTTATTTCTGCTGGAAAAATGTGGAATGGCATCTGAAACTCAGCATGTCTGTTTCAAGGTGTTGAAATAGGCTATTTGTATTATCTTAGTTCCTGGAGTCCTGGTCATGGACCAGTGCTCCCTTGTGCTATGTACTCTGGACAGAACAAAGACTTTCTACCCCAAATAGTATAAGGTAAGTACAGCATGAACCTCTCTCATCCAGTACCCTTGGGACTTGAGTGGTGGTGGATGAGGAATTTTCTGGGCTGTGGGAGATCAATATTTTCTAGCCTATTACCAATACTTCCACTGCTTACTGGGCTCTAAGAATTTAGGGGTAAATTACAGCTAAATAAGAGCACAGAACAGAGACATGACTGGTGCTGTAAACAAACTTTACAGTACCATGGGAAACTTGGCCACATGTGTAACTGATCATTTGATCATTAAAATCATGCTGATTATGGAGTTTGCTGGATGACAGAGCTCTGGATTTGAGAGGCTTAACCTGTGTAAATGCTGAAACACCACAGCTGTGGCCACCCTTGGCCAAAACTATGAATTGGCCATGCTAATGGCCAAATCAGAGGATACTAGTGAGGTGCTGAAATGAATATTCAGTGCCTCATTAGCATGCTGCCAGCCAGGGCACTTGGAAAGTGCTGCTTTCAATTGTGCATGGCTTGTCTACATGGGGGGTCCTTTTTGAAAAGTGTTCTCTGATTTGGCCATTAGCATGGCCATTTTGAAGTTTTGGCCAAGTGTGGCCACAGCCCACATGAATACAGATTGGGAAGTACTAGGAGGCAGTGAGGTAATACTAGTCAGCATGATAGCTTGTGAGTTTAGCACACATTTAGCTTTCCCTACCCATTTTGAGAGCACAATTTTTTTTTTAAATCAAATCGAGTATATGAAGTCTCTAGAGGAAATGAGCTATGTTTCTAGAGTTTTGCCTTTTGCTATAAGCTCAGCTGTTTAGTTTAAACTCAGCTGTACGAAACAGAGCATTTTATTTCCTTTCAGGGAAACAGCAGTGCTTTGTAGATAGTCATGACAAAGTACAGTCACGTGATTGTTTGTGGCTTTTGTTTTAAGTTCTTCATTGTGAATTATGCAGCAGTTATTGGTATATTCCCTAGTGGTGTAGTGGTTGATGAAAAGCAGAGACTTGTAAGAGACTAGACTGGAATTGCACAAGATAGAAATTGTTCAGGAAAGTCTGAACTATAAAGCTACTTAGTCTTGTGGAAAGGAGGTAAAGAATCAAAAATCATGAAGTGTATTGTTCTTCAGTGTTCTTGGTGTGGAAAAATGAACTAATATTAAACCTATTTTACAGTATATACAATTTAAGTTCTGCATCCCAAGGCTAAGGTTTGATAGTCTGAGAGAAACATAATGAGTTAATTTGCTGAATTCTCCTTTTGACCAGCTGCAGACTGGCTTTACAAGAACTGGGGACAAGAGTATGGGATTTTCTGAATTACAAGGGAGAAGTGTAATATGTAACTTTCAAAGAACAGTAAGCCAAGCTCCAATAACAATGTTTGGTAGAGTTGCTTTTGTCCCAGTAAAGCTAGAAATTGCATGTATAATTCCTGAAAAGAATTTCAAGTCAGAGGTACTGTATTAGTCTGTATCTTCTCTCCCTGCCTCCCCCCACCAAAAAAAAAATGTATAGCACTTTAATGACCTAAATATTTTTAGGTGATGAGCTTTTGGGGGAAAGAACCACTTCAGTTATTCTCCAGATCTGCAGTGGGTCCTAATAACTTCGTTAGTAGTTATTATGCTACAGGACTGCTTTTTTTTTTTTTTGTTCTGTGAAGAATTTCAAGGTATCTTTTTATATGTGTGAATGTTTGTTTTCTTCACATTGATATTATTTTGCTTTCATTCCATTTAGGATTATCAGTTTTGACAGTTAATTGGCCTTGCTTGACAACACTAGTGTTCATTAAGTGTGCTGAATATTTTCCTGTCACCCAAGTTAGACTTTCAGAAATGGAATAACTTCTGTTTTTCAAGTTGGAAGTTCTGACAAGTTTATAAATGCTTGCTGTGTAAATATCAAAAGGGATTGCAACAGTTTACTCTTGTATACTATCTCCTTAAACAAAAGCTGAGTAATGAATCTCTAACAGCATGTTATGCTACAGAGTGAGCATCATTACAGCTCTTTCTTCTTTCAAATGATTCTGTCAAACTAAGTGAAGTTGCCATAGACTTGTATATTTATGCACAGGCATGCACATGTTTAGCAGGTCAGGTGTATCTATCAAATATTTGGTTGTTTGGTGGGTGAATGTGCTTTGAATGAGTAAAAGGTAGCCAACTATCTAAGTATCTCCCTGTTCTATTTTTCCAGTTGTGTAATTGTTTTTCAATAACTGCAACCTCCATTTTTTGGAATAATTCCTCAGTGGTTGGGTTATCTTTTTCCTAGTAGGAGACTACCAACTCAAGCAGTGATAGCTGATTAACTAGTTTGTGTGACTGTTGCAACAACTTAGCGAAATTATATGTTTGATACACCATCTTTATCTTCAACATAAATTCAAATGGATTTATGATGAGAAATAACTCAGTGTAGGATTCATTTCTCCTTCTCTGAGAACGTGTCAACATGCTGTTTGTCAAAGCTTGAATGATTTGCTGTATAATAGTGAACATGGAGGACTAAATCTATTAGCTAGAGAATGATGGAGGGAAACAAAGGAAAGCATGGGAAAAAGCCCAGCTCACCATCAACTCAGCTTCTTTCAAAGGTGACGTTTCTGAGATTAAGATTGTGGCACTATAACAATCTGTTTATGGACCCATCTTTGGTAAGTGGTGGTGTGGAAATTTCCACAACATTCAGTTGCTGGACGGAGCTTTGTCTTTTCTTCTTGGCCGCTGAGGTGTTTTGGTTTCAACTATTCTAGTTCTTTCAAACCTACCTAGCTGCTTAGCTTTTAAAGGGTCGCTTGCACATCAGGGGCCGAAGAACCTTTCCCACCACTCCTGCAGTGGGTCCATAATCTCTGTCTGAGTTACTGAAGTGTTCAAGTCTTGATTTAAAGACTTCTGTTAACAGAAAATCAACTGGCATTATTTACTTCATGTTAGCAGCGAAGGGTCCTGTGGCACCTTATAGACTAACAGAAAAGTTTAGAGCATGAGCTTTCGTGAGTTAACTCACTTCTTCAGATGCTGGTCCTGGAAATCTGCAAGGCCAGGTATAAATAGGCCAGAGTAAGGCTGGGGATAACGAGGTTAGCTCAGTCAGGCAGGCTAAGTTGTATTGTCATCAATATTGATGTATTGATGACAGACTTACTCTGGCCTATTTATACCTGGCCTTGCAGATTTCCAGGACCAGCATCTGAAGAAGTGAGTTAACTCACGAAAGCTCATGCTCTAAACTTTTCTGTTAGTCTATAAGGTGCCACAGGACCCTTCGTTGCTCTACAGATCCAGACTAACACGGCTACCCCTCTGATACTTAATGTTAGCAGGTGTCCCTTTCTGCAGAGGGGGGAGGAAAACCCCACAAGGCCATTGCCCACAGAAGCTGTGAGGAAGGAAGGCTTTGCTGCCCCTCACCTGTCTCCATCTGTTCAAAGTAGCAACTGTATTGTGCAACAGATAATTCTGGAGTTTCACTACTTCCCCAGGTTTGAGAGTAGAAGCTGATAGTGTCTAGAATCTCCTTAGCTGCTCTCTTTATGAAAGTTGGGTGGCAATGGAAGCACTGAGATCCCTACAGATTTAAAGGGCTACACTGCTTTGGCTAATGTTTTGTGTTTATATGAAGCTCATTACATACTGTAACAGGTAAATGAAGACTTACAGTTTGCTGAAAGTGCCAGTTCAAGCCCCTGCTTTTGCCGAGGGAATCTCACCACTGAGGAGTACTTTGAATATTTGCTACTTATTTGCATGCTAGTCTTTCTTATAAAGGCATAATATGTAAATGCACGATTACTGCACAAGTCTCATCACTTCTGATGTATAGGCAAATTTTATTGTGTATTTTGGTCACAAATAAACTCAGTCAAATTAACAAAACTGTAGTTAAACAATAAACTGACACTAGTGCCAGAACATCTCCTAAAAGATACAAGTTTAAATCTTTAGTTGTCTAGTTTGTTCAGAGATTGAACTTTAAAAAATTCTCACTCTTGCATTTGGTAAGCTGACTTTCCCTCAGGGCTTAGGAGGTTCCACTTTTCCACTCAGAGTGGAGATCAGACATAAATAACTGCAGGAGTCAGTGGTTAATTGTGTTGGAAATTCTGTACCCTGGAAGTCTTTAAATAACATCTGCATTGATTAACAGCTTACCAGCTATGTGGTGGCATTTTCTTTCCTTCTTCCTTGAATTTTGTTCTTTGTCAAAGTTATCCTGGACTTGTGGGACTGATAAAGCAGAGCTCTGTATCAAAGTTAGCCCTGGAGGGTGTATAAGTGCAATATACATATTGTCATTTTGGTCTTTATAGTATATGTACAGTAGACAACTCAATGAAATGCATACTGTGTACATATTTTTCCTATAAAGACAGGTATAGAAGGATTATTTTCTTATGGGCAGGGGCCTCCAATCCCTTAGCTGATAATTAAATCAACACCACCATTTTAAGTTTCACTGGCTCTGGAAGCAGCTATTTCAGAATGACTTTTTTCCTATGATTTATTATATGCTGTATCTGAACCTAGTGGTGTCCTGAATGTGGGAAACGTAAGCCATAGGATGTCTCATTGAAGACTTGACTTTGAGATTGTTGACATGGAACGTCAACACTGGTGGGAATTAGAGCAATAAAAGCTTTTTTTGCATTTCAGGAAATAGTTGGAAAGAGAGAGGTATTGGAAGTTTGCATGGTACACTGATATTTGAAAATAATTTGAACACTTTCTGCAAATTATAAAACTGATTGTTTAAATCATGTCACCTTCTAGAGTTAAATGCTATTCCTAAAATGCTTGCCCCATCTACAGCATTTGAGAGAATTGGCTTCATGTGCCACTTTCCAAAGTAACTTAGTGACTTATGAGCTCAAAGCCTGTTGAAAGTCAGACACTTTGTACTTAAACTTAGAAGCATTTGAATATTGCACCTTTCCATCTTTACTTTGT
This sequence comes from Carettochelys insculpta, assembly GCF_033958435.1. NCBI lineage: Eukaryota > Metazoa > Chordata > Testudines > Carettochelyidae > Carettochelys > Carettochelys insculpta. Next base: position 3,136,884 of record NC_134149.1, on the reverse strand, counting down.
TGCAAGAATCTATATCTTTAGTTTGTTGCAAAATAAATGTGCTTGGTTTTAGAGTCTTATACCTGTGAAGTTTAAGCCTGATATGGTTAAAAGGGCCTGACTTTTCAGAAAGCGTGAGCATCTGCTTTCTTTAAAAAAATTTTGTATTCTTAAGGTGTCTTCAGTTGACTAGCCAAAAGTGGAAGCACCCAAAAATTGCTGATCATAGTGAATGTTTGCAAACTAATGAAAACTGCTCTTATCAGATGCTACATTAGTAATATCGGCAAAGACCATCTGATTAGTGGTGGTGATCCGCTGTTGAAATAACAGGGCAGAAAAAGAGTTCTTGTACAGTTTCTGTAATGTGTGCCTATACCTATGTAGTGGGGTACTAAAAATGCCCATTTAACGTACATACACATAAGTACATACACATTTAGTGTGATTCACTGATAAGCATACCTCTTAGCAGTGAAGAAGTTTAGTAAAATTTAGATTTACTTTTAAAAGTTAGTCAAACTAGGCAACCGTTAATTCATTTAATAGAGAGCCTTCAGTTTCTACCTAAAGGCTTTTGGAATAATACTTAATCTCTGGTCAACTGTTTTGAGAGGTTTGCTCTTGCAAGAAATAGACCAATTGAAATGTGTACTTTAGCAGCCTTGCTCTTATTAAATAAAGGTAACTACTACTGGATCAGAGGGATAGCCATATTAATCTGTATCTGCAAAAACAAGCAGTCCTGTGGCACTTTAGTCTATAATCTCTTAGTCTGACTACTCTCTTTCCAGAAGCACAACTGAAGTCATTAAGTAATGCTAGGTTATCTGTTTCAGTGTAAGCTAATATTCTTGTGACATTGGATAAATCAGCTTTTATAGTAACTCCTCACTGCATGTTGTCCTGGTTAATGTTTTTCCCTTGTTACTTGCTTGTTGATTAGAACTAGGGTTGCCAGATTCCCAGAATCATTATGGGGGATGGCAGCCCCAGTCACAGGATCACTGACTAGTGGGTTGAGAGACCCTGCAGCTGGGAGCTGGCTCATGGGTGGATCCCTACCTGGGATGTAGGGGACCCCAGACTCATGGCCAGGAACCGGATAGGCACTGAGCCCTCACCGGCAGCCCTAGAACCCCTGGAACCCCTGCCAGGGCAGGCAGTTTTCCTGAACCAGTACCCCATTTATGCAGAAATGGCTTGCAGGACATATTTGCATAAATGGGGATGTGGGACTTGACAGGGGAAATTCAGAACTGTTCTGCAGATTGTGGGAGTTTGGCAACCCTAATTAGACCACATTTAAAGTTGTGCACTCCTTTCTTTATAATTCATTTGGGTGCTTGCTTAGTCCACTACTTGCAGGATTTTCTGGAGGCAGCCTGTCCTTGTGGGGGGTTTGGAACCAGGGTGGGTTGGAACCTCCGCTTAGTTCCCTGGAAGATATTCTTTCAGTTCAGTTCCCCCCTGCACTCCCACTTCCAGGCTGCTCCCTGGAGCCTTGTATTTTTTGTGCAGGGGTTGAGGGAGAGGAAGAGGGGTTCTGATGCCACATTGGGAGCCTCATTTTATCAAAGCTACAGAATTCTGTATCTGGACTGGCTGATCAGCTTACAAGGGCAACAGACTAAGTGAAATCAGCATACAGTAAAACCCTGAGTTATGCAGGGGTTGTGTTCCTGCACTGCACCCCCCCCCGCCCCCCGATGTAACTCAAAATTTTCCCATGGAAGTCAGGGTGGGGAGCCAGGAACCAGGCTGTTGCTTGGTTCCCAGCTCCCTGCCAGATCCAGGAAACTGAACAGCCCACCAGGGCTGCTTCTTCCTGCCTTCCCCCAGTCATGCTGTTAGCTTGTGGGCAGCTAGGCAGACTAAGAGCCCCTTCTTTCTGCCTTCCCCCAGACGTGCAGCTGTCAGGCTGACGGCCACAGAGCAGCTTCAGGTTGTGCTTAACGCATGTTAAAGCAGGTTATGTGCAGCTTGAAGGGGTTTGCTGTACTTAAAGGGGCAGTTCACATTTGTCTGCCTCTTAGACACACACACACACACAGTGTCTACACTACAGAAGTTTGTCAACAGAAGTTACAAGAATTCTGTTGACAGTTTGCAGCCAGACAGCAAAGCAGATTGAAAAACTATCTACTCTGACAGTGTGTGGCTGGACTGGCTGACCACTCTTTCAACACAACGGCCAACCAAAAGCACAGCAGACAGGGCTACCTGGTGACCCAGAAGCCGCCTTTGTTGACAGAGGACCCCTGAGTGTCCACACTTGCTTTGACCAAGGTGTTCTGCCTCCTGGGGGAATGGCAGAACACTGATAAAAGTGCCTCATTCTGTCAATAGAATGTATTTGTAATGTGGCTGCTCTGAGTTTTGTGAGCAAAACTCTAGTGCAGACATAGACACCCATTGTGGTTATGTCTTATACTGTGTGTTTGTCTCACCCATCCATGTAGCCCTTGGCACTGTTCAGCTGTGTACGTGTTGTCCAGAGGAAACAGTGGTTCATGTGCACTTTCTGCGGTGAAGTGTTTGCAGCCACTGCCCTGCATCTGTTGTATTTCCTTCCTCCTGCCTCAGTTTATGCCTTCTCTAGAGCAGGGGTGGCTAGCCAGTTAGAGATGGAGGCAAAATAGCTGTGGATAGAGTGCAGAGAGCTATGCATTGTATGTTTGTTTTTAACTGTTTATCTAGCTGTCTAATATATGTAATACATGGCTCAATGCTCTTCCCCTCCCCTAGAGCCAGGCAGCCCAAGCCTCCCCAGCTCTAACCCAGCGCTCATTATGCCTGGAACTCGCTGGAGCTGCCACTGCCACCAGGTACTTCTCCCTCCAGGAGCTGGGGCGTGAGTGCAGAGTGGCAGTAAGCAGTCTGGGTGCATGCATTTAATTGATCAAAGAGCCGTGGGTTGGCCTCCCCTGCTCTAGAGCATGAGGCTACATTAACAGCATGGTGACCCTCATGTGTTCAGCTGAGTGCTAGTTCATTTATTAGCAAGATTTTTTCCAAGCAATATTCCACCCTCTGACTCAGCCACCTCAGCCAAGCTTCACAATCATTGCTGTGTACAGTATCATTGTTTCACACTTACTGTATGTATATGCCACCTTTTGTCTATTGAAAAATATTTCTCTGAAACCTAATTCACCTATTTATGTTAATTCTTATGGACCTTAACACAAATTTCACTTTAAGTAGTATTTTTCAGGAACATAACTACACCATGATGTTACTGTAGTGCTGTCTTATGCCTTTGGAGTTAGGATTGCTCTAGAATGTTACTGAATGTTTCAGAAGTCCTGTGGTACCTTATTGACTTAGATTTATTGGCACATAAGCTTTCCTGGGCGACAACCCCCTTCGTTAGATGCACAATGAATGTTCAAGGAACATACTCAGTCTTCTCTTCAATGAGTTTTAATTTTCATTGTTATGATAAGTGTAGAATTAAATAGCTACAGTTGAGTTGATTTTTGACAAGGCATTGGTCCAAAAATATATAGGATCTTAAGTAGCTTTCATGTCAGACAAAGAACATGGGCTTTGCAATTTCTGTATTTAGGCGAAAAGCATCTAGGTTCTCTTGATGTCACATGGCTCCAGTTCTTACACTGGAATAGATTTATATCAATACTATTCAAAAACATAACTTGTTTACAGATATGGTAAACACCAGATTCAAGCTAAAATATGAATTGGTATGCTATAAATGAATCAGAATCACAGGGCTAGAAGGGACCTTGAGGTCAGAGTCCAGCCCCCTGCTTCAAGCAGGATCAACCCTAACTAAGTCATCCCAGCCATGATTATGTCAAGCCGGGACTTAAAAACCTCTGGGGATGAAGGATGACACCTGTCTGGTTTCTCTGCTTCAGAAAACTGGATCTGTAGTTACTGAGCCTGGTTTAATCCAAGCTAGGGACTTGTTCAGTTGTGCTGCCATGGTAAGAGTTCACCCAGTTAAAATGTACAGCTGAACTCTGGAATCAGGAGTGTACATGTTACTACTCTTTGTAACCCTCCACTCTAGTGAGGAGGGTATTCCATATTCAAGTAAAATTGCTTTAATAAGACTGGCCATTCCCATTATTTAATCTTGTGTGTATGGCGATGCTTGTTTTTAAGTTATCACTGGATTCCCTTTGACAGTTACAATAACTCTTAAATGGCATCATCCAAAGAAGTGGGTCTTACCCATGAAAGCTTCTAGCCAAATAAGTTTGTCTTGAAGGTGCTACACAACTGATTGTTAAGCTACAGAACACTGCTACCCCTCTTAGACTGTTAACCAAATCATTTTTCAGAGAAAAGTCATTAGTTTACAGTCCTGGCCTTTTTTTCTTGGCTGACACTGAACACACATTTTTAGGTCATAATACTTAATTCTTCCTTGTTCTGAGGGTTGGGCTATATCAATATACAGAAGGGCAGTGCAGCTGCAATGCTTCAGCGTAGGTAATATCTGTCTCAATGGTTGGGGTTCTCCTGTCTTATGCAGGTAATCCATGTGTCCAAGATATGGTAGTTACATTGACTAAATAATTCCATCTGTTCACCTAGTGTGGTCTGCACTGGGGATTTGGTCAGTATAGCTACTTCTCAAAGGGGGTGAATTTTTGTTAATTTTTTTCAGTATATACACAGAGCCAGGAGAGACTTATACATACCAATGTAAGTTCCTGTTGTACACCAGCACTAAGTGAAATGGCTGAATTGTTTCCAAGTATAACTTAGAAAAACTCTCAAATGGTCCCTGAGGGACCTTCTGCCAGTCTGGGAATCAATGGAGTTCATTGGGGTGGAGGAAACATAGGGAGCTAATTTTAATTACTGAAGCAGGTAGCCATAATTGCTGGTTTTACTGTAGTGTTTAAAGAGACATTTCTGTTTATGCTCAAATGAGTGAGGGTAAATTCCCAGTATTTCTTTGGAACCAGACTTCTGCATGTTTCCTATTCTGTTTTTTTTTTTCTTAACACATTTGAAAGCATGTGTTTAGCTATTGGAAAATTTAAGGACTGTCAAACTCAAAGCACTGAGGGGTGAATTACTTTAAAGCTAGACCAGATAATGAAGCCACAGAGTAAGTGTTATTCTCTGCCTTTATAAAAATAATGGCTAACGATACCAAACAGAACTGCATGTTCCCACTTCATATGCTTTTTTAGCCTGACTGAACCATTGATAACTACTTTCTGGGAAGGGGTTTCCAACGAGTTTTGCACCCACCTTATGGGAGCTCTTTCTAGTTTGTATTTCCCCAATTTGCTTGATTGTTATGAGACTGTGTCAAAGGCCTTACTAAAGTCAAGGTGCACGTACCCCACCTCCCCACCATTCACAAGTCTTGTTACTCTGTTGGGGAAAAAAAGCTATTCAGTTGGCTTGACAGGATTTGTCTTTAACAAATCCATGCTGCCCGTTACTTATCTTACTGTTTTCTAGGGAGTCTAAATATTGCTTAATTTGGTCCATTATCTTTCTGGGTATTGAAGATGACTAGTCTATAAATCTCCAACCTCCCCCCCCCACCATTCTCTGGTTGTCCTTATTTCCATTTATTGTCAGTTACTATATTAGCCTTTTTCTAGTCCTCGCTAAACTCTCCAGTCTGTGACTTCAAAGATTATCACTCATGTCTCAAATAACCTCCTCATTTAGCTCTTTGAGTAGTCAAGGAAAGTGGTTCACAACTTTTCTAGCCTGCTCTTTTAGGAGTCTGATTTGTCTTGCATACTGCAAGTATCATCTTAAAAACTAATTGCTACAAAGTCAGACATAAAAATACAGATGTGCCAGAGACGGTTGGTTGGTTTTTTTTGTTGTTTTTTTTTGCCGTATAGAATTAATAAATTGGTTGGAATATAAATAGTGCTCTTTCAATGTATAGGATATAGAGCAGCATAGATGTCCTTGTTTTTTCTAAATTTTAGTTTGCACTGTGGGCTATCATAAAACCAGGTAAATATCTAGATGAGTTGATTGTTCCTGCTGGAAGATCTGTGTGCCTCCAGGGGTATGCGTAACCCTGTTTGAGAACTACTGTTCTAAGATGCATTTCAGACCATTGTGACCTGAAGACATCTACCTTGTCTAAGGAATTTGACTTATTTTCCCATTTTAGCTTTACGTTCTACCTCACTTTCACTGTCAGTTCACTGCATTGAATACCTAATTGCTACTAAACTTTTTGGTGAAAACAAATGAAAAAAAAGTCATAGGTTGTCAGTGTCAAATGCTGTTATAGTTTCTCTGCTCATAGGGTAGTCGGTCAGTCTTGTGCAGGTTGAGCCTCTCTAGTTCAGCACCCTTGGGACCTGACCCCTGAAGAATGAGGGAAATTGCAGGATCACAGGAAGTCAATATTGTCTAGCAGCATTACCAACACTTCCACTGCTCACTGGGCTCTTAGATATGAGGAGGTAAATTCTGGCTAAACAGCCCAGAACATTGAGGGCCAGGATTGGTGGCTGTAAACAACCTTCACAGGACCACAGGAAATTTAGCCACACCGTTTAATTGATTGTCCAGCCAACTAAAATCATGCTGGATTACAGATGGTGCCAGATTAGAGAGGTTCAACTGCTAGGATATTTGCTTGTTGCCTGTTACGTCTTTAGCTAGGTTAGTCTCATTTTGTGCTTGAGTCTTTCTAACTTTATATCCTGATGATTTGTTTATATTCCTTCTTTGTAATTTTTCTAGGGTTTTAGATGATTGAGAAGATCTCCTGGTTAAGCAAGGGTAGTTGCTTGCAATACTGCTTACCTGTCCTGCTTTGCAGGATGCATGTTCTTGTGCCCTAAATTCCCTGTAAGCTGTGCAGTCACATAGCAGGTAAGGGCAGCTGCCGTTAGAGACGAGCACCTTCCCTGCCCTGGCCAGGGCTGATATGGCTGGGGAGAGGTGCTCTTTGCCCTGTCCAGTCCAGTCTGACCTGGCTGGAGCTGCAGCAGTGTGATAAGGCTGTGGGGACTTCTCTCTCCCTGCTGCAGTCTGAACTGCCTGCCCCTCATCCCCACCTGTATCCCATCAACCCCCTTGCATCCCAAAGCTCTGCAGCTTCCACCCTAAGTCAGTCATCCCATGTCCCACTCCAGAGTTTTCATCCTAGTAGGAACCCTCAATCCCTGCACCCCATGCCTGAGTCCCTTCCATTAGCCCTCACCCCCCTTGCACCTGAACTCTCTGCCCCAGCCCTGAGTCAGTCCCACACTAAATCCCTCAGCCTCAACCTCATACAATGTCCATATCAGCACACTAATTCTGCACATGGATATAAACAGTTGGAGGGGATGCTGCTTGTGCCTATAATCACATCTTTTTGAAAAGCTGCTGTCTGTCTTGACCTGATTTTTCCATTGGATTGTGCATACCAATGCCCCAACCATTGTCGGTGTTCTTGAAATCCACTATCTTTGTTGTGCTTTTTTTTTTTTTAATATATCCTTCCTTAGTCATGTTTCAAGAATGAGAATTGTCATGGGTATTTTTTAATAAGTCATGGCCAGGATGAGGGCACTAAGTGACAGGTTTTGTAGCCCTGTTGCCTGGGGCCCAAGTTGCCTAGCTGAAATGTGTGACCCTTGGGATCGGCCGATAGCCTTTTATCATCAGCTCATCTTTTTGTTTATGCCTAGGCTGTCTTCCACTTTCAAATTCTGAACAAATTCTTCTGTTTGTTTCCAAAGGCTGTTCTAGATTTGACTTTCTCTGCCTGACCTCTCAGCAAGCTGTACTCTCCTGTGCCAGTATTCTAGTCTTGTGTATTATCTGTATGAATACATAGATAGAAAAATGACACTTCTGCCCCTCCCACCCAAAAAAAAGTTATTGTTAAAGTAAAATATTGTAGGGAGAAAATAAGTGTTAGATTTTCTTTTTCTGTTTTGGAGACAGAGCTACTGTTAACCCTCTGAGTTATTTAGTAGAGAAGTTATTTTAAACTAGTTCATTCAGATGACACTTACATATACACACCATGAACTTCTCCTCTCATTGAAGTGGAATTTTATAGTTAACTGGCATAGTAACAGACACTTTAAAGTTAGCAGCATGGGTACTATTGTCAAAGTCCCCAAAAAGCTGTTTCACATGACAGTTCACAAATTTGCCTCTTGTATTATATTTTACATTGTCTTCATCTGCACTTCTTTTAAAGGTCATTTAAGGAACCCAGTATGAATTTCAGAAACCAAAATTTGAATTCTCCAGTGTGTTAATTGATGTTAGAGTCCAGCTTTACCTACTTAAGTTACATGGTCCTTCTTTAAATTGTTAATGTGCAAACTGTCTAACAAAACACTAACCCTGCATTATGATGATTCTTAAGTCAAGCTGCCACTTGTTCCAGCATTGTGTGAAAACAGCACGCGTATTGGATTGGCTTATTTGACATCAGGCTGGCCAAAGTGCAATAACTTGAATGACCAAAATGAACTGATACAAGCCTGGTATTGAGTATAGGGCAACCAAAGACAATATACCATGCATATATCCATTTTATTATTTGCATGCTCCTGCTTACTTGCAACTTTTTGTAAATGCATTTTAATATTGGCAGCAACTTGTATGATTCAAAGTACAACTGAAAGTTCCTCCACTTAAGAAAGTTTGCTATGATTAGCTGCACTATATAGTAATTAGCACAATATTTAAAAAGAACTTGTACTTTAAGGCATACATTCTTTGGTAGAGTAGCTTACTGCTTTAGTTTCAGGTGTGATAGTGCTGAGTCTTCTAAATAGTGTTCTAATCTAGACCAACTAGGTTGTTCGCTTGTATTACTGGCTATTGAATTTTCTGCACTATGTGTTCAATAGCTGCATCCTTCCATCCTGGGAGCATTCTGCAGTTTTACTGTGGCTCTGAATGCAACAATTGCAGAATTCTTCCAGGACTAATTGTTTCTCAGCAGTACTTTGTGTTGCATTGTGAGATCTGATCTTGAGACCCTTCAGTGAATATTGTACTCGAAAAGCTGGCATGGATGCAGTCTTGATCTTTTCTTGATGAGAAGAATCGAAGTGTTTCCTCAAAGATTTCTGGTCCTTTCTTAACAACAGCTGTGGAACTTGCTTATGATCAGAGCTTTCTCAAGCAGCAGTAGGGTTAAATAGGCAGGATTCTTGCTAGTTTTGCTACTCCCTGCAGTTCTGAAGCTAATTAGAGCACTGTAAGTGTTACTTTTTTAAAAAGCTCTGTAGGCAAGTTGCCTCAGGGAGTGGTCACATCTGTTCCCTACATGATTTAGTCCTGTGGCTTGGTCCTTTTTTCAGGCCCCCCATAGGCCAACTCCTGGCTCCTTGGGCAAGCACCACAATTATTCTAGTCCCAAATGGCCCAAGCCCTTGGGCAGGGCAGCAAACAAACAGGTGATATACAGGGCAGGTCCAGATCCTCACAAGCAGCAGGAGCAGAGCCACTCAGGCATGTGCCTGGACTAGTGAGAGGGGAGAGACTGCCACCCATAGATTAGGAGTGGTAGGGGGGGACACAAGCCCACCCACTCCACTGCATCCCAGCCCAGGGCCCGGTTGGCAGCAGTGGTCTGCCATCAGGGCTCCATACCAAAGCATGCTGACCCCTGTGCCTCTTCATATCTCCCCTCTCATACCTGGTGTAATGCTGATCAGCTTCTCTAGGTCAAGCAAGGTACCACAGTGAGTAGTTCATCTTCCTGGTCTTCTGGCACAGGTCCCTCTGGTTCAGACCAGTCCTCAGCCTTTTGGAACAAAGGATTCCCAACCCAAGAGCTTAGAGCTTCAGTCTAGCCTCCCTGGTGGCTGGGGTATTTTATACTGGTAGTCCCGCCCCTTGCCTTCTGGGCAGGTAGGGAAGCAGGGCTAAATTCCGTTCCCCGAGGTGCAGGAAGGGATTTTTCCCCTTCAGCCTCAGGGAGTAGCCACGCCTGCTCCCTACAAGCCCAAACTCAACATCAGCAGAGGCACTGGAGCTATCTGTGGATTCAGTACGATGGCAGTGATGAAGTGCATGTAGAATCAGGTCACATTTACAGGGGGCTCTGGTAAGAGGCGATAATTCTGAACTAGACTTGGTAGTTATCATAGGGGATAATCAGGTGAACATGAGCGCTCAGTACATTGCTGTGGCCAAAAAGGGTAATACCATCTTCTTCAGATGGTATGGCTGTGATCTGAAGAAGTGGGCCTGTCCCACAAAAGCTCATCACCTAATAAATTACTTTGTTAGTCTCTAAAGTGCTACTGGGCTGCTTTTTTGTTTTGATATTATGTAGACTAGTATGGTTATCTCTGTTACTATTTGTGTTTTTCTGTGTTAGATCCTTTGAGAGAGGGTAAAACAAGTGCCTTAAGAATAAGGGGTGGATTAAGTTCTGTGGGGTCTTAGGCTTTGCCATTTGTGACTAACTGTACACCTTTTTGTCTAACTTAAGACAGCTATTTATAGTAGATGCACTGGAAGAACAAACACATTACCAACATGTTGTCATTCTAAGTCTATAAACCGAACAAGCACAAAACATTGTAACTTGCCTGAAAAATGCTTAGTCTTCATTTGTTTGTAATCAGTTTTACAGAATACAGATGTTCCATATAGCAAACCTGTTACATGTTATGTAGAAATCCATGTACATGTTAGCTTTTTATAAGCATGTATACTTGCTGTACACATTTAAACCCCCAAAATGTGAGTTTCTTTTGGCTGCATAAAGAAAATTCATGAGAGAAGCCAAACAATCCCTTCCTCCTACTGCACAAAAAAGTGATCTGTAGAATTTTGTAGCTTATTGGGCTAGCCTTCTTGTTAGCCTATATATAATCTTCTTCTGTATGGATTTCTTATTTCTTTGTATTTTTTGTTTTATTTATTTTTATTTGATTTTATTAAAGTAGTTTGGCTGTCACATAAGGGGCTTACAGGCTATATTCTGTATGTTGAGTTAAGGCAAAGTTAGCATAAGTATGTCTGGGGGCTTTCACCCAGATAGCGAAGTTGGCTCACATAGGTTCACATCGTAGATGGTGATGAGCGTAAGCATAAGGTCCATATCTGATGCGTTGAAGCAGGTTGGCAGAGGGACCTGCTGAAATTCATATCCTCTTGAATGTAGCAGGCACGCTACAATTTAGAACCAAATAACTGGTTAGGACAGAAATAACAAATGTGATACCTAATCACAAAAGGGCCATGGTAACAAATTAACGTATGCGATAATAAGTTGAGATCATTGATATACTAGCCTGTAAGAAAAAGATATTTCATCATTAGAAAGATGTGACAATACCAATAAAGAAAAGGGACAAATCCCATACTGAAAATGCAACAGTTGTGTGCTGGGAGAGAGAACCTGTAACATGAAGCATATTAAGTGATTGGTTACAAGAGCTCTGATGGTAGCTCTTAAAACGTCTCTGGGGTAGAAACATTGATTTGCTTTTTAAAAAGTGTTTTTTCTGCTTCCTCAGTTGTTGGAGGTGCCCATGGTCCCTGCTGCTGCAGAAATTTGTTGAGGGAGATGCCAAACTGCATTTACATTTATTTATTGATATATTTGTTTTTGGTTAACTGTTCAGCTCAGTAGTTTGCCCATGTAATTCCCAGCAATGTCCCAGGACTGTGTCTGGATTTTTTTTTTTTTTTTTTTTTTTGTAGATGGTCCCCATAGCTCTGCTTCGCTTTCTGAGGTGTTTGTTTTGCCTCTGGCTTTTCCTAGCCCCACTCACTCTCAGAAGCTTGCTGGAGATGACCAACCACTACAATGGGTCTTTTTCATTAAGATTCTTGTTGGGCAGCTCTGCTGGCTCTGATTGGACAGCTTCCCTCGCAACCCAGCCTGGGTCAGTTTGCTTCCCTGCTTTTGCTGGACAGGAATGGAGCTAGGCAGGAATGGTGTTTGAAGATGCAGCCCAAACTATTCCCTGTGTTAAAGGAGTTCGGGAGAATTTCATCCTCTGAGAAGAATGAAGCTGAGGGGCAGCACCTGAATCTCAACAGCCAGCAGTGACATTCGCATCTCTGATTCTGGTGCTCAGCTGTAGTCTTCCCTTCTGCTTACCTGTGGGTCGTGGATGGAGGGCACCACATCCAGCAGGGGTGCAGTTGGCCCTGGAGAGTGTTCTCTTCCCCTGCTACTGTATTTGTAGCTGCCATCTGAGGGTTCCATTTCATGTCCAGGCTGAGTCCTCCAGGAGAAACGGTCTGTGGACCATGGGGGTTCCATACAATGGAGAAGGACAGAATTTCTGGGAAGGCCGGTCCTTGAGACCTGGAAATGGCCTTTGTGAAAGTATGTGGAGGAACTAATGAGCCTCTTTAAAGAGCAGATCAGTCATTGGAGTGTGGGTTACGTACTCTTAGCTGGTTTTTAGCTTGTGTGGTAGAGGCTCATGTTTTAAGCTCTAGCGGTCCCAGGTTTGAGTCTGCTTGTTGGCATTAAAAATGGGAGGTCTCAGAAGCTTGGGATGCACTTCAGCTGTGGGGAATATGTAACCCAGAAGCACTGAGATCACTGACAAGGGGGAGTGAAGTCTGTTCTATGGCCTTAGCTTGAGATCCAGTGAGCTTTGTATGTGGCCCACACACCTTTTGGGTGTGGGGTACTGTTCCATCCAGAGACCATTCACAGAGGGAGTAATGAGTCTGCTCTATAGCCTTAGTGTTTTGTCTTATCTGGTAGAGGCTCATGTACTGAGCTCCAGAGGTCTCTGGTGAAGTCCTGGACAAGCCCCCACTTGTAATGCACTTTGCCATGTATGTATCTGTCTCTGGTCTGGACTCTATATTCTGTTTTATATGTGCAGTCAAGTCAAAATGTTTAGCATGGCTTCTCTCTGTTACTACACTTTAGTGGTGTTTACTAAACTAGTCTATATACTATCAAAACAAAAAAGCAGTCAAGTAGCACTCTAGAGACTAACAAACTTAATACATTATTTTGTTAGTCTTTAAAGTACTACTTGACTGCTTTTTTTGTTTTGACATTAAAGTGTAGTTCTGTGATAGTTCCTTTCTGTTTCCGGACACACAGACCAATTTAGAATTTCCCCCACGTTGAATACAGCTGTTTTACTATTAGCTGCATGAGACTTCCAGCAGATGTTTTCAGTTTTAAATCACATATGGTAACGGAGCTTTTTTGCCTACATGTTATAGTTGTATGACTGGCTCCTTACACATTTCCTCATGTAATTTATTTGGTGTCTGCTACAGAGTATCAACTTCCCATCTTTTGTTTTTCTCTGCGAAGAGATTCATAAACATTCAAGTATGTCTTTAGAGTTTTCAGTTACTTGAAAAACAAATACTAAAGTGCTGCTTCTTCAACTGTTACCCATTTAGTCTTTCCCAGGTAGGTTATAGTGATTGGTGTTTACTATTTAAAAAAAAAAAGCCCTGCTTGGATACAGATCTTGTCTGATATGAAAATATGATATATAGCTTTCTACAGATTTGCAGGGTTCTAATACTACTCATTCTAGTTCATAGGAATCCGTTTGTCCCAAAACGAAGCCAACCTCTGTTCCTCTCTGTAATGCCTTGTCAGCAGCTATTCTTGGGGAGCCTTAGATGTACATATTTAGAAGGGTTCACTGCCTCATTCAACCATGGATTGCATACTTCAGTCTAGGTTTCTTGCCCTGCTGGGTATATTTGTAAATAGCTCTGTGTAGGCCTGTAAATGCTGCAGGAACAGCCAGAGGAATATATTAGAATGTATTCAGCTATCATGCAGCAAACTCCATTCTGTTTAGATTATTCATGTTCGTTACGCAGACAGGATTTCACATCCATGTTTGCTTTATAATTATAATTGGGAGAATATCATTCTGGTGAGTGTTTTTGTTTTCTTGAGTGAATTAATGCCTTTGTTTTGGTGATGAAGATTGATAAAATGGGATCTTCGGCAGCAATGCTTCTTTTGTTTTTTTTTGTCACTTTATTTAGTGGCCTTCTTCTCTCTGACACAGGAAAACCTGAAGTTCAGTTGAGTCAATAGCATGTCGTGAGGTGCAGCTGCAACAGAAGAAGAAGGGAACAACTTTGTTCTACTAGCAGCGGCGACAAAGAAGTGAGAACAGGCAAGTTAGAGATTGTTAAAGGATTTTTTATGTTTTACCATTTTTGATAATGCCGTGCTCTAGGTGTTGCACAGAACACAATAGCTGTGTCTACACGTGCACGCTACGTCGAAGTAGCGGCACTAACTTCGAAATAGCGCCCGTCGCGGCTACATGCGTCGGGCACTATTTCGAAGTTAACTTCGACGTTAGGCGGCGAGACGTCGAAGTCGCTAACCTCATGAGGGGATTGGAATAACGCCCTACTTCGACGTTCAACGTCGAAGTAGGGACCGTGTAGACGATCCGCGTCCCGCAACGTCGAAATTGCCGGGTCCTCCATGGCGGCCATCAGCTGGGGGGTTGAGAGATGCTCTCTCTCCAGCCCCTGCGGGGCTCTATGGTCACCGTGGGCAGCAGCCCTTAGCCCAGGGCTTCTGGCTGCTGCTCCGGCAGCTGGGGATCCATGCTGCATGCACAGGGTCTGCAACCAGTTGTCGGCTCTGTGGATCTTGTGGTGTTTAGTGCAACTGTGTCTGGGAGGGGCCCTTTAAGGGAGCGGCTTGCTGTTGAGTCCGCCCTGTGACCCTGTCTGCAGCTGTGCCTGGCACCCTTATTTCGATGTGTGCTACTTTGGTGTGTAGACGTTCCCTCGCAGCGCCTATTTCAATGTGGTGCCGCGCAATGTCGAAGTTGAACATCGACCTTGCCAGCCCTGGAGGACGTGTAGACGTTATTCATCGAAATAGCCTATTTCGATGTTGCTACATCGAAATAAGCTATTTCGATGTTGGCTTCACGTGTAGACGTAGCCAATGAAGCAATAAATAATTGTTACTTTGCGACTCACTTTTAACACGTGTCTGATTTGAGAGTTCCCATTTAGGTAAGAGTCTAATTTAGCATTTATCATGACTCTTACTCCTGAACAGATGGAGGTTTTCTAGTTCTTTAAGTTGGTGTAGGCTTTTGTTTGCATGGTGGTATCTGTATAGAGAGCTTTAGTTGTTAACTGAGGCTGAGTGCCTGAAGGATTTGCAGAAATCCATGAACTTATTTTCTTTTTATGAGCTCTGTATATTTATAAAATGTTACAGTGGTTTAAACTTCTTGGTGAAATTACAGTAGGTTCTCCACATTCGTGAGTGCCACATTCACAAATGAAGTTATTCGCGATTGGCCTTGCTTCCCCTGGGGCTTCAAGGTTGGGAGTGCCAGCAGCAGTCATGGCTTTCCCCAGGACTCTGAGCCCCCCACCCTACACACACTTGCAAGGATTCTGAACAAATGTTGAGGCCCTACTGTGTTTTCCACTTCATGCAGCTAATTAACACACAGTGTTAGTGGTTTTTGTTGTTTTGTTTTGTTTTTTTTGTGCGCATACTTGCTGGTATTTGGTAGCCCCAGCCATGGGATAGGCTGTGGGGAGGTGGCAGAGAGCCATCTGAGTTCCAGCACTTTTTTTTTTTTTTCTTTTAAAGAAATAAAAAAGCAGTGCTAACACCTATAGGTGCAAATGAGAGAATGCTCTTTCAAAAAAGTGTTTTAACACTAGAAGAATCCATGTAACAGCTTTCATAAAAGTAAACAATAAAAATGTCCATACATTTAGCTAACTTTTTGGTTGCACTTTCTTGGCCTTCCTCATAATACAAAATAGGAAAGTAAATAAGTTGGGAATAAAAATAAGAGTAAATAAATGATACTCTATACTTCGCAGTAGTTGTATGAGTTACAAATCTGTGTCACTTGGAAATGAAAATAGTCTAAGTAAACTTGCAGCAGTCTGGCCTTGAGCAAAATCTGTACATTTTATATTTAGTTATGATTGAATATTGGAATCAATATCTTAACTGTTGTAAAAATGTTTAAAATTAAACATTAGAGAATGGAGGAGTGGGGGTATTACTATAAATATTGGTTAAATGATTGCAATATATTTAAAAATATAGCTCATACAAATTGAGAGCTTTTTTCTTAGGGTAATGTGCATATTTCATCATGTATTGGTAATTTATTCTGTTTCTCCCCTGCACTCCTAAGATAAGAGTTGTGGTTTCCATTTTAGTAAACTGTTCATGGGAATGGGATAGATGGGCAGGACTAGGCACAGGTAGGTTAAACCGTGAGATTAATTTGAAAAATCTAGGGCCTGTAGTTTCCCTGCTCACTTGATATATTTTATTCATTTTGTTTCCATAATTCATCCTCATTTCTACAGCAGAAACAGTAGTCATCAGTGCACAGAGAGTGGCGTGTCCACGGGGTCTACAATTTGGTTCAGTGTCTTTCCGAACCTCACTATACAAATTGTTCCAGCAACCTGGCATTAGTCACCTTATATTTGCCTGCAGACAAGCTTTTTCTGGTTTTTCATGCTTTTACCCCTAAGGCTTATGTCTATGTCTTTTATCCCTAAGGCTTCTGTTCAGCAAAACTTCTCTCGACAGAGGTTTTATCAACAGAGCATGTGTTAAGACTGCAGATAGCTCCAAAGAGATCTGCTGGTTGGGAGCATTCTGTCATAAGAACATAACATAAGAACATAAGAATGGCCATACTGGGTCAGACCAAAGGTCCATCAAGCCCAGCATCCCATCTGCCGACGGTGGCCAATGCCAGGCGCCCCAGAGAAGGAGAACAGAAGACAAGTGATTTATCTCCTGCCATCCATCTCCTGCCCTTGTTATGAAGGCTAGGGCACCATACTTTATCCCTGGCTAATAGCCATTTATGGACCTGACCTGCAAAAATTTATCAAGCTCTTTTTTAAACCCTAATAGAGTCCTGGCCTTCACAGCCGCCTCGGGCAAGGAGTTCCACAGGTTGACTGTGCGCTGTGTGAAGAAAAATTTCCTTTTATTAGTTTTGAACCCACTACCCATCAATTTCATTTGGTGTCCCCTAGTTCTTGTATTATGGGAAAAGGTAAATAATTTTTCTATATTCACTTTCTCCACACCATTCATGATTTTATATACCTCTATCATATCGCCCCTCAATCGCCTCTTTTCCAAACTGAAAAGTCCCAGTCTCTCTAGCCTCTCCCCATATGGGACCCTTTCCAAGCCCCTAATCATCTTAGTCGCCCTTTTCTGAACCTTTTCTAATGCCAATATATCTTTTTTGAGGTGAGGAGACCACATCTGCACGCAGTACTCGAGATGTGGGCGTACCATAGTTTTATATAGGGGAAGTATGATATCTTTTGTCTTATTATCGATCCCTTTTTTAATAATTCCTAACATCCTATTTGCCTTACTAACTGCCGCTGCACACTGCGTGGATGTCTTCAGAGAACTATCCACTATAACTCCAAGATCCCTTTCCTGATCTGTCGTAGCTAAATTTGACCCCATCATGTAGTACGTGTAATTTGGGTTATTTTTTCCAACATGCATTACCTTACACTTACCCACATTAAATTTCATTTGCCATTTTGCTGCCCAATCACTCAGTTTGCTGAGATCTTTTTGTAGTTCTTCACAATCCCTTTTGGTTTTGACTGTCCTGAACAACTTGGTGTCATCTGCAAACTTTGCCACCTCACTGCTTACCTCATTTTCCAGATCATTGATGAACAAGTTGAACAGGATCGGTCCCAGGACTGAGCCCTGGGGAACACCACTAGTTACCCCCCTCCATTGTGAAAATTTACCATTTATTCCCACCCTTTGTTTTCTGTCTTTTAACCAATTCCCGATCCATGAAAGGACCTTTCCTCCTATCCCATGACCACCTAATTTACATAAAAGCCTTTGGTGTGGGACCGTGTCAAAGGCTTTCTGGAAATCTAGGTATATTATGTCCACTGGGTGCCCCTTGTCCGCATGTTTATTAACCCCTTCAAAGAATTCTAATAGATTAGACAGACACGACTTCCCTCTGCAGAAACCATGCTGACTTTTGCCCAACAATTCGTGCTCTTCTATGTGCCTTGCAATTTTACTCTTTACTAGTGTTTCTACTAATTTGCCTGGTACTGATGTTAAACTTATCAGTCTATAATTGCCAGGATCTCCTCTAGAGCCTTTTTTAAATATTGGTGTTATATTGGCCGTCTTCCAGTCATTTGGTACCAAAGTGGATTTAAAGGATAGGTTACAAACCACTGTTAATAACTCCGCAATTTCACATTTGAGTTCTTTCAGAACCCTTGGGTGAATGCCATCTGGTCCTGGAGACTTGTTACTATTCAGCTTATCAATTAATTCCAAAACCTCCTCTAATGTCACTTCAATCTGAGTGAGTTCCTCAGATTTGTCGCCTAAAAAGGCTGGCTCAGATTTAGGAACCTCTGTAACATCTTCAGCCGTGAAGACTGAAGCAAAGAAATCATTTAATCGCTCCGCAATGGCACTGTCTTCCTTGATCGCTCCTTTTATATCTTTATCATCCAAGGGCCCCACTGCTTTTTTTAGCAGGCTTCCTGCTTCTAATGTATTTAAAAAACATTTTACTATTGTTTTTTGAATTTTTGGCTAGCTGTTCCTCAAACTCTTTTTTGGCTTTTCTTACTACATTATGACAGTTAATTTGGGAGTGTTTATGTTCCTTTCTATTTTCCTCACTAGGATTTGACTTCCACTTTTTAAAAGCTGCCCTTTTCTCTCTCACTGCCTTTTTAACATGGCTGTTTAGCCATGGTGGTTCTTTGTTAGGTCTCTTACTGTGTTTTTTTATTTGGGGTATACATTTAAGTTGGGCCTCTAGTATGGTGTCTTTAAACAGTTTCCATGCAGCTTCCAGGGATTTTAGTTTAATTACTCTACCTTTTAGTTTCTGTTTAACTAGCTTCCTCATTTTAGTGTAATTCCCCTTTTTGAAATTAAATGCCAGAGTGTTTGACCGCTGCGGTGTTCTTCCCAACACAGGAATATTAAAAGTTATTATATTGTGGTCACTATTTCCAAGCGGTCCAGTAACAGTTACCTCTTGGACCAGATCCTGCGTTCCAGTCAAGACTAGATCGAGAATCGACTCTCCCCTTGTGGGTTCCTGTACTAGCTGCTCCAAGAAGCAGTCATTTAAGGCATCAAGAAATTTAATCTCTGAATCCCGTCCTGAGGTGACATGCACCCAATCAATATGGGGATAATTGAAATCTCCTATTATTACTGTGTTTTTTATTTTGATAGCCTCTCTAATCTCCCTTAACATTTCAGCATCACTATCACTGTCCTGGTTAGGTGGTCGGTAATATATTCCTAATGCCATATTCATATTAGAGGAATGAATTGTTATCCATAATGATTCTATGGAACATTTTGATTCCTTTAGGATTTTTACTTCATTTGATTCTATATTATCCTTCACATATAGTACCACTCCGCCACCCGCACGACCTGTTCTGTCTTTCCGATATAATTTATATCCCGGTATGATAGTGTCCCACTGATTGTCCTCATTCCACCATGTTTCTGAGATGCCTATTATGTCAACTTCCTCCTTTGATATGAGGTACTCCAGTTCACCCATCTTATTAGACAGACTCCTAGCATTAGTGTAAAAGCATGTTAGAAAACTACCACTATTTATATGTCCGCCTTTCACAGACGTGGTGGATTTTTTTATGCACGATTGTTTCACATCTGATCTTGCCCATATATTATTTCCCACGTTCCCTATCTGACTAACTTCTAGGGAATCCCTGTCTATGGAGCCTCGTGTAAGAGAAGTCTCCGTCCGATCCAGGTGCTCCCCCGCACCAATCGGCTTTCCCCCACCTCTTAGTTTAAAAACTGCTCTATGTCCTTTTTAATGTTTAATGCCAGCAGTCTGGATCCACCTTGATTTAGGTGGAGCCCATCCTTCCTGTATAGGCTCCCCCTACCCCAAAAGTGTCCCCAGTTCCTAATAAATCTAAACCCCTCTTCCCTACACCATCGTCTCATCCACGCATTGAGACTCTGAAGTTCTGCCTGTCTATCTGGCCCTGCGCGTGGAACTGGAAGCATTTCAGAGAATGCCACCAAAGATGTTCTGGATTTCAGTCTCCTTCCTAGTAACCTAAATTTGGCCTCCAGAACATCTCTTCTACCCTTCCCTATGTCATTGGTACCAACATGTACCACGACGACCGGCTCCTCCCCAGCACTGCCCATAAGTCTGTCTAGATGCCTCGAGAGATCCGCAACCTTCGCACCAGGCAGGCAAGTCACCATACGGTTCTCCCGGTCATCACAAACCCAACTATCTATATTTCTAATGATGGAATCCCCCACTACTAAAACCTGCTTCTTCCTAACAGCTGGCGCTCCCTCCCCCGGAGAAGTATCCTCGGCACGAGAGGATACATCACCACCCTCTGGAAGGAGGGTCCCAACTACGGGATGGTTTCCCTCTGCTCCCCTTGACTGCTCTCCTTCCCTGAGCCTTTCATCCTCCGTAACAGCCTCAGGACTGTCAGATTGGAGGTGGGACAGCCCTACTATGTCCCGGAAAGTCTCATCCACAAACACCTCTGCCTTCCTTAGCTCCTCCAGTTCAGCCACCCTGGCCTCCAAAGCACGCACTCGGTCTCTGAGGGCCAGGAGCTCCTTGCATCGAGCGCACACATACGCCACCCGCCCACAGGGTAGGTAGTCATACATACTGCACTCGACACAATAAACAGGATAGCCCCCACTCTGCTGCTGGGCTTCTGCCTCCATTTCCTACTCTAGTTATATACGAGGGTTAATTAAATGTTTCAGATAGAGGTTGTTATAAAGGATTTAGTTTAAGGGCAACAGAAGTAAGTCACTGGCTCCCTCCAAGCTCCCCCTCTCAACTCCCCTCTCCAAACTCCCTCCTGTTAGCACGCACCCTGTTTGCCAGCACCCGGTCGCAAAGCTCCCTGGTCGCTTACTAGCAGGGTTTAAGTGCTCAGCCTCCCTGATAGCTCCTCCCTCTGCCTACAGCTCAGCCAATCAGCACACGGTGTTTCAATTCAAACCTAATCAGCTTCCAACTGCCTGCCTGCCTGCCTGCCTGCCTGAGCACACGGCCTTTCAAACAAACAAACACACACTCAGCTCAGCACTCCAAACAAACAAACTCCAAACTCCAAACAAACACACAAGCCCAAAACCTCCAAATATAAGCAGCCACTTACCCCAAGGTGCTTTAGTTTGCTCCTTCCTTCTCCTCCTCCAGGAGAGCCTCTCCAAACTCCCTCCTGTTAGCACGCACCCTGTTTGCCAGCACCCGGTCGCAAAGCTCCCTGGTCGCTTACTAGCAGGGTTTAAGTGCTCAGCCTCCCTGATAGCTCCTCCCTCTGCCTACAGCTCAGCCAATCAGCACACGGTGTTTCAATTCAAACCTAATCAGCTTCCAACTGCCTGCCTGCCTGCCTGCCTGCCTGAGCACACGGCCTTTCAAACAAACAAACACACACTCAGCTCAGCACTCCAAACAAACAAACTCCAAACTCCAAACAAACACACAAGCCCAAAACCTCCAAATATAAGCAGCCACTTACCCCAAGGTGCTTTAGTTTGCTCCTTCCTTCTCCTCCTCCAGGAGAGCCTCTCCAAACTCCCTCCTGTTAGCACGCACCCTGTTTGCCAGCACCCGGTCGCAAAGCTCCCTGGTCGCTTACTAGCAGGGTTTGGCAGTATCTGTCGACATCCCTGTACACCTCATTCAATGAGAAAGAAGGGATGTGTTGACAGAGGGGGTTTTTCTGACATTTGCCCCTGTGTGGACAGGTCAAATTTTAGAAAAGCCTCTCCCAATAGAACTGTTGGCAGAGATAGGCTGTTTAGACTGTGGGGGAACTGTCAGCAAAAGGTAGGCAAATTGTGCACCACAATTTGTGTAAGTATCAGTGAGATCAGTGTTGTGAAAAAGAAGAGGAGAATCAATTGTATAGGAATGATTGGGACGTATCTTGCCCTTCTTTGCTAGAATATCTGGGATCTGGGAATCTGCAATTTATATCTTGATGTCAATCTGTGACTTTCTGCTCCATGCTCTTTTTTTGTATGTGTGTGTATATGTGTTCAACTGCAGGTACATGAACAGCCCAGGAGATAACTTTGCTTTACAGGGATGATGTGGAGAGACTCGTTGTGAGTAACCGTGTGTGTTTAAAAACAAAATGTTGCCATGTCAGAACAGATATGAAGTTGAAGTTGGATTTATTTTCCTTATTCCATGTTGTATTAGATTTGCTTACAATTTATGGCACCTGATCATACTTCAGATCATCATTTAAACTCAGGAAAAAAGAATTTGAAATGCAACCCTTGAAGAAAAAAAAACAAAAAAAATTAAGATATTCAGGTGGTCTCTTAAAGCTGTAGAACTAAAAATAGGTTGTCTATACTATTTGCTAAAACAGCCATTCATGGCAGTAACCTGTTCATGGTGACTAATGCACCAATGAACTTTATTGTTAACCATGCAATGTAATTTTTCATATAGATATGAATAATGTATAACCTGTGAGTCTTCTGCAACTGCTCTTTGGTAGGATTAACAAGATACCTTTAAGAGTCTTTTCCAATAATCTTCAGCGGCAGCGTTCTATGGTAGAAGAATTGAATTAACCACCTAAGGATGAGCTTTCTACACTATTGCAAATGTCTTTGACAATTCATGAATTAAGTCTCTCTAATTCTAGTAGAGGGCTCTGACTTGTGCAGCACAAAGCGGGTGTAGTAAAATTGTGTAATATCATTCATTGACAACCTGCCTCCTGCAATGCAGTTGCAGTATGATAGGACACAGGTATTGCATCACAGTTCAGCAATGAAGTGAAGACAAACTACTATATAGTTACTACGTACTAGGAACTATCCATATAATTACTTAAATTTAGCTCCAGAGATTTGGTGATATTTCTAAAACATTTATTCTTGTGAAAATTTCTAAGTAACCGATGATAACCTCCATGTGTTCAAGGCCTTGATCTGTGCCGTATTGACACACTAACTCTGTCAGTATGCTATTTCTTAGTGCCGCCAGGCAATTCCTTTTTTCAAACCAACAATTTCTATCAGAGTTCCTTGGCAGTAATATTATTGTAGCCTGGTGTAAGAACTTTTGACTGTATTACTACATTACTCTAAAACTTTATAGTAGAAGAGTGTCCTTGCAGCAGTGCTATAATTTGCTTAATTTTGCTTTCATATGCTATAAATGTACTGTGGTTAAGATGGCTTCAGAATATTTCCACTGGAGACATTAGTTAATTTTTCTCAGTTTGACCCAGGCTGTGTTGTGGGGAAAGTGCTGTTGGGTTCTGGGAACATTCTAGAAAAATCAGTGTCTTGAGATGTCTTGAGTGCCCTTTAATGGCACTGAGCATCTGCAGCCAGTTACTGTGAGGCCTTGTGCACTTCCATCACCTCAGTTCCATCCTTTTCCACTGGCTAAATGCAGTCATAGGAATTGAACTTCACACTCAGAATTTCACTTTCATCAACAAGTCTCTTATTTTTATTATAATTATTCTAGACTTTTATATATGGATTAATCAGGTTTTAATTGGTTTGGATCCCATTTCATGTGATTTTTGGATTCCCATAGTGATTCTGCCTTTTCTTCTAGAAGACAGACTTCAATAAAAAAAACAGACTTAAGCAGTATATTTTGTGCCTAGACATCGTCTTTGAACTATAAGCACAATTTCATAGATCGTTATTCAGATTACTGTTCCATAACTAATAGGAAAAAACAGATATTATTGTTAGTAGGGTTAAATTTAAATTAATGCCCGGCCGTTTTTTTTCCCCCCTCCTAGTTTGGGGATGGATTTCAGCCAGTATGAACCCTGGGTGTTACTCCCTTTGGTTTTAGTCAAGAAGTAGCCAGTCAAGTATTGGCTTCCTGTCATCTTCTTGTTGACTCCTTACTGGTTCTGCTTGCCAGTTCCTGAAGGCTATAGCTGGCCATTTTTTGTTTTTTCTGAGGCCCCAGTTTGCCCCAACATCCCTCGTGAGTGGGGAGAAGTGAGTGTTGCTTTTGTTGATGCAAGAGACTTCAGCATCCAGTCACGTGGTGTTCTTGAGCCCCTTCTTGGCTAAGGCCTGAGTGGACTTGACATAGTTGGCAGACTGTACAATTTATTAGGGGCCAAAAACTAGGTGATTGTACATCACTGTTCTGCCCAACATCCATTCAGATAGACCAAAAGCCATATCCTGATCAACAGAGTCATCTGCTCACTGGCAGCACCAGTTGCCACAGCCAGCCCCGGTACTGGTTTTGCAGCAATCATGGCCTCTGTAGGCTCCAAGCCCATCTCAGTGGCCATTTTGGACCCCTTGTGCTTATCAAAGTCAGGGCACTGGCCCCTCTAGATCAAGCTCGGTGTTCTCTGGGTCCAGAGTGCCCCTGTTGGTGAACCCTATCTGTATCCTCCTATGCCATCCATCTTCAGAGACCTCTCTCAGGAGATCCTCCTGCAGGAGGTGCTTTAGCTCCTTGTCCTGGGAGCAGTAGAGGTGGTTCCCTTGGTGATAGGTATGGATTTTTTATTCCTGTTGTTTTCTGGTCCCAAGGCAAAGAGTGGGTTTAATCTCATCCTCTCTCTGAGACCTCAATGCCTTTATAGTCAGGAAGAATTTCAAGATGGTGACTCTGGCTCCTGGAGACTGGTATGCTGCCCTCAATATAAAAGATGCACACTTCCATGTATCTCTTATACCCCAGCATCGGCGGTTCTTCTGTTTTATGGTGGGCAGGGATTACTATCAGTTTATGGCCCTCCCCTTTAGGCTTTCCAGGTCTTCATGAAGTGCATAGTGTTTGTCACCACTGCTCTCAGGAAGTTGGGGGTCCAGGTGTTCCCATCTCTGGATGACTGGCTACTGTGTGGACACTCTGCCAACCAGGTACGGGCACACATCACCCTAATACAGGGTCCCTTCCAGAAACTGGTCCTGGTCCTGAACATGCCCAAATCAATTCTGGTGCCTATTCCAGTAATAGAATTTATGTACACAACTTTGGGTTCGAAGGTGGTCAAAGCTTGTGTCCTCTGATCCTGCTTCCTGGTAATCAGGCCCTCAGTCTGGGACATGCTGACATTCCTGATAACGATGGCAAGGGCCTGCATGCACCTTCTGGACTTAATGGTGGCATGCACCTGTGCAAGTCACCATGCCAGGTTCCTCATGTGCCCACTGAAGATGTGGCTGGCACAGATTCCTAAACTGTCCTGTCACGCATGAAACAGAGTGTTGGTGGTTCCCCTGATGTTCTCCATTCCCTGTAGTGGTGGGCTCAGGTTAGGAGCAGGGAAGGTGTGTGCTGGGGTCCTGTTTTCTAGACAGCTGCTGGCCCTCCAGCTCATAGCAGATGCATCACACGAGTTGGGGAGCCCATCTCAGAGACATGGATGCAAGGTATGTGGTCAAAGGGTGACTTTTCCATGTATATCAGTGTTGGGGAGTTGAAAGTGGTCTGCCTCACCCCTGTAGCCTTTCTCTCCCAGCTCAGGGGCAAGTCGGTCCTCATCCTGTCTGACAGCATGTTGGCAATCTCATATATCAATAGGCAGGGCGGGGCCTCCTCACATCACCTGAGAGAACTCTGCATCAGGATGGATATGCCCCACGTTGCCTTCTATCTTCTGGGCACCCAGAACATTTTGGTGGACTGACTAAGCAGGTTCTTCTTGGGCCACAGGTGGACCTTTGGGGATATGGCCCTGGGTGTCTTCTGCAGGCAAGGGTTCCCCTTCTCGACCTGTGTGTCATGCAGCAGAACATGAAGTCCACGAGGTTCTGTTTCCCTCATGGGCCTGGGCTCTCTGGGAGACGCGTCATTAACTCCCTGGCCGCAGAGTCCCTTGTATGTATTTTCACCATTCCTGCTAACTTTCCCTGGTGCTCTTGTATGTCTGGGAATTCAGGGCTTCTCTGATCCTCATTGCACCCATGTGGCCTGGGCAGCACCGGTTTTCTACTCTCCTGAGTGTCATACGACAGGCTGATCATGCTCCTGTTAGTCCCTGACCTGATCACGCAGGACTCTGGAAGGTTCCACCACCTGGACCTGCGGTCCCTGCACCTGACGGCATGGAAGCTTTGTGGCTGACAATGGCAGAGCTCCAGTGTTTGGCCCACGTGCTGGGAAGCAGGAAACCTTCCACTAGGGCTACTTATTTGGCCAAATGGAAGCAGTTTTATATCTTGCCTACCCAGAAGTGGGCGTCTCCTATAGATGGTCTGGTTCCTTTGATCCTAGATTACCTTCTGGACCTTAGGCTTCAGGGGTTATCCTCTTCCTCAATTAAGGTCCATCTAGCAGCTCTTTCCATCAGGGGCACAAGGGTAAGAACTTTTTTGCGGATCCAATGGTAAACAGGTTTTTGAAGGGCCTGGACAAGCATCATCCGCATGTGTGACAACCCATTCTACAGTGGGATCTAAGCTCATGGGACCTCTGTTTGAACCTCTGGCAATGTGTTCATTGTTACATCTGCCTTCCAAGGTATCCCTATTGGTGACCGTCATGTCAGCCAGGCTGATATGTGAACTTAGGGCTCTTACTAAGGCCCCTTGTACAATTTTCTTTAAAGATAAAATCAGGTTACTCCCCCCACCCTGCCTTTTTGCCTAAGGTGGTGTCGAATTGTCATGTCTCAGGACATTTTCCTGCCAGTCTTTTTACCTCAAACCTCATGTGTCCAGTAAAGAACAGGCTCTGCACACCTTAGATGTTAGAAGGGGCTTTAGCCTTTTGTTGGGAAAGACCAAAGTCCTTTTGCAAGTCTCCCCAGCTCTGTGTTGCCATTGCAGAAAAGTTAAAGGGGAGCAGGTTTCTGCTCAGATGATCTCATCCTGGATCATGGCATGCATTAGGGAATGCTGTGGGCTGGCAGGGGTCCCAGCTCGTCCCCTCAGGGCCCAAACCATGAGAGTGCAGCAGCCTTTGTGTCTCATGTACCGATCCTGGACGTGTGTAGGACAGCCAGTTGGTCCTCTCTCTCCATCTTTACCAACCACTATGCATTGACACATCAGGCCAGGGAGGACGCTGCCCTGTGAAAGGCTGTCCTCCAGTCGGTGGAAAGTTAGAACTCCTATCCCGCCTCCTGGGATGTCTGCTTTGGAGTGCTCTATACATGGAGTGGATGTGAGCAAGCAGTAGAAGAAGAATGCTTACTTACCCTGTAACTGTCGTCCTTCGAGATGTGTTGCCAATATTCATTCCAAATCCCACCCACTGTCTCTTAATCACAGAATTCTGGTGAAAAGGAACCAAGGGGGTGGAGGGCCAGTAAGTATGTGCAGTTATACCAGTGTGTCTCTAAGGGGATCTGCTGCTGGCCTGCTGGGTACTCCTAAGGGAAAAATGTCTGATGCGTGCATGCTGTGTGCACACACCTACATGGGATGGACATGAACAACAGTTACAAGGTAAGTAACTGCTGTTTAGTGTCTAGTAGTTCCTAATTTGAATTTCTAAAGACTGTTAAAAGTATAGTAGAATTCAAGTTTGATTAAATTGCATCATCAAAAGTATACTGAGATTAAAAAGTGTCCCAATGCCCTGCACATGTTGGAATTTGTGTATTAAGATTGGATTGAAGTGTTTTCTAATGACCAGGGGAGTCTAGTTTTATCTAACCACAGTTTTGCTTTGAGTAAAGATATAAAAATAAATGTTGATGAAAAGAACAGCTCTGAAACGGTGCGACTTACAAATATTGGCTTCATTTAACTATTGTAATTTTCAGCCACAGAAATGGGCGTTGAAATTGAAGCCTTGACATAGGAACATTTGGGTCAGTTATTTGTGATACTCGCATTTGATGCACCCAGATGATAGATGGTCATAATTAAAGTCTCTTTTTAAATACAGAATGTAATTTAAATTTCTGTTGTTGGTGGCGTATGGTGAGATCATTTCTGCTCTGATTTTTAAGATGAAATATATAACAGGTAAGGATTACAGACTTGGAAACCCTTCATGAAGAGTTTGTCTGGATGTGCATGCCATAAGACTATTGTGTTTCAGACAGCATGAACTGGTGCACTACCAGGTGACACTGTTGTCTTTTCTTGCAAATAGCTATGGGTCAAGATGCACAAGGATAAAACAAATATGGGGTAATGGTGCATCAGGCTGATTTAGAGCCAAGTGTTGGGAGACAGCCTACCTGGGATGTTTTCCCATTTCTGTTGCTGACTTATCAGGTAACTTGAGTTTAACTTCTGGTGTACAAAAGTGGTGTTACTTATGTAGTCCTTCAGATATGTTATCCAAGGATACGTATTACCACTCGTATTTTGAGAAAATAAAATTTTTGGTAAAATCTAAATTGCAGAGGTGTGGAGATGTCAATATATTTAGCTTTCAAGCAAGCGTCAGCCTGGCTGAATTGCTGGAGAAATAAAAACGGGTTTTAAAAATGAAGATGTTCACACTGCAATATGTAGTTGCAATTTTGGATTTAAAGAAAGAAAAGGAACATAGTTTAAAAGTGTATGTGGTGGTGATAAATATTTTCTCCTTCAACAGTCTTTTTCAGTACTTAATTTGACAGCCTTTGTTAATTGCTGCATTCTGTTCCGATGGCCCTGATTTTCTCATTGATCTTGACATCTGAATTGGAATTCCTCATTCCCTTTAATACCTGTCCATGTCTAATTACGAGACTCATTTGTACAATGCTGCTTGATGCTTTATTACAGCTTTGGCTAACGGAAATCAGTAGATGAAGGTTGTGACACAAGTTGGATTGTAAAACTCAGAAACTTTTGTTGTATGAGACATAAGCATGTGCAATAACAGGTATTGCTTCATACTCCTTGTCTCTCTAATATCCTGGGCCAGTATGGCTGCAACACGATTGCCATGCATAGTCTAAGTACTCAGTCTGATGACTGGAATATTAGGTTCTTCTGGCTATTCCTAGTATTAGTAACTCCTTAAATATGTGTTGTCTTAAAATATCTTCGCACGTGGCTCATCAATACTGGTTTGTCTGACATTCTGGGCAATAAGATAACCCAGATCTAAGTTCCCTTGAATTAGCAGATATGATGTTGTTTTGAGCCTTTTACCATATCTGTGGTTTTGCTGCAATATATCTTTTTTTAAAAAGGAACTAGTCTGTTAATCATGCTTTTGTCAGTGGGATCCATTTTAGGCCTTTGTCCCATATAATTATAGCTCTTGACTGACTGGGAGTTGAAAAGTAAAGGTTTTCCACAGAGCATTTAATGTACTCTGTGTGTGTGTGTGTGTGCATGTGTGCGTCCGTGCCCGTGCGTGCACGCCTCATATTCTGTAGCATATTTCCTATTAAACATCTTAAAAACCATTTTGTTTTAAAATAATCAGTGGCAAGACCAAAAAAAAGTTGGAATTGAGTTTAAAATTTTCATGCAGCTTGCCCCATAAACTTCCTCTGTTTTATAAATCAAAATCTGTAATACTGCTTATCAAAGAATTCATTAATAAGTCATAAGTACGATACTTAAATTTATAAAAATACACACATGCTTTCAGGGAGATTACATCAAATGAATACAGGCAACTAAATATTGACACATTTTTATGAGTACTTTTGTACAAATACAAAAAGTTTAAGTACTAATACGAGTGAATTTGAGCACCTGCTATTAAATGGGAATATTGGCATAGTAGGCACCAGAGAAATTTAATGGAATAATGATAATCAATTGTTGGTAGCATTAGCTGGTCTATTGTTAATCCATGGGCAGTATGGCTTTGAGCAAGCTCCCAGCTGCATGTGGGAGGAGGGATACAGCTGAGCTCCTGCCTTGTGTGCTGATGACAATCAGCTCACATGCTACTCTTGGCGCCTGTGCTGGGGGTTTCTGACCCCTGATTTAAGTCAAGTTTCCTACTGACATGTCTTCTCATATTTCTTAACCAATGGATCTGATCACTAAAACATGTTAATTTACAACTCAGTACAGCATTTTGCAATGTCTAAGAAGGTAATCTTTGTGTAATTTTTATTTAACTTGATCTTTATTAACCTAGGAAACGGTACATAATACTCGCCACTTGTGTCAGGCTGTCGATGCAGTAGTGTACTTCAGGAATAGTAAGAACTAGAACACTCTCTCTCTCTCTCTCTCTCTCTCTCTCAAATCTATAAGATTAAGTTTAATAAAATATACGTATATTTTAGGGAGCTTATTCCTCTGTCTTGTCCATCTGCCCAGCTGAGTTCATTTGTTCAAGAACTCCTAAATGGTAAGAGCTAGGATCGCCAAATTTGCTATATTTCCTCATCTCATAATTTAAAGTAAGGTCAGAGTTTTTGGTTGTGCCAGGAAAATGGGATGTGCCTAGAATTCGATTTGCTATCCATATCCTGGAAAGGGAAGGATCTGATAGGAGGGACAGTCATGCTCTGCAACGACAGCTGGGGGCAGTGACCATGGGGGACAGTTAAACAGCTCACTGGCTGCACTAGGAAGAGACTGGCAGGTTGGGGACCTCCATATTGCTGACCACTGGTATGGGTAAGTGGCCCCAAGCCCTGTGAGGAGCAGCTGGTGCCCCGTCCTCCCCTCCCTCACCCCCTGCGCTGGCCACAAGGAGCTGTCATGGGTGGTTGGTGGTGTGCCCTGTTGGGGCAGTGCCAATGTTGTTTCTGGGGGTCCTGGTAAGCCCTCAGCGCTGAATCCTCCACTCCCCCAGACTCCTGCACCCCACCACGTCGTCCATCCCCTACCTTGACTCCTGTGCACACATGGAGCATGTTTTTGATGAGGTTTAATTGTAGCTGTTATTTTTAAATGAGAAGTTTAGTATTTCACTTATGATTTAAAAATAAAATATTTTACTTCTTAAAAAACAATTCATTTTCATCCACCTTAGATAAAATTCAGTGTTAAATGCAAAGTAATACATATTGGAAAATATAATCCCAAATCTGCACACGAAACAATAGCGACTAAGTTAACTTTTACCCATTAAGAAAGAGGTCTTGGAATCATTGTGGATAGTTCTCTGAACCTATCCACTCAGTTTGCAGCAGAAGTCAGTAAAGCTAATAACGTTAAGAACCATAAGGAAAGTAACATCCTGCCCCTATCTAAATCCATAGTATGCTCTCACCTTGAAAGTGGCTGCCTTTCTGGTTGCCCCGACCCCAAAAAAGATATATTAGAAATGGAAAAAGGTACAGAGAAGAGCAACAAAAACGATTAAGGGCATGGAACAGCTTCTGTGTGAAGAGAGATTAAAAAGGCTGGGAACATTCATCTTAGAAAATGGACAGCTAATGGGGGTTGTGATAGAGGTCTAATAAAATCATGAATAGGAAGTGTAATTTATTCTTTCACCTGACACAACCAGGGATCCAAAAGAAATTAATAGGCAGTGGATATTAAATAAACATGAAGTTTTTTGTCACACAAGGCACAGCCAACCTGCAGAACTCATTGCCAGGGAAGGTTGTCAAAGCCAAAAGTATAATGGGATTCAAATAAAACTAGTAAGTTTATGGAAAAGAGAGCCCTCAGTGGGTATAATCATGATAGTCAGGCATGCAACCCCATTCTCTGGATGTACTTAACCTCTGACTCCCAGAAGCTATGCTCGGATGAGAAGGGGTGGATCACTCAGTAATTGTCTGTTCGGAGACAGGACACTGGGCTAGGCAGTGCCTAATGCAGCAGTTCTGATTTTGATTGGGGCCTCTTGGCAATACTGCTTGTAAGGCAATGCATTATTTAATAAAACCCTTCTTCTGCCCACCTCTTACACTTGCATAAAGTGACTCCCTCTGTTTTTTGTTTGCCTTGGTTTGGAAGGTTAGTAGAAAAATGGTCTCAAAACTACTGTCAAGAAAATCTTAAAGTAGGGATGTTTTGTGATTGATAGTTTTCTGCAGTACAAGTTTAAATCATTAGTTATATTTTGAAAGCAATCTAACCTGTAAAATTGAATTTAAATGTAAGTTAGTGGAACAGCACCTAATTTCTTTGCAAGCAATGAAGTCATTTTAAAAAAGTAGATAAAGTCAGGATCAGAGTATTTCCCACTCTCCCAGATATATTGATTTATTTGAGTGAAACAGTAAAATGTGAAACAAAAGTTCTATTATGCTTTTTCTGTGGAGTCCAACTACAGCTGAGCACTCGGTTGATATGTGAATAAGCAGGTAGTTTTCATTTTAAACTGCTATTTTGCATAAATCTTCCTTTAAAATTGCTCCAGAGGAGCAGAATTACTAGGTTTGCTTCTTTCTTGTTGGCAGACTCTTGCTGCTGTAGAGTTCAAATTATGCACTCTGATTCTCAGCCAACTATTGACTTGAAAGCCAAGATCCTTTAGGGTACAGACGCCTACGTACTTAGACAATGAAATAATCCAAAGCCCAGGAGTATGTTGTCAGACCAAATGCAATACTGCATAGCAGCTGGATTTGTCGAGAGCAATTTCAAGCTTTTTTTATTCTATGTCAGTGCAAAGTATATGGTTATTTTATTTAACAGCTTTTGAGGCTTATTTTGTAATACATAAGACTTCTCTATCTTCCGTGAAATAAAGATTTTTGCACTACGGAATGTTTGATACTGTGCTGGATGCTTTCAAGTCACAGAATGAGCAGAGGGGGCAGGCAACAAGGGTTACAAACGTCTGTTGTTGATATTACTGTCTTGCTTGTCCGTGCCAACTCTTGTCTTAGGTATTGATTCAACTTAGCTGCTAATGAATCAGATGCTTAAATTTGCTTTAACAAAAAGATCTCTTACAGCAACCACATTTGTAATTTTTAATAAAAATTGCATGTACCATCTTAACAATGTTTTTGTAGGACATAACTCAGTTCAATGGACTATTGGAGAAGAACAAAATTTTCAGCGTTTTATTTCCTGAGGAGAAGGATCTCTTTTGAGCACTGTTTTTTTTTAAAAAAGGAAATCTGACCCAACAGTACATGTTAAATGTTGAAACTGAATGCGTTGTGGACTGTGCAGTCTGATGCTTGTAAGTGAACACCCGGCACTTCCTTAAACTGTAGACCTTGGCTTAGTGTAGCACAGAGGGAAGCATTCTTCAGTATTTTTGAATCTTGAGTACAAAAATCCTGAGAAAAGGGTTCCTAAAGATCTTATATTGTAATGTTACATCTCCTCTTCCTGAAGGAGAAAGGGGTTAGTGAAAAACCTCCAAAGATTATAACTGCTGGTAAAACTGCTCTGAAAATATTTGCATCTCATGTGTCTATAATAAGTGATAAGTGACCTGCTATAGTAAGTATCATAATCCAGTGTAGAACTTACATGTGATTTTTTTTTTTTTTTAAGAACATAATAACCTCCATTTAGAGATAAGGATCATGTTTTATAAACTACTATCAGGCTGTCAGTGCTGAGCCATGAACTTACAACTGTTGTCTTACTTTTTTTCCTTGATTGTTGTGTAGTAAAGAACTTGTTTTCAATTATTTTATAAATGGGTTTTGACATACAAAGTTCTACAGTTTGAACGTCTGTAGCCTGGGACGCGTTCTCAAACGGCAGCATCTGTGGTCCGGAATGCTTTTAGTTAGCTGGATGTCCACTTAACATGGGTGTGGCCAAGTTTCCTGTGCTCCCCTATTTTGTTTACAGCCACCAGTCCTGGCTTTTGTGGTGGTGTTGTTTAATTCCAATTTATATGTAAATTTCTTCTAATAGCCCTGTAAGCAGTGGAAGTGTTGGTAATGTTGCTAGAGAATAGCACACACTATGATTTGGCAAATTTGGCTTGCCAGACTAGAGAGGTTTGACCTGTACGTTAATAGTTACTGCTTGCCCTTGTTTGGGATCTTTGCCTGTGGTGTGTTTTTAGAATGAACAAAGCCATGTTAATACAAGAAAGCACTTTACTTTATTCTTATTTATAACTTTGATATCAATGTTGTTAATTAAATGATCATTGTCATTAAAGATGAAAGACGCTTAGAGTTCATCTACTCTTTAAAAGGCAGACTAGAATACAGTAAACCATCAAGCTACATGGATGTTGCGTTTTCTGCAGCCCCCGCGCAACTCAAATTTTTGTGCATGTTGAGGGGAGTCTGGTTAATGGCTTTTCTGGACTTGCAGGAGCTGGGAAACTGACCCGCCCAGTAGGACTGGTCTGTTTCCTGGCTCCCAGAGAGTCAGGGA
This sequence comes from Carettochelys insculpta, assembly GCF_033958435.1. Classification (NCBI taxonomy): domain Eukaryota; kingdom Metazoa; phylum Chordata; order Testudines; family Carettochelyidae; genus Carettochelys; species Carettochelys insculpta. The sequence goes on along the minus strand of NC_134149.1, from coordinate 3,102,770 downwards.
GCTGGGAACAGGGGGCAGCCTGGTTGCCATCTCCCTGCCACTTGCGGGACCCAGGAAGCTGACCAACTGGTCAGTTTCCTGGGTCCTGCAAGTGGTGGAGCCTGGCTCCCTGCTCCCCTCCAGTAGCAGAGAGGGAAAACTGAGCGGGGTAGTGGGCTTGTTCAGTTTCCTTGGAGCCAGAAGACTAATCAGGGCAGCAGCCTTGTTCAGTTTCCAGGCTCTGCAAGAGGAGGGGAACCAGGATCCAGGATACCACTTGATTCCCAGCTCCCAACCACTCCGGACACTGGGAAACCACTCCTATCAGGGGTGGCAGCCTGACTCGCAGCTGCTGCCCTTGGCAGCAGTAGCTGCTGCACCTGACAGGAGCAGTTTCCCTGCTACCTTTGGGACTGCAGTTGCTTTAACCTGAGACGCGCAGCTAGATGGAGCATATCTCGAGGGTTTATCTACCCCTTAAACGGAAAAAAGTATACATCAATGTAGTGCAATATTTTTCAACCTGAAGTGAGCCCCATTGCTTAGTTATGGTAGCATTCAGAGATGTCATGAGGACTTCAGGGTCCCGCTCTTATGGGCATGGTGCACACAAAAGGAAAAGAATGTGGTGTGGTCACTAACCAAGTATAAAATAAGAGATGGAGATGGGAGGGGAGCCAGCTATAGCTGGAAACAAGCAGTGATAACGCACACTGCTTGATTTGAAGGATCACTGTACAAGGGTTTGTCGAGTTACGCAAGGATTGCATTCCCACACACGCTCACAGAACTGGAATTTCACGTAAGTTGGGGGGGCGGCTTTTTTCCGTGCTGGAATATACATTCTGCAGATGGGGAGGCAACAGGAGCACCTGGAGCTCCTTTTGTAAGGTGAGTCCTGGGGTTGGGAGGGCAGTTGAGGAGGGTTAAGCCTGGTGGTGGGTGGGGGCTATGGGAGGGAGTCAGGCAGGGGGGTTAAGCCTGGGATGCATTCGGGCTGCAGGTGGGGTGGGTGGGGGTGGAGTTGAACCAGAGCTTGTGGGGGGGGGGGGGGGAAGGGAAGGGAGAGGGATTTGAGCCAGGACGCCTGGGGGAGGGGGTGTTAGTTTGAACCAGGGCCACGTGGCGCTGGGGGTGGGGGGCAGGATTTTGAGTTGCGCTTACCTCGCGTTAATGCAAGTTATGTGCAATTTCGCATTGCGCTTTTCAAAGCTTTACTGTACCCAAGTGGAGAATGTCATCTACAGGTCTCTTCCACTTCACTCTGTCTTGAGACAAAATTTGTAGCTGACTCCAGGAGTACCCCAGTTGTCCTTCAATGTCAGTAGATCTCCACGTTGTCTGAGATCGTCCTCCTTTTGTCTTTTACTTGTGAGTTCCATTTGAGAGCTTGACAGGCTATGCTGGATGATGATTTTCCTGAGAGTGTGGCCTAGCCATACGCACTTCTGTCTCTCTCTCTCTTGTCCTTCTCTGTTCCAAAACTCCTCATTTTTGTCAGTCTTGCCATTTGATGAGATTATGAGCAGAACAACAGATGGCCATCAACGGGACATTCAGTGGACACTTTCCAAACAGCTAGAGGACATTGGTTTTGCTGACAATGTCCTCTCCATTTCATGCCAATAGGAAAGCATGTAAGAAAAGGTTGCAATGCTATACAAAACTTCCTCAATGATAGACTGAGCATTAACATGGGAAGGACCAAGACAGTAAGGATCAACCAGTCCAACGACACCACCATCACACTGGGAGGGGATGACCTGGAAGATGTGGAGCAGTTCACCTACTTAAGGAGTATTATGGGCACAGACAGAGGAACAGACAAGGATGTCAGTGTAAGGATAGGGAAAGCAACAGCTGCATTCAAGACTCTTCATCCCATATAGAGTCCACAAATAATATCTGCAAAGACAAAACTGTGGATCTTTAACACAAACGTGAAGTGTGTGCTTTTGTATGGATGCGAGACCTGGCATGCGAAAAGGCTTCAGATCACAAGCCACAGACATTCCTAAACAGATTCCTGAGGTGTATCCTCGCACACTGCTGCCAGTCCTTTATTAAGTGTTTTGTAAATAGGCATCACAGCCTAGGTGAGTTAAGGTTGGATGTAAAGGAAAAATAATGCACTTTTTTTTTTTTTTTTTTTTTTAAAGTGCGCTCCTCCTACATATAAGAGGCTGTGTTGGAGAAAACATGGCAATGCTTGTTGAACAGTTTGACTAATGGAAAATAGAGATTGATATCCCTGGTGTTGCAGAAGAGGGCATACATGATTCTGTAACGTAAGAAATGAGGCAGGATTAAGCCCTAAGGGCATTAAATACAGATTACGAATAATTCATTCTTCATGTTTATGGAAGACGAGGAGTCGGTGAAGGGATATACAGAATGAGGATTTAAATGTATGAGAGGACAGTCCAGGAAGATGTTTGCACCAGTGTTTAAATGAATTTAAGGGCAAAGTGGACAAAGGGGTATTTGCCCAGACCCAGAAGGGTGTTTCAGTGGTCAACCCAAGGTCAAATTTAGTTGTGTGGAATTACAATACAGATGACTCTTGAAGATCTTGGTGTTGCCAACTTGGCAATTTCTGAAAACTGAAACCCCTTCTTCTCCTCTCTTCCCCCCAACACTCTGCTCCTGCTTTGCCTTTCCTCATGTCTTCCCAAGGCATTCTCCCCACACATTCTCCCTTCCCTGGCCACAGCTTCTTTCTTCCTCAGTCTCCGTTGGGCTCCCTGTGCTCTGAAGTTAGGATGGAAGCTGCAGCCTGCCTACCAAGGAGATGCGGGTAGGAAGTAGCCTCAGCTAAGCAGAAGCTGACATGGGTTGATGACTCTTCCCTCTCCCCCACCTGCCCCATGATAACTGCACTTTTGATAGCTGGTCAGTGTATCTGACTGGATGCTGCCAAGTCCCCTTTTTGACCAGATTTTTTTAGCTGAAAACTGAACATCTGGAAACCCTAGGTACTCTACAAGAAGTAACATTAAGGTGTAATCTGTGCTAGAAAAGGTTTAGTACTACAGCAATACAGATATAGTTGTGCTATCACCAGTATGACCTTAGTGTGGAGATGCAGTTTATGCTAGTTCCCTGGATGGAATTCTCCAGACTCCTTTTTTGCCTGTGAAACTGCCTCTGCAGCTAGGGAAACTTCTGGTATAAATACATTTTAAAAATGGCACCTGGAGCCAATTTTACTATACCAGCAAAAGCTTTGCATGTCTCTGTGGCCTAAGACTGAGGCGTGACTTGGATGTGTGGCTCTTGCCATGTTACTTATGAGTTGTGTTACTTCATGGCCAAAGTAATATACCATGCTTTTTATGGAACTGTGCTCTATAGCAGTCTGCCACCTTAATGCTTGTGGAGTATTGAGCATCTTACTCGAAGAATGAAATACTCTGCTCTGATTGTATTAAACCCATTTTCTGCAGGCTGGGTGATATTTATGGTTCCGGTTGATCTTTAAAGGCCAGACTTGCTTATGATGTACCTAATTGATAGCCAGTCTGCTGTCAAAATGCAGAATGAGAAGAGTCACTTGTGCTGGAGTCCTGTTGGTAGAAGCAAGAACAGGTCACAGACTGGGTGTTTGTGTGAGGGCCCTACAGCTCTGGAACATGCTCCTCTTCTGCCAGCCCAGGCACTCTGAATCTGGTGACCTTCGGACAATACTGTAGAGCTCACCCTTCTCCTAGGCTGGGTTTATACTTGCCCCCAACTTTGAAGGGGGTGTGGTAATCAGGGCGACAGGAGTTTACTAATAAGGTGCTACGGTGAATACGCAGCACTTCATTTGGCTAATTTTCCCCCACAGCAACTTCAAAGCATAAACTTTGAAGTAGCACAGGCATTTCAAAGTGCCTGTGGCTACGCACACACTGATGCTTCAAAGTTTGACGCTTTGATGTCACTGTGGGGGGAAATTAGGCTAATGTCCCTCTGAAGTTGGGGGCAAAAGTAGAGAAGCCCCATGGCACTTAAAAAGGGAGGGAATTCCTTTGCTGGGAATAACACAGTGATGTCAAGGAATTATTCAGCCTGGAAATACCCTGGTCAGGAGGCAGAGGAATGGGGTCTCCATCCAAGAGACTGGGTGAGGGATAGGAAGTATGAGTGTAGAGCCTCTTGCCTCAACTATTAGGAAGAAATACAGGCAAAGCTGTGCCACCAATTTTAGGTCTGAGTGATATGGAAGGTGGTTGTACCCCAAGTGACAGTAAAAGATAAGTCTGAGGCGCTGTCATGAAGAAGGCATTTCAGACCATGTTCTTGAAGGAGAGCACATGGAGATTAGAAGAAGGGTTCTGTGGTGGCTCTCTTGAAAGCTGGAGCTGAAAGGAGAAGCATGTGAACAAACGGTTGAAGGAACAATTAGCGCCAGTGAGACAGTTGTGAAAGCCATGAGGAAGGACAAGAGTTCAAGCAAAGCATGGGTGATGGTTTCAAAGGCGACAGGCAGCCAAGGGGGATAAATTTGGAGTACTGGTCCAGAGGTAGGATTAGCAAGTTAGCTAGACTGGGGGAGAGCAGCTTAGTGCATCGCAGTACAGTAGTTTTCATTTGTGGGCTTCTAAAAAGATTTTTGAGTAGAGGTTGTACGCTTGCACACAGTTTGTTGGACCCAGTTGTTGAAAACCACTGTCACATAAGATAGAAGGCAGCAAGTTTTGAAGGGTGATGAACAAGTAAAGAAATTGGTATTTTCGCCAGAGAACTAGAGAAGTTCTAGCAGATGGAATGTGACTAAGAAATAGAGAGAGAGCTGTGTTAGTCTATAGTCTATCAAAACAAAAAAGCCACCAGGCTTTAATGTGCTACTGGAGTGCTTTTTTGTTGTGACGAACAAAGTGCAAGGTATTTTTTACCACAGCATGGCTTTTTGTGATAGTCGCAATTGTTTTTCAGTGACATATGAAGAGTGTTTGGCACTTGTCAAAACTGAAGAGTACCCAAGTTTTGAGAATTAGACACAGGCTTGACGTAAGTCACTTACCTCATGGTAACTTAGAGTTTCATCTTTGAGACTAACGTAACATGGAAGGATGATGGAGAAAATATTCATAGTTCATTTCAAATAAGTGACAAAAGGATTTTGGTTTATTGTTGGTCTCTAAGTGAGCTGTAATAGCAATCTATTTAGTGTCAACAAAAGTGCTGACTGTGTGCACACTAACTTTTAGTGACAGGGCTGTGTTGACACAGCTTTGTCGCTAAAAGTTGCATAGTGTAGACATATCCTAATAGTATGTTTTGTTTTTGAAATAGACTTATGCTAGCAACCAAATTTAGAAATGAGTATTCCTTTTAATGTTAAATCTTTTAAAAATTACCCAAACCTTGAAGTTTTCAGTCTTCTACAGTGTATTTGCTTATCTTGCAAAAAGCAAATAGTCACTCCATTGTCTCATTTGTTAATTAGTCATGGTACTGATTGGTTCTACAGACACCTAGGTGAGTAGTCTTGGTGATTTCAGTGGTACTCCTGTCCCAGTTACATGCATCAGAATCTATAAGGTCATGGCTAAAATTAAATTTAGCTGTTCCATTATAAACTTGCATTTGCAAAGTTTAGTTACATTATTTTTAAATGTGCAGTGTAAGGCATTAGATAAAAAGTGATATCCCTTGGTTTGGGTAAAAATGTTTGTCCTTCATTGATAGTTTACCAGTTTATATTCTACAAGCGATTGGGTCTTCATTTGTATTCTTGCATTGAAACTTGATGCTTAGAGTTGTATCCCACATATTCACTTTGTACAGAATATGGACAAGAAAGGAATTATATTCCAAATAAAAATAAAGTTAGCATTTGATGATTTGATCTACTTTCCAACAACTTTTTTCAAAACACATAGGCCGTTTCTATGCAGGCCACTTTCTTTGAAAGTGGCCTGGTAATATGTGGCCTAAAATATGCTAAAGAGGCGTGGATGCAAATTCTCCATGCCACATTAGCATAATGTCATGTGATTTGGAGTCCGACAGACTGTTTTTCCGGACTCCAAAATGCTGTGTAGAAGCGTGGCCCCCGGGGGGTCTTCCAGAAGGAAGTCCTTCTTCCGGAGGCCCCTTCTAAAATTTTTGTTTATACATAAAATTCTATACTTTTTGTGCCCCAGCACCTCAATGGCACTGTAAAAATTGAGAGAGGTAAATGTTTTAATGGTACAAAAATAATTGTGGTTTAGATTATCAGTCCTGATATCAAAGTTACAGTTCTTGAAAGTTGTAGTCCCTGTTTAAACTGAAATAACTTTTGAAGTTCAGTAGCAGTAATATAGGCTCTCTTTCCTGTTTTTTCACAACTTTCTGTATCTCAAGAAGGTTAGGAGAGAATTCATAATTGGATATTCTAAAACAGGTTCATATAACATGACTTCCACATTATGCCCCATTTGCAACTTGTAGATTTTAATCCTTGGTGTGTGTGGGGTGTGTTTTTTGTTTTAATATTAAGAAGAGGCAATATATTATTGACCCCAAAATATTTTTACTTCATTGTGACCAAACATGTTAATTGGTTTTTTAGTAGTCCTTTCCTGCTGTACAGACAGGATCTAAATGCAATAACTTGGAAAAAGTTGTTTTGATTTCATGTTTGCCACAGTGACACTCGGGCACAATGTGTTACGAAAATAAAATGTGCTAATCGGGTTAAATGTCTCTTCTGTACATTCAAATATTGTCGTGAATGAGATGAGGAGAGCATGATTCCAAAAAATGCATTTAATTAAGGGGATAGCAATTTCTGTTCAAGATTGGTGATTTATTTCTGTAGTCTTATTTGGATATTTCTTTTTGTTCACTTGAGACATTTTAGTTCATGAATAGTAAGTAGCAATAGCTGTTTTGAGGTATAGAAAAATGGCTTTTTTTCCTTCAACATACTGAAAATAATTTCTAAGTCTTAAACAGTTTCAAAAATATGTTTTTAAAATAGGGGCAGTCTGATGGCAATAAGCAATGGTTCACTTCACTGTGCTGCAATACATCAATTATATAATGAACTTATTGTTCATTCAGTGGTCTTCTGTTGTGCTTTTTCTTTATATTTAAAACAAAAGTCAACTTTTTAGAACCCAACAATAGGCAGGCTCCATGAATCCAACACAGTGACCTGCATTTTTAATTCCCTCGTGCTAAATATGGTTTAGAGTAGCTGCTCTTTTTTAAATGACATCTTGTATTTTATCTCATTTGGTCAACAGGGGAGTTACTAACTTTGGCGGCATGGATCATTCTGTGCTCAGAGGGGAGATGTCAGCAGTGCTTCTCGACAGGTATGTTTTATATAAGTAGCTAAAATCAGGTGGTGCCTTCAGTGCTTATTATTCGGGTGGCTGCCACTTTCCTTAAACACATTCCCTTTTTTTTTTTTTTTTTTCCTGGAAAACTTTAAAGAAATCTGCCTATCAAACAAAACAGAAGATAAAAGCTCCCGCCCCACAACAAACAGTTTTTGAGAAATAAAACGATGTGAAATATACTTCTTAGTGCATTTAGTTTTTGTTTCTTGGGCAATGAGCCCACGATTTTCTAAAATGAAGAGCTTACATTTCTGTAAGTTAAATGCAAGGAATCAGTTAGACATACTGGGCAGATAATTCAATTTAAGTCTACTGGTCTTTTGGATCTGCTCTTGCTCTTCATCACGAGCACAATTAGAATATGCTGAAGATGCTTGTTTGCTGGGTTGGCTGAGGAGAAATTCTACCCTGCTTTTTTTTTTTTTTTTTTTTAAACTTCCTATTATTGATGCAGTTAACTCTTACCTAGTCTTACTGGAGAAACAAGTTTCAGGTCAGAAATCTAGATACTCTTCTATATATCCTAGAAGAGAAGAAACTCCAGACTCTTGTAGTAGCTGCATTTCAGTGTTTTCTTTCTGATTTGAACTTGATTATGACTCGATTTTTGGGTTCAGTCATGATTTATATAATTGGGATGATTCTAGAGTCTCTTATGTTAAAATCCTAGAAATGTGGGAATGGAAGGCACTTGGAGAGGTCATCAAGACCATCTCTCCCCAGCCCTGAGGAATAACCATGTAAACTTTGAACATTCAAGAAAGGTGTTTGTGCAGTCTATTTTGATACCTTCAGTGATGGGGATTCTACATACTCCTTTGGAAACCTGTTCCAGAACAAGTGTTCTTGTGATAAAATAGCTTTCCCTAATGTTTGACCTAAATCTCTCTTGCTGCTGATTTAAGCCCATTAGTCCTTGTTCTACTTTTGGTAGACACAGAACTGTTTTATCATCTTTTTGGGAATATATTAAGAGCTGTTATGGACTTGCCAGATGGTGTTGCAGTCTTTTCTCAAGACTAAATATACTAGGTGTGGTGTGTTTGTTTTTTTTTTTTTTTTTTTAAAACTTTCTTTATAAATCAGGTTTTCTAAATTGTGTGTTGCTCTTTTCTGGACTTTCTTCAATTGGTCCATATCTTTGCTAAATTGTGACATCTGGAATTGGACACCACACTCCAGCTTGAGGCCTCAGAAGTGCCTACTACAGCAGGACAGCTACCTCCTATGTCTTGTATTTGACACACCTGTTAATATATTACATAATATTAGCCTTTTCACAGTTGCATCTAATTGTTGAGTCATATGATCTACTCCCACCCACAGATTCTTTTCAGCAGTACTGTTGCCTACCTTGTTTGTTCCCCTTTTTGTAGTTGGGAATTTGAATTTCCTTCCTAAGTGAAATATTTAGCACTTTTATAGAATCTCATCTCATTAATTTTAGACTAATTCTTCAATTTGCTAGTATCATTTTGAGTACTAATCCTATCCTCCAGAACACTTGCAACGCTTTCCAACTTGGTGTCATTCACAATTTTTTAAGCATGCTCTCCCTTCCATCATCCAAGTCATTAGTGAAAATATTGACTACTAATGAACCAACGACAGACACTTGCAGGTTATACTAGACACAGTCTGAGTTTGACAGAGAACAATTGATAACTAGTTGTTGAGTATGGGCTTTGAATCCATTGTGCACAGCAATTAAATTTCAACTATGCCACGTTTTCCTAAGTTGTGAGATCGTGTCAAAAGTTTTATTAAAACCAAGGTATGTCATATTTACTGATTTTTTTTCCCCTCCCCCCCGCCCCGACCCATCCACTAAGCCAGTAACCTTGACAAAGAAGGATAAGAACACAAGAATGGCCATTACTGGGTCAGAGCAAAGGTCCTTCTAGCCTAGCCGTCGGTCTGCCAACAGTGGCCAGTGCCAGGTGCTCCAGAGGGGGTGGTCCGAAGACAATGATCAAAGGACTTGTCTCCTGCTGTCCATCTCCAGCCTCTGACAGACAGAGACCAGGGACACCATTCCTACCCCTGGCTAATAGCCTTTTATGGACCTAACCTCCATGAATATATGTAGCTCTTCTTTGAACTCTTAAGATGCATCTACACTAGGAACTAACTTTGAAGTTAACTTCGAAGTGAGGTGCTACATTGAAGTAGCCAGCGGAGAGTCTACACACATTTTCCCTTATTTCAAAGTTAACTTTCGAAGTAGGGAGCCCGCTTTAAAGTCCTTATTCCATTCCTGGAAATGGAGTGGTGACCTACTTCAAAGTAGGGTGTGTGCAGAAATAAGCAACTTTAAAGTTATTTTTGCAGTGTAGACACAGCCTAATAGTTCTAGCTTTCACAGCCTCCTCTGGCAAGGCATTCCACAGGTTGACTGGGCACTGTGTGAAAAGGATGGTAGTTTAGTTAGGCATGATTTGTTTTTTGTCTTGTCCTTGGAATCCTATTATCCTCCCTGTGCTTACTAAATAATCAGTTTATAACTTGCTCCTGTATCCTTCCATGTATCTGTCCACTTTTGGCTGACCTCTACTTCTCCAAGTTCTCTTTGTTCTCCTGTTTTGAAGACGGATGCAATGTTTGCCCTTCTCCAGTCCTCTGAAACCTAACCCAATTGTTGTGAGTTCGTGAAGATAATTGCTAAGGGTATTGATGTTGCTTCAGCTAGTTTTTTAAAATGTAAGCTGTGTTTTGATCAGTCCTCCACATTGATTACAAATAACAAACGTGTTACAGTTGGGCACAGTGTAGAGAGAACTTTTTCCATTGAGTGTCTTTAAGAAGTAAGGATGTGGTGTACATTTTATTTTACCATGAGACTCCTGGTAGCTAAAGGAGAAATTTCAGTTTGAAATTTCATGTGCTCATTTTATGTATAAGGTGCCAAATACTTGTACATCAGTGTTCAATTAACAGGGTATGAAACGTGTAGGAAAGGCCATGAATAGAAGCAGATTGTAATAGTAGCTTCATCCCATTTCAGTTTACTTGGAAATAATCAGATGGTGGTAAGTGACACTTTGTCTTGCCCTTTTTTCCATCACTTAATCCTCTGGAGAAATCATAGACTAAGTCAGGAAACACAGTTCTGTGCTCTAGAGGGATATTTAACTGATGAGTGGACATACCAATCATACAGCTACAATTTTTGACTCTTTTTTCGTCTCATAACCATTTTTTTTTTTCTAAAAACAAAACTCCTTATGGTTTTTTTTTTTGTTTTGTTTTGTTTAAAGCCATGGACTGGACTATATTTACAATTGCCGTATCCTTCATAATATAATGCTTCATTTACTTGGAATACTTGTAGTTCAGTTTGCTATGTTTCTAAATTTCCTACAGAGCCACCCATGAGGAGGTTTTTAAATGTTCCAGTCATCTTCATGTATTAGTATACATCAGTCTTAAGGTTTCAAACATTGGTGGATCCTGTTTGAAGCCTATGTCAAAAGAAGACCCATACAACTCCTGTTTTACACGTTAGGGGAAGTCCATCAGACTGATTAAATGTAAATTGGCCGAAGAATCAGAAGAGAGACTTTAGACTGAAATGGCTCCTCCGGGAGTCAGCCTTCTGTTCCCTGGTGGCATCTGACCCGTGCCTAGCACCTTGATGTAGAGTGCTCTGGTCTAGGTAAGAGAGACTGTGGCACTGAGAGAGGATTTGGGTTCCAGAGACTCTTGGCACCACCAGACCTTCTCCAGTGTGATTGCCTGGTGCAGCTCTCTCTTGCTGTTGCTATATAAGACGACGACAACTGCTAGATGTCGCGCTCCACAAAAGCAGTGGAACAAAGAGATGCTACTTGGGAACATCCTGCTCTGACTCCAACTTAACCTGCACCATCAACTCCAGCCTCACTGGAAGATCCATTGAGTCTGGCTCTTGCAAAATCCAGTGTCAGGTGCAGGAGTTGCACTTTTCCTCTGTTTGACACCAGTGAGGCAGCCAGGCACAGTATAGTGATGATACAGTCCCTTGCAATGGCTCCAGCACCACAAAGAAGCACTATTATCAAAGGGCAAGCTGGCTATAATGCAGCACCATTTGCCATCACCTCAGTGCTATCATGCTCTAACAGCTTAGTCACCAAAGTCCGAGTCTTCATTTGACTCGTAAGCGAAGCTGGCACAGCATGACAAGAGTAAGGGCAACCATTGCCTGTGATGCCTTGGCCACTGAGTGGCATACCACCAAGCCCATGGGATGGGGTCCAGATTGTTAGTGGTCTTGGAGGCATGGGCTTCTCCATTGTCCTTGGTACATCAAGAACCTCTGTGAGGCCATGAGCTCAAGGTCTCCTTAGCCTCAGATGATAGGACAAGAAGCAATGGACGTCAGCTGCAGCATTGAATAAACTGAAGTTACATATAGTAAACTCTTGTTTCTCTGGTATTTGATCAAATGAAACTCTCAGATAACCAGCATAACGCCAGTAAACCCTGTGCCATGACCAGCCCCACCCCGCAGACAGTCCTGGGGTGTTGTTTGAGCCTTCCCCAAGCAGAGCAGTGCCAGTTTGGGTGCTCACAGGTCCCTAGCATACATGCAGGGGGTTGGCTGCAGGATGGCAGTCGGGTTCTCTGGGCCACGTGCCCCAACATGCAGCTCTCTCCGTGCTGTGTGGGCAGGTGCTCACCCTGCCTCGCAGCTCTCTGCACCATGTGGCGAGGCACATGCCCTGTCCCGTGGCTCCCTCTGTCCCCAACAAAATGTAAATGGGAAAACAGTTGGGGGAGCTGGCACTGAGGGGGGTCAGTGGGAGGAGCTGAACTTTCTTATGGGGAGGCACTGGCCTCTGCCTCCCTCCAGCTACTCTCTTTTCCTATTGTTCTCCTATTCCATCCATTTTGTTGAACATGCATGAATTTGTATCTAGATACCTAATAACTAAAGTTTCATAATATTGCAGATAAGTATACGTATGAGCTATGTAGGCAGTACTTGTTTTTGTATCTAGTGAACACACTGTGGCTTTAAGTATTCTGTAATTCAGTGTAGTCAATGTAGTTGTGATCATCTTTCTTTTTATTTTTGCTTATCATGGCAGTTACCTTTGCTCAAAATATTTAAACGCTTTGTGATGGGGCGGGGGGGAACTTTTGGGATCTGAAATTTTCAGTTGAACTTTATTCACAGAGGGAACAAAAAACATTCTTTTTAAAATTTGTCCACATAAATCACTCAAACCTTATCTTCACACACTTAATTTATGCAATAACCAGTTTTTCTTAAACCTTATTTTTGAATATAGGCTGGATTAGTTTGTACAGAATGTAAACTCAAAAAAAAAAAATACAGCACTGTTACTGTCTTTGTGCCTGTTTAAGATGCATATTTTTAGGCCAAAAAGGAATAGCTCTACTGTGGAGCTTAGGCTGCAGTGTATTTAGGAGTTATCTACATTTTATGAGCTGAAGTTAAAACGTTTTTAGCCAGCAGTTGTTGATTATCTAAATGAGCTCTTCTAAAATACATGCTCTTTGATACAATGTGAAAATGAACATGCTAGCTTTAAATGTTCCTGTACTCTGTTTAAGAATACCATCTGTTGATAAACCTCAGAACAAGTCCCTGTTTATCATGCCCAGAACATAGTCTTTTGGAGCTAGCTTTTAACCATGACTTAGTTTTCCATAAAGGTGAAAATGGAACAGTTAGATTAATGTTGATCCACTGGGAATACTCTTTTGCAAGGGGATGCATCACATTCCCCATTCCAGGGTAGAATATAGTGGACTAACTTTTTCAAAAGCAAGATAACTGTCTGTGTGGTAGTGTTTAAACTACAGATTTTCTCTGAAATCTTAAAAATCTTGTACCTTATGGGAAACATTGAGGAATATTTTTCTCCCTGTATGCCTGTATTATTTTAAGAGTAGCTTTCTGTTGACTCCATTGCTTTTAGACACTTAAGAGATGTCGTCTAAGATTTAGTGTGCAGTTCACCTGAATGCATAGTAAGGCACACTTCATGATTAGAAGACAAGTGTTCAGAGTAGCAGAGGTTGTAGACTATAAAACATATGAGTCTGTGCTGGAAATATACAATAGTGTTTCTTGAGTAAAAAAGTTCCTTTGTTGTACAAATGGGCTATTAGGTTTTGCCATACGGGGTCTATCAGATTAACGGTGACTTTCTGTGTGAACTGAAATGCAAACTTTAGATGAAAGGGTTTACTTATTTATTGTTTAGTCTAGGTATCTGAACATTTTGCAGGAATATCTTACTCTGAAGAGAAGAAATTCAAACAACTGGGGGGCATGCCACTTTGGGGGGGTGGGGTGTGAAATTTCAAGAGAGGGGCCCAGTGCAATTGGCCACCCCACCTGCCCCTGTGGGTGCCCTTCACTGCCTCCCTGTAGCTTCTGTGCACAGCTGTGCTGTGGTCATGTGTTGTGCTGCATGCTACCCTGCCCCCTTGGTCTCTGCCATCAGTAGAGAGCCAGCTTCATTTCCAGTACCCCCACCCACATGGAGGCCCTCTATTGCCTCCCTGCAGCCTCTCTTGGCTCATCTTCCCTGTGCAGCACTGCTTGCCTCCCTTCTTCCGCTCGCTCTGCTGTCAGCAGAGGGCCAGCATAATTTCTGCCCCCCACCTCCAACTGCCATTTGGCAGAGGCATCTAAATGGAGCTAAAATATGTCCGCTTTTACCCCCAGGGTCCCTTGTTTCAGCTTCCTGAGAGAGTCCAGGTTTTTTTTTTTTAAGTCCAATTATGTTGATGTTTTGTTTAGTTCTTTCACTTTACTTTTTACAAGGTTTCCCTGGAGGGCTGATTAAGCGGGGTGGGGGTGGAGAAGGCTCTTCAAACAGGGAGCTGTTGGTGGGAGGGGGGGCGTGTGTGTGTGTGTGCGCGTGCGCGCGCTCCTCCTAATCTCTTAAAACTGCAAGGTGACTGACCTAGTACTGTTTGAGTTGGGAGGGCTCTTCAGAGTGAACTTTTTGTTTTAATAGCTGCCTGGATGGGCTGGGGAAGACAGTAGGGTGAGCTCTTCAGACCTGCTTTGCCTCCATCTGTATAGTGAGTATCCTCTTTCCCACTAACAGAGAGAAAGCTGTGCTAGTCTATATACAATCAAAAAAAAAAAAAGCAGTCCAGTAGCACTTTAAAGACTGACAAAACAATTTGCTAGGTGATGAGCTTTCATGGGACAGACCCACTTCTTCAGACCACAGCCATACCAGAACAGACTCAATATTTAAGGCACAGAGAACCATTCTGTGCCTTAAATATTGAGTCTGTTCTGGTATGGCTGTGGTCTGAAGAAGTGGGTCTGTCCCATGAAAGCTCATCACTTAATAAATTATTTTGTTAGTCTTTAAAATCTCTTCCAGTATGTGCATTGTCCTTGTACCATTGCAGTTTTATATTGCTGCTTCACATAGACTGGCACATGCCAAAGGGTTTTTTTTTAAATAAACATAACCAAAATTTCTGTTGGTTTGGATTTTGGTGGGGTAGGTGGGAGGGCTGATTGTAAAGAAAGTTTGCTCATCCTGGCCCTAGAGAAACCAATCCTGTCAATTCCTTGAATATAAACTACAGCAAAGTCTTACTGCTTTGGTGATCGTATATATGATTTTAACTGCAGTATGTACTGGTTTGGTACAAGGAACAATGCTCTGCATTTAGGAACCTAATTTCTTCTTGGACATGATGTTGCTACCAAAGTTTGTCTGCAGGTGTTGTTTACGCTACTCTGATTATTTTAGTTTCAGTCTTAGATGCATTGTTATGTGAGCCTGGCCAAGGCCACTCCTCAGACTCCTCCATGGATATGCTGTTAATCTCCTTCATCATATCTTATTGTAAAAGAAAAATTTTAACTTCCATTGCCATCACTTTGTACCACTGTTTCATTGCCTTACTTCAGGGTTCCTTTTGCACCCTGAGGTGTACATAGCAGAAGAGCTGGCAGGAGGAAATGCATAGGAGATGAGTGAATTAAATCTTATCTGCCCTCTGAGTCTTCTGGATTATGTTGTCTCAAAGGCCGGCCTTTGAGACTATACAGAAAAAGGCTGACAGGTCCCTCAATACCTCTTCTGCACAAAGAATAGCAGAACTGTTAAAGTTTATCCCTTATTTTCTGAAGCTTGCCTGTAAGGAATGTGAATGCAGTGAGGCACACAACATGGGAAGTGAGGTGGAGAATTGCTGGGTGTCTTTTTAAAGCTCCACTTTTCTGTCTGTCCTGTTTTTTGTGGCTGCTGGCTGGGTTTCTATTCACCCTCACAACTTCACTACATACATGCCTTGGTTTTCCTCATCTGACAGGGCCGGCATGGTTGGCTAGGAATAAAGCCCCAGTCCTGTTTTATTTAGAGCTGGGCTGGCTAGTAGGGCTGGGACAGCTTGCTCTGACTTCAATTGCTGGCTTGGCTTTAGGTACAGTAGCATAGCCTTGCTGGCCTGTGTTACAGCACACTGAAAATTCTCGTTGGTGCAGATGTATTAGGGGTGAGCTGCCCAGTGTGGATTGGCAAGGTTCTCCTGTGGGGTTATGTGAACAGGCCATCACCTACATTTGCTTTAATCTGAAGCTAGACTA
Source organism: Carettochelys insculpta (assembly GCF_033958435.1). Lineage (NCBI taxonomy): Eukaryota > Metazoa > Chordata > Testudines > Carettochelyidae > Carettochelys > Carettochelys insculpta. Next base: position 3,086,891 of record NC_134149.1, on the reverse strand, counting down.
GACATGCATCAGCTGTGCATGATTTAGGAGAAATGATATTAATGCTGGGTGGAAAATGCAAGACTCACCCTTCTGTGTGTAGGTCTAGAAGAATGATGGAATGGAGGGTGGAGTTCATTGAGCCCCTTTATGAATTCGTGCCATTAAAAGAATAGAATATGCACAGACAATTAACAAAACTGCCAGAACGGGTTCCCCAAGAACCTTGAGAGACAAATTCAGTTTTTAAAATTACAAATGTCTTTTGAAAACTTTTTGGGAAGAAAGATGCTTTCGAAATTGGGGCACCTTTTGGAAGGCTACACAGTTATTTTTATTTTGAAATGAGCACTTTCAATGGACCAGGTGGCTGTCATTATGCAAATGAGGTGCTGAATTCATATCAACACCTCATTTGCATTTTTGAAAGGCCGTAATTTACATGCCCCTTCTGAAAGAGAGGGCTAGTGTAGCCATGGCCTGGATGCTATCTCATGGCTTAAGCCAGACTTTGAAACCTGTGCACCTTTTGTGACTTCTTGAAAAGATGGACTTGACTCCAGTGATGCATCTGGCCCAGCCCACAAGCTTGGGATGGGAAGAACTGTGGGTACTCCCGTTCCAGATCTCTGGGACTGCATTAATCAATGACAGGAGACTACTGGAACATGTGATCAGGAATGAACAACAAAATATGCTAAGGAGCATGCCAGCTAACATGGAGTGACAAACCAGCCAGCTGTAGGCTGAAGAGACCCTCCTCTGCACATCCGTCTGTCCTCCTCAACCCCAGTCTCTCCACGTATTCTTAGTTTCTCTCAGTCTTTGTTTGCTCTCTCCCTTTTTTTTAGTTCACTCAGACTGTTTCTGTCACCCTTGCCATGCCTCTGTCCCTGAACTGGGCCTCTACTCCCCCCACCTCCTTCAGCTGCCCTCCTTCCTTCGAGGGCAGGACCATCTCCTCTCACTTTCTGAGGCTACATGGGTACAGGACGAAGACCCCAGATTGTGCAGCTAAAATAGACGTATCTATGCTCTGCCCATAGAGGGGAAGGTCGATGGGAGAGTTTCTCCCATCAACCTCCTTTGCTCCTTGCGTCCTGTGAGGAGTACAGGGGTCAGCTGCAACCTCTGAGAGCTCCATTCTTTGCATGTCCAGACTAGATGCATGAAATCGAACCCCAGAAGATCGGCTCTGATCTGGCTGATCGTCTGTGGTAGTGTAGATGAGCCCTTAGGCAAATAGTCTTTTATTCTGTGTCACTAAGGGGTATGTTTATCAGCTGTGCAATTTCATGATATCTTCGTGAGCATTCAGATCTTGGGCAGAGCACTGACTAGCATGTCTGCCATCCTTCTGTAGTCCCTGTGAATGTCCTCTGAAGGTGTATTGGAAGGCAGTTCGGGAATCTGGACTCATGGAAATGCTGAATATATATCTCAATTCAAGCTTGTCTCTGAGTCATTTATTGCCTATGGTTTGAAACCTGGAATTTAGCATGGCAATCCCTAATGAATAGTAGACACTTTGCTAAACTGCAAAAAAGCAATTATCAGATCATTATGAATGTCTGAAAACACACAGCTGTACATGCACAATGCAGTGATTTTTACAATGGTAATAGATGAGTCGTGTCACAAGGCTTTGATTATTGTAACTCTTTCTCTAAACAGGGTTTATAGCAGAGCATTTCTGCTGACTATAGCTTGTTCTGTATGTGGCAATGCTGCTTTGGTGATTTTTTTGAGTTACAATGGTCAGATGATGCCTACTCAGAATTACAAATACAAGTTGGGTGAGCTAATATCTTCTCTAGAACCAACTTCTGTTGGTGGGAGAAACAAGCTTTCCAGCTTGCTCAGAATTTTTCATGTCTGGGAAAGGTTACAAAGTGGAAATCAATGATGGTCAAATTTAATATCACTTTATACCAGAAATCCACTGACCGCTACTCTTACCTATATGGGTCCTCCTTCCATCCAGGATACAACACACGGTCCTGTTGTTTGCACAGCCAAACCCTAAGATACAACCATATCTACTCCAGTCCCACCAACAGAGACAAAAAACTTCAAGATCTTTACCAAGCATTTGTAAAACTTAACTACCCATCAGGAGATATAAAGAAACAGTGACAGGGCCAGATGAATATCCAGGGGCGAGATACTTCACAATAGGCCCAAGAAGGTAGACAACAGAACTCCACTTGTCATCACCTATAGCCCTCGACATAAACCCCTCCAGCACATTATTGACCGTGTGTTGTCAAGTGGAACATGATCCTTCACTGACCTAGGCAAGGGGTGTTAGGTCTGTTCTTTCTACAGGCAGCTACCCCCCCCCCCCCTCAAGAAAATACTCACAAACAGCCACGCACAGTACTACAGAAACACTAACCCAGGAACCTATCCCTACAACAAACTCTGTTGCCAACTCTGTCCACAAATCCACACTAGACACCCCGGGACAGGACCTAACCACATCTGCTGCAGCATCACGGGCTCATAAACCTGCATATCCACTAATGTGATGTGCGCCATCCTTTGTTTCGGTCTTCACTGAGAAATCTGAAGGAATGCCTGACAGAGAGAATGCTAGTGAAAAAGGGGTAGGTTTAGAAGTTGAAATAAGAAAAGAACAAATTTAAAATTTACTTAGAAAAATTAGATGTCTGCAAATCACCAAGGCCTGATGAAATGCATCCTAGAATCCTGAAGGAGCTGATAGAAGAGGTATCTGAGCCTTTAGCAATCATTTTTGGAAAATCGTGGGAGATGGGAGAGATTCCAGAAGACTGGAAAAGGGCAAATATAGTACCTATTTATAAAAAGGGGAACAAGAATAACCTGGGAAATCACAGGCCAGTCAGCTTAACTTCTGTGCCAGGAAAGATAATGGAGCAGGTCATTAAAGAAATCATCTGCAAGCATTTGGACGGTGGTAAGGTGATAAGGAACAGCCAGCATGGTTTTGTTAAAAACAGATCATGTCAAACCAATCTAATAGCTTTCTTTGATAGAATAACGAGTCTTGTGGATAAGGGAGAAGCAGTGGATGTGATATACCTAGACTTCAGTAAAGCGTTTGACACGGTCTCACATAATATACTTATCAATAAACTACGCAAATACAACTTAGATGGGGCTACTATAAGGTGGGTGAACAACTGGCTGGATAACCGTACCCAGAGAGTAGTTATTAATGGTTTTCAATCCTGCTGGAAAAGTGTAACTAGCGGAGTTCCGCAGGGGTCTGTTTTAGGACCAGTTCTGTTCAATATCTTCATTAATGATTTAGATATTGACATAGAAAGTACACTTATTAAGTTTGCAGATGATACCAAGCTGGGAGGGGTTGCAACTGCTTTGGAGGATAGGGTCATAATTCAAAAGGATCTGGATAAACTGGAGAAATGGGCTGAGGTAAACAAGATGAAGTTTAATAAGGACAAATGCAAAGTGCTCTACTTAGGAAGGAACAATCAGTGTCACACATACAGAATGGGAAAGGACTGCCTAGGAATGAGTACAGCAAAAGGGAATCTAGGGGTTATAGTGGACCACAAGCTAAATATGAGTCAACAGTGTGATGCTGTTGCAAAAAAAGCAAACGTGATTCTAGGATGCATTAACAGGTGTGTTGTGAACAAGACAGGAGAAGTCATTCTCCTGCTCTACTCTGCGTTGGTTAGGCCTCAGCTGGAGTATTGTGTCCAGTTTTGGGCACTGCAGTTCAGGAAGGATGTGGAGAAATTGGAGAGGGTCCACAGGAGAGCAACGAGAATGGTCAAAGGTCTAGAGAACATGACCTATGAAGAAAGGCTGAAAGAATTGGGCTTGTTTAGTTTGGAAAAGAGAAGACTGCGGGGGGGGGGGACATGATAGCAGTTTTCAGGTATCTAAAAGGGTGTCATAAGGCAGAGGGAGGGAACTTGTTCTTCCTTGCCTCTGAGGATAGAACAAGAGGCAATGGACTTAAACTGCAGCAGGGGAGGTTCAGGTTGGACATTAGGAAAAAGTTCCTAACTGTCAGGGTGATCAAACACTGGAACGAATTGCCAAGAGAGGTGGTAGAATCTCCATCACTGGAGATATTTAAGAAGAGGTTGGTTAGATGGCTTTCAGGGATGGTCTAGAAAGTGCTTGGTCCTGCTGTGAGGGCAGGGGGCTGGACTCGATGGCTTCTCGAGGTCCCTTCCAGTCCTACTCTTCTATGATTCTAATTGCCAGCAGTACCCCTCTGCCTTGTACATTGGACAGTCTGGTCAGTCCCTGTGCTGGAGGAAGAAAGGACATAAATCAGACATCAGGAATTGGAATACACATATACCTGTGGGGGTGCTGGGGAGGTTGGCCCCACCCAGCCATGCTGGAGCACCGCCCCCCCCATGAACAGGGGCTGCTCCAGATGGGGTGGAGTGCCCCATCCTGCAGCGCATCCTTGGACTGGGACTGTGACTGTGCTGGGAATGCCATGGGGAGGGTGCTCCAGCATGGCTGGAACACCCCTGGACCGCAGCATGCTGTGGGCAGAGGTGGGTGGCTGGGAAGGTCACTCCGGCCTGGCTGGGCTGGAGTAGCCTCCCTACCTGTCCCTCCTTTAATTGGTTAATGGGTTAACAACATTACATGCTGTGGATTATGATACTGGTTGTCATTTGAGTACTTAGCTGTAGTTTATATCTAAGAACGATAGAAAATTAGGTGTTTTGTAATTGCAACTTGATCTTCTTTTCCATATCCCTTGACGTTGTGAAAACTTTTCTGCCTTCACTGTGTGGCAGTTAAAATTGTTCCCTGAACAAAACATTGGTGGTTCTTCGTGTGGTCCCCGTGGGTGCTCCACAGTAGGTGTCGGGCTCACCCCGGCGCCGCAGATCGGAAATCTTTAGTGGTCTCTGTTGGGTCGTGCATGCGCTGATGCGCGCCGGCCCTTCGCACGCCTTCCCCGCCATGTGCGATCTGGTCCCCGCCAGTTCCTTCTCAGTTGCCAACGGCTGCAGACGGATTCCACTCCGGAGCCAACGCCTGAGAAAGATAAAACTATCTCTTAATTTTGTTTATCTTGTTAATAGTTATTATTCTGATAGTTTTAGTTAGCATTGTTAAAGTTGTTTTCGTTAAATGTAGATATAGTTTAAAAAAAAAAAAAAAAAGGGAGAAAGAAGAACGGAGGCAGCTGCCTTAAGCGGTCTGCTATTCTAAAAGCAGCAAACGTTGTTTTATTCCAGGACTGATTAGCTGTTAAGTGTCCCATTAACGTTCAAAGACTAAATGCCCAGGCTGAGATGTCCTTGCTGGGGTTTAAGAAATGTGTGTCATGCTGCGAGGCCATGCCTGCCTCAGATGGGCATAGCGAGTGCATTCGTTGCCTTGGGGAGACCCACGTTCCACAAAAGTGTCCTCACTGCTCCAAGCTCACGGCCAGAGCCAGAAAAGACAGGGAGATGAGGCTGAAAGTGATTTTATTTGATAAGGCCCTCCAACTTGAACCATCGGAGAAGCCCCATAAGGAGGGGCCCTCAGGGTCGCACAAGAGGAAGGTGGCTTCTCTAACCTCCTCTATACAAAAGAAAAGGAGGTTTTCTCTGGCTTGATCCACGCCGGTAACACCTGCGAGCAGGACGAGCGGAGCCCAGGCCTCTGACCCGCGGGCTGCTCAAAGCAGGATGACCGTACCGCATGCGGCTGCGCTGGAGCTTCCAACCATTAAGCAGTCGGCACCGGGGGCACCGCAGGCGCCAGCATCGGTGGCACTAACTCCCACGGCACCAAGCCCTGGGGCACTGACTGCGCCGGAGCAGGGGTGCCCGGCATGGGACCCAGCAGTGCTGGAGGAAGCTATCCATGCAGCGCCGTGCACAGGGGCACCGAGCGCGGCACCCACAATGGCGCTGAGGTCCCTGGCACGGGAGGGGGCGGCACCTGCTTCGCAGGGATGGGGAAAAGCAAAGTCTAAAACACGGCACCGTAGCCCATCCCTGGAGGCTACTGCGTTGCCGTTATGGCCTAGCTCCCCCCACACCCAGCAATACACCGGACAGCAACGCCAATGGCCTACTTCACACCTCCATTCCCGTTCCTTCAACCACCACCCCCCTGGCTCAGACAACCTTCGCCAATCTCCAGTAGGGACCCCTATGAATACTATCAGAGAGCATCCCCACCACTATCAGCGTCATCACGGAGGTCACGCTCATCTAGACCCCATGCGTACGTTTTCCGATCATGGTCTAGATCCCCATCACCAGGCCCTTGCTCCTGCTGTTATGGCTGTCCCTACCATACTGAACACCGGCACAGGGGGTCCAGATCCCCACCCATACCTCGCCAACCCTCCTTCACACAGTCTCACCCCGTGAGAAGGACACAGCCTCCCCAGGCGGACGTTAGTCCTCAGGCCCTGGACCTCCCCTCTGAATCCTCAGAAGGGCAAGTATATGAACAAATCCAGGAATCAGAGGAATTAGGGGAGGTATATCATAGCGACGCCTCTTCATCCTCCCCAGATGAGGGGACTGTCCCCGGGGATATTCTTCACCCCCCCCCCCCCCCCGGCCGACTTTAGGCAATTCCAAGAACTATTCAAGAGGGTATCACAAACACAGGACATTCACATAGCGGAGGTGCAGGAGAAACATCATAAACTCCTGAAAAATTTAAGACCCCCGGCTTCATCTAAGATCGCTATCCCACTAGACGAAGTGATTATGGAATCAGCCACCAACATATGGCAGACTCCAGCCACTACCCCTCCCACAGATAAGAGGGCGGATAAGAAATACTTTGTTCTAGCCAAGGGCATGGAATTCCTGTTTAGCCACCCCCAACCAAATTCCCTGGTAGTCGAATCATCACAGCAGAGATCCAAGACACCCCAATATAAATCAGGAGGATCAGAAAAAGATGCGAGGAAATTAGACACGTTCGGTAGGAAAGTCTATTCCTCCTCTACCTTACTACTCAGAATGGCAAACTATGCAGCACTCCTGTCAAACCACAACTTCGACAATTATTCCAGACTTACTTCCCTCATGGATTTCCTTCCAGAGGATAAGAAACCAGTGCTAAAAGCGATCGTCCAAGAGGGCTACGAGGCCTCACGAACAGGCGTCCAGATTGCCCTGGACGTGGCGGACACGGCAGCACGCTCCACAGACACAGCAGTGGTAATGTGTGGGGAATCGTGGCTCCAGACGTCCGGCATTCCCAGAGATCTGCAAACAAAAATTGTAGACCTTCCATTTGATAAACAGAAGTTATTCGCAGATTCGACTGACTCTGACTCCAGCAAGGACTCGAGAACCATGCTTAGGACCCTGGGTATATATACCCCTCTGTACAGGAGGAAGAAGTTTTACCCCCCATCAAAGGCTCTACGCTTATCAACCTCAGCGCACACAATACCAACGGAGTTATGACCAAGGGCGCCACCACCAGCAGCTACAGGATAGGGCCCCCAGACAACGCCCCCAACAGGGTCACGCACCCTCAGGGCAAGCCTTGAGAAAGCAAGTTTGACGGGTATGTCAAGGACTGCAATATCAACACCATCCCTCAATGCCAATCCCAACACATGTTCCACCATCGGCTCAAACCGTTCTACTCTCAATGGCAAAACATCGTCACAGACAAATGGGTACTGGAGATTATAGCCATGGGATACACGATTCCCTTCCAATCACTACCTCCACCAAAACCGCCCGCCCAGTCCTTCTTCAAGGACCCCTCTGTTAGCTGGTGGCCGGGTAATGTGCGGTGAGGTACCAACTATGCCCTTGTTACCATACGAGTCTTAAACTGCGAGAGCACGGAGCTCGTTGCTGTGGGCAGCCAGGCCACGCTGACGGATTCCCCTGGGTCCTAAACAACCTAGTTTTTTACTGTTAGAGCAGGGAGCTCCTAGCACTCACCTATGGCCAGGCTGTGGTAACCAAATGGTTAAAGTTCTTTTTATTGTGCCGGCTGTGTTGCAGTGACAAAGAGTAACAGCAGTCAGGCTTAGATCTTAACTAGTTACAAGTTTATTTAAGGTACAGTTATAAGCGTGCGGTTACAAAAGGCTATTGTCTACTTCTTATATGCTAACAAAGTACAGGTGTTAACAAGTTACGTTACAATCCAATACAAAGATATCTGTTACCATCTAACACAATGATATCTTGATACGACATCTAGTTACAGAGCTCTAATTCTTTAACTGTGTGCACCAAAAAAAGGAGACCTTAGCATGGGTATATCTTACCCTCCTTGCATCTCTCGATACCAGCGTAGCCAAGCTGGATCGGTCACTCAATTCCGCGGAAAGACGAATGCGAGGTTGGGCATCCCCAGTTGCGGACCTCAGGAGGCAATCACCTGACCCGACCAGCAGGTAGTTGGTGGAGATGCACTCAGAGTTAGAGTTCTGCTGGGCCCACCTTTATACCCCCTTAGGTTACGTATTCTCTCTCTTATCTATGGTGCCAGATCGTGCTGGTCTGTCTCTTGTGACGCCAGTTTTTACAAGGGCAATTCTTACTTAATTTGCACATGTAAGACAGGATATAAGCAATTTGGGAGTGCAGGGCATTCTTTTGCAGGGGCAGAGATTTCCTCTTCTGGGATGGTATGTGTGTGTGCATCAAATTCATCAATGCCAGCTGGAGTGATTTCCTGAGGTCCCCCCCCTTGTTGACAGTTTGGCCTGTTAGCCTTTTATCTGTACTTTCTGTTTCTCAGGGTCACGATGAGCTAGCACATCTGGGCCTCAATGAGAGACATCAAAGACTGTGCTGTCAGCAGCTGTTTCCGTGCCCTGTGTGCTTGTGAGGCACCTCAGTGGCGGCGGGGGGGGCAGCGAGCAAGCTGGCTTGTAAGGGGGAGACTTTGTCTGGCTACGCCCTCCCACGAGACAAGATTTAAAACAGGAGGTGGACCATCTCATGTTCATAGGGGCAGTGGGGAGAGTTCTGAAACAATTCCGAGGGAAAGGGTTCTACTCCCGGTAGTTCCTAACAGAGAAGAAGAGGGTGGGGGTGGAGACCAATCCTGGACCTATGGGCCCTCAACCAGCATCTGCGCAAACAGCATTTCAGGATGATTACAATTGCCTCCATACTTACGGCATTGGATGATGGAGACTGGTTTGCAGCCCTCGACGTGCAGGACGCGTATTTTCATATAACTATTCACCCAGCACACAGACGTTTCCTCCACTTCACAGTAGGCAGGGAGCACTTCAATACAGAGTTCTTCCATTCGGTCTCTCGTCAGCACCCAGAGTGTTTACCAAAACACTGGCGGTAGTATCAGCTTACCTACACAGACAGGGTGTGTTCATTTTTCCATACCTGGATGACTGCCTACTGAAAGGGGCCTCAAAGGCAGAGGTCCTATGCATGATACACGTCACTACAAACACATTCGCCTCGTTGGGCCTAGTTATCAACCTCTCGAAATCAAAGACCGAGCCTACGCAGAACATAGAGTTCATAGAGGCACGCATAGACTCTACTACATCGAGTGTACGTGCCCGAGGCCTGTTTCCGCGCCATCAAATCCCTGGTACAAGAGATGACGTACAGCCCCACAGTGCCAATCTTAACATGTCTACAACTGTTGGGGCACATGGCAACCACCACATTCGTGGTACAGAATGCCAGGCTGCACATGTAGGGCCTGCAGCATTGGCTGGCGAGCATTTACAAACCAATAGTCCATACCATCCACAGGGCAGTATTGCCCACAGCGGAAGTGCGCAGGTCTCTGGCATGGTGGGCAGATCCCAAGAACTTACTAGTAGGGATGCCCTTCCACAAGCCACAAATCGCAATTTTTTCTTATGACGGACGCATCCCACATGGGATGGGGAGCACACATCGGCAACGAAGTAACTCAGGGGCTATGGTCCCCCATGGAAAAGACATTGCACATACACATATTAGAACTCAGAGCAGTGTTCGACATGTGCAGACGTTTTCGGAAATACCTGCACGGCAAAGTAGTTGGGATAGATACCGACAACACCAGCACCATGTTTTATATCAACCAGCAAGGAGGGGCCAGATCCCGTGCGCTATGCGTGGAGGCAGTCTGGTTGTGGAACTGGTGCATTGCCAACAATATAACGCTGAAAGCCTCATACCTACCCAGTGTCCACAAAGTGAAGGCGGACCAGCTAAGCAGGTGATTTGCACTTACGCACGAGTGGCAGGTCCGTGCCGATCTGCTCCAACAAGTTTTTCACAAATGGGGGGTTCCCCAAATTGATCTGTTTGCCACTTACAACAACAAACAATGCCCTCAGTACTGCTCCAGAGCGGGCATAGGACAGGGATCCTTGGGGGACGCCTTCACGGTGCCATGGAAGGGCCCTCTACTTTATGCATTCCCTCCCATGTCACTCATTCCCAAGGTTCTAGAGAGAGCCAAAAGAGAGAGCACGCATAATATTGATAGTCCCAACCTGGGAACGACAGCAGTGGTTTCCTCTACTTCTGCGCTTGTCATGCCACCCGCCACTCCCCCTACCAGTAGTGCTGGACCTTCTCACGCAGGCTCAGGGGTCCATAGTGCACCCACGCCCTCAAAGACTCCACCTACAGGCGTGGCTAATCCATGGCTCAGCGCCTTAGAGAGCACATGTTTGGAGGGAGTGAAACACGTCTTGGAGTCCAGTCGAAGGACTTCCACCAGAAGGACTTACGCGCAAAAGTGGAAATGATTCATCTCCTGGTGCTCTTCCAAGCAGTTGGCCCCTCAGGGCGTCCCTGTAACTGCAATTCTAGACTACCTGCTGGAGCTAAAACAAGACGGACTCTCCCTATCTTCTCTAAAAGTCCATCTTGCAGCTATATCAGCGTTTCAACATAAAGAGGAAGGACCAACTATATTCGCCCATCCTATGGTCACATGGTTCTTAAAGGGGCTGGTAAACCTGTATCCTCCTTGGAAACCACTATCGCTGTCATGGAATTTGGACTTGGTCCTCCACACGCTGTCGGGACCACCCTTTGAACCATTGGCCACGGTACGCCTCCGGCTATTTACCCTGAACACAACCTTCCTTCTCACCATCACGTCGACCCGCAGGGTGAGCGAACTCGCAGCAATAATGGCAACGCCACCCTGCACAGTATTCTCAAAAGTGGTGATCTTACAATTATACCCGGCTTTCCTTCCAAAGGTTTCCTCAGAGTTCTACGTTAACGAACCAATAGTATTACCCTCATTTTATCCTAAGCCTCACAACTCCAGCAAAGAGGCGCGGCTGCACCTATGGGACGTAAGGAGACAGAACTAAGCCCTTTCAGAAAACGGACAGACTCCTGGTATCTCTCGCACCCAGGTTGAAAGGGGAAGGCCTATCCTCACAAAGAATTTCAAATCACATCGTATCCTGTATAAGGCTGTGCTGTGAGCTCAGTAAGACCCCTCTGCTAGTTCCACCCAGGGCTCACTCCACCAGAGCAATGGCAACGTCGATGGCCTTCTTCAAAGGCATCGCATTAAAAGACATCTGCAGAGCGGCGACTTGGTCATCTTACGACACCTTTGCCAAGCATTATGCCATGCACCGGGTGTTCGATGAGGATACACGCCTATCAACAGCAGTCCTATCAAGGGCAAGCTGCACATAAGCGGACATCCACCTCCTTAATTGGGGTCACTGCTGGGTAGTCACCTACTGTGGAGCACCCACGGGGACCACTCGAAGAAGAAAGAAGTTACTCACCTGTGTAGTAACGATGGTTCTTCGAGATGTGTCCCCGTGGGTGCTCCACTACCCGCCCATCCTCCCTGCTTCGGAGCTCTGTTTTCGTGTTTTTCAGAAGCATCCGGGGCAGTTGGTCAAGGAACCGGTGGGGACCGGATCGCGCATGTGACCGAAGGCATGCGAAGGGCTGGCGTGCATCGGCGCATGCGCGACCCAACGGAGACTGCTAAAGATTTCCGATCTGTGGTGCCGGGGCAAGCCCGACACCTACTGTGGAGCACCCATGGGGACACATCTCGAAGAACCATCGTTACTACACAGGTGAGTAACGTGTGTGTGTGTGTGTGTGTGTGTGTGTGTGTAAGCAAATCTCAACCTCAAGATTGCCTTCACTTTAACAATTTGTGCTTTTAGTTCCTTGGAAAACCCAGCAGGTGTTTCTACAACAAATGTGATACTGAGTGTCCCACTGACTGGTGGAGGGAGGAGGAGCAGAGTGAGACTGATAGGTGTATTGGAAAGTGTGGAAATCCACTTTGGGATGAGTCTAAATGATTTCCTAGAAAAATCAGAGCATGACAGATTTTTATCGGTGTGCTTGTGTTGCTCTCACCAGCAAAGGTACATGCCAGACTGTGGCCAAGTAGTTGTCAATTTTAAACAATTTATAGGTACATCTTATTGTAATCTAGCCATATTTATCTAATGTAGACTTGACATACAATGATGAACCCAGTGAAAGTAAAAATCTGTGTAGATAAAAACAACCAGTTTACTGGAGGTCAGAATGCGATATGGACGGCAGAATGGGAAAATTTGTACTCTTAAGCCAGTAGAGTAGTCCTGTAGCATTTTAAAGACTAACAAAATGATTTATTGGGTGATGAGCTTTCATGGAACAGACCCACTTCTTCAGATCTGAAAATTCTGATAAAAGTAAACTGGCATGACAAGAATTTAACCATGCCAGTTTACTTTTATCAGAATTTTCAGATCTGAAGAAGTGGGTCTGTTCCATGAAAGCTCATCACCCAATAAATCATTTTGTTAGTCTTTAAAGTGCTACAGGACTGCTTTTTGGTTTTGTGAAGATAGACCAACACAGCTGCCTCTCTGTGACTATTCTTAAGATAATATTTCTTAAACTATACTCTGCGGAACACTGGTATTCTGAGACCAACTCGCAGGTGTGCTGTGAGTGTTTGGAAAAATAATTCAACGTTTTACAATGATAACGAGAATGGAAAATTCTGAAGCACAAATTTTATTTCTACAGCCCACAGGAGAAGTAGTAATCTGGCAACACAGCCAAGTTGAGTAACGTTGTGCTAGTCTCTGCTCTCCTGTAATCTTTTCCTGCTTATACAGCGGCTTATTAACTAGCAACAACACATGGTCTATGCGCTACACTGGCATGGTGGCAATGCTGTGAGTCAGCTGCTTGATGTCAGCTAATGTGTGTGGCATGTGATGATTTACTGAATTTATTACTTCCCCTGATATGAGTAAACGGAGTAAGTTTATATTTCTTTTTAAAACAGCCAGAAGTGAGTGAAAAATACTGCTGCTGAGGAACCAGCACCATGAGTGAGAGGAGTAAACTTTCATAGGTGTTCTGCATCAAAATGTTATTGTTTGGTGTTCTTAGGTCTCCGAGTTAAACAAACACTGCTCTGTTCTGCCTCTTAAATCCAGGAATTGCTGAAGTTTATGCGTAAGTGATCATTTAATGAACATACCAGTGTAGACTTGGACATAGGCTTCAGGTAACATTGGTTGGAAAGAAGATGGGGCAGTTTATCTCAGACTTTGTGCAGTATTGCTAAATACTCCATACCATGTTCCTTATTTGAAAGATTATCTAAGGAACATAGTGGATACAAAATGCTTTAAACCAGTGGTGTCCCATAGGAATTCTAAGATTGTCACATTGGTAGGTGTTGTCTTTCCACATTTCTCACTCCCCAGCTCTAAATAAATGTCCTCTCCCTCCACCAGAGCCGGGCACTCCCAGCCGCCCCATTCTAATTCATTTCTGGCCACTCACCAGAGCAGCCAGGCATCTGAAGTCATGGGCTTCTTCCACCAAGCAATGAGGCAGTTGGATGGAGCAGGCAGATGGTATTCCCTGCATGCCACTCTCAGCAGAAACCACATGAGGCTCCAGAGCTGCCTTTGCCACAACGCAGTGTCCTATTCACCACACGTGAAGAGTGGTGAACGCATTGGACCACCCCTGCTTTAAAACTGGAAGTTTAGCCTTCTGCAGAAACTGAGAAAACAACTAGAAAACTGCTGGGCCTTTGTTCTGACTCATTGTAACTCTTCTGTTTATGGTAAACATTTCAGCATTAGCTTGCACCTCTCAGGATGTTAGACACAAAGTTATTTACAGTTTACAATTTCCCTTACACTTCAGTATTTCCATATTTTCTAGTATAGTATTTATGCTTGATTGTGACTCAGATCTTTGACTGCATCTGCTACAATCTACCCATGTTCATCCTTAAATTTAACTGCGTCAGTTTGGGAGCATAATCTTCTTGGCGTATGCGCAACATGCCCCAGGTGGCATGTGACCAGGAGTCATCCCTCTGTTTGGTCCATTTGTTGGATCATTAGTTTGCCTGGCTTGGGCTGGGCTGAGATGAATGCTGAACCATGCCTTGAGGAGCAGAAGAAGTGCACTTCACACTTTTCATCTGGAAACCTCGACATGCTTTACAATGATTAACTTTATTATCCCCATTTAATAATCAGGAAGTGAAGCAGTTTGTATCTGAATAGAGCACTGAGTCAGTTGCAGTGGTACGTGTAGAGCCCAGGTATGGCTGCAGTGGGCAGAGCATAAAAAGTGTTACAAATGTTAATTGACGCTTACCTTTGTACTGCAATCCTATGTGAAATGTCATTTTAATTGACATGTCACTAAAGACAACAGATGACTGTAAAATTGACCTAGACCTGTGTTTCTCAAACTGGGGTCTGTGAGCCCTGCTGACCAGCTCTGCCTCTACCCCTTCCACAACCGCCTGGGGCCTGTGGCTAAGGCAGGCTTACCTGTCCTGGTTCCATGTGACTTCTTGGAAGCAAATGCCAGGTCTGTGCAGCCCCTTGACACATTGGTGGTCCTGGGAGGTTTCACACGCTATCCCTGCCTGAGTGTTGGCTCCACAGCTCCAATTGGGCAGGAAACACAAACGGGGAGCTGTGGGGATGGTGCCTGTGGCCGTGAAGGCAGTGTGTAGAGTCTTACTGGGTACCTGTGCACCCAAGGACTGCAGGGACATGACAGCCGCTTTCTGGGAGCCTTGGTAAGTGCTGTTGACATCGTGAACCATCTTCTGGACTGCAACCTCCTGTTCCAGCCTGGAGTCCCCTCTCACAGCCAGACTCCCTCCCGGAGCTTGCATACCCCTCCCCCCCAACCCAGCTCTGAGCCCTTGCCTGCATTTTAAACCCCTGAGCCTGCCCCCTCAGTCGGAGTTCTTACCCCACACCCCAGCACTCTGCCCCAGCCCAGAGTCCCTATTGGTACCCCATCTCTCTCTCAGATCCTACACCCCACCCTCCCCAGCCCTCATCCCTCAGTCTCAGCCTAAGGCACCCCCCCACCCCTGGATTCACCCTGAGCCTGCACTCCCAGGCAGAGCCCTTGCAGCTCTGCTGCAGCCCAGAGAAAGTGAGTGAAGGTGGGGGAGGATGACCAACAGAGGGAAGGAGGCTGGGGCCTGAGGTTATATCTACCCAGCACGGTTACGCCAAAAGAAGCTATTCCAGAAGAGTTATTCTGAAATAGCTTATTTCAAAATATCACTGCTACACACACAGTGCATTACGAAATAGCACTTCACTATTTCCAAATACAGCATAGACAGAGCCTGGTCCTAAATAGAGCCATGAGACTCCAGAGAGCTATGGCTTATTTCTAAAGAAGCTGTATTCCCTGTCCAAGCAGCCCTTCAATGGAAATAGGCACTGTTCCTTGTGCAATTTTGAAATAATGGCTGCCTTGGGTAGGTGGTAGGATGGTTTTATTTTGAAATGACAGCTGTTATTTTGAAATCACTTTTTGTGTAGACATACCCTTAGTGAGGGGACGGAGGTGGGGCTGACCAGTCATGAAGGGGTAGTACAGGAGCTCTGTTAAAAATTTTAAATCAGATCTTCGGGTTATTAAAGACCTTGACCTCACATCCACAGTTTCCTTGGAACAAAAACAAACAGAAAGGCCCCTCACTGGTGTTCCCTTTAATTTTTTTTCCAGATACGTACAGAATAAACTTTTTTATGTACCGAGGCATTTGCAGATGTGCATCACTGGTAGAAACATGCTGCCAGCTATGGGAGTTCTGTGCCATTTGAATAACTCTTGGGTGGCTGCCCAAGCGCTGAGCTTGAAGGGGACACCGCTGCTAACTATGGGCAAAATCAGACAGCATGCTCTATAGGTAGAGCCTTACCAAATTCATGGCCCATGTTGGTCAATTTCATAGTCATGTGATTTAAAAAAAAAAATAAATTTCATGATTTCAGTTATTTAAAACTGACATTTCAGTGTTTTAATTGGATGGGTCCTGATTAGAAAAAGGCACATGTGCACACACAGTACCTTTACTTCCTTGTTGCTGCTACTGGCAGTGGTGCTGCAATCACAGCTGGGTAGCTGGAGAACAGGGGTGCCTAGCTGGGATCTGAAGGCAGAGCCACCACTGCAACAGCACAGCAGGAGAGATGGGATGGTATTTCCACCTTTACCTCGGTGTTTTCTGCCTGCGGAGCTGACCCTCAGTTAGTAGCCGTCACTCTCTGGCTTCCCAGCTCTGAAGGCAGCAAAGAAGTAAGGGTGGCAATAACCTTGTGACCTCTCTGCAACTCCCTTTTGAGTCACAATCCCCAATTGGAGAAAACTGGTCTCCTCCATGAAATCTGTGTAGTATAGGGTAAAAGTACACACAAGCCTGGATTTCACAGGTGGAGACCAGATGTCATGGTCTGTGATAGGTTTTTCATGACAATAAATTTGCTGGGGTCCTAGCTGTAGGATCTTTTCCATAAGAAGTATGCAGGAGAGAGCTGCATAGTGGCGTGCACTTTGTATAGTGCTAGAAAATATGTAAACTTCATTGAACTGTATTTGGTGAACTTTGTTCAGATCTACAAAAGAAAAAACTAGTTGGGTTGCACCATTTCTCAATATTATAAAATCAAGTCTGACTTTGTATTGTAGCTTCCTGATTGACATGGGGACTTGTGAAATGAACGTTAGGTTTGCTGAGACAACTGCTATTAGATATGCTGTTTAGCTCAGTTCATGTAGTCGCCAGAGGGTGGCATACCTGATTTTTGTAAAGGTTTTTAGAGTGAACAGAAAATACAGTGGATACTAGCATTCAAGTGTCTGGCACAGGTAAACATATTCAAACATTCAAAGCTTAACTCTAAAGAAAGTGATGCCAGCTTGTCCTTTATATGTAAGGGACAGTTTATAAAAAGACATATTCTGCTCATGTCTGAAATGTGATTTACTCTGTAGCAGGACTCAGATTTATTTTTATAACTTACTTGCATTTCTGTTTAAATTATAAGATGGAAATAAGCACATTTTTCATAGAATCATAGAATGCTAGGACTGGAAGGGACCTTGAGAGGTCATAGAGTCCAGCCCCTTGCCTTCATGGCAGGACCAAGTACTGTCTAGACCATCCCTGATAGACATTTATCTAACCTGTTCTTAAATATCTCCAGAGATGGAGATTCCACAACCTGCCTAGGCAATTTATTCCACTGTTTGACCACCCTGACTGTTAGGAACTCTTTCCTAATGTCCAACCTAAACCTCCCTTGCTGCAGTTTAAGCCCATTGCTTCTTGTTCTATCCTCAGAGGCCAAGAAGAACAAGTTTTCTCCCTCCTCCTTATGACACCCTTTTAGATACCTGAAAACTGCTGTCATGTCTCCCCTCAATCTTCTCTTTTCCAAACTAAACAATCCCAGTTCTTTCAGCCTTTTTTCATAGGTCCTGTTCTCTAGACCTTTGATCATTCTTGTTGCTCTTTTCTGGAGCCTTTCTAATTTCTCCACATCTTTCTTGAAATGCGGCACCCAGAACTGGACACAATACTCCAGCTGAGGCCTAACCAGTGCAGAGTAGAGCAGGAGAATGACTTCTCGTGTCTTGTTCACAACACAACTGTTAATGCATCCCAGAATCACGTTTGCTTTTTTTGCAACAGCATCGCACTGTTGACTCATATTTAGCTTGTGGTCCACTATAACCCCTAGATCCCTTTCTGCCATACTCCTTCCTAGACAGTCGCTTCCCATTCTGTATGTGTGAAATTGATTTGTTCCTTCCTAAGTGGAGCACTTTGCATTTGTTTTTATTAAACTTCATCCTGTTTACTTCAGACCATTTCTCCAAACGTAGAGTAGAGTTGGCAGTTTTTCAAAGGGACATTATTAAGGGCCCAAAAGCAAGCTATTCCTCTGCGTTTTATGGGGGTAGCCTACATATTATAAGATCAAAATAAATCAATATGTTCTGGAAAATAAAAGTGAGTTAACGTTTCCAGCATCATACATCACAGCAACCTTTCTTAACTTTATGTACACTATTCACTTTTTTAAATTTTAAAAACTAGTGTACATTAATAACACCAGTACTGCCATATGAAAAGTAAATGTATATGAAATTCTTTAAGATAAATAATCCGTAAAGGGCAGTAAGTGTTCTTAGGAGGGTCTGCTTTTTGTGTATGTTCATTGCATAAACTTGAGTTTGCAGCTTCATGCTTTGTGCTTCCATGTTTTCTTGGCAACATCAGAATAACTTTGGTCTCAAGGCTTTGAAAGATAGAAAAATGACTCAGTGAATTGAATGGGTGTAGGGGTTCATGCTCACTACCAGAAGTGATGTGTGGAAGGGAGTTGCACTGGGGGCCACATGCACCCCCAGAATGGCACCCTCCCCTGTAACTACCATCAGTGCTACTTCTGGTGAGTGTGGGAGCTGTCCTGGCTCTCCCCCAGAGCACTGTGGCCTGAGAGCAGTGTGGGCTTCCTTGCTCACACTATTCTTGGACTGCACCACTCTGGGTGGTGGATGGGTGGGTGGGGAACATCCCCCAACTCACTGAATTGAATATATTTTGTCCAGAATGGTTTTTGACATTTGGGCCGTGTGTGCACTAGCCCAAAACTTCAAAATGGCCATGCAAATGCCTATTTTGAAGTTTACTAACAAAGCGCTGAAATACGTATTCAGCACCTCATTAGAATGCCGGCAGCCGCGGCACTTCGAAATTGACGCAGCTCACCTCCGCGCGGCTCGTCCAGATGGGGCTCCTTTTCGAAAGGACCCCGGCAACTTCGAAATCCCCTTAGAAATAAGGGGATTTTGAAGTTGCCGGGGTCCTTTCGAAAAGGAGCCCCATCTGGACGAGCCGCGCGGAGGTGAGCTGCGTCAATTTCGAAGTGCCGCGGCTGCCGGCATTCTAATGAGATGCTGAATACGTATTTCAGTGCTTCGTTAGTAAACTTCAAAATGGCCATTTTGAAGTTCTGGGCTAGTGTAGACGTAGCCTTCGTAATAAATGGCTCTGGTGTGGAACATGAGTACATATTTCAGAATAAACTGAGCCATTTTATTTCTGTGTGAAGGCATAACTTTTTCACATGTACAACAAATGTAGTGTGAAATTTGCTAGATTTTCTTTTTACTGAGAGTAAACTGGTTAGTCTATTTTATATACATGAAACATTCATCTAACAAAAGCCTTCAGTTGCACTTTCAGTGCATTTTGTTTCTTAATTAAATATTTAATATTAGATATCAATATTAAATTTAGATAGTAGAATTAGATATTAAAATTTAATGAAATAATATGCTTAAAAATCTAGTGACAAATGTCTGCAAGAGTGATATGACTCTGCTTATGGTGATCATGGATCTGTTCTTTGGGAAAATGTCTGTCTGTAATGGGAACTTACAGTAGGAGTTACAATAAAGTTTGAGAAATTACCCACCCTCAACTTCTGCAGAATCTTAAGGATTTTTTTTAAATTGTTGCAAAGGTCATCTTCCAGATCAGAGGAGAGTATACATCATCTTAAATCTACAGACTCTTCTGGTGCTTTTGCTCTAGTTTATGGCTTCCCTATGAGCTTGTGAAAACTAACCATTTTGTCAGTTTTCAGCGTTGCTTCTGGAATTATGGGAGTGGTGAAATTGATTGAAAATTAAGATATTTATGAGCAATATGGAGGTTGTCACCGAAGCTGCTCATTGAGGAGGAGAAGTGAAATAAAAGGATTGATTAGTGACTATCCTCCCATTACTGCCTCCATAGCAAGGAGGAGGCTTTTTGGGAAGGAGAGCAGAATGCTGCTTTCTAGCAATCAGTGAATTGAGAGGTATGTGCAGGAATGTCCTCAGATTTTTCAGATATCAACACACAAAAGAGTTGGAATGAGAAGCAATCTGAGATTATATCAGGATTTTAATTCACTTTACATTTCACTTTCACACATGTATTGTGTTCTTCTCCCCTCTTTTCAGACAACTTAGACTACAATTTCAGTTTTTGGTAGTAGATCCACCTGCATGCCACCAGTAAAAGATGGAAGGGGTTATGTCCTTGAACCAGGGCTTCCTGGTACTTTTGGAGGACTGTGTTTGCCTTGTTAAACTTATTAATTACCAGGCCTTTCTGCGGACTCGGTAGGTTTCTCCGAGCCACTCTCAGACATTAAGAGCTGATTATCTGTTCATAAGTTGGTGACCAGTACTGTTGGTCTGGTCTGGATTCCTAATTTATAGCTAAAATTTGTCCTCTAATAGTTGTATAGACCTCAGAATCCCCCTTAACTGCAAAATCCGTTGGGCACTTAAATTAACCTGTACATTGGCTACAGTCCTGTTCTGAAGCAGTCCACGTGTGTTTGATGCATGCAGTGTAATTGTACTCTTGTCCATCCCAGAATGGTAGAGATGCAAGGAGGGTGAGGTTATATCTCTTTTTTGGACTAACTTCTGTTGGTGTGAGAGACTGACTCAAAAGCTTGCAAAAGGTATTGCCTCATCCACCTTGTGTCTGTTAAACATTTATCAGTTATAAAAAGGACTGCCAAAATCCAGGCAGATGCAGCTTCTTCTGTCATCTTTAGAAAATCATAGATAGTGCTGTGTTGTTACTTTTGGTACTCTAAGTGATATAGCCCAGGATGTTATCACATTGGCTGCAGCCGTTCTAGATTTGCCAGGTTAGAAGAGATTGGGTTTAGGTTATAGTTCGTTAATGTATGTTTGCCACAGGATGACCTTGACTAGCAAAAACAAGATTAGTGATGGTCTGTATTTAAAACCTATGTTGACACAGCTATGGGACGCAGGAGGTACGGGGGTGGTGTGGGGGGGTGGTGGTGAGCAGGATGAAATATCTACATCCCAGAGCAATGTAGCTATTGTAAGGTAAGCACTGGTGTGGATTTTTTTTTTTTTGACCTGGTTATCCTATTTCTGCTCTAAATTCTGTTTGGACAAAAGCAAGTAAGATTAAAGAGGAAAATTGATAATCCATTATAATCTGACTTCACTTTTAAAAAACAGATGCAGTACACCCTCCCAAATCCAGCTGACCAACATTCACCTGTTTCTCGATCTTAATCATAGAGCCATTTAAAATCTCTCTGGTATACTGAGAAAATGTGTTCAAGCAAGCTTTAATAAATAGGATTGCTTGGCCAATAGACTGTAACAGCTGTTGATAAAGTGTAACTTTCATATCAATCTGTTGTAGTTCACAAATTGCTCTAATAAAACACACTTTTTTGGGCCATTCACTTGCAGTAGTGCCAATCTGTCTGGCATGCATGTGTGCTGAGCGCTCAGGAGTTCTTTGGAAACTGTTAAATATATGCATGCTGTTGCTTTGGAAAATGAACACTGTACTCTGCACACTTTTAGTGCTAACTGAAAGCAAGAATATTTATTACTGAGCTGCAGCTCACCAGCATAGTTGGTGGACTAAGAATAAAAGCAGGGGTAGGACGAATGTGCTTATTTTCTCTGATTCACACAAAAGTAACATAAAGTGACTTAATGAGAAGTTATTTTATCAAATGCTCTTCTGTAAGAAGCACTGTAACCAAGTAAAACTGCATTTTGTTTGTACCTGTGATGTAAATACATGAAAATAGTCATACTCAGACTTTTATGTATCTCCTATACACCACCTCTTCCATGCCCTTAATAATTTTTGTTGGCCTTCACTGTACCTTTTTTTGTTGCCAGGATTGCCTCTGGAGGTTGATTGGTTTGTTTGTTTTAAATTGTTGCATTAGCTGTCCTTCAGTCATTTTGGTATGGGTCAGATTTAAGTCTTAAGATACATTAAAGCAATTTGAAACTCTGCAAATTCATATTTGAGTTCCTTCTGAACTCTTGGGTGAACGCCATTTGGTCCTGGGTGCTTACTACTGTGTAACTTACCAGTTTGTTCCAAAGCTGCCTCTGCTGATGCCTGAGACTAAGACACTGACTCAGATTTGCCATGTAAAGATAATAGCTCAGGTGTTGGAATCTCCCTCACATCCCCTGCAGAGAAGACTGATACAAAGAGTTCATGTAGTGTCTTCAAATGACCTAATCTTCCTTGTGTCCTTTTAGCACCAGGACTGTCCAGTGGCTGTACTGATTGTATGTTAGCTTTTGTATTTAATAGCTCTTTGTCAAGTTCTTTTTTGGCCTTCCTTATTATATTTTATATTTGCCAAAGTTCATGCTCTTTTCAGTTTTCCATAGTAGATCTAACTTCCAATTTTTAAAGGATACTTTTTTGTCTCTAAGCCCTTTTACTTTATTTAACCCTGGTGACATTTTTTTAAACTCCTCCAGTTAAGTTTTCAATTTTGGGTATACTTTAGTTTGAGTCTTTTACCTTTAGGACTATAATATCCATTTAGCTAGCTTTTTCATTTTTGTATAGTTCCCCTTTCTGCAGTTAAATGCTACTGATCGGCTGCTTTGGTATTCCTCGCACGAGACTGATGTTGCATTTAGTTGTGTTATACTACCTATAGATAGCTGTTCAGCTAGGTTCACCACTTGGACCAGATCCTGTGCTCAGTTTACGACTAATTCAAGAATCACCTCTCCCCTTGCACGTTCCAGGACTGGCTGCTCCAAGAAAGTCATTAGTGTTGTTTAGAAACTTTATCTCTCCATGCCACCCTGAAGGGATTCATAACCAATCAGGACAGGGACTGCTGAAATCCAACATTATTAGTGAGTTTTCTGTTTTTATTGCTTCTCTAATCCTTTGGTGCATTTCACCGCACAATCCTGGACTCACCAGGAAGTCAATAGTATAACTTTATCAACCATATTTTTATTATTTTAAGCATGGAAACTGTATCCATAGGGATTCTGTGTTGCTATTTGATGAATCATAGAATCATAGAACACTAGGACCGGAAGGGGCCTCGAGAGGCCATCGAGTCCAGTCCCCTGCCCCGACGGCAGGACCGACCACTATCTACACCATCCCTGATAGACATCTATTCCTATGTTTGCCTTTGCTTGCTTTTGACATATAGTGCCACTTCCCCACCAGCATGTCATTCCTATATGTATTGTACCTTGTTATTACTGTCCCATTGACTATCGTTGTTCTACCAAGTTTCTGTGATGGCTGTTACATCAGTATTCTCATTTAATAGTAGGCACTCCAGTTCACTCTGTATTGCTGCTCTGCTCTCTCAGAAACATCCTTTCTGATTTTCAACATCTCTTCTCTTGGACCAGTGTCTCCTGTATAAGCCGCTTCTTTTTGATCTTCTTTTCTTCTGGAACAGTCTGCTCAATTGCCTCTTCTGTTGCCGTGGCTAGCTCTTTGACTCTCTTATCTAGGTCTTTCTCTGTGCCTGCATTCCTAATCTTCTCTTTGATTGCTGCTCTCTGTGCATTCCCGCTTTCTTCCTTACCATGTATCTTCTTTTCTCAAACTGTATCTTACACTTTCTCTTGAGTTTCATCTTGTTTGCGATCATTAGACCATGGTCCTAGTCTATATCCGCTTCTTGGAAAGTGCGGCACTGCTGCACTGATGTTACGCATCTTCTTATCAAGATCATATCTATCATGTTCTTGGACTTCCTGTCATTCAATCTCCATGTCCACTCTTATAGTCCTTTTGTTGGAATCTCATGTTGCAGGTCACCATCTCGTGCTTTATAGCAAACTCTGGTAGTTTCTCACCTCATTTGTTTCTTTCTCTGTATCCAAACCTTCCCATGACTCTCTGACAACCTTCATTTTCTGTTTTGACCTTCATGTTCCAATCTCCTCTGTTCAACACATCTCTCTTTGGTATCTCCTCCATCATGTTTGTCAAGTCTTTATAGAATAGCTCAATCTCTTCTTCCATACTGTTTGATGTGGGTGCACACACATGAATGACCAAGGTGCTCATGAACAAGGAGAAGGTTTTGCAGTGATGGATGAGATATTGCAGCAATCTGTACCAAGCACAGTTGGACCCAAGTGTCTCTGAGAGACCTATTGAAGAACTGAAAGAGATACTGTGCCAAGCATTAAGAGCAAGACCGATATGGAAGGAGAAGGTAGAAAGAGCACTGAAACTACTAAAGAACCGTAAGAGCCCTGGAAACAAGATCATGGGAGAGATGATCAAATACGGTGGAGAAAATATGATTCAGGAAATACACTGACTATGTAATATAGAATGGAAGGAAGGGAATGCACCAAGGAGTGGACAGGATCCATACTAGTGACAATACACAAGAAGGGAAGTGACCTGCAATGCAAGGATTACAGAATGATTGCTCTAACAAGTCATCTGGGCAAGGTGCTGCTGATAATACTGACTGAGATTACAGGTAGAACATCTAAGCTGCGTCTACACGTGCACGCTACTTCGAAGTAGCGGCAGTAACTTCGAAATAGCGCCCGTCACGTCTACACATGTTGGGTGCTATTTCGAAGTTGAAATCGACGTTAGGCGGCG
This sequence comes from Carettochelys insculpta, assembly GCF_033958435.1. NCBI lineage: Eukaryota > Metazoa > Chordata > Testudines > Carettochelyidae > Carettochelys > Carettochelys insculpta. The sequence continues at coordinate 3,062,186 of NC_134149.1, read as the reverse complement.
AGACGTCGAAGTCGCTAACCCCATGAGGGGATGGGAATAGCGCCCTACTTCGACGTTCAACATCGAAGTAGGGACGTGTAGACGATCCGCGTCCCGCAACATCGAAATAGCGGGGTCCTCCATGGCGGCCATCAGCTGGGGGGTTGAGAGATACTCTCTCTCCAGCCCTTGCGGGGCTCTGTGGTCACCGTGGGCAGCAGCCCTTAGCCCAGGGCTTCTGGCTGCTGCTGCTGCAGCTGGGGGTCCGTGCTGCATATACAGGGTCTGCAACTAGTTGTTGGCTCTGTGTATCTTGCACTGTTTAATGAAAGTGTGTCTGGGAGGGGCCCTTTAAGGGAGCGACTTGCTGTTGAGTCCGCCCCGTGACCCTGTCTGCAGCTGTGCCTGGCTCCCTTATTTCGATGTGTGCTACTTTGGCGTGTAGACGTTCCCTCGCTGTGCCTATTTCGATGTTGGGCTGAGCAACGTCGAAGTTGAACATCGACATTGCCGGCCCTGGAGGACGTGTAGACGTTATTCATCGAAATAGCCTATTTCGATGTCGCAACATCGAAATAAGCTATTTCGATGTTGGCTGCACGTGTAGACGTAGCCCTCGTGGGTAACCAAGTGGGATTCAGAAAAGATAAAGTACCATACAGTAGATATGGGCTCTAAGATTGGTAGTGGAGAAAGCTTAATGAAAGAACAAGAACATCTGCAATTGCTTTGTCGATTTTTCAGAAGGCATTTAACAGTATAGATCAGAAAGTGACTTGGTCAGTGTTGGAATTGTAGCAGACATACGGTTGTTGGATATCAGTAACAATGTGGAGGCAGCAGTGAGAATGTGCGGAGAGTTGGAAAGTTGGTTTAGAATGAGTAGAGGTACGAAACAAGGAGATCCAATGTTGCTGAGTATCTTCGTGCACCTAGAAAGAGCTATGGACAAGATCAGAGAAGAGGTCGAAGGGAAGTCTGTGCACAGGATGAGAATTAACAACTTGAGGTTTGCGGATGATATAATTATCATTGAAGAAGATGAAAAGAAGCTAGCTAGAATGGTGCAGGTGCTAAACGTGGAAGGGAAGCAGTATGGACTGATTATGAGCATTGATCAAACAAAAATAATGGTATTTGTAGATAAGGGAATAGGAAGGAAGATCAGTATAGGTGAGGTTGAACTAGAGAGGGTAGAGAAGTTCATGTGTCTGGAAATAGTGACTAGAATAGCGAAAGTCAGAATGAGTTAGAAGGGGGACAAATAAGATCTGGAAAAGCAGTGATTAGCTTAGGAACAAAGCTGAATGTCTTGAAAATGTGTATATTCAGCAGCACGTTGTATGGATGTGAGACATGGCTGATAACGAAGATTCACAGAAGGATATTGGCATTCGAGAGGAGTTGTTGGAGAAAGATCCTGAGAATAGGATGGATGCAGAAGGTCACCAATCAGGAATTATGTGGGAAGATACAGCCGAAAGATAAACAACTGCAAAAGGTTATATAATGGCAGTTACAACTATTCGGGCATATCTGCAGAATGAATGATGAATGAAAAGTCAAGACCCTGGTATTCACCATAATGGACTATTTGAATAGGAGAGGCAGGCTCCATAGAGAATGGGTAGATGATTGGTGCAGAGCTGTCTACAGAAACTAAGCCACTCTGCACTGGACAGGGCAAGGTGGAAGGAAATAGTGAGGGAGGCATCAGACACCAATGGGTGCTGATCCCAGGGTGGCTGTGGAACTTCACCCATATTAGTAGTTAGACTGGTAGCATTTTTATAAAAACAGTTATAGATTAGTTATTTTTTAGCTGTCTGCCATTTTGTGATGTAATTGTGAATGGGATCCTTTTTTGTCTGAGTATTTCTCTTCAGTTTTTACATGTGTTTTGTCCTCTCCTAACTGAGATGCGGAGAATCCTGGTTAATAGATCCTTCCCTAAGAGGAGGTCTCTGAAGTGTGTTCCCCTCCATTTTTGCTGGATTTTTCTAGCCCTTATTCTAAACACTCCTCTGCGGCGTTTTGTAATTTTACAAGCCATCAGTCTGGTTCTGTTTTTGGGTTAAGTGGAGCCCATCCTTCCTCTGTAAGCCCCTTCTTTCCCAAAAGGTTCCCCAATTCTTGATGAGCCTAAAACAGTCTCCCTGTACCATTGCCTCATCTGTTCATTGAGACTGCAGTTCTGCCTGGCTACCCTGCCCTGAACATGGAACCGGAAGCATTGTAGTGAAAGCTCTCCTGGAGGTCCCAGAGTGACTTCAGTTTCTTATTTAGCAGCCTAGATTTATTTTTCAGAACCTTTCTCCTCCATGTACCCTGGCCACTGACTCCTTGTTTTTGAGACGTGTATTGTTAAGTTTGAAATTTTAAAACAAAACCGAAGCAGTAGCGAGGGATTTAAGAAAATAAGACAGACCTGGATGGTGCAGCAAAATGTTCTCTCAACTGGAAATGCATATTGGGAGGAACACTTAGAAAAAAAAGCTTCTCTAATCATTTTGCATAATTGCAAAAAGTAACCTCTATTAACACATTCAGAACATGTGTTCAAATAATTCCTCCAGCTCCTGAGAGTACTAGTTTTCTTTACCATTTCTGATATTTGGGTATATGATTTGAAACCTATTTTTGCTTGTATAAAGGTTATCTCTGTCTTGTATTAAATATATCTTTTTACAATCAAGATGTTGCTGCCAGCAGTGTATTCAGACATTCCAGGAGCTATCAAAGTGTAAAATATTTGACTTACTAACATGCTGTTACAATTGAAAAATATATATTTTTTAAACACATGTAATCCACATAATACTCACACTGATACTGCTGCAGCTTATTTGGTAACCTGGTTAGTTTCCAGACAACTGTTTATCTCAGTTCACTGAGCTGGATGTTATGTGTTTTGCTAATCTGAAAAACAGATGAAGAAAATATTTTTTTTTTTTTTTTCCTCCAGTGATGTGAGTGCTTTGGGGATGAGAGGGGAATGACGATATCCTCTGAAGTAAAATTTTCGTACCAGATAAAGGGAATCCACTTTAAATAAGTGCCTGTAAAGTTCCCCCCCACCCCACATGACAAAGCGAGCAATCTTCCCAGAGGCCCTCTTAGTGATAGATGACACTCCCCTCTTTTTTTTTTTCTTTTCTACTCCTTTTTTCTTTCTCCTGCTCCTCCTTTCTCTCCCCCCGCCCCTCAACTCCCTGTTTTATATTTCTGTGATTTTCAGATCCTGGAGTAGAACTGAGCAAAGTGGGCCTTACCCATGAAAGCTCATTACTTATACATAAAATTCTTAGTCTTTCAGGGGCTGCAGACTAACATGGCTACCTCTGAGACTTTTTCTGACATGGTACATCATAGACAAACATGGTGGGTGAGATAGTACATCTGTTGGGCCATGTCTACCCTAGCCAAAAACTTCGCATTTCGAAGTTTACTAATGAAGTGCTGAAATACATATTGAGCATCTCATTAGCATGCGGGCGGCCGCAGCACTTCGAAATTGACGCGGCTCACCGCCACACGGCTCATCCAGAGGGGGCTCCTTTTCGAAAGGATCCCAGCTACTTTGAAGTCCCCTTATTCCCATCTGCTCATAGGAGTAAGGGGACTCGGTTGTAGCCAGGGGCCTTTCGAAAACGAGCCCTGTCTAGATGAGCTGTGCGGTGGCGAACCGCATCAATTTCGAAGTGCTGCGGCTGCCCGCATGCTAATGAGGTGCTGAATATGTATTTCAGCGCTTCATTAGTAAACTTCGAAATGGCCATTTGCATGGCCATTCAAAGTTTTTGGCTAGCGTAGACGTAGCCTTGGTGAGGGAGACAAATCCAGTGAAAAATATTATCTCACCCACAGTGCCTCTCTAATTCTGGGCCTGACACAGCTACAGCAACACTACATAATGCACCTTATGTTACTGCAGCAAATTCTTTAGCAAGTTTCTAGGTTATGTGGGAAAATTGTTGAATGTGTGGATGAAAACTTCAGAATTTCATGTTTAAACGTGATGCATATCTGGAATGGAAGCCTGACTGATGCTTCACTTTTAATAGTAAAAGATCTGGTATTTTGCCTTTTTTAGTAGTTTACTCTGCTATAGAAACAGAAGCTTGTCCCAGAATGTTTTGGCAACACAGAGCCGACAACAAACTTTTGTATTACTCTCAGCCTGTTCTTCACTCTTGAATGTTCCTCATGTCTTTGTTCCTATTTAGATAGGCCAAACATATCTGAAAGCTTTGCTCATCTTTTCAGGTAATTTTTAATAAAATTATGTTCACCTCCCAAGGAGCATATTTGATAGTGACCTCAAGAAGCACTCTGCTTTAATAATATATTGGCACCTACATTCACTGTCTTTGAGGGGTTATTTATTTATTTTGCCAATGCACTTTTCTGGAACTTCAGCTGTTCAAAATATAATCAAAATAGCATTGCTTAGTTCTTAGTAATGTGCAGCGCCTTTGCTTTCTATTACTTCTCTCATTTAAAAAAATAATTAAAGGACAGACTTTGCTCCTAAGGTAGAGCAGAGACCCTGTTGTATGCTGACTTTTTAACAGATGAACTGGTTTGTTCCTTGCCTACTTCTCTCATATTTTAAATGTGTTTCTGCATGTTGTTAGCATCACTGCAGTGAAAATGTGCACGTTTCCATTGGCTTCAGTAGGACTTGAAATCATGCTGTAATACACAGGCTTAACAGCAGAGTTAATTTACCTTATCTAGAATCAAATGGTAGTAATTCTTTTAGTAATATGTCCTTAAAAATCCTGTTTATTGGCTGACCTGTAATATAATCAAGTATTGTCAAGGTAGAGGGGCAGTTCTCTAGAAATCAAAGGTGGGCTTAGATGAGTTGTAGGAAGGAAGGGGGAAAGGCCTGGGGAACAAGCTGTCAACGAAGAACAGTAACAAATGTTATGCTAACATTTTGTAAAGCTTTTAGGGATTCTGAATATGTGTGTTTGTCTTGGTCAGTTTTTAGGCTTGTATATTGAGACTGAAATTTCAAATGCTGGTTGTGAAGATCACATTTGAGTTTCATGTATTTGATGGAAATGCATTTTGAGCTTTAGTTCTGCTTCAATTTTTTATTAAAATAGCTTTCCATGAGAGTTCGTGTCAGCTCAATATTTTAATAGCAATAAAACACACCCAATATTTAAAAAAAAAAAAAAATTTGAAGTTGGGTTTCTCAATTTAGTTTAAAGCAAAGTATTTAAGTTCTCTTGACTCAAATATCCAAACAGATTTTAAAATGGAAAATGGTGATTGAAATACACACGCATTTTTAGAGGAGAGAAGTTGGCTGGAAAAAACAGAAAAACAAGTAATTCTGAGGTCATGTTCTCAGAAGTAAATCCAGCACTGAGTATCAGAGGGGTAGCCATGTTAGTCTGTAGCTTTGAGAACAAGAAGTCTTGTGGCATCTTATAGACTAACAGATATTTTGGAGCATAAGCTTTCGTAGACAAAGACCCGCTTTGTCAGATGCATCTGATGAAGCAGGTCTTTGCCCATGAAAACTTATGCTCCAAGATATCTGTTAGTCTATAAGGTGCCACAAGACTTCTTGTTGTTCTCCTAGCATTGAGTGACATTAGCCTGTTCTCCTTCAATTGTGCTGTGGTACTTTTTTATTGTAGATGCTTCTCCCAAGGAGGAGCTCCAATGCTATATGCCTTTATTTTCATGATTTAAAATATTTACCCTTTGTTATCCAAGCCTCTACCTTTTTATTTTATAGTAGGCGTGTGTCACTGGAGGATGTCACACAGGAAAAGAAGGCAAGTCCTGAGGGATGTAATGTTTGCCATATGATTTAATTCAGAGACTAAGGAAAGTCATTAGAAAAAACAAGATGTCATTAACTTGTGAGTAGCAATCTCGCATAAACTATTGCTGAGAGGGGCAATAAAAGTCTAACAACTCACATGTTCACTGTTGATCTGATTTCTGGCATTTTTGGTTTTAATGGTGCCATCTGCTCCTATCTCCTCCTGTGGTGGGCCTGATTAAGGACAGTATATCTTGTTCACCAATAACTAATCTGTAATTTGACTTTCATGAAATGACAGTTTATGATTTTGCCCATTGTGCCTAAGTTCAGCTGGTGCAGATACTCCATGTCAGTTGTGCTATGGGATGCCACTTTGCATGTCACTTAATGGCTTAACACAGGGTGCTGTCCTCCCGCAATTATTGATAGAATCCCAATTACTTAATTTCAGTTTATTTTTCCTAACGTATCTTGTGGCTATTTGCATGAAAACAGGGTGTTAGAGGCAATTTTTATTTTTTCTTACCTAGTTATTATTTGAATATAGTGCAAAAAGTGCCTGAGTGATTCAGCTCAGAAATAGAACCTAGCTGTTAAGTGAGGCATAAACAGCAGGGGAAATCTTGAAAACAAAAGGTGGTGCAAGAAAGACAGGAAACGTAATAAGTGGAATAGACTCCAAAAATGTGTTTTCAGTTTTCTGTGTAGTGATTGATGTCAATGTGGGATGATTCACATTGTGGCACCTATCTAGGAGTAATTTCCATTACTCTGCAGGTGAAAGTCTTCTGCGCTCGTGCGTGCACACACACAGTGAGATCAGGCTGCTTATTTCTCCATATTTAAATTTGTGACAGAACCAGACATTTGTCTTGACATCATCATTGAAGTGGCCAGACAACATATTGGGGTTCTTGGACACCTCGCTAGCAATCTGTGTGTTCCAATTCCATTTAGTCTTTTTTTCTAGGAAAATTAAATAGGAGTGTGTGCCTTGCTGTAGTTTACAGTATGTAAGCAGATGGTAAAGTTACATTTTGCTGCTGAAAACTTAGCTTATTTGGACCTGCACCTAGGGCTGCTGCTAATGTGTACATTTATACTAGCTGAGCCAGAGTGAGATACTCGAGGCTATCTTGAGGCTTTTTTAGAAAAGTTTTGGCTTTTAATATCTCCAGTTAATCCATAAACAACATCTTCAGTCGTCTTGTTTTTGGAAATTGCAGGAACAGCTGACCTTTCTGCGTTTGGACAGCATACCCACTGTGTTCATTAAACATAAAGTGGGACTTCAGAACACTGACACTGTTTTAAAGCTTTATATGTTCAATTACGTTTTTTTGCTGTAGAGTTTTTATTTAAAAAAAAAAAAAAGTCTGGTTCCTTCCATGTGATTGTGTTAGCAAATATCCAATCATGTTTTTAAAAAATATAAAAGAATGCTAGAACATGGTATCAGTTAGGTCAAGATCTATTCTATTTGTAAGTATGTGTATCAATATTTTCTGTGTGGCTGGTAAGTCGCTCTGTGGGTGTGTGTACAAGTGCACATGATTTTGAAAAGACAGGCCTGCTTTCGAAAGAACAGAGGGAGCTTTTACATGTGCCATGCGCTTTTTTTGACTGGAAACTGGAGTAACACGGCCCAAATGTCACAAGCTGGACCCCAGTCCCATAGTGGGAAGAGCGCCTCCCCGTCTGAAAAAAAGCACATGTAGATGCTCCACAGCCTGCTCTGTTCAAAAGAGGAGTCCTCCATGGTGGCACCCAGCTGGAGTGCAGAGACTCCCTGCCCTGCAGAGCAGGGCTCAGTGACCCTCACATCTGGCTGCTCTTAAAGCTGCATGGGCCCAGAAACCCTGGGGCAGGAAGCTGAGAGCAGGCGAGCTGCAAGTGCACAAGCTGCCAACAGCACGCCTGCTCAGCTGCCCCTGACAACTCCAGAGGCCCCATGGCCAGTGCTCTGCAGCCTCCCAAACCCCCAGGCCCCTCCTCAGAGCCCTCCGCAGGGTGCCCAGGAGCCCGCCCCATCGAAGGAAAAAAGGGCCTCCTCCTGGATGGACCCTGAACTCTGAGACCTCCTAGGTCTATGGAAGGATGAAAAGATCCTTTGGGAGATGGGGGATCAAGCGAAGAAATGCCGTAGCCTTTGCCGAGCTGGCCCAGGGTCTGACCACCATGGCCACCCGGAGCGGACCCCTGATCAAGTCCGGAGCAAAGTCAGAGGTTTGGTAGGGCTGTGCCCAGGTCCGGGATGAAGCTGGGTGCTCAGGGGCAAGTCCCACCACCTGCCTCTACTATCGGGAGCTCTGCTCCATCTTGGGGCCCTGGGACGGCTCCCTGCCCCCAGTGGTCCTGGATACCTCTGTGGACCAGCCCGATCCAGAGGGGCTGTAGGAGTCAGGGCCAGCCTGCCTAAGCCGGGGGTAGACACCACCCAGGACTGGTCCAGTGAGGAGTGCAACCTTGTCATCTATGTCCCCGTCATTGGTGTCCCCTCACGGTCATCCATCTGGGCCGTGGGCAGTCGGGCGTCACCAGAGGTCATCGTGGGACCCCCCCGGTAAGTGCATGGTGGGGCTGGCGCCCTGGCTGGCAGGGCAGGGGCAGCATGGCTGCCAGTGGGCCACACATGGACCCGGAGGCCCAGGGCCAGACACCCCAGCCGGCTGTGGCCCGTGGCACACCCCAGTGTTTGCCTGTGCCACCCAGCACCCGGACCTGTGGACAGCTCCGGACACCTAGATGCCCAGCAGGACACATGCAGGGCAGCCCGCACCCAGGGATGGTTCCACCCTAGGGCAGGAACCTGTGTGTGCTCCTGATGTTGCATGTATGGCATGCCCACCACGCCGGGGCCCCAGAGGAGATGGGAGGATGGGGTCCTGCTCCGGGACTGACATGCCATCCGTCTACGCTTCCAGGTGCAGATAGTGAGGTCTTGCACAAACCATTGGCCTCGGTGGTCCCCGTAAGCCCCCCGGAGGCAGCAGATAGGGGCAAGGTGCCTGCAGTGGGAGCACACAGCCAGAGACTGCAGTGGAGCACAGGGGACGACACCGCCAGCCTCCACCAGTCTGAGGTGACTGAGTGGAGCCTCTGGCTGGAGGAGGCCAACCTGGTGTGGCAGAGGGAGGCGTGGGACCGGCTTATGTCCCAGCTGAAGGGCATCCATGGGACCCTGCAGGAGCACGTGGGCAATGAAGCCTGGCTCCTGGCCCTCTGCACAGTGCTTCTTCCCCCCCTGCCTGCCGGTCACCCTGCCAAGCCCTCCCCTGCAGCTCCTGCTCACCCCACAACCCCTCAGAGGTCCCTGCTCCACCCTATGCTGATGCTCCCGCTCACGTACCCCAACTCCCTTACCTTTTGGTGCTCCTTGCCCCATCATAGCCCTGCTGTGGAGCTCACACCTTGGGAGGAAGGGGATCCCGGGGCTGATGAGGCTCTCAGCCTGCAACCCCTGTCCCCACATGGCCATCCCCGTTCGGTCCCCTCCCCGCTCCATGGTGTACATAGCTGGCCTCTCGCCCTCCACATTCGCTCAGGCACTGGGTTGTGGTTCATGTTGATAAACGTTTATTGCACACTAATGTCTTTGTCCTATGGTTTTGTGAGAGGGGAGGCATGGGTGCCGTGGTGGTGGTACATGTGGTGGGGGATGGGTGCATGAGGGTACGGTGAGGGAGTCAGTGCTGCCCAGGGGCGAGGCTCACCTGGAGGGCGTCCCGGATCCAGACTCCATCATGGTCCACCTGGCGATTGGTGATAGCGTCTGGCTGCTCAAACCCCGTGGCGGCTTCAGCCACCCACCCCTGGATGTAGGCGTCCCCCTTGCCCTCCATTATGTTGCACACCCAACCTTGAGGCAGGCGAGGATGCACCACCACCGCGCCTTGAGGTGCTGAAAGGCCAGCTCGACCACAGGCCGGGCCTGGTTGAGGCAGTTGTTGAAGGCCTCCTCGCTGGGGTTGAGGTGGACAGTATAGGGCTGCATCAGCCTGTGGCAGCTTGGGGTATACGGCGTCTGTGACCATGCACAGTCGCATGGTTGTGTCCTCAACCAGCATATCCTGGTGGGGGATGAAGGTGCTGGCCTCCATGTGCTGGCACAGGTTGAAGTTGCAGAAGACCCTGGTGTTGTGGGTTCACCCTGCCCAGCACACACAGATGTCCATGAACTGGCCTTTGTGGTCTGCAAGGGCCTGGAGGACTAGCGAGTGGTAGCCCTTCCAGTTGGTATAGTGGCCGGCGCTGTGTGGCAGGGCGCAGATGGGGACAATCGTCCCATCCAGGGCATGAAAGCAATTTGGGAATCACAGCAAGGAGAGAGCCCCAACACGGATGACCCGATGCAGGAGCATCGTATTTATGGCATGGACAATGTGCATGGGAGGGAGGCCATGCACTCTCTTGAGGGTGTGGCATGGTGTTCCCAGCCAGCGTCTCTCCCCCCACCCCCATGCCCTCTCCTGGCCAGCAGCCCCCAGGGGTCCCTGTGCCCCGGGCCCCCCTCCCCATGCTTGGGATGTGTCCTGGGCCCAGCTTATCTCTATGAGCACCGCTCTGATGGTGGCCTTGCCCTCCCCAAACTGGTGACCCACTGAGCAGTAGGAGTCTGGGGTGGTCAGTTTCCATATTGCGATTGCGACCCACTTCTCGAGGGGGAGTGCGGGCCACATGGCAGTGTCCTGGTGCCTCAGTGCAGGTGCCAGCCAGCGTCATCACCCGTGGAAGGTGTCGTCCTGGCTCATGCGGAAGTTCTGCGGCAAAGTGGCATCATCCCATTGCCCCAGCACCAGTCGTTCCCACCAGTCTGTACTGCTGGGGTGGCTCCACCAGTGCCAGGGGGTGGGATGCAGGCTGGAGGGGTCCATGTCCTTGGGTCAGGGGGTGTTGCTCCATCTCCCAAGGAGGTGGGTACGGCCGCGGAGACTGTGCAGGCAAGTTGAGCAACGGTGACTACGATGTCAGCATCCAGTGCCAGGAGCAGGAGGGTGTTGACAGTGGTGTTGCTGCGCTGGGGTCTGCATCACTGCTGGCAGCTTGGCAGGTCGTGGCTCGTGCGGGGTGAGGGAGTTGCGGGGAAACAGGACCCTTTAAAGTGTGGCTAGCTGCGGGCCCTGGAAGGGCTTGACCGCCATGTGACCCTGTCCCTGACCTTGTGACCTCAGACACATGTGGACGCTCCCTTTCAAAAAGACTGGACAGATTGTCGAAAGGGGGGTCGGACTTGTGAGCTGCCTTTGCATGTGGTCGTACGCTTTCCAGCGCTGGGATGTCGATTCCTGGCCTTCGGCTTTGCCTTTTTGAGGCCGGATTCCTGTGTGGGCACAGCCTGTATATATACAGCTACACACTGGGGATGGAAAATCCTGGTTAACTGGGTACACGGTAGGTATAGCCAGTTGAAGGGCAGGGCTGCAGCTGCCCCCACCACCGCAGCTGCCACAGACTGGGACTGCTCTGGCCGGGGAGAGGGGTTGTTGCAGCCCCTACCAGTTAACTGTAACCAGTAAGCCACGTCCAGGTTTACCAGTTTAACATTAACATCCCTACAACATACACATAGCTTCAAAAAAAAAATACAGAAACCACAAACGACCTGTTGTGCTTGTGCCTTACTTGACAGACTTGCATCAGCTAAAATGAATCCTTGTAGTTTACAGGGAGCTCCCTGGGCTCCTCACCCCCCTGCTGCTGGGTTGGCTGGATTCTGGCTTCACCCCACGGTGCTGTGGGGAGCTCCAACCTGCACTGCCCCTGCGGTGCTGCTGGCGGCTGCCAGTCCCAGCTTGACCTCTTCCCCAGGTTTAAGTTCTCTTTATTTATTTATTTCATTTGGTTACCTGAGAGTGATGGTTTCAGGAGATGCAACCTGTACTGCTTCCAGGTGCTGGTGGGGGTGGGGTGGAGGGGTGTTGGCACCTTTTCTTTTTTTAAAGAAATTTACAGGAGCCTGGTAGGCATAGTTGTGATAAATGTAAACATTAGCATTGTTCCTGTCTTTTCCAATTACATTTGAAGACGCTGTTTCTCTGCTAGGGCAGAATAAAGCCATGCTGGTAACCTGAGTAACTGGCTTGACATAATAGCATGATGCCACATGTAGAAGAGACTGTTCTGAAGTCTCTACAGCCAGTATTCTAAATGTACTGGCTTAGACTACCCTGCCAACACACTAATACTGATTGAAATAAGGTGCAACACTGTGGTACCTTGAACAGTGATTTCAGTTAAATAAGATTGTTTTTGTATTTGTGCATTTTCTAGCTACATAAGCTCCTTAATTTTCAAACAGTGTCTAATGTCTGTTTTAGCAGCTCACCTTTGAAGCTTCTCTGTAAGTCACAGCCCCTGGAGGGCACCAAACAGACCACAGAACTGCAGAGTGGTCCCTGATGGACACCTGCATGACCGGCTGCTTTGTCAGTATTTCAGGCAATTTGTGAGCAGTTTGGGGGGTGGGGGAGGGTGGACTGAATTAGACTGTTGATAGAATCCCTACAAAGGCTGCTATTAACAGCATGCTATTCTGTGCTTCTCTGCTGCAGAAGACAGAGTGGTACTCGTGTTCCCACAGCATGTTGTAAAATGCATGAGATTTTGCTCATCCTCCTTGGAAATAAGAATAGGAAAATGAGAGCAACTTTTACGAGAAGCTATTAGAAGAGCATGCAGATATCTGCAGTAATTTATATTTATTCTTACATTTTGCCTCCCTAATTATGGATTAGAAGGACTGGTATTTTTGCAATGGGCTTTTTCTATATGGCATTTTTGTATTGTCTGGCCAGAGCTTGCACAAGAGGAAAACAGGCTGCTGAATTTAGCCACTGATCTCTATTAGCCGTAGCCTAAGGCTATGCTGAGGTTCCTATCCCATTTGTATTGTTGCAGCTCAAAAGAAGACTGTTCAGAGGATGACAAGTGTATTCTGAGTAGGTATGTTGTTTCGTTTTCATATGAAACCCTTTTTTTTTCCTGCTACCATTGGTCAGAAATCAGGTTAATAGGAACAGAATGAAGCACAGAGCAAGCAGCAAGCACCGTACTGCAGTGTCCCTGTTAAGGTAGAACAACAGCATTACAGTAGCTTTCAAAAAAATCTTAGCTGGTTTAATTAAACAAAGCTGCATTGTGCTGGTTTGCACAGTGCAGTCATTCTTTCCCTTTCTTTCTCTTTTCTTTTTCTTTCTCTTTTCTTTTTCTTTTCTTTTTTTTTTTTTAAACGTATACTGCAGTCACTGCTTTCCTAATGAGGTGGTACTATTGTTGGGTTAGAATGATAGAATCATCATGCTGCTTCAGGGGACAGCAGGATTTAAAAGGAGATGCCTCACAGCCCTATTTTACAGAATGGAAGCATTGGTTTAAGGGCATTGGCAGAATCGCTTGCTTGTTCTTAGCAGCAGCCACTGCTGTGTCAGTAGTGTGTGGAATGGAAGTCCTAGTTGGTAGTCTGTTATGGAAACGCTGTTTACTGTTATTGTAGTACCGTGGTGACAACATGCCATTGAAATGGAAAACGAGCTCTCCTGCTATCTGGAAATTCCCAGTTCCTGTGCTTAAAACATCCAGGTCATCGCCACTTTCTCCAGCATACATGTAAGTGAGAGAAATGAGGATAACTAAGGTGGGATTTCTTTCATGAGACTACCCTGTGGCAAAAATACCCTCTTGTATATTTAATGACATTGGCACTCAAAATTTTACCTTTATTTTTTCTTTGTCTCTCTATATATACAGTCTCCAATGTTACCCTCTTATTGTTTCCATGATAGGTGGTGTTGAGTCATTCCTTTGTTGAAATGCAGACAAATTGTGCAGATTTAATCCTATTTACAAATATTTTTACATTTTTATTTGAAAAGTTGATGCTATCATTGATTGCTAATGCAGATCAAAGATCAGTGAGTCTAAGCATCTTGGCAGGCTTTTGTTTGTGGCATTTATTCTAAGAATAAATAACTCCCTGATTGTTGTCTAGACGTTGAATATAGAATTACCTGCTACATAGTTGTGCACTTTTGTGTGTATTTTAGTTTGGGATGGTATATTGTCATTTAGTTTTGCTTTTATCCTCTACAGTCATACTATAAAAATTTAACAGCTCCTTTTAAAAAAAATACTTAAAAGCATGAATTAAAACATTCATTGTGTTTAATACTTGCATGTAAATACGTATGTATTTGTTCATGCAGTTTGTCCACTCACAGTGTGATCTAGATAAATTGTGCATGTGTATTATTAATAAATACATAAACTGTGCATGTTTGTATTTATCTTGGCAAATCTTAGTGAAGCTTGTATGTCAGATTCTGGTTACTGCTGTAAGTTTTTGGTATTAGTGTAGACAGGTGGCTTGTTTTCCTTTTAGCGGTATGAAATAAACCTACATCTTGCTTGTCCACACAGTTCTTAAGTGCTAATGTGACTTATTTAAGAATCTGGAAGATTATTAAAAATAAACAATTTAAATACATTTGATATAGCATACAGCATACGGCATGGAGAGAAATTAATGGGCTTACAAGTTACTTTTAGCAGTGTTCTTTAGTATAATAGCTGCATTATTAATGCCTTGTGATTTATACTTGTGTAAAATAAGAGATGTCATTACTCAGCGTAGTTGGACCTAGTTTCTGCTTCCTCTGTTACGAGGACACAATGCCATACGTAGTTGCTTTCAGGTTCCATAAGTATTTTTCTCTTGTGGGGTTAATAATAATTTGTCAGGAGGCTTAAAGCAAAATAAGGCACCTCATGTGCATACTCCACTTTGTTTTTTGTTGTGGGGGAAAAAAAAACCCTAATGCTTAAGAAGCGAATATTCTCAGATGTGACCTACTAATATATTTGCCCTTTATTTAAATTTAGTTTTCACAAATGCAACACAAATCATGTTCTTAGCTAAACAAGTTGTAAGCTGCCAGAAAACATGAAGGCATTTCTACTAAATGAGAGATGCGAATGTGTGGTAAAATACATAAGACAAGGTCAAATATAAAAACAGTAGTATGTCAGAAGAGTTTGAGGCCTTCAGATTTATCTGGGGAAATGATTGACTTCGTACTATTTGATACATTTTTGTGGATGTTTAAAATCACAAGATTTAATAAAGTTAAGATTTTTTTTTTAAAAAAGTCCCATTCCTTTCTTGTCTGTCTACAAGCCATGCTGAGATGTAATTTATTTTATGCACCATCTCTAAATTGTTACCTTTTGTTGTCTGCATGCTTTAGCATCTTTGATTTGGCTGTGTTATTGGTTTATATTGATGTATTTGATGTACATGGAACAGTTCAGTGATCACATTAACTCTCTTATGTTAGGTACATCTGCAGCATGTAAAATATATGAACAGCTGTTTTAATTTAAAAAAATAGTGCTACTGCAGGCACTGATTAGTTTCTAAGCAGACATATTTCGTCATTGATATATACAATCCTGGTATTAGCTGGATTATTAAATACTGAAATTATGCATATCTTATGCATACATATTGAATGGGAAGAATTACAAAATGGATCCAGTTTGATTAGGCAAGTAGCCTTCTGAGCTAGTTTTAAGAGCAAAATAGATAAGACACTCAGTATTTCCATTCGAAAGATTGATATATTAAGTGTGCAAATATCTCTATTGGTATTTGTACTCATACATGCTTTTTTCTTTCACATGAAGTACTTGTGTGCATGTGTTTAAGAAAACCAGCAATCCCACAAAACTAAAACTAAACTAAGAGATGACTTTTTATTGTATTGCTACAATTGTTTAATACTTCAGAGAGTTTGGAATATTTGCATCATCATCTAGTATTAGAAAACCAATGACAGGGATTAAGGTTAATTCGTACCTCCTAAATAGTGAAATAATACTAGTTTTTATTAGCTCCATAAATATGACTGTACTAGTAAAGTGGTTTTTTTTTGTTAATTTCTTTACGTGATGAGGTGCAATTCCTCATATTTCAGTTGTTCTAGAACAGTTAGCCTGGACTTAGAGTACTGCCTCCTACGTACTGTTCTAACCACTAGATAGGTATCCTGACTCCTACTTTTGTTTCTGAATAATGACCAAATTTTTTTTTTTATTTTTGATCGGTCTACTGAGTAGTGTTATGGGCAAAACACTGCCTCAGTTTCCACATACGTGAATTGGGTTTATTACCCATATTCATTGTGTAGCTCAGTACTGAGTCTAACATATAGGCATTCTAAGCTTCTGTGATGAAAGTTGTGGTGTTAGGTGTTAGGTTATCATCGTTAAATACTTATTGCTTCTTAGAACAGCCCTGTAAGAGATGCATCTGAGTGTTTACAGAAGATTTTCTTATGTAAAGTTTGCTATTACAGTAAACTCTTTCATATCTGACATTCTATTATTTGGAACTCTCAAATAACTGGCATTTTATTGCTAAGTACATTTTAGTTACATTTTCCATAAGTACAATATAGTGAAATTAAACGCAAATAACTACAGCAAATACATAAGTTTACAGTGTACAGTACTACTGCTGATGGTAAATAAAGTACTCTGCATACATTTTTCTTTGTTTCCTAGTATCTAATCTTGTTTTTTCTTTAGTGTTATGCATTGCTAGGTATATCTCTCTATTATCCAAAATATTTGAATATCTGGCAACCTCACAGACCTGGGACTGCCGAATATGAAAGGGTTTGCTGTAGCTGAAAGGGCACAGAAGAATTGTGTAGAGATCAATTTAAAAGAGAGCCCTCTGCTGGTAAAGCTCTGTATATAGCTGGTGTGCGAACACGCTATTGTTCCCCCTAAGTCGATCGCATAGTACACAGTAGAACTCTGGCCTTTTCAGGCAAACTGGTGTTTTAACTGGCCCGCAGAAGGCTTCAGAGGCGAGATTCCCCTTGCTTGATAGTGGGAAGGAAAGAGAGCACCAGTTTCAGAAAGCCTGCCAGTTGAGTAGTGGTAACTGTGACCTTAAAGGAAGTTTCTTGCCCTAGAAAAGCAAAATGAGTGCAATGATTTGCATAAACGCTCATACTAAATCTGCAAAAGGTAACAATTTAAAATTGTAGAGTGCAGGGCAAAACTCATTTAGGTGAATAGATGAGTGAAACCTACAAGCATTTTTTTGAATTATTCCAAAATAGTTTCTGCTTTTTAAGTGTTCTGATGAGACCCTGTCCTGGTTATGCTTGGGTGAGGTGAGAACGGGGATGTTGGCCTATGAGAAATATTTGCAATTATCATTCAGCTTTTCTGCACAAATACAACAATTATAAGTGTACTGGGAGAGAGTTTGTTGCCAAAAATGACCTTTCACTAACATCCCTCTAATCTTGCTGTCTTAGGACCAAAGCTGATATAGATTCCTCTTCTAAAATCTGAGGGTTAGAGCTATTGAAATAAGTAAGTAATCTCATTGGTAATTGTACATTCATATTTCAATTGTTATACACTGACTGCAGTGGGAAGTAGTCCATTAGTTAATGTTTGTATGGTAATGTGTGCAGTTTACCAGTACGAGTACAGTAGATGCCTGACTTATGCGGGGATTGTGTTCTCGCAATTCTTGTCAGGCAAGTTGCATTCTTGTAAGGCAGCTCTGGGGAGCCAGGAAACAGACCAGGGCAGCAGCCCTGGTCACTTTCCTGGCTCCAGCAAGTGGAGGGGAATTGGGAACTAGGCAGCAGCATGGCTCCCAGTTCCCCTCCACTTGCACAGCCGAAAAACTGACCAGGGCAGCAGCCTCTGCTCAAATCTCACTGGAGCCAGGAAAGCCCTGGTCAGTTTTCCTGCTCCTGTCCGTGGTGACAGCTGAGGGCCTGACTCTTGGCTGTTGCCACTGACAGGAGCAGGGAGAGTCAGGCTGCCACCCTTGACGAGTGGTTTCTGCTGCCACTGACAGGAGCTGGGAAAATGACAACACCCTGCCACTCAGTCGTGTTAACCCGAGGTACGCACAACTGTCTTGGGGGTCTGCTGTACCCTAGAATAAAGACAGGCAAAGTGAGACCATTATATGTCTTGCAAAAAAGTGTATTTATTGTAGATACGCACCGAGAAGCACAATAAAAATATTTATATAAAAATGGGTAAAAGACATCTATTTCAGTATGGAAGCACTATCCTGGAGGAGGAGTAGGAGCAATTCATTGCTAGTTTGATCTGACAGCCCCCAAAGTAGTGTCTTATAAGAGGAGATGTACTGTATCAGAGTTGCTAGCTGGTCTTGTTCACTGAATTTTTTGGGGTGTTGCATCACTGACAAGAAATGGCGAAAAATTCTCTCAGATCTTCAAAGTGTGACTTTTATTCTGCTCTCCCGACATGTGTAGATCTCCAATTGACATTTCTGGATCTCTGCACGTGCACAATATGAGAGCAAAGTCCAACAGTGGCTATCGGGAAGAATGTGTGTTTTGCACCAAATAAATATTTTGAACACATTTTTCTTGAACACCTATATCTTGATTTCTCACTGAAAGACTTGCAACTTGTGTATGTGAAAATAAACACTGTTGAGTAATTGTCTTCTGTGTGCCTTGTGTGACGCTGCCAGACCTGGGTTGCGGGTCACAGGGGTAGAACCTGCCAACATAGGGTCTAAAGCCCTGTACTCTACCATATGAGCTAAAGGCCAGGTGGCTCTCAACTGAGGCTGTAGAGCAGAGACTTCACTCACCCCAGATGAGGTCTCAGTGCCTCTGGGTACTACATGCATCCCTGGGCTGAGGAAGCATGTCCCAAGCTTCTGAGAGCTTCCAGCAGTTCTTCTCAGCCACTGCACCAGTTGTAACACCAACAGGCCAGGGTTGCTGGCCCCAGGGATAGAACCTGCAAGCATAGGGTCTAAAGCCCTGCGCTTTACTATGTGAGCTAATCTGTCAGCATTACACTTGTTTAAAAGTTTTTCAAAAAGGCTAAGGCAGTATGCTTAATTTTTTAAAAATTTGTGGTTGTATAATTATTTGGTTTTTTGCTTTAAAGAATTAATTTTAAATTTGATATTGGTAGCTAAGTTGCAAATGTTAGGAGAAATAAGCTACTTTGAGAGATTCTTCAAATACTTAGCTATCAAATGTTGTGCAAAACAGTAGTTATTGTGAGTCAGCCTTTTTGTTTGCTGGAGTCAAGAAATTGCTGTATAGTAATGAATATCATTACCATGTAGAAAGGTAGAAGTAGCTCTAATCCCCAAGAGCAATTCAGAGTTAGTTTTCAGCTGGTGATGCAGAACATGTTCTTGTGTTTTCTCCTAAGTCTCCATTTGTGCTGTAGAGGACGCTGGGGTTAACTCATAACCCTAACTCATACTATATCTTCAAAAGTTACAAGTGGAAATAGCCCTTGTCCTTCTTGACATTTTGCACGGGCATGACATTTCCTTGAACTCAATACAGACTAACATTCTGCTCTGTAGAGTGACTATTGTAAAGCAGTCCAAAGATTTCTATTAAGGAACTAAAATTTGCTAGTCCTTGTTACAGAGTTGTATACGAGATAGTATAGTTACCTTTTAAACGCAGAGTGCTATTTAAGCACAGAATGATATTAGCACAGAGGGAGGTATTCTGGGAACTGCAGTTTCCTTTAGTGGGCTATCCACTAGCTGACTTTAACCCTGGAGAACTGCCAAGCCCTGAATGCTTCCTTTACCCTTCCTCCCTCTCTTCCCATGTCCTGCAGTGCTTCCTAGGAAGTGGTACTCCCTCCTAGATTGGAGAAGAGAGAGGCCACCTGATTATTAAACTGGTTACTTTGATTTGTTTTTGTTTTTTGGGTTCAGTTTTGGGTTGGGGTTCAATATTTCTGGTTGCTTGTCTATGCTTTACAGCCCTAAGCAATGTACTTAAGTTGACTTAATTTTATATTGCAGGTCAGGCGGAGAGGTTTTCCATTTGGGTTTGGTTCCAGTTTATTCAGCCTCTTTTCAGGTTCAGTTTGACTTTTTGGATTAAGTATTTGTAAGGGTTTGTGAGGGCTGTGGGCTACAAGTCGCATCTGAGGCAAACCTTGGATTGTTTGGTTGTATTCTCAGGCTCCTTCACTGGTTTAGTACCATTTTAAAATAGAGGGAAATGTGAGGAGCAAATGGGGAAGGGAAGAAAATCCTTTCTTCTCATCCTTGGAGATCCCACCCAGACAGGTTGGCAGTATTGTTTGTGAAGGAGTACATCACACACTTCAGTGGGCATTGCTTTTTCAGCCAGTAGTGCTGGGTTCATGCTTTTGTATTGGTTTTGGTAATGACATAAAGAGGTCAGATGCCGAAGAACCAGGGATATTCATGCAGTGTCATACAGGAATTACTTTGCTCCTCTGTCTTCAAAAAAAAAAAAAAAAAAAAAGGGAAATCCAGATTCTCTGGTGTCCTTTCTCCATTTCAGCCCATATTCACATTGTGCATGACTTCTTGACTACAGAATTCTTTTGCCGGGGTGTCACTGGGAGACTCAGCTTTGTCCCCAGTTTGTTAAAGAAACTGTCAGTCTCTCAGTTCTGAGCAGCTAGACTTTTTTGAAATGGGTAAGTCCCTGAAAGTTGTTCACTTGCTTCTCAGGTAATCTGCTATAGGCCTGACCCTGCTAGCAGCCAGGCACCAAACTGGAATAATTGCTGTCTGAGCATCTCATTATTCTTGAACTATCCCTGATGAGTGGGTAGCCGTGATTATCTCCAGTGATGACTCCACAGCTTCCCAAGGCAGCTTGTGTCATCGCTTAGCAGTTTCTATTTTGAGTTTAAATATGGCCAAAATGTTAGTAAAATGAGGATAACAAATTTAAAAGAACTACAATAATGTTTTCCCCAGTGATTCCTCTGTTTTTTAGGGCCAGGTAAATCACTCTTCTCCATAGGTCTGGCTGTCCCCTCTCCTGCATGCCAGTGGCATTCTTTGTGTGTGTACATTCTCTACAGCTCTCTTCTTGCTTTCCACCAGTCCCCGCTCTGAGCATGATGCTGGCAGTTGCTTTCCTACCACTCTGTGTGTGGGCACCAAAGGGTTGTCTATTCAGCTCTTATGTAGAGATGATGGTGGTTGCAAGATGGCTAGGGCAGAGAGGAGGAATGATCTCAAGTTCAGTCAGTGTTCTTTGTGCCTGAGAGCCAGTCAAGGGAGCAGAGCACTGACCAGTCATCCTGATCAGCATCAAGTGCTATAGTTGTTTTAAGATCTGGCACAGTGTTTCCTTACTGGGAAAATAAGCGCCCCTTTTTCAGTGAGAAAGGGCAGCAAATGCCCAATTAAGCAATTTTTAAGTCTCTTCAGAATAAAGTAATTTTAAGTAGGTCCATATAAAATTAGTTTCAAAACAGTTACCGTAAAATATCACCATGGTACCTTAAACCCTTCTTTTGTCTTGTTTGGCTGAAATAATTGATACAGTTCTTTACAGAAACAGCTTTATCTTAAATTAAAAAAAAAATTGTTCACTATACTGAAAAGAGCTATTTTTCTTGAGATTTTCTTATGTTGTATGTGGCAGTTTTTTAACCTTTTACTTTCTTGTGGAAGTGCCAAGAAGAGTGGGATAATTACCTGGGATATTTCACAAAGCTTTTGACTATTACTGTAGTTCAGTTCAGCATTATCACTGGTAACACGATTGGCTTATTCAGTGTAGCATCCACTAAACAGTAAATGCTTTCATATCTGGCAGTCCTGGGACCGGGAGGTTGCTGGAAATTCAAATATTTTGGATAATAGAGAGGTATAACTAGCCATGCATAACACTAACAAAAACAAGATTAGATATTAAGAAACAAACAAATGTATGCAGAGTACTTCATTTACCAACAACAGTATTATTGTGTACTGTAAATTTATACTGTATTTCCTGTATTTATTTGTATTTACTTTCACTATACTGTACATATGGAAAACATAAGTAAAATTTGCTTAGGGTTCAAATGTTGTTTGTTTGAGAGTTCTGGATAATAGATGTTGGATATGAAAGGTTACTGTATAAACTCGAGAACCCTCTCTGTGGTAGTAACCTTTAACTACTATTTCTTCTTTCTGTCACATTACTGGCCCTTTCTTCACTTCCTTTCTTTGTAGACCACTTTTCTTTAAAAAAAATTTTTTTTTGAATTTTTTAGGTTGTTAAATTTATAAAGATTACACAGCACTTATTTTTCCACAATCTTTTGAATGTTTTCTTAGCATATTTACAAACTCAATTTTTGGGTCTTCAATGCAAATGTTAGTACAGCTGGTTGTCTTACCTTTTCCTCTCATTAGTATAATCAGGATCAGAAAGGACAAGAGAAGCCATAAAAGTGAGAGTGCAGCATCGTGTAAAAAACAGTCACCATGCACATACACTTGGGGCATTGAAAAGTTCATTCCAGGTTTGTCAATTATTACCCAATTAAAGGATTCCCCAGTCTGTTTGCTGTCTCTACTATCTCTGTATTTGTATTAACCAGACAAAAACTCTGTGAATTAATGGTGTTTTCTGGAAGTGATTGTTGCGATTGAAACAATTCTCTAGCTCTTCTTACCTCTCAAAACTAAGTGCTTGCTCGTATAGATCGCATTGTGCATGTGTATGCAGCCATGTGCATAACTGTCAGAGACTTTTGCCTTCGCAGCACCTAGGACCCAGCTGCAGTTCCTGCTGGAGTGCTGTGCTTTTGCTGCAGTGTTTCAGTCACCACCAGACCTGCACCTTCTCAGCTCCTTCCTATCGCCCATGATGGTCCGTTGGAGCACCTGTGTCCCTAGCTTTGCTAGTGCTCAGCATTTTGCCTAGTCCGTTTTTAGTCTTGTGCTTCTCTCTAAATAGTTTTACCTGTTGTTAGTGAGTAGTTAGGTATCCGTTAAGTGCATAGTGGTTGTGCCCTGGTGGGGCATGCCCCTACCTCTAGGTTTCAAGCCCTGCTCATCATGCAGCAGGCCTGTGCCTGTTAGTGATCTGCCTCAGAGTTGTTTGCAGTGGCTCAGGAAAACGCACATAAAGGATCTGTGTTGTATCTGCCAGAACTTTTGCCCATGGACTTGGAGGGAATGCAACGTCTGCCTCACGGCCCCTCTGATGCAGGCTGCCCTCTGCCCAGTTGCAGAGCTGGTGTGGCCCAAACTAGCTCCCTGTTCCTCAGCCTGTAGTGCACTTCTGTGAATGGGCTCCTCCTGGCACTTATTCCTGTCATGAGTGGTGAAGAAGAACCCAGACAAGATGGCACCCCAGCCAAGAGCTGCATCACCACATTCAGGGTCTCCACCTTGGCCCAGGTCTCTGTCACTCCTGTGAGTCGCCAGTGCTTCACTCTTGATCCCCTTCATCATGCTGCAGTTGGTTCTGGCATTGTTGCTCTACCCCAGTATTGGTCCTTGTCTTGCCACCATTTATTATTGCAGAGACCTCAAGGACACGCCTGACGGTGATGCTGCTCCCTTTAGTCCTTTCCCTGTCATCATCAGACTCAAGCCTGCACAGCAGTGTTTCTTGAAAGCTGCACGCTTGTCTAGCCATTCAGGAGAGATTGACGCCCCCTCAGCTGATTAGCAGAGCGCCCACAGTTAGCTCTGTGTTTCTCCTGGTGATTCACTTTCACTCCTGCCTTGGTACACATCAGAGCATTTATTCTGCCCATGGACAGGGAAAAAAATCCACACACGGACGGAAGAGATGGAAGGGAACATTGCTGCACAGCCTCACCTGAATCGCTAGGGGAAGACAATTTCTTGGGCTCGGAGGTGTAATTCAGTCTCTCACCCAGACAATGTGAGTGGGCTCCGGAGCGCACATCAGCTCCAACCTGGCAGTAAAGCCAATGGTCATCCCCATGGGTATACTGGTTCCTGTCATGCCTGTGCCCTGCTCCTACCAGCCCTCTGTCACCACATCAGACAGACCATAGGCAGTGCCCCAATACCTATGTCACTGGGCTTGGTGCAGAACATTCCAGGGACTGCCTCGGGTGAGGAGCCTGCACCTGCCCCAAGGCTTTCCTTCTCTAGTGGGTGCAGATGCTAGCCTCCAGTTATCCTCTTCCTCTCTGAAGAAGCAATGGCATGGTTGTCCAGAGCTAGCCCCATGGGTGGTTTCCATGAGCATCTGGCTTTGCTCTGCAGGGTGGCAGCTAATTTGGGCCTCGAGCTGGAGGAGCAGATGGACACCCCAGCCGGGGTCATGCTCCTGGTCACAAAAGGGTGCTGACTGTCGCCAGGGGTTACCTTGCAGAACATCAGTTTCATTGGGGACTTGTTGAGACTGCAGGTCGAGAATACGCCCGAGCCCCGCTTTTGCATTTGTGATTAGGAAGTAGCTGGAAGTAGAATCCTTTTCCTTTCATGTCCTGTGCAACCTGCTTCGTGGTCTTGAGATACAGGAGGCAGACTGTCTCCTGCACGAGAAGTTGCTTGTGATATGGATCCCTGAAGAGGGACTAGGAAGGAGGAGTGGCCAAAAACTGCAGCTGTGGCCGCATGCTACCATGTCCAGAACCCGAAAGTCCAACAGAACCCATGATGAGGCCTAGTGGAAAGGAAAAAGACAGTCAGTGGGGGATGGGTGGGAAGCATCTGGAGCACAAGCGTTTCCTGCACTCTGTGGTGGCAGGGCATTGCTTCCCATTTCTGGCACTGCCTTCTGTATTTTCTTCAGCCCCCGGTGTGGTTACAAAATATGTGGCACCTGTGGCTGCCTCTTACATGAGGCGTTGAGGGTAACCAGATCTTTCTGTATCTTGCTGAGTGGCTCATCAAGGACAGGTTTCTGAGGAAGGTCCAGAGGAGCCTGGGCTTCACCTGCAGTGACCTGGGTCTCGTAATAATCACAGAAAAATCCATGTAATCACCGGTTCAGCCTGTGGAGTTTGTTGGCATGATTCTCAACTCCAGGTGGGCCAGAGCATTCCTGCTAGAGGTGCTGTTTCAGGCCATGTTGTAGCTAATCATCACATACAGCACCAACCACTCAGCATAGCCCACCTATGCCTGCAACTGATGGGTCACATGGCTGCATGCACCTGTGTGGTCAGCCACTCCCAATTTCACCTGAGGGCCCTACAAACATGGCTGGCCTCCATCTGCATTTCCAGCCAGCATCCTCTGGACTGCATCGTCGCAGAGCTGAGCCACACCTTATTGTCTCTTGATTGCTGGCAGTATTCCAGTTTGGCACTGCAGGGAATCCCTTTCACGAACCATTGCCCTCGCTCACCTCCGTCTTTGATGCATTGGATCTGGGCAATCTCAGCTTCAAGGGCTGTTGGTTACCCCACAACCTAGCCCTTCATATCAGTGTCGGGGAGCCCAGAGTGCTTCTCCTGGTGTGCCAGGCTTTTCTGTCGTGCCTGGAGGGGGAGGGCAAGGTGGTGCAGGTCCTGACAGATAACACTACCACAATGTACAATATCAACAGGTAGGGCAGTATCTTTTGGCCCTCTTGTGGGAAGTGCTCAGCCTTTGGGACTTTGTGTGTGTGTGTGTGTGTGAGAGAGAGAGAGAGAGAGAGAGACATCATTCATTTTGGTGTTCACCCACCAGCTTAGTAGCAAGAACATGCTGGTGAATTGCCTCAGCAGGACCTTCTCATGTCACCAGGAGTGGTTGTCCCCGCTGGAGGTAATCATCCTATATTTCTGGAGGTGGGAGACTCCTGGAATGGATTTGTTTTATGTCCAGGCAGAACAGCAAGTGTCACATGTATTGTTTTCTGCTAGACGGGGATGTGAGCTTCCTGTTCTTGTATTTGGAAGCTGTCATGTCTGTCTTTCTCCAACTGCTGCTGATTCACAGGGCCCTACTCAAGGTCAAAGGAGACAAAGCTCTAGTCATCTCCACAGCCCTGGCATGGCTGTGTTGGCATTTGGTTCACCATACTCCTGAGCCTTTTGTATCTGCCTCTTTGACCAGACCTTTTGCGTGCAGCAAATTCCCATGATTCTGCAACAAACCCAGTGGGGCACTGCACCTTGCAACTGTATTTCTGTGTGGCTGAGTGGGGAGATGTGGCAGTGTTCTGCTGATGGCCAGCAGGTTTTGCTGGCCAACAGCAAGGCTTCCACTAGAACTACCTACAGAGCAAAATGGAAGCAGCTTACATGTTGGGCTGGGGATCATCCTGTCCAGGTGAAAGAGGCTTCCCTGCAGGACATCCTGGACTATTTGCACAAGTAAAGCTCCTAGGCCTGTTGCTGTCCTCAGTCAGGGTGTACCTGGTGGCCATTTTGGCTCCCCATCATTTGTTTCAGGGCAAGTCTGTCTTCACCCATTCCATGCTGGCATGGTTTCTGAAGGGTCTTGAGTGCCTTTACCCTCATGTTTTGAGACCCAGTCCCACCTTGGGACCAAAACCTTGTGCTCTTCAGGCTCACGGGGCCCCCTTTGGAGCCCTTGGCCTCCTGCTCCCTTCTGCTTTATCCTGGAAGGTTTCCTTTTTGGTTGCTATGACTTCGGCCCATAGCCTGTCTTAGATTGGGGTAGTCACATCAGAGCTCCCATATATGATCTTCTGTCAGGGCTGCATAAGGACTTTCTGCCCAAGGTCATCTCCCAGTTCCATATGAGTCAGGGCATATATCTTCTGGTTGTTTTCCCAAAGCCTCCTGTGACATATGAGGAATGGAGGTTGCACACCCTGGGTGTTAAGCAGGCTCTGGCCTTAGACGGAGAGGATAAAGCCGTTCTGTAAGTCTACGCAGCTGTTTGTGGCACAGACAGGATGAAGGGTTGTCCAGTGTCCACTTTGAGGATATTTTCCTGGATCATGGCTTGCATCTGCTACTCCTATGATCTGGCAAAGGTGACCTCCCCCTTCCCCCCGATTTGTGATGCCCCACTCCACTAGGATGCAGGCATCTTCAGCAACCTTCCTCACTCAGGTACCGATCCAAGAAATCTGCTGTGCTGTGAGCTGGTCACTTGTCTGCGCATTTGCCTCACGTTTATGTGCTGATCCTGTGAACTTTGAGCCCACCTGTTGGGATTCTGCTTGTGAATCAGCTACAGTGGAGTTGGCATGGGCAAGCTCTTGACGAAGAAAAAATGGTTACTTGCCTTTTTGTAACTGTTCTATTTTTTTAAATGTGTTGCTCATGAGCATTCCATGACCTGCCCTCCTCCTCTTCTGTTGGAGTTGTTGGCAAACAGAAACCAAGAGGGGTGCAGGGCCTGAGTCACCTGATAAACTGCAGGATGAATGTAGCACTCTAAGGGGCATCATAGCCAGTCCTTTAGGTACAGTTAAGGTAAAAGTCTTGGGCAGCCATACCTGTGGGCCTGTGCACATCTATAATTGCACAGGCAGGAGCAATGCATGTCAAAGGACAACAGTTACAGAAAGGTGAATAATTGGTCTGATGGTCCCAAAACGCCAAGGCGTAGCAAATTAAGACAATCACAGCATTTATGCACCTTGGCGTTTTGGGACTATCACACTTTCTACAAGCAATTTTTACTTTACAACAAAACCTGGGATCTTCTAAAAGTAGTTAGGCACCCAAATCATATTCACAGGTCTATGGGACTTCTGCCCTGCGTTCATAGCTCAGAAGATTCCAGACCAAGAAGTTAAGCCATAGAGTTTCTCTGTTCAAGACTTTGAGATAATTAGTAGCTATTCAGAGTGCTGCTGGGCACTTGGACCAGCCTAAGAGAACCATGTTGAGAGGCTAGAATGATGAAGGGAGGCAGAAATTTAGCTTCAGTAATTTGATGAATAAAGGGTCCAGTTATTCCACCATGTAGCTTCTGGTGATGGCATGTGTGTGTGGTTGTGAGGGTTAGTAAGTCTTCACAATCTAATAAGGGGAGTTAATGTTTCCTTTTAATTGTTGAGCCGGAACTGTGTGTGTGACACTGACACATGAATAGCTTGTGCTATTCAGCTTCTCAGAAAAGCCTCCCAAGTAGAAATGCAAGCTTTAGCTATTATTTAAGTATCAGAGGTCACTTAACAGATCTCTGCTAGTGTGATGCTTTCCTGCATTTTAAATCTGGGTATTTCACAGCAGAGGAGGCACAGAGAATAGTATCCTATTATATTGTGAGTCAGCACCTGTATGTTCTAAAAAGATGAAAATTTCTAAAAAGATGAAATTGCTCATTTGCCAAATATTGTAGTTGATCTGTTAAAAATGAGTCAGTACTCTTCCATATCATAAAATTAGTTTCTCCTCTCCCCACCTCAGATGAAACCATACAGCAATGGGCCTCTTAGGTTAATGAATGGGACACAGATTGTCATAACTAACATAAGTTTTAGGGCATAAGCTTTTGGGAGGTACAGTTAATTTCCTCAGATACTGAAGAGAAAACAGAGATACAGGGATGGGAGTGCGATATCATTCAGGTTCTCCGAACTTCTTGTTTCTGTTGGACATGAGCTGCATCCACTCTGATTTTATTAGCACTGATGTCACATGCCCATCTCTGTATCCTTGGTGGTTTTTAATTTGACACCTGATGAAGTGGGTTTGTATCTCAAAAAAGCTTATGCCTTAATAGCCTAATAAACTTGTTAGTCTTAAAGTGCCACCAGACTGCTTGCTTTTGCTGAAACAGATTCACACGGCTACTGTTCTGAGACCTGTAACCAAGGTGGTTTCCCAAGATAATGTAGTTCTGCTAACTGCGCTTGCGAGCCTACCATTTGGGGGCTGTGCCAATTGAACAGTAGCAGTGCTTTACTTGGATGTACAGGAGGTGCGTGGTTTTTACAGTCCGTGTTGTTGTTTGCAGTTAGCGCACACACCTCACTTCATGTGTCTCTTTAAGTGTTTGTCACTTTATTAATACCAGTAGGGAAGATAACATGGATGTAAACAAGTGGCATCTTGCAACCCTGCATGTGGACAATGATGAAGAAATGTCCTACGGGCCACGTGTAGCACCTGATAGGCTGCCACTGCACTCATATATTTGTACCAGAAAAAAATTTATTTATTGTACTAATTGATAAGAAGTATCTATTATAGTTGGCATTGGCAAATCACAATGCTACTACTATAAATTGTAGTTTAAATGGTACATATGTGTTTAAAAACTATTGAGTAATAGTAGCTAAAAGACAAACTTTTTGCTATTTTGGAGAAGGACAAGAAGAATAAATTACTAATATATAAGTATGATTTGGTAACTTCTTCCCCAGTTAAATTGCTTCCTTAAATTGCACAGGTGAAAAAGATGCAGAAGTGTGTGTGTGTGTGTTGTTTGTTTTATGTGAAGAGCCATACATTATGTAACTAGGATCATCGGTATGGCATACTATAACATTATTAAATTCCCTAACATCAAAATGGTAAGCCTCAGAAGGGTATCCATGTTAGTTTGTATCTGTGAGAATAACATAGTCCTGTAGCACTTTATAGCCTAATGGATTTATTAGGGCATAAGCTTTCTCCAGAGTCACCCTGACTGATCACCTTTCTTTGAATAGTAGCTTCTTTCTTCTACAGCAGTTTTCTTACGTGTATATACCTGCCTTAGTTTTTCAACTCCATTCATTTGGTGAATAGTAACAGAGAGGAAGCCGTGCTAGTCTATACACTATCAAAACAAAAAGCAGTTACGTAGCACTTTAAAGACAAGCAAAATAGTTTATTAGGTGAGCTTTCATGGGACAGACCCACTTCTTCAGACCATAGCCAGACCAGAACAGACTCAATATTTAAGGCACAGAGAACCAAAAACAGTAAGCAAGGAGGACAAATCAGAAAAAGATAATCAAGGTGAGCAAATCAGAGAGTGGAGGGGTGGGGGGGAAGGTCAAGAATTAGATTGAGCCAAGTAAGCAGAGGAGCCCCTATAGTGACTCAGAAAGTTCCCATCACGATTTAAACCATGTGTTAATGTGCCGAATTTGAATATAAGAGGGAAGCAGCTGATTTGCTCACCTTGATTATCTTTTTCTGATTTGTCCTCCTTGCTTACTGTTTTTGGTTCTCTGTGCCTTAAATATTGAGCCTGTCTTGGTCTGGCTATGGTCTGAAGAAGTCTTTAAAGTGCTACTTGACGGCTTTTTGTTTTCGTCTGGTGAAGTGGGTTTTACCCATGAAAGCTTATGTCCTCATAAATCTGCTGGTCTCTGAGATGCTGGGACTCCTCATTTTTATCAGAGTGCTAAAATATTCACTTTACAGAGTGCTATCACTGTTCATCTTATTCAACTCTTACTTGACCATCTAGTTTATTAGAAAAACAACGAGAAGTCCTGTGACACCTTATAGACTAACCAGTATTTTTGAGCATAAGCTTTCATGGGCAAAGTTAATCTATAAGGTGCCACAGGAGTTCTCATTGGTTTTAGCAGATACAGACTAACACGGCTATCCCTCTGATACTAATTTATAGAGGATTCTTAAATCACTAGTCAGAAAGTTAGAACATCTATTCTTAATAGAAAATATTAAGGTAGTTAATATTTAAAAATCGCTTTTGGTTGGGTAAGGATGAACATTACTGTATTTTCTAATAATACATGAAAGCTTCATTATATTTAAATCAGCCTTTTCATTACGTTAATATTTTCATTAGCTAAATATGTGCTTGGTTACACACATATATACCAGAGTTTTTTTGGTTAGATCATAAAATAGTAATGACTTGTCATGAGATAGGATAATCTTAATTTGAAATTGAAATTTAGCTCCTTTCTGGTTGATAAATATCATGGCGCATGCCAAGAGTAATTTCTGAAGGTGCCACTTACCAGTTACTGGAACACTTACAATCATGGTTCATTGGGGAATTTTTTGACAATGAAAATAAGGTTATAATCCTTAAGAAACAAGCTGCTGAGCTACACAAAGTTATCAATATACTATCTGGACCTTTTTGCTTTGGTAAATTTTTAATTTAGTATGTTTAGAATCATATTTTTAAAAATAACCCATGAAAATATGTAAAGTACTTTGGTATAAAGAAAATAGTGCTGCAGAAAAGTTAGGAGAATTCAATATTGTGTGTGAAGATCATGAATTATAAATGTTTCAAACAAATTTGATTTATTTACCTAAATTTGAGTCATACAGTTATTCATTCCCATAGTAGTTTTGTTGGTCTTTAAAGTGCTACATGACTGCTTTTTTGTTTTGATAGTTTTGTTGGTATGGGAGTAGAATAATTTGATAGTGAGAACAATGTACCAGGAGATAGTTTTACTGTTGTTTTGACAGTAAGTGATAAGTAATCAACAAGAAATTATTCTCAGGAATTCCTACTCAGTTTTTAAATAGTCTACTGTCTGCTGCACGTGGTTACTCGGCAGGCTAAGATTTAAAGGGAAAGTTAAGTTTCATTTCCACATATTACACATCAAAGTCAAGGAGGTTAAGAAATTCCAGAATTAAATTTACTTGGGTAACCTTAATTTGGCTCTCAGGGGCACATGCATTATGGTACAGTATTTAATTGCATGATCAAATACAGTCTTTTCCCCCAGAACTCAGCCACAATTAGCACATGGAATGGATGATCCCTGGAAATAATGAATCGGGGTTGTGTAACAAATGACGCCATTGTGTCTCGTTTGTTTGCTAGTCATACAGACTCTAGTCTTGCTGCTTTCTGTTGTGGTGTGCAATGTCACCAGTGGCTGGGGGCGTGGGGTCTGCAATTCCAAGAAAGCCTTAGTCAAGCTTGGGAGCACCCACAGAGATGGTGCATGCTTATAAGAGCTGTGTGCAATGGACTGCTCCCACTAGACGAGATCTTGGGAACATGTATCTTTGTACTAGCATAGAGACTTGTTAGAATGTGAAAAAGATCTTCAGAAGCTTTATAATTTGAATAAATATGGGCATATTTGAACATTAGTGGCAAGACATGGCTCTAATGCATATCAGATATTGAACAATATGCTGTACTTTTGGGGCCTTGAGGAGGGGGCAGGAGAACATACTTAAGCTATGTCAACACAGTAAAGTTATTTCAAATTAACAGCTGTTGTTTCAAAATAACTTTGAGCATTTTACTACACACATGCTATTTTGAAATAAACTCAAAGTAGCACCGGAGGGGTAGCCGTGTTAGTCTGTATTCTAACAAAACAAAACAGCAGTTATGTAGCACTTGGAAGACTAGCAAAATTATTTATTCTGTGATGAGCTTTTGTGGGACAGACCCACTTCATCCGATCAATAGTGTTTTCAGTACAGACTGACATCTGTAGATACAGAGGTCCAAAGAGAAATTGCCATAAAAACTGACAAATCAAGTACATAGCACTGAAGGAGTGGGCTGGGGGTGGGGGATGTTAAATGTCTTGCCTGAGATAATTACGAGCACCAAAGGAAGGGACACAGTCCTCATAAATGCGTGATGTAGTTGTTGTGGTATTGATGTGTCAAAGTAGAGAGTTATTTTCAATTATCATTGCAGGAGGAATAATGCCTGTTTCGAAATAGGCAGTAAGACACAGAATAACAGCACTATTTTGAAATAAGCTATGATGGCATCCAGTGGCACTATTTCAAAATAGGTTTTATGTGTCCAGGCATACTATTTCAAAATAGCTGAGTGCTACTTTGAAATGCGTTCTTTTATTTAGCTGTGTTGTTTCAAAAATAAGCTATTTTGAAAGAGCTATACTGGAATGGATTATGTCGAAGTAACACTGCTGTGTAGATGTAGCCTTACGTAACTGTCCATGTACACTCCCAAATATACATACAGCTAGGTATAATGTACTAAAGAATATCTATCTTTTGTTATTTAGGGGCATAAGGTCTGGTGGTGACTTTAAGGAAACTGGAGACAAGCTAATTTGCATTTTCGTTATTAAATCTGACACACTGATCAGTCAGTATATAGGATTAACTAAACACATTATGCAGCAGGCAATGTGTAGCTGAGGGTTTTTTCAGACGAGATAGTTGGTTGTCATGGATGCCAGACAAAGAGTTATTTTAAGCCTGGTATATTCTGCTTTAGCAAAGGAAGGTGGTTCAAAACTTTCTAAAACAATTTAGTATTTGTTAGCATTTAGTGAGAATTTCATGAACAATTTGTTTTTGCTCTTAAAGAAAAAAAACAGTAAAGTAGCACTTTAAAGACTAACAAAATAATTTATTGGGTGAGCTTTTGTGGGACAGACCCACTTCTTCAGACCATAGCCATACCAGAACAGACTCTATATTTAAGGCATAGAGAACCAAAACCAGTAATTAATTCTCTATGCCTTAAATATTGAGTCTGTTCTGGTATGGCTATGTTCTGAAGAAGTGGGTTGGTCCCACGAAAGCTCACCTAATAAATTATTTTGTTAGTCTTTAAAGTGCTACTTTACTGCTTTTTTGTTTTGATAGTATATAGCCTAGCATGGCTTTCTCTCTGTTTTTGCTCGTGTACTCGATTTCTGTCACTAAGATTTTTTTCCTGTATTATTTAGTCCTATCAAGTTAAAAATTCTGTTGATGCAAATATGTTAGGTTGGGTATTTCATTTAGCTGGCTTAATGCAAAGTCATCCAATATTGTACAAAGTGGTAAAAAAAATTGCTTTTCAAAACAGTTTGGTTATCGTTAAGGAGAAAACGGGGAAAAACCTGGTTAGGTTGCTATACGTTAGTAAAGACCATATGCAAGTAAGAAAGAAGCATGTTGCAAGGATTGAGTTATCAGAACTAGGAAGAGTAAAAAGGCTATACGGTACGGATGATGAAGACTCAGGGAATGGTGATGGGATACAGAATATATCTGCAAACCCTTTTTAGGAAACAATATATACAAGGTTGTATTCAGTCTCTGAGTTAAAAGCAGAACCCTGAATGTTTGGAGAAGAGTTTCTGTTAAGAGTTCTTGAATAATAAAATTCATGGACAATAGCAAAGACATACTCAGTGCAAGTATTCCAGAACTGGTTATAATTAATTGTAAATAATGTAGGTGGCCGTCACGTATAGTACTTGAGTCATGTGCATGTTAGGAGAAAGCTTGCCCAGACCATTGGATGTTTTTATAATTCACTAAATAACTTCCTGCAACTTTCCCTGAAGCCAGGGTGCTTGCCTCTGTGAGGCAGGTTATTGAAATAGGTGGGCCACTGGTCTGATCTGGTATGAAAATTTGTGTGTTCATTTTATGTCCAACTCAGTATTCATTTGGTCATAAAGCTACTACAGAAAATTGTGGCCTATGCTTCCCTGTGCTTTCCCCGACTACAATATTGTTAGCGACCATATTTACATCACCTTGTGAATTCTCATCTTACACTATTGTAGTTTCTCAAAACAAAAAGCAGCCAAACAGCACTTTAAAGACTAGCAAAAGTCTTTAGCACTTTAAAGTGCTACTTGACTGCTTTTTTGTTTTGATCGTGTATAGACTAGCACGGCTCCCTCTCTGTTGCTATTGTAGTTTCTGAAGCTGTACCCTTATCAGGCTTTTTTTATTCTGATTTAAAATGTTTCTGCTTTATTTTATGACCTAGTGATCAGAATAGAAATATTAGAAAATGAATTAACTTTCTTTTTTGCACATATGTCGCATTGTGATGTATACTATGTTTACTATAAACCACCAGTCGGTATATTTAAAATTCATTATTAACTAATTAATTGTAGTGTTTGGCAAATCACATTGATAAATGTACATAATATGACTTTGGTAATAGTGCCTATTCTAAATAGATGTACTTGTTTTGTATTCATGAGGAATTACAATGATAGAATATAGAATTCTATATGTGTATATATATAGTATATGATTCTATAGTCTGTCTATGCATCTCTAAAATAAATGTTAGTCTACCTTTTTTTCAGTACTTACAGTATATTCCCCTTGGTGGGGGGGGAAAAAAACTAGTACAGCTGTCTGTTTTTAATAATAGCAGTTGATAAGTCTGTGAGATTTCACTCAATTTAATAAAATCACCAGAAATTATGTAAGTATTGTAAAGGCATCCGCTCGAATCTGATAATCTGTTGAACAGAGAGTTCTGCCGATGTTTGTATTTAATGTCTCTCTAAGGAAAAGCCAGCTGTTGTAATGGTGGTTTGATATTTACATGGCAAGGATTTGTAAAGTTGTTAATGTTTCATTTAAAAAAAAATCAGTTGATAGAATTAATCTATTTGTTCCCAGGAATAAACAATAAAGGATCACTTTATGAAAAAATGTTGTTTTAAAGGCCTAAAAGTGTAAGTGAAATTTCGGATAAATTTGAATTCTGTTTGCAGGCTGTGTTCTTAATTGCAATAATTTCAGGCCTTCTTGCTCTCTCATCTCTCTCTCTCTTTTCCTATTTTATAAACTGACAAGGTAACTGAAAATATACAGGGAATACTGCATTTTCACTTTGTCTTGCAGAGATTTGCTGTGATAGCATACATGTAATTGATACAATATTAGCATGAAAATCAGAACTTTGTTTTGAGAGGCTGTATGTTGTAGAGGCTGTGTAAAAAGATAGGACTCTGGTCTCCTGATTCCTATATACAAATACTACTACTGACTTCCTTTGTGCCCTTGGACAAGTTGCTTAAAATTCTTCTGATCGTAACTTTCATTGCCTGAAGAATGGAGAGAGAACTTACCCATTCTAAAGCATTTTGAGATCATAAAAGACACTGAAGCTATGTCTACACTACAGGGTTTTGCCAACAAAACATGGGGAGCATCCATATTGCTAAGGTGTTCTGTTGACAGTAAGTAAATTGACAGAACGCAGTACTTTTGTTGATAGTTTTATCCGGCTCCCCATGAGGCATAATGCCTCTGTAGACAGAGATCTGTCCACAGAAAGCTGGTCTGGACATTCCAGACTCTGTCGACACACAGGGCTTCCAAGACACAGGCAGCCCTGTCTCCTGTGCTTCTGGTTGGCCATTTTGTTGAGAGAGTGCCCAGACAGTCTGGCTACTCTCTGGCAACAGAGCAGATCGCTCTTGGGAGCCGCTTGATAAGTTGCCCCGATCTGTTGATGAACTTTTGTCAGAAGATGCCTTTTGACAAAGCTTCTGTTTCCAATCCCTGAAATCTAGACATAGCTTGTGCCCAGTATTTTTTCCCTTTTTTGTTTCATTGATGATGATGAAATTAAAGAGAAGTCAAGTTTAAGAAGTTAGTTGGTTTTAATGTGAAAATAGAAATGTTGAATGAGATACAACTTTAGTACAATCTTGACTTTTTGTGAAGCATAAAAATCAAAATGTTATGGTTGCTTCCATATCTTTTATCTTCAGACAAATCTTGATATCCATGAACTTATTCAGTTTACTGCTAGTAGGCCACTAAGGCTACATCTACATTACAAGATAAATTCAAATTTAAGGCAGTTAGCTTGATACTACAGGGTCACTGTCTTCATTGTAAATACCATTAGTTCAATTTAGGGAGCACTAATATCGATATCATAACATCGTCAAAACCAGCTGGGTGTAGAGTCAAGTTGCAATTTAAAAGTCCGAATGAGGGCCAGGGTGGAATCACCACGTCTTAAAATTGAATTCATTGGACTCCCGAGGTGTCCTGTTTGTATCCCACAGTGCTCCGCTCTGGACACTTGCATGCTTACTGCTGTCCAGGTGCACAAGAGTTAGGTAACAGGAAGCCTGCAAATTTGGATTTGGCCCTAGGAAGCCCATGACTGTGGGGTTATGCTTGTATGAAGGGCTGAGAAACCTTTTTCTTTCTTTCTTTCTTTGCAGTCAGCATTGAGCACATCTACCCATTCAAACTAGCCCCAACATGGAGTTCATGGTTCTGTCTCAACTCAGTGCTCAGCTTGAAAAGAAGTATTTTTTCTGTGCTGGCGCCAGCCTGTGCCCCGCCACACCATGTGGCAACTAGGCTGTTGCTGGGGAGCGGGGGGCTGTGCATGAAAGAGAGTCTGAGAAACTTCTGTTTACATTTGTGCAGGGCTCCCCCCACACAGGTGCCTTGCAGTTGGGGTCTTTCCCACACCCAACCATGTTGCCTGGCTACCCCCTGACCCAATAGAAGGACGTGTCTGCTGTTCATTGTGGACCATGCTGCCAGGCAGCACCATGTCCCAGCTTGCGTGCAGTGAAGGCTTCAAGGGCAGGAAAGATTTTTTCGTACTGGCTGTTCCTGGGGAAGTCACCTCTGGTGGCTAAGATTTTGGGGGGCTTTCTGCCACCTGGGGGGGGACTGCTTCAGCTGGCCCCCCACCCACACAACTAAATATTTTCAGGGGGAGTCTCCCCTGGCAACTAAGAATTGCTGGTCTTTGCTGCCTCCCGGGGACCATTTCAACCGGCTCTGCAGCCACAGACTTCACATACCCCCCCGCCCCCCACCAAAAAGTATTTTGAGAGGCTAGCAGCTGCCATGGAGACCATTTCAACTGGCTCTGCAGCCATAGTCCCCACCCCCCGGGCCAAAGAGATTTTCGGGGAGCATTTCAACTGGCCTATCATCCTCCAGTCCACGCAGCCCCTGCCATGGGATGAGGAGGTCTGGAACCCTGACAGCTGGTCAGTGCTGGTCTACCCTCCCTGCCACCTGAGTACCACTGCTTGTTGAAGACTGGTGAGCTCCATCCCCTGGGCTGGACAACTCTGTTTAGTGGAGTGGGAAGCCAAAAATATTTTTCTTAACCTTTTCTGTCCTCTTTCTTCTGGCTTTGGCCCCCTTAAGAAAGGAAAAAGTGGGTGGAGGGCCAGTTGAGAAGACACACTACTGGGTGATCCCAGGGCACAGAAGCTGTGTGATGGACTGGGAAGCCAAAAACCCTGCCTCACATAATCTTTTTTTCCAAACCTTTTCTATCCTCCTCTTTTTCTTCAAGCTTTGCATTGTTCCTGTATTGTTTTCAGTGATCATATGTAATCAAGGGGTGGGGGAAGTGGCTGGAGGGCCAGATGAGAAGACTGACACCTGCTGCTTTTTGTAAAATCTTTGATAATTCAGTTACAGCTACAGTTATAGAAGTAAGAGATTTCAGTTAATTTGGTGATCTTTGTAGATGCCCTATTTTTCCTTCCTTTTTTTTTCCTGCTGGAAAAATGGCCGTTTTTGCTTTCCGAAAGAGGGCAGTGCAATGTGGGGAGACATCGTATACCCACAACCACTTGTGGGGCATTTTTTTTCCCATGCTGCAGCAGCAAAAATACCCAGAATGCTATGGGACTGAGGGAACTGTGGGATAGGTTCCCACAATGCACTGCTGTAGCACTCGATGTTTGGCGATTTGACTGTGGAAGCAATAAGTCAACTTTGTGGGGAGGTGAGGATACTAAAATTTGAATTTATAAAACCCAGCATTACAAAATCGATTTTAATAAATTCAAATTTATCTCATAGTGTAGATGTAGCCTAAACTGTATAGTGCAAATGCCAAGGGTCTTGTAGTGCTAGGGTTGTTCCTATTAGTCCATTCTGCACCACACGTATTTAAATTTGCAATATAGCCAGTTGCAATTAAATGGTTCTAGTTTACAGATGTTGCCATGAGATGTTAAATGACAAAACTCTGCACAAACTTGTTTGTTAAATATGTGTGAGTGACAAGTAAGAGAACATACTCCCCCTGCCACTAACTGTTCAGAAATCCGTGAGCACTACACTCTAGATGAGGATCTTTGACAAGGTTTGCTTTTCTAAAGTGCCAGTGGTTCAGCTCTACTTGCAGTACATATGATCAAAGTACTAGCATCCACTGGCACTTTAACCACCCTCTCAAGAAACCTGAATAACATAGTTCCATCTAGCCTGGTGTTCAAACTGGTGGAGTTGACTACAGTAGCACTTCCATCTTTAATTCTGCCAGTGAAAAATTTGAGGATAAATGTCTAGTGTATACAAGGCCTTTACCTTCGGTTCAGATCTTTAAGATTCATGCTAAATATATATGCATATTGTATGGAATTGTCCTGTATTATGGTAGAAATCTTAAAAGCTCAGTGAAAGTTTGGCAGGTAAACAGATTTACCTGTTTTTCCATCTGGTGCATGTTACGTATGAAGTAGAACCTTCTTTGTTGTCCTTGGCGTTAAAGAAAAAAAACATTTTTTGAAACTTACTGCCTCATTGAGTATCTGAATAGATACTTTTATTAAGAATTCTTTCCTTAAAGTACCAATGTAAGTTTTTAAAAGCATGTTTGTAATAATTCTTTCTGACATAAATCTTTTTTGAAAATGACATGTAAACATAAGGTGCAAGCATCCGTTACAATCACATCAGAGTGTATACTTGATATATTCAGATTTTAAAATCGAAACAGTGCAGAGCAAATGGACCAAAACCATTTGGGTCATGTACTACAGAAACTGCTTTTATCTAACCTTTTGTTGAATGTTGTTTTGGCAGTTTTCCAGAGACAAAGTACAGAAAGTTACTTTCTGATTAGCAAACACAATGTGAATTATTGATTCGTATTTTAAAGAAATTAAAACAATACAACAAGTTTAATTGTAAACAGCATATGCTGTGGTATAGGCTAAAATATATTCATTTATTACAGCTGGTTCAAACTTGAGTATTTTACATGTGAATTCAACCCTCTGAAGCATACTCTTGTTCCTTTACTGTGTGTTACTGTTACCTCCTGTACATAAAAACCTTACTGTGTCAAACCCATGTGCATTATTGAGTGATCAATTGGTTTGTTTTGAATTTTTGTTTTTATAATTGATTTAAAAAAAAACATGGGTTTGAATATATAAAATATATTAACCCTGTCAGAAAAGTTCTTAAGTTTCAGAAAGTGCTTTTACTAGACAACTTCAAATGTGTATACCAAGAAAAAAAATTGTCAAAAGCAATGTTCTTGCTAATGTGTTCCATCCATGAGGATTTTTCTTTTCATCTGTGAAATAAATTTTATGTGCACCACCAATAGAAACACAACCTAGCTGTGTGCACTCTATTAATGAGCTGGCATTTGAATTTCTCCTGAGTGGCCACACAAACACACATTTTGCAAGGAACACTGGTCAAAAGGCAATTGACATTTTAAATTGGACTTAATAAAAGTGCAGTGTGAAAATTCAACTTTGATCTCCAATTTATCTTCTATCAGTGATTTTTAAAGTGATTTCTGAAACTTGTCAGGAGGGCCAATGTTTATACCTGCATGTTACAATGTAGGTGAGACTTATTTCTGTATTAGATGTGTGAGAGTTGTATCAAATTAGTTGTGTTTATAAATGCTTTACTCAAATACTCTTGTGGATAATTTCAGTTCTGTACATGGGCTTTTAATATGTTTGTTGATGCCTCTGTTGAACCATGCCAGCATGTGTACTTACAGCATTCAGTAACTACTGTGACTGATCAGTATTAATAATTGTATGGAGACCTAGCATCCAGGTGATTAAAAACTAAATCTGTGAAATCTCTAATTTCCTTGTAAGGGAGGGTGACCATATCTCCCAAGGCCACATACGAGACATGGTGAGTGAGGGGTCCAGAAAGCAGCAGGGCTGGAGCAGCCCGGGCACTCCCGCTCTCCTTCCCCGAGCCTTGGGGAAGCGGCCAGGATGGAGTAGCCTGTGCAATCCCCCTTCCTTGAGCCTGGGGAAGCAGCAGGGCCAGAGCAGCCCAAGCTTCGGGGAAGGGGAAAGTAGCTAGCTTCCCGGCTCCCTCTCTTGCGGAGAGCATGGACTGACATACAGTACGTGCTCTCTGGCAGCCAGCTGCGCCTGCGTAGCAAATACAGGACAGTTACTCCCTTTTATAAGATAAGTCGGGATGCCTTTTTGGCATCCCGAATACGGGACCATCCCACTGAAAATGGGACAGATGGTCACTTTCTTGTTCGGTCATCAAGCCATGTATATACATATCTTTTTATTATTATTTAAATAGAAGTAAGTAACATTTACATGAGGGGTGTTTAACATTTAACGGGTAAGTCTCACCCTAAACAGATGAGGCTCACCACTTATGGTTAACTGGTGGGGACTGGAGCAACCCCTGCAGGCAGGGGGTGATTCTAGTTCTGCATGGCCTGCTGCAGCACCAGGGCCAGAGCAGCCCTCATCCACAGCAGGCCTGAAGCACCCCCTGTCCATGGCAGGTCAGGTTGGGAGCCCTGCCCCATTTAATCAGTTAACTGGTGAAAAGTTTAAGTTAACTCGTTAAACAGGATTTTATATCCCTAATTTGTATGTGAGCTCTAGACATCCCATATAGTTTAAATGCACTTTACATCACAAGATTAAAAAAGTAAGCTAGCAACATTGTAGCAACCGAAAACATTAACATTCCTTAAAGTTGCTCCACCATTAGAGCTGGGCAATAATTGTTTGGAATTAAACCCGCCCTAATATTTTTTGTGCTAACAAATTGTGGCACCCTTTCAGTGTTCATTTTATGCTGGAGGAAGACTGCAATAACCAGTACAAATGAAATTGTGTAACTTTAAGAGCACATTTTCCCTAATGTCTGATGTGTTAGTAAGTAGGTAGGTAAGACACTTAACTGTGAAATTGAGAAAATAAAGGCATCTTAAATAATTGAAAACACAAGTACAAATATTTGTAGGGAAGTGTCCATTTTTTTTTAAAGAAAATGGAATTGACTGACTTTTATTCAGACCACTTATTTCAAACCCCGTGCCGATCTACTTAATCCAAAATCTAAAATAAAGTGATAAATTTCAAAATCATGAAATGTTACTGTAATTGATTATGAACACATTTCTCTTATGTAAATCTGATAAGCAATCAGGACCCAGTGCAACTTCCATTGTAATCAATGAAACAGCCTCATGTCTTCGTTGGCTTGGAGCCTAAATTACTATGGTTCAGTGTTTATTAATAATGAATTTAAACAACTGTGCTGAACTGCTTTTTTCTTCCTCTCTCCTGTTTCTTAGATCTCTAGTGGAAGAGGAAGATCCTCATATGAAAGTATCTCTTGGTGGAAGCGATATGGGCGTGTCTGCCCATCTACAGTCCTCAAAGACAGGGACCACACGATTTTTCACCAGCAACACTCATAGTTCTGTGGTATTACAGGTAATCTCACACAGTGTTTTATAATTTTTATGCCTGCCATACCTGAAGATTTTTAAGGCATTGAACCATATGTGTATATAAGGAAGTTTTTAAACCTGGAATAGTACCCCAAAGACCTTATTAAACATTTGTTTGTGTCATGTTGACAATACCCTTGTTGAACAGGCTTTGTGTTTGTTTATTTGTGTTCTTTATTCTCTTGGAGAACTTAAGTCATCTTTGAAAATCAGACCTTTTTCCCCCCAAGATAAATGTTCAAATCACATTTTGAAACAATTTGAAAAACTTGACCTTTCTAATTATGGACTTGTTCGATATTAACTTGAAATAGGTAAATAAGGCTTGCTAAAGTAAGGGACTGCTATTTCATGCAGTCAAGCAACTTTTTCAGGTGAATAAATAGGTAAGTAAATAGGTAAGTGTGTAAATGAAGGTGCACGAGTGTAAATGAAGACCAAATATGAAGAATAGAGTATTTTATCACTAGTGATGATGTCCAGGATAGAGAGAATGCAGGTGCAAGGTCCAGCAGGTAGGGAGAAATCTTTTTTGCTTGTAAGCTGGACACACGTGAAATGAGGTGGGGGGACAAATTTAGAATTCCAAAGGCTGCTTTTGAAGTGTAATTGTTGAAAGCAGAACGTTACTTTAAACCTTCACCCTTGTTTTCTCAACTACACATGTAGGTGTTGCAGTCTGATTTTTTTGGTCTGAGACTCTCTGTTAGCCCAGCAAAACTGCATCACTGTACAGTAACATTCACATTGTATTTTCTCATAATTTTTCCCATTTTAATTCAAGCATACTAAAATGGTGGCCTCACCTTGTCAGTTTCCTATACTTTCTATCTAAAGCGAACAAGAAAAGAGCAACAAGAATGATTAAAGGTCTAGAGAATGTGACCTATGAAGAAAGGCTGAAAGAACTGGGCTTGTTTAGTTTGGAAAAGAGAAGATTGAGGGGGGACGTGATAGCGGTTTTCAGGCACCTAAAAGGGTGTCATAAGGAGGAGGGAGAAAACTTGTTCTTCTTGGCCTATGAGGATAGAACAAGAGGCAATGGACTTAAACTGCAGCAAGGGAGGTTTAGGCTGGACATTAGGAAAAAGTTCCTAACGGTCAGGGTGGTGAAGCAGTGGAATAAATTGCCGAGGAAGGTTGTGGAATCTCCATCTCTGGAGATATTTAAGAACAGGTTAGATAGATGTCTATCAGGATGGTTTAGACAGGACTTGGTCCTGCCATGAGGGCAGGGGGCTGGACTCGATGGCCTCTTGAGGTCCCTTCCAGTCCTAGTATTCTATATAAACCTTGAAATGTAAGATTATTTTATTGCAAATACTTGCTCATGTAAACCACTTATCACATTGACCTTAAACTTGCCAGCTGGTTTTCAGAAGTACATAAATACTTGTTGTAAGATAAACTTACATCATTGTTCCAATACTTTAACAATTTGGGGGATTTTTTTAAAATAAACCC
This sequence comes from Carettochelys insculpta, assembly GCF_033958435.1. Classification (NCBI taxonomy): domain Eukaryota; kingdom Metazoa; phylum Chordata; order Testudines; family Carettochelyidae; genus Carettochelys; species Carettochelys insculpta. The sequence continues at coordinate 3,019,071 of NC_134149.1, read as the reverse complement.
AAAGCAGAAAAGAGTAGAGATGGTTATAGATGTCATTGGTTTCTAAAGCTGGTTGGTAACTATAGCTCAACACGTATAACTTGAAAAAATGTTCTCACTGCCAGCAGATGTCTGTTTATGCTCCCTGCAGCAGAGAGAGAGCTACAGATCAGAGAATTACACCTCTGTTGTTTCAGCCGGTGGAATGCGGTGGTGGGGGGCTTTGAATCGTGGAATCAGTCAGGGTCAGCAGCACTGTGCATGTAAGTTTAAATGAGTCAAATGCTATTGTTAAGAGTGGCGATCTTCTAAAACCCACTAGAGAAAAGGTCAGATGATATGTGCTGAATTGCCAGGGAGATGGTCCTTCACCTTCACCTTCAGCCCTACCCCACCCCCACAGAGGCTGATGGAAGAACCATCCAATCTTTTCCCTGTGGTTACAATAGCTGGGGCATCTCTCATCAGAGAAATTAGGATGCCTATATTCTGGATTTTTTTTTTTTTTTTTAAAAAAGATCAGAGTACAGTATTTTCATATAGCTAACTACATTTCGAAACATATTAAGCCACTTTTTTCTTCAAAATATTATGTTTGTAATATATACCAAAGCTGTGCAGCTATTAGTTTTTAAGCAGAGGAGTGTTTTTTACTTGATCAATTTTTCTCTACAGTAACTGTCATTAAGAGGCAAAGTTTATACATGTGCTAAAGGGTGCAGATGAATTTAAAAAATATATAGTTTGGCAACCCCTAGTATATATTCTCTGTTGCATCTTTTTTCCATAAGGCAAAACCATCTAGTCATATCTCTATATTCTGCTGGTGATAATATTCCAAAATCATCATCTAGCCCATCCTGAAGTAGGTTCTCTTTTTCAGCATCTATGTGGGATGCTGTCAGGTGACATTGCTCTCTTCTGGCAGATTACAATGTCATCATCTCACGGAAGCTCATGAAGCTTTAAAACATTATAAACTTGAAAAATTAGTGCTTCTGTGTTCTAGTTTCTGTTTGAATTGTGTAGGCATGAATAGAATTCTTCCTGGATTCAAGCCTATAACCTATACAGTCTTTTTGTTACCACCTTCTAGGAGTTTACGCAGAAGTTCAGCGTGTTTTCTTATACAGAATGTTGGTTCTCTAAAATTTAAGTCTTAAGACTTGCTGCTACTGTAGCTTAAGTGGGTCACAATGGGTTTTCGGAATAGCAACAAGGCAGAGTTTTTTATTTCTAACTTTAGCTTGGGGTGAAAGTACTAGTGGTCTCCTAGTTTCTAATTCTTGGGCATCTACTTGGTATTCCTTCTCCTCCAAATTAAGGGTACCATTTTGGGGGGGAGGGGGACAGCAGCAGCCCTATGTACAGAGATGCACCTGGGTTTTCTTCTCGTTCCCTTGATTGTCAGGGAGCGAGGGGAAAGTACAGAGCCACTGACCACCCTGCCCTCTTGAAATGGTGCCCTTGCACCAAATCTTATCACAGGTTGAGCTTTGTTCCCAGGTCCCCACAGAGCACTTCTTCCCTTGCTGGGAACTTTTTCACTGATTCTTTTTCTGTATGTTTGAAAATGGTCTGGACCTGCAGCCTTTGCAAAGCTGGAGTTAACCTTATGGAGAAATTTCCCTCAAGGTAGAACCAAGGTCACTGTGTGGATAAATTGATTACTGTCCCACAGAATAGTAAATTCTTAGGCTGCAAGGATTTCCATGGGTATATAATAGATTCTGTGCTTTCACAGAAGCTAAAAAACAGTGGCTGGTTGCCATCTGTTCGGTTCATAGCTTATCAGAAAGTGACTCCAGTAAGTACTGCAGCGGAGAGGTTTTTGCTTTATGTTTCATCCTAGCAGCTAGTACAGTAGCAAATAGCACTGTTGGAAGACTGTGGCAAATAGACATTGAACATGTTAATAGCTATTTTTTCAAGATATATTGGAGGATTAGTAGGTATCTCCTTTTTTTATAAGGGTTGGTTTCAGAAGACTTGCTTAAAATACACCAGCAGAGGTCTTTTGAACTGAAATGCTTCATTTTGGCGCGTAGCTAAAAATGAGTGGATGGATTGGTTTATAGAATTTGTATTACATGATCAAAAAATTAAACTAGAGTTAGGTGCCAAATATTTGGTCCTGTCCTTAGACAGAGTCTGGATTTGATGGGAACGTTCCCATATTTCTATGTAGTCCAAAACATAGACTACATAGGGGAGTGCACTGCCCTCTTTGGGTATGTCTGCACTACAGTTAAAAACCTGTGTCTAGACCACCTGTGTTGGCCTGGCCTGTGGGGCTGTTTGATTGCTATTTAGATGTGTCCATTCTTGGACAGCTCTAGGGATGTGCAAGGTGGGAGGGTCCCACAGCTTGAGCTGCAGCCTGGTCAGATTGTCTCCACCATGCCTGGACAGCTCCACAGTTCAAGCTTCACGAGCCCAGATCACGTGGCACAGGCCATCTGTGGACGTCCAAGTGCAGTGCAGTGGTAATCAGGTTTGCCAGGGCACTGACTAGCCACATTGGTTATAACTGGAGCCGTAAATTTTTGTTCAAAGCAGGAGTCTGTTGTCTCTGTGTAACTGTGTGGGGTTCAGAATTGGGCTCTGTCAAGATGTTGTCTGTTGAAAGGATGTTATGAAGGTTTATGGTGAATTCAGCTATGTCAGTAGTTACGCCTTTCCACTCGTTCTTTTTTCAGTATTCCGATTGTGTTCATTCTTTAGGATGAATTTGAGTTTTCCCTGTATTGGTTCACCACAGCTTGAAAGTCCAGGCTTCCTACTTTTAATAGCAGCAGCAGCAGCAGCAGCAGCAGCAGCAGCAGCAGCAGCAGCAGCAATAGTTGAATAGTAAATTCTGGAATTTGGATCTGACACTCTAAGTGTTAAATCTGTACAGCTGTTTACATCCCCCAACCAGTCTTATCAGTAATGATGGGTTAGGTGACCTGTAAGACTAATTAAATTGATGCAAGTTCTTCCCATCTTCTTGTAGTGCTTGAAAGGAGACATTCTTTGTAAATATTCCCAATGTAGGCTTTTCCCTGTATGCAAACCTTTCTTTAAAAGAGCCATTGTTATCTGAACCCAGGTGGTTGTTGTTTGCCCTCAGACTTCTTTGGAGGAGGAGATGACATAATAAGTATAATGCAACATGAGCCTTCTGGAACGTTTTACAAAGCCAAAACTGGTAACTGACAAAATTTGTAGTTCAGTGACGCTCTTCCTTAGGTTTCAATATCTTTCAGCCTTCCAGATGCAGAGTACTTTGAAGGACTATTATGGAACATAAATATATCCTGTACATGTGTTCAGGGCTAGTATATTTTCTGAGAAATAATTCTGATTCAAATAGGCAAATGTTAGTTCTTCCGTAAAATCTTTTACATCTGGAGAATGGAGAATTACACCCTTTCTGAACAAATCTTCATCTTATGATTAAGAATACTTACTTCTTTAGACTATACTTCGTACTCCTCTGTAACTCATGGAGATTATTTAAGCTTTTGAATGAGTTGATTATATTTTAAAGTCCTAGCACATGATTGTTATGGGATTGAAGACCACTACTCACACTTAAGTTTCAAGCAATTGTCAGGGAGTATAGATATCCTAAAGTAAATAACTACCGCTCCTTAAATAAAACTAAACCAAGTTTTACTTCCCACTTTGAGGTAACTGAACAGTTCAAGTTGCAATCTTGTTGTAGGGTTTTGACCAGCTACGGATAGAAGGTTTACTTTGCGACGTTACACTAGTACCTGGTGATGGTGATGAAGTATTTCCCGTTCACAGAGCTATGATGGCATCAGCTAGTGATTACTTCAAGGCTATGTTCACAGGTATTGCTTTTGTTTCTGTAATAAATTTGGTCATTAAGCTGCATTTAAGCATGTTTTCAGTGTCACTTTTACATATGAACTAGATCAAACACTTTCTTCCACGTTATCATAAACAATCAAAATTATTTATTTAATTGAAATTAAAGTTTGAGCAAATTGAATTAGCTTTGTAGTTGTGTAATAATACACTTTTGATTAGAGTGAATTTTTCAAATCAACTGAACGCTTAATTTATTTAAATTTCTTTCTTAGGTGGAATGAAGGAACAAGATTTAATGTGCATTAAGCTTCATGGTGTGAACAAAATAGGTCTAAAGAAGATTATTGATTTCATTTATACTGCGAAGCTTTCTCTTAATATGGACAACCTGCAGGACACTCTAGAAGCTGCCAGCTTTTTGCAGATTTTACCTGTCTTGGACTTCTGTAAAGTGTTTCTGATATCTGGGGTAAAGTATTTTGATATGAGTTTCACATTCTGACTTTTTTTAAGAAAGCATAGTGATTGTGTAATATCCATAGGCAAGGACTTCAGCATGACTCTGGTTACTAGTTCACATACAGTAAGTTCTTCTGGCTTCGAAAGAAACATAAAATTAAATCTTATTTACTGTACCTAACTCTGATCACACTAAGCTTGTGACTTAAGTATCATGGTACATTAAAAACTGTAAAAAGTTGTTGCAATTTTTAATATTACTGCATAAACTAGAAAATTTTATTCCAATAAACTGGTGTCACAATTCATTAGATCGTTATGGATTTCTCACTTCTTCTTATTGTAGAGTTGATGAGGTTACAATAATGTTCTTTAAACAAAGTATAGTTTACTTGGATACAGGGGACGCATCAGTAATGTTAATTATGTGAGAAGGTATTTACAAGGATTTTAATGGTGACTACTGTTTATGTCTGCAGTACACAAAACAAATAAACAAAATTACCTTGAATATATACTTAATGTCATTTTTAAGTGTTTCATCACACAGCCCTTCAATAGGATTTGTAAGGGACAAAACTCAGTTAGTAGTCTCTATTCTCTCCCCCCCATTAACAAAGGCTTGTCTAAAAACTGGACAGCGTGATCACCTTTATAGATTTTTAATATAAAATGCAGACCATATATAATACAGGGCTTCGCAAAATTATCCCACTGTTCTTATTTGGTTGTGAGTTGCCATAAGTAAGGTTCCACACAGCAGAGCATATGTTTTCATTACTAAAGGAAAGGTGTTTTTTGAAATAAATCACAACATTACAAGGTGAGGGAGATGTGTGCTAGTATACACAGTAGTTGATCTGGAGAGACTTAACTTCTGAGTATCTTAAGCTTATTACTTAGTTGTAACCTGAGAGAATGCGTAAAGGGTTTGTTACAGTAGTATAAGCAGGTTTTTTTTCCAGTAATTGGAAAAACTCACATATTTTACAGCATTTCTGAGTGCTCAGTGTACCTGGATATACAAGAGTGGTAAAAAAGGAGGAGGAAAGGAATCCTAGGATTGACTGTGACCAGTGACCACAATTTTAAATGCTTTTCCTCAGTGTAGCAGTGTCTACGTGTGTGGAAGAATTAAGTATCTTGGAAAATGCACTGTCCATGTCTACTCTAGGGAAAATGTTTTGTTTTTAATTGCTTCCATGTATTAATGTGTTTAAAAATCCTAATGTGGATAAGACAAGTAGATTTCATAAGCAGCTGGCTAACATAGACACATGTACACAATGGGAAATGACTGTCTAGGAAAGAGTGTTGTGTCCATTTCTGCGAGGCACATTTCAGGAAAGATATGGACAAAAAATTGGAGACTGTCCAGAGAAGAACAACAAAAATGATTAAAGCGTCTAGAAAACATGAACTGTGAGGGAAGACTGAACAAAGGAGGTTTGCTTAGTCTGGGAAGGAGAAGACTGAGAAGGGGATATGGTAGCCATTGTCAAGTACGTAACAATTGTTACAGGAAGGTGGGAGAAAAACTTGTCTGTAATGTCTAAGGAGAAGGCAAGAAAGAAAGGGCTGAAATTTCAGCAACATAGGCTTAGGTTGGACATTAAGAAAAGCTTCCTAACTGCTGGGAGGGTTAAACACTGGAATAAATCGCATATAAACAGATGGTGGAAGAGCAGGTTAGGCAAACAAATATCGGGAGTGGTCAAGGTAATACTTAGTCCTGACATGGGAACTGGACCACGTGACTTCTTGAGGTCCCTTCCGGTCTTACGATTCTATGAAGTATCAGCCATGCTACTAATTGTGATATAGTTTACATGTCTCATGGTTGTTCCTTAGTGTGGACTGGGAAATTGGTTAGTATGTGACCCTGTATCTCCAAATCAGGGGAGAATATCGTGGGTGTGTGTTGGGGGGCGGGAGGGAGAGGAGGAGCAGTGAGTGCTTCTTAAATGTTATGGATTGCTAGAATAACTTTCCAGCAATAGTGATCTCAGGAAGCTACCTAAGAGCATACCTCTTCTCATGACAACTAGAACGCTTGGCGAGAAAGCCCAAAGCAGTACAAAGCATGACAAGCATGTTGAGTGGTTTGGTGGGACTGTGATATCCAACTGTTGCACAGTTGCTTAAGAAGCCTCACACTAAAAATCCTGTTTCCTGAGGTTAGTAGCTCATTGGGAAGTACCTCTCCAATGTGCCTTCTGGGTTCACCCAGCTGTAAAACTGGTTAAGGTGGATCAGTCCAACTTTGAGCTGGCCTGAAAAAGGCATGTGCATTATGATCTGCCTTTTATGGGAGCCCAGACAAAAGGTGGGTAAAAGATTTTTGCTTCCAAGTTCAGCACTGAGGAATTAAGATTTTCTGTACAAGTTGTGTCTGTAAAGTCATTATCCTTTGATCTCCTAAGAGCCCTCAATGTTACATTTTTCATTAGGGGTTTGTTTTTTGTTTTTTTTTTTTGGATTGCTATCATCAATTACTTATTTTTGACTCTGTTGTTCTATTTTCAATAATTTTCTGTGGCGCTTTCTGCCATCCATTCATTTTCCATGCTGTGGAACTTGGAAAAGAAGAAATTCTTATTGCTTCAGTGGGAAAAGATATTTTTTTTACCACTCTTCTCAGTAATATATTGCAGCTCTCTAGGGCTGTGTCTACACGGACACAAATCTTTGAGATAGCCATGCTAATGACCATTTCAAAGATTATGAATGAGACGCTGAACTGAATATTCAGCACCTCATTAGCATTAGGACGCTTCCGGCTGCGGCACTGCGAAAGCTAATGAGGCACTGAATATTCAGTTCAGCACCTCATTCATAATCTTTGAAATAGCCATTAGCATGGCTATTTCGAAGATTTGTGTCTGTGTAGACACAACCTAGCTGTTTGCTCCCTTCATTTGATCCTTTCAGTTAAAAGTTTTAGCTTTGGGGTTGGTTGGGCGAATTATCCTAAACTGTTTTGCCAATTAAGCAAAACCACCCAAAGTAAAAAAAAAATCCTTTCTTTGAATGAACTTTCCCAGAGCTCCTGTAGGTAGACTTGCTAATGTTTGTCCAATTTTATAGCCTTTGTCTGTTTGTGTATAAAATGTCTTTACTGTGCAAATATTTCATAACCTTTTTGCAAGAGAAATCTTACATTTTGCCTTAGGCTCTTCCTTTAAGTCATAAAGCTTTCCCATTCATTTCAGCTATGGAGATTGAGCCATTCTGTTGCCTATTAATGAGACTTTGTATTCCTGGGCTCCATACAGTAGAGGCAGCTTCAGCATCTACCAGAGGTGTTACAACAAAAACCATGAAAATTAGAAGGAACTTAAATTATTATGTAAAAGAAACTCCATAAAATAAGATGATCTGTAGCTAAGCAGTATTTGGAAAATATCGTATCTGCATTCTGTATCTTGTCCAGTCTTGACTATTTCAGTGAGAGTGATTATTAGACATTGTGCTGTTTGTCAGGGGTTTTCCCAGCTGAAAACCAAATATATTAGATACATATTTTAAAAATAATTGTAAATCAAACTAGGATTAGTCTATACAATATAATGTAGCCTGGGAGCTGTCTAGTGCTTAGTAAAGCCAACCAAAAGTTACTCATTTGATTAGTGGAAAGGTGTCTTGCAAGAAAACACAACTTCGATTTTCACTAAAATATTAATGGAAATTAATTTCTTATCAAGTTAATCATAGAACAGGCACAGCCCCATTAATGCATCTGGAGAATAACTGATGCTGATGCTTAAAAGGACTGTGATGCACAATAAAGTTGCAATAGGTCAGATTTGGCTTAGGTAATCAATTAAATCATTACAGCTATTTACATTTAAAAAGTAAATATTTTTCAGAATACATTTGAGATAGACTATAAGATCTGCAGTTAGTGTTTAGCAGAGTATTGGACAAACAGTAGCCACTTGCAAATGGATGATAAAATTGTGATAAAATTCATATCTGAAAGTTGCAAGTGTATTTGGATATTTATTAGATCAAACACAGACACACAATTTAAATATTCTCATTTCAAAACAGATATAGTGTCTTAAATGTACATGTCAAATCCTTTCTAACAGACATGTATTGTACTTTGGATGTTTCAGTACCACTTAAATTCCCTGAATACCTACCTCTAGCTCTTTTTGCCTTGCCTTTGATTTAAGGGTTTCCCATACCATTGAAGCCTGACATAGCACCATTTTCTCTCTACCCTGCCCTCCTTTGGAAATAATCCTGCATCTTTCTATTTGCATGCAAGTTGTCTCATTTGGAAAGCTGTGTTTTTAGCATATTCCTTTAAATATAAGTAACGCTTGCCGTAGTTACCAGTTAATTTAGTTGCAGAACTCCATGAATTGGCTGCTTATTAGAGACAGAATATGGTTCTCCCATTTGTTTTGTTTAATTTTTTGATATAACTTGAAATGGATTTAGAAATGAGATTACTCCCGATTACACTAGTGATAATTTAGTGCGTAGTTCACCTCAGTTTGCCACTTACTTCAGTGATTATGAAGCTTATGAGAAAATACACAGAAATACGGTTAATACAAATTTTAAAGGAAAAATAAAATTTGTCAGGTTTCACAGAATACTCTAAGTGACGATTAGTTCATTCATTGTCTATCTTTTGATATCAACAGCTTTGCACTCCTTTCCTAACAGCTGTAAACTATATTAATCCAAGTATCTGATGTGTATAAGCTGCTACATGTTAATGTTCCCCCCTGCTTTGTCTTTTTAAAAAAAAATTACAGGGGTTTGGTTTTACAGAAGATTAACAGTGGACTAAGGAACCTTTCACCTCTCACTTGTTTGAGGGTACTGCAGGCCATCTTTGAAGGAGGGTTGTTGTTTGGTTGCTCTTCAGTGGCCTCTGTAAGTGTTCTTAGGCCAAGTTCCTGAGGAAGAAGAACAGTCATCAAAATTACAAGCTGTACTGATTTGTAGAGTGGTCAGATGTTGCAGGGCAGTTCCATGCTTAGGTGCGTTATGCAGTGATGTGATAGTGGTAAGATTCCATGTAATGAACCCAAACAAGTACTGAAAGGGCAGCTTATGTTGCTAACTAAACATCTGCCCTTTCCTTGGATGGAGTCCTTAGAAATTTACCCAAGTGTTCAGGTTCTAATGGGCATTGCAGTACTGCTAGGTCCAAGCATTAAACAGCCATGAGTCAAGCTTCAACATGTCAAAAGTTCTTTGCTTTCTGTTCTCAGATGATGATGATTTCTAGCTTTTTGTCATGACTATAAAGGTGTAAAAACTTCCTTCTTAAAAAACACTCCAAATACATTCCCATGACTCCCAGAGCTGGGACTTTTAAAGGAAAAACAAGTACAGTGAGATTCCCCTCATTAGGCCATAGTGCTTGGGGTCTGTAGCCTGAGCTTTGCGAGCCCAAATCAGCTGGTAGAGCCCAGCCATGGATGTCCAGTCACTGTGTATTAGCCTTTGAGTACACCACTTGCTCGTTATTGAAACAAAGCTTTAAAATTAGCAGCTTTTTTATATATTAGGTATGTTTGGGTTTGGTGGGGTTCAGTTTTTATTTGGTAATTTTGACGCATAGTATTAATGTGCTTTTTTTAAAAATATTTAAATATTGCCAGTTGCACAAAAGTTTGGGAGGGGGTCAGATGATTATTTAACAGCAGATTCAAAAAGCTAAAGCCATGTAACTTTAAAATACACACTGTTTACATCCCATGTCAAATGTGTAATAAATATCCTTTAACACTAGTGATCTTTCAAGCAGTATTTTTTTCTCTGTTTCAGTAAATTTTGATTTGAAAAATATTTCCATCAATAACAGTTTTGCATGGTAAACTTGACATTTATCCATATATACCAATAAAAATCTAATCATTCAGGGCATGGTTTTGATGCACAAGTAATCTTTTATAAAGAACATACCAAAGGAGCTAAAAATTCAGAGTAAAGGTTGACTGTACGAAGTATGTAGTATTGGAGAAGCAGGTAGTGTTTCTTTCGAACATTTCTGGTTTTGCTACTGTATACTTCAAAATCTCCTGAAGAAAGTTGAGATATTTCTGGGCAGGTTTATTCATTATTCTTAGTTATTTTCGTTCTGTTGCTCTGTATAAGTGTACTGCCATGTGCAAGTGAATGTTTCTTAGAGAACATCTTGCATAGTGAAAAATTATATGTTGTATGGGTGCTGATTATGGAGAGTGATCACAAAATACTATGTCTTTGTGGTTAAAAAATAATTGGAAGGGGGGTCATAGTGTAACTCTTTAAGTGTGGGAGTATGTTAGGAATATAAAGACAAACCTGAGTTTGCATAAGTCACTCTGACAGAGCAATGCATCTGTCTTCTTACCACACTTTCCCCATTCCAAAATTACTAGGATGTTTGCAGAGAACTTTGATGGTAACGTGCCACATTTTGTATCATTTTATGATAGCAAATCTGACATAATTAATATATGCAGTCTGTTCTCCAGTACAATTATTGCTTTCTTCGAACAACAAATATCTTACTGGCTCTTTTCTTGCAATCATGAGTATACGTATCTGACCAAATATTTATTTGCTCATATGGGCATATCACCATGGGTATTGCAAAATGAGGCTAATAGTGCTGGTTCCATAGGATTTCTTAAATTGCCTATTATCCAAATGTGGCTAAATGAACAATAAATTGGGAAAAAGTGTTTTGATTCCTCTTTCTATTCACTTAATAGGTTTCTTTAGAAAATTGTGTTGAGGTTGGGCGGATTGCCAATACATACAATCTCACAGAAGTGGATAAATATGTTAATAACTTCATCCTGAAGAACTTTCCGGCGTTATTAAGTACTGGTGAGTTTGTGAAACTCCCCTATGAACGTCTTGCCTTTGTGCTTTCAAGCAATAGCCTTAAGCACTGCACTGAGCTTGAACTCTTCAAGGCTGCTTGTCGCTGGCTAAGGTATGAGGAGCCTCGAATGGAGTATGCTGCAAAACTAATGAAGAACATCCGATTTCCCCTGATGACACCCCAGGATCTTATTAATTATGTACAAACAGTGGATTTCATGAGAACTGACAATACGTGTGTGAATTTGCTTTTGGAAGCCAGCAATTACCAAATGATGCCGTATATGCAGCCGGTCATGCAGTCAGAGAGAACTGCCATTCGATCAGATAATACTCACTTAGTAACATTGGGGGGAGTGTTAAGGCAGCAGTTGGTTGTCAGCAAAGAATTACGGCTGTATGATGAAAAGGCACATGAATGGAAATCATTAGCTCCCATGGATGCACCAAGATATCAGCATGGTATTGCTGTGATTGGAAACTTTCTTTACGTAGTTGGTGGGCAGAGCAATTATGACACAAAAGGAAAAACAGCAGTTGACACAGTCTTCAGATTTGATCCTCGCTATAATAAGTGGATGCAAGTGGCATCTTTAAATGAAAAGCGTACCTTCTTCCACCTAAGTGCCCTCAAAGGACATTTATATGCTGTCGGTGGTCGAAATGCAGCGGGTGAGCTAGGTAAGTATATTTTAGATTGGAAGTATGTGGTGGGTTTTTTTGTTTGTTTTTGTCTTGTTTTCTCTTTTGTTTTTGGGGTTAAAATGACGTTCTGTGAAAAGGCGGGGGCGGGGGGGGGGAAGAAGTATCCTAATGTAATTTGTTCCCAAACTATTCTTTTCTGGCGCCATCTAGAGAAATTAATTTGGACATTATCAGTGGATTTCAGGTACATGTTTATGAAGGAAGATAAAAATAAACTTGTAGAACAAAGTGACAAGTTGCTGACTGTTTTAGATATGTAACATACAGTGTTTTCATCTTTAGCATCAAACTTACTTTTAAAAAACACTCTCTGCCATTTATTTAAATGCTTGTGGAAATTCTACGGAGTGTTTGAAAGTTTATTTAGAATGAGCTTCACACTTGGGCTGAAGAAATGTTTCCGTTCAAATAGATTAACCTTTTCCGGTTCTGGCTTTATAGAACAGTTGCTTTTCAAATACATCAGGATTGTAGTAACTTTGGCTATTACATGAGCCAAAATAATTTAACTCACTTGTGTTTGGATAAGAATGTCTTTGGGACTTCATACTCTCCACATGTCATTAAAAATAACTTGTTCTCCTTAGTCTCTGCATCTCATACTTAAGTGTATTTCTCCCTATTGATCCTCCTTTCTTTAATTCCCTCTTTGCCAAAAATTGTGATTCATTTTACATGACAAAAGCCCCGAAATGCTAAATAAAAACTAGAAGGAATGGGGGCGGGGAAGGCAGCCTACTATAGGCAGTAGCCAGTGGCTTTGAATTTAGCACAAACCAGCATAAATGTAAGGTGATTACATCAGGTTGTGTCAGAGTGTATAGACAGAATTGACAATATGTACCCATTTGTAGAATTTTATCTCTTTACATTGGGTGTACAGTAATGATACAGTTATACTTCACATTTCTTACTATGTAATATAACGTCACGTAAGTCACAAAAAGCATACACAGATATGTTGTTTAAGCTTCAGTCTCTGTCTCATCTACATTCGCAGCAGAGACTTGGCAGCAAACCTGGCTTTGTAGCGAAATCTCCTGTTCATTACTTTTGTGAATATACTGCAGAGTATTTTGCAAGTATACAGTGACGTACTGTCTTAAAACTAATAAGAAAAAATGAACTAATCATTCTGTGAAATAGCACTTGATTCCTTCACCTGTTTTGTTCATCTACAAATTTGCAAACTTCAGATAATCTACAGTAGCTTTTTTGTGACGCACTTAGTGCTGCAGTTGTAGATTTTTAGTTTTTAGGAGAGTTCTTAGTAATAGGATTGTGTGTGTGTGTGTGTGTGTGTGTGTGTGTGTGTGTGTTCTTTTTGGTGGTATAATATGTTGTGTTTTTGAAACAACCTGAAATTATAATGGTTGTATTATTTTATATCTAAATACATTTGTAGCAAAAAAAAAAAAAAAAAAAAAAAAAAAAAAAAAGGTCATGATTGGTAACTTTTTTCACTTCCTCTGCCTCATGGTGCAACATGAAGCCATGTGAGTGCATCTATTTTATAATTAATTAATTAACACTCACCAAGATTCATTTGTAGGACCTAGTGTCACAGCACCTGCTCTTTAGTGGAGGACCTATGTTAATGGTTTAACCATCCTGCTTGTTACTTGTGGATGGGGAGCACCTTACTCTCTCGTTCTCTGCCTGTGGCATATAACAGTTAAGTCTCGTGGTAGCTAGTATGCCTTGGTTTAACTGATGTGACTGAGTTCAGGATATCTGTGTGTGCTTAATGGCCTGTTTACGTACAGGGCAGACTTGATGGTCTCTTCTGTTCCTAAACCCTGACTTTGAGTTCCAGCAGATGCTTAAGGAGTTCCTTAGCTGTTCCTGTAGTATAATATTTTTCTCTCTGCCACCCCAGATTAAAGAGTTTGTAAGTGTCCTTTCCCTTTGTAATGGGGTTGACAACTTTCTGATTGCACAAAAGCAAACATCCTTGCACAGCCCCTTGTCTGAAGCCCTGACCTCGATGATGCCCGGATTCCTCTGTAGCTCCCTCTCTCCTGCCTCCCGCGCTTACTGCCACCATGCAGTGGCACAGGGTGTGGTGTGGAAGGGATGGAGTTTATTCGGTAATGCGCTTTCATGGCTAATACCCACAAAAGTTCATTACCCAATCCATAAAAGTGTTAGTGTTTAAGGTGCTACAGGATGGTTTGTTGTTTGTGAAGCTACAGACTAACACGACTACCCTTCTGAGCCTACTTAAGGACAAATGTTCAGGGTTTTTTAGTAGTTTTGTGTGTGCCCAGTATTGGATCACATCTTCTGTTAAACTCATGAAATTTTATGTGTGAACCAGTCTTTGAAGATATGGAGAGCACTCAACCTACGTCAAGCAATAACAGTGTTTTGGTCAAAAATTTCTCTGCAGTTGGTTTGACCGGAAACGAAGAAACATTGTATTTAACTTTTGTTTGGAGGATAGTGTTAAACGGCTGCAGTGACCTTAATTTTGAGCTGGCAAAGTGACTTCAGTCTGTCTGCGTAAAAAGCTCTGTATAAATGCTAGGGACTCTGGCTGTGTAGGGTTTTGGTTTGGGGACTGAAATACCCCTCCTTTTTCCTCCCACACCGATTGCTATGCAAATCATGTTTCACTTTAATTTTTCCTTGAATAAAAACAGGCAGTGTAGAGATACAGAATCCAGTTTAGCTCTCTCTCGACCACAAATAAAAATCCTAACTTTACATACAAAAGCAGATTAAACATCTTTGGAAAACCATTGCAGAATTTGCCCTTGTTGGAGTCAAAACTGATTTCAACTTGATAGTTGTTATATTTATGAGTTATCAATTTCTGAAAAGTTTCCAAGGAGATTGGATTTAAATACTGGCTATCTAGATGTTAAACTACTTCTAGTTAATTCATTTGTTCAGATTAATTTGCCATCCATTTGAGGCAAACCAAGATCTAAGGGTCAAAATTACTAAAAGTCTCCTTTAATCGGTAATATTTTATACTTTTGTGAGATCCTTCAGCCAGGGTATCCAAAACACTTCTCAAATATTTTAATTTTATCAAAACTGTGTAGTATTACTTTTCACCATAAAAATGTCTGTTTTTCACTAGTGATTTGATAATAAGAGTAATTTAACAATGCACAGTAGTACCCATTTGAAACCTTTCAAGGGAAATTATCAGAATTGGACTTTTGCAAAGATCTCAAATATCTTGTGTATTCTAAATTGTAATGGTTTTCTTTAAGGCCTCATTTTCAAGACATCAGAAGTCCAGGGCTCTGAACAGTTTTACATCTAATTTGAGCGCATAATTATCCCTGTTGTGGTTGGAAATTAGATGTGGCTGATTAAGTGGGGATGGTTAATGGATACAGAATCAAAGGAGAACTCTTCAGGGGGCTAGCCTGTTTGAACAGAGGTGGTGACTGAGAACAAGGGAGACTCTCTTAAAGAAAGGCGTGGAAGACAAGCTGGGAAGTGCCCTGCAGAAAAGCCTGGGGGATGAGAGGTATATGGACAATCTCCAATCACAATACGTGCTGGTATATTGATAGTAGGCTCCCTTTCCTGGTCATAGCTTGTTGAAGAGAAGATGTTGTTTGTGAGATTCGCGTGGCCTTACTGGGCTTGGAGTGGTCATAAACATCTGAAATTTCAATGGTCAATCTCAACATACCCAAAACTACAGAAATTCCAGGTTCTCCAATAGCGCGTTTTAGATGTAGTCTTGTGAGGTGGGAACTTGTGTGCTTCCTTCTGTATTTTAAGTAAACTATTATAAAACATCTCTTATTGATATCAAGTTTTGATACAACACATGGGGGTGAATAATATTGAATTTTTGTTAGAGAATATTAGAGCAGATTGGAAATTAAAGTACAGCCTAGTTTAATGAAAGAGATTCATACAAAAATAAAATAATTCACCAAAATAGAAACAGAAAACCAGCTCTGTGACAGTGAAGAGATTTGTTTGTTCACAGAATTGCCCTTGTGAAACTTCTAAATGGTGGTAACAGCTATAAAATATCCGGCTGTGTCAGACTGAGACCGTAACTTTAGTACAGTGAGAATGCTGTCTGACAAGTCCTGTCAGTCTGCTAGTATTTATAAGGGATCCATCACTATACTATGCTTGTTGGAAAGACGCAGCACTTTATAAAAACAAACCTTATGCTCCCCTCTCTGTTGCATGATCATATGTACAGTTGGCACAGAGTAGAATTCAGTTTTCCAGTGCTGGAATGCCCAACCATAAACAACCTCTGTATGCCTATAGTACATCTAGGGATGAGCCTCCCTGCCGAGGTCCACCAACTCATGCTAGCAGACCATATGCTAAAAGTGGTAATGTGCATGTTTTGACTTGGGAGGGACTTTGCTCTCCGAGAGCATGTCTTCACTACCCAGAAAATCGACCTGGTGTAAGGGTTGATCTTCCTCAGTTCAAGTTTGCGCACCTACTGAGCATGCACAAAATCCAACTATCACATCAGCTGTACTCCTCAATCTTGTGAGGAGTAAGGGAGGTTGACAGGAAAGTTTCTCCCATCAATCTCCCTCAGTGAGAACGGCCAGATAAGTCAACTGTAGATAAGTTGATTTCAGCTACATAATTGCCATAGCTGGAATTGCTTATCTATAGTTGACTTTAAGGTCTAGCGTAGACCTGGCCTTAGTCTCACACAAACCACTAGACTTGAGAACAAGAACTGTAGCCTGAGCTGCAGTGTCTGTACAGCTATTTTTAGCATGCTAGCATGAGTCCCAGTGACCCTACTCTTGCTCTGGGCTGGGGATCTCGCTGCCAGATACACAGTAGACATGCTCTGGGGGCTCATCTAATACAAGTCACCAATGGTAATTCATCTCAAGACTCATAGATGCTTTTGGGACAAAACTGATCAGTGTCGACACGTGTGACAAACCACCACCACTGGTGGACACGTGAAAATACAAGCAGAATTGTTTAATTTGGGATTGCTCTAGGTGTGCTTTTCAAAGTATGTATTCCTGAGCTGTTGTATGGGATATGTGCAGGGCAGAAGTTCTGCCCCAATATAACAGAGTCTTCAGGGGTCATTCATGCTCTTGAAAGGGGAACCTTATCGTTCTATTGAAAATGAACCAGACTCAGTAATAAACTACAGTTGAGAGGTTCTCTCATGTCTGGTATATACTATATTTGCTTTAAAAAGAGACTGTTATCTTACAGGGGAGAGAGGAAGGAGAGTGTCGATAGACTAACTTGTTAAAAAAAATCCTGGTTTTGACAAACACCTTTAAATAGTGGTGCTATAATTATTTAAAAATATTTTTTCTGATGCCCCAGTGAGAGTTTATATAGGACTTGTTATTGAGGGAGAAACTGGCCAGTTATTCCTGGAAAATTGTGAAATTGACTATAGGCAATGTGAAAAATTCTGAAAAATAGCTTACTTCTTTTGGGTCTAATAATTTTAGAAGTTTAATAGTGAGTGTAGCATCCACAAGACTTTAAGTCAAAATAGTGATCTTCAGGATGATAGAATTCATCTAAAAAATTAGCTCTGCTGCTGCATAGCTGATGTTCAAAGAGTAAGGAATATGGAACTGACAATACTCCTTTCTCAAACAGGCAATTGTATTAAAACTTTATGTGAGCCATAATATTATACACTAGTTTCTCCTGCTGTATCTGTTGTCGCCTGCTCTTGCTTGCCTATGAATCCTCATTTGCAGAGCCTCTCTCCTGTTGGTGTGGGATGAAAGAACAAAGTGAAGTTGCCATCAGTTGGACTTTTGGTTGCTGTAAGCCAGCAGGGCTGACAGCCACCACAGGCCCTTGGTCAAGGTGGGAGGGGGGCCTGGCTCTGTGCTGCTGAAGGGGTAGTTAGCCCTCACACTGCCCTGACCCCAGTGCTGCCCCACTCCCCATTCCCTCACACCTGCACGCAGTGGCGCAGCTGGACTGCCACTGTATTTCAAAGGGGTTCAGAGCTCTGGCCACTGCTGTGGCCACTTCCAAAGTAGCAGCAGGGGTGGCCAGAGCTCCAGGCCCTTTTGAAGAAACAGGCTCTGGGACATTTTCCCCCTTTGCCTTCCCCATTGGCAGGCCTGCTGCTAGCACAGATTGATGGATCTGTGACTTTGGAGTGTTTTCTGAACGCCAAGAGCTGCCAGGAGAGAGCTTCATATATTGTCAAAATATTCACATTGCTGGACTTGTGAGATTGTTGGTCCTGGTCCACTCCTAGGAAATAAATTGTCAAACTAACAGAGGGGTGAATTGATTTAAATCAGTGATTTGTCACCTATTTTAATCATGATTTAAATCAGCAAGCAATAAGCCTTGATTTAAATAATCAGCTTTAATTATATTTTACATTTGTACTTATTTTCCTAAAGAAAGATGATTCTCGTTGGGGGTAACCATTAAAACATGCTGCATTGCAACTAAATATAGCCTTTATGCTGACGTGGTGTCGCTTTTTAGAAACCAGGAAGATTTGCTGTATCTATGGACTTTTATTTAAGTAGTTATGTAGCATAATTCATTTATTTAGATCCTTAATTTCTACACATTATGCTAGAAAATAGCAAATAATGCGTTTCTAATTTACTAGATTAATTCTTATGCATGATGTCAAATTCTATTTGAGTGGGAATTCATACACAATTAAAACGCAGTACAGTAAACTCTCTGTTTTAAATGGTTTTCAAACAACTAGACTTCTCTGAGCTGCAATTCATTTGCAAATTTGACTCCATTAATCAAGGATTAAACAGAGACTGGGAGTGGCTTGCGGTTTACAAAACTAGCTTCTCTGCCCTGGGCGTTAGTGTCTCCCCATTAGACCCTGACACAGGCTCACCCTTTCAAACCCTGTCTGATCTGACTTGTTTTTTCCTCTTTTGATAAGTACTATTGATACTGGGCCATTTTCACCTTGCTGAATAGACCTTGTCAGCTCTGGCCCTCCCTTTTACTGGGACCCCACTCTTTAAAGACCCCTTTGAAACCACCCCCCACTCATGCATCTGATGAAGCGTATCTGCCCACAAAAGCTTATGCTCCAAAATATCTGTTAGCCTATAAGGTGCCACAAGACTTCTTGTTCTCATTGAACTGGCATTCTATCCCATGTGTATGCGGCTTGTGACTCCTCTGCTCTCTCTTGCCCAGTGCCCGCTGCCCAGACTGACTCCCCATGTGAAGCAGCCATGCATGAGCCATCCAGAGTAGTTCCCCATGCAGCAACCCACCCTGCCCTGAGCAGCTCGCAGTGATACACAAGCTGCCCAAAGCGACTCCCCATGCCATGCAGTGCCGCACCCAACATTTATTGGAACCTCGCACATATCAGTCATATTGTAATATCTTGTAACCTCTCGGTCCTGGGGCTGCTAGATATGAAAGAGTTTACTGCATTTTGAAGTTATAGTTATTAAATAAAACAACCTTAAATGTCCTGGATGCATAAGAAAAAAGTTAAGCAGGGTGATCAAAACATGTTTTGTGTTTAAAACTGATTTCTTATGTAAAAGAATTATTATTATCTACAGTTAGTGAATCAGTGATTTTTTTTTTCTTGTCGCCCTGTACTTCCAGGCTTTAGAAAAGGTTAAGCCTCTCTAACCCTGCACCGTAGGGGTCTGGCCAATGCTAAATGAGCGAATTTACTAGACCACCAGTGGTCAATATTGTCTAGCAGCATTACCAACATGTCCACTGGTTACTGGGCTCTTAGCAGACATTTAGGAATAAACTACAAATAAATAAGCACAGAACACTGAGAGCCAGGACTGATGGCTGTAAACAAACTGTCTGGTGACCACTGGAATCTTGGCCATGATGAGTGGTTGTCCAGCTAACTAAAATCATGCTGGATTACAGATGTTGCCAAACGAGTGAATGCCAGACTAGTGAGGTTGAACCTACAGTAACACAGGTTGAAAGAAGAAAACAAGCTGCACCAATTTTTTCCCCCAGCTTGCTATTAATTTTTAACTGTGATTGAACCAATAATTGAACTGAAATGAAAATATTCTTGAATCTGCCAATGAGATTTCTGCTCTCAAAAACTGATGTAGGGTGTCAGGAATGTCTGGATCCACGTGTTTAGCCAGGGGCTTCCACCAATACAGTGGTTCAACTTTCTTTAAAACTTTGGTTGCAAAAAATGTACTACTTAATTTTTTTTATTAATGTGAATTGTCACTTTAATGATTTAAGTAAGTTTAAGTCTTAATGCAGATGTGTCAACTGCAAATTTTAAATTAAGTAAAATTATTCTTTTTAGAGAGAAGGTTGCATTTAATTTAAATAAAGTCTGATTTAAATTTGGTTTTTAAAAAGCAATTGATTTTTATCTTCCCGCAAATTAACTTGTTGTTGCCTGTGGAGAACAGGAGGATGTCTACCTTGCAGTAAGTAGGAGGAGGAATTACCTACATAAGAATCAAGAAGTTGCAATATTTCACGTCCAGGCTTGGAACTCCTTAGCAAAAAGTAAATGTAAAAGAACCAAAATATTTTTGGTTCCAGAAACAGTTTTATCACTTTAGTTTCATGCACACAAAACATCTGTATTGCTGCATCTGTTAATAATTGGTGACAGTGTATTTCAAAGACTTGGCTTTACCAAAATATTATTTAACTATCCAAAAAGCCACTTAATTCAGTTCTTTATCACAATTTTTAATAAATTGTGAAGCACTATAGTTCATAAATTAAGTATTAATTATGCTAATCTTTTGCCTACTTTTCACAAAGACACTGAAATATTTGGCTTAACTGGCAGCATCTATTCACGAGATTTATCTTAAAATAGGTGTATTTCAGGTCAAAATTGTTTATTTCTTTATGTTCATAAACATTAAACTATCTCAAAAATTATACCCATAAATTAAGTGGACAGCTTGTGAAAGAAGTGGAAGCAGGATAGATTTTGTCCTTATGTCCTGCAGCAGCAACCTATTGCCCTATAGCCTTGTTAGACCTCACCTATTATGCAGACTTGGCTTGGCTGGTACTTGGGTGAAAAGTGTCCAAGGAAATTCCAGGCTACCATGGAAGCTGGGATTAGGGTGGGTATAAAGAGCTGGCACTTTCCTTCTGATTTCCTACTATAGCCATTGTTCAGTGGCCATTCCCCATTATGGCTCTGCTCTGTTGGAGGGGCTTGCCCAGCTCCATCCACCTGGTGCTCACGGGAGAGAGCAGGTTTGAGGTATGGGGGCTTGCTCTGCTCTGCCTGCCTGCCTGACATGCCAAGTGAGCAACACAGTCAGTGTGTGAGGACTTGTTCTTTTCTGTTTGCCCACCCATCCAGCACTTCAGCCGAGGAATGGGGTTGAGGTGTGGGAGTTGGTGGGTGGAGCAGGTGGGGACATGTGAGCCCATATTTCTGGGGCCTGTGTTGGCTTAGTGGTTATTCTGTCGGGGTGTGGGGGAATGAGTGACCTGCTGGCTGGCAGTGAAAGAGGAGGTCTTTAAAAAAGGTAGGCTTTTCCTGCATGGAACTGGAAGGGAGCTAGGAGCCATGTGCACTGGGGAACAGTGTATCCTCTAAAATTGAGTGTGATCCTGGGGTCCCAGAGAGCCCCTGGCCAGAGGGTCCATCCATTACCCTCGACAGGGCCCCCCATTCCTCCTATCCTCCCTCCCCTAATAATTATCCACGCATATGAATTTGGGACCCTGCCAAATATCCCACACCAGCTGTGCTACAGCTGCACAGGGTACTGTGGTGTTGGAAGTGTCATAAATGCAGAGGTAGGGTTGGGTTTTTGCTTAGGGAGCTGCAGTGTGTGCTGCATGTAGTTGTGTGATACAGAGATGTCCTTTTTTGCTGGATTCCCCCTCCTAAAGTGCACTTTGGAAGTGCTCTCAGATTCCGATTTACTGCTACAGGTTATCTTGTCCATGGAAATTGTCCTTAAGAGTTTTCTGAGACACTTAAAAATAATCTGTGTGCTAGTTTTAAAAATCATAATCGAATTAAATAGCCTGTGTGTCATGGTACCAAGGTACCAAGTTATGCAGTGGATTACTACTAGCAAAGCAACAGCTGTACCTTTAGAATGTCAAAATTCATGGCTTTTCAGTTTGACTGGTATGTCACGGTGACAGTCGGAGATGACAGACTTGGAAACTAACCCTGGCCTGTCACACTAGCGGGAGTTTCAGTTCTTGTGTAAGACTGAGTAAAAGCAAGTCCCAGGGTAATGTTTAGTCTCTGGAAACTGAAGACGTTTGTAGTCAGTGTGTATGAAATGTGATGATTCAGTCTCTGAAAACAGAGTTTTACTACCCTGACTTGATTATTTGAGAGGCTTAATTTTCCTTCAGGACAGC
Organism: Carettochelys insculpta; assembly: GCF_033958435.1. NCBI lineage: Eukaryota > Metazoa > Chordata > Testudines > Carettochelyidae > Carettochelys > Carettochelys insculpta. The sequence continues at coordinate 2,996,943 of NC_134149.1, read as the reverse complement.
AGCATTTATAATTCACTACACCATGCATTAGTCATTTTACTAATTTTTTTTAAACACTTGTTGATTCTCATTGGTTTGTTTGTTTGTTTTTATTTATTTTGGTGCTACTTTTTGCTTACCAGCAGGGTACAGGTTAGCGGTTGTATAACTTGGTACATTCTTATTCCATTGTAATTTTTACATTATGTGAAAAAATAGTGAATTAAGCATTTCCTCCTAGACTGACTTTTTGAAAAAAAAAATTTGTAATTTGTGTCAAACTGCATTTGGATGGACACTGAAATTCAGTTAAAATGCGCAAAAATATTGAAGTATTTATTTAAAATTATCCTAAATGTACTGGATACATAAGGCAAAAAGTGAGTTTATGAAAACATGTTTTGCCTTTAAACTGATTTATTAAACAACGGAAATATTGTCAATAATTAGTAAAACAGACAAGTCATTAAAGATTTTAGAGATATTGGAGCTCATCCTCTCACTTCATTTTAGTCCTAGTCAAAGGAAACATGCTTTCAGGCTTTTTTTCAGTTTTTTTCCCCTTGACTGTTAATGAACTAATAATTTGACTCAACTAGTTGAATAAACTAAGATGAATCAAATATTTTCCACTGCAAATGCAGAGAGGCTGCTGCCGCCACCAAAGGTTTGTTTTTATCACTTCAGCAGCTTCTGATTCTAGGTCCTTGGCCAGTGACTTCCCTCCCACTCAGTGGTTTTAAATTTCTTTAAAACTTCAGCAACAAAATATAGTTCTTGAATATTTTTATTTACATTATCTTACTGTAGTTTATTAAGTTTAGGCCTTAACACAGTCACCACAGTCTTAATTTTAAATAGGTTTAATTTTTAAAAAGAATTTTTTTTTAAATTATCTACTCTAGTCCTCTGTCTTCCAAACAAACTTGTGTGAACAGAGCACTGTTCCTACACAGACCTGTTTTTAGCCAGTAACACCCTTCAGTTTTCTTTGCAGATGTGGCTCCTGAAAACACTTTGGGTTTGACCCCTATCCTTTTTTGTGAAGTGACACACGGTTCTTTGGTGCTTTATAATAGTAAATGGCAGTCACTGCAAATAGTGGTATCCCATTCCCAAATCAAGAATTCGTTTTCTTTCTTTGGGTGGTATGGTAGGATTCTAATACAGTAGGTGGAACATGAACTCTCTCTATATCCATATGTGTCTGGGTGGGACACGTTAAGGAAATGAAACTAACTCATTTTCCTCTGACTTTCCTAATGCTTTCATCCTGTTAGACTTGTTTAAAGTTTGCTCTGTGTCACTTTGTAATAGATGCAGGAGCATTCTATGAGAAGAATTAGAAAAGCAGATATTACCTAATTTCATTTTTGCTTCATTTGAGTGCACCACAGTGTATACAGAGCAAGATAAATGAAAGCTATGGCAGGTTAACCATCAACTGTATTGAATGTGAACTAGTGGAAACAGGTGTATAAGAGTTTTTTCCTGCAGCTCCTAGGGGGCAGATAGCTTATAGGCTATTCCACGATGTCTTTTTAACTACATGGAATATCTGAATATATGATTGAAACTTTCTTTATGTGAATCACATTTTTCATTGCTGTATTGTCTATTTATGAATGTATTCATGTCAGTACTAGTGTATTCAAAATCAAATTATACTAAATTCAAGGACTTTTTTTTTTTTTTTTTTTTTTTTAAAAAAAACAGCCACTGTGGAATGTTACAATCCAAGAATGAATGAATGGAGTTATGTCGCAAAAATGAATGAGCCCCATTATGGTCATGCTGGAACTGTCTATGGAGGATTAATGTATATTTCAGGTAAATTGCTCTAATAAATTTATGAACAAAATCTGCCACATTTTTTCTTATTCTGGTGGGTGAAGGAAGATTCAAAGAATAGTTCTTACTTTAGATATGAAATGTCTTGTTTCAATCAATGACTCATGGCTTCAGACACAGTCAAATAACATACTTGAAAAAACTCTCTCTCAAAGAACCATTTTAGATCAAAATACCACTGTTGGTAGGTACTTACTTTAAACATCTTTAATTTGTTATACTCTCTACTACATCTTAGCTGTGGGTGCTGCATTTTTATGAACGCAAACATTTACATAGTATAGTCAAACAGAACTTGTCATTTTGCCTTTAGATAAATAGTTACTTCACTAAGGATTGGGAAGGTTAGCTAATGCCCCAAATGTTGACTTAAAATTATCTACTGACATAAGACAAAGTTTGAAGGCTTATTAAGGTTAAGCACAGTATGTGAGTGGTGTCTTTACTGCTTTCACTGCTTCTTTGTTGCTGCAACTTTGGTTGCTTCTGTGCCTCTGAAAAGCAATAATTTAATGTGTGCTTTTCAGATCAGGAGCCACAATTACTCTGACAAAGCAAGGCTGCATCTACACTATGAGAGAAATTCAAATTTATTTATATTGATTTTCTAATTCTGGAATTTGAGTTGGAATTTGACCATCCTCATTTGCCACATGCTCCCCACAAAGTTGATTTGTTGCGGCCACATGCAAACTGGCTAACATTGACTGTTGCAGTAGTGCATTGTGGGAAGCTATCCCACAGTTCTCTCATCCCTGTAGCATTCAGGGTGTGCTTGCTGGTCTTGACATCATCTTCCCATGTTGCATTTTTCTCATTCCCATGCCGATACGTAGCTGCTGTGGGAGACTTTTCCTCGGCGGCAGGAAAGTACAGTGTGGGCAAAGGGTGGGGTGAGCAGTTGAAGTGGTCCTTTCCCATTGCTGCAGCAAAACCCCCAGTATCTTTCCTGTCCTTGGAGCCCTAAATGTGTGACTGGCAGCATGGTTGACACCGAACAGCAGGCACATCCTTTTACTACATTGGGGTGGGGGCTACCCACGTGATGTGGCACAGAGTGGGAAAGACCCAGACTGTGTGGCGCCTGTGGGGTGGGGGGGTCACACACAAAGGTAAACTGCTGTGATGAAGTTTCTTGACGTGTTATGCAAGCATGACCCCCAGCACAACCTTGTTGACATGTGGTATGGCAGGGCGCAGGCTGGCGCCGGCAGGGCACGGGCTGGCGCCAGCAGTGCAGAAGAAAATAACAATGTACAGACAGAGCTATGAACTCCCTGGAGAGGCTATTTGATTGGGAGATGCACTCACAGTGCTAATAGCAAAGACAGACAGACATTTCTAAGGCTCTTGTAGTAACATGAGCCCAAAGATAAAGGCTCACTGCTCCCACTTGGAAATTCATGGTCTTCCTGTTAAAGGAGAGCAGTGGCCAGAGCAGAGCACTGAGGGGCATTTTGGGTAACATAGGGGATACCTGTGGAGGCGAATAAATTTAATTTTAAGACATGTTGCTTCCACACTGGCCTTTAATCAAACTTCTGAATTCGAACTTGACACTACACCCATCAGGCAACTGCGATTTTTGTAATCTCGAGATAGTGCTCCCTAAATGGAGCTAATGGTATTTACAGTGGAGACAGTCACGGGGTAATATCAACTAACTGAATTAAATTTGAATTTATCTCATTGTGTAGATGCAGCCCAAGTTCTCCAATCTCCCAGAAAATTGTTCTCCTTTGAAGGGAATTCTGTGACAAGGCACTAAATGGTCCTGCCTGGCCTGCGCTGACCTCACAAGTTTTTCCATGAGTAACGGCATATAGTAGGCTACATGCCCACATTTTTTCCTTGTGTTTGCTCTAAATAACACTTGGCTCAGAATTTCCACTGACTTCAAAGGAGACTTCCTCTGCATAGCAATAGCGCGGCTGAAATGTGTGCATCCAATATATATTCTACAACCACTCCAACGATTCTGGGCAGACTTCAGAAGCTTACTCACACTTGGCCAATTGTCTGTCACTACTGAGCAGGTAAAAGGGGCACTAATTTGCACTTGTAAATAGTAGTTGGATTGGGACCATGAGCAGGGCATGAGTTTTCTCAGAACTCTTGCTGGTTCATTAATTTCAAGCTCTTGAAATAAATCAAAGTGACAGAAGATTTGCCAAATGAATATGTAAAATGGGAAATCAATGCAACTATTTTCTCTTTCCCAAGATTCAGTTGTGGATTAGTTGGAGCCATGTTTCCACATTCAGACCCACAACTGCGGGGATAGGGCTGGGGGGAGAAGTGCGGGGAAGGTGGACTTTGCACATGTATAGCTCAGCAGTTCAGAGGGAGGGCTCAGCCGCTTCCTAGGAACAGTTCTTTCCCCTCTCCAGGACCCCTCAGAATCCTCTTCATGAATCCAAGTTCTGTTTTGGGGGAAGAGGTGGAAACTGCTGCTCCATAATAAGGAATAGACAGGAAATAGATGGAGCCATTTATGGGTCCATGGAGGTTATTGAGAAAAGAGAATACAACCTTGGACTATGTTGTTTTCTTGATTGAACCATTCCCCAGAATTCCTAGGTGCAGTCACCCTTGGGCGTGCCCCTACTAACACAGTTGCAGATACACACGCTCCACACAAAAGGTTCTGGTCCCCAATATCCTTGGGCTATGTTTTCCACCTAGGTGCACCTGTACCCCAGGTGTGCACAGAGTTCTTCCAGAAGGTATGCCAAGTCATCTAGGTATTTAGCTGGTTTTAGAATAGGTTAAGTAAAAATCATTGGAAAAAGTCAGTACAAACTTAAATTTCACACAGTGACATGTTTATTTCTCTGTATACTGAAATGTAAGTAGCGTGCTTATATTTCAGCTGATTTATTTTATAAACACATGGTAAAAATGGCAAAGTATGCAAGAGTTTGACAACGATGTGTCACTTTATAAGCAAATAGTCTTTAAATGAAGTGAAACTTGGGGCATGGAAAGCAAATCAGCTTCTTGAAAGAAGTACAGTATTCCAGGACGGCTGAGAGCCCCTGTCATTGGGGATCTTCTAGAGTTGGTTGAAATACTGCTGCCTTTTTTGTCAAGGCCAGTGCTCCCTCTAGTCTTCCATCTGTGTGTGGATTTTTTTCTATCCACTTGCAGAATAAATATTTTATCTGCACCAAGACCTGTGCAAATGTGCACTGTGAAATAGAAATACAAAACCTAGCTGTGGGTGCTCTGCTAGTCAGCTGGGCAGCATTTGAATTTCTTCTGAGTGGCCATACAAGTAGCCAGCTTACAGAGAACACTGGTCATGACTTGTGTTTACCCCAAGGTCAATACTACTTTGTGTTTTTGTTTTTTTTTTTCATTCTATAGGTGGAATTACCCACGATACTTTCCAAAAAGAACTCATGTGCTTTGACCCTGACACAGACAAATGGATACAAAAGGCTCCAATGACAACAGTCAGAGGGTTGCACTGCATGTGTACTGTTGGAGACAAGCTTTATGTTATTGGCGGAAATCACTTCAGAGGAACAAGTGATTATGATGATGTTCTAAGCTGTGAATATTATTCACCGACCCTAGACCAGTGGACTCCAATTGCTGCCATGTTGCGTGGCCAAAGTGATGTTGGGGTAGCTGTCTTCGAAAATAAAATCTATGTTGTTGGAGGGTACTCTTGGAATAATCGTTGTATGGTGGAAATAGTCCAGAAATATGACCCGGAAAAGGATGAGTGGCACAAGGTCTTTGACCTCCCAGAATCGCTTGGTGGTATTCGCGCCTGCACTCTTACAGTTTTCCCACCAGAAGACAATACAGGGTCACCTTCTAGAGAGTCACCTCTTTCAGCACCTTAAAAATCCTTTGACTTACGGTGTTGTGGTAATACCTTTGCACTGCATCATGGAGTGTGTCATTTTTCTTCAGTAGTATCTGTTAGGCTTAGCCTACAGCAATTGGTACAGTTACTAAGGGAGGGGGAAAAAAGACTTTGACATTACTTGTGCTGTTTGTTTGGCCTGGAATGTTTATCGAGTGGTTAATAAAGAATACAGAAAAATGTACTCAGCAGAGCCAAATGTTAACAAGTGAGAAACAAGACTTTGCCTATGAAATATATGAATTAGGTACGTTTTTAATGTTGTGTATTGGGTTTGTGAGGTACCTTACAACTTTCATTAGGAAGCCCAGTAAGTCAAATTGGAAGAGGCCATAGTGAACATGTAACTGTGTTCACTAACCTTCAGATCTGAAAGTCTTTCTTCCTTTCATCTTTGCAGATTTTAAAGGGAGGTAGCCTGCACCCAAGTGAGTGATAAGAAACGGTTGCCAGCAGGCCTAAGCTACCTCCCACTTTTCACAGAGTATTTTTGACATATCTCTCTACCCACCTCGCTGGGTAGGTGCTTTAAGAGCATATGGAGTTTCTTAAGCAGATAGGAGAAATTAAATTATTAATTTAAAGAACATTGTACAAGAGGTGGACCCGTGTAGGCCCAGCATTTTTAATAACAAGAGGGTTTTTTTCCTGGCTCAGTTAAGTGACAGTTCAAACAGAAGACTTAAAATGTTTGGGCTTTTTAAGTTTTGATCTGTTCCCCTTCCCCAGGAATGGGCTTCCATTTGCAAGGGAGCATAAGCTATTAATAAGGGCGAATTCAGTACAGTTGTATGGTCTGTTGTATGCCTGTACTCTGTTATATAGATAAGGGCTAGAAAAGTTAATTCAAGCCACTGAATTTGACCAGATTGTTCTTTCAGATCAAATTTAATCTAACTTTTCTCCTTTGCTGTTGAGACAACTTACATATTACATGTCCTCTGTACAGTCTCGGTTAATAAGGTTATTTAGCACAAAATGCAGCTTCAGCAGGAGAGCTGCTTTTTGCTCAGTGAACTCAGACTACCATGTTTTACCTTCTTTTGTTCAATAAAACTTTAAATTGCAACTATTCAGCCTAAGATGCTCATTAATGTTGTTTGGATTTTATTCTTCAGCCTCACTGTTGCCAGGGACACCCATTGCGTATATCTGTGTGGGTAGATTAATTTGCTAGGAAACTAATGAATAAGTGGTTGCAAATGAGTACTTTGACCTACTTTCAAGAAACTATTTTGGACATACTTTTCTATTGTAATTTTAAGGACTAAAAATGTGGAAATAATGTCTGAACAATTTGTGTACAGAATGAGCTAATATTTAAAATGTTCAGCAGTACAAATGTACTATGCAGTGATCTCTATTGGTTCCAGCATAGTAATTTGCTTGGGAATATAGATTTTTTTTAAAGTTCTGGTTTTAAATCAAATTAAATTAAAATGAAGAGCAAATAATCACAAATGTTTGTCAATTTTGATTACATAAACACAGAATCCTTATTGTTTTTTGGATTTCCATCATAAAGAGAACACCTGAATTTGTTTTATTTGCTTTTACAGGCATGTGGAGATGGGTGCTTATATTATTTAACCTATTTTATTATGGTGTCTACTACGAGTTACAAGATAAGTCTTAGTAGCCTGTTTTCCCACTACAACAATATTGAGTTTGGACCACCAGATCTTCTAATGGCTAGCATTTGTTTTTCACTGATGGAATTTAATTGGCCAAGTGTCCTTTACTCATTATTGAAATGTACTGTTATCACAGGTTTCATATTTTGATATTTTATTTTTAAAACACAAGTTGTTCTTCCTAAAATGTGTTTGAACTGTGGACAACTTTGTTGAGTTATCACAGGTTTTTCAGTATAGGAGGGGAAGATTGCTCTTGGGAAATATTTGACCTATCCAAGTCCAAGTGAGTATAGATAGTTTGTTCTGCACGCAGAAAACAAGATGAGGAAAATATTGCATCACTAATGCAGGTATTTAACGTACACTTTACGTCTTTTTTAGCTTGCATGCCAACCTGAATGAACTGTGTAGTGAATATAAAAACCTGGAAGTCTATTATATTCACTTTTGTTTCTCACTAGAAAGGTAATTTTTCCCCCTACAAAAAGAAACAGCAACTCATTGCAGATTGTTCAAATATGACTTTGATTTCTGAATCATTAGGGTCTACTTGCTCTGCATACTGAAGATGCTAATAGTGGAAAGACCCTCTTCAAATCTTCAGAAAAATATCATTGAAAGGCAATCTAGGAGCATCATGTCACTGAGAGCAGCCAGGTAACACTTGGTAACACTTTCAGCTTTAGGCATTCGTTTTCATTGCATAATCTTAGTTATGCTCCTTAAATGTGATGTGCTTGTTCTGAATTTCTGCACCAAAGCTGGATATCTATGGGTAATGGATTAGATTTATGCTTAAACAAAACACTTCTCTTTTTTATTTCTTTTACTATTGTTTTTATGTCTAAAGAATTCCACTGCACATGAAATAATTTCAGATCAGTTCACCAGGATTGAAGAACGAAAGACTCAATGGCAAGTTGTTTTCTTTCCTGCTGTGCAGTTGTATAAGTTGGTAGGGATTGCATCTCTTTTCATGACAGCCTGAGAGAACCTCAGCCTTTCTAGAAGGAATAATGGAAAGCTAGCTCCAGGAGAGGGATGTTAACCCTCCACTTTTAGCAAGGTTGCTTTCATGGAAAGGTTGTGAGCCATCTGGGCATTAAACACTCACAGTACACAGATGATGCCCAGCCCCTTTATATCAAATGTTAATAGCATCATCTCCCAATTGTCGCAGTGCAAAGCAAGAGCAGTAACTGAATGCAAAGCTAACTCTTAACCCTCAGCAAGGTACAAGGGATGTCAAGGAGACAGCTGGAAGAGCCATGGTAATCTCCAATCCTCAAAGGCCAGAGGTATCTGTCTTCCAACCATTAAGTCAGTTTGTAATCTCAGGGTCCACCTGAACTCTCCTTTCTTGGTTCCCAAACAACATTCTTAGCAGCTGTTGCTTTTGTCCATTTACAGTTGGTCAGGAGAATGTTGCTGTCCTCTTGGATGCCACATGTTTGACTTCCAGGCTTGACTATTTCAGTGCACTAGATACTAAAGACATCAGCTTAAAGAAGACCCAGGTGATGGGCCAGAATGTGGGTAACGAGCCATCTATCAACGTGCTAGACTACGAACTGGAAGTCGTCCATGAGTGTTTGTACGTAGGCTCGACGATCTCGGACAACTTGTCACTTGATAGCGAGATCAACAAAGGCACTGGAAAAGCCACCACAACGTTCTCCAGGCTGACAAAGAGAGTATGGGCTAACAATAAGCTAACTGTACGCACCAAGGTGCAGGTCTACACAGCCTGTGCTTTGAGCACACTGCTGTACGCCAGTGAAACATGGACTTTGCACTCAAAACAAGAGCAGCAGCTCAACACATTCCACGTGCGCTGCCTTAGGCGCATACTCGGTATCTCATGGCAGGACAAGGTCCCCAATAGCGCAGTGCTTGAGAGGGCAGGCACCGCCTCCATGTTCACCCTTCTCAAACAGAGGCGTATGCGCTGGCTGGGCCATGTCTCACGCATGACGGATGGCTGAATACCGAAGGACCTCCTCTTCGGTGAACTGGCGTCTGGAAAGAGGCCAAAAGGGCGACATAAATTGTGCTACAAGGACATGTGCAAGCGTGACCTCAGCGCGCTCTCTATCAGTGTGAACACCTGGCATTCGCTCACCTCAGACAGGCATGCCTGGAAACAGGGAGTGAAGGAAGCTCTTGTTATGTATGAAACTACCTTGGTGAAGGAAGCGGAAGACAGGAGAGCCCTCAGGAAGATCCGTGCCCGATATACCAGAGTGACATCTGTGTACTGCTGCTCACAGTGCGGAAAGGACGGCCACTCCTGGATTGGATTGCACAGCCACAGAAGATGCTGCTCGAATCAGTCCAACCGGGGCGCAAACCCATGATCCCTCGGGATCGAAGGATGCCTACTGCCTACTATACTAAAGACAACAGCCTTAAAATAAATCCAACTGCTTCAAGTTACTGCACCCTTCCCATAGTATAAGGCAACAGGAGAAGATCACCTGCAGTGCTCCTGAGTTACTCACCTTCCCCATGGAAAACCATAGTGAAATTATTATTCTGGCCCTAATTTTCTAAGCCATTGATAGGTGGTGCTAAGCTGTGTCAGCATATAGCTCTGTTCCATGACATTTCTTAACAATGGCGTTACTTAGGATAATGGAATTGTCGGCTGCAAGCATGAAATTTATAACTGCTTGAGACAGAACTTCCATTGGCTGGCCCCAAAGAGTTCCCTTTCGCAAGAGATTAGCGACTCTGTAGCACCCTGCTTTCAAAGGACAAACTACAAGAATCTTGTCTTGGTCATAGCCTTCTCACGGCAAAAGCAATAAAAATCTCCCATCCTGCCTGGGAAGTGGAAGAAAAAATTCCAAATATCAGTGTTGATTTGACTGGCTGGTTGGATGTTGTGTTGTGGTAGCCTTTAGCAGCCCTAGTTAATAGTTGTGGTACTAGTGGCTTAGTCACTGTTATCATGTGTGATGAAAATCCCTTTCCCAGATTATACAGTGGGACTGGGTGGTAGACCTATAGAAATCTGTGAAACAGTACAGTATCGCATTGATGAGTTAAGCACAGGTTGAACCTGTCTAGTCGACACTGTCAGGACCGGACTGGTGCTGAATGAGAGAATTTGCCCAGCCAAGGGAAGTTAATATTGCATCTGCCAGAGCACTGGCATAATGTGCTCTGCATAACGAGTATTAGTTAAAACTCGAGCAGACACATTCTGGAGCAGCTGAAGTTTCCGAAGACTCTTTAGAGGCATAGAGGCCCGTGCGTGTTTTATGAAGATGCTCGTCTTGATAATTTTAGTCTTGCATCTTTGATATGCTACTTCTGTTGTTTGTGCCTTTAAAACATTTCTCACTGACCAATTCACATCACTAATGTTTTGTGGCAGCAACAAATTAGTGGCTTGTTTATTACATTCTGTTAGACTTTAAATGTGCATTTTAACTTGTAGTACCTTCTTAGTCTTTTATGGGAAAGGATTGTGCGACTTACATTGTTTGTTTTAATGTTACCATTAATATATTAATTTTCTTGAGGTTCTTCTTTCCCAGCTGAATAGATGTGCCTCTTAAGAAATATCCATTGTCCAACGGCCATTAAGGAGTTCATTTGGTGCAGTGGATAAATTCCGTTGCTGTCCTATCTTTACAGCTGAAAGTTCTTTTTGAAGATGTATGCTTACTAGTTGATTGATTGTGTTCCTTCTTCCCACCTTATTCTAAATAGGCACCCTGTATTCCACTGACTGTGTCTTCCCTTTGTTCAAGCCCGGTGACTGATTTCATATGGGAAGTGTCCTTTGCTTGGAGAAGTTAACCTGTATCCAAGTGACAGTCAGTCTTGTTTGAGTTACGTCCGACCTTCTGTATATTTATAATACACTCAATACTTTTATGTCTTCTGTTCTGGAAGGTGCAACAGCATTTGTAAAAATGTAATTACTTACCTAATTTAGAAAGGACTAAATACACCATTACTGGTAAGTAGCAGCTCAGTATTTTCATAGGAACAAACTTTGGAAAATGAAAGAATCATACGTGTTCCCGTCTTTTTCTTTCGGCAGCATGTTTCTTCTGGTGGTGCACATCCATGTGTGTCAGTGTATGTGACAACATTTATTTTGCACATGGATAATAAAAAATCAGGTGGAGCATTGGTGGCAACCTAGGCAAGAGCTCGAGTATGGAGCCTGACAGGCTTGTATGTTGAATTCTACCCCAGTCTACAATGTCAACACTGCTATTTTTAACACACTAGGTCATGTCTGTGTACCCGAGCTGGGCAACTTGCTGTCAGTGTGCAGTAGGCCTGGGATGGAGTTTGCTTTTTTAATAGAAGCATGGCTGGTCTTTGCTTCTGTGGTTCTTGACCTGGATATCATACTAAATCTGTTGCTGCTTTTTGTTTTTCAGAAGTCAACCATTGTTGTGGGGTTTTTGTTTTTTTTCCTTCCCCCACAATCTCTGGTTGGCCTGGAAGCTGCTGGTGGTTCTTTCTGATCTAGACGTATCGGAGCATTCATGTGTTTGCAAACTTCGACAATGAGTTTTTTCAGTGTAGTCTAGCGAGGGTTCCACGGGCCAAGCACAAGGGCTCTTTGGAAAAGTGTCCTTGCTGCGTGAGTCTTGCAGATACAAGCAGTGCATAAGACTCTCTGGATGCATCCCTTGTACATTAAGATAGACGGTGACTACCATCATGGCCAAGATATTCACAAGCAGCTAGTGACTTTGGATGCCGAACTTGATGCATCTTAAAGGAGCCTGGCTTTTCAGAGGGCGTTGTTCAACTGTTCTTTGCAAATGTCAGCCCCCTGTGTGAGGTCTGAGGTTCATTTCCCTTTCCTCTGTGCTGTGGGGCTAAATACGTCACTACATAAACACAGTCTGGTTAGTAGCTGTATATAGGCAGGCAACGTAATGCATGTAAGCCACATTATGCACTGGTGATTTCTGAAAAGTCTAGGCCAACAAGTGCAGAGTGGGAAAGATGACGTCTTAAGATGAGGTTATTTCAAATATCCTGTGGGCATGCCATAACAAAGCCGGCTGGATACCAAGTTTAAAGTGATGCTTACTCAAGTTCAATGCTGTGCTGTTCAGTACATCAGTTAATGTTTTAAAGTAGATAGAAACAGTTATGACCCTTATCTTTGGGATATCACTGTGAAAATGCCCTGGATAATGTGACGGACACACATGATCTTATATGCCTCTATATATCTACTAATATACATCACTATAGTAATATACAGTGTACTATACAATATATAATAATACAGCATGAAAGGAGGGACGTAGTATTATCCCTTTCTGAGGACAGGAAATGCAGACTAAGTGACTTGCCCAATATTGCCCAGGAAGTCTGTAGCGCGAGACGAGGGTTCAGTCCTTTGCTCTAAGACCCAGCTTGCATCTTTACTATAACCTCCTTTACAGCAGAACCTCAGCATTGCAAAAGCCTTTAGGCATGGAGACAGTTTGTAACTCTGAACAAAATGTTCTGGTTGCCTTTCAAAAGTTTACAACTGAATATTGACTTAGCACAGCTTTGAACTGTGAAGAAGAAAAGCGTGACTTTCCCTTCATTTTTGTAGTAGTTTCCGTTTAATGCAGTGCTACATGGTATTTGCTTGTGTGAATGTGTGCACACCATACAGCTTCATTGTCTGCTGCTTGGTTGTGTACTTCTGGTTCCAAATGAGGTGTGGAGTTGAGTGGCCAGTTTGGAATTCTGCTGTTAGTAACTCGGAAATTCTACCGTAGATGGGACTGTATTATACAATACAGATCTGTCCTAGTGTTTTTTGCCTGACACACACTTTCAGAAATTTGCCTCTCAAATGTGGCTTCGAAATATCAAACCAATGCAAGACATAAGGGTGACATCCCTCCTGCCCACTACATATGTACACACAAACACATTCTTGGCCTATATATTTACTGACAGGGACAGTTTCCTCTGGGTGCTTGTGAATTTCTAGTGAATAGGGTTACACATCTCACTTTTTTCAGTGATTATTCAAATACTGCATTTCATTTAACTGAGTTTTAAGTGAAATATTTCTGGCATAGATTCTGTAGCTATAAGAACCAAAGCAGATGACTTCCAGGACTGTATGCAATGCTATTAAATTCCTTTACAAGAGTACATTTACAAGTATCTGACAAGAGTTTGTAGGCAGAAGCAACACCTAGCTTCTCTTGTTACATATTTTATGTAATTTTAATGGTTCAAGAAAACTGTTCCACAAGTTAACATAAATCAAAGTAATGTGCTTATATGTCAGATACTGCTGAAAGTGACGTGCTTTCCATAGTTTCATGACTGTCTTTTCAAGTGAGTTTCTGCAAGTGGCTGTTACAGGTCCGTTGGGGTTAGACTAACTGGCAGAGATGGTCCTGTGTCAGTGCTTGGCTTATTACTGATTTTGCACATTGCCCCCTTTTTGTCTCTGCGTAGCATTTTTAAAGCTGTGGTAAGTTTTTTCTTCTAAAACTTGCCATGGGGTGGGAGAGGGGTTTTTAATATAGCCTTTTATCAGTGAATAGATTTTGTAGTTGTTCAATTATAAGATTTTTCTCTGTGTTAAATTCATTGCTTAATAACACAGAAGGTCTCCATTCGGCTTGCAGTAACAGTGCTGAGAGCAAATGCCAACATCTTTGAATTCCTCCAAGATCTGTGGCTTGTTGTGTATTTTAAAATATCAGCATTTGCCTTCGAGGCAGGAAAACTGAAATTCTGTCTCTGTACTCCTGTCTCTCCATCAGAGAGACTAGCATCCCAATACTGGTGATGTCGTTACTCTATATTCCCCAGCTGAAGCTCTGGCTGATAGCACCAGGAAGCTGAAGCTGAATGCAATGAGTGTTTGTTTGTTAACCCACACTGCCAGCTGATGCTGTTGGGAGACAATCACAATAGATAGGTTGGTACAAGAAATCTTTATGGTTACTGTGTAGAGTTCCTCAACTTTCCTGGCTGCTCTTCCGAGACTGACAAAATTTTCTCATGACTGTAGGAGGTAGATCATCTTTACCAATGAAGGGCAGTAGAAGAAGTGCCATCTCACTACCAAAGGAAACAGTATTCTATCCATCAATCAGGCCCAACAGATATCCCAGCCTTTGGCCACTAATCTCCAGTTCTGAGCCTGTTTCTACCAACCATAGTTTTCCACAGACCTTGAACCATATTAGTAGCTCCTGGCCTTTCTGTAAGGTGTAGTTCCCCTTTCTGAAGTTAAATGCTACTATGATGGGCTTCTTTGATGGTCCCTCTGCCCCAGATGTTAAATGTAATTGTGCTGCAGTCACTATTACCAAGTTGTTCAGCTATATTTGTCACTTGGAACAGACCCTGTGTTCCACTTAGGACTATGTCAAGAATTGTCTCTCCCCTTTTGGGTTCCAGGAATAGCTGTTCCGAGAAGCAGTATTGATTAATGGTGTCTAAAGCTTCATCTGGTTATCCTACCCTACCCTAGTGACTATGGGGATAGATGAAGTCCTGCACAATTAGAGAGGCTATAAAAATAGAAAACTCAGTAATCTCCCTTAGCATTTCACCATCACCATCCTGATCAGGTGAGTGGTAGTCTAATCCTACTGCATGCAGTGGTAATTATAATTTGTAGTTCCCAAAGCTCCCAGTGGCTGAGTAGGGTGCTGTAGTTACACTTGGAGACATCAGAACAAAAAAGCAGTAAAGTAGCACTTTACCAAGTGGGTCTGTCCCACGAAAGCTCACCTAATATATTATTTTGTTAGTCTTTAAAGTGCTACTTTACTGCTTTTTTGTTTTGATAATATATAGGCTAGCACAGCTTTCTCTCTATTACTTGGAGACATGATTCTCATCCTGAAGAGCTTAATCTTAATGAGTGGTACATCTTGGTCTCTGCCTATTTTATGCTCCATCTCATTCCTGCTGCTATCCTGAGGGTGGGAGAGCAGAGCATGTCCCCATCTAGGCTAATAAATGTGATTGGCACTGCTGGCTACAGACTCATTTGCAAACCAGGCTGGCTGCCTCCTTTGTAGGTGTGCTGGTGGGTTGTGAAAAGGTTGTCTGTCCTCTCCTCCCACTCAGTGTGGAAGAGATGTTGTGTTTGCACCTTGTACATTTGTATTATGGCCAGTGTGAGTACGGTAACACATACATGAAGGCTGAGAGCTTCCTATGCTACGGTATTCTAAAACCAGTGCTGAGAATCCCTCGAGGTGAGTCTGTTATCAGTTCCTATGTAATATTTATAGTGCCGTAGGGCCTGAAGAGCACAGCCTGGTTGTGCCCTATTGTGCGAGGGGCTGCACAACTGTAAGAGATGATCGTTTCTACCCTAAGGAGCCCTGCATTGATAGTGCAATCCCTTCCCTCCTGGAAGCCCTTTTTGTCACTGCTGTTGTCATTGCAAAGCTCTGCTAGTGGATTTTCACTTGGAGCTCAGCAGTCATTCTCCCCTTCTGGCCCTGGAACGTGGGTAACATAAATATTGGTGCAACCGTGTGACACCTTGCTTAATTGGCACTTCCTGGGACAGAGCCAGAAATATAAGGGGCTGGAGATGTGTGAGTGCCATCATCATTGCTTAGGGAACACCGCAAGCCAGACTTTGATACGCCCAGTTACTCAGGCACTATGTCCAAGAAAACAGCTACAGCAGGTGCTGGGTGGGCCCCTTGCTGTTCTGCATTCGTTGCTTACTGGCAGTTACTGTTTTAACAGTATGAAATCAGCCCATTAGGTAGGAAGCAAGTCTAAGTTGCAGCTTGTTAATTTTACATTGACCTTTACTTTAATTCTGTAACAGGAGATCCTCTGCCATGCCACTGAAACCATATTCTCGTTTCTAGTCCTTTTACGGTGTCTGGGTACCTCTGTCACTGAGGAGCAGGGGTATCACACTGGCATTTAAACTCCAGATTTCATGGGAGGTGGCCAGCTGGACACGTTTAGACCTGGTGAAGGCAATGCCGTGGCAGTTGGTGGTAGTGTCAAGCTGCTGGGAGGTTTTAGACTTGATGCTACAAAGTATTTGCTGCTTACAGAAAAAATGCCTAAATAAATACAAGTGATCAGGCTGCATCCAGGTCTAACTGGACGAAATTCTATGTCCTGTCTTACACAGAGTTCAAATTAATGGGTCTGGCGGTTCCTTTTGGCCTGGTGCTCTAGGTGGGCAGAGGAGGGGAGGCTGTGTGTGTACCTTGTTAGCTCTGTGACTTGTGTGGGCATTTTGTTATCTAGTGTGTGCATGTCTGCAGTCAGGTGATGGATTAACATTGCACTGTGCAGGATGAGGCGTGCTGCATCTTAAGGAGCTTGTGGCATCTCAGCTAAGAGACACTCCTCTCTGCAGTTTGTGCTTCAGCCAAGACTCTGGATGTGTCCCTTCTGCATAACTTCATGTGTGGTCATCCTGGAGGCAGCTGCCCTCTCTAGCTCTGCCTCTGGCAATGGACATGCACCGTGTGTAACATGCACACAGATGCAAGAGCTGCTGAATGCGGTAAGTGTTATATTTGAGTCTGATGTGGAAGGGTTGGCGGGTCAAAGCAGGGCCGTCCCATAAAACCTGGGACTGCTGAGAGATCTGGATCTGTCTGGCTTCATGTAGAGCTGCTAACGGACCTCATAGAAATATCTCAGCAACACCTCCCTCTGTGGCCTTGTTTGCAAAACTTTCAATTGCTCCTTTAAGTTCTTGTTCTTTTGAGATACAGTTAAAGCAGTGTAGTCAGGTAGCATCCTGTGCCAGTGCAAACCCAAAAGGCTGTCCAGTTGCTTGCCTGCAAATGCTGCTTTGTTTTCTGGGAGGAGTTAGATTTGTGTTTAAGTTTCAGATGTGATGTCCGCAAGCAGGAGTGAGCACGGGGGCTCTGAGGTTGGGAGCACTGAGACTACACTGGTTCTACAGATTCACTGTTGCTCACCTTGATAATTTTTTTTCTGATTTGTCAACCTTGATTACTGTTTTTGGTTCTCTGTGCCTTAAATATTGAGTCTGTTCTAGTTTGGCTGTGGTCTGAAGAAGTGGGTCTGTCCCACAAAAGCTCACATAATAAATTTATTTTGTTAGTCTTTAAAGTGCTACTTTACTGCTTTTTTGTACTGTTAGGCTTTGTCTACACTAGAAGCATCTGTCGGCAGGGAAATCTCTACAGAACCTCTGTCAACAGATTGCATCTGCACCCAACTTGCTCTGTCGACAGGGAACTGCCAGACTGCATTGCCCTCTGGTGCCAGAACACAGAATGTCAGCTCTTCAAAGAGGGCTGCCCGGCAACTGGAAGCCCTTTCTGTTGACCGAAGCGTCTGCGTGGCACTGTGCTCTGGTGACAGAGTATTATGCCTCAAATTTTTGAGGGATGCTTCTGTCGAGGCAAGTGCAGAGTTCTGTTGACAAAATGCTTTAAGGGTGTGGACGCTCCCTGGGTCATGTCAACAGAAGACCCCTTCTGTCGACAAAACTCTCTAGTGTAGACCCAGCCTTACAGCAGACATGTACCCAGTGGTTTCTGCCTCTTGCTCCTAACTCCTGTCCTCTCTCCAGCAAGGTATGTGAATTATCAGGGAAAAGGTCTTACTTACATATTCATCATAGCCGCTGTGCTTCGCTTGTGAATGTGTCATTACAGATAACGGTGTTGGC
Source organism: Carettochelys insculpta (assembly GCF_033958435.1). Taxonomy (NCBI): domain Eukaryota; kingdom Metazoa; phylum Chordata; order Testudines; family Carettochelyidae; genus Carettochelys; species Carettochelys insculpta. The sequence goes on along the minus strand of NC_134149.1, from coordinate 2,978,945 downwards.
TGTAGCTGTGTTCCTGTGGCTTAACAAGTAATTGCAGCAAAGCTTCATCAATACACAACAGGCCCAGCTTTGATATTCTCAGTTATTTATCTGTACCACCAGGCTCCCAGAAGCCCTAGTTCAGGACCAGCAGCTGTTCATAGACACAAACCGATGGTTATCAAGAGGGGTTGGGACATCTTTTAACTAAACCTCTCCTCCCCTCAAGCTACTGAGCAGGACGTTTGTGAAGGCCTGGAAGGGAATGCTGGCCTGCCCTTCAGGGGAGGAATGATGGGTTAGAAGCCAGCATCTCATTTCCAAAATGTGCGTAAACATGGTGAAGATGCACCTTGGAAAGCCACTCTGTTTTGGTGTGCCACTCATGGACTTCTGCTTAAGATGAACCAATGAAATGCTGGAAAAAGAATTCATCTCCTGATGCCTCAGCTTCTGCTCTAAGTATAGGCAGGGGGCATGAAATTTCATAACGGGCACAGTGCAATCAGCCTCCCCCTCAGGGCCTCTGCTGGCTCCCCTCCTCACCCCCGCCATTGCCAGTGGAGCATGGCACATAACTTACAGGGCATTGGACAATCTGGGGGGAGGGGCTCTGCTAACTGCAGGAGCAAAAAGTGGGGCATGACATAAAAAGGCTTGCTGACCCCTGCTATACTGTGTGCTTCTAAATTGGCTCCCTTTGGATTGCCAATTAATTTCTGGTAGTCATTGTCACTAGACAGGACTGATCTTGGACCTTACTAGGACTCAGAAAAGGGTTAAATATTTGCACGGATCATATTACAAATCATTGTGTGTGCACTGTTTGTAAAAACATAGGTGACAAAAAGTATGGGTTGGCATTATTTATTAAGGACTGTCTCGTATTCACATCCATTGTGGCTCTTGAAGTATTGATTTTGAAACCGAGTTTGAAAAGATGGCTCTTCTCACTATTTTGGTTGCAGACCCCTGTTTGTGGAGGATAGTTCCATCTATGGCTGTTAGTCAAGATGGTCAAGGATGCAGCCTCATGCGCTGGGAGTTCCTAAATGTCTGACTTCCAGAAGCTGTGAATGGGTGCTGGGATGGATCACTTGATGATCCCTGTTGTGTTCATTCCCTCTGAGGCATCTTGCATTGGGCACTGTCAGAAGACAGGGTAGTGTGTAAGGTGTTCTGCCTCATCATGGATGTTCTTATGGAATGGGGGATAGGGATCCATCTTCCTCTTGTCCTCTTGCAACTTCTCCTGTTCTACAGGAACTTCTAGTTCAGGAGACTCCTTCAGCTACTCCATGTCAGATGAATTGGAGAGCCAGGTTTCCCATGAGCCAGCATGCTGATAGGTCTGTTACAAGACTTGGATGCCAAACTGCTAGCTGAATGTTCTCGACATGGATTTTCTATGAGAGGGATACTTGTGGTTCCTGGACTGCTGCCATGAGAGATTCAGACTGCTTATCAACCTGACCGGGAATACAACAACTGTCATCAGAATGGTGGAGAGACAGGCTGATGCCAGTTACTCTGGTGGATGACTTGCAGTATCTAGCCCTAGCTCAGTCTACAGAAGGGAATTTTTTTGCCAAAATCCCATTGTGCTGCCGTGGCTGGGAGCCACCATCTAGATGATGCTCTGATGGCTTCTGACATATTTAACACCATGTAATTAAGAGACTAGTTACATTTCTGGTAACAGTGGTGGGATCTCTACTAAAATGTTCTCTACTGTAGGGAACAGAACCCAGCACCTCTTCTCTGTGCCTCTGTAAAGCCAACAGTTCTTTTGAAATTCCACCCAACAGGCCTGTTTGCAAGGATCCTCAATAGGAGGTCTGTCTGTGGCTCTTGCAGGGGCAGATGAGGACACCTGAGGCTGCTCCATTTAACAGATACGGCACCTGCACGTAACCAGGTGTCCATCTAGTTCAGCTGCATTGTTTTTCATTACTAGGCAAAGTGGAAGCTGTCCCATGCTTCAGAAAACATCTCTAAGTCTAGTGAATGGTGCAGTTACTTTCTGCTTACCCTGAAATCCGTTCGAATCGTCTGGTCTTCCCTACATCCAGTCACAGCAAGCAGCACTTTGCAGAATCCTTGACTTGGTTTCACAGCTCCACTCTTACTGGAGCTGGAAAAACTCTCCCCTGCCAGCAACGTGATTTTTATGTTTGGATGGCTAAGCTGATTAAAAAATGTGTCAGAAAACCAGAGGAGAGAGAGAAGAAAAAGAAATGTGCGAATAATATTTAAAACTACCCAAGATCAAAGCCTAGGCATAGAGGAGGTGGCCCCTGCAGCAGCCCTCTTTGTGAAGGGTGTGTTGGGGTCTAACAATGACTAATTGCTGCTCCCTGTTAATACAACAGCTCTTCAGAAAGTTTGTTTTCCTGAATTAGCCTCTCATCTGGAAAAACAAAGCAAAATTCACTTCCCCAGGCTACAGGGACTCTACAGGAGTGACATGCCGCCGGAAGAAAAAGAAATGCCTGACTTGGAGAAATTCAACCAGCAAATTCTACCGGGTCCTTGGCTCCTGTGCATACAAGAGCCCTAGGGGGACGTAAGGAGAGGCACAGGTTAAGAAACCAAGCAGAAATGGACTGGTAATTAGACCACTTAAGAAGTATATAGGTTATTTCCAACTGACATGTAATCATGCCAGCACCAGGCTCAGTCAGAGTTGCTTTGGGGAGTTCCAAGAGGCATTTGAAAGAAAATGAGGACATAATTGTCAGTATGATACATGGCTGAACATAATACAATGCACATTATAATTTATACATGCATATTATCATCACTAGCTGTCAGAGCTGGGGTTTTTTGGCCATTACATTGTCAAAGTAAATAACAAAACAGCACATTTTGGCTGTTTCTTCCAATCACTGAGCCATAAACTGATCCTCTTGTTCCTTTTGATTCATTTTCCACAGCTTTTGTTGCTCTATTGGATCAGAATAATCATGGTTTTCTAGAGAATACTACAGTCCTCAGAGGGACAAAGTAGGAGTACTTAAGCAAGAGCGTGGACTAACAGGAAAGGCCAGACATACACGTTTTCTGTGAATATTGCAATTCAGGGTGCAAACAATGCATGCCTAACTGACACAGTCACCACTCTAGGGTGCATATTCAAAGCAGGATGAACACTTTCAGATGTTCAAAATAAAAAAGCAGTCCAGTAGCACTTCAAAGACTAACAAAATAATTTATTAGATAATGAGCTTTTCGTGGGACAGACCCACTTCTTCAGACCATAGCCATACCAGAACAGACTCAATATTTAAGGCACAGAGAACCAAAAATAGTAATCAAGGTTGACAAATCAGAAAAAAAATTATCAAGGTGAGCAAATCGGAGAGTGAGGGGGGAGTCAAGAATTAGATTAAGCCAAGTTTGCAAAAGAGCCCCTATAATGACCCAGAAAATTCACATCCTGGTTCAAACCACATGTTAATGTGTCAAATTTGAATATAAAAGAGAATTCAGCAGCTTCTCTTTCCAAAGTAGTGTGAAAATTCGTCTTCAGTAACATGCAAACTCTAAAGTCATTAACAGAATGGCCCACTCCATTAAAATGTCATTTGACCGGTTTGTCGATCAGGGAAGTTTTTGTGTGTGTTTTGTGCCCATTAATTCTTTGTCTGAGAGTTTGAAGTCTGTCCAATATACAAAGCATCTGGGCATTGTTGGCACATGATGGCATAAATATTAGTTAGTTGAGGAACATGAAAATGTGCCCGTGATTCTCTGACTAACCTGGTTAGGTCCAGTAATGGTATCCCCAGAATAGATATGTGGACAAAGCTGGCAGTGGGCTTTGTTGCAAGGAAAAGTCCCAGGACTGGTGTTCCTGCGCTATAGACTGTGGCTGTTGGTGAGAATCCTCATAAGGTTGGGAGGTTGTCTGTAGGAGAGAACAGGCCTGTCACCTAGGGCCTTTTGGAGTGTGGCATCCTGATTAAGGATAGGTTGTAGGTCTTTAAAATTCATTGCACTGGTTTGAGTTGGGGGCTGTAGGTGATGAGCAGTGGTGTTCTGTTCTTGGCTGTTTTTTGGGCCTATCTTGAAATAGCTGGTTTCTGGGTATTCATCTGGCCCTGTCCATTTCTTTTTTTTTTTTTTTCTTATTTCTCTTGGTGGGTAATTCAGGTTTATGGATGTTTGGTAGAGCTCTTGTAGTTTTTGGTCTCTGTCAGTAGGATCAGAGCAAATGCGACTGTACCTAAGAGCTTGACTGTAAACAATGGATCTAGTTATGTGTGCAGGATGGAAGCTAGAACCGTGTAGGGAAGTGTAGCGATCAGTGGGTTTCCGGTACAGTGTGGTATTGATCAGGCCATCCTTGATTTGTACTGTCGTGTCCAGGAAATGTATCTCTCGCGTGGAGGAATCGAGGCATAAGTTGATGGTGGGGTGCAGTGCATGAATACATTTACTAGAATTACATGCACTAGACAGTATTAGTAATTAATACATCATTCACAGAAACAGGTTCTGATCAAACATTCTAGATAGATAATTATTTATTGTCTGAGGCTGGATAAAAGCTGAGAATGGCTTTTAGTCAAATCTAGTATTAATAGGATGAGCTCAGAAGAAAGGGAAGGAAGTTTACTTTTGCCACACATATGGAAACAGCCCATTTCTGTTCAAATAAACAGACCAGGCTGCAATTTCTAGCCACGTACACACAAAGCAACGTTTCCCTTTGCATCAGCCCAGCTTCCTGTGTAGCTTCCCATTCATGCCAGTAACCTGGGTTTGCCCTCGTGCCTACACCTGAAGCTGTGCAGCAACAAATGGAGGCGTGAGCACTAGATGGGGCATGCACGGAGGGAGTCATGGCTGGGCGCTGTGGGGCAGTGCCGGAGTTTTCTGTTTTAAGGAAGACGTGCACGTCCTAAACCCTGTGAAAAGAATTAGTACAGGACCATGAAAAGTCCTCTTGCCCTTACTTACTTTGTAAGTGAAGCATGCACAGACAGATAAAGAAATGAAAGGGCAGCAAGGAAACTGTAAGACACCCAATGCAGAGGATTCTCCCAGACCGGGTTGGCGATGCTCACAAGGACTGTTAGTCTGCTGGGTAGGAAGGGTGAGTGACTGCTCCGTGTGTGTGCGTGAGCATGTGCACCTCTCCGAGAGCCTGGATCCATATCTCACCTCTACATCCTCATCCTGAAAGGATCCAGCACAGCTCCTTTGGAAGAGGAGCCTGACAGCCTAAGTTCAGCCCTTTGCTGGTACTAAAATTCCTGGACAGAACAGAGACTGGATTCATGACTTACTGTGATTTCAAGTATCAGAGAGGTAGCCGAGTTAGTCTGTATCTTTGAGAACAACAAGAAGTCCTGTGTCACCTTATAGACTAACAGATATTTTGGAGCATAAGCTTTCGTGGGCAAAGACCTGCTTCATCAGATGCATCTGACAAAGCAGGTCTTTGCCCACGAAAGTTTATGCGCTCCTCTACTTAAGATACATTGATGACATCTTTATGATTTGGACCCCTGGTACAGAGGCTCTAGAAGAATTCCACAGAGACTTTAACAATTTACACCCCACCATCAACTTATGCCTCAATTACAACATGCAAGAGATACATTTCCTGGACACTACAGTACTAATCAAGGATGGCCTGATCAGTACCACGCTGTACCGAAAACCTACTGATCGCTATACTTATCTACACCCTTCTAGTTTCCATCCTGCACACGTGACTAGATCCATTGTTTACAGTCAAGCTCTTATGTACAATCACATTTGCTCTGATCCAACTGACAGAGACCAAAAACTACAAGAACTTTACCAGATATTCATAAACCTGAATTACCCACCAGGAGAAGTAAAAAAACGAATCGACAGGGCCAGACGAATACCCAGAGACCAGCTACTCCAAGATCGGCCCAAAAAAGCCAAGAACAGAACACCACTGCTCACCACCTACAGCCCCCAACTCAGACCACTGCAACGAATTATTAAAGACCTACAACCTATTCTTAATCAGGATGCCACACTCCAGAAGGCCCTGGGTGACATGCCTGTTCTCTCCTACAGACAACCTCCCAACCTCATGAGGATCCTCACTAACAGCCACAGTCTATATCCCAGGAACACCAGTCCTGGAACCTTTCCCTGCAACAAAGCCTCCTGCCAGCTTTGTCCACATATCTTCTCTGGAAATACCATCACTGGACCTAACCAGGTTACTCACAGAATCACGGGCACTTTCTCATGCTCCTCTACTAACATCATATATGCCATCATGTGCCAACAATGCCCAGATGCTTTGTATATTGGACAGACTTCTAACTCCCTTAGACAAAGGGTCAACGGGCACAAAATAGACATCAAAACACTCCAGATCCACAAACCAGTTAGTCAACATTTTAATGGAATGGGGCATTCCGTCAATGACCTAAAGGTACGTGTGTTACTGAAGAGGACTTATCACACCGTTTTGGAAAGAGAAGCGGCTGAGCTGGCTTTTATATTCAAATTTGGCACATTAACACGTGGTTTAAACCGGGACGGGAACTTTCTGAGTCACTGTAGGGGCTCGTCTGCATACTTGGCTTAATCTAATTCTTGACCTTCCACCCCCACCTCTCCACTCTCTGATTTGCTCACCTTGATTATCTTTTTCTGATTTGTCCTCCTTGCTTACTGTCTTTGGTTCTCTGTGTCTTAAATATTGAGTCTGTTCTGCTCTGGCTGTGGTCTGAAGAAGTGGGTCTGTCCCACGAAAGCTCACCTAATAAACTATTGTGCTAGTCTTTAAAGTGCTACTTGACTGCTTTTTGTTCCAAAATGTCCCCAGCCGGTGCCGTAGGACTTCTTGTTGTTACCATGAGCTGTAACCCACTAACCCCTCCCTAGTAGTGCCCCCCCCCCCTTTTCTCCTGGGACTGGAGCGGGGTTAACAAGCCACTACACCCTGCATGGTCCCTCAAAATATGTGTTAGCTACTAATGCTGCTAAACAATCTGTTCCACCCTGCGGCTGGCTGTGATGCTGGGTAGCATTCCCAGACCTGAGGGGCTCTGGGAAAGCCCCAGAGATTTGCTGTCTCACCAGCAGAAGCTGGGCCATTTAAAAAACAAACAAACAAACAAAAACCCACTTATCTCACCCTCTTTGTCTCTGACTTTAGATGTCCCCTCCCCACCCAGTATGCAGGATGCCCCAGGGTCAGTACCCTGCAAGGCATTGGCAACAGCCCTGGAGGTGAGAAGCAAAAGATAGGGCAGGGGGTGTCTGCCCACACTGTAAAGAAAGGGGTATTACAATTGCTGGGAGGACACAGCAATGTGGGTTAGCTGCACAGATTCAAACCCAGGGTGCCCGAGACTGGGGCCCTATTGTCCTGTCTTCACTTGAGCTAGGAGCCACAGTTCCAGCCTCTCGGCAGCCGGGGCTTGAACCTGAGCTGGCTCTTCCCATTCCTTAGCTGAGGCCTGTGCACACACGTCGGCCCCCTCAGGCTGTGGTTGGATTAGGACAAGGACCCCATCCAGCACTGGGCCTTTAGGTGCGACTCTAATGCACACAAATAGGACTGGAGCTCAGCTGCACATCCAGGCCGCTGTGGCTGTGAGGAGCGTTTTCCCTGCTCTCCTGCACAACAGCTGGGGCAGAGCAAAGGGCTCTGAAAGGCCCCGCTGTGCAGAGAGGAGTTGTATCCGACAGGCCCGGGCTGGGCTGGGGACACAAGAGCCGGGAGTGGATGAGATGCAGCACTCTAGTTTGCAGAAGCTGCAGGGGGGCCCATTGGAAGCTCCCAGGGGTCTCGTGCGATTTAGATAGGCCCCTGAGGGGTTGAGAGCTGCAACCCAATATCCCCGCCAAGCACGGCCGGTCCATGCTGCACTTTGGCCCGTAAGTGCAGCATGAGTGTCAATCCCAGCACACGCTCTCCACCCAGTCAGGCAACGGGAGTTGAGTCAGTGCCTGAAAGCCTTGTGCTGAGCAGAGCATTCAGTTCTGCAGCATCAGCCTCATCGCTCAGGAGATGCTGGTGTGTGAAGGCAAATGCTGGGCATTCAGTTGCATCTGCCTGCAGGCGGCCAGCCTCCTCTCCTCCATCTGCGCCTGGCGTGCTGAGCTGTCTGCGGGGGGGTGGCTAGCAGAGCCGGCATGCTGCCCCCAGCAGGAGCATACGCAAGCTGTCCTGCACCTGCCCCTCAGCTGGCATGGGGGGAAGTGGGGCTCAGATCTCTGCTGAGCTTTTAATGATTCAAGAGGAACAAAAGTCTTAATTTGTCAGGTAACATCTGGCATCTAACGGGTAGCAGCTCCTTGTTGGCCTGCTGGTTTTTACAGCCCAGCCCAGTGAAGCAGCTTTCACTGCACAGCCCTATATGCTACTCAAGGAATGGAGAGCTTCGGTCTCCCTTATTCCCAGCCAGTGAACTGACTGGGGCAGGTTGTATCAGGGGTGTCCTGCACCAGGTCCTCCCTCCAGTTGTCCAGTCTTGTGCTGAGCTCTTTGCTGAGCCTTGATCCTGGAGAGCGACTTAGTGTAACAGCACCAATCCGGGTCCTGGGAAAGAGCTGTTCATGCAGCTCCGTGGCCACCAGAGACAGTGGTACAATATTCTGCAAATCCTGTGTGTGCTCCTATGATGCAGTGCAGGCAGCGCTGGTTTTGGTCATTGCTCTTTTCTGCAGTCCCCTCTGTCTGTGGCTGTGTGTAATGGTTCTTGTATGGGCTAACCGCAGAAAAGCGTCTCCATTTTCCCATTCACTGAACCCCGGCCGCCAGGCCCATTACACGGCTGGAGCATTGCTTGCAGCCTCTAAACACAGCTCTGCGGTTGGCTGAAATGAGGGGCTCGTGTTCCCTGTGTCTGGGCTTTCTGGCTGTGGTGCTGTGGATGACCAGGCAGCAGTCACAAGCGGTTTGCTGTGATTAGGCGGGCAGAGTGAGGCACTGGGGTAGTTTTCAGTTTTGTGCCACACAGGCTGCTCAGAGTCCTCCGTTTGCTTGGAGAGACGCCTGCCCACTCCTGCAGGCAGCAAAACAGCTCAGAAAGCTGCTGCTCATCTGCAACAGGCAATTGGGAAGTAACGAAGCCAACTGCTTCCTCTTTCAACCCAAAGCAGCTGAGGGCCCCTCACATGCTCCTGGTTCTGCCTGCCAGAGCTGCGCTATTCAGCGTAGGCAGCAGGCTTGCCGAGCCAAAAGTGCCTTGGCGGGGTCAGGGGCACAGAGGTTATGGTGTCTGACTTCAGCTGCAGGTTATCCGAGGGTTCGGCTCCCAATTGGGTCTTTCCCAAACATCTTGAGCAGCACCTACTGGCAGCTCCAGAGGAGGCAGGAGCATGCTGGGTGCTCTGCACTAGATGTCTGCAGTAGCTGTGATCGCAGGAGAGCCACTTTTCTCCCTGCTTTCCCTCTGTTTTCCCAAAGCAACCACTTCTTTCGGGTGTCCCAGCGGAGGGGTTGGACTGTGACTGACTGGTTGGGGTGTGGGTGAGCAGCACTTCTGCAAAGCAGGCGTTGATGGGGACAGGGCAGAGGGAGGGGGTATTGATTTGCACTACCAAAACTAGGGGCCGTTTTGTAAAGTTGTTGTCTCCTTAGCTAATGTCCATCTCCCCAGGGTCCCAGCCCTAAAGTGCTGCCTCTCGTCTGGCAGAGCAGCTCTGTGTTTGGGCCCGAAACCTTGGGCGGGGGGAAGTCCCTCCAAACTGGTGCCATCCACATCAAAGCTCTCCACAGCCTGCCTGGCTGTGCCAGGGAGGGAAGAAGGTGCCAGCAACCTCAGCCTGGCCCTAAGCCAGCTGGGGCCATCCTTAGGGTTTATGGAGCCTTACGCCTTACTCTTAAACTGGTGCCATAGATCCAACAGCGACTTTGGGGAAGGGAGGGGGATGAGTTTTTTTAGAGCTGTGATTTTTTTTTTTTTTTTAATCACAAATGGGACGTCCCACTCAGACACAGTGAACGGCTCTTTCTAACTTTGTGGTTGTTAATGCCTCGCTATCTAACCACGCCGCGCCCCCCGCCACTGGCTGCTAGCTCAAAATGCGAACGCCCAGACCGTGACCGCAGGCTTGCACTTCCTCCCCAGGATGGAGTATTCTGGGCACATTTGGTATTCATGGAAGCAGAGGACCCAAAGTCACTCTGGTTGGATTCTAAATAACTTGAGTGGTTCCCCGAGGCACAAGTTTGTTTTTATAATTGCTAGCGAATTCCATCACTCAGTGTTATTTACTAGCTATGAAAACAAACAGGCCATTAGCTGGCATTTGACAGTATGGATACAATCTGTGGCTTCACTGAAAGAAGAAAATAACCGGAGGGGCTGCAAGGCAGTGAGGATGCTGGTGAGCGGGTTTGGTACTTCTAAAGGACAGAATCCTATCAAACGCCTGCGTGAGCAATGCCCAGCAGATCGGCCAGTGTTGGACAGCAGCTCTCCCAGGCGCAAGTTCAGGTGTAGGGCGGAGCAGACGGAAACACTTGAGTAGCATTGCAGGACAGACCTGCAGACCAGATTTCTCCCCACTTTGTTTCTGAGCTGCTAGAAGACATAGGGTGTGTGCATCTGAGGGTCTAATCCATGCTGTTACCCTGCTCCTTTTCCAGCCTCCCTCATGCTTAGGTCAGGGGAGAGCAGGATGCTGGGCTCACATTGGAGCATTACCTCCTGGGGCAGCAGAGTGCGGCATGTGACATGAGGCTGTCTGAAATGTTTCGGCTGGGTGGGGAGGGAACATTTTCCCTGTTAATGAGTGTATCTGTGAACACAGGAGGGCTGGTTTCCCAGACAGGGTGTGTAAGTTGTGGGGCAGGAGACATGGAAGAGAATTACTGGAGATCTTTTCTCTCCCTCCAAACATTGAAACAGTTGTGCAAGTGGGAGACAGGGACCTCATTGACCTGGGCTCTGTTTCTGGCATGGCTATGGCTGTGTACTCTTGGGAAAATCACAGAACTGTTGTGTCACAGTTTCCCCACCTGAAAAAAGAGAAGGAAAACTTGCCTCCCACCGGTGGTTAACAGCCTTACTAATAAGGCAGGGCAGTGAGTTGGTAACACAGATGATGCCAAATAAAGTAGATTTAGGAAGATCAGAGATGGCTGAAGAAGTCACCTGGGACCTAGTCAAGGTAGATTAATGGGCAGCAGGATGACAGATGAAAGTAGTGACAAGTGCAAGCTCAAGCCCAAGGAGAGGAATTGTTAGAACCATTTGCACATATTACTGTGTCCTAAACTGCCTGTCATCCCTTGGGAAAAGAGCAGAACTTCATGAGGGACAATCCATTGAAAATAAATTAGCATATAGGAAAGGATAGTCAATGGTTCGGAGAGTATTAAACTGCCAGCGTATGATGTGGTTGGCTGCTCTGATCTTTACCAACCTGTCCACATCTGGCCACCTTTCTGCAGAGAGAGACCATAGAAAGGGAGGAGGTCTCCTGGCAATAACTGCTACAGTCTTGGAAGTCACCTTCCTGAGAGAGACTGAGATTTGTCATTTGGGGCATACAAGAACCATGCAATATCTGATGGAGGTTTGTAGAACAATGAAGATAAATGTGATGCACCTGCTAACTCTAGTACAAGAACAAGGGAACATTCAATTAAAGTGAAATGCCGCGGGATTTACACAAAATATGCTTAATGCACAGAACTTGTCACATTGTGGGAAGATTTATAAAGGAACTGGAGTTTTATATGGGGTTAAAAAAGGGAATATCTGCAGTTGCACAACATAAGGTAAAAAGAAGGGTACATAGCTGTGGTGTATTGAAAATAGGGGGCTCTGAAAGATCTTGTTTTATGTAGGTCCATGGGATCAGCCTGGAAAGGGCCTGGGGGGATAAGATGAGCCTGCGGGAGCAGCCTGCTTTGTCACTTTCTGTTTTTTTGAGGGGAGGTGGAGGATGGTGGTGGTTCAGGGTTCTGGCTTCCAAGAAATCAAGTTTTGTTCTTTTGGCAACATTTTAGAAAGAGTAGTGTTTTTTTTTATCTGTTTTTGTTGTGTGCACTCTGGACAAAAGAAGAGCTGCATGCTTTGAGGCACAAGGCAGCTGTTGGGAGTATGGCAAAGCTATCCCTGTGGGCAGTTTATTACAGAAGGTCCCTTTACACCTTATGCAGAAAGTGCTAATGCTGGCCCCTTTCAGAGAGAGGGACAAGTACTAGACTACTGAGCCAATCTTGTGTTTCTGTGACTCCTCACTTTCTGGTATAATCCCATGCATCAGTGGACTCGTATAAACCACTTTGCGCTATGCGGATGGAAAGGTGTAAGTAGATGCTATGCTATAGATAAAATTAGATGTTGGTGAGTGCTAACATTGCACCAGTAGACTTGTGGTCTGAGTCCAGCACAGGGAGCCAATAGATTTATAGTCTACAGCCCTCTTGGCACACCTGCCTTTCAGCTGTTTTAGCTGGCACTTTTCTGTCATTACTAACATGGGCATAAAGTTCCCAGCATCCCTTGACAGCACTTTGTCTGTCCTTGGCTTCTCCTAGTTCTTTGCCATGAACCCAGCTCTGGGGTCACATAATTCAGAGCTCTTACAGCTTGGAATTTCCACACTCCAGTCTGCAATTTGTGCACAGTGGGCCAGACAATGATCCCAGTCTCCCAGGTGTAAGCCCATTGGGGCCAGAGGGACTATGGCTACATCTACGCTACCAGATAAATGATTTTTATAATGCTGGGTTTTATCAATTGGATTTTGAGTATCCTCACTTCCCCACAAAGTGCATGCAGTCAGGTTAGTGCTGCCACACTGAATGGCCAAACACTGACTGTTGCATCAGTGCATTGTGGGAATCTATCTCACAGTTCCCTCAGCCCTGCATTCTGCATCCTTCCCTCAGCCCCTGCTACACCCCTTGCCACGGGCAGCCCTCACCCTACTGCCTGGTTCCTGGGGAGCTGGGAAACTGACCAGAGCTGCTGCATCTGTTCAATGTCTTCATCAACGATTCAGATATTGGCATAGAAAGTACGCTTATTAAGTTTTCAGATGATACGAAGCTGGGAGGGGTTCCAACTGCTTTGGAGGATAGGGTCATAATTCAAAATGATTTGGATAAACTGGGGAAAGGTCTGAGGTAAACAGGATGAAGTTTAATAAGGACAAATGCAAAGTGCTCCACTTGGGAAGGAACAATCAGTGTCACACATACAGAATGGGGAGAGACTGTCTAGGAATGAGTACAGCAGAAAGGTTTCTAGGAATTATAGTGGACCACAAGCTAAACATGAGTCAACAGTGTGATGCTGTTGCAAAAAAAGCAAACATGAGTCTGGGATGCATTAACAGGTGTGTTGTGAACAAGACACGAGAAGTCATTCTTCCGCTCTACTCTGTGCTGGTTAGGCCTCAGGTGGAGTATTATGTCCAGTTCTGGGCACCGCAGTTCAAAAAAGATGTGGAGAAACTAGAGAGGGTCCAGAAAAGAGCGACAAGAATGATTAAAGGTCTAGAGAATGTGAGCTATGAAGAAAGGCTGAAAGAATTGGGTTTGTTTAGACTGGGGGGAGACATGACAGCAGTTTTCAGGTATCTGAAAGGGAGTCATAAGGAGGAGGGAGAAAACTTGTTCTTCTTGGCCTCTGAGGATAGAGCAAGAGGCAACGGGCTTAAACTGCAGCAAGGGAGGTTTAGGTTGGATATTAGGAAAAAGTTCCTAACTGTCAGGGTGGTGAAACAGTGGAATAAATTGCCAAGGGATGTTGTGGAATCTCCATCCCTGGAGATATTTAAGAACAGGTTAGATAGATGTCTATCAGGGATGGTTTAGACAGTACTTGGTCCTGCCATTGGGGCAGGGGGCTGGACTCGATGGCCTCTTGAGGTCCCTTCCAGTCCTAGTGTTCTATGATTCTATGATCTGGCTCATGGTAGCCAGCAGCCAATTGCAGCAGTGCCAGCTGGTTTCCTGGCTCCCCGCAAGTCATGCTGGTCAGTTTCCTGGCTCCTGCGAGTGGTGGGGAGCCAGGTGCAGCAGTGCCAGTCAGCCTCTGGAGGCTCATGAATTTGATTGGAAGACATGGTGCTTCCACATTCGCCTTCATTCGAAATTTTAAATTCGAATTTTATGCTACACCCAGGAGGTACCAATGATATTATAATATTGATATTGGTGCTCCCTAAATTGAGGGAAGACAGTTACATGGCCCAATCAAGCTAACTGCCTTCAGTTCAAATTTATCAGGTAGAGCAGACGTAGCTTATGTCAGAGCCTCAGTGGTGCAACAGGGAGGAGAGCTCAGCCTTGCGTCACTTGAGTGCCTCTGCGCCAAACACCATTTGTGCTTGTTGAGCTTCACAAAGCGATTGTCGTAATTAGCTGATCAGGCGGAATTCAGAGCCACCATTATAGAACATTAATAAACTTCAAAATCTGTGGATCTGCATCTTAAAAATAGTTCTTATTTCTCAGAATATAGCACAGCACCTGCAGAACTGTAATTTCCAATTTCAGCAAGTGTGGCTGGCAGCAAATCTGAATTCATTCCGCTATCAGTGCAGGACTTGGCAGAAGTTTGACAAAAAGAAAATTCTAGTAGGAGTTAGAGAAGGTGATTATTTAATTGTCAGCCTGTATTGGGGACGGAGGGCACACAGCTTTGCCTGGGGAAAACATGCACCAGTCCATAACTGACAAGTAAAACATTCCTTCACGGTAACAGTCATCGGTTAACTCTGTTCCGCACCCACTGGTGTGAACAGCCAAGAGGCAAATACACACACACACACGGACGGGGGGAAGAGAGAGAGTTCTCAGCCACCTCCCCTTCCTCCCCCAGTCCCATGGCTGGGGCTGCCAAGGTACTAAACACTGGCCATGAGTTCAAACTTCACCTTGGACAAGGACCCAAAGTTACTGGGCCTCAGTCACATAAAATTTATGTCCCAGCTTGCTCTGCTTGGGATGGTCACCAACTGGGGCTCTGGCCCGAAATGTTTAAGCAGGATCCTGGTGTGGACTCACTTGTGCCTCAAAGAGGTTCTAGGTTAGGCTGTTGGTTCTAGACCACTCCAGACCCAGAAAGCCATTGGTAATGCCTCCCTGCACCCCAGGTTGTCACAGTGCAGCAATAGGGCTGCCCCGAATGTGGGAGTCTTTTGAGCGGTCAGCTTGATAGCTGGTGCTCCTGTGAAAAAGGCAGTTGGATTAACTGTACATGCCCTATCCCAGTATTCAGAGTGGGACAACCAGCTGGGTCTGAGAGGCCTGGAACAGTGTTCTGGGAACTATCCTGGGTTGGGTTAGGTGTTACTTATGAGGGTGTCCCATTAGGACAACTGACTTCCCCCACCAAGGAAATGGGATTCAAACCTTCAGGATGCTGACCACTCTCTCCTGGCCCAGCAAAGCATTTCAGCAAGTATGTGAATTAGTCTGCTTAAAATCAAGCACACGTCAGTGCTTTTCTGGATCAGGCCACAGTGTTCAGCACTTTGCGCCCAGGGTACTGTGTGTGGCTGCCAATAATCGCAGGTCAGAAGAAGTCATGTTGTTAATGATAGTTGCAACCAGAAATCTTAAATCAGAGGCGCGTGTCATTGTAGCAAACCAACTTCCTGAGACCTTGTCCTGGGCTACATCTGACCCCAATTTGGCCGTGAAAGCCCTAATGGGAGAGTGAGTGTGACGTGTGCCCAGCAAATTGAGAATAAAGCCCTATTTGTTGCAAGGAGGTTTTAAAAAGGCTTTCCTATGATATCCAGCCTGTTCCCTTCCATAATTACTGCTTACAATCTGGCAAAGTCGTGCCAATAACTAAGACCCCAGGAAAGTGGAAGCAATCCCTATCTGTTGGAGATACAAATCCACTCACTTTTCCAATGTCTTTATCAGAATGGACTAGGAGACTTCGTAGACTGTCCTTCAGGAGATAACGAAGGAAGCAAATTCAAGTCTTAGAAATTCCTTGTGGGAATTTTCTGGGATAGAAAGAGATTTTATTTGAGTTTTTATTTCATTCTTTCCTATCACTTGTTTATTGTCATGTTCAGGCCACTGTTATTCTGAACTGCTTTAAACAAAGAAAAATGTACAATTAGTTTTCTCTCTCTCTGTCTGTGTGTGTGTGTGTGTGTGTGTGTGTGTGGCAGAGAATCAAATGACTTTTTTTGGAGATGTCAAACAGCAGGTAAGCAGAGAAGACATGTTAAAAAGTAAATTGTTTTGATAAGCAATATTTTAGTTTGATGGTTTAACTACCATATTGTGCTAGGTAGTAAATGCACTATGAAAGGTTAAACTATATTATAATTAATAAACTTATTAAAATTATCCCCTGGTGTTCTGTAGCTGGTCTTCTGGGTTTAAAATTTGTAATTAAAGCCTTTAATTTTTGCCTTAATTCTGCATTTTAAAAATATCTTCAGTTCCAAATGTCTTGATTTATATAGATCTGAGGCATCAAAAGTTTACTCTGTTAATTGAAGTACATACAAAACTGCAGATGTCTTTATTGATTTGGAAGGCTTCTCTTCTTGTCAATCAAAGACAGAAGATTGTGTAGGCATGAATCACCCTGCAACCCACTCAGCAGCAGGCGTAATGATCTTTTAAGTGAACCACATCAAGGCAGTGAGGACTTCTGTGTAATTTAGACAAAAAAATGGAACAAATGTTCACTTCTTTCAAATGTCACTCAGATTTTCTGCTTTGTGGGTGCACACAATCCACTCATATGAAAAACCATATACCAAACTCTTAAGAAGAAAAATATTAGTTTTAACTTAAAAAAATACCCAGGTCCCCCTGGAGAGACGAGATTGATTTATTTATTTATTTTCAGATCAGCAGTTTCCAGCTTTGTTTCATCAAAAATTTCTACAACAGATGTATGGACAGTTGTGGAGGAATGGACCGGTTTTTTGCTCATTGTTCTTTATTCTGTATGAGCCTTTGCTGCCACTTGAAACCAGCACATGGGCCTGATCCTAGGCCCATTGAAGTCAATGGAAATGTTCCCATTGGCATCAGTGGGCTCTGCATTGGACTTATCGACTTCAATGGATTTGGTTTAAGAATCTATATGGTGAATACTGTTTACCTCCCCTCATTAGTACTCCAAACAAGAAAGCTGCTAAGACCAGGTGGAAAACCACAGTCAGACCTGCATAAGGGACTAGATTATTTCTTGGGCAATTCCTCTGAATTCAATTGGCACTACGTTAGGAGTGAAACTGTCCCAGTTATACTACAGCTGATTGGAAGAAACAAACCACAGGAAAACGTCCTCTGAATTATAAGGGAGCACAGCAGATCGAATGCTGGGCTACAGCTGCTCATGTGAGTAAGAGGCTCCCCGCCACTCTGTGACACAGGAGTGTGCCTCCTTAGGCAAACACAAGGGTTCAATACTTCCCTGCAGGGAAGCGGTCGGGTGTGAGGGCCTGCAAATCTATCTGGTCCCATGAACTGATGCCAGCCAGCTGAGAATCTTCCTGCTCTTGTAAACATTAACATCAAGTGACTGCAGGACCAAGCCCTCAGGGCAGGGTGGGCTTTGGATGATGGCTGTGTGTTAACGAGATTGTTTGCAATACAAGCTGTAGCCATTACATCAGGAAGTGCTGGGGACCAGAGCTGGGCTCCTCCTTCTCCATCAGCCTTTACACGTA
Organism: Carettochelys insculpta; assembly: GCF_033958435.1. Taxonomy (NCBI): domain Eukaryota; kingdom Metazoa; phylum Chordata; order Testudines; family Carettochelyidae; genus Carettochelys; species Carettochelys insculpta. The sequence continues at coordinate 2,961,335 of NC_134149.1, read as the reverse complement.
AACTTCCTGTCTTTGCCTTCACAATCCTGCCCCTCCCTTTACTCAGCTCATTCATAATGGCATCCTCAAGACCCCATTTTACCTTGTCATGCCACTCCCGGGATGTGACATGCACTCCCTTCTCCGGTCTTCCTGCTGAAATCTTTCCCAAAGACTCAGCCTTTCTGTGGTACCCACGATAAGGGAATCACAGATATGTGTGCTACACTGTGCTCTGAGCTCACTTCCTTTCATATTTAACACACCAATCAAACCTAACCTAAACGAGCTAAATGAGATCAGGATAGTGTATGGGGTGCTTATGATTTTATACTGCTGTAACCCTTCTTCTTTGGAGCTACGCTCACTTCTGATCATTTGTCATCCTGTCCCCAGTCACACCTAAAATGCAGGTTCTGGTTCATTGGGACCTGAATAAATGTCCTCTGGTTCCTCAGTGTTCATATTAAAACAAGGTGGATGAGGATCTGTCTTGCATTGGATCAAAGCCTGGGGGTGAGGGAGACAAGTTTTGGAACCACACAGAACACTTCCTTAGGTCTGGGAAAGGCCTCCCGGCACCAGAGCAAAGTGCTCATAGGCCAGAGCTCTAGAACTGGAAACTCTTTGGGGCAGGATTTTTTTTTCTTTGAATTCTGGGAAGTCCCTTTGCATGCTTCGGGGCACCATCGAATAACACCACCAAAGAGAGGCCTGATTCACCTGAACAAGTTGTCTGCAAATCTGCCGTGGGTTGTGCCTGGCAAAAGAGCAATGCATTGGGAAGGGAAAGAAGTTTTACAGAATTACCTGTGAATGGCGGGGACGTTGTTCCACCTCAGAGCCAGCACACGCTAGCCAGGATCTGCCCGCTGACCCCCCTGCACTGCCTGCAGCCGGCCTTTGTTGCAGGGATACATTAGTTCACCTCTCTCTCGGCTGGAGTATGGTTTTCCAAATCACATTTCCAGTGAGTGCCGGTGCAGCTGTGCATTTAATAACTGCATTGTTTGTCTGAATGGATTCTGTGAGGCAAATGGAGTGAAAAATCCTAATGACTCCAATGCAAATCGGAGAGCATTCCATGAACAAGCCACATTAATTTTAATCAGAGGCTAATTAAGGTGACTGCTCTGCTGGTGTGGCTCATTGCCTGTCCCTCTCACTGCAGAATGAGCATGCCCTGGCGCTGCCTGGGCCTTCATGAGGCAGCCCCAGACCTGGCACTGCTGGTGCTGCATAGTGCCCTGTCCTTGAAGCGGGCCAGATCTTGCTGCCACCGAACCCGGAGGGACTTGGGTCTGGGAGCAGCAGCAGCTTGTGGAGGAATGGGGGATTCCCCAAATTCTGCAAGCGAACCTGGAGATGGACGCATTGCACTGGAGTCCTCGTGTCAGCCGGCATGTTCCAGAGTCCCTGGGTCCACGATTGGTCTCTGACTTGGACTGTAGCCCAGGGCAACGTGCTGATGGGGGCACAGTTGATACGGCCCAGGTGATGTTACCTGGGGCAGCTGGCTGGGCTTAAGGAGAGGGGATTCTGCAGCCAGGGGCAGGGAGAAAACACACACGCATCGCCAGGGCACGCGCTGTCTCCGGTAACTCCTCGGGGGGCAGCAGCAGGGGGTTCCTGGGGTGGCGCTTGCTGTCCCAGAACAGAGTGCCCACACCGAAGCTGCGTGGGGAGCAGGCGAGGTGGGGGCTGGGGGGCTGACGCAGGAGGCGGGGGGCTGGTAGCTGAGGTAAGGGGAAGGGTAGGGTGGCTGACGCAAGGGGCGGGGCCAGGTGGCTGAGGGGACGGGCAGGTTTGGGCAACTGAGGTGGGTGGTGAGGTGGGAGAAGTATGTCTGTGCAGCTGGTCTGTGCTCTGGCAAGGGGGGGTAGAGGCAGGGGGGCGGAAGCAGCCCTGCTCTCTGGGCGTGTGTTTGTATAGAGCAGATCTGGGCCACCTCTGAGAGCCCCTCGTGGGCTGGGGGCCTGCACTGCCTCGCAAGGCGCCCCAGCCCAGTGTTCAGCCGGGGTGTGCCTGCTGAGCGCTCTCGCCTCCCCTCCTGCTTGCTGGAGGCAGTCTGGAACCAGCTGGGAGTGGTAAACAAACAGCACCCGAACTAATATGCTTCCCTCCCTTGGTCCCAAAGCCAGGCAGGGAGTGCACAAGGGCCTGTTCTAATCTGCTGGGCACAGCATTGGTGAAATAAGGAGATGTGCGCAGGATTAAGAACGAGGAAAGGCTTTTCTTTGCTTCCAGCTTAATCCCATTTCCTGCAAACCTCATTCCCCACTGAGAGTCACTGAGGTTCCTGTGGTAGTGTGAGGAACCGAGGATAATGCCCCTTAAGCTGAGCAACAACTCTAGTGGGGGTATAGGCTGTGCCCCATCCTCACTCCCCACGCTTCACCCCTGCTGCTCTGGTTTATGAACAGCCTTAGGAGAATGTGCTTTGTATGTTTTATAGCTTGGATGTGTGGTATAACTTGTTTATTTTAAAGCCTTTTTGTATTTTTAGAATTTTTCATTTTCACAGCCGTGGGACCTCTGGGTGGAGGTCACATCATTTGTTTGTGACTCTGGAAGCTGAGGCTCAAAGAGTCCAAGCTGTTAAACCACAGAGACCAGCAGGGTGAGGGAATATCTTTTGGTTGTAGACCAACTTCGGTTGGTGAGAGAGGTCAGCCTTTGGAGCACCACAGACCTGCAGGAATGCTTGGTGGGGGAAGGGTCTTCCAAACCATGTCTCTTTCCCCAGCTGTTTTAGGTCCAATGAATAGCTAGCCTAAAACCAGGCAAGATTTGCTGATATAACTATTGATTCATTAGTCCCTTTGTAACCAGCCCAGTTTGGGAGTTTTGATCACTGAATTTGGGCTCTAACAAGTTCACAAGCAGCATTTTTCTTGCTTTCCTTATGTGTAAAGTTCAGTTATTACTGATGGAAATAATTTCTAAGTTATCTGCAAAAAAAAAAAGAAAAATGAAAAAGAGAACAAAACAAAACCCCATCATCTAGAGTTTCAAGTGCTTAAGTGTCCTCTAGAATTAGGACAAAATGTTGCCCCCTTCAATCGGCAAAGGCCCCTCCAGTGACCCAAGCATACTGAACTCCAAGCACAAGCCACAGTGCAACAGTAATGCTGACAATACGCCATAGACCTGGCCAGTCTTAGCTCTACGCTGCTGCTGCTGGTGTTGCCTTTAGAGCTGGGCCCTCAGCCAGCACCCACTGTTATCAAGTAGAATTAGTGCCGGGGCAGGCAGCAGGGCCCAGAGGTGCTGCGGTGGGAGAAGCCCTGGGAGCCCTTGGTGACCAGAGCTGATGTGGGTGCCCGTATAAGTCCACCCAGGTGCAATTTTCCCTCAGGCCGGCCCTGCTGGGTGTAATTTTTCAGGTGCCGGAACATGTAGAACTCAATATCATTTGTTGCAGGGCATGGGCACTTGAGAGGTTTGACTGAGTAGCTGTTTCAGACCAGCCCCAGGCTCCTATGGGCTGCTTGAGTCACCATGCTATGGGAGGGGTGGCCGTCTACATGGTCATCTCTGGGCTTCTTTGCGTCTGCTGTTTGTCAGATTTACAACTGTGTTCTGTGGTCCCAGTCCAGACAGGGCTCTGCTGTGGTGTGCGTGATAACCAATCAGCAAGAGCAGATCCCGCCCTGTCCAAGAGCTGGCAAGAGAATTCACTGTCCTGGTTGTACAATAGCTTGTGGTTCCTCTGGGCAGACTTGACTCTTTACCATGTGTTTGTGTGAGTGATTTATGAGAGAGGATGGAGGAGTATGTTACTTTAGTGATTGTCTTCTAGAAACAAAACACGTTTGTATTTCAGAGACATCAGCTGATCAGCTCCCTGTGTTTTGAAGTTACTTTTTTCAATTTTTAAGCAGTAGTGTGGGCACAGAGATGTGATTCATAGTTTGTTTGGAGTTCATTCTGTTTAGTTTTGTTTGGGGACTGACTGGCTAAGTAGCAGTGCATCAGAAAAGGAGCTGGGAATTACCAAGGATGAGAGGCTGGATATGAGTTAACAGTGTGCCCTTGTAGTCAAGAAGGCTAACAGCATACTGGGGTGCATTAGGCGGGACATTTTCAGCAGATCTAGAGAAGATATTTCCCTCTTAGGAACTGGTGAGTCCACATGTTGGAGTTTTGTGTCCAGTTCTCGGACCCCTGTGTAGAAAAGATGTGGATGCATTGGAAAGGGCCCAGTGTAGGGCAACCAAAATGAGTAGGCGGCTGGAGCATGTGAGCGAGGAGGAGAGGCTGATGGATTTGGGCTTATTTAATTTGCAGAAGAGAAAACTGAGGGGTGACTTGATAGCAGCCTGCAACCTCCTGAAAGGGGGCTCTAAACAGGATGGAGAGAGGCTGTTCTCAGTAGGGAGCAATGGTCACAAGTTACAGTGGGGGAAATATAGGTTGGATATTAGGAAAAACTATTTCACCAGGCGGGTGGTAAAGGCCTGGAATGCATTATCTAGTTTCTACTTTCCATCCCTAGAGGTTTTTAAGTCCCTGCTTGACAAAGTTCTGGCTGGGATGATTTAGTTGGGGTTGGCCCTGCCTTAGGCAGGGAGCTGGATTTGATGACCTCCTGAGGTCTCTTCCAGCCATAAGATTCTATGATTAGTTTCTCACTCAGAGGTTTATCACCCTGGGTGCTCTTACCTGAAGTAGGGTGAGAAATTTATCAGGCATACGATAGAATTACCAAAAAAACAGTTCCTTCCTGAGAAGTAAAACCAATGAACAAACCCAGAACCCTTTGCTAGTCTGTGAATAGCTTGTCAGGCCAATATGTGTCATTGAATTGAACTGTTGGGAGTTAGGGGATTGTGTGAAAAATGGCTCCCAGGAGTCCAATGTGAGATTCTACTGAGGATTTCTTAGTCTGGGTCATATTTAGATCATTGGCATGAATGATCTACTGTGCCTTCAGGGTATGATTTAGTAAAGCTTTTCCTATACTAAGTGGCCCCTGACTGAATCAGTAGTAGCAGTTTTACTGTATTGTCTCTAGCCTCCAGGTTTATCATTTCTGCTCTGTGCTCTTCAGCTCAGCGGTGCGTGCAGAGAGGAATGACCAACTCCATCTATTTTCTCCAAATGCTCAGTTCCTAGAGTAGCGAGGTTGCAGCGTGCCGTGACAAGACAGCGAAACACAAAATGGCACCAGAGAGGAAGCTGATGTAAGTGCAGTGGCACTTGGAAAATGAACCAGAAGGCATTGTGGTATGCTAATGGCAGAATGCACAGACCTTATCTGAGGAGCCTAGTAACCCAGCCTTGAATATGTAAAGATTGGGTTCTGGAGATGCTTAACCATGCTGGGGAATGTGTAAATCTCAGCCCAGGGATAGGTAGCAAGGGAGTGACTCAAGGCAGGGGTAAGAGAACTTTTTATGTAGGCCCCACTTTTTGTCCCTGCAATTAGCAACCTTCCCCCCCCCCGCCACAAGCTGTCTAATGTAATCCAAAGCAACGCACATTTCAGTTATGGTCACGTGAGCGAAAAAAACCCCTCAAAAACCCTTTCAGCATGTGTACGAAAATAAGTCTGTAGTGTAAAAACTTTATTAATCTGTGTGTAAATGTGACTACACAGACATAAAAACAGCAACATATTTCAACATTTTAATGAGATGGATGAGCCTTAGACCCAGCAGCCAATCATGCTGTGCCCCTTCCTACTAAATTTCACACCCTCCCTGAGGGGGCCCGCACCCCACTTTGTGCACACTTGACTTAAGGTACAGTCGGAACAATTTCAATTCATGGATCCTAAACCCAGAAGGAACCATTGCAGTCACCGACCTCCTGCTAAGCGCAGGCCGTAACACCCTCCCATATATTCCCAGAGCAGAGCTATTAGAGAAACCTCTTTAAATCTTGGCTTTAAAATTGTCAGTGGTGGAGAATTCATCACTCGTGGTTAATGGGTCCATGTTAAAAATGTACAGCTTATTTCTTGTCTGAATTAGTCAAGCTTCAGTTTCCAGCCAGTAGATTGTCTTCCACCTTTCTCAGCTAGATTGAAGAGCCCGTTGTGAAATATTTGTGCCTTACATAGGTACTTGCACTGCAACCCAGCCAGGGCTTAGCTGTCTCTTTGTGAAGTTAAATGGCTTGAACTCTTTGAACCTCTCACTGTAAGGCAGGGTTTCTAATCATTTTATTGTTTTTGTGGCTCTTCTCTGAGCCCAGGCCACTTTATCAACATCCTTCTTGGATTGCGGATGCCAGGAGTGGTTGCACCAGGGCCAACAGAGGGCTGACAGACTTTCTGGGCTCCTGGGCAAGGTGTGCGTGTAGCGGGGAGGGGAGGGTTGGGATAGGAGGCAGCTCTGCGCTTCCAGAAGAGGCGGGGCCTCAGGTGAGAGAGGTGGAGCTTTGAGTGGAAGGGGCATGGCTGGGGCAGCCTGACCTCAGCACCACCTGGAGCGCAGTGCGCTGGTGTTCCCTACCCTCCAGTCAGCCCTGAGAGCCGCCTGGAGCACACGCACAGGGGTCCGGTAGAGATTTAAAGGGCCTGGGGCTTTGGCCTCTGTAGCTGCTGCAGTCGTGGTGGAGGCTGGGAGTCCCGGGTCCTGAAGCAGCTGCCTCCTCTCCCCATCCCGCTTCCACCTCCCCGTCAGTGGGCCTGAGCGCCAAATACAAAAGTGACATAACTTCTCTGCTCCTGTCTGAGATTCCTGTGTTTCTGCATCCCAGGGTCACATTTGCCCCTTTGGCCACAGCATCACACAGGTGCTTCTCTTCCGCAATGAGCGCTCAGTCTTGTTCCAAGTCCCTGCTCCCTGGCCTGTAAGGGTGTCTGACTTTCTTTGCTCCTAGATATACGTGTTTACATGGAGCTGTATTAATACGCATAGCATTTCTTGTGCTCTGTTCATCAAGTGATCTCGAGTGCCCTGGCTCAGGGACCTCTTCTGTTCTTTATTTACCACTCCTGTAGTTTTGGGGTCTTCTGGACAACTTCACAGGAGCGTTTGCAAAAGTGTGGAGGTATGCAGCCGAGGAGATTCTTGATCATGCTGTATATGCCTTTCTTGAGTCCCACAAATGCCTGGGCTTAATGCAGGAGGACTTGGGTGAAATATAGCAGCCTGTCGCATGCAGGTCAGAGCAGGGAGCTAATGACTCCTTCTGGCTTCAAAAACAGGAAAGACAAACCCTGGGAGAAAGGTGGTATTAGCCTCAAGTTAAGTCTGAGGAGCGCAGAGGGGAAGTGTCGAGTCTGGGGCCTCTCCTTTGTTCTCCCAGAGACTCCATTACAAGAGCATCCTCCTGCCTAACTTGGAAAGGGGCAGCACTAGTCACACTGAACAGAACAACTTTACCAGTGTGTGTGTGTGTGTAGATTGCAGGAAGATGCCTGACCCTCTAAGACAATGCAGGAATGATACATAGAGAAAAATGTCTAAGCTTCAGATATGAATCTGGAGTTTTTCAGTGTATCTACACAGCAAAGTTATTTTGGAATAACTTTGCAAGCATCTACCCAATGCAACCACTGTTTTGAAATAATTTCTAAATAGTGGCCAGCTTATTTCAAAATTGGTAAACATCATTCTACAAGAAGTAGTGCTTATTTTGAAATAGGGGCTGTGTAGACAGGGAATACCAGATTCCATAACAGACTCTAGATTCAGAACAGCCTATTTCAAAATAAGCCAAAGTGCATTCGATGGCTCCATTTCAAAATAGGCTGAGAGCTATTTCAAAACACACTTTGGCTCTGTCTACGCTAGCCCAAATCTTCGAAATGGCCATGTCAATTTTGAAGATTACTAATGAGACGCTGAAATACATATTCAGCACCTCATTAGCATGCCGGCAGCCGCGGCTCTTCGAAATTGCTGCGTCTTGCTGTCGCGTGACTCGTCCAGATGGGGGTCCTTTTCGAAAGGACATTCCAACTCGAAATCTCCTTATTCCTTTCTGTTCACGGGGATTTTGAAGTTGGAGGGTCCTTTCGAAAAGGACCCCCGTCTGGATGAGCCGCATGACAGCGAGATGCAGCTATTTCGAAGAGCCGCGGCTGCCGGCATGCTAATGAGGTGCTGAATATGTATTTCAGCACCTCATTAGTAATCTTCGAAATGGCCATTTGTATGGCCATTTCGAAGCTTTGGGCTAGTGTAGACATAGCCTTTGTGTGTAGCTATGCTATTTTGAAATAAGCTAATCTGGAGAATCTTCTCTGGAATAGTTTATTTGGAAATAAGGTTGCTGTGTAGACACAGCCTTTGAGAGACAATCAACAGAAGGGGCTGATATAGAGATCCAACATCTGACACAGGTTTGAAACTGGTCTTGAAATCTGAGCCAGGTCACTTTGGCAGGACTTCTTCAGCCAGCACTGCTTTCTAATGGCTCAGGGTGGGATTTTCTGGAACACCTTGGTGTTGGGAGTGTCCATGTGAGGCCAGCGCTCAGCTCCCCTTCGGAGCTTGGGGGAAATATCACCTGTGGCTCCAGAAGAGGAGCTGGATGGTGTAAGCTCTGTATCCAGAGCTCAGGTAGGACTTAACCCCTTCCCCAGTGACCACATTGCACTACTCTTACTGTCTCATTGGTGAAGATTTTGTCACAACAGTTCTCCGGCACATTACATGCTACAGTTACACTTCCTCTATTGGAATCCCCACTGTGACTACAAGTTTTCCTGTATGACATAAATACTTTTCCTGTGTTTAGGTTTCATTAAATTTATGCTCCCATTTATTGCTTCTTCCAAAATAACTAGTCCTGTTTTCAGTCACACATTCCCAGTCTTCATATTTTATTAAAATTATAGCCTGGAGTTGTTGTTCCGTATAACATGATCGCTTTTCATTGCTTTTTTGTTAGACAGTAAATCAGCTGGGTATCTCGCATGGCTGGCTTTTAGGTGTATGTGCACGCTGGTACGTTGCTGCTGTCCATAACTGAAATTAGCATACATCTAGGGTTGACTTAAAGCAACACTTTTTGTGATTTTTTTCATTGAAAACAGATTTTTAAACATATTTTACAAAGCTACTTCCTGCAAACAAGGATTTGAATGAAATTTCCACCCCTCCCACTCCTTGCGCCCTGCTCTGAGCATCCAGCTAGACTGTCAGTTTTCCCAGCAGCACAAAAGGTTCAGAACTGTTAAATTTCGTCAGTTATTTACTCTCTTAGGGACGAGGACTGACTTGTATTCATCCCCATCTTGACTGGACTTTGAACCACCACCAAAAGCAGCTGCTGTGTTTTGTTAATGATGCCTTTCCAGCAGAGGCCTTTTAGACATCAAGTGGATGAGATGAAATTGTCTTTCTCCCATGCTTTCCCCTATTTGCCTAAATAGATGAGCTCTTCAGGGAGTGCCTGTCTCTGACAAAGTGCGTGTGCAGCTCGGAGCACAGTGGGGCTCGAATGCTGGCTGGAGCTCTGGGTTCTGCTGTGAAACAAATAGTTATCCCAGGGAGCTGTGGTGCAGTGCTGGGGATATTAGACAACTAACTAACTGTCACATATTTTCAACATTCTTATGCCTTCCCTACCTGGAAGATCAGACCTGTCAGGGTCAATCTTCCGGGATTCGATTTCACACACCTAGTAGACACACGAAATCGAACTATCGGGGTGACAGTCGGCCTCTGTACTCCTTGTTATCACAAGGAGTAGGGGAGGTCAAGGGGAGAGTTTCTCCCATCGGCCTCCCTCTGTGAGAACAGCCAGGTAAGTCGATTGTAGATAAGTCAATTCCAGATATGCAATTGCTGTAGCTGGAATTGCATAACTACAATCGACTTTAAGGTCTACTGTAGACCTGGCTTTACATTGCTTTGTTGGTGCAGCTTAAAGAGGTTTATATTATGGACTTAACTTTTGAATTGCTGCTGGGACATATGTTTTCCATAAATCTTTGTCCTGTGTTGGAAAAGAAAGGGGTTACACACTGTACCGTTTCCCAGCAGTAGACATTAGGAAGATCTTGCCACCCCTTTGAGTATATTTTTCTGGTCTCTGTTCTAAAAAATTGATTTTTTTTATCACGGGTTTGCTCCAGTGATAAGGGCAATTACCACCAGAGAGGTAGAGGGACGCCATGGACATTATCAGTCTCCTTTGGCTACATGGAAAGCTTCAGATAATTGGTCATTAGTTTCTCCATCTCTTCATAGGCTCAGAGAGTGATAATTTTAAGGCCGACAATGCTCACATATACAAGCACACTTGAAGTTTTACAGGGGTTGGATGTTACGTGTTAACAACATAAGGCAGCTTTTTCCATGAACAAAAAACTTTCTGTCTTCAGTGTTGCAAAGGATTTTTGTAATCAGCACTGATTTATGATCTGGATGTGTGATAACTTTTCTAATCTCTCTTGATATCCTCTCTAACACTGTTAGAGCAGAAAAATTAGCTTGTTCATTTGATATTTGGTGCTACAGGAAACAATAGTGCAAAAGAACTGTTACTAGCAAGTGGTGCAATAAATGAAGATCATTTCCAGAATCCGTAATGCTGAACTGCAAGATGGGTATTTAACAGAGACCATATTTTTTACTGTGTTCGTTTTAGAAAGAAATTTACTGTTATGTTCCACTGCTATGCAATCATATGGAGCTAAGAGATCACCTCACAAGAGAGTTAGAAATGATTATATGGCAGAGAACAAGACTAGGTGACTATGTCTGAAACAGGGCTAGAATGACTTTATAACAGGAAAGTGTGTGAATTGTTAAAGCTGAATGTGTGTGGTGGAAGTGGCCTTGTCTAACACTCTGCATTAGCTACTCTTTCAATGGTCTTATATTATTCATCAGCCTGGCTGCCCCTTTGTGGTTTATGCTGGTAAAGGCTGGTGATTTTGCTCTTGACAAAACAATGCTCTTCCTCTCCCCTGTGCTAGATTTATCACAAATATTCAAGCTCATATTCCGACAATCTGAAAATGTCTTGTTTGGGAACTTTTGTCCAATAAAATTTAGAAAAGTAGTAGAGTGATTAACAAAACTGCAAATAATTGATGGATAAATCAAAAATCAGCCAAACATGGGATTTCTCACAGTAAGCAGACTAATGAAATCTGGGTTAGTCTCCCTACAGATTCCTCACCAGGCCACCACATCGTTTTTTATAAAATTGTGCAAATGAAAAACAAGCCTTTTGCTAGAAGGCTGATATGACCAAAAGCCAGGGAGAAGTAACTGCACCAAGTATATTAAAACAGCCAGCTCCCCTGTGGAGGTGCCCATCACCTGAAGCGGAGAAGTCTACTCAATACCTACCTATGTATTTTGTTTATACCGTTCGGCACTTCATTTTATGTGTGCCCTTTTAAAGTGCGTTTGTTGGTTCTGTGCATTATAGTTGGGAGCATCAAATAAAATATTTTTTAGTAACAGTTTTTGTTGGTTCGTGCATCAGGCAGTAACCAGGTTGATGGCCAGGCATATTATTCAGCCATTACTCTCAATGAAAGGGCTATAAAAGCTTTTACGGTTGTAACCCCAGAGGCACTGAGACCAGTAGTAGGGAGAGTGAAGTCTCTGCTCTACAGCCTTGGCTGAGAGCCAGCTGGCCTTTATCTCATGTGGTAGAGCACAGGTCTTTAGCCTTAATGATAGCAGGTTCAATCCCTTCTGCCGATGACCCAGGTCTATTGGTGTTGCACTCTGAAGAGTGATGGACCAATGTTAGGAAAGAGGGATGCCTTGGGGACAATGAATTCTGTTGTTGTGAGAAGAGTTGACATGTCTGTCTGAAACACACAGCTTTGGTTTTATCTGAGTACTAGATTCGAAGATCACAACCACTAGGATAAGTATCAGAGGGGGAGCCAAGTTAGACTGTATCTTCAAAAACAGCCTTATAGACTAAAAGATATTTTGGAACAGAAGTTTTCGTGGGCAAAGACCTGCTTAGCCTTATGAGTCTGTATTCTAACAAAACAAACCAGCAGTCATACAGCACTTTAAAGACTAACAAAATCATCTATTAGGTGATGAGCTTGTGTGGAACAGACCCACTTCCTCGGATCACTAGGATGTTTCAGAACCAGATCCAGAGTCATGCTTTTCGCTGGTTTTCCCTGCTTCCTTCATGGGCTAACCCAGACCTTCAGCTTCAGTCAACTCTGCCTTTTAAAAACTTGGTCTGAACCCATCACTAATTAGAATGTTTTGTGTTTCTTCATAAGTGTGTGTGTATCACACTGGGTTTTCTGATCACTTAGTACATTTCATTGTAAACAATTTCATCAGTCATTTGATAATGTAATAAGCTTAGGGAATTTGCACACAGTGCAAATGTTCTTGTTGGGGAAAGGCTCAGAAGGTTATTTCTGATTTCGGCTAATCCTTAATGGGGTTTTTGCCTTGTATAATTCTATAACAGTTGATATGAAACTGGGTTATTATTGTTTTAGGCTCATGTTTGAAATGATCAGTTCCATTACTAATTATGTATGAAACAAAACTATTATGTAGAACCACTTTGAAGTTTTTATAACTCTGTCTTAGAGAGAGAATAATAATAGCCTAATATTTCCCCTTACTTTGAAGTTATTAAATCAACATCTAATTATGAAGTGATTAAGACTATAATTCACCATTTTATCTCCCTTTACAATGTATCTTTCAAGCAAAATAAATATGTACAAAACATAAATTATAAACTTAGATGTTTGATGCAGTGTGAACACTGAGAAACTATAGGTTGCTTTTCAGTGAATGAAAACCATGTGAAACACCAGAACCAAATACTTTTTATTGTGGAAAAGAAAGCCCTGCCTTCTTTATAAGGAAAAATCAGTGACAAAAAGGGCACCATCTTAATTGCTTTTGCCCAAAACATTTTTTCCATTTTATTAGTCATTAATTTATATTTTGTAGGCTTAATAGACATTCTGCTTTTAAAATGGGCTTCCAGGGACAGACCAAGGTCAACAATTTCATTTTTATTTTCATTGTGATTCTTCAATTATTGAAAGTTAAAGCAGTTAATGATCACTCAGAAAGAGAGAGAACATAATAGATTTTGGTGGAGGCTTGATTTTAAAATACTTGCTTTGAATAACAATTGTTCATCCTTACCATATAAACATTGTTAAGCAAACAATAAATGGATTATGTTAAATTATACCTAACTCTGGTCAGCTTTCTCGAATATAAACTGCATTAGTATAATTCTAAAACTGCAGGCATGTCCTGCACAGGGAGAAAATGAACAGCACTGTGAATTTTTATTTCTCTGTATTAGTGCTCACTCTGTGATCCAGCTACCTCAGGAGCCACTGAGCCAGATCAAGTCAATTGTCCAGTGCCTGACTAGCTGGAGGGGAGACTTCACCTATTTTTGCATCCTGTTATAGCTACTAAGGTATCACATTAAAACATGGATAGCGCATAGTTTGTCACTTGGGTTGGACTTCAGAGTATAGCCGAAGTTCTTTTGTTGCAGCATTTACCTTTCTCTGTAATGATGAGTATCAAAAAGGAAACTGCTGGGCAAAACTTTTGTAGCAATCCTTGGATTGCAAACGGTCATGAAATGGGCTGTACCTGCTAAGCCTCCGACTGGGGAGGGTTTGGTAATTCTGTGTGGAAACCAGAAGGAACCTACTCAAATCCTGCAAAACTTGGGTATCTTGGGGTTTGTTCCAATGAAAGCTGAAAGGGGGAGATGGCCAGCTCAGACAGCCTCCTCTCCCACGCAAGCAACAATCTGCTTCCCACCCTCCCACTGCCATGGGGTGGAGGTCGCTCTTGCAGTCTGTTCTTATGGCCAACCCTGTGAGCTGTCAGGCCAGGATGGTGGGGAAGGGTGTGCAGAGTCCCAGTATGAGAAGGGCTCCCCTTGAAAGCACCATACAGCTGCATCCTTCTCTACTAATGTGGCTTCAGGCCCGGCAACTCTGCCGATCACAGCTGTGAGAAAGCAGCATGAGAGGAGACGTGTCCCAGGCTGTTTAGGAATTTCTAGGCAACAGATCAACAGCTCATAAACGCCGCACAGAGGAACCCAGAGGCAGCCAGTACAGGACCCAGGGGCTGTGTGCTTATGGCAAGAAACTCCACACAGTAAGCCAGCCACGTAAGCTGCATCAACTTCTGTTTCTGTACTGGGTTAACACACATCCCTCTGGGCAGCACGTTGCAGTACCTGAGGTTTGAGGTAACACAGACGTGAATCACAGCAGTACCCCGAAGGGCGAACCCATTTCTAAGCCAGGCAAGGATGAGACAAGCCATCCAGGCCAGTACCACTCTGTTGTAATCCAGTAGCAGCAGGGAAGCCAGCAACAACCCTGGACTGCAGACCCTCTGAACAAGCAATGGGACTTCACTCACAACACAGCTGTGGGACACTAAGTCGATAGAGCCATACTAGCTCGCTGCCGCCTTTCTGAGGATGAGCGCACGACCTCACCGCAAAGCAAGCCTAGCGCGGACACAGCTCTACTGGAGAAGAAGCGCTCCACTCTGATAGCAGAAAGCAGAACAGGGGCCTGCTTTGGTAGCATCACAGCTCCTGCCATGTCGGCTACAGATCACCTCTTCTGTTCCCCCACCCAGTTTGTGATGCCAGGAGTCAGGTGGATTGACCTGGCCCAAGAATGACACACATGGACCAGGCGGTATTTTTCTGGCCGCCCCCAGTCCCGCAGCATGGTGTCACCTCTGTTTTGTTCAGAGTGAGCGTCCTCCCGTACATCCAATCCCCTTTGGAGGGAGGCGGGAATATATGCAAACCCCGTGCTAGAGCAATAGGGGTTACAGAGCGTCTCTGGTCTTAGCAGGCTGCTCCACTGCATGGGAAGCGGAGGCCTGAAAGGGAGAAGCCATGAAAAGGGGAAGCTGTGCCCAGCAAGAGCCAAGTGCCTGTTTGCCCAGGAACATGGTACAAGGCTGGAAGGCTGAAGGGCCCTGGCGTGATAACAGGGCTGGTGCTGCTCTTTATTTCTGGCAGTTTAGTTTTCTTTCCTAGGCTGTGGTAGGAGCTGGATGATGGGATGTGACCCTCGGGCAGACCTCTGCCACCAGAGTGAGTCCCCTGAGGACTAGGGGGCTGGGTTGTAAGTCTAACAGACCAGTGTGTTTATACAGCAGGTCATCAAAGCTCTTGGGAGCGAGACCCCACAAAGCTACCTCATGGCAGAAGGCTGGCTGGTGAACTACCTTGCCACACACCCTGTGACTGCAATGGCCGTGTCAGGTAAGAATGGGGTGGCTGCTATCAGCCCGAGGAAAGTGCAACAAACTGGGGAAGTGTCACCTTTCATTGTGTGGCAAGTCCAGAGGAAGTGGGTCCCCCTCCTGGTGGGGAGTGTGTGTGTGTGTGTCTGACTTTGTAGTGGGCCTTTCCTGGCTGCTCATTGTGGTGTTAGAAGCTAGGACGGGGCCCGTGGTCATTGCAAAGGCAGAGGAAGTGCTTGACTTATATTGGGAGGAAAATGTTACATTAATTACAATAGTTAAATGGTATCTAGACACTGAAGGGATGGTGCCCTATAGATAAATGTAACAGACTATCCTCCTTTATGGGAACTAGGCAGAAAAACTGGCTCTCTTAATGAAATTCTAATCTCTAGTGTTTTCCCAGTCTAATTACTTCTGTCTCTTTCTCTCTGTGAGGAGCGCCTCATGGCCAGCACACAGTTGTAGGCAGTGTGTAAGTAGCACAGGGCGTGTGCCAGATTTACTTTATTAATAGCAAATTTATCTGGTGTTTCTGGGTTGCTTACATCAATAATGCTGTTTTTTGTAGAAAATAGAAGGAAAATGTGAATGTTTTATTTAGATCAATGTATTTCCCAAAATCTGAACCCCCCCACACTCAGCCCCCTGCCCTGAGGCCTTCCTCACCCTTCACCCCGACTCCTGCACCCCAACCCTTTCTTGGGACCCCCCCGCCAGCCCCTTGCCTTGACTCCTGCTCTCCTCCACACACACCCCAGGCTCCTGCCCTCCTCACCCCCAGCTGCTTTCTGTTCCTCTTCCTATCGCTGTGAGTGGTCGAGAGTAAAGGGCACAGATTGCCTGTTCCTGCCCTCCCCAGCCAGAGGGAGAAATGCAGCAAACCGTGCGCTTTTCCCTCGCTCCCTGACAGTGAGGAAGGGAACAGCAAGCAATTAATTGGGGGTGGGTGGGAGAGCTTCTGTCCTCCCCAGCCCAACCAAACCACGACTGTAAGTTATAAGAGGAAACTGTGTACTGAAGAGGGTGGTCCTAGCTCTAATCGTTTGGAAGTTCTTGATCAATTAACTGTGTGAACTGTGGTGCAGACAGACTCCCAAACTCTCTCAAATATACAGTAGATAAGATTCTTATAGGTGCAGTGTCTTTTTTTTTTTTTTATTGCTGTTCTTTTCCTTTTCTTTTTCTCCGTACAAACTCTGGCCAAATATTTGTAAAGGTCTCTGCTATGGTAAATCAATATTTAAACACAAATACTTTTTTGATATTTGCCTTTTCAAAAATCTTCTAACTTCTAGGGAAGGCAAATCCTCCAGGCAAGTGAAAACACCCTAGCTGCATCTACCCTAGGGTGCACTGCGTCCAGGTGTCCTGGAGCCTCAGGGCTGGGGACAGCCACTGACAGATCTCCAAGAAGGTCTGCTGCCTCATCCGGAAATGTCGGAGCCACTGGTCGTTGTCCTGCTCCTCCATGACCAGTTGCTCCCACCACTCGGAGCTAGTGGGTGTAGCTCCAGAGCCGGCAGAGAGCCCGGGGTAGGGGTGTGCCCAGAGGACCCCAGGGTCTGGGGCATCCCCTTCTGCCCCTGGGAGGAGGGGTCCCCTGCTAGGAGCTGCAGGGTGGCCACCACTGCTGTGGCCAGCGTGGTGACCGCGCCACTGGTGGCAGCCAGCAGGGTGTTGAGCTGCTGCTGTTCCAAGTCCGTTTCTGTGGGCACTGTGTCTGTGGGGTTTGTGGGAGCTCTGCAGGCCTCATGCTGTGCAGGCGGAGGGTGTTGGGGAGGGGTCCTTTAAGGGAGCGGCTTGCTGCAGCCCTAAAAGGGCTTGGCCACCCTTCAATCCCATCCACGGCATTTCCTGCCCTGTGCTTTGGAAACAGGGCATTGGTGTGTGTAGATGCTTTCTTTCGATGGCCTGGATGGCCCATTTTGACATGGTGGGTGGCCCTTTTGATGACACTCATTGATGGCCCCAGCCCACGTGTAGAGGCTTCTCCTTTGAAAGGGCGTCTTTCGATTACCCTCTTTTGAAAGAGCTCTGTAGTGTAGATGTAGCTCCTGTGGTTTTTTCTGTGTCAGTTAGTTTTCCTGTTGAGTAGAACAGGGATGATCAGGCACAACTCTCGTAGCAAATGGATTTTTTTTCTGATCCACTTGTTATGGATTCAGTTCAGAGCCATGTTGCTTCTGCAAAGTATTATCAAGATTAAGAGAGGAGCTGTTACCAGCCACCAGACTGGAATGATAAACAAGTCTCATCAGCCGCTTTTCAGGGTTATGGGTTAATAGGATCATAAATCTGGGAGTAATTTCTCAGAAAGCAACTGTCTTCAGTTTAATATGTCAGCTTTATGGTGAATCTACTGCCCGTCTGAGATACAGAGTTATAGGCAATTTGTGCATTGCGCAATAAGGCTAGGGCATGCCCAATAGCATGTATTAAACTTGTGTATAACTTTTTTGCATAATTACTAATGCACATAAGCCACTTTATTCTCATGTACAGCTCCATTTTGGCTGATTGACATTGCTTTGCTAGCCCTGCCAAGAATTATATTGGGTAATATCTTCTGATAGATTTAGTGCGCTGTATCTCTGCAGGGTAGCAGGATCCTTAAAATTTATGACAAAAAGATTGAGGCAATAATAAACAGTAATATCTGTTGGAAATTAAGGTTGTGATTCCAACACTGGCATTTACTCAATGTTATAGTCATGGACATATCATTATCTGTGCCGATCACATAACAGTGATACTGAATGATTGATTACATCACAGCCATTAGACTGTGTTATCTAATTGGATGTGTAAGTGACATACTATTATTGGAATGAAATACTGGTGGCTGGACAACCAGTAGCAGTACACACTTCTAGATGGAATATAACCAAAATATTTCATATCCACTTCTGACACTTCCTTACTGAAAAACAGTTCTATTGTTTTTTGTTTATTTGATTTGACCTTACTTTACAGTGTTTAGCACCATGAAAAATAGAAGTAAACATTATTGAACATCTTGCTATGCACTGTCTTGTTCCTTATAGAAAAGCCAAAATTGTTTCTTAGATATAAACATTACAGCTGCGCAAATGACTTGTTGCTAATTAGCATGAGTGAGCTTTGGTGTTTTTCAGTTTTCACCATGCTTCACAGGCCAGCTGGTGAAGGGTTCATTAGTCCATATCAGCGACACTTCTCAGGACTCACAAAGCCACTGGGCACAGGAACCAGAGGTGCGGGTCAGTATTCCATGTAAGCTGAGCACTTGGGCAGCTGCCCAGAAGAGATCCAAAGGTTGCTCAGTTGATTAGCAGAGTGCCTGCAGTCACCCACAGCCAGCAGCTTGTGTTTCTACTGGTGGTGCCCATCATACATGCATTGATATGTAACAAAATTTATTCCATGCATGATGGAAAAAATTTGCTGGAACACTGGTGGTGCTGGGGAGCGTTGCAGCACCACTGGGCTCCCGGCCACCTTCTCTGTGCTGGGGTTTTGGCTGCTGGTTCTGCTCTGCTGGGGGCTCTGGTTCTAGCCCTGCATGATGGGACTTTTGCTTCTGGCCTCTGCAGAGGTGGAGGGTGGACAGAGCTAAGGGGGCTGGATTTCAGCACCTCCACTCTTAAAAATGTTCCTACATCACCAACAAAGCTACTATGCCTAACTTAGCACTTTCATTGTATTTATGCATAAATAGGGTCTTGGATGGCATCTAAGGAAAGCTGGTGTTATGCTTGTCATGAATATCATTGTGAAATAGATGTACTGATGGTGCATAACATTTGTGTATTTACAGAAAAGAGATCGTGAACATCTGTATCAAGGGCTGAAGCACCAGCATAGAGAAGCTTTCCTGTGGAGACAAGGTATGCATGTCTCATCTGGCTCTGGTATAAATTAAGCACTGTAAAGCCAGCACAAAGGAGCTCCACTTACACGTGAAAGTCGATGGGAAAAGGAGGCCAATGAGGGGGATCTGAGACAAACAAGATCAAGGCTAGATCCCTTGGACCCAGCCTTCCTAGAGGGAAGCTGGAGTGTTACTTTATGTTTGTGGACCAAACAATGAGATTTGGGCAATACAAGGAGAACCCAAAAGATGCTGTAGGAAGCGGGACTGGGGAAGTGAAAAAGAGTATGAACTTTGATGGATCCTGTTTTTTGGGGCTACTTACTCTGGAAGGTTGCTTTGTGCAGGGAACTTCTTGGGACAAAGATTTTATCTGTTCCCGTTAAATTTAGACTTTAAGAAGCACTTTATACCCTTTTGTTTTATTTGTAACCTGTGGTTAGCCTTGCTCGCTTTCTCTTAAATCTTAACCATTGTTGTAAACTTACATGTAGTTTGATCTGTGTAGATGACAGTGCTGGACCAATCTACTTTTTTCCATCCAAGTGCAGAACAAATTTTGTTATGTGAACCAAGGTGTGTGTGGAGATGCACCACCAGCCAAAACACATGCTGCTGGCTGTGAGCGCTGTGGTGTTTAAAGAGCTGGGCCACACTCAAACCTCTCCTGGATGGTCACCCGAATGCACAGTGGCCAGAGAACACGGGTGCTGGAATGTTATCCTGCACCTGATCTGGCACTGTACCAGTCAGGTTGCTCTCTGGGACAGCTCACAGGCTAATTACTTGGTGTCCACGGTATTCTGGGGGGAGTGCAGGGGGTATCCTGGGGGCAGTTTCTGAGGTGTTTGGAATTATGTAATCCGAAGAGTCAACCTGCAAGACAGAACGAGGGATGGCAAAGCTCTGTGGATAGTGCCTGAGGGGCTGGCACTGCCAGGGAGCTGGCGTCCAACTACCACAGAAAAGATGTCCTGCAGCTGGCAGCAGAGGGTGACACAATGACTCAGTCCTGGATGCCTCATGTCAATGTTGCACGTGCGCACCCGTGCTCCAGTAATGATTTCTGTAGATGCACTTGTCAATATCGGAGGAGTTTTGTGAACCAGTCTCAGTATGTGGATTATTTGTAAGTTGTTCATCTCAGCTGTTCTCGCTTTGCTGTGGGGGATGTATAATTTTTCCTCTAATGAGGCTGTTTCCACTCCCTGAGTGGATTTATGACACTTTGAAACAGGAGACAAAAGTTGGTGTGTGTGTGTGTGTGTGTGTGTGTGTGTGTGTGTGTGTAAAATGAATAATAGACTGGGGTGGGTGTGTGTAAAATGAATAATAGACAGACTGTTATGAATTTTTAGATGAATAATCATTTCTGCTCAAATTTGTTATATCACATGAGGTCCATCTCCTATGATGCACTGTGTTCATATGGTTCCCATGATGCATCGAATCAGTTCAGCCAGCGGGGCGACCAATGTGCGCCATGAGAGATGGAGCCTGGCCAGTAGAGAGGAATGGGTGCCCGAGGAGCTGAAACTCCAGCTCCTGTGAGGCACTGCAGGAACATGGATTAAAGCCTCGCTGACCTGAAATAAAACCTTCGATTTGGCTTGACAAACCAAAGTGTTTCTCTTCAGACCAATGCAACCCCAAATGACATCTCAAGTTTCAATTTTCCAAATTAAGATTTCTCAGGCGAAGCTAACTTTCCGTAGGAAAATTGTTAAAAGGAAAATTTGCACCATCCACAGCTAGTGACAAGGGCAAGTGGGGCAGCAAATGTATCAGAGGGGTAGCCCTGTTAGTCTGTATCTTCATAAAACAAAGCAAGCAGTCCTGTAGCCCCTTAAAGACTAACACTTTTATTTAACGGGTAGCAAGCTGTTGTGGGTACTCCTGAAAGTTCATTACCTGTTAAATAAAATCGTTAGTGTTTAAGGGCTACAGGACTGCTTGCTTTCATTCAAAATGATTAGCCTGACGCAGAGAGATTCAGTGACAATATCTGATTGTTAGACTGAGTCCTTGTCAATCTAATCTATGTGACTTCAGCTATGCAAATAGCATGGCTAAAGTTGAAGTACTCCCTGCTGTGTCTTCTCTGCCATAAGGTTGGTGGGGGCTGTTCTCCCATCAATACCAGCCATTCTTCTCGTCCTGGTGAAGTACTGGTATCGATGGGAGAGTGCTAAGAGATCGATCTAAGCAGATGCAATAAATCAGTGGTTGGTGGATGAATCACTGCAGCGTCGATCCAGCACATAATGGAGACAAACCCCAACTTCACCTGTAATGACATTTCCAAGGAGTGCCGAAACACTTTTGTCTGTTAGCTCACATTCCCTTTTGTTGGTGGTTTCAAGTCATGCGCTAAAGACATCAAACCGGCATGATGGATCCCTTTGGGACTAGAAACTTCATCTGCTTTTCTGCTTTAAAATGAGGGCTGGTGGGGAGACATGGACATCTCTGCTTTGAACTACTCATGGTTTGTGGAGAGGAGACATTCCTTCTCTCCGCCTGCCTTATTAGCAGGCTGAGAGCCTGCTTAGACGATGTCTTTAAATAGGCCCTTCTTCCATCCGCATCCTGTGCTGTACACTCACATTGAATAAGGGGCTGGGTTACCAAGCAGCTGACAAAGAGCCCCACCTAGTTAGGGGACTGCACCCAGTGTTCCTCCTTGCCGGGATCAATGCATCGCTACTGGGCAGCTCTCCACAAACAGGCTAGAGAAGGGTCAAGGACAAAATGAGGTAGGAGTCAACTATCCTATATTAACTCCAGTACAAGAACAAACAGAGGTTCTCAGAGCCCTGCAGCTTTTTCCTCTTCAGAATCAGAAAGTCCCTGTTTCCTTATGGCTATAATGGAAAGGTGTAAAGCAAAGAAAAACCTACTTGTTGTTTTCTCCTGAAAGCCAGGTTCATCTCACAGCCTGACAAGAGCACTAGCGCTGCAGGATGTGAGAAGAATTTTATTTATTTATTATTAAGAGGTTATTTTCCTCCTCCTTCCTTAGAAATGTGTTCGTCTGTTGTCATGGTAACCTGTGAATCTTACGTGTGGAGCGGTTTTAGTCACGTACAATGGCAACGACAAATTAACCATTAGTAGCCTGAATTTAAGGGGCTCTTATTTTAGTTCTTAGTCATGTTTTGTTAAAAAACAAACACACAAACAAACAAAAACCTCCCCCGAGTGCCGGTGTCCTCAAGTGTGTGTGTCTGCTCCTCTAAGTACCCGGCATTGCAGTGAGAGATTCAGGTGCTGCCCAGCTGATTAGCGGAGCGCCCATAGTTGGCAGTGTGTATTTCTGGTGGTGGTGCACAGCTGCACATGCCTCAGTGCACAGGAAAAATTTATTCTGCCCATGGGTGGAAAAGATTAGATGGAACATCGGTCGTGACATTGGCAAATGGAGGTGTTACCAAATGAAGAGCCGTGCATTTCCCGTCTCATCTGTATTCTTGCTCTTTTGGTGCTTTTTCCTCAGTTATTTTATCCTTAGCGGGTTTCTTTTAATCTGCATCTCTGACTTTTACGTCTCTGCCATGACTTAAGGCACAACCTTTACTACTTCTAACTTGGCATCGTGGCTGTGATGCAAAAGCCTTCAAAGTCTCCCAGTGCCGTGATGCACAAATCTCATTCCTTTCCCTTTTTGCTTGCCCCTTTGTGTCAGCCACCCAAAGGCAGGGCACTGCACAACCTCTCTGAAGGCTGGAGCTGGCCCCATCAGATGCCCACAGTCCTGGAGTCCTGGTTCACTGGGAAGATCACGCTGTCTCTTCTGAGACTCCGTCTGTTGGCTGGGCCCCTTCCCTTGCAAGCACTCTGCCAAATAAGGTAGGGAGCTGCTCAGCTCCTTCCCTGCAGGGCCACCTTAGCCAGCTCTAGGTATTGCAATAGTCTCCCGCTGGGCTCCAGGGAATCCACCACCAGCCCCTGAAGCTCCCTGCTCAATTAAAAGCCCCACAAGCACTCAGCATCAGTTTCTGGCTTTCTAGCAGAAGTTCCTGGCCTGTGTTATGATTATAAGAAGCACATGGGATCTTTTTCAGGGGAAAAGGCAATACACCTTGTTTATTGAGAACACAGTAGAGAAGCTGTTCGCATATGCTTTATAAAGACACACACACACACACACACACACACACACACACACACACACACACACACACACACACACACATATATATATCCTGCAGATGGCACATAGTTACCAGTCCATGGTGGCTCAAGTCAGTCTTGCTGGCCAGGCAAAGCTGACTGAGTCAGGGATCCTCTCGGACTCCTCCCAGGCTTGGCTTGCAGGAGTGAACCCCGAGTCCCATGGCAACAGCTTCTCTTCTTACACACTTAGGTTTCCATTTGAGTTTGAGTTTTGCAGTGTCTTGCTGCAGTCACCCACCCTTACGAGGTGTTCATCTGTGTTTTTCAGAGTTCTCTTTGATGGTGGGGGTCAGGCTGCCCACCCTTGCCTCTCACTCTTGCGGGTTTTCTGCCTGTTTCTAGTGTTCGTCTATGCTGCTAATTTGATTTAGCATCAAGACACAGTGTATGTTTCCTGTTATTTTCAAAGTTTCTTCCTGTTGTCTTTAAAGTTTCCACTTCTTGATCACCTGAGCATCTGTGATGGCTTTTACTCAGACATTCTTCACTCATGCCAAACAACTGCATAGAGTTTCAGACAAGATCGGTAATTACTAGAGCACACAACTTAGTTTGTGATGTAGACAAAAGATAGAACTCAGTTTGTAATGCTAACAGGGAGAAATACAGTAAACATTATCTAAACACGAGAGACAGAGAAATAGAAGGTACAGAACTTATAAGCAAGTTCATAATACATGAAATTATACATCATACTTAGTTTTACAACAAATATTAACAGAGATGTAGCCATGTTAGTCTGTATTCTAACAAAACAAACCAGCAGTCATGTAGCACTTTAAAGACTAACAATAATTTATCAGGTGACGATCTTTCGTGGGACAGACCCACTTCTTCAGATCAAACAAATACGAAGTAAGATGCACATGTTTTGCTGCACCTGGATAGAGCACCAATGACAATCTGGCTCCTCTATCCAGCCAACTGAGTATAAGTGAAACAAACTTCATTCCCCACAGGCAGTCAGGGAACCAAAGCAGACAAAAATAATTTGCTAACCTCTGAAGTGGGATAAGGGTCCTGCACCACTTGCTGGGTGGCAGACAGCAGGTAAAGATGAGCAAAAAATCTGACACCCTGGAGTCAGCCATTTCCTGGCTTGTCCATTTTGCTTGTCTACCCAGCTCTGATACTTGCTTGTTTTTATTTATGTTATGTTTTCCTTCTGTTAATGCCAGTCAAACCCCTCTCTTAAGAGGTGCTTCCTCAGCTGTCTCAAATTGACATTTGTGCAAAGCAACACTCTTTCCAAATGAGTGGGTGACATTTCTCTTCCCATCCCCATCCCCTCCGTATGATCCTTCATTAGCACAGTTGGACTAGACTCTTATGCTGCAATCAAAAGCCCATTATGTAGCTAACAAATATCTTCTGTGTAGACTCTGTATGAACTTTAACCAGGCTGTGAGTGTATTTAAAAACAAGTTTCTCAAGTAAATAAATAGGAGATAGCATGTCACCCCAGTAAATGTAATTCTTTGCTGGCAGTAACTCAGTCTTTTGCACATAGATAATCCAGAAAGAACAAAGAACCTTTTGCCCCTGCAATTTCTGATCCCACTGAATATTGCGAGTACCATGATGGAATACCAGCTGAACAAAAGCACTCTTGGCCAAATCCTGCAATTACATTTCTTGCCTTGCTCTTGCTAAGTGAAGATGTATTAAACAGTCCCTAGCATGCCTGCTTAACCTGTGCTGTCAATGTCTTATTAGTTCTATAAAATGATGGGGCTGGAGTTTCAGAAGGAAAGTGATCAAAGCCTGTAAATTCTAAAAGTCTGAGGAAAGGAAGTGCAACTGCAGCTATTTTCAAGATTTCCCCTGATGCTTACATGGCAAAGCAAAAGAACTGCAGAACAAGTCATTTGTTAAATAGGGAAAATTATAGTAAGATGGCTCCTCCTAACCCCAGAACCCATACATACTGAATCAGCTGTCAGTCCACCCTTTTTCCCCCTTACAGCTGTGCCATTTATCAAGTTAACAGGGTCATAATAAGTAATGGATTATAATGGATGGCCAATCTTCCTGCATCTCGCTTGGGCACAGCACAATCCAAGCTGGAGTTCAGCACCTTGTGCCACATTAATAGCACCCCTAACGTAGTCTGTCATTTTCAGAGTATGGTTCTGTATTTTTCTTAAGTGGCTTTACATAAATACATACTGTGTGTACACAAACCTTGTAAGTGCTGGGTATTGCTTGGTTTTATTTTACAATTTTATATTTATTAGATTAAATGCAAATGAACTAGGTAAAGCTATTTTATTGTGATCATTTAATATTTGTTCTCTAACCAAAATGAAAATGTTGGGGTTAAGAGAATAGTGGGACAAAACTTCCAAGCACATTCATTAAAATTCAAAAATCTGCTGTGACTTGACAATGCAAATGGATCAGTTTTGAATTCACTTTCTATGAGCATTTGTGTGTTTAAACTCTGCTATCCTGAATACTCAAACAATCCCATGTTAACTATTTACAAGAAGTCTCTGCAGGACAGTTGTCTTAGTCTGTAGCTTCACAAAAAAACAAGCAGTCACCTAGCCCCTTAAAGACTACAGGTTGAACCCCTCTCATCTGGCACCCTCAAGATCTGACCAGAGCCAGAAGAAACAATATGCCAGACAACAGAAAGTTAATATTTTCTCGCACATTACCAAAACTTCCACTGCTTACTGGGCTCTTAAAAGATATTTAGGGGTAAATCACAGCTAAATAATATCACAGAACAGAGGGAGCCAGGACTGGTGATTGTAAATAAATTATATGGGACCATGGAAAACTTGGGCACACCCACGATAAATGGTTGTCCGGCTGATTAAAATCATGCCAGATTATGGAGTTTGCTGGATGAGAGAGTTCTGGACTAGAGAGGTTCAACCTGTAATTCATTTATTTATTAGGTATTTATTAGGTAGAAAATTATTAATTCTGAAAAAGTGGGTCTTACCCATGAAAGCTCATTACCTAATAAATAAATCTGTTAGTTTTTAAGGTGCTACATGTTTGTTTGCTTGCTTGCTTGCTTACCAAAAGTGACTCTGGACTTCTGTATTTCCCTGCAAAATTGAATTGTTTAGTTACATAAGGCATCCAGAGAACAGAAGTAATCCCACATGACTTCTGTAACTCCCAAAGCACAACATGGAAATATTTGCAGTTCGCCATATGTGGATGCTCAGAATACCACTAAATATCTGACAAAATCTGCACAAATTAAGGATTTGTAAATAGAAAGCTTACATGACAGCAAAAACAGAGAAAATTATCAAACATCATCTTGTTGCAAGTCATTTTTCCTCAGCTTTTGAAATACCACTGCCAGCAAAGAGCTGAGAGATTACCCCGAACAAGAGCATTCTGATCATTGTGTTGTTCAGTTAGTATCTGGATGGAGGAATGTGCTTCATGCAGCTGCCGGCTGATATCTTTGTCTGCTTAACACTTGAGGCAAGATTTTGCCATTAATTTGCAGTTCAATTAGGGGTGTTGCATTATTGTTCACTGAGAATTGCATTATTTCCTTGTTTACATGTAATAGGAAGGCACTGAACAACTTAGTCTAAACTCATCTTCAGATATCTCTGGGAGTCCCTAACATCTGCAGCCTGCTTACCTTCCTTACATTCGCCGTGCAATGTGCACACCACATCACCCAGGAGGTACTAGGTCATTCCTTTTTGGCTTTTTATTGCCTCAAATGGTTCTCCTTTATTGCACACGTCAGTTTCAATTAATGAAAAATTAAGGCTATCATACACAACCTGGGTGCACAGCTTTACAAGTTGGATTGATAAAGAAAATGGAGTTGACGTAATAGACTTCTGAGAGGCACTTAATTTAGTCCTACTTGGCATTCTGCTTTTTGGTTTTCAAAAAACACTATACAAAATTCATGTGACCCATATTAATTGGATTTAAAATGGATGAAGTAGTCAATTGCAAAAGGTACTGTAGCTGAAAACGAGAAAATGTCATCCAACAGAGGTATTTCTAGTGCTTAGGGGTGTCCCCTGGGATCTGTTCTTGGCCTGAGGCCATTTAATATCTTTGCTGATGATATGGAAGAAAATATAAAATCATCAGTGGTAAAATAAGCAGACAACCACAAACCTGATGGAGCTGGGAGCAATGGCAAGGAAGGGTCATTTACAGAGTTGAACCTGATAGGATGTACTTTAAACCAAATTGGGGTCTTTAATACAGGCAAAAGTAGGGTCACACATCTCAATAGGGCTCATCCTTACAGGATGGGAAGCTGTTTCCTGCAACGTAGTGACTCCTGAAACACCTAGTAAGTCACGGCACCCCAACTGTTTGAGCTGCTGGGATGCTGTAGCTAAGGGAGTGACTGCAGCCCTTGAATTTAGAAATGGAAATATCAAGTAGGGGCATGAGGTGATGGTACCTTTGTCCACAGCATTAGTGAAACCATGGCAGAAATTCAGAGTTCAGTTCTGGGGTGCACACCTCAAAAGGGCATATGCTGCATGGGGCTCAAGATCATTGGGGCTTTAATGAGCATGACAACTCCCGTGGTAGCAGGTCATTATCTTTTACCTAGAACCACCCCACATAGTGTCAAGCTCCATCAAGGCCATATGTCTGCCTTGGTGCTTAGAAGGATCAGTGGAGACTTAACTGATCTTTTAACTTAAACACCTGATTGGTGTTCTGGAGCTGTAGATTTGCCCCACTTCAAATCAGAACTAATGCATTTGGTAGATAAAACTTTCCATGCTTATTTTGATCCATCCTGGAAATAGGGAGGTGTCTGCAAATGCTAAAAGAATTTTCTGTGTGATGATCTATATAGCTGCCCTCCAAGTGTGGGTGGGTGCGTGGAACCCCCCCTACCCACATTCAGCTTTTAAGTACACTCTGTTCAATCCAGTGCGGTATTGCTATATGAGAACAGTCGAGAAACAAAGCTATAGCTCATTAAATGCAGAGGGTTGTTGTGTAGGAAATGTTTATGCATATCTTACTTTGTGTATCTGATCTATTACTTGTGTGTAAGAAAGTCTAAGGGATGGGAGAAGTTGTGTCCATTGAAATTTCTGATCTCCTTTGCTCCACAACCTTGCCTGTATCTTGCAGTCTTTTTTCCAAAAGCCAAGGAAAAGACAGTGGTGTGATTTTTAAGCAGCATCTGTCTACAGTAGGCTGCAGTCCCTTGTTGTCTCCTTAGCGTTCTGTGAAGTCAGCTAGTGTCAGAGTATTTTTTTCGAACTCTGTATTTTATTGCGAGGACTAGTGCATAGGCAGTCCCCATAGCCTGTCTTTGGAGCCAGCATCTTGTAGAGCCTGTAGGCCAGTGATGTGATCAATAATATATCAAAATATATTTGTAGAACACAGCTATGCTGTTCCCTTCATCACATGCTCGAGGGAATGGCCTAATGACTTTAGAGAACACAAAACACTGCCAAGGTCTCTCTTTGATGCATTGTTGTGGTTGGCAGAGAAACTAAAAGGAGTAAGTGAATAATGAGGAATGATAAAACAATAGCAGGAGCGACATACAATTCTGCCTAGAATCATAGGACCAGATAGGATTTCCAGAGATCTAGTCCAGTCTCCTGCACTCATGGAAGGACCCACCAACTAGCCTATCCCTGACAGACATCTGTCTAACCTGTGCCACCGATGGACGTTCCACATCCTTCCTGGGTAATTTTACTCCAGTGTTTAACCACCCTGAGAGTTAGGAAGATTTGCCCAATGTCCAACCTGAACCTCCCTTGCTGCAGTTTAAGCCCATTGTTCCTTGTCCTATTAGAGGCTAAGGAAAGCAATTTTCTCCCTCCTTGTAAAAACCTTTTATATTGTCTTGTGCCCTCAGTCTTCTCTTCCCCAGACTAAACAACCCCAATTCTTTCAATCTTCCCTCACAGGCCCTAGTTTAATTTGCACACATCTTTACTGAAAGGTGTCCCCCAGAACTGGACAGAATACTTCAGCTGAGGCCTAATCAGTGTGGGGTAGAGAGGAAGCATTACTTGTTTCTTCCATACAACAATTTTGACAATACATCCTAGAACTGTTTTTTGCAGTAGTTTTACACTGTTGATCGTATTTAGCTTGTGGTCCACTATGACCCCCAGGCCCTTTTCCGCAGTGCTCCTTCCTAGGCAGTCACTCCCCAGTTTGTATATGTGAAATGGATTGTGGAGCACTTTGCATTTGTTCTTGTTGAATTTCATCCTACTTACCTCAGACCGTTTCTCCAGACAATTCTGAATTCTGTGAAAGCTGTTAGAGGGTATGGCACACGTGGTATCATAATCATGAAGCTCCATGTGTGTCTCTGTGTCTGACCTGGCATGTTGACCACTACAGTCTCTTGAAGTCCCTGGAAGCTCACAGCCTTCCATCAGCGCAGGGGGGAAAAAAAAAACCCCTGCTGAAGGAGCCTGGTCATGTGCCTATGATCCACCACTATGGCTGGGAAGAGTTGAGTTCTAATTCTAGCTGTGCCACGTATCCCCTGTGGAGCTTGGAAGGATCTCATTCTCCCATCATAAAATAGGGACAATAGTGTTCCTGCAGGTGTGAATTCAGAGGTGAACACCTGATGGTAGATTTCTTACTATGGGCCACAGAACACTGGCCAGCCTGGGTCCTTGATCTAACTTTAGGCCTGTGGCTGCTACTATAACAGAGATGATAATAAAGGAACAAAGGCCCCTGTAAATGTTCTGGCAACATCCTCTAGGTTGCAGTCCAGGCTGATCCCTCCAGGTTGAGATGCCTGAATTAAAAAGTATAATTTCTGGAAGTGAGAAGCCCTCTAGCCCCCTGGTCCACAGGCTCTGCTCACCTCCCTTCAAAATCACTCATCTTGGATATTTCTCTCAATGTCTCGTTAGCATTTTATTATTTATTTTTGAGTTTTGCTAGAAATCCAATTTCATCCCAATACATCTTGCTGGGTGATTCCAAAATCATTAGATGCTCATTAAAATGGAGTTGGCGTACATGGACACAAAAATCGATCTTAATGCTATACCTCTCGTGCCCAATGTGAGGCATACTAAAGTATCTACACTTTAAATAGTGATTTGCTATTGATTATAAAAAGAAGCCCTCTCCTTGAGCATCTTTTGAATGACTGAAAAGCCCCTAGCATCTACCATAGCTAGTGGGACAAGTTTCAGTAAGCTCCCTATTGGTAGTCCTCATTTGTTTTCCTATGAATATATTGAAATTTTAATTCAATTTATTACTCCAATGAACATCACAGTGGTAACTAAGTGCTTTATAATGCTTAAGTGATAGTTATGATCTTAATAAGAAATACCAAATATGCTGCCATGCTTTAAAAAGAACAAATGAGGAAACCAAAACTTTAGTCATATAGGAAGACAGATTTTTTTTTAAACATGCTGTAATGGTTTACTAGTTATTTACAATGATAAAATATGATTCCGGCCCTGTGCTAGACCTGGGAAGATGATGTACATGGAAATATTTTGGCTGTGGAGTCTAACAACTGCATGTCTAATAATGTGGTTTAATAACAGAAGATATGTACCATAAGTGTATGATATCGAAAAGGCATCAGATGCTTGCGGCATACCTGCAAGTTGTTCACAGAACACCAGTGTTCAGGAGAACATAGTTTAAGAAACATTGTTATAGTGAACTAATCACATTATTCTGGAAATATATGTATTGCTCATGCCAACTATCCACACTCAACTGGCCAAATAGCCACATGTGGCTGTTGCCAAGTGTGCTGGGCACTACAGTTTTAAAGAAACCCCTGGTTTCTGCGCTGGTTTCATTAGTTGCTGGAAACAGTTCAGTAGAAACAGGATCAAGTGTCATGAGTGTGGCAAAACAAGTCTTGCTTTGCTAAATTCTGGTTCTTATGTAAGTTTGTTTTGTCAGGGCTGTTGTCAGACCTGGGAGAACACAGTAGCGCTGCTGAGATCCAGAGGGCAGATTAAGCCACTTTCCTTTCAATGCATGTTTGCCTCACATCTTTCCACGGCTCGTGCATTTTGTTATTGTGCACTTTCTAATGAGCTGCATTATGAGACAGGCCTGGTGGCAGCTTGGGCCATGTCTGTTGTAGGTTTGCGTAATCACCACCCTGAGGTAGCAGGCAGGGTCACATAGAACTAATGTGGGGAACTGTGTAGCCTTGGGAGTTGCTAGGGCTTTTAAAGGGAGTCCAGCATTTTATTACATTTGTGTGTTGTGACAGTCAGGCTGGAAGGCAACAGGAGAGTGATAGAAGGGAAAGATATTAATCCCAGATTAAACAGGTCACTGTTCCCAGGGTAAACTAACAGAGGCTAATATAGAACTAATGGGACCTTTCCAGAATCAGTCAGGCAATCAACCCAATTAAAGCACCTCGGGCCAATCAGGGGGTTTCCAGAGGCAAGTGAGTCAGACTATTTAGAATACTTGGGCCCAATTAAGAACCAGTTGAGACTGGTTAAAAAGGGTTCCTCTGCTGGTGGCTCAGTGCACACAAGGAGCTGAGGAGAGAAGGTGCAGTGGAGGATCTGGGAGGAGCAAACACAAGCAGGTACCAGAGAGAAGACCCTGTGGGTAAGGAAGGTTCTGGGGAGGGTGTGGGTAAGTGGGTCAGGGAATTGTAGCTGTCATATGACTGTTACTGGAGGCATTTGCAGGCAGCTGCTTTCACAGGGTCCTTGGGTTGGAGTCTGTAGAATGGGGTGGGCCTAGGTGCCACCTACCTCCCCCACCCCATTACAGTTTGGAAATAGGACTAGTCTGGTAAAGGGGTGTGTCCTGCCCTGTACCACTTGAAGGGGCCACAGGGACTTACATTTGGTTCCCCTCTTTTCCCCATGCTGGCCAATGGTGAGAGTAACTCAACATGCAGCAAGCTGATGCCCTAGAGAATGTGCCTGAACTGAGGGCTGTGGTGAACCTCTGCGTGAACAAGCCACCTAAAAGCACGAGACTCAACAACAGTGAGGAGGATCTTTACCCTAGTGTTTGCTCAAAGGTATTTGGATTTCATGGAGGGCGGAGGGACAGCTCATGTGAGCACCGTCTTTGTACAGCGATGGCCTGAGTATTAACAAACTCCTTCCACTGCTCTCACTGAACGCGGGGGTAAAACCATCATGGGCTTCAGTGGGGGCAAGGTAGGGTTGGCGTTCAACTGCCCTCGAACACCAGTCCGGAGCTGGGTTCGACTCCACTGCCTAAACGAGTGAGCTGTCAGACTACTTCTCAGAGGCTTTGGCTATTTATGACCTAGACCTCTGGGACTGATTCTGCAGGTTAGTTTAAGTCAGTATACATCACCTGAGGGGTATGCATCAAGCTGTGAAGTCTGCTGTGGGCTCTTGCTAAAACATTGGCCGGGGGCTTCATCAGCTCAGACTTTTCTCTGTATTTTGGTCTCTCCAGCAGCTGGCTAGTAGAATGCCACACACCAAAGAAAGGCTGTGACAATGCAGTGACTGGATCCACTCACAATGGACTGGTGAACACAAGGTGTGAGACTGGGCCAGTTTGTAACCATAACAATACATTTTCACCCCGTGATTACATGGTGCACTGTATCAGGGCCTAGCATGAGCATTAGGGATCGCTATCCGGCGCCTCCAGGTCTGGGTATATTAGCATCAAAGTTCCTCCTCTGTAGAAAGGAGGCTAATGTTTTCCAGGCTATTGTGAGACTGCCCCTCCCAGGGAGTCAGTTTGGTTTTTTTTTCAATTTTTTCCATTAATCAGAATCACACCCACCCTCCTTTTTCCCTTCTAGAAACAGGAGTATTTTCTTCTTCTTCTTAACTTAGTGCATTTCTTAAGGCCACCTACATCCTCTGTAATTGTCTGTTTAAATTATTGTTCATTCATTTTGACAAGCTTACATCATATTCCAATAGAATCATGCGCTCCTCCACCTTCCTGATACAGATATTCTCTTTCTTCTGCTCTTGCCTTATGGAAGTGTCTGCCAAGGGGTGTTCACCATCAAAGAACCTATTTATTTGCATAGCATGGCATGGAACAGAAATAAGCGTACTGTACATCTCGTCTTACGAGTAACCGCAGCCTGAGGCTTTAACTCCTGATTTCTTGCTCCTCACTGGCAGTCCAGTCCAGTCCAGTCCATTAATGGACCCTCCTCTCCCGCCCCCTCAAAAAATGGAGAATTGAAGCCTTGGTTTATAAATAATATTGCTACTTCATTAAAGTGTGTGTGTGTGTGTGTGTGTGTGTGTGGGCATGCGCACATGCAAACTGCAATTCCACCCATATACTAGAGGTAATACATGTTTTGGCACCTTCACTTAGTGACAACATAGGATGTCCACTGTTAATAAACAAACCGTGTGTTGTCAGCACTATGGATGAGTGATAAAACCCACACAGCCAGGCAGAGCTGCTACCACAGGTTTCCTGTTTCCGTCAGTAGAGATTGATAGCAAGCCTGATGGAAAGGTAATTCTTCTGTGATTCCTAATCAACAATCAACCCACCAGCTGCTGAATATATATGAAAAATGATACACCATCTGCATGCAGATTCAGACAGCCTCTTTTGCATTATGGATCTATAAAATATGGTCTATTTAGATGATAGTGTCTGTACCTAATATGGGACCAATGTGTGAAATTATTACTACTGGGTGTAAAGGTTTCCTGAGGGAGCACTTCTATTCTTTCAAGGAGAATTTTTATCTGAGTAAAGTTACATGTGGGATTTTAAACCATAAAATTATTAATGCAATCATGCATAGTCTAATGTTTTTGCAGCACCAAACACTATTTATTTTCCATAAATAATCATGATAAAACTTGAATGTACCGAACAACCAAAAAACAATTAAAGGCAATAATTCATCACAGAAAATAAGGGTCATTGTTCAAAGGTTTCATGTAACTTTTGTTGACATGAAAGTTTCAGGCTATCTGAATTACTTGTCTACCAAGCACCGATTTCAGTAAATGACCCCCCTCCCTTTTTTTTTTTAAATGACCTCTTGGTTAAAAACAAATGAACAAAGAATATCACACTGGAAAAAAATCCATTTGGAAGCCAACTCAATGAAACCTGCATTTTTTTCAGAAATTCTCCTTTCATTTTTTGACCAGCTCTGCTCATTTAAAACTACACCGCAGGGAACAAATGAAATCAGATAGTGATTGCACAAGGAGTGCTGCTTCTAGCAATGCTCTCCATAGGAGTTGGATTCTTCCCCCCCCCGTCCCCCCAGTAAGCATTGTTAAAGAGTGGTGATGAATTTGAGGTAGTGATCTCAGTCACATGCTTCCTCTGAATAATTTGTTGGTAACAAGGCCTTTAGTACATAGGGGTCCTGTCAGTCTTCCTAGCGGCAGGACTTTAGCTCTTTCTTAGCAGCTTGAATAGAAGGTGTTTGTTCCCAATGAAATCATCACACTCTATCTTAACATGTTACCACACTTACTAATGTACATACTGAGATGAATGCTAGAGAGCTTCAGGCCCCTCCGAGAGGCCCAACGAATACTGTAATAAAATGCTTTACCCCCCCAACTAAGAGCCTTTCACGTGGCTGGCTCTCAGGAAGCTGTAATTTCTGGATCAATTAAAAAGCTGAGTTGTGAAATAGGAGCTCACGGGAGCATAGGTTTGCCAGCTCTGACTGAAGCTACTCTAGAAGATTTTTTTTCCCCTTAACATGATGTAATGCCATTTTCTTAAAATATCCTATTCAAATCTCTGGGATGGCTTTCAATAGTCTCTGGGATATGGAGGCCAATTCAGCGATTAAATTTCTTGATGCCTTAAATGACTGCTTCTTGGAGCAGCTAGTACAGGAACCCACAAGGGGAGAGTCGATTCTCGATCTAGTCTTGACTGGAACGCAGGATCTGGTCCAAGAGGTAACTGTTACTGGACCGCTTGGAAATAGTGACCACAATATAATAACTTTTAATATTCCTGTGTTGGGAAGAACACCGCAGCGGTCAAACACTCTGGCATTTAATTTCAAAAAGGGGAATTACACTAAAATGAGGAAGCTAGTTAAACAGAAACTAAAAGGTAGAGTAATTAAACTAAAATCCCTGGAAGCTGCATGGAAACTGTTTAAAGACACCATACTAGAGGCCCAACTTAAATGTATACCCCAAATAAAAAAACACAGTAAGAGACCTAACAAAGAACCACCATGGCTAAACAGCCATGTTAAAAAGGCAGTGAGAGAGAAAAGGGCAGCTTTTAAAAAGTGGAAGTCAAATCCTAGTGAGGAAAATAGAAAGGAACATAAACACTCCCAAATTAACTGTCATAATGTAGTAAGAAAAGCCAAAAAAGAGTTTGAGGAACAGCTAGCCAAAAATTCAAAAAACAATAGTAAAATGTTTTTTAAATACATTAGAAGCAGGAAGCCTGCTAAAAAAGCAGTGGGGCCCTTGGATGATAAAGATATAAAAGGAGCAATCAAGGAAGACAGTGCCATTGCGGAGCGATTAAATGATTTCTTTGCTTCAGTCTTCACGGCTGAAGATGTTACAGAGGTTCCTAAATCTGAGCCAGCCTTTTTAGGCGACAAATCTGAGGAACTCACTCAGATTGAAGTGACATTAGAGGAGGTTTTGGAATTAATTGATAAGCTGAATAGTAACAAGTCTCCAGGACCAGATGGCATTCACCCAAGGGTTCTGAAAGAACTCAAATGTGAAATTGCGGAGTTATTAACAGTGGTTTGTAACCTATCCTTTAAATCCACTTTGGTACCAAATGACTGGAAGACGGCCAATATAACACCAATATTTAAAAAAGGCTCTAGAGGAGATCCTGGCAATTATAGACCGATAAGTTTAACATCAGTACCAGGTAAATTAGTAGAAACACTAGTAAAGAGTAAAATTGCAAGGCACATAGAAGAGCACGAATTGTTGGGCAAAAGTCAGCATGGTTTCTGCAGAGGGAAGTCGTGTCTGTCTAATCTATTAGAATTCTTTGAAGGGGTTAATAAACATGCGGACAAGGGGCACCCAGTGGACATAATATACCTAGATTTCCAGAAAGCCTTTGACACGGTCCCACACCAAAGGCTTTTATGTAAATTAGGTGGTCATGGGATAGGAGGAAAGGTCCTTTCATGGATCGGGAATTGGTTAAAAGACAGAAAACAAAGGGTGGGAATAAATGGTAAATTTTCACAATGGAGGGGGGTAACTAGTGGTGTTCCCCAGGGCTCAGTCCTGGGACCGATCCTGTTCAACTTGTTCATCAATGATCTAGAAAATGAGGTAAGCAGTGAGGTGGCAAAGTTTGCAGATGACACCAAGTTGTTCAGGACAGTCAAAAGCAAAAGGGATTGTGAAGAACTACAAAAAGATCTCAGCAAACTGAGTGAGTGGGCAGCAAAATGGCAAATGAAATTTAATGTGGGTAAGTGTAAGGTAATGCATGTTGGAAAAAATAACCCAAATTACACGTACTACATGATGGGGTCAAATTTAGCTACGACAGATCAGGAAAGGGATCTTGGAGTTATAGTGGATAGTTCTCTGAAGACATCCACGCAGTGTGCAGCGGCAGTTAGTAAGGCAAATAGGATGTTAGGAATTATTAAAAAAGGGATCGATAATAAGACAAAAGATATCATACTTCCCCTATATAAAACGATGGTACGCCCACATCTCGAGTACTGCGTGCAGATGTGGTCTCCTCACCTCAAAAAAGATATATTGGCATTAGAAAAGGTTCAGAAAAGGGCGACTAAGATGATTAGGGGCTTGGAAAGGGTCCCATATGGGGAGAGGCTAGAGAGACTGGGACTTTTCAGTTTGGAAAAGAGGCGATTGAGGGGCGATATGATAGAGGTATATAAAATCATGAATGGTGTGGAGAAAGTGAATATAGAAAAATTATTTACCTTTTCCCATAATACAAGAACTAGGGGACACCAAATGAAATTGATGGGTAGTAGGTTCAAAACTAATAAAAGGAAATTTTTCTTCACACAGCGCACAGTCAACCTGTGGAACTCCTTGCCCGAGGAGGCTGTGAAGGCCAGGACTCTATTAGGGTTTAAAAAAGAGCTTGATAAATTTTTGCAGGTCAGGTCCATAAATGGCTATTAGCCAGGGATAAAGTATGGTGCCCTAGCCTTCATAACAAGGGCAGGAGATGGATGGCAGGAGATAAATCACTTGTCTTCTGTTCTCCTTCTCTGGGGCACCTGGCATTGGCCACCGTCGGCAGATGGGATGCTGGGCTTGATGGACCTTTGGTCTGACCCAGTATGGCCATTCTTATGTTCTTATGTTCTTATGAGACTCCTGGAGCTTTTTCGTCAGACCCTGATTTATAGCAGCTGTTAGGTGAGTGCAAGTACTGTACCAGGTGTTTGAAGCCGTGACCTGCTCCAGAGTGCTGGGGACCTGCAAGATGACACCAATGCTAACAGCAGGAAATCTCACCCAGGTCTTGCCTTACTGAAGTGTCTGACTGGGCACAAGCTGCTGCGATTATCACCTAGTGTTTTTCATCCAGGTCCCCGGAGGGGCCGCAAGCTGGTTTCAGGAGGCCACCAACCATTGCTGGCGTTAGACTCACAAGGGGCCAAGACAGAAAGCCAAAGTCCACCCATGCAGGATTGCAGCCTGGGGCTCTGAGCCAGGCCACCCAGGACTGAAGCCAAAGCCTGAGCAATTAGCTTTGCAGTGCAATGGTGAGGGGCACCGAGCAGTTGTCCTGCTTGCTAGCCCCTCAGGTCTGTCCTGGCTTTTACATACAGAAGGATGGTGGTTGTGGGAGGTGAGGTTTTGGAGCATGCTGGGGGGAGCGGAGGTCTCAGAAAGAAAATGGTTGAGAATCCATGATGCAGCAGCGCAGCGCAGCACAGCACAACCAGGACACAGGTGTGTGCTTTTTCCTTTGCGTGTGTGGCTATGCACGTGGCTGTAGACACACGGGCACTCCTCCTCCTCCTCCTCCTCATGGGGAACTGCCCAGGACAGGCCCTGAGAATCCTCTTCAGCCTCAGTCACCCCCCACAACAATTCTCCATCTCCTTCACACCCCCACCCCCCAACACTCGTTGCATCTTCCAGCAAGAAAAGACCTTAGTGTTGTTTTCAGTCCAGAATCAGATTCCCCACTTGCTGCTGGAGACAGGTATAGTACCAGCAGTAGCCAGCCCTGCACCCTCCAGCAGGCTCCCTGCTCTTCCATCCATGCTGTCTGCTTACAGGTATCTGCTAGGACTCCCAGCTGGGGACGGGGGTACTGACCCCTTCCCAACCCCCTCAGTGGCAGCTCTATTCAATTAATTCACACCCTGGCTCAACTCCCTGCCTTCCAGCTAGCAGCCAGTTGTTATGCCCAGGTGGTAAGCTGAGCAGCAGAGACCCCAGTGAGTTCTGGATTCAGTATGTCCCTTTTCCACAGACCCAGAGCAGTTTCTGTACATGCTGGATCTCTGTGATAAGGATGCCTGCTGCAACCCAACAGCCTGCCTGCGTGTGGCTGGGTCAGGTGCCACTTCCTATAGCTGCCTTGCAATGAGCTGATTTAACCACATGCTAGTGAGCAGCAATGATTGCTGCTTAATTGGGACAGCGTTAATGATTGTTCCACTTAGGGAGGATTCATTCAGCCAGGGCTGAGTCATTAAGGAGTGGTTAACCATGTGTTAAATAGGCCTGAAATTCTGTGTGTCCATCATTTAGCACGGATGTTGCTAAATAAAGATGACAAGACAGGATAAAGATCAAGGAGAGATGAAATACGCTGAGTGTTGTTCTCAGGCTGGCTTCTTAATGCTGAATGTTACTATTGCACAAAGTCTTTGACTGTGTTTTGCCATGGCCACTTTCTCTTCTTCTAGCTACTCAGCTGCTCTTGGGCATGCCAGGTGAGGCTGCTGCAATGCCTTTTTTCGTCCCTTAGGCAAATGTTTGAGGTAGCACAAGCTCTCCTGGGTAGGCTGAGCTGAGGGCAGAGGAGCTGTGCTTTCCAGGGTTGGGCTAGAGAATATTCTGTGGCAGTAACAAAGCAATGCTCTTTGGAAGAGATGATTGAAGCCCCTTCGGTGGGTATGGATGTGGCCCTCCCAGTGAGAAATCTGCTCTGGGGACAAAAGTAAGTGGAAAACTCAATGGCTTTTGGCTTTGTGCTCACAAACATTCTACTGCATCATGCATGGAAACCACAGCCTGAGCAGCCATCTCTCTTGAGAGCCGCTGGGTAACATCTGCACACAGCCCCAGCCTGGTGTCCCCCTCTGGCTGCAGGGCCCCATCTAGCTAGCAAGATACAGGGACAAGTTATCTCCGCGCAAGTGAAGTAAGCATAGAGCAGAGCATTAGGTGCATCCATCAGAGGCAGGGAATTCACCACAATTTCCCTGCATTTTGTGGCAGGGTTTTAATATGGTAGGTCTGATGTCTTGTTTCTCACCGCAGCAACTGGCTGGGGTAGTGCCAGCCAGGTCAGTCACACTCTGTGTCAGGCTCTGAGACAGTCCAACAGGTGGAAACCCCTGGGGCAACGATCACTTTCAGAGGGATGGAAAAGGAGGGACTCCAGCGAAAGGATTTGACCCTTCTATTCCAGCACCTTGTGCAGCCAGCTGGGCTGTCTGGGAAGATGAGTCACATTCCCTGCTTATTGATGCAGTTCATACCATTTAAACTCAGGGTCACCAATGTTTTGTTCACCAACTCTCCCCCAAGCTGTCCATCTCTCGCAGGGGGCCAAATTCCCAGCCCTTTACTCTTTCTTTCCTGGTTGTGCGGGCGGTTCCCCTTGTCTGTTTATTCATTAGCATTTTATGTCATCTGACACCTCATCAGGATGAGGGCCTGTTTGCTGTACGCAAATAATACTTGAGTTATGCATGAATAATTACACATTTGCACTTCAGATTCCTGAGCTGGCATATTGCCATATAGAATTAGCTTCACTTGAAAGAGAACACAGGAAGAAGCAGACACCATCAAACAGGGAAGCCAAGGAAGCCTGAGATGTACAAAGGCATTAAGCCATCACTGGGAACAGGGGGAGGGTGAAGGATATGGTCTGACAGGTGCAGGCATAGGCTAAGATCAGCACAGAATACGTGTCATGGAAGAGGTTAGCTCTCACTATGCAAAGCCATTTCTGCCTCTACCTCCCTGCCCCACCCTTCCCCATTCCTTGCACTGTTCATGTTCAGAATTGGTTCCCATTATTCACATTCATGCAAATGGTTTTATTTAAACAAAAAAGCAGTCAAGTAGCACTTTGAAGGCTAACAAAATAATTTATTAGGTGATGAGCTTTCGTGGGACAGACCCACTTCTTCAGACCATAGCCAGACCAGAACAGACTCAATATTTAAGGCATATTTACTGTTTTTGGTTCTCTATGCCTTGAATATTGAGTCTGTTCTGGTCTGGCTACAGCCTGAAGAAGTGGGTCTGTCCCACGAAAGCTCATCACCTAATAAATTATTTTGTTAGTCTTTAAAGTGCTACTTGACTGCTTTTTGTTTTGATAGTATATAGACTAGCTCGGCTCCCTCTCTGGTTTTATTTAAGGATGACAGACCCCACCTTAGACTGGTCTGTCATTGGGTGACGTGCTGTACAAATAATAAAAAACAGCTCTTGTGTCTGAGCATACAGTTAAAACGGGCAAGAGTGGAGAAGGGCTGTTAGCCCTGATGAGCTGAAAGAGAGAGTGAGAACAATTTGCCCAACACCACCAACGTGGCAGTGGAGTTTATGGGCATAGAAACCAGATTGTCTGGGGTGCCTGGCCATAGCTATAAGGCCAGCTTTCCTCAGCATGAGTGTGAGAGTCATTGCTCCATATGCAAGGAATTGCCTTCGCCATAGAAGAGTTCTGGAAAGGTCCTAAAAATGGAAGCAGAGAATCACTTCAATTATCAGCATTTGAATTCAAATCTTTCCCTATGGCTTTGTTCAGGTCATGGCCCCAGGCTGGAAACACGTCTCATCTGGGTCCCAGGTTGGTGATGCTGAAGGATTCCAGGCACAGCAGTTACTGGAGTGTGTATGTTCTATGGACTCTGTGGCAGACCACTGGCTGCAGGCTGCAAAGTCCTGATGGAAGACAGATATATGCGGAGTTGGATTAATGCTTTTCTGTTCCCTAACTAAGTCCAATTAGAGCAGGCAGATGTGGCTTCATTAGGAGCCAGCCTGCAACAGGGGCTAATCAAGCACCTGAGGCCAGCTAAAGTCTTTGGACTTCCTATAAAAGGCTTCCCTTCAGCCAGCAGGAAAAGAGAACTGGGAGGTGCACCAGGAGAAGGCGGCTGGAGGATGCAGAGCAGAGCAGCAAGGTACCAGAGGGACATTGGGGGTGAAATGGCCCAGGGAGTGAAGGCTACGCTGGGGCAGGGGCAAGAGCCCCACTAACTGCCTCCCTGTTCTAGAGACTCTTGGCCGGAATTCAGAGTAGTGGGCAGGTTCTGGACTCTCCTTCCCCCATCCCCTGGAAAGTCGCCCTGCTGGACCAACAGGAGCAGCCTGAAGCCTGTAGAGAGGATCCACCTCACCCACACTCAGGACTTGTCTGTGATGAGGATGGCTTGGTAAGCAGAGGGCCCGAACAACAAAGGGGCCACTGCGGGTCTCTAAGGCGCACAAGAAAACTGCCAGGAAGAGCAGAAAGCCCAAGGGGGCCACCAGGGAACCTGTCACAACTCACACAAATATGTGGTGGGCCAGGGTGTGTGTGTGTGTGTGTGTGTGTGTGTGTGTGTGTGTGTGTGTGTGTGTGTGTGAATAAACCATGGGCTAAATAACAGCAGAACCCAAAGATGTGCTGCTTTAGTGGACAAAGGCTTTTTAAAACAGGAATTATTTACATTCCACTTCCCTGCCATTACAGTGGGCTGCAAAATCTAATCCTGTATCTTTGTACATCTGTGAGTCCGTTTGTTCAAGAACTCCTCCTAAAAGGGAAGAGCTAGGACCACCAAACTGGATATGCAGCTCCCTCTTCTTATAACTTAAAGCAAGGTCAGGATTTGGTTATGCTGGGACAATGGGATGTGCATGGAATCCAAGTGTTTCTCAGCAAGGGGAAAGAAAGGGGTGAGAGAGCAGAGACCTTCAGAGACTGCATAACCAAAGGGGGCAGCAAGCTCCCCAGTGATCACTCACTGGCCAGCAGCATGGACCAGCCATGCTGTGAGCTGGCCATGGGGTGCACTGGCAGGTGGTTTCTGTGTCCCCTGCCACTTCTGGGCTGTCCCTGGGGAGCGCTGGTGGTGGGGGTCTGTGAGGCTCCCCCTGCCCTGGGCTGGCCCCAGAGAGAAGCTGGTGGGTGGTGTGTACAGTACACCCTGGTTC
Source organism: Carettochelys insculpta (assembly GCF_033958435.1). NCBI lineage: Eukaryota > Metazoa > Chordata > Testudines > Carettochelyidae > Carettochelys > Carettochelys insculpta. The sequence continues at coordinate 2,918,841 of NC_134149.1, read as the reverse complement.
CAGGCCCACTCTAGAAAGAAGCCACAGGGCAGAGTGTACAGCCTTCAATCCTTCCCCCCATGCCCAGACCTGGACCAAGGCAATGCTGGGTAAGCCTGCTAATTGTAAATAACCAGTCTCTGCTTGGCTAGATAAATCCACCTGTATAAAGTATTTAAAAAGCCAAAAGCTCTGGTTTTCTCTAGTAGTAGGAAAATATATCCTAAAGCCACTGACATTACTGTCTAAAACTCCATTGTTGAGAAAGCTTTGAGAGACTGGCTTGCGGTAAAGGGACAATGAGAGAAGGGTATGTTTTTGCAGAGGCTTCACATAAGTGCACAAGAGCTGAAGCTCTTCTTTGCATTTCTTCTCCTACATCATGGGCTACGTTTGGGGGAGTTGGAAGAAACTGATATTCAGTCTTTGTTGCTGTTGCTTTATTTCCCAAAGCCATCGCTGAGAAAGACTCCCCCTCCCCCCAGCACTTTCAGAGCACTACGCATCACGAGATTCACACTCTTCTTCCCCCTGCCCCACTCCCGTGTGCAAATCTGGAATGCTGCAAATCAGCTGTTTGCGACTGTTCCAGATCTGAGGGTGGGAGTGGTAGGAGCGGGGACGTGCGGAGGTTCATCACCATATTGTGTGAGCAGTGCATGGGAAAGGGAAACAGATAGGGTGTCTGCGGGCTGCAGGTGGTACCCCAGGGGGCTGCTGCACCCCACTCACTCTTACCTGGTGCAGAACCTGGGCTATAGTGATCAAAAAGATTGCCCTCCCCATTTTCAGTTTGCTGGCAAACACCTCCCTTTCGCATAAAATCCATTAACTCCTGTAATCACACCCGTTATTATCCTAACAGGCTTGTCGTTCATTAAGCATGACCAGTCTAATCATCACCTTCCATTTAAAAAACAAAAAAGGCCAGTAGGGAATGGATATACTTTTATTACTTTTGATGCGAGTCTGGCTTCTCAGCAAATGGAGCTGTTAGGCGTGCTTTGTCTCCCTTGCCTATTGAAATAGCATTTCATCAGAAGCCAGTGATGTCTGCAAAAGTTTAACTGTCCATTGCAGAACCCAGCAAGTATTAAAGACAACTTTACATGGATCTGAATGAATCCAAATCAGCGGGGAAAGGGACAGGAGAGTTTATCCACGAAACTTGCAGGACCAGCCCTGATATACCTCATGTGATATTTCCTTAACCTATATTTATTCTCCCACCAGTTTTAATGATCAGGATATTTCAGCTGGATGGCTACTTTTACCTCTGTTCATACTCCCCTGCTTCCATCTTGCTTCCTCATTGCCCATCTTTTTATTCAGTGTTTTTTCCAATGCTGAGCACCCTCAGGTCCAAATCCAGTGCCAGGGCTCCTATGTGCTTCTGCAACACAAATAATGAATGTCAAAGTCAGTGATGCTATCTTCTGTGTAATCTCTCTCAGCCTCCTCTTAGCCCTCAAAACCCATTCTTGCTCCGCTGCATGTTAGCTTACTTGATGATGTGTATAAATCATTCCTGCGGATGATTGTGTTTTCTCAACCACTCTTGGGCTGGGAGCTGCTTGCAACACAGACCCACCTCCCTTTTGGATACTGTAGGTGCTGTGCTGAATAACATTGACTCTGCAGTTACCTTCAGGAGGTACCTTCAAGGTGACAACGAGAGTTAGCTTCACGTGAGTAAACCACCACGGGTCTCTCATGCTGTGTTCTGAGCCTGCTGCTCAATGAGTCGGTTAAAACGAGCTGCTTGACTGGGAGAGATGACAGAGCTGGAAGCAGAAGCTCATGGAACAGCTCTGGAGATGGAAAGACCCGGTGGCTGCAAGGAAGAAAAGAAAAATGTGGCATTCAGTTGGATGACTCAGGCAATAGGGGGAAGAGCATTAGTAGCCAGTCACTGGGGAACCTAACTCAAGCCAGTGGTGACCAAAGGCTCTCTGGTGGCTAATTAGCATCTGTGTAGGAAGAGCTGCCATTCTCTGTTGCATCGCAAGAAGCTACATCAGGCAGAACCATGGGGATTCAGAATGGCATGCTCAATGGAGATGGTTGAACATGTGCATTCCTGGATACAAGGTCAGATTCTGATCTCCATCAGACGGGTGTTCCGCAGCAACTTTGCTGAAGACAAGGGGGGAAGGCAGCATGAAGTCTTTGTAGCTGAGGACACAACCTGGCTCCTAACTCCTTCACAACAGAGAACAAGAGGATTGGTGGGTCACGTAGGGGGCACAGTGGCCAACATTGCATTTTGGCTGTGCTTAACTAGCAGAACCTGTCTATCTTGGGGGACCTCAGCCTGGAATCCAGAGCAAGCATGACATTTGCCAAGCTAAACAACCCGGAAAACACCAGAGAGTTTGGTGATCTTGTGATCAGAAGGGTTATGGAACTGTACTGCCTTAGAGAGGTGGCTGCTTTCTATAACTGAACAGGACTACAGGACTCAAACATTAGCAGAGGGGAGCACTGACAGAGAAACTAAAGTGCCCATTTGCATAATAGCTCATTCTGCCTTTATTGTTACTAGGGTCTGTTCCTGCCTCTGGGCATACACACTGCTTCCTCCTTGTAAGTACCTGTCTCCCGCCTAAGCCCTCGAGCAACCCATAATCCAGACCATGGGGTTTGTCTGCCTGACTTGTGATGTGGTCCCTGAGCTGGGAGGTGGGCTCAGATGCCACCAACTAGATCGGGTCCCTAGCGGTGAGAGACCCACACTCCAGCCCCTCCCAGGTGCAATGGCCATTTTCTTAGTTATCCAAAGTGGACTGGCTTCCCCAGAAAAGACTGGGACCCCCGCATCAGGCTATCTCAAAGCTCAGCCATTAGTACACTCACCTGGGAGGTGGAAGGATTTGAATCGGGAGCCTTATCTTTTGAGGCAGAAGAGCAGATTGAATCAAGGTCCCTCATGTCCCAGGTGTGTGCACTAACCACTGGGCTAAAAGGCAGAAGGTGGGTCCAGGCCTCAACCCCACCCCACTGCTGTGCACACTCAGGAAGGCTCTAACTCATTTGCCCAAGAAACACCTTGACACCTCAGCCACCTCCCTGGTGCGGAGGGTTCCCGGCTGTGGGTCACTAGCGGACAAAGGCAGCTGCGTCTGTCAGAAGAGTGGGATTCGCCGAACTTTCCTCTCCTGATACTCTCCTTCTGGCCATCTTTGGCAGCTCCCAACCTTGGTGCTGGCATCTTAGCTCACGCTAGGTGGGGCCTATCTTGCACCAGCTATTGGCAAGGGTGCCCGCATGCCTAACCTAGTCTTTGTGGATTGCAGTGTTATCCCAGTGACATGTTTTTTGTTTTAGGCACCTAAAAGATTGGTTTCTTGATGTCTTGGTCCCTTGGTGGGTCTGGGTTTTGCAACTCCGTACCTGAGTTACAACAGAGCAAAGAGCACAGCCCTACTTCATACGGGTGATGCGTGAGATGCTCTAATGCTATAGTAAAGGAGACTGTAAGCCCCTTAGATTCTGCTGTGGCTCTCATGGGGAGCAGTCCCCATTTCCATAGCACAAACGTTAAGATGGGCCAGAAAAACGTGTAGGAACGTTGATTTCAGGAGGAGGAAGAAGAGATGTATGCTCTGTGCTAATTTACATTACAATTAAACATTGGTTTGGTGCATAGGAACAGCTCCTCATCTGATGTGAGCACACACTGCACTGGCCCACAGACTGCTGGTGGAGAAATAAGGAAAACAAACAGCCATTTGAGCTTTTCTGAAAACTCGAGAGGTTTTTCAGAACCAAAATATTCAGCCTATTCTGCTACTCCTTAATCTCTCTATATTTTCTAAACTTTTCGTAGGCTGTCTCTTACTCTCATCCTGACAATAAAAAGCATGGCACCAGCAATGCTGCTCTAATGGAGCATCAGATAAAAGAGTAAAGAGCATGCAAATAAACTACCATAATCACTTAGAAGCCACTGTTTCTATTAAATATAAGCACTTTCCATCTCAGCTCTAAAATGTGGGTGGATTCTATTAAATTTAATCATCTTTCCATGAGGATTGTAGGGTAAAAGCACATGGTAGATGTGCAGTTTGTAAAGGATGGTCACTTCTTAAAATTGCTAGGGAAAAGTGCAGCTGATAACTATGTATCTGAAAAAGGCACACTGGTATTGCCTCAGTCCATTTTATCTCTTTTTTTGAAAATGGTCCTCCCTTGAACTGGCTTTTCTCCAGTTTCCAGGTCCTCTCAGCTGCTAAAAATGTTTCAAAAGTAACTGCAGGGGTTATATTAACATTTCCTGATTCGTTCCCTGCTCAACCCAGGAACCAGCTGTACCTCCTGCCTGTTGGCCCAAGCCAGGTCTCACTGAACTAGCACTTTCCAGGGTTTGAGCCAGCACTAGTGAACGTTTCCCAAGCCCGCTTCTCTAGGTAGCTCAGCCACTCCGGAGTCACTCATTGTTTTCCCTCAAAGCAAAAAAGCAGTCCAGTCGCACTTTAAAGACTAACAAAATAATTTATTCGGTGATGAGCTTTTGTGGGACAAAGCTTTAAAGTGCGACTGGGCTGCTTTTTTGTTTTGATAGCTGTGCTAGTCCACATACTATCTCTACTATTGTTTTCCCTCCTCACCCTATGGTAAAGGACTCATTATTAGTTCATTCTTCTCTTTCAGTTCCTTCCCTCACCTCAGTTAACTCCCTCCTTTGTTCAGTTACTTGACCCTCTTCTTTTCCAGTAGATCTGACATTTTTCTCTCTGCCTTTATTGACCAAATGCTGGTCTTTGCATTGCTGGTTTTCAGAGGGATTGTAACAGGCTGTGCCTTTATTATAGTATCTTGACAATTTACTAGTTGTCTTACATGTGACTGTATTTCATTCTAGTCATTAAAGTTATGATTTCTCCACATATGTGTTTTCTGCAATCCAGTATGGTTATAGCCATGTTCAGGGCTTTTTTCGTGCCAGTGCAGGATGGTATGCTGTACCAGCACCTCGGCGGCCCCAGCCAGGATCTGTGGCAGGGGGACCCTGCCAGCCCTGTGGCTGGGAGCTGGTGAGGGCACAGAGCCCTGCTGGCAGCCCCAGCCCTGGGGAACCATGTAGAGGGCAGGGGTCCCCAGCAGCCCCCCCAGCAGGGAGTTAGCTGGGGCACAGAGCCCTGTGGGCACCCTGGGGAGGGGACAGGGTTGGGGAGGGAGCGGGGAGCTGGCTGTGTAACTGTTGACTTGTATGTGATTGTAAACCCATTCTACACTAGGGTGAATTCAAATAGCTCACAGATTTAAACTTGTTGATGGATTTCCACATAAATAATATCCATACATGGCTGTACGTGTTACTAATTAGGCTGGATTGATTAAGCAGACTCTAAAGTGTTGCATTTATATTGAACTAAGAAGATCCAGCATCTAACTTAATTTTGTGCCAGTCAAGCTGGTTGTCGTTTTCGTAGGGAAGCCATTGTAAATGTTATCTCATATGCACTGATGCATATAATCAGGTTTGCATTAGCCCTGTGAAACCATACATATGCACTCTTAACTGAAAGATGTGCTCTAGCAGACACAGATACAAAATGACTGGAAAAATCTGTCAGTCATAATTACCATCAAACTATGTCTTACCTGAAAAAATATCAGGGACAACACTTATTTTTAGCCTTAGTTTTTACATTGGTCTGATAGTGGTTTATAAAATCCTGACTGGTGTGGAAGAAGTGAATAAAGAAGAGTTGTTTTCCTCTTTCCCATAGTACAAGAACCAGGAGTCACCAAACAAAATTAATAGGAAGCAGGCTTAAAACAAACAAAGGGAAGTATTTCTTTGCACAATGCCCAATTATCTTGTGGAACCGCCTGCCAGAAGATGATGTGAAATCCAAGACTATAACAGCATTAAAAAAGAGCTAAAGTCATGTAGGACAGGTGTATCAACACTTATTAGCTAGAATGGGAAGGATGGGGTCCCCAGCCTCTGTTAGAGGTTGGACATGTGTGATGGGGTGGGATCACTTGATGATTACCCACTCTGTTCATTCAGTCTGGGGCACCTGGCATTGGCCACTGTCAGAAGACAAGATATTGGGCTAGATGGACCTTTGGTCTGACCCAGTGTGCCTGTTATGTTCTTATACAATCTTATGTTACTTGCCAGTAACTCAAGACACATTTTGTATGGGTGTTAAAATGTGACTCTGTTATTCAGATCATAGTGGTATCTCAGTGCTTCACAGCAGCACATGCCACAGCACTCAGCTAGCTGCAAACTCTTCAGAGGAATGTGGGTGTGGCAGACGGTCCCCAAGAAAGGATCATTGGCCCTAGTGGGCTCAGGCTGAGTGGATGGTGGCTGGCACTGTGAGTAGCACCGGCTCTACTGTTGACAGCCGGCGCCGTGTGGAGGAGAGGTGCAATACACTACAGAACACACTGCAAAACGCAGATGTCCCATGGTGTGCAGGCAGTGGAATCCTGGAGGTTCGCCACCTGGTTACGTGGCAGTTCAAGTGTGTGGGAGTTCCAGGGCTCTGAAAGCTGTTCTCTGCCTGCCTGGTCAGTGGTCAGGCGCTGTGCAGCACAGGCAGGGGAAGAAGTTGCAGTGAGTCTGGTGGCCACATTTTGGCGAAATACTGAAATCTCAGCAAAGCAAAAGGCTTTGCCCAAAGTAATGAAAACCAGCTAGTGACTGAGAGCTCCATGGAGGCACTCTGAGGAGACTGGGTTTTTTTCACAGAGTGGGTGCTCAGCCCCTTGGAGGCCCCTCACATCGGACACCTGAAATCACTAGTCACTTCTGAATACCTGGACGTTTCTCCTCGTCTCTCTCTCATGTTCCCTTTAGCCCTGGGCACTATAGACAAAAGCCACAGGCCTGACTGTCCTCTCCTCTGGCTGTTGTGAGCCTGCAGCAACTGCTGAAATTCGTGAAGTTACAGTGGCTCCCAAACCTGGCCCGGTAATGGGCAAAGGAAGCAGTTGCCCCAGGGCCCAGTGATTCAAAAGAAGTGCTCTGGTTGGCTCTGAGGGTGGTGGTGCTGACTGTTGGTTGCCTGCAGCCCTGCCCCTTCTGCCCAAGGTCCTTCCCCTTCTCTGAGTGCGCAGCTGATGCCCCCCTCACCTTGCACAGGGGTAAGCATAGCTGGCTGCAACCCTATTTTAATGGGGTCACCAGAGCTGGCTTAGACTTGCTGGGTGCTGGGGGGCTGAAGCAGAAGCCACAGGCCAGTGGTGCTCAGGTTACAGGCCCCCTGCCTGGGGCTGAAGACTTCAAGCATTGATCCCCTGCTCAGAGCAGTGTGACTCGGCAGGGATCAGGTTTTGATCCCTGTCCTGGGTCTGTGTAGTAGTCATCAGGAGGAGGTCTCAGTGCAGCAAGGTTTGAGAATTGCTGTTATGCTGGTGGAGAACAGGTGTCTGTGATAGGAGGCTCATGCCCCATCTTGCCTTTAACGCATTTGTAAAGCACTTAAGAGAACATAAGGAATTTCCACCGCTTTATAGTGAAAATGGAGGGATCCCTCATCTTGAGGACTACAGGGACTATAACAGGCGTCCATCTGGGTATATAAAGGTATGAGGAGAGCTGTCAGGGGTGCTTCCAAGTTTACCATAACTGATCTCATTTCTGCTGAGTGAACAAGTGAGTATTCCAAGGGGACTTTTTCTAGGGCAGGAGGTAACACTTTCTTTTGTCTTTGGGGTTCATCCAGACCTTTTCTCTTGGGCAGTCAGTAGTGCGAGGTCAGTGTATTTTATTGGGGGATATGCTGCAATTTGCACTGTTGTATGTGTATATAGTTTTCATTCTAAGCAAAGCCAAGGTACTCCTGAATGATTTCCGAGGAAGTTTGTAACTATTTTACCAAAACACCAATAGCACCTGGTTGTTTCCTAGAGGACCCACACCCTGCTAATGACCTTTGCCTATTGTTTTGCCCAATAACAGATGGCCAGATGCTGCTGCCGCTCTACCCTATGGAGATAAATTCAGTTTAGTTATCAGTGCCTGAGGCACTAACTGTTCTCGATATCCAAAATGCTGCTCCATGTCTCAAAATATAATTCATGGCAGAAACACCCATTTCAATAGCTTTTAATTTTCAGCTTAGACACAACCTTTCTTCTGGGGTGTGGCTCAGTCCATCTTGGAGAGATTGTTTAACTTTCAGTTTTGTTGTAAGAGTCTGTAACAAAATGGCCTTATTCCTGGCTGCTTTGTCCTGTTAGCAGAGTTCAGAATTTCAACCACACTGTGAAGCCTTGATCAGCCACAGTGTCCTGGGTGTAATCCAGGAATGATGTAACCTGTGCCATAAAGGAGGTTGGACTTGATCATAATTGTCCTTAACTGTACACTGTAAAATAAGGCCTGCTTTTTCTTACACACACACACACACACACACACACACACACACTGAGGCCACCTTACATATCAGAAAGTGTAAAAATATCAAACTCCTACCTAGAGATTATCAACTCAGCTCTTACGTTGAGCTTCACTGGAGATGCTACAAGCTGGTTGTGATAAAGAACGACTAACATGGTCAATGTCTTCTGCATCTCCGATCTGAAGACACTTCAGCAAAGCTCAGTTAACCAAAGATCTGTTAGAAAAAAGCTCTGGGACAACTTTCCGTTCAGTAAACAAGAACATATATGGGGATGTGGTGGTGCCCTTTGAAAGGACCGTCTGATGGAAGAACCCTGTAAGTCTGATGTAAGCTAAGCTTTCAGTGTGCCAGGATGTTCAAAAGGTTATCAACTGATAGATGTGATAAGTGGGGTGGGGACAGCAAGAGCCGTATTAAATATATGTAGCATAGACACACAGAAAAAGTACCAGTGCAGCCCGTTGAAACACATAATCATTAAACTTTAAAGGATTAATTCTGCAACCCTGACACTGAGTATTACTTAAGGACATGTATTGAATTCCATGGGACTGTATGCATGAGTGCTAGGTAAGAGCTAGAATTGCAGAACTGGGGCCTAAGGCAAAAGAACGGTAAAACGACAGAATTTTGGTATGAGGAGGCTATGTAAGAGGTATCCAGTTGTATTGGAGCTGACTTATTAGTAGCAGGGCCCTCCTGGGTGGGGGCAACCCCCTACCTGCCCCCTGCACTGCAGGCCTGTCCCTTCCCTGCTCTGCCCATATCCCCTTACCCGCTCCCCCACCAGCCTGGCCGGGGATTACCTGGGGCAGGGCGTGATTGTGGCTGGTGGCGGCAGCATCAGCAGCAGATGGTTGCCTCCCTTCTCACTTCCCCTGCACTCACCATGTGCCACGAATGGCAGCCTGCTCTGCTCCATTGTGGCCTCCCGGCCTTTGCCTCAGGTGGCAGGGAGTGGTGGCCTCTAGCATGGTGAAGCCAAGCTTGGCGGGCCAGGAGGCCATGGCAGAGAGGAGCAGGCTGCCTCTTGTGCCAGGTGGGTACTGTGTGTGTGTGGGGGGTCGGCGGGGGGGAGAGGTCAGGACAAAAGAGGGGAGATGATCCCCTGCTGTTGCTGCTGGCTTCCGCTGTGCACCCCCTGCCCCAGGTAATCCTCCCACTTCCTGTCTGGAGGATGGCGTGGGTGGCCACCATGGCACCTCAGAAGAGCAGGGTCTGGGGCGGATGACCCACCTCACCCTATGGATGGGACAGCTCCGATGAGTAGCTTGTTCTATACCACCATATTCAGGCTTTTGGATCAACTCCAGCTACCCTCTGGGCAGGTTCTCTGGGCCCACTTGAGCAAAGCAATGCATTTTTGTGAGTGTAATCAGCCCACACAGTTTGTTAATGTTCACCTATCCAGCTTGCTCAGCCTTGTCAGCTTAATTGGCACTGTTAAGCTTCCAAGGATGAGGAGGCCTCTGACAATAATGCAAATATGGAGATATAAACATCCTTCAAATATTTAGAAGTACATCAATTTGCCTTTGAATGAGATGTGTTAGTAAAGCATATGGCCCACATAATGTAAGCTCTCATTACTTTCAGCAGATAGTGCCAGAGGAACTGCATGAATGGAGAAGATATGAATTTTTAGTATTGCTTTTGCTTATGTTTATTGCTTTTTTTGTCTGTAGAAATATCACAATGTTTTAATTTTGCTATCTATAAAGCTTATCTCATTTGAAAACTAGCGATCTCTTTGTTTAGACCTTGCAATGAACAGACCAGATATTTATAGGTGTTCTGTGTTCCTCTGACTCTTACAGCTATATTTACAAATGTGAAAGAGCACATCATTTTGCCTGAGTCATAAGACAACTGCTGAAAGCTGTTTGTTATTAGCATGGCTATACATAACCATACAGCAAGTCAAAGAATGCTCACATGGTCCTTTCTGCATGAGCTCTGCCCTCTTCTATGACACATTGCGCTCATAGCGTGATCTGAAGACCACAACATACACTGCCGGAGCCATGGCTGACTGGGTCAATAAAACAAGAGACTGGAGAGTGGTTACACAATGCTCACAGCTATTACTAAAACTAACAATAGGCATATTGATGTTTGGCAAATAGTCTCAGCAGTTTCCATATTCTTCCTCACAAGGTGACTCCCTAGAAGCCATATAATCAAGAGCTGAAACTTGTAGTCAATGGTATTGCCAGACAGGCTGCTACCTTAAAATCAAAACAATCACAAAGGACTGCTATAGAAAGTGGAAACTAGGTCAAAGTGAAAAGGATGAATGTGTGCGCTTAAAAAAAAAAAAACCTACAAATATATAGGGGCAAAATTAGAAAGGTGAGCTCATTTTGTGCCTTCAATCTAGCTAGAGACAATAAAGAGAAACAAGAAAACATACTACAAATGTATTAGAAGCAAGAGGAAAACCAAGAACTAAGGAGGTCCATTGCTCAACGAAGAGGTGAAAAAGAGTAACAGAAAATGTGGAAATGGCAAAGGTGCTTAACTACTCTGTTTCAGTTTTCATTAAGAAGCTTGGTGGTGATTAGATGCCTACAATAGCGAATGCTGGAGGAAAGGAGGTAGGTTTGGCCGTTAAAATAGAAGAAGAACAAGTTAAAATTACTTTGAGAAGTGAGATGTCTTCAGGTCACCAAGGCCTGATGAAATGCATCCTATAATACTCAAGGAGCGACTGAGGAAGTATCTGAGCCGTTAGCTATCATCTTTGAAAAGTCATGGAATACAGGATAGATTCCAAAAGAATGCAACAGCACAAATATCGTGCCCATGTATAAAAAGGGAAATAAGGACAAACCAGAAAACTACAGACCAGTCATCTTAACTTCTATGCCAGGAAAGGTTATGAAGCAGATAATTAAGGAATCCATCTGCAAACATCTGGACTATAATAAGGTGATAAATAACAGCATGGATTTCTCAAGAACAAATTATGTCAAAGTAACATCTTTCTTTGATAGCTAACAAACCTTGTGGATAAGGAGGAAGTGGTAAAGGTGGTATACCTAGACTTTAGTAAAGCATTTGATAGTGTGGAGAAGGTCCAGAGAAGAGTAATAGTAATGACTGAAGGCTTAGAAAACATGACCTATGAGGGACAATTGAAAGAATTAGATTTGTTTAGTATGGAAAGGAGAGGGCTGAGAGGGGACATAAAAAGGTGTTACAAGGAGGAGGGAAAAATTATTCTCATTAACCTCTGATGACTGGACAAGAAGCAATGTGCTTAAATTGCTGCAAAGGAAGTTTAGGTTGGACATTTGGAAAAAGCTTCCTAACTGTCAGGGTGGTTAAGAACTAGAATAAACTGCCAAGGGAGGTTGTGGAATCTCCATCGCTGGAGATATTTAAGAGCAGGTTAGATAGACATGTACCAGGGATGGTTTAGATGGTGCTTGGTCCTGCCGTGAGTGCAGGACACTGGAATCAATGACCTCTTGAGGTCCCTTTCAGTTCTATATGATTCTACGACCAATGCCTTTCTCAGCTTGAGACTAAAACCCCTATTGCTACTATGCAAACTTTTGCCTATATCTGGCACCATTAAGGCCCCTCCAACTATCTCAAGGCACAGCCCAGCTACCAGCTTTGCTCTTCCTTTCTTTCATCCCTAAACATGCACTTGGATCTATGAGAGGGCAATATGGAGAGGAATGCTGTAAGTGCTTTCTCAGTAGTGGAAGAGACGCCAGGGCTCAAACATAAGTAATGGTGCCACTGTTCTGCTTAATGAGCCCTGGCATAAATTAAACTCTGAATAGTGTCTATTAACATATAGTTATACATACACATTATGTTATGTGTACACCTTGCATATCCTGAATCTCTGCGCTGGGCTCTGCATCTAATTCAGACTGAAACGTGGTGGGCATGATCTGTTCCAACATGCACTGTTGTGGAGTTCCTCTGGGTTTGCAGAAATCCCCTTCAGCATGCTGAAGTGGATCTCTTTCAGTGGCTATGTCTGCCCTAATCCAGAAGATCAACTCACTCAGGGTTGATCTTGCAGGGTTCGATTTTGCACATCTGGTAGAGACGTGCAAAACTGACCTATCTGGGGTCAGCATTGACCCCTGTACTCCCTGCAATATGCGAGGAGTAAGGGAGGTTGATGGGAGAAACTCTCCTGTTGACCTTCTTCAGGTCAAGTAAGCAGATATGTTGATTCTAGCTACGGAATTGCTATAGTTAGAATTGCATATCTGCAGTCGACTTATTTTTCTGTATTGCAGACGCAGCCAGCATATGCACAGCACTCAGTGTAGCACTTGACTCTCCCTAGTGTGCATTCTCTATGATGGTACAGTTTACTACCCTTTTACAAATGGAAGAGTTCTGAGTGGAAGGGAATCAATGGATATATGCTTGTCTTTGTTGGTGAAGGTTTTACCAAAAAAGGTGGGATGTGTGGTCACAGCTCGTTGTGTGAGCACGCTAACAAGGCTCAGTAAATCATTATGCTCACAGGGTTTTCTAGATTAAAGAATGATATTTAGTTTGGAAAGTCATGTCCTTGAAAGTTAGGAAATGCCAGATTTATAGCGGCCTCCGCAGCCTCTTGTATGCCACCCTGTGTATCGTGTGAGGTAGGCTTCTGATGGGGAGTATAGCATGTGATCATGTAATTTAAAACCCTAACATAATGCACTGCCTACCAGCCTAAAGACTGCAGGCCACAGTGAACCTAGATCTTTGTCACATCGCAGTATAGCTTTGAAAATATATGAACTCATAGGCTTCTTTAAAATACTTTGACATGTTTCCTCTTACCCCCTTTCTCTCACCTCATGTTTAAAATGCCAAATCTGTGAAAGACATTTTCCTTGTTTTGGAAAATGTCCACCTCTTTGAGGAAGAAAGCAAGGAAAGAGGTTTTCAGGTCATTGGCTGTCTACACCAGCACCCCCCTTTCAAAAGTGCGATGCTAATGAGACACTTTGGGATATGCTAATGAGGTGCTGCAATAAATATGTAGTGCCTTATTAGCATAATAGCAGCCATGGCACTTTGAAAGGATCCAGCACTCTTCAAAACCCCACTTGTGCCTATTTGGTTATGCATTGCAGCACCTCATTAGCATATCCTGAAGTGTCTCATTAGCACCCCCCTTTCGAAAGGGGGATGCTAGCACAGACACAGCCTCCATGCCTGTATCTGGTTTTTGCTTTTTTGCAGAACCCAACTACTTTTGTGATCATATTTTTTTTCTTTATAGGTCTGGAAATATCAACATGCACAAGGCACATCTTTATCTATGTATCTGCCTGTATCTATAGATATGGCTAGATATAAAATCAGTTTTAATATAGCTAGAGTCAAAAGTGAAAGGTAATGCTTTCAACATTTGCACTTTTCATTCATTCCAGTCTTAGTAATGTGATTTATTATAAGGCTGATAACCATCCTAAATTTCCTCCTTTTACAGCTTTTTATTATAGTTCTCTCTACCAGGCTGATGACGACATACAAATATATTAAGATTACTTTAAGCATTTTTAGTTGATTCTTATGATACAAAACTCTACTTATCGTTTGTAATATGCACTTTTTCATGAGTTTACTCTTTGATGCCCTAAATAAAAAACCAATACAATGACCCTCTTGCTCCCCAAAAGTGCTGCCATGACTGAACAGCAGAGTGAAAGAGATGGTTAGAGCATCCGTTTAAACAGTGGTTCCCAAACTTTTCAGCATCACGCCCCCCTTTGGATTTCTGAGAAACTCTCACACCCTCCCTCTCTTTTTTACCACTGGCCTGCCACCTCCGAGCCCCTCCCCACCTCCAAAGCCAGGCACCGCCAGCCCCTCATCTAACTCCATCCTCCTCCCCCAAAACCCACACTAACTCACCTTTGCAGGAGGCAGCTAGCTCCACATGAGCCTTCGCTGGCTGCCCGCTTTTTATAGCGGCTGCGCCAGGTCGCCCACGTGAAATGGCAGGGGCTGAGAACTGGAAGCAAGGGACTGGCTTTTTCTTCAGGTGTGGGGAATGATGGGGGTGGGGGCTGGGTTCATGCCCCCCTGGGGGACACACCCCCCAGTTTGTGAAACTATGCTTTAAAGATTGGAGGTCAGATTCTCCTAAGGAAAGCAGAAGAGACCACTGCGAACTTTCTAAAGCGTATTTGCAGCCTATTGGTGATGCATATTAATATTGATTTGATGGGGACATAACTCTTCAGTAGATTTTATTTTCTTTGGCTTTTGCAATCACATGCCTTGACACAATCAGTAATACACACTTTTTACTGCCATCTAATAATCTTTAAAATGTAATTAAAACACCAATTATAAAAGCTGCTTACCCAAACAGACAAATCAGTCTCTCTCATGTTTATGGGTGTAGGTTTTAGATTATTGCCCACATTTACTTGAGCTGTTTTCAGCAGCTGAACCCACAGCACATCATCTACTTATTATGTATATTTGAGTAGTTGCCATGTGTTTCCAAAGTTAGTCCACTAGTGATTGTGTATCGGCTGGTGGGTGTGTGGGGGGAGAGGTGGAGGGCTAAGTCTACACTACGGCAATCTTTTGAAAGAGTGCGTCCACATGCAAGAAAGTGGATCAAAAGAGTGATCTGCTCCTTTGAAAGAGAGGATCCACAAAGCCCCTGTTATTTCAAAAGAACAGGCCAGGGATCGAAAAATCAGGCCCTCTGAAGACTGCTCTTTTGAAAAAAGGGCCTGTGGAGCACTTACACACGTTTTCTTTCTGAAGAGGCTTTTGAAAGCAGGTGCTGTTCCGGAAATGGGACAGGAAGAGAGATTTTTGAAAGGAGCACCACATTCTTTCGATTTACCTTAGAAACAGTGCTTTTTGTGTGTAAAAAGAACTTGCTAGTGTACATGCAGGCTGTGTGTGTGTGTGTGTAACACGGTCCTCCGCTGGATGGAATACCTGGACTCCTACACTGACAATCTAGTGACTTGCACATATTTGGGACACAGACAGCTAAATAAAGGGGAAGTTGAAAGTCTGTCAAGTCTTGTCACAAAAGTGACATTTTCAGCCTGTGAATGTCTTGTTTAGTCATATGGAAAGTCATCAGCACCTATTGGCATACTGACATTTCATTGCTGTAAAACCCTTTATTCAATGCCTTACACCATCTACTGCAACCAAATGAATAGTCTCTCCCTCTTGTTGCCCATGGAAAGGTCAGCTGTATTTGTCTATTCAACAAGAGGAAGTCTACGTGAAGTAAAGTAACAGAAATAGTGTTCTCCCTTTTCACGCTCTCTGTACTCTCAAGCATTTGCATTCTGTTTCTTAAGCAAATAAGTTTTGTCAGTTTTGTCCTCTGTTTTCATGGGCCGGCAGAGCCTACAGAAATCTATTAAAAGGGACCCACAAAACTCTGCAGGGCCTCCAGCAATGTGCATGACCTGGCTCAGTGCAGCTGAGAGGTGTTACAAACTGGAGTTTACAAGGTACACGTCAGCACTTTGCTGGAAAGCACTGTACTGCTGCAACAGGACTGGGTTCAGCTCATTGTATTTTAACACGCAGACTCGGCACACTGGCTTACTTGATGTAAAATATATGAGAAGACCCCACATTGTCAAGAAGACATTTTTTGGTGTCATTTGCTTCAATAAAGAACCACCGAGTTCTTCTGCCAACACTGAAATCGTGCCTAAGATAAATCCCCTGTTCCAATGGCTTCCAGAGAAAAAAGTCCATGAGCCCTGTTCTTACAAATGCTAATTTCCTTTAAGGCACCTCAGCCATGGTTAGCCTCCTCTATTTGCTCTTTCTTAGAACAGACTGAAGTTTTCAACGTTGCCACTATATAATTCATAAATGTGAAAATGTTTGCCTACATTTTCAGATGTGAGTAACTAACATTGGCACCTAAATCCATATTCAGGCACCTAACTGAAGTCATTGGGATTTGCAGGTACTTACCCCCCTGTGAAGACTGGATATCTTAGGTCCCTAAGAATGGATTTGGGCATCTTACTTTGGATAGCCATGATGGACAATTATAACTGTAGGAACCAGGCGAGATTTGTCTTAACTTCTCTTTAAGTATATTTTATTTTCCTTTTTTCTTAAGGGTATCCTTGATCATAATAACTATATTGTACACAATGAAGATGAAAACGGAATGCCATCTTTCAGGCTGCATCTACACTTACAAGTTCTTTCAGAAAATCAGGCCTATTGTTTGAAAGAACACACAGAGTCCACATAGAAGAGCTCCTCCAGGCCCTTTTTGTCAAAAAAGCAGTCCTCATGGGCTCCGGATTTTTTGATCCCAGGCCTATTCTTTTGAAATAGCTCTACAGATTAAATTTCGGTTAGAAGAAATGACAACGGAAACACCCTTTACTATTACAATTTCTTTTTACAATGTACTCATTCCAGCAGAACTACTCAGTATTCACCAGTCTAGCAAATATTATGTTTGTAGGCACAGGAGAGTCATTTAGGGCAAAATAAAAGCTGATGTAAGGTGCTAAATAAACTTAACAGGTCCTTTACAATTAAATTTTACCTCAAACTAATGGATATACTTGTAAATTTCTGGACAATTAATTCAGGACTCAAAGAATAAGTACTGCAATTATGAGTGAGAATTTGCTCTATATTTAATTAATGATGATAATAATAATGAGACAATCCTAGGTGCTGGAACCAGGGTTTCAGGGGTGTGTGATCACACCCTGGCTTGCAGTGGTTTCCAGCATTCTGAGGTTACAGCATGGTACAATGGCTCTCAGCTCAGCACCCCCAACAATACACATTGTTTCAGCATCCCTGGATTGAATCCAATCATTAAATACAAATCTTGACTCATTTATAGCTATGCAGTCATGATGGGATCCTCCATCAAAAAGGCATCATAATATTTTCATTATTATTATTATTATTATTATTATTCTCCATCTTTTTTATGTCTCCTAACATCATCTTTGCTGTTTTTAACCCCTGCTTTACATTGAGCTGAAATTTCATACGAAAGCAGAATATCAAAACTGTTAACGCATTTTTATCATGTCATCGAATGGAAAAATCCTTACTTCTGCACCTTTGGATTTACATAAGCATCTAAATGTTGTCAGAAGTTCATTAAAATTATGCATATAGTTTAATAATATGTATGCATATGTTTCCTCATTTTGGCTTGCTTATTATTATGTAGATTTTCCTACAGTAAAACCATTCTATCGCTATTAGTTTAATTCCACATTGTCATAAATTAAATGTATGTTCTTATTGAAACACAAGGAAATACAGATAGGTCTGTGGATTCACTTAACTATAAATCTGAACTGGTCATTCTCATTATCAACTGATATCTGTAGTTTCCTTGAGGAAATTTACTAGCTTACAATCACATCACCTACAGGGATATATCCTTTTTTGCAGAATTAAGGGATCTAATATTAATGCCATTGTACTGACAGAATCAAGCAGAGTTGGAAGATAGCTCCTTATGAGATAACTGTAATGATGTCTGTGTAACTGATGCACTGCATACAGATTTCAGGTCCATATTGCAGTACTCTGGAGTGGGCGATTAATTTTAATGTGAGCACTGTCTTGGAATCAGTTTACTGACAATGAAATAATGACAGGAATATTTAGGACACACTGATTGTAGAATCCATAACACAATGTTGCAGCTGTTGGAAATGGCATTTCAAATATGTCTCTTCACATATAGATAATAAAACTATAATGTATGCTATACTATTATATTAATAAATGTTTAACTTTTGCTTTTATTTTTTTGCTATGCCTGTCCACTGGGCAGCATATAGATCAGGTGTGAGAGTTCTTACTGAATTCAAAACTCAAGACTATTTGGCTGCGTCTACATTAGCAAGTTCATATGAAAAAAAATGGGCCTTTTCTGAAAGAACCCACGGATTGTCTACACACACAATGCTCTCTTTCGATCTGAAATCGGAAGAGCGCAGCACATTTTCTGGTGGCCCTCTTCCTCTCCCAGAGGAGGAAGAGCACCGTTTTTTTGAAAGGTTCTTTCAGAAAAAAAATGTGTGTAGATGCCCCTGGGGCCCTTTTTCCGAAAGAGCAGTCCTCATGAAGCCAGGTATTTCGATCCCCGCACTGTTCTTCCAACAGAGTGGGGGCTGTGTGTGGATGGTCTCTATTGAAAGCATGGATTGTGGGGTTATTTTTTTTTAATCTGCTTTTTTGTGTGTGATCTCAATCTTTTGAAAGACATTTTTGCGGAAGAGATCTTTTGGAAGAACTTCTCTTGAAAGATTGCTATAATGTAGATGTAGCCTTTGAGTTGCTGTCTCAGTGTTTTCAAACTCAATCCCTTCTTTGCGAATGCATTGGTTGTCTGAAAAGGTTCGAAGAACAGCAGAAGTGAGCCCGGGGTGAGTGACAGATTATTTACAAGGCACACAGTGTGGGTATTTTATATTCAAATTCCCAAATAGGACAACCAAGAAATGCAGTGAGCTGCTCACAAGCATTGTACATCAGATACGTACATTAACATCGGAGTAATGACTTTGCCTTTGGATACATGCTGGCAACCGAACCACACCGATAGGTCTTAATTCGCAAGTGAGAACAGGCATCAGTTAGACCAAATCAAACAGAAGCTTTTAATGGTCATGAATAGACTTGATCATGCCCTGCTCCTCCAGGATTCCACTGGCTAGAGTAGCTGGCGGTTTTGTTTCCCAGGTTCAGCATATCTCCTGTAAAACATGATCAGTATCCTTCCACAACTGTAAGGATTTTTCTGACTGTTTTTCTCCCCCAGGGCTGCTGAGAGTGGAGGGAGTATGTGACCCAATAGATCTGGAGCCACAATGAAGCGTTAACTGTTTGCTTATCTAATATGTGTCTGGCTGCCGTGTAGTCTATAAGGATACGTTAGCCTACATGACATATAAGCTTAGGCTACAAGAATAAGATATTATATATCTGCCGCTATCTGCTGTTTCCTTCACCTTTCACTATTTTATTCCATTTTAGCAGTAGTGCAAGAGGCCTACAGGGTCATTCTCTCTAAGACCATAGTTTGAGCTGGGGGGTGTGGGCAGCTGAGCAGTTCCACACAGATGCGGGAGAGTGCCTCAGCATTCTCAGGCTGCAGGTTAGCTCATACACAGCATTTTTTAAATCTTATGCAGTGCCAGGAAATTATGGCCCTGTCAGATCAATCGCCCTGTTCATTGCAAGGTGAAGTTGAGCTCACTGAGGCTGGTAGGGTGGTATCTTGCACCAAATGCCCATTTTCGAGGTTGTTAATGAGGCTGGAATGTGACAATAAGAGACTGTTTAAGCAGTGGAGGATTCCTAGGCTGCAGAAATGCACTGACCCCATCTTTTCCCCAGGACGAAGCCTTACCCTAGGGCTCTGGGGGGGATTGGCTGGACCCCTTAGCCTACAGGCATAACCGTGCTTCCCACCTGGTCCCCACCTAGTGGATTCCACTGACATAGGACCAGTCTGGAGGCGACCCGTTCACCTGTCTCGGCAGTCTCTGTGTTAGAATGGGACAGGTGTGACAGCAACCATCTTGGCTACCACACTGGGGACTGTCAGCAACGTGAAGCATGAGTCTCTTTACTGCTCAAGGTAGGCTCTGCGTCGGGGAGATGTCACTTACTTGTAGCATCTGTGTTTTGGGCACAAAAGGGAGTTGTAACTCTCACACTGGTGGGTTACACATGGGAATCTATCTTCCCTCCTCCTGCTGCTTATCTGGCAGCATCAATGCCCCTTCCCTAATCTCATTCTATGGAGCCATGTCCTACCTTTAACAAACTGTAATGGAGGGTTTGCAGTGTGTCCAAATGAGCAATACAAAACCCACCATCATTTCTTAAACATGGAAGGCCCTGGGCAGAAAAATGAGGTTTCAGGCTTCTCTGACTATTCCAGAGGAAAGGAATTATCTTTGTCTAAATGACAAAACAATGTGAGCTGCTAATTGAGTAGGCTATTAGGTAACCAGTGAAATTCACACGGTATCTCTTACTCTGCTACTTGAGCTGAGAATAAATGTAAGTCTTGTGAAACGAGGTGCAAAGACATTCTCCAGTGCCCCGTTAGCCCTTTTACAAGAAGCTACAGAACGTAAGACACTGTGTGTGCAGGGAATTAAAATTCTGGCTAAATGAGGCTCAGTAGGTGTTTGTTCAGCAGATTGTTTAGTCTTTAATCACGGTTAAATCGCTTAGTTAGATAATTGTTCTGTCATCCAATAATATGAATTGTATTGAAGAACAATGAGCTAAGCCAACTTGTGCCAAAAGAATCAATGACATCAGTTCTGAATCCTCTTGGGTGTACGCTGCCTCTACGTCCATGCACCAGATTGTATTTTTCATTAATGAGCTTTAGACTAATGCCTTAATAGCCGTGTCTACACGTGCACGCTACTTCGAAGTAGCGGCACTAACTTCGAAATAGCGCCCGTCACGGCTACATGTGTTGGGCGCTATTTCGATGTTAACATCGACGTTGGGCGGCAAGACGTCGAAGCCGCTAACCCCATGAGGGGATGGGAATAGCGCCCTACTTCGACGTTGAACGTCGAAGTAGGGACCGTGTAGTCATTGCGCGTCCCGCAACTTCGAAATAGTGGGGTCCGCCATGGCGGCCATCAGCTGAGGGGTTGAGAGACGCTCTCTCTCCAGCCCCTGTGGGGCTCTATGGTCACCGTGTGCAGCAGCCCTTAGCCCAGGGCTTCTGGCTGCTGCTGCTGCAGCTGGGGATCCATGCTGCATGCACAGGGTCTGCAACCAGTTGTCGGCTCTGTGGATCTTGTGTTGTTTAGTGCAACTGTGTCTGGGAGGGGCCCTTTAAGGGAGCGGCTTGCTGTTGAGTCCGCCCTGTGACCCTGTCTGCAGCTGTGCCTGGCACCCTTATTTCGATGTGTGCTACTTTGGCGTGTAGACGTTCCCTCGCAGCGCCTATTTCGATGTGGTGCTGTGCAACGTCGATGTTGAACGTCGACGTTGCCAGCCCTGGAGGACGTGTAGACGTTATTCATCGAAATAGCCTATTTCGATGTTGCCACATCGAAATAGGCTACTTCGATGTAGGCTTCACTTGTAGACGTAGCCAATTTCTTATAAAAGCCCCAGGAATACACATTTTTGAGGCTTACCTTCAGTTCATGGCTAAAAATCATTATAACCAAATGCCTCGAGAGAATCCAGTGGATAAGGGTCAAAAGTTTAGGTTCCATTCCCAGCTTGTACCGCTGTTTTCACCACATGAGCTTAAGCAAACCACTTACTATTGCTGTGCCTCAACTTCCCATCTGACACATGGGGGTCAGACTGCTTCTATTGTCACAGAAGTGCTTTGAGATCTAACCTGAGGAGCATTAGGTGTTGGAGCATCACGAGTATTCCTTTACCAACACACTACAACCAAGATGCGTTTCTATTTTTAAAATCATTGTAATAATATATGGTGGCTGGTTATAATGCAAAATCATTCAAGCAATGTCATTGTACTGTCACCTCTTTTTTGATTAAATGCAGTCAGCCATATCAGCTCCTTTAGAGCACACGGTCTCTTCCTATCAGGGTGAATGTTACTCTTTATGCCATACTATGTTATATTACATTGTTCGTGTCTTATAACCTGAGTTGTCCAGTGAGAGGCAAATGATACTATTGGTACACAACACAGTGCTTAGGATTCAGGAAGTTTAGACTTTGGTGGCCTGTGCTGAAGCATGTAGAGCATCATATTGAAAACGCTAACCAATTGGTGACATTATTTTTTTCCATGCAAACCCACATATAAAATACTAAAGTGAGCGGAAATCAAAGTACTCTCATCACAACCCTTACACACTAGTGCCTTATGTTGCAAGTGAAACCTCCATTTTCATTCATTGGTCTCCTGAGGTTTCTTTAGTTTGTCTCTGGCTTGCAGAGTGGGCGGGGGAGGGGGTGTCCTGGAAAAAGATTTGAGGATTATTTAAAAACTTTGATTATCACCCATACCTGTCTGAGGCCAGGACTCTCTCAGGGCCTGCTCTTCCATGCAACTGGGATTGGCCGTAAATCTGAGAGAAACATGACAGTAGGACAAATATAACAGAGAGAAGGAAACCCAATAAAAGGGAGGTGGGAAGTTAAGGAGGTGACTATGGGGGGTGTGAGTGTGTGTTACATGCCTCTGAGGAAATAATGGAGACACCAGTTTCATTCTGTGGCACTGACGATTGTGGCGAAGAGCATTTGTCATCAGCATGTCAGTGCTGGGTTAAGAGGTGTCCACCCATGGGGCAGTGGGTAACACAGGCAGGGGAAGGCCAGGCCTTTCCAAATGGCCAGGTGTGGCCCAGCCCACACTCTGCCATCAGATACCACCCTTACAGTACGGGTCCCTCCAGTCTCATGGGGCTGCTAAGGCTTCAGATGCTCTGACCTACAGCTGTCCACCTTGCTCATGCTCTGGTACCAGGGAGGCTGGCTGGGGGCGGTGGAGAGGCTTGGGGGCCTGCCCCTAGAGTATGGAGGGCCTCAGGTGGAAAGGGAGGGACAGGGAGCTTGCCTCCCCCAGCCCTACGTTCACCCACCGCCCATTTGCCCACCAATGAAAATCCCACTTCCTTCCGCTTTATCAAAACCTTCCTGGGCTTGTTTCATAAATTCTGCACAGGTTGAGAAGGTGGGGACAGCACTTACCCAAGTGCAAATGCCTCTTGCTGTCACTCTGGTGTTTGATTTGGTCTGTCGTTGACCGGTTAGGCCTATGATGAGCCCCGTGAGCTGCTTTGGAATCCCCGTGGCTGCCAGGATCCTCAAGAGATGGTCAGGTCGACAGCAGCCAGAGCTTTGGAGTAGACATTGAAACTTATCATTCATACATTGTATCAATCAATACGTCATTGTCCAATGATCTGCTCAGTACTGCCAGTTTGACTAGTGTGCCTCAGGCCTCAGCCCATTGGGGTAGGCATTCTATTCATTGCATGTGACCCAGAAGTACATAGAGCTGCGTCTGGGGGCAATATCAGATAGAGGGTACAATCGTTACCTTGTTGGACCCCCCCCCCCAGGTCAGATAAGCATGTGCAGGCTTCATTTGGGGTTAATTCCTGTCCTCCTCCCACAGACCCATGAAAGGGAATCAATGCACTTGGGCTGAGCAGCCGGCAAGTAGAGTTCTTTCAAGCATGCAGCTTGCAATTTGGAATCTATTTAAGAAACTTGGGGGTGTCCCCTTCCCAGGTGAGTGCATGAGACAGAAACACCTGTGGACAGGACAGGAAGCCACTAAAGTAAAGATTAAAAAGACTGGGACTTTTTAGCTTAGAAAAGAGGAGACGAAGTGGGGACTGGTGTTGAGAAAAGGAAAAGTTATGTACATGTTCCCATAACATTAGAAGTAGGGGAATACGTTAATAAGTAGCAGGGTTGAAACAAACAAAAGGAAATATTTCTTCATGCAGCACACAGTCTACCTGTGGAACTCCTTGTTAGAGGATGTTGTGAAGACCAGGAAATTAACAGGGTTCAAAAAAGAACTAGATAAATTCATGAAGGACTTGTCCATCAATACTTACTAGCCAGTATGCGTAGGAATGGTATCTCTCGCCTCAATTTGTCAGAGGCTAATAATTGGTGACAGGGAAGGGATCACTTGAAGATTACTTATTCTGTTCAATCCCTCTGGGTCATCTGCCATTGGCCGCTGTTGGAAGACAGGATACTGGACTAGATGGACCTTTGGTTGGACCCAGTATGGCCATTCTTGTGTTCTTACCAGTAGGCCTCTCTGAGAGCCCCTCTTCTCATCCATTAGCATCCCTAATGACAAGATATCCTCCTTATTCACTGTGCACATTCTCATCCTCTGCAAGAGCTGCACAGACCCCACTGACTTCTGCTGTGGCACTGCACCTAGGGCCTCCCTGGTTGAACTTGCTGTGCAGGAGGGTGGCACAAGCTCCTTTGTCATGATGTCCTGATTTAGCTGAGTAAATGGTGGCACTTGGGCTTCAATCCTCAAAGGGATCCAGGCACCTCCATTTCTAAATCTGGTTTTGGATGGGTGCCTAGCTACCCCTGAGGATCTGAGAGACTCAGCAGGAGAGGGAATACCGTTTATTGGACCGTCACCTATTGGTGGGGGAGACAAGCTTTTGGAGCACACTGATGCAATCCTGCATTTCCCCAGATTTATTACCTAATGATGTCAAAATCCATTAAAGACACAGCTTGGGAGGTGAACATCCAATTGGATGGGTGGTTTGTTTGCCAATCTGAATTTTTATGCCAGTCTGATTTCAAATGGCTGTGATAATACAAATCCAGATGGAATTGCTAATGGAAACATTGTCTGAATTTAGCTAATGCAGTGCTGCAATAGTCTATCATGATCCTCATCCTCATTATTAATAATAATGTGAGTTCCAGATCACTTTAAATTCAAACATCCTCATCCTCTGAATTCTTAATTCCATCTCTCCTGTGCAAAGCAAGGTAGCCAGTTTCTGTAAGCGCAGTATGCATCAGGCTGGCAGTCTGATGCAGAGTATAACTATAAGTTAAACATAAGAAACCTGAGTGCCCCATATGGTCTTTTCTCTGACCAGTTTGTAGTCTTAATAGAGCTAATAGAGAGAATTTTAAAAAGGAGCAGGGAGCAAATCAAGAAGCTGGTAATGAACATAAAATTACTAATTGACTATGCTTGTGTCAGCTAATTTCAAACCTATGCAGTTGTGATTCTTCAACAAAACTTTTTTTTCTTTTTGCCATGCTGGCCAATAAAACACTGTGGTGCATGATGCTACAATAAAATTAATTGCTTACCTCAGGAGAGCACTTCATTTTGCATGTTTGGCTCTTATAGCACAGCACATTCAATTAAACATAGCATTCGTTAGGTGGTGAGCAGATGCAGTCGGCAGTACTGTACAGAGAAAGGGACCTGAGCAGGTGTAACCTACACTTTCTTCTGGCTTCTGCCACAGGATGTTAGGAACTGCCACACCACCAAAGGGTGTTGGTGCATCATTGACTCAGCCCCATTAGCAGAAGTCAGGGATGTTCCTGAAACTGCTGTGGTCTGGTGGCTGACCACCAAGCGTCCTGACTAACATGCAAGTGGCAACAGGTTCAGATTCTGGCTAATCTTGCTCACGAGAGGCTGCTGATGCCAGTAAGTCCTCACAGGATGAGAGGCAAAGTGTTGTCATGAATCAGAAATTGAATGAGAATCGGAAAGCAAAGAGTAGGATTAAATAGTTGTTTAGGTGAAAAGGTTAACGCTGGTCTGGGGACCTCACAGTTTTAGTGATGGTTTAACACATTGGTTTGGAAAGGCGGATGAGCAGACAGGTAGCAAAATTTGCAGATGACAAAGCTGAGAGTTGTCAAAACCAGAGCGGGTTCCACAGAACACCCAAGAGACCTAACTGGGTGTATGAATTGGCCATATGATGGCAAATGAAATTCAGTGTCAATAAATGCAAAGTAACACATGCTAGAGGGAAAATTTTAGCAATTATACATTTGCAAAGTCCCACAGTACGGGTATCCACTCAGCAAAGGGATATGGGCATCTCTATGGACAAACCAATGAAGGCCTCTGCTCCTTCTCCAGCTGCAGTTCAAAAAGCTTACCAAAAGTTACATTGCAAAAGGAACAGGATGGTGAATACAGAAGACATGTCAATGCTATTATATAAATGAGTGGTGTGACCTCACCTGGGTAGTGAGTGTGCTACTGGTGGTTGTATGCAGAGAAGGATTTTGGCAAATTAGAGAGGATTGAAAAACATGATGGAAAGAGTGAGAGGCCTGGAAAATTTTGGGCCCTAAGTGAGCTTGGTGAAAGAGAACTTGCCAAAAATGATGACTAGGGAGAGGCATGATAAAAGTACGTAAAATAATTTGTGCCACACACAATGTAGATCAGGAGCCTCTCTGTCCCTGTCTTATAACACAAGACTAAGATGCCAGTCAATGACATTCAGCTGAACCAGGCCACCATTGAGCTGCAGGAGCTGATTTCACTGAAGAAGAACCTCTACCGCTAGCAGGCCTGGTCGAGCCAATTTCATTGCCCCAGGTCCTGGCAGCTTCAGACCTGGTGGAGTGGCTTTCAGGGAACACAAGCTGGCAGTCTCAGATGAAAACAGGGCCTGGTGACACGGACTTCAGGGGACAGGAGCAGGCAGACTGACCAGAGCTGCCATTTAGTGTCCATTTGGTCTTGCAAATAATTACACACACGCTTAAATTTCTGCATGTGAGTAATCGTGTCAGTTACTCATGTACATGAAGTTAAGCACAGCCATATATGTGTTCTGCATCAGGGTCTTAATCTGGGAAAAATGGGCTTGAGAAATTCTTGCCCGTACACTCTAGGTGTAAATGAATGTCCAGTCCACCAATATCTAGAATGGGGTTGTGGGGGTTAGGAATGGGGATGTGTGCCTATGCAAAAAATTTCAGTCTTCCCCTTGATTTTCCTGTGCTGAATTTTATAGCCTTTCCTTTTTTTTCCACCCCCTTTTTCACTTTTGAATTTTAAATGCATCTTTCCATTTCCAGGTTTTAAAACTTTAAATTATTTTATTTTTCAAAAATGAGACAGTGAGTGAGAGCACTGGCTTTGCCCTATGAAAGTAAAGAGACAATCAGTGAAACATCAGACGGCAAGTATGCACCACACCCATAAGGCCCTGAAAGGGAAAATTACTTCTGTTGCATATGATGATTGACTTGACTGAAATATTTAGTATCTTTTTTTATTTTTATATGAATATTTACATAATCATGAATATAACAAGAAGGAAGTTCAGATTTCTTTCTTTCTTTTGTTGCTTGTTGTTGAGTAGAAAATTTGAATTAGCCCCATCAAAAGCTTAGCTATTTTTGCTTTTGATAAGTAGCATGTGTCACCTTGGTAGACTGGAAATTTGTACAGATGCTGGAGCATGGCTGTGAGTGGCTTCATGCAAAAAAAAATCCTGTTAAATGGACAGCCAGAGGCAGCTGTATTCAGCTCTTGCTGCAGTTTGAGTATCCTATTGAGTCAGGAGCCCTGTCAGGAGCCTATTGGAATAATGTTTTCTGGAGAGGAGTACCACATTTGAAAGCAAATCAGCAAAGCGGTGGCAAGTACATGCCCAACCAGTCTCATGCAAGTTGCAAGAGTTCTGCAAACAACTCATTCTGCTGCAATCTAGTTTACAATGTGTTGCCACATTTACTTTAAGTGTGATGGGTGACCTTGATCTCTTTTGGGAAGAAGGGTACTTTCAAAATCAGGGCACCATTTGGAAGGAACCCTGGCTACATGGCTATTTTTAGTTCGAAGTCAGCACTTTCGATGGCCCAGGTGTCTGCCATTATGCAAATGAGGTGCTGAATATTCATACCAGCCCCGCACTTGTATTTTCAAACGGCTGCATTTATATGCCCCTTCCGAAAGGGAGCGGTAGTGTAGCCACAGCCTTGGAGTTCTTGTGAAAAGGGAACCTCTGTTGCTTCAGGCTGCCCAAAGAGGGTTCATTAAGTTTCCCCAGGTTTCTGGAGTAGTTGAGCTGGGTTAGGTCTTTGTCAAGAAGGAGAGAGGCATGTTGAGCCCAGCCCTTCTTACTGTTGGTTACCACCTGGAAGAGGCGTTATATGGATTGTGATGGTATCGATGGCCTGAGAACATAGACCACATGCTAGGGAGCCCTGAGTGTGTAAGAAATCCTCTACTCATGCTACAGAATAGAGCTCATCTGCTCCACTGCCACTGCTGAAGCACACTGAGGTTGGTACAGATTGCCTTAGCAGCATAAGTCTTCAGACTGCAAATAGTCACATGAGTGACTTACAGGGCCCCTCATTCACTGAGTGTAGTGGTTGGGGAGGGTGGCTTTGTTTGCACTCGTAACGTTGCAGCATGTTAGTAGGGAGAGCAAGCATTGAGAGGCATCACCTAGAGCACAAAGACTTGGAGAGTGACAGATGAAAAAGCATCACATAAGTGCACTATACTCGGAGGGAGGTTTCCAGAACAACCGACATAGCAGGGCACCTGATGTTTGTGACTGCTGTCCTGCTAAAATCCAGTTATTGCCTTGGGCCTGTACTGAGAAATAGCTTCTGTAGAAGACAAGCCAACAAAGGAGCCTGCCTAGAAGAAAACCAAAAATCTGGATTATAGCAATGATTCATTCTAAGACTGTGCTCTGGGGAACAAAAACCCCTCAGTGCAGAGGAGGCCTGCTTTTGGTACAGCTGTCCTGCACAAATGAACTGTCAAGCCTGTTTCTAAAGTCAGTAATAGAGCAGACGCTTCCTTACATCCCTATTGATCTGGTGTGTATGTTTAGACAATATTATGTGAACATATCGGCTCTTGTAGTCAATAGTTCGCAAAGCTCGCTGATGTCTCTTGCCCCATTTAACTCCGATGAAATTGATGGCAGACAATGGGAAACAAGGGAGGAAATGGGAGAGAAGCTCATGGGCGAAAACTAAAATAGTCGATGACGACATTCAAATGAAACAAAAATGCATAGTGTTGTCCTGTTCTAGTCAGAGCCCACTGAGTTCAGGAGGGCTGGCCATTCAGCTTTTGTAGCAAGACAGTTGTATGTGGTATCTGGGAGTGTTCCATTAACTCATTCAACCTGCCCTATTTACCTTTAGCCCCTTGCCAGGGCCCTGCAAGCTTTGCCTCTGCTGATTTCTGTGATGCAAATGTGGGGAGAAGTGAAGTCACTGGCTGGACTGCGGTGAGAACATAGCCCATGGGAAGTAAACAAGAGTGAAAGGGCGATGGTAATTAGAGCCAGACATTCCATGTGCCTCCAGACTGTTCTGAGCTTGCCCTGGCCGGTGGATGACAGAGGCTGTGCATTACTAGCCAGAGACGAGAAAAGGACCCTTTGTGACATCTTTGTACTTACCAATCAGCAGAGGCGCTGATTTTAACTGGCAGCGTGCTGGGAGGAGCAGGTGTTGATGCTGGGGATAGGGCCCAAAAGGGGGTGGTGAGGCCTTAGTGTTCTGTGCACAATGAAAGTGCCAGAGAGAGCAGGGTTAAGAGGGAGAGTAAATTGGGGTTACCTGTGAGCTGTGTGGGGAGAGGGCAGATTGTTCAGAACTGGTTGACTGATGGCCTGCGCTCTGGACTGAGGCCGGCTATTTCCACCCTTTATGCAGAGTTGGTGTAGCCATGTCAGTCCCATGATATTAGAGACCGGGTGGGTGAGGTCATGTCTTTTACTGGAGTATTTTCTGTTGATGAGAGAGACAAGCTTTAAAGCTACACAGAGGTCGTCTTCTCCACGTCCAGGCTCTATTTCTAAATGGAGCTTGGGGAAAGGTGTAACTTTTGGTAGCTAAAAATATGCATGACTAGTTTTGGTGGGAAACAATGATTCTTTTCTGAGCTGGTTTTAAATATAGGTTGAACCTCTCTGATTCAGAACTCTGTCATAAGGCGACATCTGTGGTCTGGCATGACTCTAGTTTGCTGGATGACCACTTATTATGGAACAGCAACGAAGGGTCCTGTGGCACCTTATAGACTAACAGAAAAGTTTTGAGCATGAGCTTTCGTGCTCAGGAAAGCTCATGCTCAAAACTTTTCTGTTAGTCTGTAAGGTGCCACAGGACCCTTCATTGCTGTTACAGATCCAGACTAACACGGCTACCCCTCGGATACTTGACACTTATTATGGGTGTATCCAAGTTTCCCACGGTGCCAGAAAGTTTGTTTCCAGCCACCAGTCCAGGCTCTGTGTATTCTGTGTTGTTGTTTATCTATAATTTACCCCTAAATGTGTTCTAAGAGCCCAGTGAGCAGTGGTAGTGTTGGTAAAGCTGCTAGACAATATTGACCTCCCATGGTCTGGCAAATTCTCTCACCCTGCCCCAGGCAGGTCCCAAGAGTGCCAGAGAAGAGAGGTTCAACCTGGAGTTTTTGACATTTTTGAAATTGTTTCAACATTTTTGTCTTTTCTTCAGTCAATATTCAGGTTTTGTTCGTTTGTTTTGGTGAGAAAAATCAAAAGAATGGAGTTTTGTTTAGAAATTAGGTGAATTTTCCTTGGGTTTTCATGGTGGCCTATAAACTGAAAAATCAATTATTTGCTCAGCTCTATTCCTAAATTCATAATCCAAAGCCCATGCTCAGAGCTGATACTTCCTCTTGAAACTTTGGGTCAAGCCCAGTAGGTCTCAAGCCTGTGTCTGGAGAAGTTGCCAGGTAGCAAACACTACCTATATTGCTCACACTCCCCTGCCCAAAGCCCATTGTGGGCACAGATCCCACAGAAGTCTCACCTCAACGGGTTTGACGGACAGCAGCCTCCTGGCACCTGATTGGCTCCCCACCCAATGTAACCCAAAAGATATTCCAGAGAACCTCCAGGCAGCAATGTAGATCACTAACTAGCTGCCATGCCCATCCTAAATTCCCTGTTCCTGAGCTTCTGGCAGCGACCTTTGACTGGTCCTTGAGTCTTGCTGGAACGCCAAAACATCTACACATGCCCTGATACTTAGTGTTAACCCTTGGCCTGATTCTCAGCCAGTCTCCAGGTCTGCTCTAGAGCCTCACCCTCTGTTTGACCATCAACCTGACTAGACTCTGGACCCTAGTGGCTGCCCCAGCCACTTAGCTTCTGCTACTAGTCCTGCCTACCTTTGCCTGGGATCTGCCCTCTGGATCTGGAAATCCCCTCCCCACATGTGTTAGTATTCCTGAGACTTTGGGGAATGGTGTTTGCAACTTATGAGGATTAGCTTTCGTTCACCTTGGTAGCTATCGGCTGTTTTTCTTTCTTTTTTCCCTGGTGCTGTATTCACAAACACAAAAGCCCGAAGAGCCAATTTATTTACTCCCCTTTTATTTGCATGCAGAATAAAATATCACTTTTCTATAAGGGACAGGTGTTTGCAAACTGTATTTCTCATTCTGGAGCCATCAGATTACGGGAAATGGAAGTGAAAACTTTAAAAAAAAAAAAAACAAAAACAAAAAACAAAATCAGAAGTGAAATGAATATTTGCAAACCGTAATTAAATATTTATTTTCTATTATCAGGGAACACCATGCTGGTTATAATGGCACATAAATGACCCCTATCTGCCTTCTCAAAACACAGGAAATGCTACTGACAAGCAGCACCCGGGGGAGTTAATTGCTCAACAACATTTAACTTCTGTCAGGAATGAGTTACCTGCTGTTCAGGGTTAGGTTTTTCTCAATAACCAATTTTCCACCAGAATATTATTAGACAATGAACTCAGGTGAGTGGGAGTGATTTGTGCAATTAGCAGGTAATTGAGGCATCTACAGCTGGTGTAAATGAGATAATAAACTCAAACCTGACAATAAATGGCCTGGAACTGGCACCTCTACAGATTGATAACAATACTACTCTCTTACAACCTAACAACTCAATGTTCATTTCTCTTTTTATTGGCTTTATCATGAGACAGAAGTCTGTGTTAAAATATTTAAAAAGAAGTAGTGTAATCAATTAAGTATAGGCAATCAAATAATTTATACTGAATATGGACCATGTTTCCTATCCGAGCCAAAGTGTGGGTCCTGTTAAATGGATTGTGATGACTGCTTTTGTGCTTTGGGATAATCTAAACACACAACATTTGTGTGTTAATTGCTCAATCAAAAAAAAATGGAATTTAGTTGTTTCGTTTCTTAAAGCCCAGCATATTATTTAACTCTATTTCTGTGCTATGCACGCAAGTTTCTTTAAACTCGTCATCTAGTTGTCAGATGTAGTGAAGAATCTTTTCAGAGGGCTTATTATTAAAAATGGCAATTTTTGGATGCTTTCTCAGGAGCTACCATCTGTCAATTAATTACTTTTGAAGTTGATTACGTTTTTTTTAATTTTATTTTAGCTCCACTTAATCCCATCTTCCAGAGCTGGTGACATTTTTGAAATAGTTTCTTGTGAGGGTTAAAAATGATTTCAAAATAGAACCAACCAACCAAAAATAAATAAAATAAATTCAAGAAATAGGGCCCACTTGTTTTTGCTAAATAAGTTTTCCTATATTCAACTTCCCATTTAATTTATTATAGTTGTGAATAAGAATCTGAGTGACTGAGTAGGATTAATCTGATTTATGTACAAATCACACTTTTTCATCCAGATATAGTCTGAAAGTAATTCCCTCTCCCACCACTTTATTTCAACACACATTCTCCTACTTTGTCATCTAATCAAGGTGCAATTTTTTCAAATTAGTATCTAGAAGCGTTTTTTTCTTTTTTTTTGGTTTGGTTATGGACCTATTTCCAGAAGCATCATGAAAGATGGAATGTGAAGACAGTCAACCAATCATTTTCGTTTACATGGGGTTTTTAATGTCAAGGGCCTCTGACTGTTCTAAAATAATAAAAATGAAATGTCAAGCAAATAAGGTCTAATTAAAAGCACAACCAAAAAGAATTAATTTAGTCCTTAAAACAGCCCAGGATACATTCAGCACAGCAAAGAATTTCCCTAACATGCAGCATAAAGCACTACCAGCTTGGGGGTGCAGGTGTCACCCCGAGGCACTTGGCAATTTTCAGTACCCCAGACAAAGGCAAACACCGAGGGTATCATACAAAGGGAGTTTGGGGAAACAGCAAGGCAGGCAACAGAGAAAGAGAGACATTGAAATGTTGCAAAAGATTAATACTTTTAAATCAACAGAGAGTAAGTGAGAGGGCAGACGTGTTCTAAAGTAATATAGGAATTAAAGGCCAGACCCCACTGCTACAGAAATGGATGGAAAGACTCATGTTGCTGCTTCTTCTAAGCTTAACCCAAAGACACTCAACTAGCTTTTCTCCCTCCATATACTGGAGCACTGAGCATTCATGCTGCTCTCTTACAGCGCATCTCCTCCTCCTTTTCTCCCCTGCCTGTCCTTCCTGAACAGCTTATACCCTTCCATGACTGTGCACCAGTTATGGGAGTCGTCCCACCAAGTCTCCATTATTCCAAACGCTTCATATTCCTTTGACTGCCAGGGCCTCTAATTCTTCCTGTTTGTTTCCTAGGCACCTTGCATTTGTGTACAAACACCTTACATAATTAGCTGATTGGCCTACTTTCTCCTTTTGAACCAGGAGTCCTCCTTTGTTATTCCTTCTTCCTTCCCCACTTACCTCAGGACTTGTCACCATCCCCCAGCGAACCTAGTTTAAAGCCCTCCTCACTAGGTTTGCAAGCCTGCCCACAAAGATGTTCTTTCCTCTGTTTGTTAGGTGGATCTTGTCACTTCCTAGCAATCCTTGTTCTCAAAACAGAATCCCATGGTCAAAGAAACCAAATCCTTCTCTCCAACACCACCTGTGCAACCAGGCATTTATTTCCAAGATTCGATGATCTCTACCTAGACCCTTTCCTTCAACAGGGAAGGTGGACAGGAACACCACTTGCGCTCCATATTCCTTGATCTTCCTTCCTAAAGTTACATAATCCACAGTGATCTGCTGAAGGTCATTCTTTGCTGTGTCATTATTTCCTACATCTAGATCTATGAATGATGCTGCCCAGAACGAACAGCTATGGTTAATGGATATGCTAGAGGAGATGTTTTGGGGCAATTCTCTGACCTGTGCTACATAGAGGAGGATTGGGGGTCAGAATAGATGATCACAATGGTGCCTTTCTTGCCATCCAAGCTATGAAGGTGGAGATCCGCTCTTAGTGCTGAAAGAACTGCGGCCCAGGAGAACCCAGGATTCAACTGCAATTTTATGCAACTATCATTTCTGCTGAGCAAATACCAAAGAACATGTTCTCAAAGGGGCCATTCACAACAGTGCTATGAATTAATTCATTTCCATGGTGAGATGTGTAGGGGATAGAACTAGCAATCACTTTGTCTGGGAGAGTGGACAGTATGTGGTAGCACTAAACAGTAATCTACTTTTTTGAAGGCATAGAGAAACAGGAGAGAAAAATAAATGGGGGAATTAAGTGAAGTCAGATAAGAAGTGTACTGTAGTAGTACATCTACTCCCTGGGCACCCACAATTCCATATGAAGTCAAATAGAAGAACATTTAACAAGAAAACATTAGGTAAAAATGGATGTCAATCTGGTGTGTGCTAAAACCAGGACCTCTGTATTTACACACAGAATTTCACCCTTCTCACATTCAATGACTTGTCTACATGTAAGCTGTGCAAATTTAACTTAAGTTGGGTTGAAAATCAAATTTGTTAAAGTGGTGTGACTCTCTGCATGGCCACTCTTTGTTAGTATAAAGCTGCCTTGCATCTGTTTAACTAGTGCCTGGAAAATGCATGCCAGAAGCAAAACAGCTATAATCTCGGTTTATATCAATACTAACATGTCCACAGGGGTTTGCACCATTCTGTTAATTGGTTTGAAATCACAGGTTTGGTTAAATGGGTGCTGCTTTGTGCATAGACCAGGTGTAATTATGAACAGATATTGCAGTGAGTTGTGTGCCATCTTATCCCCAGGTCTCTTCTTTCCACAATTCACTCCTTCAATAGTACATGAAGGCTGGTTTGCTGGCAAGATGTTATAATGCAACTCTGTTTAGATTCTCATTTTCTTCATTGGCTGACTGCCTTATTCAATTTATATGCTACAGCAATTCTCTTTTCATGTGGGCCTGCTATAAATTCCAGAAAAAAAAATTCTGGCATCTTTGGCATGTCAGAACCTGTGGGTGTGTGATGTTCCATTAGACAGCTGGATTGCCTGAATGCCGTTTCCTTTTAACTTGACTGAGTTTCCTAGAACTGATGTGAGTATGATCTGCTATACAAGCATGCACTTTTAAGTATGTTGTTCATACGCAGACTTTGCATGGAGTCATGGGTGTGTCAGCTTACAGGTGTGTCTGTCTGTTTGCTTGGAAAGCTGAGGTGGTCATGCTGCTTTTGTTCCAGCTGAGCCTATCAGTATTGGGTCTGGAGTGAGTTGGGTTGCCATATTTGAACTTTCAAAAAAAAAGGGCACCCCTGGGAAGCCAGTTTCTGTCAGCAGTCTTATGCTTGGGGCTTTATTCAGCCTCCTGATGGTACAAACAAGTATGTGACTTAATGAGGCTTCTGTATGCTATGCACAGTGCTTTTTGTTTTCTGTTTTTGTCCCGCCTCTCTCCCATGTTCATCTCTTCTAGCCACTGTTGGGTCCTGTCACAAAACTAGCTTATGGGGCAATTGCTGGTGTTTGTGTTGTCTTACCCAAAATCTAACCCAATGTAACACAATCCTTTATTTGTACCCCTGGGTGGGACTTTTACCAAAAAATAAATAATAATAGTGAAGATGATTTGCATTCCTCGCTTATTTTATGCTAAATGAGAGAATCTAACATCTTAAGGTGAATTAGCAGGGGAAGCTATTAAATCCAGTTCCACGTTAACTGGATTTATATAAGGTGTTCTTTACCTTTGACCTGTTCAAGTTGGAGTGCGTTGATATCACATTGTGTTTTACTGGGTTTCAGAATGACTGATTGGAATAACATTAATTCATCCCTCTTAAGTGGCAGTAAAGGGTTAATCGTTTCCAGTATGCTAGGCACCCTCTCCAACTCCGTCTGTACAATTCTGAAGCTTAGCTGGTTGGATGAGAACTGGCTACGTACAGCACATGTCAGGTTATGTCTCTAGAAACCTTCTAATTTTAGGCTTTAGTAATATAATGACTGGGTTAAAAACTGTCACTGATTAAATTAAATGCTCTCTCTCTGAGCTGACCTAATTTGGAGGGTCAAATCATGCAGCTGAGGCTGAGCTGTCTTTGTCATACTTGGAGATAAGAGAGAAAATCAGTGTCATCAAGAAGGTAGGCTTCATCCTGGTAGGGGACTTTGTTTTCAGAAATAATAATATGACCAAAATAGCAGCATGGAAGACCCTTAAGGAATCAATCGTGGTTATGCCAAGCTCACAGAGTGTGTCGCTGCTGGACGTGTTATTTGCAAATTTGTGAATGGCCATGGTGTTATCTTTCATTTGGATAAAAATGGGACAGAAGCTGAGATTATGTGTAGGCCAGGAAGCCAGCTGTATAAACTCATCTTTGATTGACGTGAGTGCTCTGCCTTTGCATGTCCCCTGATCTGAATGTCACCTGTTAACAAGGAATCAGAATCTTGCTCATGCTGATAATGAGCAGGCGGGAGATTCTCACCACAGGGCCTGCGCAGCGTGCCTTCTCAAGGACGCCCTGGGAGTGGGCAGGCTTGTAACTAATACAAAGACCTCAGGCCAGATTCTTCTCTCTCATGTGCCCAGGGTAAATCCATTGACCTTAAATGGAGTTGCTTCCAGTTTACACTCTTGTCAGCCACAGGAGACAAGCCCCCACTTCTAGTTAACCTATGTGGCTGTGGTCTTTTACTTCCTTCCTTAAACCCTTGCATTCCGAGTGGCACATAGCTCATCTACAAGTCTCCTCCACTTCACCCTGTGCTCTGTAAAGCTATTCCGTTCTGCATGGGGAAAGGGAATTCAGATTCTCCCTTACCGAGTGGATTCTCTTTCATTCATTGCAGGGTTCGCTTACCCGCCTGTGGAAGGAACGAGGCCAGTTGGTGCAGTAGTTTATTTTTGTGACGTATGGTTTGAGTTGTTGAAATGTCCACTTGTCTTTGGGACTGGACTTGGAAACGCTCCATGGATGGAGTCAAATTGGCATATGAATTCCAGCTCAGCAGATTCATGCTACCATCTGTTTGTGAAGTTTTTTTTGCTCAAGAATGGCAACTTTCCAGTCTGTAGTTGTGTGTTTCCAGGGAGGCCCACTGGCTTTTGTATGTTCGTGTTCTTGATGTCTGATTGGTTTTCATTTATTTTTCTACCTAGAACCTGTCTGGTTTGTCCAATGTGCATGGCAGATGGGCATTGCTGGCCATTGATGGCACATATCACATTAGTGAAGGTGCAGGTGAATGAGCCCCTGATGGTGTGGCTGATGTGGTTAGGTCCTGTGTTGGTGTCCCTTGGGTAGATGTGTGGACAGAATTGGCAGTGCGGTTTATTGCATGAAATGGTTCCTGGGTTAGTGTTTCTGTTGTGGTGCGTAAGGTTGTTGTTGGTGTTTCAGGCTGGGGAGCTGTCTGTAAGTGAGGACTGGCCTGGCCACCGAGATTTGCAAGAGCAGGGGATCATTATCTGGGATAGATTGTAGATCCTTGATGTGTTGGGGAGACGTTAGTTGGGGGCTATCGGTAATGGCGAATGGCATTCTGTTGCTTTCCTTGTTGGGGTCTGGCCTGTAGTAGGTGATTTCTGGGTATCCACCTGCCTCCGTCAATCTGTTTCTTCACTTTCCCAAGTGGATATTCTAGTTTTATGATGGCTTCATAGAGATCATTTAGGTGTTTGTCTCTGTCTGATAGACTGGAGCAAATAGGGTTGTGTCTTAGGGGTTGGCTGTAGAAATGGATTGTAGGTGACATGTGGAGGGAGCACAGGCAGCCACAAACTCATCCCAGTGTCACCCCCCTCCACATTCACCATCAGCACTACACCAGTTCCAATGAGGGCAGGTTACTGCCCTGGAGTGGAGAAGCCTGAGACCAGTGTGAGCTTCCCAACTCATGCTGCTCCAGGGGCACGTGGGGTGCGTGTAGGGGGGACTGTCCCACACTCACTGGAAGCAGCGGGTGGGGGTGGAGCATGGGCAGAGCAGGGGAAGGTGAGGGAGGGGCTTGGGCAGAGGAGGGGCAGGGGCAGGTGCCCCCCAACATAGTCCCTGCACCAGTCACCTGCAACGGCTCATGCAATGTGTTCTGGCTACAAGCTGGAGGCGTAGGAGTAAGTTATGCTGTTCGCAGATGACACTACTGTCATGTCACACACACAAGACCAGCTTCAGAAGCTGCTGGATCGGTTCTCCAAAGCATGCAAGGACTTCGGGCTTTCCATCAGCCTAAAGAAGACAAATGTACTTGCTCAGGACGTTGCTGATTCTCCATCAATCAGCATTGACAACTATACGTTAGAGGTCGTCCACGAGTTTGTTTACCTCAGGTCCACCATCACTGACACCCTGTCCTTGGAGACTGAGTTAAATAGGAGGATCGGTAAAGCAGCCACAACTCTGTCCAGACTCAGCAACAGAGTGTGGAAGAACAACAAGCTGTACACTCACACCAAAATGCAAGTCTACAGAGCCTGCATCCTCAGCACCCTCCTTTACAGCAGCGAGACTTGGACCCTGTACGCCTGCCAGGAAAAGAGGCTGAGCGTCTTCCACTTGCACTGTCTCAGGTGCATCCTTGGAATATCATGGAAGGACAGAGTGACCAACGCTACCGTCCTTAAGCAAGCTGGAATCCCAACTATGCACACCCTCCTCAGGCAGTGGAGGCTCCGCTGGCTTGGCCATGTCCACAGGATGACTGATGGAAGGATCCCAAAAGACATCCTGTATGGCGAGCTAGCCTCTGGCAAAAGACCTCCCGGATGCCCCCAGCTGAGCTACAAAGATGTTTGCAAGAGAGACCTCAGGGAAGCAGACATCAGGCCAGACAGCTGGGAGGAGCTGTGAGACGATCACAGCAGATGGACGCAGGAACTATACAAGGGCCTTCAGAAGGGTGAGTTGAGGATCAGACAGCTAGCAAAGGAGAAGCAAGCCCACAGAAAGCACAGCAAGGACCTGCCAGACACCCATGACATATGCAACAGATGCAGCAAGGACTGTCACTCTCGTGTGGGTCTTCACAGTCACAGCCAATGCTGCAAATGAGGATGCCAAATGGAACTACGAAGGGCGTGATCCATAGTCTACGTAGACTGAAGGATGCTACTACTACTACTACTAGGAGTAAGTCGAGTGGTCAGCAGGTTTCTGGCATGGAGCAGTGTTTTTTGCGATTGCTTCTTTGCATTGGAGTGTCCAGGAAGTGACTCCCTCGTGTGGACTGGTTGAGGCTGAGACTGATGGTGGGGTGGGAATTATTGAAGTCCTGGTGGATTTCTTCAAGGGCCTCCTTTCTGTGGGTCCAGATGAGGAAGATGTCATCAATATAGCACAAGTAGAGGAAGGGCGTTTGGGGGATGAGAGCTGAGGAAATGTTATTCTGTCAGCTGTAAAAATGTTGGCCTGTTGTAAGGCCATGCGGGTGCCCATAGAAGTGCCATTGCCTTGACCAATTCAGATGACCTCTCACTTGTCTCCCGTGACTGATCCAGAGCATTGCATCATCCATCCTCAAGGCAGGAGGGCCGAGTCCTGCAAGTCGGATG
This sequence comes from Carettochelys insculpta, assembly GCF_033958435.1. NCBI lineage: Eukaryota > Metazoa > Chordata > Testudines > Carettochelyidae > Carettochelys > Carettochelys insculpta. Next base: position 2,879,251 of record NC_134149.1, on the reverse strand, counting down.
TGGTCATTGGTGCTCACTCAGCTGGGGGCATCTTTCCTGGCTGTTGAACAGTCATGAGCATCCACTGTGAATTAGTGCCCAATTCTCCTGTATTTTATAGGGGCCAGTTACGTTGTTTGTTCTTCTCTTTCCCGCCTGGGCTACTCGCCTCTACTCATTTCAGGACTCATCACTAATACTGTTGTTGGTGCTGTCTCCTGGGCTCTCAGCTGAATATCAGAAGGTCTCAATGCTGACTGTGGCTTATACTGCTTTCAGATTTATTGGTGCAATTTGCATATGGTTAATATTTGTTCCTCACTGATGTAATACTTCAGTTGTGACTGGCCTTTATTAGCATTTTTGTGGAGGCCATTAGATTTCTTTATGGAGATGTTTAAAATCTGCAGAACTTGACGTGGATGTTTTCACTGCATGCATAAAACATGTCAGTGATATCGGAGTAAAGCTTACCGAGTACATAGTACATATCCCCCTGTTCTAAGGATATTGATGACGTGTGGTGCATTTGCTGATGAAGGATTCATGCTTCAAGGAACACTTTTCCATTAGTCACCGCGTGGCTCATATGTGACACAGCCTATGTGCCTGCTATTCATCTTGATGGGTAACATGATGTGCTGGGGGGCCTGCAGCCCGTGGGCCAGTATGCACCATGAGTGAGCTCAGCTCAGCACAGCTGATCCGGAATGGAAAGGGGAAATGCACTGAACCAGGAAAAGGGCAAGGCAAGTCACTGATTTCATGCTAGCACTGGGAGTCAAGCTTCAGTCCCTGTTCTACTTCCTAACTGAACAGCCACCTTCTCAGCCCTGTACTCAGGTCACTTGGAAGGTGCCAGCCTAGCCTCATAACAGCAGGGGAAAAGGAAATCAAACACAACGTTTCTGCTCCCCACAATGTTCTGCCTGTGATATTCTCCCTTTTATTAGAGATGTTAAATAATTCTTCTTCTGCCTCTATTTAATGGCAACTAAAGGGAAACCACACAGAGACATTAAATAGTGAAGGCAAGTTCTTTCTTTCTTTTTCTTTCACACCTTGTGAAATGAGGAGAGGATGTACAAAGACACAGAAGAGCCATGGGAAAACATTTACCTCTGGCAAATGCTATATAGCCAGCTGAACTGACCCATGACTTCCACGTGTTAGGGACTTAATTGCATGCAAAGCAATCTCACTGAGCCCAGTGGGGTTACTTGGGATGTGGGCATTCAGCTTGCTGAGTTCTGACTGGTAGGCCAAGGATGTGATTATTCTAGTGGTCAGTCCAAGATTACATGAAAAGCAGCAGAGCCAGGAACAGGCCCTCTGTTCTTACTGTGTCCCATGGGGTGGAAATCTGGAAAATCTTTGTAGGGTTGCAACACAGCAGTACTTGGGTGGGACCTGCGGTCATTCTTCTGCAACTCTTATCAGGTAAACATGCAAGAGGGATGCTGTCAGCTATTCATCTGCCTTTCCATGGAGCCTATGGGCCTGATCCAAAGCCCAGCCGACATCAATGGAAAGGCATCCATTGACTTGAATATGTTTCAGATCAGCCTTTAAAAGCCTGTCTGGTCTGGGTGGAGTAGAGCCATGGGTTAAGGAAAAGACAAAACCAGAGGGGGAAGGTACAAACTGGACCAGCAGGAGTCAGCAGGGAAAAGGGAAAAAGCAAAAGAAGGAAAATCCTGGGACAACTCACCCCCCAGACCAGCACTGCCAGACCCTGAGGTGCAGCAACCAGCATCCAGAGACTGACTGTGACAGGGGAAGTCTGCCTGCCTTGATCAGGACTGGTGAGCATCACACTGTGTGCTGAGCATGTATTCTGCTTTCTTCGCAACTGTAAATAAATAGAGAATAAGAATGTTACTGTGTAAGGCTTTTTCAGTGGCACAGATCCTGCAGACCTGAAGGAATTACGCCCTGAGCCCTAGGCATTGGGTAAGGGTGGGAATTTAAATGAACAGGATCACACCTTGAGCCCTATGGATTGGGTAAAGGTGTGTGTGTCCTTGAAGTGTGGAAGGGATAAAGACATTTGTGTTGGTAACAGTCCTGCCAACCTGTTTAGGGGCAGTGTCACGGCAGGGTGCCATAATCTGGGAGAGTATGTGCTTTCCTGTGTGAGTCTTGCACTGAACAGCAATGAGGATTTAGCCCTTAATCTGTGTATACCTGGCTCTCCTGTGAAGTTCTTCTTTAATCAAGTCAGATGGGAACAATCACAAATACAATGGGCCAATCACATTTGATTTTCAGTGGGCTGGGTTGTAACTCAGAATAAAGCCATGATATTCTGACAGTTTAATGTTTCCTTCAGGCTTTGAATTCAGCAGGAAGGGAATGGCTGTATTTATTTTATAATCTCTGAAATGTGAAACGCTGTTAATGTTCAAGGCGAGAAGGGACCATTGTGATCATTTAGTCTGACTTCCTGCATAACAGACCACAGAACATCTCCCTAACAAATTCCCAGAGCAGATCTTTTAGAAGAATTTTCAGTGTTGATTCAAAAATTGTGATTGATTGGAGAACCTACCACAACTGTCAGTAAATAGTTCTCATGGTTAATTGCGCTCAAGATCAAAAATGTACACGTTACTTTCCAATCTTCTTAAGGCACATCAAAAAATAACACACAAATTTATTGCCCATATATCTGATATGTCATGGAGTCAAGTAATTCAGGATAGCTCTACCACCCAAAAGAAATGATCAGTCAATTTAAATTGAGCTTGCACATTGTTAAAATATTAAGAAAATATTGTCTATTATTTCATGTTTCCATCCATTGGAAAGCTCTGTTAAGGACACAGCTTGGAATAAAATACATAAGGAAGGTTCCATTTGCAGTATGCCCATTTTTTCACTAAGTAATAATAGTTCCCTTTGCTTGGATATTTGCTGTACACAGTATTATGTGCCTGCATCTTTCACTTCTGTGTGTTACTCATTTTGCAGCCAGTTACCTGTCTGCTGAGAAAAAGGATTGGTGCCTGAAGAGGGATTTTCGCAGAAAACTAGAGGTTACTCTGCAAGTGGACAGTGCTGATAAATGATAAAAACTTAAAAAAATTAAAACCTTGGACATCCATGTCCTGTACAATCACCTGCTGTAATTGTGTCACAAAATAAATAAAATACAATAACTGGAGTATGGGCCTGTTGCACTTTGTCATTTGGATTAGATATAACTCTGAATAGAAGCTCTCTCTTTTTGAAGAAGGGCTATTCTCTTGGCTTGTGTTTGTACAGCATCGTGAATGTGGGGCTGTTAAGCAGTACCGTGATACTAATAACGGGGGCTCGTTGGACTTAAACCAAAACCCTTAATTCAAACATTCCCATTGTTTTTGGAAATTACAATTTTGCAGTTCAGTTATTTGGCTTGGCCACATCTGGTATTTGAGTGATATGAGCATTGTCAAGCATAGCAGGTTTGTATTTCTAGCAGTTCCCAATCTGGGCCATTTCTGTTGATATCAATGGAAAGTTTTTGTTACAAATTTTTGATAGAACCCAGCACTTGGATATAGGGTTTTGTGGGTATTTGAAAGTTGGTGAAACTGAGCTGTTTTCTGGTCTCAATCTAATTGCCTCCTTGGGAATGAATATGCGTATAGTGTAACGGTAACAAAATGTCTGATGTGTGTATCCCTGAGGGTCCTCTCACTACACCAGTCCAATCAAATATTAACTATTTTACTTGATTTCGCTATTGACATGAGACAAACTGATGGGCATGAATGAAGAGCAAGCCTCACTTTTTTATGTGAAATGACTTTGGGCATAAGCTATGCGCTGCTCAGTGCAGGGTGCAGGTTCTTTTAGCTTTCTGAGTCCTGCTACTCCGAAACACCCGTGCGACTGAGAACATTTCAAGTGTCATTTGCTTCATTGGCCAGTTCTCTTTTCCCTTGTTAACAGGCTCAGAGAGCATTGGAAGCAGAGGGAGAATGGGCAGTCTCCCAAAGGAAGCACTTGAGTAAATGTCAAGCATGAAATTCGGGCAATGTAGGCTGTCTCGTAATGAAGAGCTTATTTTGAATGGGAATTTGCCAAATAGTCACAGTATGGATAGAGAATGGGTAGATGATGTAGTAGATTGGTAGGGAGCTAGTCTACAGAAACTAAGCCGCTCTGCACTGGACAGGGAAGGATGGAAGGAAATAGTGAGAGAGGCAGCAGACACCAACGGGCGCTGAGCCCCCGGTTATTAATAAAAGAAAGAAAGTTTTTCTTCACACAGCGCACAGTCAACCTGTGGAACTCCTTGCCAGAGGATACTGTGAAGGCCAGGACTCTAACAGAGTTTAAAAAAGAGCTCAACAAATATTTGGAGGGTAGGTCCATAGATGGCTATTAGCAAGGGGGAAGGTATGGTGCCCAGCCTTTTGTTGAAGGCGGGCGATGGATGGCAGGAAACAAATCACTTGATCATTGTCTTCGGTTCACTTCCTCTGGGACACCTGGCAATGGCTACTGTTGACACACAGGGTACTGGGCTAGATGGACCTTTGGTCTGACCCAGTATGGCCGTTCTTATGATGATGATGATGATGATTTATACTACAGTTGTAAGACTGAGTCTTTTTGATTCCTCTTCCATGGATTCTACACTAATAAATGTAGCACTATTTTGGGGTCTGACCACTCTTTTTTTTTTTTTTACAGCTAGACCAAAAAAAAAAAAAAATCCAGATTGTTTACTTCACTCAGTAGCTTTAATTCTTTCAGGTATCCGAAAGGGGTATTTTCACTGAACCTTGATGGTGTCTAAACAGAGGTGCCCTTGAGATATTTAATCCCAGATATGTTTTAATGATATTCAAAGGCTACACAAGCAGTATTCAGGCTGACATGCTCTGGGAGCTATGTATAGTCACTAAAAAATAAAATAGGACTGGGGAGGGGACTATATATCTTAGTCAATCTCAGATCTACGAGTTCAAAATGTGCTCATGAAACTGAAGTGTTTTAGTCAGGAAAAGTTTGTAACATAGTCTGACTGTAACCTAGTATTTGGCTGTGAAAACACTCCACTATAAAGGTTAATTTTCACTGGTACCAGCCCTCCAGAGACAGAAAGGCAGGAGTGGTGCAGAAGAAGGAATCATTTGGAAGATAAAAAAGGATGGAGAGAAGGAGCTAGAGAGGTGCAGTGAGCATGGGGTAGGTGAAGAGAACAGTCATTAAGTGAAAGAGAGGCACAGAGAAAGGAAGTGGGGCAGGATAACCGAGTACCATGGTGAGTCAGGGAGGCACGGACAGAGAGAGACAGGTCATCGGAAGTCTAATAAAATGAGTGTCCGTATGGGATCTAGTTCTTGGGGTGAAATCCAAGCCACAAGTTTTGCCACTGCCTTCAGTTTCAGATTGGTCTTCTAAGTTGCCCTTTTTATAATAGGAAGTGAGACACTTTTCTTCTGGGCCACAGTAACTGGTTAAAGGTTTCTTTTCAGTGTTTTTCCTCTCTGTGATGGGATTTAGGTTTAGAGGCCCCCCTGCTGAAGGTCTTGCGTCCTACCCTACCCTCACTGGAGAGAGAGTGGAGTGGAAGAGCGCCTGCCAGCTGGCCTAGGGTGGCTAAGAGGATGCAGCCAATCCGAGAGAGGCTGCAGATAGCAGCCAGTCAGACTCCGGCAGGCTCCTATAAAAGCATCTGCTGTACAGAGCAGCGTCAGTTGCTGGCTGGAGCTGGAGGACTGAGGATGATTCTTGGCTGGTTGCAGTATCTTGACAAAATTTTGCCGGCTGGGACTGGTGGAGCAAGGAAAGTGCTCCCGGCTGACTTCAGGGACCCTGAGATCAGGATAGAGATGAAGGGCTGTGGGGAAATGACCCAGGGAACTGTTGCTTTAGGGACACAGAAGATGGCTGCTGTCCATAGGCTCTGTGGATTGGGACCCAGAGTAATGGGCAAGCCTGGGTCCCCTCCATTTCAAAAACCCCATAGAAAGGGAGTGTAATCAGTCCCAAGGAGCAGTCTGAAGACTGAGGAGGACAAGTATTTGTGGACTTTGATACCTCTCCCACCCCTGGAAGAGGACTGGACTGGACTAGTGGTCCAGCTGGAGAACTGGGACCACTCAGGCTCACTAATGAGCAAAGAGTCTCCAGGGAGCATTGCTCCATTCCAGTGCATTCTCCACGCCTTTGGAGAAAGCCCAGAAAAGGTTTGAAGCAGGGTACCATGACAGGCCCTATGGACTGGCTAAGGCTTGAACCCGGGGCTGCAGTTAAAGAGACTGTACCTACACCACAGAGAGAGGCCCTGTTGGACTAGTGCCTGGGAGGGAACTGTTGTGTTTCACACAATGATACTGTGCATGACTTGGCCGGGGGGCTGAGGCACTGAAAACCCAGCAGAGAAGTTAATTGCCAGCAGAGATAATGGTAAGCAATGCAACACAGAAACACAGAAAATGTGCAGGTGCAGGTGTGTCTGATTGGTAGGGGCAGCCACATGAGGTGAACAGGTCAAATCAGACTCTCCCATCCTTAAAAGCAAAGGCCTAATCTCTGTTCTAATCTCTTCCAGGACATTCTGATTTATGCCAGAGCTACAAATAGAATTCCACAGTGTCCCTCTGGAATATGCTTGGATACCTCGGGAGCAGCTTTTCACTGGTTCTAAATCAGCTGACCCCACATTTTATGAGTTAGATGGTTAAGCAGAGTACTTGAATGGTGACATGTGTTAGGGTTATTTGGTTATTTAAATATTGTGTTGTGATTTTAGAGCTGGTTAGGGGTAGCTCAGTAATTTGAGCATTGGCCTGCTAAAGCCAGGGTTGTGAGTACAGTCCTTGAAGAGGTCAGTCAGGGATCTGGGGCAAATAGATTAAAACAAAAAATCTGTCAGGGATGGTGCTTGGTCCTGGCAGGAGACTGGATTAAATGACCTCCTAAGGTCCCTTCCAGCTCTATGAGATGTGTAGCACTGTATTTTTTTTAAACTATGTTTTGCAAAGGTTTTTTAATCAAACACTGGCTTTTTTAAGAATAAAATGTAATTAACAGCTATATTTGTTCATGCAAAAATTATAGATGTAAAAGTTTTATGATTAATATAGCATGCTACTTTTATTGATACCACTCTTAAACTCTCAGTGAAATAATAGAAAAGTTTTCTATAGCAAATTCGGAAGAAAACCATGGAAAATGTCAATGACAAATTGGTCCATATTGAGGTATGCAAAACAAAAACAACTTTGGAAATTCAAAATGTTTCAGTTTCTAACCAGCTCTAGCTACTTTCTATTTTAGTATTTTTTATTATACATTTCTCTTTGGAAAACATTTGCAGAATATGCACTTGTTAAAAAGAGAAGAAAGGAATAGCAAGAAATAAAAGGGGGCTGTCTGTGCTTTGGTCATGGGCTGCAGAACATGCCCAGGCTTTTAATGACACTAATGGGGTTTACTGGGTCACTCTTGAGATCTGGTTTTGCTTGCATAATTAACCTTTTGGCTACTTTTCTTTCCAAAGAAGAGTGATTGTATCTGTGTATACCCAAGAGACCTTACTAAAATTAGTGGCACACTTCGGAGTTATAGTTGGGAGTTAAGTTGTTTGCAGATTGCATACCTAGAATCAACTTATCTGCAATTGATTTACTTGGCCATCTTCAGAGAGGGATGCTGACGGGAGAAACTCTCCCCTTGACCTCCCTTACTCCTGGCGATATTGAGGAGTACAGGGGTTGATTGCTGACCCTGATAGTTCGATTTTGTGTCTCTCTACCAGGTGCATGAAATCAAACTCCAGAAGATCAACCCAGACTGGGTCCATCTTCCCACTAGTGTAGTCGTACCTTGAGATGGATAAATATTTAGGAATGGTGAGTGTGTGTTAGGTATATAAGTAAAGCAAGATTGAAATAGGAGACCTACAGGGGGAGGGGACCTCTAGGATTTTCATTTAGCCACACAAGGCTAAAGGCAGCTTGATAGAAGTGAGTGACCTATGCCAATAAAGTCATAAGATCCCTGGAAGGAGTGTGCCAATAGGTGATGTACCAGAAATAGGTTGTCATGCACCTGTCAGGCAGCAGGCACCTGACTGTAACATCCTAGAATGTTCTGAGCTGACTGCAAGTTACCATGGGAACGTGTGTGTGTAAATGCAAGTGAGGTGCTAATAAGAAAAAGGGGAACAAAGAGAAGAACTTGGGAAAATGGGAGCACCCAGAAATTTAAGGGAGGACTAAGAGGCTGGACCTTCCTGAATATGCGTAGGGTGTGAGGTGTGCTCAGGAGAAGCTCGAGGAGGTGCTCTGGATGGGCTACAGCAGGAGGACTCTGGGGGAAGGACTAATTGGGAAGACCCCTCCCCTACTCCCAGGAACTGCCCTTCTGTCAGTGACCGCCTGTGGACTCTGTACTCCTGCTGGGAATGTGAGGATGAATATGGCATTGGCTATTGGCTAGGCTCTCTGTGGTTGCATAGGTGGGCCTGTGAGTGTAACATATAATGCAAATGAGATTTGTTTTTTGACTTGTGCCTGTGTTTGCGGTCACTGTATTCCTCCTTGGTGTGTACCCAAGAGTCTCCAAATCCAAGAGATTCTTGAAGGCTCACTCAACCCACTGATCTTTAACTCTGGCTGCTGGGGAGTCAAGCTCCTGCCCTGGGGACACCTAATTTAACACAGGCTATCAATCAATTTGAAAAGGCTCGAGGTTCCCAATGTGTGTTCTTGGCAAATAGGACCAGATGTATATCTATGCCCATACATTTGGTTGGGTGCCCCTTTGGTTTCCCCACAAACTAACACAAGTGTTGTTCACCTTACAGCAGGCAACAGGGTTTATAACTGACCTTTTCAGCTTTCCACCCGTTCAGGACAAACAAACAAAAAAATAGAGGGTTCACCTGAAATGCAAAGCATTTGATGTTTTTGGCTAAATAAAGTAAATTTCAAAATGAAAATATGGTTGTAAGAGAAAAATCAAATTCTTTCTAGCTTTTAAAAAAAATGTTTTTCTCCCCAAATTGAAACACTTTGCTAAATTTGACATGTATTTGAATTTTTTCAGTTGAAATTAATCTGCATTTTTCAGCAAAAAAGCAAAAGGTGGAGGGGAAGCTTTAGTGAGCAAGATTAGAATTATGGGGAAAATGCAAAATCTTATGCTGAAATTACAAGCCCCAAATCTGCCATAGACATAGCTGGAGCAGAAAATGTATTGCTGCCTCGAAACTTTCTGAATTCTTCTTACCTTATGTAGGGCTCTTTTAATAACAAATGGCTGACAGCTCAGCAGCACTAGGGAGCCAATCAATATGGATTGCACCGTTTCACTGCTAACCCTGCGTCAATTAGAGGCCTGTGGTATACCTTGCTGTTTAAACTAAAGACATTTCCCGGGATGGCTTTTTTGCTATATTTCCCTGGGCAAACCAGAACGTGACATGCTGTTTATTGCACTTAGTTGCACAAGCTGTTGAAACATCCGCTCATTAAGCTTCCCTCATATATACCTCCAGGTGAATATAAAGAAATAATTTATTTCCTCTGTGTTAGTATGAATTGTACTGGGTTTATTTATCAAACCACCTTAATTACTTTTGGGCCTCTGACCCAGCTATAAAATCTCTTGGAAGGAGAGTGATCCCTCCTTTGCTTGATGCCATGCAGTGTGTGACAAAACCAGCTCAGATCCCAGCGTGCCGCCTGGGACGAAACCCAGGGCAGGATCAGATGAAAGATGGGAAGACTTGGAAGCAGACAGAGAGCTCTTACCCACCTGCTTGTCTCAGAAGCTAGCTAGCTGCTGCTTATGCTAGAAATTGAATAAAACTGCTGATATTCCCTAAAAGTGCCTAAACTCCCCTTGGCTTTGGTGGGGGTACCCACAAAACTGATGATTAGAGCCAACCACTTCCTTCCTGTTCTTTGGGCAAACATAACCCTGACTGCTGGGTTCCAAAGATGCACAGGGAACATGCTACAACTGCGAAAAATGAAATTTTCCTGCAAGTTTCTGGGAAGCTTTAGAAAACTCACTTTGGCCCCACTCTTGCCTATTATGTCAGTGAGGTGTATGGCTTTGTACATGGCCAGAGCTAGTTGCTAGATCCAATCCTAGTGTACAAGAATGTGCAGCTTTGTTTCTGGGCTTTGTGAAACAAGAAACTTACTGTGCATTTCACTCTCCCATCCCTCTCCACCCCCGACAAAGGCTGGCCACAGGTACAGTTCTTGAGCAAGGTTGTGTGCATGGACGGCTCCTAGTCAGTGCAACTTGCAACGCAGCTAACCCCAAATGGAGGTCACAGAGAGCTGGGGGACACGGAGACAAGTCAATGGGACATACTCAGGGGCTTTAAAGGGAAGCGCGTGCTGAAGTGTGGTCCTGAACTAGGGACGTGGTCTGACATAGGAGACTCTCACTGCAGGTAGCTTTTGTTCAAGCAAACTGTTGTTTCTATCTGTGGATGTGCAGCTCTTGTTTGGCTATTCAATGTTGATGTATTTCAGTTCTCTGGATTCTATAGAGGAGAATATTTTCTTTCAGAAGGGGAGACAGGCATTGTCTGAGCTGTGCCTTCCAAAAACTCCTAGCAGAGCCATGTTTCTTTACACAGCATGGAAGGAATTTTTCTTTGACACAAGTTTATCTGAATGTAAAGGTTAATTGATAGCTTGCAGGGCACTTGTGTTTTCCAGGCTGTTGTTTTTGCTCCGAGCAAAAATTTACTCAGCTGATGAGAATATTTTGACAATTCTGCCCATGCGCATTCAGGAACTGCAGTTCAGTGTGAATTTTCTGGGTGCATTGACCCACTTTTAAAAGCTAAAAGGAACATGCTCCACATAAATATGACAATACTGTACTTGGTGAAATAAAACCAAGATAGGGAATAAACAAATGTACATTGCAGAAACATGTAGCAGAATTTGCTAATCAGGTGCTAAATTATCTTGTCCTCACACTTTTGTCCTTTCATTTATTCCAGGAGCTACGATTGTTTTCTTTTTTTCAGATGTTCCATTTGACTTGTAGAGATTAATATTTTGACCCAGTTGTATCAGCAACAGTAGTATATTTTTCAGCAAATTACCCTAGTTGTAAACAAACACAAATAAAAATGAATGTGCCAAATCAAATAGAATTACTTTGCAAGAGAGGAAATATGCTGCTTTGTTTTTCCTTTGTGTTCCTGGAAATAATAAATGCCCCATTTAGAATTCTCTCTCATTCATATGTAGGGGGGTTGGTATTTATTGGTGTATGTAGGCTTATTTGTTGGTAAATGAGGGACTGTATTTTAGGAGTAAAATTTGCTGGTTTTGGGTGTTAAAGTATTGGTTTCTTTGGGTTTACAACATAAATTAGCTTCTTCCAGTTTCATGCTCCTGGGATTAAGCTCCCAGCAAGCATGGAATTTGTTACCAGAACTCTATGAAGAGTTCTAGTCTAAAAGTGGTGTATTTCTACAGGTATTGTGTGTATACACAGGTGTTGTGGGTTGGCTGGGTAGACCAGTGCAGGTACTGTGCTGTCTAGGACTCTCCTACTCTGTCCAAAAACATTTTCTAATGCTACAAACATTGTTCATGTTGCTATATGTTTTGTACCTTACACACACAGGAACTGGTGAAAGCATTTAAAGAGGTCCCTGACAGTAGTAATGTCAACGGGCATGAGAGAATTTATTACTGTTACCCACAAAACCATAAGGAACTGTTCTCTGTCTTGGTGTTGTATTGTGCTCCACTATTTGACTATAAATAAAAATGCAGCTACCTAATAGGAAAAATATTCCCTAACCCCACCATCAACCTTGGAAGTAAAACCAGCTGAGTTGATAGGCCATGAAAGCCCAGCTATAAAGGAACACAACCAAATCAACCATGAAGCTCTGTACTCCTCCAGGAAGTGTTGTTTCCCAGCCTACATTGTTGCACTGCCTTGGTCGGGTCAGTTGTTATGCGTGGGTTACCTGTACTCTAGTCTCGTCACTGAATGAGAATTTGAGCCTGATAATTCTTCACTCAGTTATCTGGGGAGGGAGCAGACAAATGTGTATCTCTCTTCCTTGGAGCCTGAGTATTACGCACAACTCCAGAGAATGCAGAATCTTAATGGAGAAATTCTCAGAGCAATGGGATAAGCCTAGCTGCGCTGGTTTCTGTGAGATGGGGCTGTACTCAGATAAGCTGTTGTTGATTGGGACAGACACTTCTCACAATGAAAACTACCGAGAAAGTTGCTTTCTGACCTACGAACTAATTGTTACAGGATGTGTTGTAACTATCAATCCCTGCTACTCCCACTGCATTGGAGATGACTCTGCTCAAGCCAAAAGCCTCCGTTCTCTGTGGAACTCCCTTTAGATTGGAGTGAAATTGGGTTTCCAGGTGTAGTCTGTCTGCCAGTGTTTGTTTCTGGGATGAGGCACAGGTTGTATATAGAGGCGCTGAAGAATGCTGACACAAAGTGCTTGCCAGGCTCCTGCATTCTGATGAATAACTCTCTGATGAGTTCAGTTTGGCCCGCGAAGTTGGCTGTTAATCCCATGAGTTTTCACAATGGAGTGGGAGCCTACAAAGGCAAAGGAGTAACACTGGCAACTGAAGCTGCTCAAACACGCTGTGTGTACTACGTGTGGGCGTCAGCTGAGCTCCTGCAAATAACTGTGCCGTGCAGAAACCGGTTACTGAGTGAGGAGCATGTTTCAGATGCGCTTGCAAGGAAAGAGACTGACAGTGCTCTTGGTTTTTTTCTAAAAGTTTAATGAGGAGGACTGGCAGGACAGAGGGACTGAGGAGCTCAGCTGGTAAATGTTCTAGGCAGAAGCTATCGGAAACGTTCCTCTGCTTTGGGAGAGAGATACTACAGAAGAGAGATTTATAAAAGAGAGATTTAAATCTGTACTGGTCATGATGGCCAGAAAAAGCTATTGGCGTGCTACAGGTGTGCTTAGGGGCAGACTTTGTCAGGAAAATAACATCTCAGTGTGCTTGTTTGGGGACAGTCCGTTGCACCTCCAGCACTGCAGCCTTTAGAGAAAGGTGTTTTCTCTGCTGGTGTGGTGTCAGTACAACAGCCCTGCCTGGCTGTGGATGTCAAAGAGCAGACAGATTTTTCGCTCTGGTCAGTTACTGTTCTGGCTTTTGTTTTTAAAGCACAGTAGCCAAGTCAGTCTCGGTTAGGGGAAAATCAGGTTCCTTCAGCACTACAAGGTACGTGGTAAACACAAAACTCCACCAGATCTTCTTCACTTTGCCTCTCTTCAGAGCAGCCTGGTAGCATGTCTGGGTGGTAATGAGAGCAGGCCGGTTCTAGAACGGTCATTCCAAACCTCTTGGAATTTCAAGGCAGGAGATGTTTGGGTTTGGACTCCAGAATTTGTTCCTGTCTCCCTGGCTTCCTTTTTAAGGTCTGCGTCAAAACTACGTGGGCCTAATTTACTGGTTCTGGTTCCTATTCAATCACTACCTTATGTGAGCCGTGCCCACAGAATTTCAAACCCAAGACAGTACGGGTGACCTGAAACCAGATAATCTCAGGGCTTTTCCGCCATTCACCCTGGCAGAATTTTTTTTTTTTTTTGAGGCTGAAATCTCATGGAGAGATTTCAACACTGCCCCAATTAAATCTGAATCTGGCTCCAATTTGGCCTCGCAGTCCTCAACTCAAATCTAACCCTAAATGTGATACGCAGCGGGAGGTGCAGATGAGCCAGCCCTGGTCTCAAATTTCCACGTTTTAGTTTGGATCCAAATTGTTATCAGCTGTTGACTTTGGGCTGAAGAGTAGAACTCCTTAAAAAAACTCCATCTGCTTTGTAGATGGCAGAATTTTTAGTATTTACACTATTTAAAATTGTATTATATATGAACATTGGCGCCTGTTCTGCTGTCCGTAATGAAGCACAACTCCCATGAAACAAACAGGAGTTGTACTACTGTACCTCTCTGTGGCAGTAATAGATTTGGTGAGAAAACATCCCCTGCTCTCCCCACCCCGAAAATGATGATGAAAATCTCCAAGACCAGATCTGAAAATATTAGTTTAATAACTGAAAATTTAAAGTTTTGTTCTAAAAGTTTTCAACAAAAATGTCATTTTTTACAGGGATCAGACCCTTTGTAGAAGATGTAGTCCTTCAGAAACCCAAATCCCAGGGAAAAACTGTTATGAAGGAGTCATAGGGCTGGATTGAGACCTTTAAGCTCAAGACAGCTGACATGGCCTAGCCATGGGTGTGTAATTGCAGTTTAGACAGACCTGTTGGTACAGAGAGAAGGCAGCTGGTCTCCATAAAGAGGAAAAGAGTGGTGAGAGAAAGCTGGAGCAGAGACTGCAGAAGAGCTGTAGTGAGCAAGAGACCCATGATCTGAGACAGGGTCTGGGCCTGGGAGCAGAGAACTGAGGAAAGCAGCCTCTTGGTGGGAAGAAAAGAACATTCCAGCATGGGAGGGCTGGACAGGATTTACTAAAAGCAGGGAAATTAGTTGAACTTCATAAACTTTGAGATTTTAGTTCAATTTTGATGGTAACACGCCCAGAACCAAAGACTGAGTGTTCAGTCAAAGGCTGCATGTGGAGATCATTGAGGATCCCAGTGAGGGGAAACTGAGCCCAGGTGCCCCAGCACAATGCCAGAGCATGAGGTGGAACTCGGGGGGTAACCGACTTTCTCCAAAACTTTTCAGCCTGCCTCATTCATTAGACAAACCTCTGAATTCACTACACAGTGGCTCCAAGTCAATGCTGAAAATATTTTAAGATGCTGAAAGTTATGTATTTTAACCTATCATTTGACTGTCACACAGAAAAAGTCATACCAGCTGGAAAAACCCTGAGTTTATTGTGCTAAACATGGGAAATATTTCTTTAGGCTTCTTACAGAACAGTTGAGATTTAAGCCACAGTTAGATTTTGCTTTTGTTTTCTATTATGAGTAGTGCCTACGTCAGTATTTCTCCACTAGAGCCCATCCATAAATAATTCATGGACTTTTTAAATAAGTTGCAGCTTTCTTTCCAGTTGGCTTGGGAGCAGCTGTTCTTTGCTAGATCACTGCGTGCAGTTGTAGGAGCTTCTGGTTTTGGATTTGTTTATGATTCATTCAGAACGCACCAGTAAATCAAATTACAACAAATGTAACAGCCGGAAGTTTAATTAGGTGATAATCATAGTTCTGCATTTTTCTAAACTAAAGTATCTTATTTGTATCCTCATCTGATATGAATATGTTTCAGAGGAAGTGACATATAGAAAATATTTATAGATTGGTCCTTATCGAATGTAATTGCTCCTAGGAAGCCATCCTGAGCCTTCTGGAGAACTGTGCAACTCACCTGCAATGTGGCCATACTCAGAAATGGGAGAGGGAACCATTCATATTCATTTTCCCAGATTCCAGAGATCTTAAGGCAGAAGGGTTCATTGTGGTCACCTCATATCAAAAAGATATTGTGGCATTGGAAGAAGTTCAGAAAGTGGCAACAGAAATGGTAAGGGGTTTGGAACAGGTGTCGTGAAGAAAGATTAAAAAGACTGGGAATTTTTCAACTTAGAAAAGAGGTGACTAAGGGAGGACATGCTAGAGGTCTATAAAATCATGAATGGTGGGGGAAAAAGTGAGTATAAATTCATGGAGGTCAGGTCCACCAATAGCTACTAGCTAGATGGGTAGGAACGGTGTCCCTGGCCTCTGTTTGTCAGAAGCTGGAAATGGATGACACCTGATAATTTCCTGTTCCGTTCACTCCCTCTGGGTTGTCTGGCACTGGCCACTATCAGAAGACAGGACACTGGGCAAGATGGGCCTTTAGTATGGCCCAGTATGGCTGTACTTGTATTCTTATATGAGGGGCAACATCATAATATAAAGGTTTACTAATGCTGCCCCATCCTGCCTAGGACAGGCCATGGAACTCTTCTCAGACATCCTAGTGTGAAGCCCAACAAGCAGTGGATGCACAAAGACATCTAGTCTTGGTTTAGTAACAGAGAGGGAGCCGTGCTAGTCTATATACTAACAAAATAATTTATTAGGTGATGAGCTTTCGTGGGACAGACCCACTTCTTCAGACCATTGCCAGACCAGTACAGACTCAACATTTAAGGCATAGAGAACCAAAAGTGGTAATCAAGGTTGACAAATCAGAAAAATATTATCAAAGTGAGCAAACCAGAGAGCAGAGGGGCAGAAGGGGGCAGGGAGTCAAGAATTAGATTAAGCCAAGTATGCAAAGAGCCCCTATAATGACCTAGAAAATTCACATCCTGGTTTAAACCATGTGTTAATGTGTCGAATTTGAATATAAAAGAGAGTTCAGCAGCTTCTCTTTCCAATCTGCTGTGAAAATTCCTCTTCAGTAAGCTGCAAACTTTCAGGTCGTTAACAGAATGGCCCACTCTATTAAAATGCTGACTGACCAGTTTGCGGATCAGGAGTGTTTTTATGTCTGTTTTGTGCCCATTAATTCTTTGTCAAAGAGTTTGAAGTCTGTCCAGTATACAAAGCAATGATGCCCAGATGCTTTGTATATTGGACAGACTTCAGCCTCTCTTAGGCTGGTCTACACTAGCCCAAAACTTCGAAATGGCCATGCAAATACATGTATATAGTCATACGCCTCATTAGCATGCAGGCAGCTGCGGCACTTCAAAATTGCTGCGGCTCATCCAGACAGAAGTCCTTTTCGAAAGGACCCCTCCAACTTCAAAATCCCCTTATTACTGTCTGCTCTTAGGAATAAGGGGATTTCAAAGTTGCCGGGGTCCTTTCGAAAAGGAGCCCCATCTGGACGAGCCTCGTGGCGGAGAGCCACAGCAATTTCAAAGTGCCGTCATTGCCCGCATGCTAATGAGGCGCTGAATATGTATTTCAGCGCTTCATTAGTAAACTTCGAAATGGCCATTTTCACGGCCATTTCGAAGTTTTGGGCTAGTGTAGACGTAGCCTTAGACAAAGAATTAATGGCCACAAAACAGACACATTAGCATGTGGTTTGAACCAGCATGGGAATTTTCTAGGTCATTATAGGGACTCTTTTGCATACTTGGCTTAATCTAATTCTTGACTCCCTATTCCCTTCTGCCCCTCAAGTCTCTGATTTGCTCACCTTGATAATATTTTTCTAATTTGTCAACCTGGATTACTATTTTTGGTTCTCTATGCCTTAAATATTGAGTCTGTTCTGGTATGGCTGATCTGAAGAAGTGGATCTGTCCCACAAAAGTGCATCACCTAATAAATTATTTGGTTAGTCTTTAAAGTGCTACTGGACTGCTTTTTTGTTTTGATAGTCTTGATTTAAAGACTTGGAGTGATGGAGTGTTTACTTTATCACTTGGTAATTCATTTCCATGGGTAATGACCCTCAATTTTAAAACTATCTCATTTTCTGTTTGAGCTTTATTGACTTCAACTTCTGTTATTTCCATGGATCCACTTTAACTTGCCTTGCTGTTGTTGATTCTACAGTATTTTTAACATTATAATGAATGTGACAGAAGCAGCTCATCCTTTTCTTTCTCTGTATTCACTGACGAGGCTGTGGCTAGGCTGTGGGGAACTGTCATAGATTTTGCTGACAGTTGTGTTGGGAGAGGCTTTTCCAACATTTGTCCCATTGACACGGGGCCAAATGCCAGAAAAAACTCCACTGTTCAGACTTCCCTTCTTCCTCATGGAACAAGGTGTACAGGTATGTTGACATAATGCTCTCCACCGACAGATCTCTTCTGTGAGACCTGCAGTCTGGATGTGTGCTCCAGTTTTGTCGACAGAAGCCTACAGTCTAGACATAGCCTGAGAGACACCACCCTTTCATTAAGCTCAGGCTGAGCTGCCAAGCTAGTGAAAAATCATCATAATCCCCATGGAACTGTCCCCTAGAAATGTGAATGACGCCAAAAGTCCAAACAACCTGTAAAATCTCATGCAGTTGAGGAACACCAGGAAGGGTGCAAAGATTTATAATGTCTGAGACTTGAGTCTGCCTAGAGCTCAGTGTGGCCATCTCTCTAAATGTACAGTTGACCCCCACCTTGCTGCTTGAGCCCCAGCTGGTACGGGGTCATCAGTTTCACCCCCATGGTAGCTCTGCAAAGATCAGTGGGGAGGGGAAATTAACAAAATCTCCCTGCACACTTGGACAGCCCTCATGGCACACCGGTGTATCATGGTGCGAAACCACTGATCCAGAGCATTCGGGAATCCAAGAGGGAAAGCAGCTCACTTAGTTTTATGAAAGGAAAATCACTATTGTTTCTGAGGCAACAGCCCGGCGTTGGCAGGAGGAAGAGGTGGGAAGAGTTTAGCAGAACATGAAGTCGTTGCTAGGAATGCCACATGAGAGAATATGCTTCAAGGTCAGCAAGTGCAGTCTGGAGGAGGGAGCAAGTTAGCAAGATGAAGACTCCTTGGGGATGAATGAAGACAAACCATAATTGCAAGTGAACAGGACTGGGGTGGAAGAAAGTGATTTGAATGCTGCCGTTTAGGAGCAGTGGCTGGTGGGCTCATTTTCTCATTGTATTTCACTGACTTGGACAGGCAAGTCTGCAGCAAAGCTAAAAATGTGCAGGTGGTGCAAAACTGAGGGAAATAATATTCAGAACAATAGAAACATCAGTGGATAAAAGGGTCAGACAACTCACACATGAGAATGGGGAATGGTCATAACTGAGAGGAATGTGTACTCCACCCTGCTACTGCAAAGCACACGGCTCCAGAGGTGTCCAAATCTCTCTCTCTCTCTCTCTCTGTCTCTGTCTCTGTGTGTGTGTGTCTTGTTCCCAGTACTCCTCCTAAGAGAGACAACATGACAATTAGAAATCAGCTCAGCTCCTTTGCATGTTGGGATCATTGTTCCCTGTAAGCTGAGCGCTTGGGCAGCCGCCCAGGAGAGAATCAGGTACTGCCCAGCTGGTTAGCACAGTGCCCGCAGCCACGCACAGCTGGCAGAGTGTGTTTCTATTGGTGGTGCACTTCTGCACACCTTTGCACGTCTGTGATGCCTTGGTGCACACAGCAAAATTTATTCTGCCCATGGATGGAAAGAAATAGAGGAAACACTGGCTGGGGTTCCCCATCTGGGTTCTGCACAGATCACTATGGAATTTATATATATAAAAATAGCAAATTAGAAACTCTCTCTCTGTCAGACACTGATACCTGGACACTCTCAAGGCATCTCTTTTCTTACACTGAAGTCTCCCATCAGGTCCCACGAGTCCATGTGAAGAAGCATAGACTGGAGAGCCAGGATGATGATGGTTTAAAAGTCAAATGCAAACGAATGAAAAGCAACTATGAATGACTTTGGTCTGAGTCCATTTTTGACAGATGGAGCCGCATTTGCATTTAACTATTTGGTTTTGTTTTGTTTTTTGCCTTGTCTTCTATCATGGCAGGCATAATAAGCACCATCCAACTCCTTCTCTAGTCATAGGAGTGCTGTTTAATTATCTCACAGATCCAGAATCAGCACCTGCCCCAACCACTAGCAGAGCTACCAGCCTGACCCAGATGAGAGATGCTGAGCCTGACTGGTGACCTTCTGATTCCAGGCAGCTTTCCAGCAAAGGTCTCTCTCTACCAAAGGGGAATGAAGCCTTCCAAGATGCTATGCAACTATTCCCTTTCAGAGATCTATCAGAGAGTTTAAGGCCAGAGAGGACCACCATTTAGTTTGTCCTCCTGTGGATCATGGGCCCAAGTATTCCCTGTACTCTGAGTACATGGGTGGCCACCCAGGAGAGAGTCAAATGCTGCCCAGCTGATTGGCAGAGAGCAGTGTGTGTTTCTACTGGTGGTACACATACTACATGCCTTGGTGCACGTAACAAAAATTTATTTCACACAGGGATGGAAAAAATTAGAGGGAACCCTGCAGGTCACCTCCACACCCAGGCCCACAAAGAATTACACCCTGAAAGCAAAGAACTGGAGAGACTCAGTTGTCACCAGTGCACAAAAATCTTCTATCTGGGACCCAGTCCAGCATTCCTTGCACACTCCAAATGCTAAAGTCATTAAGCTGCACATACACAATGCAGGTTTGGGACTGGGCAGAGATGAACTCCAGCCATCACATATGAAAATGGATTTTAGCCCTCCAAGTTCAGAGGGGATAGAATCTGGGTTCTGGGGTGAGTCCTATGCAAAGATGGAGACATTTTGAAATCAGGACGGTGGGCTGGGGTGGACAGTTGAATCCCCTCCTTAAACCATGTGGGGAGCTTGGACAGAGCCAGGCACACACTATGTTACACGTGTGTTAACCTGTTGCCTTAGGGGAGTAAAACCTTAAGGACACACTTCAAGAGAAACCTATTGAGTTATCTGAGCCCGGAGGTTTGCTGGGGTTTGATTTGTTTGGCAGAAAACGTGCAGTCTGCTGGGAGGAGGATTTCACCAGACTCTGGGTTGGGAAGCTGACAGTGATTTGTTATATTTTTCACGGAGCTGAAACGATTGCTTTCATGTGAAACAGTTGTTTGACTAGCTCCATTTCAGGGGGAACAATATGGCTTTTATCTCTGCTGGGACATTGTAGGCACCTGGCTTGTGCAATTCTGGTGGTGCCTAGGAAAGGTCCAAGCAGAGCTGCCCGTGCTTCGTGCAGATACGGGAACAGAGGTGGAGTAGGGCCCGGTGACTCGCTGCTGCTCGTGCCAGGCCCCCAGTCAGCCCCCAGGGTGCCCTGGACTCCACATCCCCTGAAAGTGGGGGGCTCCCCAGAACAGGGGGCCCCGGGTAGTTGTCTCAGTCCACCCCAGGGACGGGATGGTACTGGAAATATAACTCAGACGTTGGTGATGGGACCTGCTTTTCTGTAGGTTGGCTGAGCAGAGGCACCACATACAACTCACCCCCTGAGCAGGATGTCACTGCTGACCGGGTGGTTGTGCAGTGCTGGGTTTGCTTTCAGGATGTGAGATTAGCAGTTGCTTTCTGGCTATTTGTCCCAATCTGAATGACAGGGGGTTGCTGAGAAGCAGCTCTGAAGGGCAGGCCTCACACCCGGTGCTCACAGCTACAGCTTGTGGCTGTGCTGCTGTCAGGTGGGGTTTTGTGGACTGTGCCTTTAAATCCCTACTTGTTGGCTGGAGCCAGTTGGCACTTTGAGTTCTGTCTGGAAAGGGCCCAGTTCGTGCATGCCCCTTGGACACTGTACACCAGCATAGGCCCAGAGTGGGCATAGCCACCCAGCAGGTCCTTGGGAAAGAGGGAGGGGCCTGGCTCCATGCTCTCAGAAGGGGTGGGGCCTTGGGCTGAAGGGTGGGGCTAGAGGCAGCCAGTTCTCAGCGCCACCCAGAACTTGGTGCGCCCTCCCTTCCAGGCAGTGATTTGAAGGGCTGAGGCTCCAACTGCTGCTGGAGCTGGGGTAGAGGTGGCAGTGGCCAGAGCCCAGGCCCTTTTGAATTGCTGAGCCCTGGGGCAACTGCCCCATTTGCCCCTCCCCCTCCCCCTCCCCCTCCCCCTCCCCGGCATGCCTGTAGTCACCCTTCTGCTGTGCCCCATTGCAGAAACTGCTGCCAATGGAGGAGTTACAAGGGCGTTCCCTGCAGGAAGAAGCTATGGAGAGGTGCCTATGTGCTGGCTATTCCTGAGTGTCAGGCTGGCTCTTACGGCAGCTGGGCACCAGCTGGGAGAGCCTCAGTATCAGGGGTGAACTTGTCCCTGCAGGACTGGGTTCCTCTCCTTGGTTTCTAGGGCAAACCCATCTGCTTCCCCTCCTCTGGAGGTGGGAGAACCTCTCCGACTTTGTTGCACTCCTCAGTTTAAATGTGCTGTTTAGTCTGCACCCTTTGGGTATGGAAAGATATCAGCTTCTCTCGCTTGCGTGACGCAGCCTGAGTTTAATCTCCAGGACACAGAGCAAAGATCATGTTTGTTCCTGATGTGCCTGAAGTCAGAGATGTACATTTCTGTTTACTGGAGCCAGTCTCGTTAGCTGACAATTGTTAACCTTTTCCGGTGGTGTTTTAACATACGTTCCTGCATCAAAAATATTTTGCAAGTGGAGAAGTTTCCCACTCCACAATCCCCCCTGCCATGTCATTAAAGGGAAAAGAAATCTGCAGACTTTCAAAGCAAGTGCTGCAGAGCCGGAAATATTTCAATTCAGCAGTGTTTGTAGATGGCATAATTAGAGACCAGAAACCCTGATTTTTCTTAAGCAGCTGGGTACTGCAGCATGTTGGAAGGCAGGGAGCAGCACAGTGCATGGCTGGATGCAGTTTACAAGCAGCAAGCTCTCACTGCTATGTTATGGTACCTACCATTTATTTCAGCAGCTTTGTCTGTCTGTTGTCTGTAAGGCAGTGTGTTCAAGGACTCCTCCTAAATGGTAAGAGCTAGGACTAGCAAATTGGTTTGCAGCTCCCTCTTGTTATAGCTTAAAGCAAGGAATGGATTTGGTTGCACCAGGGCAATGGGATGTTCCTGGAATTCCACTGGAGATCATCAAATAGAAAGGAAGGGGTCTGGTAAGAGGAACAGTTATACTGCAGAATGACCACAGGGGGCCAGAGGTGGAGAAACAGACAGTTATCTACTGTGTTCTTCAGCGAGTTTGTGTGTCTGTATCCCTCCCCTCGCTGTGCCTGCTGTAGCTGCAGTAGCCAGGGAGGGTGCTTCTCACCTGGCTCCAAGCTTTTGTGGTGGGAGAGAGGGCTGGGGTACTCCTCTCTCCCTGGGCTGCCACATACTTAACTCCTCATCCCCATCCCCATCCCAGAGCAAGGATTTAAATGAAGAAAAACAACCCTTAACTGAGTCAAGGACCCAAGCAAAGCGGAGTAAATATTCTAGTGTTTCGCTAGTGGGCTAGTGTAATTGTCAAATAACATATATCTGTGCAAAAACAACACACTGATGAACAACACTCAGAGTTGCCTCCAACTTTTTCCATCCATGGAGGAATAAATTTTGTTTTGTTGTGCAGATGTGCACCACTCTAGAAAGACATGCTGCCAGCTGTGGGTGGCTATGGGTGCTCTGGTGATTAGCTGGGTGTTACCTGAATCTCCCTTGCACGCTGACAAGGTGGAAGAAAGTACATGGAAAGGAGCCTCAGGAAAATTGCCAGATTAAAAACCAGAGAGCCATCAAATGCATCAACAGCAAGTGCTATAGGTCCTGTACCTGGAGCTGTACACCAGTGCTAGACCTTGACTGGCCTCTCGAGCGTGACTTTCTTTACCTCACAACACCTTAGATTACTAATCAGGAGAGACTGGTGTTCCCTTGCCTTGGATAATATGACTGCTCAGCCCTTTTGTTTGCTTGCGCTCACAGGACACGAATGCACTGCTGCAAAGCTGGAGTTAGAGTCTGCAGAAAAATGTTGTTCCAAAAGAAACTGTTTCCAATAGAATTTGCTTTCAGCATTAATGGAAACATTTTTATTGCAGGGAGGTTTTTAAAAAGGGCTATATTGCTTTCAACATCTTTAAATAAAATGTAAATTGATCTCTAAACTTGAACTGACAACATTTCATTAAATCCTCCCAAATCAAAATTCAAATAATCGTTATTCTCTGAGTCTGCCCCTACCAGGAGGAGCATATTGTCTTGAGTGACAAAGTTCTCTTTCCTTTACTTTATTTCTGGGTTGAATTCAGGGTGGAGCTGCTCAAATCTAGAGGATGCTGACGAGTTAGCGAACACGTGGAAATCTGACATTTGGCTTAATAGTGTGCTGCCATTTCCAACACGATGTAAAATGTTCATGTGAGCGTGGCCGTTCTGATTGATTTATTTGTGTTACAGAAATGAAATCAAGGCCCCGTTGCGTTAGGTGCGGCACATACAAATAGTGAGGGAATGCTCGTTCCTTGCCGGAGAACCTACACTTTCAATGAACAGGCAGAAGGAGCGAGAGAGGAAATATTATCGCGATGGAAAACTGAGCCAGAGAGTGATTAGGGGTCTTGCCTGAGGTTTCACAAGGAATTTGAGCAGAGTTGGGACCTGAATCCAGGTCTCTGAAATCCCAGCCAAGTGCTTTGAGCACTAATCCTCTTTTCTCTTGTAGACTATCTTGCTGGTAGCGCCTCCAGCAGCTGTCCATACAAAAATCTCGTGGGCTGAATTTTAATGAGTGTGTCTGCTTAGCTGGTTGGGGCTTTATTTTATTTTTTAAAGGACTACAATAGTCACACACTGAAAACAATCTTGTGTCTAAATGCTGGGCAGAAAGGCTGACGTTCAAAAGGAGCCTGAGCACTCAGATAAATAGGCCAGGCCCGCCCATGAGCAGTGTGATCTGCTCCGACAGTTCCCTTCCGAATGAATCCCAGTGCCTGGGGGTCTGGTCATGCTTTCTTATTGCAAGGGTGCTTTTCTGAACATCCCAAAGCTTTTTGCAGAGTCAGTTCTGTTTCCTTTCCCTTCATGCATATGATCGCAGGGTAACCACCTCTTCCAGGCTCGTCAGGGCTGGTAAGGGGTGGTGTCTTTGAGTGAGTTTATAGATTTTTCTCCTGCAGTGGTGGTGGGGGAGAGGGGTGTCCCTCAGTGCTTTTACCACTGTTCTCTGCTGGAGCTGACTGGAGAATGATGGTTGGCTGGACTGTAGCCAGCTGACTCTGTAAGACTCCCTGCCCTGGCTGGCCTGGGAGCTGGGGACACAGCTTTGGTCCTTTGGTTCTTAATGTAAATGCCATTTGCCAGTTCAGTGCATGGCAGGTGCTTGTGTGCATGGCTGGTCTGCCCAGCTCCCTGTGAATGGCAATGGGAGGGTGCTACTGGGATCTGCGGCTGTACATAAACAGCAGTAAGGGTCAGGGAAAAGGCCCAAAGGAGAAATGGGCCCTGGAGGAATCTGCAAGAATCTATTTGCAAGTGGCTTGGGTATGGCGCATTTTCTCCTTTTGCTCCTGAGTGTAATTCCTGCAGCCGGTGCTGACAACAAGGGCCCCCACTGCCGTTCTCTCTTGCTGCTGTCCCACAGCTTTCAGCCAGGTCGTGCTCACCCTCAGCCCCTCCTCCTTCCACGGAAGCAGTTTTGTGATGGATTTCACAGGGCTGTTGGAGGCTTCCATGTCCGGAACCAGGCATAGCCCCTTAGCCGTAGTCAAACAGGAGATAAAAATGCTCCGCTGTCCTCGTCTGCTGGGGGGATTAACCTCTCCTGGAGGCAGGGTCCCAGCTGACTGGGTAGTGTCATGGGGTTTTCTCCCCTGACCCCCGGGATTGAATGGCTCAGAAGGAGTGACTGGACAGGACAGCTGCACTGGGGTGAAGTGTGGGCTGGATAGACAGCACTAACTGAAGCTGAAGCCAGCAGGGCAGGCTGAGGTTGGGCTGGTATAAGGCCAGGGAGGTGAGAGCAGAAAGGTGCTGCCCTAAGGGCAGAGGGCTGGCCGTGTCTCCGAGGGTTGAGGGAAAGGAATAGGAAGAAGCCTGGAGAAAACAGACGCAAGGGTGAGCCCCCTGGATGTTAGCTGCTGAATGTAGGGTCTCTAGGATGGAACCCAGAGCAATGGGCTCAGGCCTGGGCTGTCCGGCTAGCCGCTGGGGAGGGGCAGAAGACACGACAAAGCGGACTTTGAAGCCTGCCAGCAGCAGTTTGAAGAGAGAGCACAGCAGCTCGTGCGCCATAAGAGAGGCAGCAGAGTGAGAGGTCGGGATAACGGCCAGAGACACTGCAAGAGGATGCGTCAAACCAGGGGTGATTTACTCCCTGGATGTGCCACCGCACGGAATGCAGGAAGGCAGAACACAAAGAGCTCCTGGCAATCACCCGCCCAGGAAGATGGTGATTATGCGCAAAAGAAATGTCTCCCCACAGCCACTGGGGTTTGAGAAAGGCCTATGGAAGGGAATATACCGCAGTTCTTTGTACCATGGGGTTGGGGACAGAAGGGGTGACTAGGTCCTCATGTCACAGTTCTGTTGCACTGGCCTAAACTGAGGCAAGATACTTGCATATCAAGGATGGCCCAGTGCAAACATATCCCTGCAGGGCTCCTGTCCCTGAATCCCTGGGGTTCGGAAGGACTA
This sequence comes from Carettochelys insculpta, assembly GCF_033958435.1. NCBI lineage: Eukaryota > Metazoa > Chordata > Testudines > Carettochelyidae > Carettochelys > Carettochelys insculpta. Next base: position 2,853,270 of record NC_134149.1, on the reverse strand, counting down.
CAGACTTCCTACAGCACAGCTCATGCCTGAGTCTGCTCAGCCTCTGCAGGAGGCTATATGAGCTTGTGTCAGACTCAAGAACAAGGGGTCATGATCCTTTTGTCCCTGGCCCCATAGGCAGCAGACAGGACACACCTACAAGCAGACAGACTCCCTGAGACTGGTTATTGTCTGTGTGCTGGGAGCTGGTTCTGGCCCCTTGATTCTCTGCTCTTGCTACCTGTTCTTTCACAGACTCCAAGGCCAGTAGAGATCACAGTGACCATCTGGTCGGCCTTCCTGCAGCACTCAGATAATCCCTAGATTGTCCCTAAACAATCCTCAGCGCAGAGAAAAACACCCAGTCTTGATTTAAGTACGGCCAGTGATGGAGAACCCAGTGTGGCCTTGGATGAGCCATTCCAATACTCAGTTATTGTCCTGGTTCAAAATGTGCAACTTATTTCCCATCTGACTGGGTCTAGCTCCAACTTCCAAACACTTGATTGTCTTACAACTTTGGCTGCTAGATTGCAGAGCCCATTGTTATCCATGTAGATCTTTGTCGTGCCCCTGCCCCCTTAATCTTCTCCTGGATAAAACTGCTGGAGCTCCGTCATGCTAGGGCAGATGTTCTAACCCTTTCATTGTTCTCAGGACTCTTCTCTGAACCTTCTTCAGTTTATCAACAGCCTGCTTGAATTGTGGCCACTGGAACCGGGCACCGGATCTCCGCAGCGGTTGCACCAGTGCCAAACCCAGAGGTAAAACACCCTCTCTGTGCCTACCTGAGATCCCCTGGTTATGCCTCCAAGTACTGCATTCACTCTTCTGGCCATGCTGTTGTGGTCAGCTCATTATCCACCACGACCCACAAATCTATCTCTGTCACTGCTTCTCGAAATGCAGCCTGCATTTAAGCATGGCCTATATTGTTTGTTCCTAGCAGTACACTTTTGCACTTGGCCTGGTTAAAATGCATCGTATTTGCTTGTGGCCAGTCTATGAAGCTGAACCTGTCCACTTCAACCCTGTGTTTAGACCTACCACTTAGCCAATTTTTAAATGCATTTAACTTGTGCCTTGTTAATTTTATATGAGTCTTGTTTTTTAGTCAAAATGTTAGGGTGTTACTAAGTCAAATGCCTTACAGATGTTTAAGTGGATTACACCGGCACTATTGTTTTATTTACTAAAGTTGTAATCTGATAAAAAGAATCTTGGTAGTTTGACAAGATACATTTTCCAGAAACCCATGTTGATTTACATCATTTATATTACTCTCCTTTAATTCTTTATTATCTATGTCTCATATGAGCGACTCTGTTATCTTGCCTGGGATCAGTGTCAGGCTGACATGCCTGTATTATCCTTGTCTTCCTATTTATTCTATTGAAAAACTGGCCCAACCTTAGCTTTCATGATGGCTTCTCCAACTCCCCTAGTGCACCAAGACTCTGAACTGTCCAGCCAACGCTTTTGAAGTTTATGGATGCAAGTTATCAGAACCTGCTGATTTAAAAATGTCTAACTCCAGTAACTGCTGTTTAACATATGACATGACTCATAATACCCATAATTTTCTGCTCAAAATGCTGAAGTGCCCAATAAATATTTCTGCTCTATATTATTATTATTATTATTATTATTATTATTATTATTATTATTAAATAATTAATTTTCATCTAGTAATGGAGCAATACCATTGTCAGGAATCTTTTTGTTCCTAATATATTTTAAAAAATACCCTAATTCTGCTGGCCAAAGAGCCTGCCTTGTGTCCATTGACTTCCCTTAGCAATTTATTACTGTTCTTAAATTATGATTTATATCCTATATTAATTATCAGCTTTAAACTGCACCAGTTGGCTATGTTCCCTTGCAGCCTGAGCAAGCTGACGATTTCCAGTGTCTATTATGCACACCCACTTCCTCCTCTGCCACTGACATTTCCTTAGCAGGGAAGGAGACAAAGGAGTTGCTTTGCACCTCCACACCAAGATACCTTCTGCGCCAGAACATCAGGAGATTTCCAAATTTTTTCGCTGTCTGTACAGCACAAAAGGAACAGACCAAGACAGAGAATCGGTTTCCTTCATCCCTTTTCCACACAAAGGCAGTTTTTTGGTACCTTTGCAAAACACAGTTAAAAACCAATATTAAATATGCTGCATACTGTGAGTTCGTTCCAACTTCAGTTAAAACATGGCACTTCTCAAGGTGTACTTTATTGCTCTGTATACATTTAAATATCATTCAACAGGGTAAAAGCTTATCCTCATCAATTATAAAGGCTTATGTTGGCAGCCACTTAGTTCCTATGGTTACATCTCTAAGAAATTGTAAAATAGGCCCTTCAAGGCTCTGGGCAACAAATTGACTGTTATTGAATCCATGACTGCTAACAACTCATTTACTTATAATGCTAATGAATAATTGCTCTAAAATAATTTACTGCAGACTTAGAGTGGATTGGGTATTGAAAGGTCAGGGCTGTTGTTAACTCTCTGTTACAGCCCTAATTTGAAAATAATGCATCGTAGATATCAATTAAAAATGCTTCAGGCTAGTCACTTTGTAAATGTGTGATCTAGCCATTCCATAATGTTAAACCAGGTGTGTGCTCGCTAGCCCCCAGCATCCACTTGCTAAGTCACATATTGGTAAGTTACTGAAAAACCCTGATTTTTACAAATCTTATGGAGGTACCAGTAGGAAAAGCAGGTGCTGCCTTACTACATCAGATGGGTCCCACTACTCCCAGTGATCAGCACCCGATGATGATGGTGGTGTCACCGCTCTAGATACATGTTTAATAACCTGTCCCTAGGAAAGTGTTTCTTCCTAATTCCCATGTGAAGAGCTGGAGGCTGTTTGATATCGGAGGGCTCTTGGGGTGTATCTGTGTCATGCTGCAAGACTGCATGTTGGATGTGGGGTTTTCCACCACCTGTGTTCTGAGACAGTCCAGTCAATAGAGGGTCATTGACTTAAGAACTCACTCACTGACATGGAATCCCTCTAATTCCAGGATAAGCTGGCTCCTGCTCAGGAAGGTGGTGTATGGGGGGTGGGAGAGGTGATCACCAAGCAATGACCGTCACTTGGGAAGCATCTGGCATCCCCGGAAGAGGGATCTGGGGGTCACTTAACCAAGAGATGATGGGCTAGAAAGGGCTTCAGTCGAGAAGACAAAGAGCCACATAGGCAGGACAGGGGAAGGGGACAGATCAGCCAAGGGCAGGGGAGGCAGGCAGGTGGGGTAGGGGAGAGAAGGCACCGTGTTTCAGAGCCACAGCAGAATGAGCCTAATGGCCTAGCCCCTAGTGCAGACAAGGCTCTGAAGTGGTGAAGAAATGGAGGCAGGAAAGTGCAAGTAGCATTTATTATTTTTATTCCCCTCTGTATATTTCTCATGCTATGAGAAAAGGGCACAAGCGTGTTAGAATCCTGTGCACAGACTACCTGCCGTGTGAGACACCTACCACATGCCCCAGCAGAGGTAAACCGGAAGGTGTGCCTCTTTGGTGGGGTTCTGGGAGGGGGCCAGCATTGGTTCTAGGGGCTGGGCAGTGGAAGATCAGTACCCCAAGAGTGGGACCAGAGAGATGGGTGCAGTGCCTGCACTTTGTTCAGATTTTGGAGACTTAAAACAGGCACTGGGGAGGCTCAGGGGCTGGCTTGGTGAGCACCAAGAGAGGATGCTCAGTGAGTAGGCAGCACGGAGCCTGAGCCCTGCACCCCCCCGTGGTGTTTAGTTCTGTAGAACGTAATGGCGACTGTTCTTGTGAGCACATTCTTCTGAACGTTCTGCGGGGTCCACCAGGGCCTTGTGGCAGGAAGGGCCACACGTAATTCATTTATTAGGGCAAAATGTTTTCCTCTGATCCACTTGCAGGGTGCTAGCTTTTCATTTCCTTGCTCAGCCTCCTCCTCCTGTGTTAGAAGGAAAGGTGAATAGATGCACCATTTTCCTTCTCAAGGCCGTTGCCTATTATATGCTGTCGTCATATTCTCTCGCATTTCTTCTTTCTGTATCCCTAACTCTCAGACCCTTCCTGCTCACACATCTGTTTCCGTGACTGTGATCACATTCATTTCCTGTTTCTGGCATTTCCCTTTGGAGGTGGCTCTCCACAGCAGAACATGGTATTCAAGGTGTCAGAACCTCAGCCACACATAGGACTGTGTTTATAATGATGTCAGTATTCCCTATCTGGGGACTTATATATCGGGACATTTTACTTACTTTATAGACTGCTTATGAGCGTGGAGCAAAGGTTTTCACTGAGCAATTTCATAATGCTGCCCAGCAGCTGCAGTTAATGCAGAACCCAACAACAGGTGTAGGAATGGGTAATTTGAACCTTCCCAATTCCCGTAATAAGGTGAATCAAAAAACATAAACCAGATGGTTGGGTGACAAATCAGTGGCTATTTTTCTCATCATAAAGTAGCGATTTCGTGTCTATACCAAATAATGTGTTCCACTAAAGCATGAAGCAGAATAAGATTACCCAGTTGTCAGTGACTTGCATAACAAAAACTAATAAACAAATGCAACTCTCAGCAGCTTAAGTGTAAGGGGATGACATTTATTAAAACCTGCTGCCTCAGTGCTGTGAAATCTGTGACAATGCTGGAATCTGGAAACATAATATAATGGAGGTGCTGTAGCTACAGAGACAATAACAAAGCCTGGATACAAACACTGAATTCTGCCTGGGTTCCAAAAGTTCAGTTCCCTGGCTCAGGTTCATTTATGGCTATTACTGTCTCAAGACTGGAAGAAAAAAAAAAGAATTGGACATACATTCATAAATATTCATAGATTTAATGTTACTCACCCTAACGTTTGACTTTGTTCACAAAGTTTTTACTCTAGTGTGACAAAGCTTCTCCTCTGGCTTGGTGGGTCCCGCACTTTTTGGCAGATTATTTACCTCGGAGGCTCACAGCAGCCCTCAGGTTAGACACCCACTAGCTGTTTCGTGACCTACTCTCATCATTGGCTGGCACAGGGAAAAGAGGGGAGAGTGAACACCATAACCTCTTCTGCCCCTCCAAGTGCTTCAGGCAGGGCAAATCCACAGCTGGCCAGTGCACTGGTAGCGGATAAGTAGGGCTCAGCCCATTCCTGCCAGCTGCACAGGAGAGGGAGTAGCCAGGCCCGCTCAGAAGTCCAGAGAGACCTGGCTGCTTCCAGCTCTGGAGCCCCCTGGCCATAGTACAAATAAAAAATGAGAACATACATAAGAACATAAGAATGGCCATACTGGGTCAGACCAAAGGTCCATCCAGCCCAGCATCCCATCTGCTGACGGTGGCCAATGCCAGGTGCCCCAGAGAAGGAGAACAGAAGACAATGATCAAATGATTTATCTCCTGCCATCCATCTCCTGCCCTTGTACTGAAGGCTAGGGCACCATACTTTACCCCTGGCTAATAGCCTTTTATGGACCTAACCTGCAAAAATTTATCAAGCTCTTTTTTAAACCCTAATAGAGTCCTGGCCTTCACAGCCTCCTCCGGCAAGGAGTTCCACAGGTTGACTGTGCACTGTGTGAAGAAAAATTTCCTTTTATTAGTTTTGAACCTACTACCCATCAATTTAATTTGGTGTCCCCTAGTTCTTGTATTATGGGAAAAGGTAAATAATTTTTCTATATTCACTTTCTCCACACCGTTCATGATTTTATATACCTCTATCATATCGCCCCTCAATCGCCTCTTTTCCAAACTGAAAAGTCCCAGTCTCTCTAGCCTCTCCCCATATGGGACCCGTTCCAAGCCCCTAATCATCTTAGTCGCCCTTTTCTGAACCTTTTCTAATGCCAATATATCTTTTTTGAGGTGAGGAGACCACATCTGCACGCAGTACTCAAGATGTGGGCGTACCATAGTTTTATATAGGGGAAGTATGATATCTTTTGTCTTATCATCTATCCCTTTTTTAATAATTCCTAACATCCTATTTGCTTTACTAACTGCCGCTGCACACTGCGTGGATGTCTTCAGAGAACTATCCACTATAACTCCAAGATCCCTTTCCTGACCTGTCGTAGCTAAATTTGACCCCATCATGTAGTACGTGTAATTTGGGTTATTTTTTCCAACATGTATTACCTTACACTTACCCACATTAAATTTCATTTGCCATTTTGCTGCCCAATCACTCAGTTTGCTGAGATCTTTTTGTAGTTCTTCACAATCTGTTTTGGTTTTGACTGTCCTGAACAACTTGGTGTCATCTGCAAACTTTGCCACCTCACTGCTTACCTCATTTTCTAGATCATTGATGAACAAGTTGAACAGGATCGGTCCCAGGACTGACCCCTGGGGAACACCACTAGTTACTCTCCTCCATTGTGAAAATTTACCATTTATTCCCACCCTTTGTTTTCTGTCTTTTAACCAATTCCCGATCCATGAAAGGATCTTTCCTCCTATCCCATGACCGCCTAATTTACATAAAAGCCTTTGGTGTGGGACCGTGTCAAAGGCTTTCTGGAAATCTAGGTATATTATGTCCACTGGGTGCCCCTTGTCCGCATGTTTATTAACCCCTTCAAAGAATTCTAATAGATTAGTTAGACACGACTTCCCTCTGCAGAAACCATGCTGACTTTTGCCCAACAATTCGTGCTCTTCTACGTGCCTTGCAATTTTATTCTTTACTATTGTTTCTACTAATTTTCCTGGTACTGATGTTAAACTTATTGGTCTATAATTGCCAGGGTCTCCTCTAGAGCCTTTTTTAAATATTGGCGTTATATTGGTTGTCTTCCAGTCATTTGGTACCAAAGTGGATTTAAAGGATAGGTTACAAACCACTGTTAATAACTCCGCAATTTCACATTTGAGTTCTTTCAGAACCCTTGGGTGAATACCGTCTGGTCCTGGAGACTTGTTACTATTCAGCTTATCAATTAACTCCAAAACCTCCTCTAATGTCACTTCAATCTGAGTGAGTTCCTCAGATTTGTCACCTAAAAAGGCTGGCTCAGATTTAGGAACCTCTGTAACATCCTCAGCCGTGAAGACTGAAGCAAAGAAATCATTTAATCGCTCCGCAATGGCACTGTCTTCCTTGATCGCTCCTTTTATATCTTTATCGTCCAAGGGCCCCACTGCTTTTTTAGCGGGCTTCCTGCTTCTAATGTATTTAAAAAACATTTTACTATCGTTTTTTGAATTTTTGGCTAGCTGTTCCTCAAAATCTTTTTTGGCTTTTCTTATTACATTATGACACTTAATTTGGGAGTGTTTATGTTCCTTTCTATTTTCCTCACTAGGATTTGACTTCCACTTTTTAAAAGATGCCCTTTTCTCTCTCACTGCCTTTTTAACATGGCTGTTTAGCCATGGTGGTTCTTTGTTAGGTTTGTTAGGCTTTGTGAGGATATATGAAAACAAGCTAAGGCACCAGAAGACATTATTTAAACATTTTGTATTTAACAAATGCTTTTCTAGCCTTTTCCAGTGCAAATGCACTAACTGTGGCAGGAAAATCTAGTTTCTGTGTGATGACATGGTTGATATTAAGCATAGTGAGCCTGTTCAAACACACTTGTCCCGGAGTTGAATGGGGATGGTTCTTTACCTGCTTCAACATGCTGATGCTGCGAAACATATCAAATGCCAAAAACTTAACCAGGGTCTAAATTTGAGGCCCCTTTTGAGCTTGAGGCCAAGGGAGTAGCAGACCTACAAACCAGCCTCCCCACCTTGTGCCCCTGCACTGCCTGCACAGAGAGGCATTAGAAGTTAGATAGAGTTTGCAGCACGAGCAAGGGCTTGTGGCTATGGCATGACTCGGGGCAGCAGGAGATGCTGGGTCAGCTACAACCCCCCCAAGGGGCTCAGTTTCTTTATGCCACAGTATCCTCCTCTGTGAAATGGGGCTATGCCCTTCTCCTTTGCCAGGGCGTTGTGGAGTGTGATTCCCTGAGATCCCCTGGGGATCATAGCTATAGAATCATAGAACACTAGAACTGGAAAGGACCTTGGGAGGTCATCAAGTCCAGTCCCCTGCCGTCACAGCAGGACCAAGCACCTCTAGCCCATCCCTGATAGCTGTCTGTCTAACCTGCTCTTACATATCACCAGTGATGGAGATTCCACAACCTGCCTATGCCTGTGGAGAGGGTCTTTGAGAAATTCCCCTCTTCTGATCTTTATTGGCAGGGTCTGGTAGCCTCTCCTCCTGGGCTCTGAGGCTGCCATTGGCACTGCCACCTGCCCTGGGCTGTAGCCCTAGAAAGTACAGCAGTGTATGCTGGGATCCCTTGCACTCCTTTGTCCTGGCTGGCTGTACACCCATGGCCTCCACAGGCTGCCCCACAACAAGCTAGCCATGCAAGTGGTTTAACAGCCAACACTGCTTTGCCCTGCAGGGTTATCTCCAGCAAAGCAGCTGGAGTCTGTAAATGACAATAATTCTAGACACAATTTGTTTAGTGGAAAAATGGCATTTAAAGAGGTGGAAAAACTAGAAGTTGGGGACACACCAGAGTGGTGGTTGGTCAGAGGGACTATTGCAGCCCCACAGGCTTTCTGTTGTTTTTTGTCTTCCACTTCTCTCTTTATATGCTAACATTGGCCAATAGGTTTATAATTTGGCCCAAATGGGATGTGACCTTATTCCTTATGTCGCTTCCAGCATTAGCAGAATAAAGAATAGTATTTGCTCCGCTTAAATTTAAAAGACACTAAACCATGAATCAAACTTACAGTGACATTTACCCCTAGCTGATGTTTGTGAGTGGTTGGAGGGACTAATGAATACAGTTGTTTTCATGTGGCAGACACAGTTCTTGGTATTTCCTGACAGTTCATAAATATGTTACTTCTTCTGGTGCTAATTTCTACGTGGAGCTTTTGAAAAAATGCATTTTTTTCGGGGGGGGGAGGGGGTTGACATTTGGCAAGTATTCTGATGGCAATAAATTGAAGTAAGAACTGAGATGCGGTTGCCATGGTTTTCTTGCCCTGTGCTGTACACGGGTATAGGAGATTGTGGTGTTTTCATTCAAGTACTAATCCCTTGTTTCTTCTGCTGTTTTTAGCACAATAAAAATCCACAAGATTGTATTAAATTATTCTCCCCTGCCCCCAGCTCTTTGACTTTCAGATCATTCTCTGAGGCCATCATGGATTCTCTCTCAGCTCCACAGGAAGTCCCAGGGCTAGCTGAGGAAATGGTGCAGCCTTCTCCACCTCCAGTCTGTATCCCTGGATCTTGAGTCTGAAAAAGGCTTTCAGCTGGTGCCAGCTCTACAAGGAGCTGCAAAGCACGTCATAGCAGGCCATTGTGAAACGGGCCTGGAGCCAGTGTTCCCCAGAGGGAATAGTGCCGGTGAGGGAGTTCTTGGGGCACGTGGCCTGCCGGCACCAACCCTTGGAGGCAGGAAGTGACGGCGCTGGCTGTGCCTAATTCGCAGTCTAGCTCCGCATTGCCCTTGTTTAATTTCATGTGTTTATTAATTTTGCATCGTGTCAGCAACGTTCCTTGTAATTTTTCCATCTGTGTGCAGAATAAATTTTGTTGTGTGCACAAATGCATGTGTTGATGTGCACCACCCATAGAAACACAGGCTGCTGGCTTTGGGCACTCTGCTAAACTGCTGGGCAGCATTTGATTCTCTACTAAGTGGCTGCCCCAGAACTCAGCTTACAGGGAACACTGCATGTCAGGCACTTGATAGACCAAAAAGCAAACATCGGGCCTTGCCCTGGCAGTTGATGTGTGCATTGTTGGTCAATTGCCCTTTAAGGGCATGTACAAAAAAAAGTGATTTAAAAAGTATTATCCAAAATACAGTCACTGTGGCCACTGCTTCCTGTGTGCTGTTCTGCCTGGAAAAACAAGTCGGATTTGTCACTCAGGTTTCCAACTTGCACCGGGGCTCACCTTTGTTGCTGCATTCAACACCAGCCTTGTGCGGTGAAAGTGACAATTAGGGCCCTTGCCTTGGCTGTGAACTTGCTCTGCGTGGTACTTCCCTGCTGCTTTAACAGCCGTGATGGGCATCGCCAAAAGCAGGTGCATCTCTCAGACAAGTGCTTTCAACACGTCCCTGACCTGGTCTGATCTGTGGCACTGAGATGTGTTCCTGCCATGTTCTGAGCACTCAGAGCTCCCACTGAAGTCAGTGCTTTCAGGATTGTGCCCTTTAGTGCAAACTGATGGGAAAAATCATTGGGGCCCAATTCAAATCCCTGGGAATTCCATGGGTATCTTTGTGTTGACTTAGGGGGTACACTGGCACAATCCATGGATACCCCAAAATGTGTAGAGTACCAGTGGCTATCAATATGAGCTGTGTTATAGTAGCTGAAAGCTGTGCTGTGTGATAAACATCTGTGCAAAGGGGTTTGAGTCCATACCTGTGGTAAAGAATCAGGGCCACAGTGAGACAGTCCAAGTCTGTGACCAAGAGGCAAAGGGCAGGAACATGAGATGTAAGGTATAAGCAAACTGATTAAAGTGGTTATACATGTATGCCAATTAGTATATTTTTATGGACATTTGTTGCCATCTTCTTAAATGTCATTTAGAATTTCTCTTCCCTGTTCTAACCTCATTTTTAAAAAAATATGTCTGTAACGGTCCTGGCATATTTGGCTTTATATTGTAGCAACCATTTTTCATTGCACAAGTACCAAATCACATTCTAGCTCCTTCCTTCAAAACAACCAAATCACATTTTAGCTCCTTCCTTCAAAACGCTTAACCTTTTCGCCACATTCAGCTGCTGCCCTCTCTCCTGTTTTGCCCCAATGAGGTATTTTTTACTCAAGTATAAAGTTTTTTTTTTCCATACCATTAATTCCCTGGGCATCATGCCATTTCCTAGGTATTGTGCTCAAAAATTTTACATTGCTCTGTCTTAAAAATGTTCAGAATAGTCTTAGCAAAAATAATAGGGAAACATAATTCACATCAGAATAGCTGAGGTCTCTGCATATTTTCATGATAAAATTATATTTTCAGCAGGATCTATATTGCTGGGACACTATACACTGCCATGGACATTTTCAGCTTGCAGGAGTGAATTTATTTTTAGCAACTGGGTCAAAGAAATTGGTTTGGCTGGAGCAACTCTAAAATGGCTCCATTTCAAAACAGACGTTTTGACAGTGACTCATCAATCTAGAACAATACAGGGCCCTTCGCTATTTCCCAAACTAGGTGTGGGGGTGGAACTTCCATGAGTTGAGTGAGCTTTTAAAGCCAAAACATAAATGTGGGATAAATAAGCAAGAATCAAAAAGTCCAAAGCAGTGAACAAATGAATGAAGAGACTTCCAGAACATGTTCTTCACAGTATAGTCAGTGTCGCACATTTAATGTGGTGACGGCCGTTCCTCAAACGTTATGTACATCTCAAGTGGTTTAGTTGGAATGATGGCCCTAGCCCACATAGGATGGGTCCCTTTGCTCCCATGGATCCCCAATGTAGTCAGTAGGCTCTGCCTGGGCAGAAGCAGCTTTCTTGGTGTTTTGATGGGAGGCTCAGGATCTCAAATCAACAAATAAACACTGTAATCCAAATAAAGGCACTGCTTGTCCCTTAGCCATTTCTGCTCATTCCCCTCCCCCTGTTCAGATCCCCCAAGTCTTTCCAGAGATGTTGGACCTCGATGGGGGTCCTGTGACTCCAAAAAGCCTCCTGGACCTGTCCTGCTCCAGGGTGGTGATGACGCTGTGCTGTGAGGTACCTTCCAAGCAGTCACTGTCCCTGGCTCACCCTTTTATAGCCAGAAGGAACCATCTCTTGGGGTGGGGGAAATGAAAGGTTCTGGCAATAGCGATGCTGGGAGCTTCTGTCGCTCTCCCTGTCTTGAAGGGGTTTCTGTCATATCCAGGATTTAGAGTTTGGCTCAATGGCTCTCAGCAGTGGCACCCCACTACACAATTCTTCCAATATCCCTGGGGAAACTGTGCAGAACAATGCTGGTGCCATCAGCAGCAACTTACATTAAAGTTGGGCAAAAGGTAACCACCCTTTCAAAAAGGAGACTCCCCATTTACAGGTAACATTTTCAAATGGACTTACAGTACTTCCACTTACTTCAGCCTAACCACTTGTAGCCTTATATTTTTATTGAAAGTAAATCTAGTGATGTTGTAGTGCAGAATTTGTGGGCTCACCTCTACCACCTCATGTTCGACTGCATTATCTCTGCCCGTTTTAGCCTGGATGCTCATAGGAAAACGTGAAGGCCAAGAGAAGCAACACAGACAATCACACATTACCACCAGTGACAGAGAGATAGAATAACAGAACACCACTTGTCATTACCTACAGCCCCCATCTCAAACCACTGGCATCACTGAAGACCTACAACCTACCCTAAATCATGATGCCATGCTTCAGAAGGCCCCAGGTGACAGGCCTGTTCTTTCCTATAGGCAACCTCGCAACCATATGAGGATTTTCACTAGCAACCACAGGCTATACAGTACCACACTAATACTAATCCTGGAACTTTTCCTTGCAACAAACCCCCATTGCCAACTTTGTCCACATATCTAGTCGGGAAATACCATCATTGGAACTAACCATGTTAATTACAGAATCACGGGCACATTCTCCTGTTCCTCAACTAACATCATATATGCCATCATGTACCAACAATGCCCACCCACCATGAACATAGGAGAGAATGTAATGCTCTTCACCAAAGAATGAATGGACATAGACCAGACATCAAAAAATCTCCAAATATGCGCACCTGTCAGCCAGCTCTTTAACTGAGTGGGCCATTCTGTCAAAGACCTGAAAGTTTGTGGTCTACTGAAAAGAGACTTTAACAACCGTCTATAGAGGGAATGCTCAGAAGTAACATTCATATTCAAATTCAACACATTAACACCTGGTTTGAACGGGGACAGCAATTACCTGACCCATTAGAAGGACTCTTTTACATACTTTGATGTTTTATCTAACTCTTAACTTCCCCACTCTATATCCCCACCCCTCCTCCCTCTGCTCTTCTGATTTGCCAACCTTGATAACAATTTTTCTGATTTGTCAACCGGATGAGATTTCCCAAAACCAGATGGGAAGAAGGGGCTTTCAAGATCAGGGGGCCATTTCAAAAGGCCCCTGGCCACATGGGCAGCGTGCATTTGGAAACCGGCAGTTTTGAAGCGTGTGCGGCTGTCATTATGCTAATGAGGCACTGCATATTCATAGAGGTGCCTCATTAGAATATCTCGAAGAGCCACATTACCATAGTCCTTCTGAAAGGAGGGGCTAGTGTGGCCACCGCCAAAATGTATGTTGAAATAGCATTTCCGGACACATAGCACTATTTTGAAATAGTGCCATTGGAGCCCATTATGGCTTATTTCAAAATAGTGCTATTCCGTATCTTAATAGTGCCTATTTCAAAACAGCAGTTTTGAAATAGGCATTATTCCTCCTGCACTGAGGGTTGCCAAGTTCAAAATAATGCACCTGCTATTTTGATTTTGTTTCGAAACAGTGTGCGCGTAGTGCAGACACTGGCAAAGTTATGTCAAAAGAACTCTGTAGTGTGGATGTAGCCTAAGAGCCCACTTCTGAGCGAAGCCCCGCGCGTTTCCTGTGCTTTGCCGCGTACTACCTGGCTCCTCCACCCAACACTCACAACTACTTTTGAATGCAGAAGGAAAACCAAGATGTGATTCCAGGGCTGCTTTTATAGCATCACCTAACCCCCCCTGCTTCGACTTGGACTGAGGAACAAGGCCGTGAGCTGAACGAGAGCTTTCCAAATGCACTGGGGACTCAGCTGGCACCTGCCACCTGGGAACAGAATGTTCAGAGGTGGCTTAAAGCAGAACAGACTGTAAGCCAGAGTGCTCCTTGTGCTTCCATTGAGAGTGACACAAAGCACTTGCTCTTGACTCGCATTCTGTTTTATAGCACTAACTCTCTGTGTCAGGGCAGGCTGGCAAAAGCCTGCCGAGGTGGGTGTAAATGTGGCAGTGCCTTTCAGCTGCCCCAGAATGCCTAAGGGGGCATAAGGAACCATAGGCTTGCAGCTGGCAAGCCAGCAATGCCAGGCCACTGTTCCATCCCCTCTCCCTACTGCCCACCCCACCCTGCCTCCTCGCTAGCATAGTGGAGCTCTCTTGGAGGGGGTAGAAATCTACAGCAGCAAAAGGCCCTGTGTAGACTCACTCCCCTGCCCCCGCCCCGGATTTCAGGGGAACAGAGTCTGAGTAGTGGCAGGTTGCTGTAGCTTGGCGTTGGTGGCTAACTCACCCAAAGAAATGCAATACTCAGCATGTGGCCAGTGGCAGCATTAGGGGGCTACTCAGCATTGTGCTCTCCTCTCACGGACAGGGATGCTATGGTGATGCAGTTGTTGTTTTCCTTGTGCTGGGATCCAGTCTCTCGGAAGGCTTGAAGTGACCTGCCACTGGTTCCTTGGCTGGGACTAAGCACAGCCCTGAAATTCGATGTTTCTGAATCTTCCTCACCGGAGGGACATTGATATTTTGTAGAACTGGCAGAACTTGACTTGTATTTTATTTATTATAATTTCTGTGGAAAGTATCAATGATCATTTTTAGGCAGTTTTGCAGGTTTTTAAAATGGATTTTAAGTTTTCAAAGCTGAGTGAAATGATGGATTTTCAGCAGGGTTTTTTTGTTTTTTATCTGTTCAAATTTTCACAGTTGTGGTACATTCTGAGGGGGATGTCAGCCAATAATTATTATTTCCAGATGACAGCATGTTTTATACGCACTAAAGTGGGATGCTAATAAATTCTCAAGAAGCATTTTTTTTATTTTGCTTCTTTGTGAGTTTAGATTACTCCTGACAGAAATATTTTGGTTGGTTTGTGTGTGTGCCGAAAGGAACGTTTCTCAACATTTACTGATGAAAGGCTAATCGCTCTCTCTCTCTCTCTCTTTCTCTCGATTAGCTTTTCAAACATAGTTTTCTATATACAAAGTAAAAATCAGGTGCAAGATGAACCCATGTGCAATGGGCCATCATTGAGCATATAAAATAATGATTAGCTCAAATGGATCAGAAAGCGTACATTAAACAGTGTCTTGGAAAAGGCAATGCAGCTTATATAGAGCAGGAGGTGTCTTCTTATTTTGAATTGTTAAACCTCTACTGTGTAGTTGCCATATATATTTTATGATAAATTTGGCAAGTAAATGGCAAGATCAAGATTGTTATTCCCTGGGTGTAATATTGCTTTATCAAAAGAGGGAATGAAGAACAATATTAAAAAAAAAAAACCAAAATATCAGCATTTAGCACTTTGTTTTGGTCTTGCTGCTCCATAATACTCCATTTTTACACAAAATTTGCTTTGCCTTTTTCAGTAAAAAGAAACTGTGATGCTTTTGATTTGGAGAATTACTTCAGCATGTCGGCCCCAATCCCTAGCCCGCTGACATCAATACAAAGGCATCCTCTGACGGCTGGGACCCTTGCGTTTTGCAAGTAATTCAAGAGATGAATTCAGTAGTGACTCTCGGCTCTGCTTAGAAGCTACCCAGGTGCATTTCTGTTGTTGGGTGAGTGGGGGCAAAGGGGAGAGACCAAAGTGTTTCAAATGTCAGAAATATTTACATATTCTACAGAAAAGAGGAACTGCAGCAGGTGGACAGTGCTCCTGTATCCTGAGGGCTTACAGGGATGCTCAGGGCACTACTTCTCTTGGCACTTTTTTAACTACGGGGTGAAATCTGCCAGTCTCTTTAAAATCTGCTGTAACCTGACACTTGTGTCAGATTTTATCTGGTTACCTGGGTTTGCCTTGGATCAAGTGATGCAATGTAACCAGACATAACCTAGTATTTAGTGACGTGCACAACAGGCGTTATTTGCCTCCATTGCTGGGAAGGGGAGCCGGGGGGTGTCAGATGTCACAAAAAGCAGAATATTCTCAAGTGTGTCCTTCGTATTTTCTTATGCAGGGCAGTGAATCTAAGGGTGTGCAATGAAGTGTACCAGCTGAGCCAGTATTCAGGTACACCTGTTGCTGAGCTTCCTGTATTACTTTGCATGGGCGACAATCACCTCCTACCTTTTGTGAGTAGTCACTTGTGCTTTGTATCTGATGCCAGTGTTTTGGGTTTTCTTGTTTAAGCCAGTCCATTCATCAGCCTTTTCCCCCAAGTCTCGTTAGGGACTGTAGCTGGGCGAGTGCTATGGCAAAGAAAGGGATAAAGCAGACTGGAGGGAGCATGCACAGCTCCCTCAGCCAATGAGTGAAGGGCTCCTTGGAGGAGCCAACCACAGGGCAGCTCTCTGGAGTAGCCCAGTATATAAAGAGCTGCTCCAGCAGAGCTGGGTCAGTTAGGTCCTAGCCAGGGAAGGACCAGCCCCAGCCCCAGCCCCAGCCCCAGCCCCAGCCCCAGCCCCAGCCCCATGTAGAGCAAGCACCACAGTAGAACAGTGCTGGGCAGGCTAAGGGGGCAAGGGAGAGACTCCAGCCAGATGCCTGCCAGACTGCTACCCCTGAAATAGAGGCCCAGGTGGTGCGAGGGGGCTACAGGGGAAGTGGCCCTGGAGCAGGGTACCGAAGGGAAGAGAAGAGGAGGGCAGAACAAGGCTACTGCCAGAAACTCCCTGGGCTGGGACTCAGAGTTGTACTGCACCTAGCCACCCAGAGTGGCCCTAATGGACTGTAGTCCACCCCTGAGGTGAGGGGCCAGACTGAGGCTGCAGTGGACCACAGTGGTGGGTGCCCTGAACTGAACCAAAAGAGCTGGGTCCCCTGGAAGGAGCAAGGGACTAGTAGAGCAGGAAATGCCAGAGGGCAGTGTCCTGAAGATGATGCCACAGGCTAGAGAGCAATGTGGATCCAGAGAGCTGATTGTGGGAGAGAACAGGCAGCCAACAACTGACCCGTCAGAGAGAGGCACTGAGCTGGAGACCAAAATGAGCTAATTCCTCTGTCGACCAGCAGGAGGCACCGTGATGGTGAGATGACCTGGTTACAGGACCTACAAAAGGAATTGTGGGTGGAGTGGGTCATCCCTTCATTTGAGTTTGTCCACTGATAAGGCCCAGGTTCTGATACATCTGTTTTGAGTCACTGATTTCTGGTTCCAACTTTTCTTATTGACTTAACGCAGCCCTTGAATCATAGCTGGAGGCCTTTTGATTTGCACTATTTCCACCTATCTCCTTTTTCTCCCTTTTCCCATCAGCATTTATTGTAATGGTTTATTGTAATATTGGATGAACTTACACTGATATTCAGGAGTTGAACTCACAGTTGGGGTAAATTTGTAGGCCCAGTACTGACCCTTTTTATATCGTCAAAGCTAATTCAGAAATAATGATTGAAATCAAAGAACCATAGAAATGTAGGACTGGAAGGAACCTCAAGAGGTCATCTAGTCCAGTCCCCTCGTCCAGGGAGGCAGGACTAAGGTGTTTGTTTCCAGGTTTTTAAGCACAGGTTAGAGTCTACAACCTCCCTAGGTTGTTTGTTCAAGTGCTTAACTACCCTGACCAGAAGATTTTTCTCTGTCTGTCCTAAATTTCCCTTGCCTCAGTTAAGCCCCTTACTTAGGTCCTGTCCTCAGAGGACAAAGAGAACAATGTATCACTCTCCTTTTAATAATAATCTTTTATGTGCTTAAGTCCTATGTTCTCCCCTCCACACACCTTAGTCCTCTCTTCTCCAGACTAAACAACCCCATTTTTAAAATTTTTCCTTGCAGATCAGGTTTTCTGGATCTTTATTAATTTTTGTTGCTCTCCTCTGGACTTTCTCCAGTTTGCCCACATTTTTTCACAAAGGGCCATGCCCAGAACTGGACGTAGTATTCCAGCTGAGGCCTTTATCAACCCTAAGTGAAGCAGAAGAATTGCTGTCTTGCCTACAACAACAGACAAGAACTGCTTTCTTTTCAACAGTGTTATGCTGTTGACTTATTTTAGTTTGTGATCCACTGGAATCTCAGATCCTTTTCTTCCATATGCCTTTCCAGGCATCCATTTCCCATTTTCTATTTGTGCAGTTAATTATCCCTTCTTAACTGTAGTACTTTGCCTTTGTCCTTATTGAATTTCACCCTAATTTTTTCACACCGTTTCTCCAATTTGTCCAGATCATTTCCAAATCTAATCCTGCCCTCCAAAGCACCACCTTCTCTATAGTGCTGCAGGCCCTTGTGGACCACAAGGGCCACTTCACAGACATTAATGTGGGATGGTCAGGAAAGGCTCATGATGCACACATCTTTTGGAACTCCTGCCTCTTCTGGAAGACCCATACTAGCATCTTCTTCCCTGACCACACCATCAAGGTCAGGGAGGTGGACATGCCCATCGTCCTTCTGGGTGACATGGCCTATCCCTTGGTCTCCTGGCTCGTGAAGTCCAAGCCTGAACCCCAGCAAGGAAGACTTCAGTGCTAGGCTGAGCAGGTGCCACATGGTGGTGGAATGTGCAGTGTCTCCTTACCCGCCTGGACTTCAGCAAGTGCAGCATCTCTTTTGTGGTGGCAGCCTGTTGTGTGCTCCCCAACTTGTGTGAGAGTAGGGGAAGCTTTGCTTCTAGTGGGTTGGGCTGAGGCATAACATGTGGCCAGGCTCTATGAACAGCTGGACACCAGTGCTATATGCAGAGCACCTCAAGGGGCTGTGCTTATCAGGGAGGCCTTGAAGGATGGTCTCCTGCATGGCTACTTCTGAGACTCTCCCAGGTGCCTCTCCACAAGGAGCCTCTGCTATCACGTGTGCTTTTCATTCCCCATCCCTCCCTTCCCCTACACTCTCTTCCCACCATCCCCCACTCCCTGTAGAACAAAATAAAAACACTTCCTGCAAGAAAACAGAGTGTTCATTGTGAGGGATATGCAACAGGGAAGGGAAGGGGACAGGAAACTAGAAAGAAGGATGCAGGGGGGAATGAAGGAGGTAAGAGGGCTCAGGGATGGGTCTGGCAATGCTGCCTGCCTCCAAGTGGTGGGGAGGCTGCAGCTGCCTGGGGGGTTCCACTGCCCCATCTTCTGGGGCCCCTGTGGAGATTGGCATGGTAAAGAGGCATGGAGGTGCAGGGATGTGGCTGGTGGCACCAGGCACTCCACTGCTGTGGCTGCTGGCATATCAGGTAGTTCCAAGCAGTCTGGCAATGCTCCTGCTCTGCCCCCTCCTCCTCCAGGCCCTCCATGATGGTCTGTAGGCAGGTCATCTGCTCCTGGAGTAGCTCATCCAGGGAGTGCTTCCTCCTGCAGGTCTATCATCACAGAAGACCCCTGACACTGAAGCCCTTGCTCCAGATGCCAGTGTTGTGCTTTGAACATGGCCATAGGTTGCCCAGAGGGCAGGCATTGTCTAGTGGGGGCACAGATGTCCCAGGGAGCATTACAGCACTCACAGTCTGGGCATGAACAGGCATGGGAATGAGCCAGCCAGGCCATGGGCCTGCAAGTCGCACACATCCAAGGTCTGGTACTCCATGTGCAATGGAGGGGGCAGTACATGTGAACGGCAGACACTGCTGGCTGGGGAATTGGCCACCGGGTTCTCATCCTTGGCCTCTCCATCCCCAGTAGGTTCCTCCGTATGACGTCAGTCTCCCCCACAGCACCATGCTACACTCAGAGCAAGTGCTGCCTGTGTGTGGGCTCGACCCTGGGCCATGAGCAGCACTGCTATGTGGGTCATTGATCTCGGATAACATGGTGGCTTGTTGTGGGAAGGTGTCCTACCACAGAGGCCAGAATAAGGCAGGCCTCTTCAGGACCTTGTGAGACGGATTCTGGAGTCCCTGTGGGAGCATGGTGGAGCTGATTGCTCTGGACTGGCAGGCCACATGCAGACAGGTGACTGAGCTGTTCTGCAACTCCCAGGCTGTGTAGGCCACAAAAGGGTTGCACCACCCTGGCTGCTGCCAGCCCGCTAGGAGATAGAGAAAGGTTTCTAACTCAAATGGAGTGTTCTTGCCAGGATCCTGGGGGATGTCCTAGGAGTGGGGGACCAGTTCTGGGGTCAGCAGGACCTCCTGGCTGGCAGGCATGGCAGCGTAGCTGGCCTCCTTCTGCTCCTCCTCCTCTTTATTGTCATCCTAGGGCACCTCAAGTGTGATGTTGGGCATATCCTGGCTGGCCTGCACAACTGCAGGGGAGGAGAGCGATGCACCCTCCCCTCCCAATGGCATCCGGCTGTTCATAAAAGTAGCACCTGTGAGGTGCCACTCCAGGGTGGCTCAACTCCTCTAGGGCCTTGTGGTAGTCCTGGTGCAGCTCCTTCATCTTGTGCCAGCACTGCGCCAGGGTCCTGGTATGCCCCTTCTCTGCCAGGCCAGCAGGGGTCTAACGTAGACCTCGGCATTTTGCCACCTGGTGTGGCGATCCTGGAGAGTTCTCTTCTCTCCCCAAATCCCTATGAGGTCCAGCATCTCCAAACCAGGACAATGCTCACTTGAGACCTGGGGCGCTAGGTGATGTGGGAGGACTTCCGATGGTGCTGTCAACCATCTGGGGCTTGCCTGGAGCTCTGGCCTGGTTCATGGGTCCCTCTGATTACCCTGCATTGCATCTCAGGGCTTCAGGACAGGCCATGTGCAGCCAGCCCTTCTCCCTGTGGCCAGTGCTTTAAGGCTCAGCAGGGGAGTCAGCAGCAGAGTCGGCTTCAGGTGTGCCTAGAGTGGTCAGATCTGAAGCTGTGCCAGGCCCCTGGAGGCCAATTACTTTGAAATAACCTCTTCAGCCTATGCACACTGGCTCTATAACTAAACAGGTATTTCAGCGTAGGTGTTTACGCCTTTCAAAACCAGGACTACATTATTCTGCATTAACTCTCTATTATTTCAAAATAATAGGTTGTCTACTGTGCACCAACAAACTGTTATTTTAAAATAACCCCTCTAGTGTAGACCAAAGAGAGGCTTGGGCTGATGTGGCTGTATTTATGGACCATTCTTTGTGCTGCTTTTGTAATTTGCAATTCCTGGGATAGGTGCCTAAAAATGGGGTGGCATTTAGAGTTGCATATTAAATATGGAAATACATGAAAAACTAAACAGCTATAATTGAAAAAATTAAATTGCAACACAAACGTGTGGTGTGTGTATGAAATAAATTAAGTGGAATTTGTGGAATAAAATAGTTTCTATTTTTGACCTGCTGTAGCTGTGACTACAACAAGAAGTCCTGTGGCGCCTTACAGACTAACAAGTTATGGCAGAATAAGCTTTCATGGACAAAGACTCACTTTGTCAGAACTGTAGGGTGCATGAGAACCAGGCCCCTGATATTTACGGTCTGACAGGCTGTTTCTTACACCACAGTTCAGCAGCACAGAGAGATCATAATTCTCTCCTAATTGAGCAGCTGAGAATTTTCCTGGAGTGAAGGAATTCCCAATTGGCATAAAACTAAACAAATGGGTGTAAGGGGCACAGGCAAACTGTCCTATGCTCTTGCCGTCCGAGGAATAGTTTAATGGGCCTTGGCAGATCATCACAATACCTTCAGAAATTTACAGCTGCCCTGAGCTTGCTGTAAGTTTCATGGTGAGTGAATTAGCCTCCAACTGCTCTGAATAACTAGAAATGATTTTTCTCCTCTTGTGTTGGAATGTGCTTACTGATGGCGTGTATCATATTTGTTTTGCTTTTACCACAATCACAAATACACGATTGCATGGTCTCGGTTCTTCCAACCATATCATCACTTCAAAGTGTTATTAAAAGGGTCATCAGGTGTTCTGTTGGTGGAAAACAAGCTAGAGTATCATAATTGTAATGAAGCTTCTCTTCTGAATTCTGAACTGCATTGCCCTGTCTTTATGAGATGAATTTTGACACCCTGAACCTCTTGTTTCAGAGTTTGCGTAGACTGACAGCATCCCACTTCTGGCACAGATGACAGGGCCAATGGGAGAATGCTCTCACAGCAGATATTACTCATAAAGTAACAAACACTAGGCTTCCAATTGTCTAATAGGAAAAAAAAAAACATTTGAGCTTCATAGATTTGGTGCTGGAATTGCAGCAAGCAAATGTGCATCCTTTATGGAAGATCACCTCATTTCCCTCCTTCCTAGAACTTCCAGTGAAATTCCAATAGCTTGAAATTTGCTCAGATGTAATAATCATGTCCCTGTAGTTATGGAGAATTTGAGAACCGGTCTCTGCCAGAGACGCTGATAAAATACCATGCTATTGCTGCCAGGAGAATTCATAGTAAATGGAAGCCCATTGACTGCATCAAGTCCAAAAGTACGTGGCTTTGCAAAATAATAAAAAGCCACCTCTTCTTCCATTCTGCATTGCTCCTCACAGAGACCTGAAATACCTGATTGTGGTATCACGCCAGAAAAAAAGGCACCTCATCAACCAGCTAAATCCATTGCTGAATGCACCACCAAGGAGACAATTTCAAGGTTCCATGGGTCCCAAAGATGAAAAGCAGAGCAATGGAATGGCCATATCTAGTACTCTGCTCAGCATATGATCATGGATATTTCTCATTAAAGTTAATGTGTACTGTTGTCATAGGAGTTCTCCTGAGCATGTTCATCTGCGAAACACCTGGCCTGCCTTCATAAATATTAAATGGTACATTCCTAGTCTCATTATGGGAGTCTAATCAATGGAAGGCTTTATAATTGATTTTATAAACCAATAGGTGGGAATATTGTTTTCTGACTTCCATGGGTTTTTCATGTACAGACAGCTTCAAGATTCAAGCTCCAAATGTGTCATTCCATTCAACCCAATGACAAGAGAAGGACACAGAATTATTTATCACCAGACAAGACAAATGTTTAGTTCACAATGTGAGGTCTGATCCTGCAGGCTTTGTTTGCTTAATTAAGTCTTAGTTAAGTGAGTCGTCTCATGGGTTTACTAAGGGTAATTGTGCAGGTAATATTTTCTCCCAGGAATAAAGATTTGCAGGATTGGGATCGAGGTTACCAAGGGCCCAATCCAACTCCCACCGATGTCAGTGGTGCCACACATATTGACTTCAAAGACAGTCTGATCAGCTCCAGGTGTCTGTTACCTTCTGAAAGGTGCTACAGAGTACCTCACTTCTTACTGACTTACTGCAATACTGTAGCTATGTTCTGACCAGTGAGCCAACAATGACAATAAAAAGGAATAACATCAACAATAAAAAGACCGTGTTGCAACACTAGTTAGCTTTGGAGAAAAGTTTTCATGGTCATGGTATGTCTTTATATACATAATAAGCTATGAAATCTTACTTATAGTAGGCCACTGGCATTTCTATTTGCAATTAATAACCCCAAAGTCTTTTTCTTTCAAAGTTGATTAAATGAGTTACGTAATGGCTCTAGGTCAATAGCAATAATTAAAAGCAATAAGAAAAGCCGCCCACCATTCTTTGGTATGTGCACAGCAGTTTGAAACATAATCATCTACATCTGCTAAAGTGAGGGTTTAGCTCATGTAACATTTCTAAATTACCTTCATGATAGAGTGTCAATGTCACTGACAGAACTTTGCAGGGTCTAGTATGTGTAGAAAGGGCAATACCTAGAGACATCAACTCTTCCAGGCTGTGGCATTAACTCTGGATACTGCTCTAACTAAACCAGGTAGCCAGGTTGTCTCATTAGATGGTATGGCAGAGAGCAATGGGGAGCAAATTAGAAAACAAGGAAACTACATTTCAAGCTCTGTATTTATAACCACTAACTGTTGCTAGTTTGGGGATATGATAAGCAACTTGCAAGGTGGAAACACCTTGCCTGTCCCCTCCATAGACTTTTGTAAGTTCTCCGGGTGGCAAATGGCGGGGAAAGGTGTTTATTCTGTCTATTGGTGGCTCTCAGGGGGCCCCCTGAGATCAAGGTTCCCTTGTGCAGAGTGACTAGGTCTGCACTACGAGTGAGGAGGAGTGAGTCCCAGCTCACACTGTATTCGCTCTCATTGACTTAGCAGGCTACAAATAGTGATGTGATCAGTGTAAACTGGGAAGAGCGGTGGTACAGGCCGGTTCCCCCAAGTACATACCTATGGAGTTCAAGTGTATTTGTACTTGGCCTGGGTATCCTGTGCCACTCCATTCCTGTACTGCCCTGGCTACCCTGCTCCCTAGTGCAAGTATCTCCATGCAAGCTGGGAATTTTCCCACCAGCTCCAGGGGGAGTTATACCTCCCGAGAGTGAGCAACTCCCTGCCCCAAAGCATTTGCAATCTGAAGTGAGAAGAGGGAGGAAAGTTTAAAGATGGAGACAGGAGTGAAGAGCTCCTGTTCTTCAGAGGAATTCAGACTCCCAGTGGTCTTGAGGCTCTGGGCCCAGAGGACTAGATGAAAGTTCCCAGCCCTGAAGGGACATGGCAGATCCAGGGAATGAACTTGGCATCCCAGGCCAATGTTATCGCACAGGGCCCGAGACCGCTCCTGTTTCACTTGGCGGAAGTTGTAACGAAGCAGAATTACTGGTACATCCTTTTGCACCTTCGCTAGGCACAACCCTGTGAGGAAAATATTCCCAGTTGGCAGTGCTGTCCCCTTTTAGTCCCACTCTCTGCTTTATCCAGTTCTGAATTTTTCTGGTACCTCAATTATGGAACAAGTACCATGCTTTCATTCTAGCAGGTATCATCACTAAATGTTTCTCTGCTTTCAGGTGCCCTTTTCCACTCAAGGTTGACTATTACCTTTTACAGTATGGTGGCCAATACATATCAGTTAGTTGTACTGTACACAACATTAATGGGTGTTATGCACACAGTACAGGTTGAACCTCTTCTGTCCAGTACCCTTGGGACCTGACCGGTGCTGGATGAGAGAATTTGCCGGACCCCGGGAGGTCAATATTGTCTAGTACATTACTGACACGTCCACTGCTTACTGGACTTTTAGAAGACATTTGGGGTAAGTTACAGCTAAATAGCAGCTCAGAACACTGAGAGCCAGGACTGGTGGCCGGAAACAAACTTTATGGGAGTGTGGGAATTTTGGCCACACCCAGGATACATGCTCGTCTGGCTAACTGAAATCATGCTGGAGCATGGATGACAGTGTTCAGGATTAGTGAGGTTCCACCTGTAATACTGTACGATGCATTACTTATCTGTAAGTGTTAGGAGGCTGGGTTAACTGACTCTGTGTTCTCCCCACAGCTCTGTATAGCCATGCCACGTGTGCCAGTACGTTTTGTTATGCTGAAGTCCCTTTTGGGATTAGGTGCTAGGCAGCCTGCCAAAGGTACAGTGCACGCATGGTTTGCCTTTGCACAGGCTGGGCTGCGGCTCTACGCCCCACTGGTGTGCAAAACAGAATATCAAACCAGGGCCCTGGAACAAATGGGGCCCTGGTCTTATCACTTGGAAAACTGGGGGAAAGAGGAGCGTGGCCTTAAGGCAGAGGGGCAGCAAGAGTGCAGGACCTCAAGTAGAAGAGGTGCCGCAGGGGCAGAGCCTTGAGGGGAAGGGGTGACACAGGATGGGGCCCCAGTTTGGACACTGGTGAGCCCCCCCCCCCATTTTTAGGCTACTTCTGTCTCTCCTGTTTAAAACAAAGGTAAGAAACAGAACAAAACCACAAGGAGGGTTTTTTAATCAGGGTTCCAAAAGGAACTAGATAAATCCAGAGACGTCAGGTCCATCAATGGCTAGTAGCCAGGACAGGTAGGAATGGTGTCCCTGGCCTATGTTTGTCAGAGTCTGGAAAAGGATGTCAGGAGAGGGATCACTTGAAGAGTACCTGTTCTGCTCACAGAGGATACTGGGCTGGATGGACCTTTGGTCTGTCCCAGTGAGGCCCGGCTTCTGTGAGGCGCTGTTATGAATGGCGGGGTTGGGTGTCAGTGCTCTGGAAAGGCTTTTGTAACTTGTAAAATCACACTACAAATGTGACTTGGCTGAAGTGCGTCTCTCTGAAGCTCTGCTTCTGTGTAAGGTGAACATGTGGCAAGATACGAGTTGCTTCCTGGGAGGCAGGGGTATGTATAGCTCCTTGCCTCTGCGCTGCTTTCTCTTTAGGGGGTAAATTAGGCAAAGTTCAGTTATTTGGTCTCTTACGCATTTTTTAAGAATGAATCAGGAGCGTAGTGAAACAAATGGTTGTACATTTCAATCACCAAATAGTCAGTGATCAATTTTTATGCATCTGTCACTTTTTCATCAACTTACAAGTGTCATTACAAGCACAGTTGTGATATTTAATTAATGCAAAGTGCAGGAACTGCGCCATTTTTTGTATAAGGCATTGCTCAAGCTGCTAACATTTGAAGAGACATTTCATTAGCCTCAGGGCTCAGTGGTTTTCAATAGGTCTTTTCTCTCTTTTTCTTTTCTCCGGAGACTGACTTTCTGTCCCTAAAGACCTTACAGTTCCACTCCACTCAAATAGTTTGTGATGTCTTGCTCAGATCATCTCGAACTGTCTTAGGACTCTACCAGTCTGGACCATGCCTGACAGTTATCAATAAATAAGCCCCAATTCCTAGGTTCCCCAGAGGGGTCTTTTTGCAGTTTTCAGTCCCTCTCATTGGACAGCCACAGATGGTACTGAGTTTGCTGCCTCCACAGAGGCAGAGCTCTTCCATTGACTTAATTACTTCAGCCCCACAAGTGCTGGTAGCAGTGTGATTCGGAGACACTCTCCTGGGGATGGAGCCTGTGTCTGTACCAGTGTCTTGTATGGCTTATGTTGTTTGTGGGGATGTGTGTGATGTACACACACCCCTGAGTGACATAACTTATACTACTGTATGCTGCGGTATATACATCACCTAAATTGTTGTCTACCTAACTTCCTCACTTGTAGTCAGTCAGTTTGTTGGTTTTCAGGCCAGGAGAACCCACTTTTCATGACCTCAAAAAGCTCTGCTCACCCAGGCTACATCTACACGGCACCCTAAACTCAAAATAAGATACGCAATTTTATTTTGAAATAGGCTATTTCGAAGTATCCTGTACTCCTCCTGCTATGAAGACTACAAGAATGCCAAACCAGCACGCCCATTATTTCGAAAAATATTTCAGAATAATGGGCGCATTTCAAAGACGCAGAGTGGCTATTTTGGGATAGTTCTGCTGTGTAGCCATAGCCCCATTGTTCCCAAGAGAAGGAGTGCCAGCACATCTGTCTGCCTTTGCTCCTATCTTCTATTATCTCTGTTTCAAGAATCAGGAAGGCTTCTTTGGAGTGCAGGCTCCACCTGCTGTCATCGTCACTCCACAGTCTTTCCACCACTTGGTTAGCTTTGTTCACTTTATACGTAGATACACTTTTCAGAGTCCACTGGGATATTACTGGGCTCAGTGCACACTGGAGAAACAGGAAAATGGATGAAACAAGATTCGTTTTTGTTGCAGTGCAAGTGTGTGGTAAGCAGTGCATAAACCCAATCTGGTCTAGAAGAACGAATGTTGTTTCACCTATTCCCATTTATTGAATACTGCAGTAGTGTGTCCAGTTCTGGGCCCCCCCAGTATAGAAATGATTTGGATGCATAGGAGAGGGTCCAGTGGAGGGGAACAAAAATGATTAGGGGCTGGAGCACATGACCTTTGAGGAGAGGCTGAGGGATTTGGGCTTATTTAGTTTGCAGAGAAGAGTGAGTGGTGACTTGATAGCAGCCTTCACCTTCCCGAAGGGGCATTGGAGAGAGGCTGTTGTCTGTAGTGACTGATGGCAAAACGAGTAGCAATGGTCTCAAATTACAGTGTGAGAGGTCTAGGTTAGATATTAGGAAAAATGATCTCACTAGGAAGGTGGTGAAGCACTGGAATGCGTTGCCCAGACAGCGGGTGAAATCCCCATCCCTAGGTATCTTTATGTCCTAGCTTGACAAAGTCCTGGCTGGGCTAATTTAGTTGGGGTTGGTCCTGCTTTGGGCAGGGGCCTGGACTTGATGACCTCCTGAGGTCTCTTCCAGCCCTAGGTTTCTATGAAACACCTTTTAAGAATTTATTTCCAGCACACATTTACAATACCTTACACATGTCCCATACACACTTCATGAGCTAATATTAATGACCAGTAAGAGAACAATGTGTTGGGGCAATGAATATGCTAGGGCATAGTCTGCCCTCTGCCAGCTGGCACTATGGGCTTCCTGGGTCTCACAGTCCTGCACAAATACCTGCCTACATCCTGCAATATCACTGTGGTGAACTGTTTGGTGCATTACTAAATGACTGAGCGGAACGGTCTCCTGCGCTTTCTAGTTACTGAGAAATGGTCATCTTTGCAAGCCACATGGGAAAATAAATCTCGTGTATTTAGGAAGGGGTTGGGTTTAGCACATGATCTGAGGCAGCATTTTGAAATTGCAGGCAGTGAGCTTTGCTGGGAAAGGAACTGAGAAAAGCATAATGTGCTATGTGCTCAATTGTTTATTTAGCAATATTTTGCTAATTGTGGCACAATTGTTCTGACCAGGCATGCCATTTCTTAAGACTGGATGCGTACAGCTCTTTGAAACCCCTCACCCTCACGCCTGTCTCCTTTGGGGGACTAGCCAACCAAAGAGCAGCTAATGAAGTCACAAGTCTATAGCGTCACTTAGCCAAAGTTCAGGGTCTAGTTTTTTATGGTAATGAAATGAGCTTTTCTAAAGGAAGGGGCAGAGTTCTTCTCACACACACCATTTTTCATGAGGGTTAATTTTACATTAGGGTTAACTGCGCCTCCATTTTGGGTGCTCCAGCAGTAAACAAAGCTCAAAGGCAAAGCAGAGCCAAGTTGGAGCCTGCTCTCCCATTGACACTAATTTCTGATTTATATATTTATGAAGTCAGTTGTAATAAGTGCACATTTATAAGTGTTAACTTTTCAATTCAAGCATTAGATTCACTGGGGGGCAAAATCTATCTAAATTAACCCCACAAGGCAGGGAAAAGTTGCCAGCTGATGACTCAGCTTGTAACACAGTGACTGCCATTAAGAACCAAAATTTAACAGCAGTTACCCCTGGAGCTATTGCAGTTATTCACTATTCTAAGTGAAATAAAACTGAAGAATTGCAAAAGACACTAAGTGATAATTGTGGGCAAATGTTGTGTTTCCAGTGGCCATCAGCCTATCTAGGTATTGCAGCTGAAAGGATGTATAACAAGAGTATTGTGAGAAAGACACACACAGTTGTTCTTCTGCTCTGCTCTGTATTGATTAGGACTCACTTGGAGTACTGTGCCCAGTTCTGGCACCACATTTCAAGGAAGATGTGGAGACATTGTAGAAGGTCCAGAGAAGAGCAACAAGATTGATTAAAGGTCAGAGAACATGAGCTAGGAGGGAAACCTGAAAGAATTGGTCTTGTTTAGTTTAGAAAAGAGCCTAAGAGGGGATATGATAGTGGTTTTCAGCTAAAAGAGTGTCACAAGGAGGAGGGAGAAAAATTGTTCTTGTCTTCCTATGCTAGGACAAGAAGCCAGGGGCTTGAACTGCAGGAAGGGAGATTTGTGCTGGACATTAAGAAAAATTTCTTAACTGTCAGGGTGGTCAAACACTGGAATAAATTACCTCGGGAGGCTGTGGAATCTCCATCACTGGAGCTATTTAAGAGCAGGTTAGGTAGACACCTATCAGAGATTGTCTAAATGGAGACTAGTCCTTCCATGAGGGCAGGGGACTGGACTTGATGACTTCTCAAGGTCCCTTCCAGGTCTAGTGTTCTGTGATTTTACGATTCTGTGCAATCCCATGCTCTTTCGTTCAAGACAGTGACTGGGATTCGGAATAGTCCTGTTTCCTGCCCTGCATGTTTAATAAACAACTTTTCACATGCAGCAAAGTTCTGTGCAAGAAGGGCAGCCTGAGGACCTAAAGAGGAGTGAAGCACACAGCAGGTGGACAAGGTAATGTGCTCTACAGTGTAATGGAGTTTGCGAAAATTGACATCAAGTCAGCATAAAGCATGTGAGTGAGAAGACATTGGGACAAGATGGCCTTTAGGACTGATATTTAGGAACAGACCAGGAGTGACCAGGCTTGCCAATCGGGATGGCAGGAGCAAAGGGGGTGGTTGAGCCTGGCATTTCAAAAGGGCCCTAAGCTCTGGCTGCAACACATGGTAATGTAACTGTGACAGTGACTGGAGCTACAGGCCCCTTTGAAGCACCCTGGCAGCACTGTGTTGCTGTTCCACACTCCATGAGCGAGTGTGGGGAGGGGACCAATGGCTGACAGCCCTAAGCCCTGTCCCTTCAGCCTTTGGCCCTGCCCATGCTGGGGGTGGGGATCCAGCCCTCCCACCTTATCTGCTGGTCTGCAGTAGCTCTCAGTGCGACTAGGGATGACAATCACTTCAGAGAGTGCTGCAGAGACAAGGGGACCCCACACACTGCTCAGGAGTCTGGCAAACTCAGTTCTCCCCCAGGTGACCAAAAGCGTCTTGTTCCTCTTGGGGGCGAGCATTCCAGGCTCATCCCCTCTCCAGATTCCAAAATGAAAGTGTTCTCACCTCCGCCTTCCTGGAATTACCACCTCTTCCCCTGAAATAATCACACTGTCTGCCTTAGACACTGACTGCAACTTGCAGCATTATTACAACTTGTCCCTTGTCTGCTCAGTCATTCTCAGAGCCTGAGAATAGCAGTTAAAAGTGTCATCTCAGGTTTGAACCTGCAACTGAACACGAGTTTTGGAACTTTGGTTTCGGGTCAAGCCATCCCTGATTTTTGACCCTGGAATAGGAGTGCACACAGCTTGATTGTAGGAAATGCATGCACTTGCTTGTTTTTATCTATGTAGGGAGTCAAGGCTGAGAAGGAATTTGAATGCACATAGGTTGAGATTTCCCAAGCTAAGTGATGATTTAGACACAGCTGCACAGCTAAGAGCTTTCAGAAACATCTTTGTCTTGTAATTAAAGATGGCCCAAACCTCCCACCTTGAATCTAGCTTCAGGTTCAGATTTGGGGCTGCCACTCTAACATATCTGGAAGCTGCTGCCACTTAACCTTTCAGCGACAGCAGACTCCAGAGCCCTAAGAGGAGTCAGCAGTGGCAGTGCTCAGGCCACAAGTGGGTCTTTAAAGAGCGGCATACGGCTCTGAGCTGTGACCCCCCAGGAAGACATCTGTGACCCCCTTGGGGGTCACGACCCACAGGTTGCAGGCCACTGTGCCACATGACTGCTCTTTAGTTTTGTGAAGATACAGACTAACATGGCTACTTCTCTGTGACTATTCCTCAGTAAATGGGCAGTTCATTAGGTACCTAATGGCTGGTGGTTTGTTTCCATTGTTCTCTCTCTTCTAGGCAGACACAACCGAATGGGGATGGCAAGTTAGCTGGGAAATGCGCTTTGACTCACAGTGTAAAGCAGAGGTCAGCAACCCTCAGCACGAGTGCCAAGAGTGGCGCATGAGCCGATTTTCATCAGCACGTGAGGTGGGAACTCGGCTCCACTCCTTCTCACTCATGCAGCTGGGAGCTTGCTCAAAGCCAGGCCACCTGTGGATTTACAAAAGAGCAGCTAATGCTGCGAACCACCACCTAACCGGTAAAGCTCTGCCTCTTTATTTATTAATGAAGTAGGACTGTCAGTGACTTTAAAAAGGATCATTGGTGCTCGGACTGTACAAGGAGGTCAAAAGGTCAAATTTCAGCGCTCCACCTCAGAAGGTGGTGACCCCTGGTGTAAAGGAAGCATAGAGTGGTGCCCCAATTCTAAGCAAACCTGTGGAGCGCAGGTTGGTGGTGAAGTCTGGTGGCTTATGTGAAAGGAGTCTTTGGGTCTTTAGCCAGGATGCCCCGCAGCCAAAGGTGTCCCTGTTACCTTCTAGGCAGAGACTCAAAGGGTTTGTGTGCATGGCACAGAAAACTCCGGAGCATGGAAATCCCAGAGTCTGTATTAGTGGACTCAGGCTTCTGGGGCTAAAAATAGCTGCATAGGTGGTCCCCCTCAGGCTGGAGCGGGGGGCCTGAAACCTGGCTGTGGTGGGTAGGTCTTGGAGCCTGGGCTGCAGCCCAAATGGGAAGGTCCCTACTGCAGCCTGAGCCCCACAAATCCAAGTCAATGGGCCTGGGTTGTTTGACTTAGTACTGTGCATTTTTCTTTGTATCTGGATACACCCGAATTGCTCCCTTTGGTTAGCTTTTTCTACAGAAGGTTAGAAGGAACAAAAATGGGATAATAACAGAGGTCTCCTCAGACTAGCAGACAAAGGTGGACCAAGATCCAGTGGCTGGGAATTAAAGCTAGAGAAGTTCAGATAGGACTAAGGTCTAAATCTTTAACGGGGGGCAGGGCAGGGCCCAGTGGGAGGGTCTGGCTCCAACCCCCTGGGAGAGGCAGAGCCTGAGGCAGAAGGGGCGTGGCTGAGGACTAGACTCCCCCAGCCAGGTTTTCAGCACTGCCAGACGCGTGCCTCTGGGGGTCCAGCAGCCATTTTAAGGGGTTGGCACTTTGACTGCTGCTCAGGTAGTGGTGGTGGCGGCCTGGAGCCCTGGGTCCTTTTAAATCACCCGGCCCCAAGGCAGGCACCTTTGAGCCCACTGGCAGCATCATTAACCATTCCAACAACCTACCAAGAGCTGCAGGGAATTTGAGATCACTGAACATTTTAAAACCACAGTGGAGTGTTCCTCAAATTCTGCTCTAATTCTCACAGGCATGAATGGGGGACGTCTTATTGTGCTGTAACTGTTTTCAATTACTCTTTTCAGAGAATTGTTACTGTGGGTTACAAAACCAAAATGGGAGACCTAAATTAACCTGGTAGCATCCTCTTAAAATAGTGAGAACAGTCAGACAATTAAACCATCTGCCAAGGGGACTTGTAGGATTGCTCTAATTGGCTATAATGATAATCCTGTGCTAGCGATGCTTTGGGAATAAGAAATCAATGAGACAGGGACTGAAATGACCCCCAAGAACTCTCTGACTCCAGTGATTCAGTCATATGATGTATTTACATGAAAATTCATTTCATTTCATTTAACGTTGCAGCTGCATTAAAAAACGGCTTGAGGCCCAAAGCACAACCTGCCCAAATGAATTTTCTGATGTTACTTTTATTTGCTTATCATAGTAAATTTCAACCGTTTGTCTCCTTTCTTTTCTAAGCATTATGTTAAGGCATTTTGAAAACAAGTTCCTTATAAAGTCTGAGCTTTTTTGGCTGGCCTTTTAAAAGATCAGTTAATTGGGGAAAGAGAATAAAATAGAAATATGTAATAAACTAACCAATAGAACATTTAAAGCCAAGTTTTCAAGTGGTTCATCTGAAAGTTAATGGCTGCCTGGAGTAGCAAAAAAGAAAAAAAAATTCCTTCCTTTGAGATGCATTTACATTTCCCTTTCTTCTTTTGCACAAAGAAGAACCTTTTTGATCCTGAACTTTGCAAAGTGAATCTGAGTCAGGTTATATATAAAGATCCCTGTCAGAAAGCACTTGGTTTTGACAAGCCTGACAGAATTCCCTGTTGCTTGCAACGGCAGAGAAATGAACAGGGCTGGGAAAATGAATAAAGCATCTTTTAGTGACATGAATCATAACTTATCCATTGGCGGGTCTGGCAACGTCTGTACTGATTACAGGGGACCTGGGAAGTTGTCATAGACACAAATATGATTATCTGTGTCTTGCTAAATATGGGCATCATAATAAGCCTGAGTCTTCAGCATTCAAATGCACATCTGCCCCACTGAATCCAAGGGGAGCTGCAGTTGGCTCTGTGGGTTTGAAATGCAATTTTAATAAGCTGCCTAAATATGGACCTTGTGGCCTCACTTTGGGCAACTGTTTGTGAAATTCTTGGCCATCTGTGTTTTGCACTGGTGCACGATGTACCCAATAGCAGGTGTTCAAGGGTCTCAAAAGCATGTAACTGGGAGGGCGCACCAGGCATTTTTCAAACTACACCCTGGCTGCTGGGTGTAGGCAACAGCTGTGGGCAATGAATCATTTCACCTTCCTTTTATTTGAAGTGGGGGTTTCTGTTTGTTTTTCCAGTGCTGGCAAAGATTTGCTTTTCCACTTCCTGTCCTTGTCTGTCCCTTGTTCTGTTCCATCTTTGGCTGCTGAAAAGGAAAGGCTTTGTTTCTACCCTTTGGCTGCTTTATGGTGTACAGAACTAGCTGTTACCCACACAAAATTCTGTCATTCACACACTCTAGGGACATCCATGCTTACCTGTGCCTAGGGCACAGGCATAACCTTCTCAACAGAGGCATCAGCCTCACCCCTTTGTAGACTCAGACAACCATCTCGCTATGGCTGTGTCTACATGTGCCACTTTTTCCGGAAGTGGCATGATTTCAGGGCCCTCTTTGTTCTTCAACAGCTGCAAGCCTGGTGGGACGGTAGCATCCTCACACACTGCCTCCACCCCCGCATAATCCCATCGGTTGGTTCCTGGCTAATGGGAGCTTCCTGTTTGAAGCACTCTTTCCCCTCCCCTCTGGCTCGCAGCTATTCAAAGGTGCACATGTCAAATAGATTATCTATCTATCTATCTAATCATACGCACGTACTCACACACATACACACACAAATCTAATTGAAACTTTTCTCCGGCTGGAAATAGGACTAATTGCTCATGATAAACAGAAAAAAATCCATATTTATTAGGGTCATCCCATTGCTCTGATTTCTCCTGTTTTGGTTCCAAGCTGGGTATGTGATAGGAATCTTTGTTGGTGTATGTGATACCTTTAAAAAGCTGGATGACAGAGAAGCCAGAGAAAGGAAATTTTCCAGTTATCACTTGTAGCCACAGTACATCAGCTCCCTAATAATTAATACAATTAGTGTTATAAGATCAGTGATACAAAAATGTACTTTTGAGAGTTGATTGCAATGTTTTCGGGCGTGCAGTCATGGGAGGAGCATAGGTTCAATTATTTGAAATGACAAAAATCAGATAATACGCTCATAACTGTTAACCGATATGCAGATGGCTAGATGTTATTTTACTTTTTGTTTGAGAAGATCTACAAACTGAACAGAAATAGTGAAAACAGAAAATATTGTTAATCAATGGACATAGGACCCAGACTTTAAGCCTGATCCTGGATAGCATGACATACAGTTCATACCTTAAGGTAAAACAAGTAACATTGTCAGTTACTGAAATAACATAAGCATCTGATTGCCAGAACAGAAGAGCAGAAGCGCTGTACTAGACAGAAAAAAACCAAAATTCTTTAACACCCTGTGTTGGGGGGCATGGAGATGAACTATGTTGAGTTTCTAAAGTGGGCTGCCTGTGCCAAACATCCTTCCTGTTGGAGGACAGTATTTGCATTTGACATTTGTTGAAGGTGCTACATCAAAGCTTTCTTTATTCACTCATGAAAGGCTATAATTAGGACTGTGATATTTGTATTTTTTCAAGATTAGCTGGCTCTTAGGACATCAGGTAAATGCACAGCTTCTCTGAGATGTGCAATACAGTTACAAAATCCTCCCAATAGCCCTTCAGGGCTCACTTTTATACACATTAACACAACCTATTGAACACAGAGCCCTGTTAGCGTGTTCCCAGCTCTCAGCACAGGCTGGTCTGTTATACACAGAGTTGAAAACTTCCAGGCAGAACCTGCCACTTTACATGTGGTAGATTTTGCCCAAGAGATTGGCTCAGACATTCACTTAAATAGTCACAAAGAAAAGTCAGTGGCACGAACAAGGGGCACACTGGGGGCTGTGTGGAGGTGGATTTAGCAGACATCATTTACAGCTGTGGGGAACCATTTGTCATGCTGGTCACATTGTTTGCAACCA
This sequence comes from Carettochelys insculpta, assembly GCF_033958435.1. Classification (NCBI taxonomy): domain Eukaryota; kingdom Metazoa; phylum Chordata; order Testudines; family Carettochelyidae; genus Carettochelys; species Carettochelys insculpta. The sequence continues at coordinate 2,817,643 of NC_134149.1, read as the reverse complement.
GATTTGTTTATGAATGAAGGTCCTAATCCTTCTCCAGTAGTAACCTGTGAGTGAAACTAGCATTTAACAGATCATGATTCTGAGAACTGGTGAGGAACTTTTATTAACTAGACCCAAGAGTGAAGATCATTCCTGGCCTTGCAAGAGCTGAGGTTAATCAGCTTTACTTATGTAATGCAGTCAGCAGAAGAGATTGAACCTGTGACCAGAGGGATAAAGCCCTGTGCTCTACCGCATGAGCTAAAGGCCAGTCAGCTCTCAGCCAGGGCTGTAGAGACTTACTCAGTGGTCTCAGTGCCTCTATGGCTACACTGAGATAGGGAATGAGAGCCAAATTGCAACTTCTTAGCAGCCACCACAAAGAATTGCACATTGCAGAGAACTGAGCCAGTTCGCAGGTAACCCATGGCATTGTCTCACACCTGCAGTCTGCTAAGGCACGTCTTGCTGGGAGCTCTTTCATATTCCATGTGAGAATTAGCAAAGGGTTCACCCTGTGCAGTTCAGACAAGGGTGAAGGCCTCAACCCAATCAGTGATCCATCTTTAGCTGCTTCTATGCGATTCTACTTCATGTTCAGCGCAAAGGGCGGGAAGCTGCCTTACATCACCACGGAGAGGTATTCCATTCAGTTAATCAGCACATATTACTTGGCAGATGCTGGTGTTTCCACTTAATTCTCTGGGTGATGACTCTTTTGAAGACCAAGGGGCAGACACTTTGGTCCTCCTTGACTTTAAGAAACCCAGTGATGCCAGTGTGGGGTTTGCTGGGACATGACCCTTCACTAGCTCACGAGTAGAAAGAAGTTTGCTGGTCTGATTCTCATGGCCTCTTGGGGGGAATGGGAAGGATTTTTGAGAGTACTTAGCCTTGGCCTAGCTTTGCGCCAGCTTCTCAAAAGGCATTTCTGTGTCTTGCAGGCTTGACAGGCCCACTAAGTACCTTAAGCCTCTGGGGGCCCTGCTGTCACTGAGAGGCAGGTGCCCCAACCTGTTCCAGGCCCTCTAGCTCCCACTAGGTGCCTTGTATCATTGGGTGGCTAAAGGGATTTGACAGCCTGGCCTTCTGCTCCCCTTGTAGTCAGTGGCAAAATTCCCATTTAGTTCAATGGGAGCAGAGTTAGGACAACAAGAAACCCCAGAGCTTACATTCCACAGAAACCAGGGCCCAGTTCATCAGGGAGTGCAGTGCCCTGGCATAGGTCTGGTGGCTCCTTCCCACTCCTGTGCCATCTGCAGCACCCTGATATGTAAAGGTCACATGTGCACAGTGATTTCCAATGGGCAAGCAGGGCTTCCTCAGACCCCACACAATGTAAATGTTCCGAGGGGGCGTTCCTGGGTACCATGGAACTTGGAAAAGGACAATGAAGCCAATGACTTGAATATAGAGGCCCTAATCTCTCCTTGGTGTATCTCTCCAGCTCTCTACAGCTAAATCTGGGAAAGACTTTTCCTTTCCCTTCACATTTAAATATTAAAAACTGTATGCAGCCATTTGGCAGCATGAATTTCATTCATTGCCTTGGTGCCTGTGCTCCATAGCTTCTGCACAATATTTACCAGGGACAAAGAACCCTGAAGTGCTGGCTTTGGTGCTGTTAAGCTCGCAGCAGTTCAGAGGTTTTCTCTGTACTGCTTAAAAACAAAAAAGCGGTCCAGTAGCACTTTAAAGACTAACAAAATAATTTATTAGGCAATGAGCTTTCGTGGGACAGACCCACTTCTTCAGACCATAGCCAGACCAGAACAGACTTAATATTTAAGGCACAGAGAACCAAAAACAGTTATCAAGGTTGACAGATCACAAAAATTGTAATCAAGGTGGGCAAATCAGAAGAGCAGAGGGGCAGTAGGAGTTGGGGGAAGTCAAGAGTCAGATACAAGAAAGTATGTAAAAGAGTCATATAATGACTCAGATAATTGGTGTCCTGGTTCAAACCATATGTTAATGTGTCAAATTTGAATATAAAAGAGAGCTCAGCACTCTCTCTTTGCAGCCAATTTGATAACTATTTCTGGTTATCTAGACTAGCACGGCTTCCTCTCTGTTACTATTCAACATGCAAGGCACTACATTCAGCCGCTTGGAATGGAGATCCATCAATTATTTTTGGTTCTCTGTGCCTTAAATATTGAGTCTGTTTTGGTATGGCCATGGTCTGAAGAAGTGGGTTTATCCCATGAAAGCTAGTGGGCCCAGTCAGAAGAAGATTAACTATGTCCTGAGATAAGAACAACTGTTTAGGGTAAGAATTTTCATCTAACAATTGTATTAAAATTAGCTGGGCTCTTTTGCATATTTTAACTTAGAAACACACTTTGATCTCTCTGTTTTCACTCGCGGTCACTTAAATTGTACTGTGGCTTATTATCAAACCCAGCAAAAATAATTGCTGTCTGGGGAGTAAGGGCACAACCAATGTGCACATCTCTCTGTCACTGATAAAAGGAGGTGAATATCATTATGGGCTTTCTCACGGTAGAAGTTTTACAGGGGCTACGACATTTCTATGTGGGGTTTTGGTCCCTTTTGCGGGGTTGTTTGCTGGATGCTGTCAATGGCCTGATGGCTAAACCCGCCCGGAGCTGAGCTGGTTCAGACTGTGTGTTGCTTCGCAGGCGTGGGAGGGTGGGGGTCGTAACCCTGACTGTGTATCCGGGGGGAGACCAGAAGGACTGGCCCAGCAGGACAGCATTGTGGAGTGCCTCAAGAGGCAAGAAAGCTGGCATCAGTGGCTTGATCAGCACACTGGGGGACAACCTCAAGGGGATTTCTGTGATCCAACCCATCACACTGATCTCAGAGGAGGAATGGTTGGGGCTGGAGGTAGACACCTTCAGCAGTCAGGTTATTTATTTTTAAACAGGCTGCCTCTATGGCTGAAGATCACATGAATAAAGAACAAAAAATTGAATGGCTAATATGGGACTTGATTAATAAAGAAGTATGAGAAAGTAATATAGTTAATGGCAATCAGTGTGGGTTTATGGAAAATGTATCTTGTCTAATTAATTTGATGTTGTTGGTAAAGGTAATTATAATTATGTAATTTACTTTGACTTCTATGAGGCATTTGACCAGGTACTGCATGACGTTTTGATTAAAAAACTACATCTATACAAAATCAATACATCCCGTATGCAATGGATTAAAACTGCCTAACAATCATTCTCATGATGTAATTGCAAACAGGAAACCATTGTCAAGTGGGTCTGCTTCCAGTGGGGCCTGTTGAGATTGGTTCTTGGGCCTCTGCTATTGAATATTTTTATCAGGAGTCAAGTATCGGAGGGGTAGCCGTGTTAGTCTGGATCTGTAACAGCAACGAAGGGTCCTGTGGCACATATAAGGTGCCACAGGACCCTTCGTTGCTTTATCAGGAGTGTGAAAGAAACCCTCAAGTCATCACTGATAAAGTTTGCACACAACACCAGAGGCTGGGGGGGAGCTAAATAATGGAGAGGCCAGTTCACTGACACAGCAATCTGGGCTGGTAAGCTGGGTATATGTTTCAGTATGGCCAAATCTAAAGGAACGAATAACAAAGACCGTCAGCCATCATACAGAATGGGGAACGCTATATTTGGAAGCAGCAATGATAAAGAAAACTTGGCTGTCTGGGAGGAGAACCAGCTGAATAGGTGGCCAAAAGGCTAAGGTGACCCTTGGTTGTAGAAATAGGGCACTCTTGAGTAGGAGCAGGGAGGTCACAGGACCACTCTTCCTCCTCCTTTTGCTCTGTTACACCCCCTCCCTGCCACCACTGGGTGTGCTAACACTGGGGCAATAGGGCCCAAGCATATATGAGTCTTGACATCAAGCTTAGGGGTGCTGCTGCCTGCTGGGGGAGTGATTCTACTTCCCTTGCTGTAAATTTTCTTTGCTTTTTGAAGCTTTTTAAAACAGAGTCATTGCAAAGTTTCACTGCTTTGCCCTGCGCCTGGCCGAGATGCAATGAGGTACTCTGCCTGAATCCTCCGTCCCTCGTAAATCTCCACATGCCCTGCAAGTAAGCTGGGGTCTGTCATCTGAAATGACATGGTTGGGACTATCATAAGTGCTGACAGGGCTTCATGGCTCTGTCTGGGCTGGTCACTGCGATAGTGTATAACAGTTCAGCTAGTCCCCAGAAGCTGGAACAACCAGCTGTTATCATACGGCAGTTTGCCAGGAGAAGATCTATCCCTGCTTTGCTCGCAGGGGGAGGGTGCGTGTTTTCACTGCCTCGTTGTGCTGTTTACCCTGAATTTGCCTTGTGTACTCCAGCTGCTTGCCAGGTCTCTGGTCCCCTTACGCCTGCTTTTCCAGCACACAGGGTCTCTCGCAGTCTGGAGACAGGCTTCTATTCCAGAATGGCCCCAAGCTATGCCTGCAGCAGGGCCCACAGCCACCATGGGTCCTGGGGCAAGGAGGGAGTGGGGCCCAGCTCTGCGCCCCTGAAAGGAGCAGAGCCAAGGGCCAAAGGGGTGGGACCAAGGGCCGAAGGGGCAGGGCCAATAGCGGTAAGCCCTTAGCACCACTCAGATCACAGTGCTGGCCCCCGACTCCCTGCCCATAGAGCCCCACAGAGTGGCAGAGCAGGGCTGCCGCAACACTCCACAGGGGCACAGAGCAAGGGCCCGCCTTAATGCTGGCACATCACTGGCCTGGCTGATGCTTCTGCACCCTCCTGAGTTCTCCATACAGTGAGCCAGCAGAGGGTCTCCTAGTCTTGTCCAGTTTCTCTGTTTTCACGCTCCAGGACTGTTCTGGGTGAGACGCCAGCTGCGTACATTCTCATCCCTTTCTTGTACTGTACATGTAAAGTCACAGCACTACGTTTTCAGTAGCATGCACTGATGGCATCTTAGGGGCACTAGCAATGCCTTTTTGAAAATGCTCTCTAGCTGGCTGTGGTCCCTCTCTCTCCCACACTTGACAATATCCCTCCCACTTTTACACGCGAATGCCATTGCCAGACATTCCCTGTCAATTTGGACATATGTTTAGTCCATTGGCAGCAGAGATCTTGAAGTGAAAATCACTGCCTATCCCCAGGGTAGGAAAGATGCCCTGAACCCCATCTCACTGCATAAGGTTGCCTCTTTGTTCACATCACAGGTTTTCAGGCTGAGCTCACTGGTCACCAGCTTCTTGATACATGTGTAGACGGCTGCATCATGCTAAGAGGACAATGTCCCCACTGATTATTTGTCCAGTGGTCGCTCAGGGATCACACACATTAGAGAGGCTTGGAAGCAAGTGTATCAGACAGCCCTAAGAGTCTCTGAATGACTTTTAATATATGGCCCTGTGCAGCGTTGCTCTTCCTGGTCTGGAGTCAGGTTGTTGCCTTGGGCAGGTGTTCCATGTATGGTGGTGTAGTCTCTTGCAATTTCATTTTGTTTTTATTTAATTTTTGGTGAACTACCCTAGCTCCTGCTGTCTCTGCATCTGTATACATGTGTCCTCCTTTGTGAGGCTCATCCTGGTGAGTCCTGTCAGTGTATGTTGCTGGTGATGCTGATAATCTTCCCTGGCAGTTCTGACGCCATGAGGCATTCTCAACTGCTATCTGCCGGTGGCCACAAAGTGCCTAGGTAGCTGCTTTCCTCACCCAGGAGCATGTACCAAAATCTATCTTTGGCAGCGAGTGCTGAGGGTATTTCTGCCTTTGCCAAGTTAAGTTATAGGTCATATTTCTTCTGCTGCAGGCATTTGGCAGTGAACTCTTCCTAGTGCTCAGTTTTGGTTGCCTGGGTCTATGCAAACACACAACTTCTTAATGGCTGTCATGCTGTTTACTCAGCTTCCCATTTTCTTCTGTTTTATTCCTCTCAGCCCCTCCTTTGCCTTCAAGTAATGGGCACCCTGTGCGGCAGACACTGCACATACTGCTGGGATTGTTTTATTTGTGTCCAGGGGACACGTCAGTCCTCCGAAAACCTCATGGTAATCTTTCTGTGGCTTTGCTATCGGCATGCGCCATGCAATGGCCACTGTGGGTGTGTTTTTCATTTTGCTCATTTGTCCGTTGGATGGCTTGTTTGTCCCAGAATCAGTGCCATGAGGTTCACAGATTTATTCGTGTTAGCTGAGAGCAGCCTTCCTGTTTTTGTGTGACTTGACATTTCAGCCGATGTGCTTTTCCTTGGCATTCTGCTAGTAAGTTGCATTGGCCTATGATATAACAATCAGGTCATCATGTAATTTTCATGTAGCTTTGTTTGCTTGACATTTCATTTTTATCTCTTGGCTATGGTGGAGAAGGTCTTTGTATCCTAGCGCATTCACTGCCTTGTTTGGTGGTTGGTTTCCAGTTTGTGTGTTCCTGTTTTATGGTGGCATCATGTGCTAAGCTGCGCTTTGCAAACCATTTTATTTTGCATAGCATTAATGTCACACACAGGCAAAAAGCACATCCTCTGAGTCAGCATGATTCCTGCAAGTGGCACATTTTTCTTTGCTTTTCTTTTTTGGAAGCTTTGACACAAGGACATATTTTGTCAAATATTGCAGATCTCCTGATATCACAGCATTCCCCATTGTCATGTTTTTCTCCACTGTACCCACAGATCTTCCTCTGTATTTTATCTCCTCTGCTTTTTACATGTGTATTTAAATTTTACACAAATTTTGATGTAATTTTCATTACGTTTTTATACTTTCTCTGTGCTACTTGGCGAATTAGCTCTATATCCCAGTTCTGCTCTGCATTTAGATGTGAACTTGTTTATAACCTTTTCGTATGTCTTGAGCTCTTGGTGTTGGTGTGGGCTCCCTGTGAATTCTCATTTGTATTCCTGCAACCTTTGTTCTTAGAACTAATTTACCACAGATTAATTAACCTTTTAAGATGTGATAATCACAGAAGCCAGATATTCTGTCCTGTCTGGCATCATGCTGATCTATGATTTTTCCAGGTTCTTAATTACATTTATTGGAAAAGCTACCTTTCTTATACAACATTTTTTGTAGGACAAGAATTCTTTTGGAGCATTTTCTAGGATTTTTCATGGATCCTGCAGTCGGCGGCTGACAAAGCCAGATGCAATTGGACCATATGGCAGGTTTGCCCATTACAAAGAATAACACAGTTGCTTTTATTTTGTTTTTCTATTTTCACCCCTATTGCAATTTCCAGTTTTCCCACTGTGAGCTATATACTGTCCAATTGATAAAGAGGTGCTCTTGCTTGTCCGTCTGCTCAGGGATAGAAACCAGATTTGCTGCCATGACTGCTGTTTGCTCTTTGTGTGTTTTTGCAAGAGTCCTAATTTCTGTTGAGCTTCTGACACCATAGTCGAAGGGTCAGGAACCCCTGGCATGGGTGCCAAGAGTGGCGTGCAAGCCTATTTTCATCGGCATGTGAGGTGGGAGCTCAGCCCTACCTCTCCACCCACATGCAGCTGGGAGCTTGTTCAAAGCCATGCCGCCTATGGATTAACAAAAGAGCAGCTAATGCTACCAACCACCACCTCAACGGTGAAGCTCTGCAGCTTCATTTATTTATTAATGAAGCTGCTGTAGGTAGCACTATTAGTGACTTTAAAAAGTATCGCCAGCACTCAGCCTGCACATGGAGGTCAAAAGGTCAAATATCAGCACTCTGCCTCGGAAGGGTTGCTGACCCCTGCCATACTCCATGTTTGACCTGGGGAGGAGACAGAACAAAGATGAGCAACATGCAGGTGTTACTCCTTCCTCTGCATGGCTCTCCTACCTGAAAGACCAGTCCTCTGAGTGCCTGTAAATACGTTCTTAGTTGGGAAACTATTGTAACATGAAAGACAATAGAGTATGACTGTGTGGGACATCAGAGAAGCAGAGATGACTTTAAATTCTTTTGAATGTGCAGCTCATGGGAAGAGGTTTGAAAAACCAATCCAGTGCTCCAGGGAGATCAAGAAAATAATCCTTTCAAAACGGGCTGCAGAAGAGCAGCCCCTTCAATCTGTGCCACAGTCACACAGGGCGAGAGAGACACTTTTCCTTCCTTCTTGGATGAGAGAGAAACTACATGCTAGGAAGAGGGCAGTGAGCCTCAGGCCAAGTGTCTGGGAGTGGCGGGGCTAAGAGAACTGTGTGGTACGGAGGACAGAGGGAAAAGAAACAGAATACACAATGTTGTACGTTGATTATGACCCCCACGGCCTCCAGGCTGAATTCCAGCTGCTCACCCAAAGTGAATGGGGACTGGAAGATCCAGACACTGCCTCCTTAGCTAGTCTCTGCACAGAACATGGTGGCTTTTCACATGGCATCCATCTCCCACTGGTCATGGGAAATTTGATGGGGACTCAGAGATGGAAAGGAAGCAGAGATCTAGCACCGGCAGAAGAAATGATTCTGTCATGTAAAAGTATTGGCCTGACAATTAGACTCGTTCTCCTGGTGAAATATGCAAGAGGTGATTTACCAATGTAAAATTATATTAGCTGCTTTTTAAAATAGAACCTGTTCTATTCATGTCCTGGTCCATCTGCAACAAAGCTCATCTACAGCAGCAGGTGCTTTCATTAGGGTAGTTTGACAGGTTATTGCATTACGGTCAAATTCTGCCCACAGAAAATTGTGAGAAATGACTTATCTTTTCAAATGTACTTGGCACTGGACTGATTTTACTTGCCTGGACATCAATGATAAAATTCCCATAGAATTGGAAGGAACCGCAAAAGGTCAGCAGATCCAGTCCCCTGCTCTCATGGCAGGCCCAAGAGCATCTCGCATGCTTTTGAAAGCTTCTATAATTTCTTTCTACACTAGTGTTTTCACAGAGCTGGTCCAATAATGACACAGTTTTCCTGGAATAACTTATCTGACAATGAATACAAAGGCAAAATTCAATAGGGAAACTGGTGACAAAGAATAATTTTAGCAGTTTGGGGGCTGTAATGTGTATATACATATAGCTAGATATAGATATAGGTATAATAGGAAATCAATTGTTGTAGCAACCAGCTTGGAACTCAGAGCTAGGAGCAGTGGATGCAGGAGGGAAGAGGATGGAAAGGCACCAGACAGCCAGTCTGTGTGCATATGGTTGGGATGTTAGCTGCAGTTGCACTTGCTCTGAAAATAGTTTTCTGAATAAAGATCCAGTTTGAGGAACAAGGAGGCCTCTCATGTTATTACCCAGCACACAGTATCCAAAATACTCATCATGGGGCGGATTCAAAGGCATTTGAGTCAATGAAAAGACTCACCTTGTTTTTGGAACTTTTGGATCAGATATTAGCAGAATTTCTCAGGCCTTTTGCAGTTCTAGCAACGAACTGCCATGGAATAAGGAAACTTTTAACAGTTCAACTATTTATATTTACTTCCTTATCTCTACTGGCTGCCTCCAGCTCAAATATTGACAGCATAAATGATCTCCCTGATATTCACTGACATGCAAGTATTACATTGTTGGGTAACATCATAAACTGGCTAAGCTAGGTTTCATTAAGAAAGAAACCTGATCTTGATTGTATGGGGCTTAATCTGTCTGACTTATAACCTCTAGAATCAGTGCCAACATCTACAACAATACTTTGAAATTGTGTGATCATCAAATTATTATTTCATATGGGGATGCATTGAATTTGCCAAGTGTTCTTCAGGATGTACGGAAATCAGTGATGGTTTAGATTTCATAAAGCTCGTAACGAGAATCATGTGGGAACATTAACCTTGAAAGATTTTATAGCCAAGCAAGATGTTAATAGTCTTGTAATACTCCTTGGCTGGTATAGCTGAGCCCATATACTTCTCTTTTGGAGTGAAACCTTTCAAATAATCTAATAAATACATGGCTCTAAAAATATTCTCAGATCACTGCAGACATGAGGTCTCATTCTGTTTTAAGAGCCGTTTGGATCCCGTGTTATGAAAATTGCATGCTATTTTTTTTTAACCATGTGTGGTTGTTTCCAGTGAAATTCACGCTAGTGATTACAGGAGATGAAATGTAGATTGACATGTAGCTCATTATCGCAACAAACCACCCCAATTATCTTCTTCAGGACAGGCATTTTTCGTATTGCCCAAGTCTCCTCCCAAAAGGAGTGTGGAATGGTGACTCATCAACTCCCTGTCCCCCAGCCCCTGCCCTATCCTGGTGAAAGTGAGTGATGGTGCAGGAGAGAGGGACGGGGGGTGGCGTGACAGGGCAGGGCCGCAGAGAAGGAGTGGGGCAGAGGCAGGGCAAGAGTCTTTGGGTGTATGCACTTAGAGTTGGCAACCCACCTAAGCAGTGGCCATGTCTGCCTTTGTGACAGTGACAAGCGGTCCCCAAGCTGTTCGGGGGTCAATGAGTTGGAGGGATACCAGAAGGCAATGGACAATGCTCCCATGCAGAGTGCTTTGACCTGAGCGGATGTTTGCTCACAGACTAAAGAGGTGTGTGGGGAGGGAGGGAGGATGTGCCTGGGATGAGGCTCTGATGGGCTCAGAGGTGTGTGGGGATGTTTTGTGCAGGAGTAATGGGTATGTGGGAGGATAGAGAGCGAGAGATGTGCAAATGTGGGCCATCCCCGGCAGCTCCTCTGAGCAGGACAGGCTGGTCTCTGTCCCCAGCACCGGCAGCCTTAGGTTCTGAGCCATGACTGAGTGGGCAGGCCCGGCCTCAGTGCAAGGGGAACAAGGCGGTTACCTTGGTCTTCTCACCTTCAGGGCTCCAGCTGACTAAAACATCCACTGCCCACCAGCTGGGCCCTGCTGTCAGCTTGTCTCCTTGGGCTCTGCTCGCCGGCCAGGCCTTGCTGGGCTGGCTGTGTGTGTGGTGGGGGAAAGGTTCAGACCCCAGTCTCCCTCTATCAAGCATTCTTGGGAAGGGGCTGGGCCACAGTCCTTCTCTGGCCACTTTTTGGCAACTGTAACGGCTGCAGCCCTGAAGACCATCTGCTGAGTGCAGGGTTGGGGCTCTGGCCCTGTCAGACCACAGCTCTGTAGTCTGTGTTGAGACACACACATTGCAGAGCCCAGCCAGACCCCTCTCCTGACCTTCTGTGCAAGGGGCAACTTGGTGATGTTGCCTCTTACCACCCAGGCCAAGCCCATCCCCAAGACTGGAAGCATGTCCATTGCCCCACAGTGAGGGGCCAGGCCTCTCAGCCCAGCCCTGTGATGGGGGCTGCGGGAGAAGGTGCACTGGGGCCCCCAGAGGAGATGTGAGCAGCATGGGTCGGTTTTGTGCAGTGGACACAGGATCACTGTGTGCTTGTGTGTATGCAGCATTCTTGGCGCTCCATAAGCCCCAGAAGAATGTCGTAGCAAATCCTGGGACATGGCATTCATGGCCTCCAGCCGTTCAGCATCTGGGTGTGCAGGGTGAAGAGGGCACGATACTGAGGCCAGCCATGCTGCTGCTCTGCTTGTGGATCTTCTGCCGGTGATGGTGCAGAGCCCAAGGCCCCAGCATGCAGTCAGATGACGTTAGCCCCCTCCCTGATGGTCCCCCGCATTGTCACAACATTGGGTGGCAACACATTTATCCCAGCAGTGAATGTGTGAAGTGAGGGACAGTTCGCCCGCCGCTAACAGGAGCGTTAGTAGAAGGAGTACACAACGGTGGCAGAAAGCTGGCTTAGTCCAACCAACAAGGGAGAGGGCTGCAGCCCAGGGGCCATGACTGATAAGCATAGGGAGGGTAGAACAGGAGAGCTACGGACCAAAACTGGTGGGCTGGAAAGTCCGCTGAGCTGGTGACCGTGGTAACGAGGGGGTGGCCTGTTCCAGCCACCATCCTTCTTTGGGTTCTGTACAAGGAAAGCGATGGCTGGACCGCTGGGATTGTCTGGGCCCAGGGTGACAGGCCTCAGCTTTGTTCCAGAGACTGTGGCACTCACTGGTGATCCAGATCATCGCAGGCGTGTGGCCAGCATGGACCCTCCTTCCACCCTGCAAGCTGATACAGGTGAGCTGCTTCTTTGGCTCCCCTCCTGCTGCTCCTTTCTATCCTCTGCTGGCTTCCTCCTGTTCCCCAGCCCTTCTCTTGGCCTTTTCACCTGAGTCTGAGACCAGCTGCCCTGCATGGCACCAGGCTGATAAGCCAAGAAGGCACATGCAGCTCTGTACAGCCTGAGAGGGCCTCATGGACCTGGCTAGTCATGCCAGGCGGTGTCCCAAGAGGTGGGGCAGGACCCAGAGCAAAAGCAGTCATGGCTGCCCAGCCAGTCCAGAGCAGCTGTCTGTCACTGCCCATTACAGCGACCATCTGTCCCATATTGGGTGGGACGGTTCCATATTTGGGACACCAAAAAGGCGTCCCGACTTATTTCTGAAAAGGGACCAGGCCCCCATGTGTTGATGGCTAAGGTACTTTATACACAAGAGGGTTGAAAGGATGCAGCCGAGGCGCTCGCTTTAGTTGTGATGAAGGCATGCATGTTTCTGTCTGTGTGAGGGCTATGGAAAAGGAGCTGAGTTTTATTTATACACTGGCTTCTGCAGTGTCATGGTAGATTACCCTGCAAGGCAGCGATACGACATTCTTGTCTCCACAGTTTTACAGAACTGGATTGTGACTCATCAGCCAGCGTAAATTTCAGCTGTGAAAACTAGCAGCTTCATGGTGGGAGTGCAAATCCGATTTTCCTGTTGGACTCACTCAGCACTGTAAGTGTGTGGTGCTTGCCGAATGCAGAAAGGACAAGATTCAGCACCGAGGATAACAGCTGTAAAAATATACCTCTATCCAGGACAACGTTACCAGCGAGATGCATGTCAGTTTCTTTTGCAGAGATGCTGAGTGCTGCAGCAGAAGAATTTTTCTTGCACTGAGAGAGACTTCACTGTTTCCTGATCAGCAAACTGCAGTGTGCTCAGCAGCTTCACTGAAGGGAAAGACAGGCAGATGGCATCACACGGGTCTTTAGCTGCATCCCGGGATACCACCTTGCAAACAGTGCACTAATGAAGGTTCGGGCTGCTCAAAAAGAGGACGCAATGCTTTCCCCCCCATTGGCATTTCTGTCAGGGCCTGTTTACAACGGCGGACGCAGAGGGACTCCAGAATGCAAGGACTGCATGAAAAATAGCATTGACCACCACACTGGCATGATGGCTGGAAGGGCCATGACCCAGGTGCTGTTGGTTTCATGGCAGTGGTTCTTAGGTGTCAGCTGGGGCGGTTTCAATGTGGCCTTGTTTTGCAGCATACACACAAGTTTCCAGAGGTTTCAGGGACTTACAGAGAATTCAGAAAGTGGTGTGCCTGAGGTGACACAACCAAAGCAGGAGTGAATCAGGGGTGTGGTTCTTGGTGAAGTCCTGAACCATCCCAACCCCATACCAGCTGAGAAAGCCGGGCTGACAGCACAGGGCCTGCTGGTTGGTACTTCCACTGTGGCTTTGGGCATAGTGCCTCAGTCAGGCTCGGGAGTTCCATAGGCTTCTACTGAAGCAATGCGGCTTCATTCACTGTAGCCGGGTGATGGTATTACAGTTTTCATCCGGGTCATTGCAGATGCAGTGTGCTGGGTTTTTTAGCCAGTTCTTGAAAGCCCCAGCCTATGGCGGGATTCTGTGCAGTCAGTTTGAAATAAGAAGCCACACTGAATGCCAGACCCTGCCTGTACTGCTCGTTGTTCTAAGGTCCAGTCTCACTTACTATTAGATGGGAGATTTGTGTCTGGGCGAGAATTTCACCAGCAGTAGCACCCCACGGAGGGCGTCACCACTGGCTCCAGCAGCTGTAAAAGCAAGTGAGGCTAGCCTACCTTCTGCACCAAGTAATGGTTTTGCAAGCCTGTCTGGCTGCACATAATGCTCTTCCAGATGTCAGGCATTAGTGAAATGGGCCAGAGTTCCAAGGCAGCCACCACATCACTCAGAGAACAGAACAAGCTGTCATAGGCGCTGAACTCCTATGATGCCATCCCACACTCACATGACATCAAGCAATTAAGGAGCAACGTTCCTGGTAGCGCATACGAGCCATAAACAGCTTCGGAAGGTGATTAAACACCACAGCAGCCGTTTGTCTTGGCTAGATGAGTGTGTGGACCTTGGCTGCAGCTGCCCCACATCCTTGGGGTAAGGTGAGAGTTGTATGTGGGGCCGGGGGATGATTTCATGGCAGTGGACTTACTCATTGGGGCTTGAAAGTTGGCCTCAAAAGTCAAGTGAAAAAAGGAGCAGAGAGAAGAAAAATTGAATGGCAAAGAGACATATGGGTATAAGCAATTGACTTGCAGGCGTCTCAGCTCTGGAGGGAACCCAGCCTTCTATCCTTAATATCTATAACAATCTTGCTGCTAGTTATGACAATATATGTTGTTTAAATGTAATCACCCAGGAGTTTGAAAAACACCCATCGGGCAAGAAGGGAAATCATCATGAATTCAAGCTAGTTTTTTACAAGCCCATAAAAAGTAGTTCATGAGATTTGCACAACCTCAAATTCCCTCCCCAGTGGTAACTGTTGAAGCAGAATTTAAAAGGAGCCTGAGCAACAGTAAATTCCAGGGCTAGACACAATATTAAGGGCTGAAGCAAAACGCCAGAGAACTGTGAAAGCGGAGAATCTGGAGAGGAAAAGCAGAGGCCTGGAGGTGGGAGGGGATTTGAGATGGAGAAGGTGGGCAGGTGATCCGGGTGCCTTGGATTTGGCACAGCCTTTTCAAGGGTCATTAAAGGGTCCTTTGCTTTATTTGAGGCCGGTGGCTTTCAAAGGAAATGTAACTTTACCAAAATATTTTGAACTCCACATAGGAGCCTGTGCTGGGCCAACAAGTGGGATCCCAGTTTTAAAGACACTCCTTCTGGGCTGGCAGGGGAACAGCAGGCTTGAAAAATGTGTTAGCTCCTCAGTTCCACTTTTCCCCAGTCAAACACAACTCCAGTCTCAGAGGTGTCTGTGTGGTGCGCAGTGCCAGAACGTCAGAGGGACGACAACGTCGCACTCTCCTCTCAGCTAACATGGCAGTTCAGCTACCGCCTCTTCCATAGTGCTCTTCGAGGGCCATTTGCGATGGCAGGTTTTAAAGAAGCCATTGGTGTGAAAAGCAAAGATTGCTTTCCCTGCAGGGAGAAGAGCGAAGGGTCAGTGGAGACTCACCCACTGGCACCTGGCTGAGCGGTGCAACATTCTGGGTAGATTCTGACCATGCCAAAATGAGTTCTCCCATCTGCACAAAAAAAGATCTGGAGACAGGGCTCAGGACAAATCCATGACGTGGAGGAGGAAGAGGCTGATTCTACTTCTCTGGACTTGTGCAGACTTATGTAAGGCCAGGCCCATGGAGAGCAGCACAGCAATGTAACGTGGGCTAGTGAGAGCATAAGAGAGCCATGACCATGAGGAAAGGCAGCAACAAGGTGCATGGCGGACTCCAGGTGAGGTGAGGGATATCTCGTACACCCAGCGCACTGCTGCTTTGCTTTGCACAATCCATGTCTGCCCCTTGCAGGAACTCTGACTGCCAGCTGGTTGCAGTCTCTGATGTCTGGAAATGCAAGTGTTCACATTCAGCTCTATTGAATATCCAAGAGGAGTTTTGGTGAGGCAGAGAGAAAAAAAATATACAACCCTATGCAGCAGAAGGAGGAGTCTGCTGGCTTACAAAGGCTGCAGCTCTGCTAACATGTGGGCTTATTTCTTACCCACATGGACTAGTTGCAACCCTTCCACTAGCCCTACTACGGTGGGACTGCTTCCTGCACCTGTGCAACCTGTGTTTCTCTGAAAACATCTGGGCAGTGTGCAGCAGCAGTCAAAAGTCAAACAGCATGTTAGAGTCATTAAAAATGGGATAGAGAATAAGTGGGAGAGTATCTTATTGGCCTTATATAAAATCATGGTACACCCACATCTTGAATTCTGCATGCAGATGTGGTCTCCTCATCTCCAAAAATATATATATTGGCGTTAGAAAAGGTTCAGAAGAGGGCAAATAAAATGCTTAGGGATTTGCAACGGGTCCCCTGTGAAGAGAGATTAAAGAGACTAAGACTTTTCATCTTAGAAAAGAGGAGACTAAGGGGGAATATGATAGAGGTGGTCTGTAAAATTACAAGCAGTGTGGAGAAAGTGAACAAGGAAAAGTTATTTACTTGTTCTCATAATATAAGAACTAGGTGACACCAGATGAAATGAATGGGCAGCAGGTTTAAAACAAATAGAAGGAAATTCTTCTTCACACGGCACACAGCCAACCTGTGGAACTCTTTGCCAGGGGAGGCTGTGAAGGCTGGGACTGTAACAGGGTTTAAAAAAGAGCTAGATAAATACATGGAGGTTAGGTCCATTAATGGCTATTAGCCAGGATGGGTAGGGAATGGTGTCCCTGGCTTGTATTTGTCAGAGGCTGGAGGTGGATGGCAGGAGAGAAATTGCTTGATTGTTACCTGCTTTGGTCCACTCCCTCTGGGGCACTTGGCATTGGCCACTGTCCAAAGACAGGATACTGGGCTGGATGTATCTTTACTCTGACTCAGTATGTCCAGTCTTATGTGGTAACACTTAATAAAGTGAAGGTGTACAAGCCTAGAACATAAGGATTCTTCCTTTCATTCCACAGTGAACACACTCACCTCATTGTTTTCCCCATGAAATCAATGATTTTGCTTTCTATTGATCCAGAATTATGTTTCCTTGCTTGAGAGTTTTAAACCTTTCATTCTGCTAGACTGGCGCATACCTATTCTATTCTGCTGCAAAAAGACATTTAGTTGTTTGCTAAGGTGCTTGGTTGTTACATCAGCTCCTCCTGACCTATCAGTTTCTAGCCATGCACCTGCATGTGTATTATTTGCACTGGGATGGGAGTAAGAAAGAATCTATAATACCCTCTGCTTCAGTAGTGTTCAGCAGGAGTCAGGGCAAATACCAGCTCCGTGACTGAAATGCATTCTGTCAGTTAATAGACTTGTTGGCCAGAGTGAAAAGCTTGCCAACTTCTGAGATTTTTGGAAGGAAAAACTAATCAAGCTTCAGCGCATGCAAATAGGGAGTGGCAGAACTGGTGAAATCAGATGAATGCAGGGGGTCTATGCTCCAAAACGACTCCAAAATGAAAAAGGAGGGCATGTTTCTTTTTTTTCGCAAGGGCTCGGCAGCACAAATCATTCAATAAGACAAACAAGAAACTTTGCAAACTGCTCAAGTTGGTTGGAATAGCCCCAGACACATTCTGACTCGCCGCTTGCATTCAAAAGGCAAGGCTGCTGTGCATTGCTAGCGTAATAACACCCACACAGTTTCCTCCTCAAAATGCTAAATCATTAAATTTTACATAGTCTATTGTGCTGTGAAACCTGGATGGTTTCCAGGTGCAAGTGATTTGAAAGTAAAAATGGGTCTGTTCAATAAAATGAAATGACTTGAAGAAGTCTGAGTTTATTGCTCTATAAGTCTTAATTGGCTTTGCGAGTATCGGAGGTGACCTTGGCCTGCTCAGCTTAGCTATTACGGCTGTATGCTGGGTTATTACAAGATAATGACAGAGTTGTGTTAATCATAGTGCTTTCAGCCATGCAGAAAAAATGGACACAGACTAAATCAGCACTAGTGGCAGCAGAGAGGAGACAGTGACGAGAATAGCCAGCTCTGCTCCTGAAAGGACGTGGAGAAATGTCCCAGTGAGATGTGAAGATTGAAACTCTCTCAGCCCTGCGTGGTCACTGTTTAGAATGCACGAAGCATTCCCCCTCGTGCTTTGGGTGTCTCACTTTCTGAGGTGTGCCTGGCTTGATAAGTTCACATCTCTCCCCACCTGGCTTTTCTGGCTCACAATAGAGATGCAGTAAATCCAGCAGGCTGGTCACTTTGCTGCAGCTTCCCAATTCCTGGGCTCTTTACACTCTGAGCCCTGCTTTTCCTCGCTCGTTTCTGGCGTGCACCAAAACCCATCTTTCTGAAACCACCAGTTTGCACCCTTTGCCCTTGACACCTCTCCCAGCTCCTGCTGCTTTGTACCGCAGCCCTTGCACTCAGCCGCCAAGGGTGGAGCCAGACTTTGATTGTATAGCTCAGCATAGCCTGCTCCGGACTCAGCAAGCCACCAGCAGGCTTGTTCTCTTTCCTCCTCCTGCTCGGTACGTGCCACCACCTATTCGCCATCACGTTCACTCTTTCTACAAAGTCAGATGGTAATGTTCTCGCAGGGCCAATTGACAGGGGAGGCCCATTTGGCCTTGGCCTTGAGCTCAAAGGGGCCCTCAAATTTAGACACTTCTTAATTTGTTGGTATTTGGTATGTTTTGAAATGTCAACATGTTGAAGAAGGTAAAGAATGATCACTGTTCAACCATAGGACAAGAGCGTTTGAATGGGCTCACCATGCTTAATGTTAAGCCGTCCTGGATCATCTTAGCAACAGACAAATGAATTAGGTCATAAGCTCCCATAGGTAAAGGAAGTGGGTTTTACCCTCGAAAGCTCATGACCTAATACATTGTTAGTCTCTAAGGTGCTACAGGACTGCTTGTTATTTGTGATGCTACAGGCTAATATGGCGACCCCTCTGAGACTATTTACCATGCTTAATATCAAATGTGACATTGCACAAGAGCTAAATTTTCCTTCAATAATTAGTGCATGTGCCCTGAAAAAGGCTAGGAAAGCGTTTGTTAAATAACAAGGGTTCAGATGATGTCTCTCTCTTTTTGGCGCCTTGTTTTGTTTTCATGGGTCATCATTTTTTATTTTGATTGTGCCTAGGAGACTCCTCCAAAGCTGGAAACGGCCTGAGCCTCCGACGACCTGTGCAAGGGACTGGTGCTGAGTCACCCAGCCCCACAAATCTATTCCTTAGTCACCAGTACAGCTGCATGACACTCGGAGAGTTCTGTTTGCAGGGATTCTCAAACTCCAGCATTACCACTGAAACTCAGCCAGAAACCAGCAAGGTCTCACTTGAAATCTGGGTTAGGTTCACCTCTGAATCATCATAGGTTTGCCTGTGACATAGACTGGGTTCACCTAAAGACAGCCTAACGTTCTGCTAAATTTGCCCTATACTCAATGTCTAATAGGCTGTAATGCTAATCAGCCTGACCTGCTGCCGTAGCAGGCTTGTGTCTGGCAAGTTCCCAAATGCATCAGTTCTCTGATCTCATTCCCTGGCTCACTTCACATTTTAGTAAATCCATTTGAGTTTGTGATTTCCATTATTGTTCACTTGCTGATGCAGGAGATCTGCAAAAATTTGATCATTTCAAGTCTGCAATAAGAAAAACAATAATGCACAATATTATTTGTCAACAATAGCCAGCTACTTATAAGAAAAGGGCAACTGTCGATCGAAAAAATGGCACCATTTAAACCATGTTTTCCCAAACTGAGTAGCATGCCTCCCTGGGGAAGGCGTGAAGAAATTCCAGGGGAGGCACAAGGCAACCCCGCCCCCCGCAGTCATTCTCCACCCCCGAAGAAAAAGCTGGCTCTTGCTTCTGGCTCTCAGCCCCTGCCATTTCATGTGGGTGACTGGTGCAGCTGCTATAAAAAGCAGGCAGCCAGCAAAGGCTCACACGGAGCTAGCTGCCTCCTGCACGGGTGAGTGAGTGTGGATTGTTGGGGTAGGAGGAGGATGTGTTTAGATGAGGGGCTGGCGGTGCCTGGCTTTGAGGGAGTGAAGGGGCTCAGGCAGGTGGCTGGGGTGGCTGGCCCACAGTAAAAAAGAGGGTCAGCAGTGTGAGGGTTTCTCAAAATCAAAAGGGGGGGGCGTGATGCCAAAAAGTTTGGGAACCACTGATTTAAATAGTCAAGTTAAGCAAAGCACAAATGAAACACATCTCACTGGATTCCAACCTTCAAGCATTTAATCTAAAACTCAGTGATTTTATTCACTGTCTCGAGACATCAGGGTTAAATATCCAGACTAATTAATTTCTTTCCAGGAAGGGAATAGCCACTGGATGTTTGTAGTAAATTGGCCAGTGCAGGTAGTCCATAAAGGTTTGGTGATCACAGTGGTATTTTATAATAAAATAACGAGCCTACTAAGGTGAACCCAGCCTGACACTCCCTTGTCATTTCAAGAACTTAGGCAGGAGAACTGAAAGGACTAGACTTCATGGCAGCCTTCTCTGAGATGCCTCCAGTGCTCCGTGCAGGACCAGGTAGCCAGGCAGGATTGTGGCGTTTCAATGAATGGAAGAGACAGTGGTGTGGGGAGGAGTATTTTAGGTTTATTAGGAACTGGGGAACCTTTTGGGAAAGGAGGAGCCTGTACCCAGCTAAACCAAAAAGGAACCAGATTGCTGGCTTGTACAACTAAAGGTTGTAGAGGCATTTTTAAGGGCTGGGGAAAGCCAACAGTCACAGAGGAGCACGGGGTGCGGACAGAGACCCAGCAGCTTAGGCTGCTAGTGCCTGTGCAGGCAGGGAGTACAGGGAGAGCCAGCTAGAAGGGTAGGAAGGGGGTACCTGGGCATACACTCTGTAGCAATTAAAAAATTGGCAGGGGCACGGGGTGATGCACATCCTGAGCAGGGTTCCCTTTAAACTGAGCACCAGGGCAGCTGCCCAGGAGAGATTTAGGTGCTGCCCAACTGATCAGCAGAGTACCCACAGCCAGCAGCATGTGTTTCTATGTGTGGTGCACCTCTGCACAGGCCTTGGTGCACAGAACAAAGGGTATTCCACCCATGGATGGAAAAAAGAAGAGGGAACCTGCTCCTGAGGGCTACCGTGAGTCACCTGTGCCGGTGAGGATCTAGTAACCAGGCTTCTCTATAGCCTAGCAAAGAGAAGGCAGAAGCTGATGAGGTACATGCAGGAACTGAAGAGAAACAGCTAAATGAAAGCGTCCCATCCAATTACATCGCATGGAAGCAGACAACTACAAAGTGACACATTTTGCAAGTGTCTGTAAACAAGCACAGGAAGTCTAAATACTGAAGGTACAACTTCATTACCGGGAAGAGGGTTGCGGCCACGGTCGATTTTCCAGAGTTCAGTTTAGTGTGCGTGGTGGACATGCGCTAAATTAAACTAACAGTGTGCCCCTTTCCCCCACCATTGGCACTGCTCGTCCTGCTGCTTGTTAGGAGCAAGGGAAGTCAATGGGTGCATTCGCTCCCCTCAACCGCCCACAGTGGAGGTGGAGGGGAAGTGCAGATTAAGGTACTTCAGCTCCAGCTACGCAATTAACATCATGGGAGTTGCATATCTTAATGTGACCTCCCCCTGTCATGTAGCTCTGGTCTAAGTGGGGTGAATTTTTATGCCAGTTATTAAATGAGGACATTGACGTAATGGTATATGGGAATGACAGCCATAGGTTGTGCTGGCAGGGAAGTGGCACTATGCATGAAAGGACAAATAGTCAAATGTAGGAGAAATCTTAAATGGATCAAACTGTGCCATAGAACTTCTCTGGGTGGAAATTCCTTGCCTGAATAATGAGTATAGCAGTCGGGATATATTACAGACTGACCATGTGACCAGGATGGTGACAGGGATACTGAAATGCTCCAGGAGGTCAGAAAGAAAACTGTAGGGATGTCAATTAATCACAGTTAACTCATGATTAACTCAAAACATTAACAGTGATTACAATTGATTAATTATTTTATTACATATATTTGCATTGTACAAACAATAAACAAAAGAAATCGTGTTTTTCAGTTCACCTCCTACAGGTACTGTGATGCAAGCTCTTTATCACAAATGCCCAAGTACAGAGCACACTATTCTCCCACAAGGAGTTCAGTCAACATGTAATTTATGCATTTTTTTTAATGAGGTTCATCAGCCTGGATGCAAGTTCTTTGGACTGGTGGCTGAAGCATGAAAGAAAGTGAATCTTTAGCACAGCTGGCATTTAACTATCTTGCAATGCTGGCTACAACAATGTCATGTGAACATCTCTTCTCACTTTCTGGTGACATTGTAAACAAGAGGTAAGTGGTTCTGCTTCCCTACAGCGCTAGCTAAGATCCACCAAGCTTTGTGCCACCCAAAGTTACCAGCTCTCCACCACTTGCAACTTTGCAGTTCTTATGCCAGAGAAACTTTCCTTTGGCTCCCACTTGACCCCCGGCTGGGAGTTTGAAATGCCTTGTCATGTTTGACTCGGCCTTGCTCTGTTGAGGTGTGCCTGATGGTGCTTTGTTGTAAGTTGGTGCTTCTGGGATGGTCAGGCACTAGATGTCAGCATTCTGTGCATGGAGCACTTGCAGGTTCATAGCCTATAGCAGCTGTGCTCTCTTCTGACACAGGCTAGCAGTTCTTAAAAAGCAACAGTTGTCCTATGTATTGCCCTGAAAATTCATTTGGTGCCTTCCTCAGCTTGGAAGCGCGTTCGGCACCTATCCGTGCCTGTCACTCTACTGTGTGCTGAGAGTCTAGGCTCCCCAGCCAGACTAGGGCATCTCTTCAGCTTTGAAGAAACACTCTACTAAGTTGACAGATAAGAGCCATCCCAAAGGAGGACTGGAATAATCAGACTAGTGTAAGTGATGAGGGCATGTTGAGTTCCAATGCAGTCTGCTCAGAAATAATTTCCTGCATCTTCCAGTAAAACTACAGTAGATGTTCTCTTGTGTTAGCCTGCTAGAACTGTAGGCAGGGAAACATTGTCAGAGGCTGGTGGGTAATTGCTAGCAGCCCCCAGACACATTCCCCTGTTATTAGGTGCTTTGTTTCTATGAACAAAGACTTAGCAGTGTGTTCCTACTGAGAATTGTTGGAGAAGTTGCAGCTCTGTGGAGCCCAAATGCCTATTTCCGTTACGTTTCACAAGAAATACTCAAATCACGCAATTTTTTACAAGTAACCAAAATCTCTTCCCAGTGCTTGCTTGTGTGCACCATCACTGCACAAGTAAAATGGGCTCCTCTAACAGTGCAGGCATTGGCAGATTGTAAAGGCGCCAGCCATGATTTTCTTTGTACATTCTGAACAAGCTGAGAACCTATTTTATCCTCAGTAGGGTTCCCGGATGTGTTCTTCATGGAATTTCCTTCCAGGGTTTTCTCTCTTCTACTCCCTCCCACCTCCCTGCTATCTGTGATGGAGATAACAGGTTGTCCCTGGCACTCTGGGGCTAAAATTCTGCCCCCTAAAATCATAGCTTGTTACTGCATCACAAATAGATTTTTTCTGTACGTACCCTGAGCTATTCGAAGAAAGTTCCCTGAGGGATTTATTGTGCAGATCTCCAAGGCCTGCGCTGCAGCTGGATTGACACAGTACTAACTTTCATTGGCTCAGTGAGCCAAATATTGAGAGTTCCCTGAGTATCTCTTGACACGGGCTGCTGCACTGTCTCTGAAGGAGCTGTTTCACTCCCCTGTGTCAAGCCCCTCTATAATTCTTTGCAGGGCTCTGACAGTCCAACAGCTTATTGACCCATAACCCAAAATCTCTCTCAATAGGTTTTGCTGGGACAGACCTTCTGTGCTGTGGAAAGGCTTTGAGTATTGCTCATTCCAGCTGGAGATTTTGGATGAAAAACTACTAGACCTGCACAGAGGCAGGCTCTGCACAGACACCTGACTCACAAGTCCACTCCTGCATTCAGTGGTGTTTATGATGTGAATAAGTCCCCCATTAGGGCGACGCATGAGACAATACAAACCGATTTTCATTTGCAAATGGAGCCTGGCAATCCAGGAGAGGGAAACACCACAGAAATGGATTAAAATCCTGCTCCCAGCCCGAGCAGTTTGGGAACTCCAAGGGAAGCAGTCAGTCCCTGCCCCTAGGGCATGCAGCAGCACTCCAGCTGTTACCCTGGTTTCATAAGGACAACAGCCTCCAAAGCCCTCATGACTATCTCTGTAGATGTCAGTTACAACCCAGGGTTGAAGAGCCATTGTGAGGTGAGCACCAGCCTGTCCAAGATGAGGCAATGAATGATCCAGGGCCCAGGGGCAACCCTGAGCCTCTGCACAGTCGCTTTTGTATTTGGGCAGCTGGCAATGCTGAAAGATACCCGAAAGACTTTCCAAGAACACATAAGCAGCTTGAAGCTGTAAGTCCCATCCTGTCCTGCAGCTCTCATCTCAGACAAACGGAACACTTATCTTATCCGGTCAACACTCTGCATGGATCCCATAGGCCTCTTCTAGGCAGCTCTGCTGCCCCTGCAGTACTGACCCAGACTCTGCCCTGGCTCACACTGGTGCAAATCCAGTCACTCGTGATGGAACTTCCATTGAGCTACTTCACCCACATGAAGAAACCAGGCTGTGGCAGCCCCCTTCACTCCCCCTGCTACTGCCAACCCCTGACAACCCACAATTGTCCCTACCTAGTGATACCTTCTTGCCACCCTGCTTTGGTGTCCTTGACTGATGGTGAAACGTGTCCCCTGCCTAGTGTCTTTGGAAACTTAGCTGCTCCCAACAAGGCTGACAAAACCTTTTTCCGTCACTCCTGAGTGGAATGTGTGGAAGCATTGTCATATTCCCACCATGTTATGTTATATGGCACAATTCATATAGTTTTCATTTTCTTCAATGCGACAATAGCATTGCTATGAAATTTGTAGGCTCTGGGAGCACTCAACCACCTAGGAAGGAGTGGAGTTTATTTATTTATTTAGTTAGTTGTTAGTTATTTTTGCTTGAATTTTCATGCCTTCACTTCTGCAGAGCTCTAGATACAAGTCCATAAATCTCCAGTGAAGCAGTGGTAACTAACAGCAGCCCATAGGGTCAATTCCAGAACATTATCTTGTGATAACTAGTCTCACCTTCCTATCATGTATTTATTGTTTTAGCAGGGTCACCATTACAGCCCACCAAGAAGGCTTTTATGGTTTTCACTTCCTGTTCACCTGCGGAGTAGCTGGAAGAGCTCTCTTCGTCCTGCTACGTGTCCCTCTCTGAAGTATGATATAATTATTTCTCATGTTCATCTCCACACAAGCTATAACTTTTCATGAGCAAAGATGGATGTGGTGAGTAAATCCCAGGCAACAGCAACATTTATCTCAATTTAGCCTGGGCAGAAAAAGTATCTGCGGATGCCATGCTGAAAGCAAAGCTCAAATGAATTTACAACAGATAATAAAATACAGTAGGGGAGAGAATTTACTGCAAGGGGATGCAATAAGGTACTGTGTCACTACTTTCCTTAAAAACTATGCTAATTATTATTTTTTTGTGAATTACAATGATATTTGTAAGCCAACTGGCTGCTGTCATCTGGCTCTGAACGAAGCCCTTCTTCATTTCTTCCACGTGCGGCTAATGATGGCATTTGGTGTGTCTAAGGGCTGGGCTTGACAGCAGCTTTCTGCCTTCGAAGTGGGATTTGTGCCCCTCCAGATGTGTTCATGGCCAACAGACAGCTCCATTGCTGGCAATCTTATGGCAACAGCACAGAACTGTGAGGTCATAATAGCCTCAGTTGTTCCCATGAGGCCCTGGACACGCACTTCGGCCCAACTCACCACGCTCTAGACCCGGTGCAGATTCCCTGTTCTCTCTGCAGTCTCCCCAGTAGGCCCATGAGGCTGTTCTGAGACCCTTTTCTGACAGCACATGCTGCAAGCTACCGTGGTACCGCCGGGTAACTGAATGGAGTCTGTAGTAGGGACACTCCATCAGACCATGGTAGCTGGGACACAGTGGGGGCAAGATGCTCTCTGACTCATTTAGCACTGGTTTCTGCTGTGCCTACCAAGGCACCAATCCAACAGGCCTTGCGCAGATTGTTTGAGTCCAGCTCTTTGGAATTCTGTCTAACAGCCATTGGCCTTTCTATAGCAGCCTCCAGCTGAGGATGTCAAAGCACTTCACACGAAGGGGTGTGGGGTGGGGACACTGTTTAGGACCTGAAGGGAGACGGGAGGAAAGGAGAAGGGATACCAGCGAGGAAGGGGTGTGACTGGGAGCTAGTAAGTGCCGTTATCAATGGAGAACTGCTGCAAAATGTGGAGCACTTCCCAGATCTTCGAAGCTACAGTCAACATTGGTGCTTTCGCTTACCCGAGACAAAGGTTCTTCGAGAGCTGGGCATCTATCCCAAGACAAAGCTTCTTGTATACCATGCAGTGGTTGCGCCAGTGCTACTGTATGCATGTGAAACCAGGACAATGTCCAAATGCCATTTGAAGGCACTTGAACAGTGTCATCAATGCTACCTCAGGAGAATCCTAAACATCTGTTGGGAGCACAGGTGCACAAACACGCGCGTCCTGGAAGAGTCGAACATGACCAGCTTTGAAGCCATCATCGTTCATCAACAACAGCTTTGTTGGGGGCCAGCGAAAGTGATATGAGGACATGCTGAAGGCACACATGAAAAAGTGCAGCATCGGTGTCGACACTCGGGAGAACCTTGCCAAGACCATGACCAGAGGTATCCATGAGGTGGGGGTGGCGCAATTTGAGAGGTCCTGTCGCAGTGCAGATGAGGACAGGGGGAGGAGGGGAAAAGTGTGTCAAAAACTGCCCCGCATTCCTCCAACAGCTAATAACACCTGTCCCCTCTGTGATAACATCTGCAGCTTGAGAATCAGGCGGATCAGCCATCAACAGACTCACAAATAGGAGGATGACATGAGGATTCCAACTCATTATCACATGACCACCAAGAAGAAGGAAAGTACCATTGTCCTCAGGAGTTTGTCTGAAGGCTGAGGGAGAGGACATGACTTATCCAGCTCCTGGAGGAAAGTCTAGCTCAGAGACAGGAAAAACACTTTATTTCTGAGCCTTCCCTGCTGTCCAGCCTGCTCCCAACACAGCAGACTCCTAACAGTGCTCCAAATGCTGCAGTTAGTTGAGCAATCTCGCATTGTGTCATCTGAAAACAATGGAGGGCTTTTTTTAGCATGAGTTAAAAAGGGAACAATTTTGCATAATCAGCAACAGCCTTTAGGTTCTTCCTATGCTTCTCTCTCTCTCTCTCTCTCAATCTGTTTTTCTCCTCCCCCCTCCAGTTTGGAATGACACCTCCGGCAGCCGTGAGAATGCACCAGATACAGGACAGCCGTAAACTATTTTGGTTTTGGTACTTTGTTGTTTTTCTTTATGGAGGAGAGACATCAGATGGCTGCAGTTATCCCATGGTTTTTAGGCAGGCTGGTAAGTGCACTCTTCCAAGCAGAGCTGTGCCGGGTGCCAACACTTCTAAATGGACAGAAAAAGATCACAATCTGAAATCAAAATGCCCAGTGGAAATACAACCTAAATTCCTGTTCCTGAGCCTGGCCAGTTGCACTGGTTGATGATCCGCAGAGGATAGTCTTCCCACATCAGAAAGAGAGCACTGGAGGCAGCAAACTCTGCTTCTCACTCAACGTGCTCTGTTTACCGCTCCCCAAAGGGCTCAGGAGACTAATGTGTTCACCAGTGATTAAATTAAATCGTGTCCTTGAAATAGACACTGGGCCAAGTCCCTTCCTCATAGAATTTCAGGGACACCCGGGGAGCTGCACCAGGGAGCAGCCTTTCCATCTGCAGGGCCTGTTTGCTCCTGCTGTGCATTCTCAGGCATCTCCACCCTAGCACCAGCCTGGCTGGCTGAGCTGGAGAAGGAAAGGCTTTCCCCAAGCCCTGGAGCAGAAGCAGAGCCCCTCCACAGAGCTTGGCCTCCTGAGAGCTAGTGCCATCCCACCTTCCTTCAGAGGCCTCTCCAACCCTGCCTCTTCCCAGCCTGCCTGCCTGCTAGGCACCCACTGCCCAGGTACAGCCAGAGAGGGAAGGTCAGGGTTGGCTCTTAGAGAAGGACTAGAAAGAGAGAAGTGCCTGGCTCACCATTGTCCCAGGCAACCATTTACACCATGCAAAGGTCCTCAAGATCTAGTTCTTCTGAATATTTTATATTTGTGTGGGTTTGCAGCACAGCTGGTCTAACATAATGTTGCTTTCAGCTATACCAGAGCAGATCCAGAGTGACTGCACTAGAAGCCAGGAAGTCAGCGGAGAAAACGAAAGCAGAATTTGGCTCCAAGAATCTTTTCATGAGAGCAGAGGAGAGAGGGGGCTAGGGAAAGGGAGATCACAGAGCACATGGAGGGTAAGAACAGAAGTGAAGAGTCTATCCCTGAGGGATGGGCAGGGAGAGAATGGAAGGTTTTTGGTCTGAGAAAGAGGGGCTGGTCAATGTTCTTTCATCTCTTGACCTTTCACATTAGTTGCACCTTGGAATTACTTCCATCCCCAACAGGCGCAATCCAGCAGCAGGGTCCACTGCTGAAAAGAAGTTATTTGGTGACTGAGCCAGAAGAAATATTGAGTTGGGTGAAGTCCAAATAGAAAGAGCCCTTCAAAGCATAGCGGTGAAAATTCTCAGCCGGGGAAGCATGCTAGTACCCCACGATGGGCCAATGGGATAGCAGGAAGAGCTCCTTAGCAGAGCATTTTCCCTCTTTCCTATCAAGGTGAGTTACAGGAGAAATTGCCTATGGTTATTCCAGTGCAAGAGCATCTAAAGAAACACCATATTGTCGCAGGTCTTTGCTACCACACCAAACTAATGAGTTTCTGCAGACGTCAAAATGATGGCCCTCACCTGTGGGCTTGATGGAGCTGCTCCCAGGGCAGGACCCCAGGACTTGGTCAGGGTCTACACTAGGAGAAGATGCCAATACTGGAGGGCTTTTTAACTGGTCAGAACAAAATCCTGTGGCTGAAAGTGGAAGCTGGACAAATTCAAATTGGAAATCAAGCCTGTTTTTAACAGTGAGGGAAAACTTACCAGGGACAGGATGGACTCCACATCCCTTGAGCTCCTTAAAGAAAGATCATGGCCTTCTGAAAGATCTGGTCTAACGCAACCAGGCTATACGGATGTAAGGCAGAAGTTGAATTCGCAGGAGATCAAATGTGATGATCACAATGCTGCCTTCTGCCTTTAAATTCAATCAGATATTGAAAGAGCAGCCTCCAGGTTGCTGTCAGTGACGTATTTCTCATGAGCTTTGTATGGAGCGTCACACCCCAGATGTTCAGCCTTAAATTCAGTTCCTTTGGCTCTGGGAGCACTCCCCGCATGGGTCAGAGACTGAGAGTGATGTTACTTTCAGATTCCCTGAGCCTTTATCTCTGCACGGTTCTTAACGTTCAAGTAACTCTGCATTTTAAAGAAGCACATTAGCTCACTCCTAGCAATGACTGCTTGGCAGACATTAGAGATTACAAAGTGCAGCTCCAGAATTTTCAAGTTGGATGAGGCTACACACCATCATGACTTAAATATGCACCCCCACAGGGAGAGGAGTTGCACACATGTAACTAATGGCAGAACATGGAACCCCAGTCTCAGCCTGCTTGGATAACACAGCAGCAACAATGGGAGTTTGGGAGAGTAGAACCATGCCTCAAATTTGTTCCTGATGTAAGGCCACTGAGCCAAGAACAATGACATTGGGAGCTCCAGCCAGAGGTTTATCTTCTGCTCAACCCCTATCTTCTGCTGTTAAACAATAGGAACAAAGAATGGGAATAAGGGGTTGATTTTCAGAAAGGACAGAGGGAATCGAGTGGTGTCCCCAAAGGGTCTGTGCTGGGTCCAGTGCTATTCAGTATTTTCATAAATGATCTGGAAAAAAGGGTAAAACTGAGGTGGGAAATTACTCACAAAATTACTCATGCTTGTTGGATCCAAAGCAGACAGCAAAGAGTTTCAAGGGTACTTCAGTCATCTTACGTAACTGACGGAAGAAACGGCAGATGAAAGTCAGCATTGGTAGGTGCAAAGTGATGCACATTAAATAACATAATCTCACTGTATAGATCAGACGATGGGAGCTAAATTAGCTGTTACCACTCAAGAGAGAGATCTTGGAGTCACTGTGGATAGTTGTCTGAAAATATCTGTGCGCAGAAGCAGCAGTCAAAGAAGAAAACAGAACGTTAGGAACTACTAGGAGAGGGATGTGCCTTGAATGTTGTTTACAGAGAATGGCAGGTCAAATACATAGGGGTATAGAATGGCTCCTGTGTGAGGGGCGATTAAGAAGACTGGGACTTTTCTGTGCCTGAGACCTCCTCTGGGGTGAGTGAAGTTTCTGCTCTACACAGTCTTAACTGGTGTGTAGAAATGTTATTTGCTCCTTCACACAATAGAAGAACTAGGTTCTCCCAAGGGCATTAATAGGCATCAGTTTTAAAATGAAAGGAAGTTACAGGTGACCCTCTCTGGTCCAGACTCTCTGGTCCAGCAACATCTGTGACCCAGCATGATATGTGGTTAGATGGATGTCCAGTTATCATGGGTGCGGCCAAGTTTCCCATGGTCCCATAAAGTTTCTTTACAGCCACCAGTCCTGACTCCCACTGTTCTGTGCTGTTAGTCGTAAGTTACCCCAACTGTATTTTAAAAGCCTAGTAAGCAGTGGAAGTGTCGGTAACACTGCTAGGCAACGTTGCCCTCCGGTAGTTTGGCAAATTCTCTGGTTTGGCACTGGTCAGGTCCAAAAGGTGCTGGATTAGGAAGGTTCAGCCTACGCTGCTTCTCCCAAAACACAGCTGACCTGTTGAACACTTTGTCAGGTGATGGTGTGAAGACCAACCATATAGCAGGCTTTGAAAAAGAGAGCTAGATAAGTTCTTGGAGGATAGGTCCTTCAGTGTCTATTGGCCTGGCTAGGCAGGGATGCAAGGGCTGTGTTTCTAGCCACTGGCTGCCAGAAGCTAAGGATGAACATTAGGGGATGGATCATCTGATTTCCTGTTCTATTTATTCCCTATGAAGTTCACCCCCTTGGCATTAGGCCACTGTCAGAAGACAAGATGCTAGGTAAAATGAACCATTGGTCTGACCCACTGTGGCTGTTCTTGTGATGATCCAATCTAGCCTAAGGGGTTTATTTTAATGTCCATTGTCCAAATCCAGATGCCACTGAAGTCCATGACAAAATTTCCACTGATTTCAAGGGGACTAGGATTTGGCCCAATGAGGGTTAATAGAATTTCAAGATCATAATATACATTGAATGTAGAGCCCTTCCCTGGCTTAGCCTAATTCTAGATCCTGCTTACTCTCCATCATATGTTCTAATCACTGCTCTTTTCATTTAACACTCCCCATCAAAGAGGAAACATCTTTATAGATTATCTTAGTAGAAAATTTAATTGCTGATAATTCGTTTAACAACAAAAAGAGTAATTTGCACATTAGCTTTGAAGATGATAAAATTGAGCTGTGTTGTGAATGAGAGAGAGGATGGTAATACCATGGAAACCTGTTCTTGACAGGAGCAACAATACCACCGAGCTGTAGTTTACCAGTGTGTTAAAAAGTCCATTATTCAAACTGCCTGCAAGGGTGGCAGAGAACAAAAGGCCCAGTCCATGGGCTGATAACGTGGTTTGCTTCAGTTTCAATGTCAGCTGTATAAAGATTTCTAAAACTGACATCCTGCACTGCACTGAAGGTGGAAAAGCAGGATGTGCGCTCCATAAACCACTACATAGTTCTGAAATAACAACCCCCTCAAAGCTGTTCTCATGGGAGCACTTATTTAGTTGAAATAAATACTAACAGCTTACTTCTTTCCCAAGCATTGTTGCTCACCAACATCAACATCAACAGTAGTTCTAATGCCAGGCGCTTTCCGCAATGATCCCAGTAACAAGATATCACTTCATTCTAGTGTGGGGTGCAGATTTCGTTCCTGGCATAGTTCAAAGAAACTCTACTGGCTGGTTTGTTGCCTGCCAGCCAGAGGACTGACAGGAAGCGCAGCTGAATTCACCTCTAGCTGGATTCCTCTTCAAGCTGAACGCTACAGGCCAGGGACAGTGCTTGCTGTAAACATAGACAACAGAAGGATTCCAACTGGCTTCAGCAGGACTTTGGCCCAGGCCTGTAGGATTACAACTCCACAGCTGCACCAGTGGAAGTGGGCACACACACAAAGCAGGCCACAGGCCCCCATAGCAGCAGGTTTTCCTGGAGCAGTTTGAGGTGCACAGAGCATACAGCCCCCTCTTTGCCAGAGACCGTCCAAGTGTGCTGACCTAGCAGCTCTTCTGGGAGGTGGCTGGTGGGCTCCCATGAAGTAAAGATACCTGCCCACTCCAGGGCCACTGCTTATGCTAGTGCCACATGGTGTGTTTGACCCATGGGGCCCAGGTCCATGAGGTGCTGCACACATTCTAGGGCAGGGTCCACCCTCCAATTACCAGGAGGATGGTCACTGGCCCATAGTGCTCACCGCTGTGCAGGATCAGGCGCTATAACATTTAAGCCTCTTCTTGGGGGACCGCAGGACGCTCTCAGTTTTAGTTGCAGGCACAAGACGGAATCCACGATCACACGAGCAAGTCACATGCCCTTTTGTGCTTTGGGGACTCACAGTAGCAGCCATTATCTATATTCTGGCTAAAGCACCCACAGGGAGGCTCACAGGGCAGACACAAGCTTCTATGGGCCCTTGAGAGAGAGCAGCATTACTCAGTGGGCCATCAACTTGACAGGTCTATTCAAAATGGCTCGCTAGACTGGAAGTAAACGGCTTTGTGAGTGTGGCCCAGGAACACAGTGCATAGCTAGGGTGGCGGTCAATATTTATAACTTCAGAGACAGAGCTGATGCGTGCATGTAAACAGGACAATCACAGACTCGCTAGCTTGTCACTTTTCCATTGATGCCTTCCATGATGTACTTCCTAAAAACGTTGCCGTTGTCTGCACTGGCACTGTTAGTGACATGAATGACTATGTTCCGATCACACCGCGTCACAAAGTTCCATTAAAGTCAAGCCCACTGCTGCAGCCACATAGTCACATGGACTGACAACAGCTGAGGACCTGGCGCTTCAGCTCCTAAACTAACATGCCAAGCACACATCCAGACCATTAGGGGCCTGGATGCCCCTTTGGAGCCTGGCCTGGAGTAAGGGGCAGTGTGAAGCTGCCCCTCATCTCACAAAGAGTTGGAAGGCATTTGGGTAGAAGAGGTCTGGAACGCCTGGTAAAGCCTGGCAGGATGCCCCCTGCTCACACACCTCAGGGAGGGTTAGACTATTACTCTGCTTACATATGGCCATTAGGACCATGACCCTATTTCCTCCACATCTGCCCTGAGGTTCCATGTGCAAATGGAGATGGAGTTATCTGCACACAGGGACTGGAATCCTCCCCGGCCCATCTGGGAACCACGCAAAGGGGCAGGATCTCCTCCACACTTGCGTCCCACACAGACATGAGCACTGCACTAAGTAGCAGGCAAAAATGGCTGAAATAGCAGGAGGAACCAAAGAGAAACTCAGGAAGTTGTTTGACCTAGGAAACAGGACTATGATCCCATAATTATCCCCCACTTCGAGGTCAGACTAGCAGCCACAGGCATGGCCAGCTTTGTGTACAATATCTATTTTAACGACAAGGTCAGTTTATTTTACACTTTATTTGTGCCTTAATTGGCAGGACATGCATTAACAGGACACATGAATTAAGGGCATTATTTATAATCCATCTCATTATTAAACACAGCTTGACATTTCATACAGCCGTTAATTCTTTTAACCAATTTCCTGTGTTGGAAATAAAACCAGAGTGCTTCATCTGTGATTCGTTGGAAGGGGGTCTCATTTGTTTTAATTTTAAAAGCACCTTTCAAAGGAAGGCTCTATGCTTGCATGCCGTGACTAACTTGAATTAGAGTCTTGACTATGAAAATGTTGCTGTTGAATGTGATGTATGTGATGAACAAATTACATGCTTGATTCATTTGCCTTGTCTTACTTTTGATCTCTAGTATTAGATTGTTATAACTCTGTGTGCGTGCCTCATGTGTATATTATTGATTGTGTTGCTACAGAAAATTTGAAATTTCGCTCATTGGTTTAAAAAGAATGTTTCCCTCTTAGCTCTTTCATAACAAATGTTTTTATAACAAATGTTTATTATTTTTAAAATCAATGTAATGCATAGACCTCTCCCTTCAAAGCAACTGCCGTTGTATTACTTCCCTGTCATATGCTTCTCTTTTGAAGGTGACACTGAGCTGAAAATGAATTGCCGGCCAGGGCCATAGTAGTTGTATGAGCTTCAAAGGTTCTAAAGCCGAACTCTGATGCAAAGGTTTTTATTTCAAATTTGGCAACTTTGGTATAACTGTGTTTCATCAGAAGGTGAGAAAAGAAACAAAATGGACTATGATAAACAGTGACATTTGAGTCTCTCGCTCTGGTTATGTCCACACTACTAGATAAACTCAAGGGTATTAACATTAATTTTATAACGCTGGGTTTTTTACAGCTGAGTGGAGAACTAGCTCAGTAGTTTGCGCATTGGCCTGCTAAACCCTGGATTGTGAGCTCAGCCCTTGAGGGGACCATGTATGAATCAGGGCAAATAGATTTAAAAAAAGAAATCAGTCAGGGCTGGTGCTTGGCTTTGCTGAGAGGGCAGGTGACTGGGCCCAATAACCTCTCAAGGTGTCTGCCAGTTCTATGACACAGGCATATCTCCATATAAAATTACATGATGCCAGTGAAATCGCTGACACTGAACTTAGAACGGAAACAGGGATCCAAACTGTCCAGCCACCCACTGTCCCCTGCATTTTTCAGAGGACCAAGCCACGAAGAAAGAGAATGGGAAGAATTAGGGAAAAGATTTGGTAACTGAAATATCAAAGATTTTGCAAAGTGCAGCAGGTGTCTGCAATGGGCAGCAGGTCCCTGAAAATATTTTTGCTGGCGTGTGGGGGGGGCGGTCTGGGGTCTGTGGCTTCAGAGCTGGTTCAAATGTTCTCTCACCCCTGAAAATCTTTGCTGCTGGGGGAGACTTCCCCCCCCGCCGCCAGTGGCAGCAAGATCCCGAATGCATATTTGGGGGAGGCGGGTCTGTGGCTGCAGAGACAGTTGAAGGGGTTCCTGTGGCATCTGCAAGGCCCTGCAAGTCTTAACCACCAGGGGAGACCCCCCCCTTGGAAGCTTCCCCCCGAATGTATATTTAGGGTGGAAGGAGGGGGTCAGTTGAAGAGGTCCCCCTGGGCAGCAGCAAGCCCCCAGAAATCTATCTCACCCTTGGAGCCCTCAACATGCGCAAGCCAGGACATGGTGCTGCCTGGCAGCATGGTGCGCGCTGAACAGCAGGCACGTCCTTTTAGCAGTCAGGGGCTCGCCACGTGATGTGGTTGTGCGTGGGAAAGACCCCGACTGCATGGCCCTTGTGGGGGAGGGGAGGGAACCCTGAACAAATGTAAAGGGCAGAAAGGAAGTTTCTCAGCACAACCCCTGCAGGAAAAAAAACAAAAATGAAAAAACAAGCGCTCAGCTTGCAGAGGCAGAGACAGAACCAGAGCTGAACTAATCGTACAGACAGGAAGACGTTTCCCAGCCTCTCCTTCAAACATGATCCCACAGCCATGGGCTTCCTGGGGCTGAACCCATTCGCGGGCTTCCTGTTACCTAATTCCTGCGCACCTGGAGAGCAGCGGAGATGGAAGTGGACAGTGCGAAGCACCGTGGGGCATTGTGGGATACATACGGGACACCTCTGGAGGCTAATGAATTTGGTTTTAAGACATAGCGCTTCCATACTGGCCTTCATTCAGACTTTTAAACTGGAACTTGACTCCACACCCAGCGGGTGCCAATGATGTTATGATATCGATATTAGTGCTCCCTAAGGCACGAATGGTATTTACAATAAAGACAGTCACATTTTAATAATCGAGCTAACTGCCTTAAATTCGAATTTATCTTGTAGTGTAAATGAAGCCTCTCTCCTCCTGGCCCCACCCTATCAGCGTTCCATCTCCACTTATTGCCAGCCTGGGGCAGCAGTGGAAGGAACCAGCCCACCATAACAGGAGTACAGTGGGAGAGGGATGAATCCCTTCCTGACCCCTACAGGTAGCCCTGACACATGAGCATCTGGAAGATAAGGCATGAACCAGAAGGACAGGACTGCCAGGTCCTGCCACCTACAAGCAGCTGTGTCTCACTAGCCCAGTCCTCAGTTCATCCAGTTCTCTCTCCCCTCTTTAAGTTGTTTGCCCCAACAACTCCATTTGGGGGCTGTTCCAGATGCTCACCCCACCTTCTGATTTCCGGCTTGAATTTATTCATGGCTGGTATATAGCCATTCCACCTTGTGCCAGCATCGTCCTGCAACTTAAACAGCTCCTCAGCCACAGCCCACCTTACCCCCGGGATGTGTTTATGGAGAGCAAGCACCGCTTTTCTCTGCCTTCTTTTTTCCGGGATCACACACCAAGTTCCTCGAATCCCCCTAGCCAGCCTAGACGCATTTCCGTGGGCCTGCTCTAATTCGCAGCCCTCTTTCTCACACATGCAGGATGAAAACGGTACTCAGAATTCCATCTCGGGGCCTAAGACTGGCCAGACTGGGTCAGACCAAAGGTCCAGCTCAGCCACCTTGTCTGCCTCAATGGCCAATGCCAAATGTTTCACACCGAATTAAAAGAACAGGACAATTATCAGGTGATTCATCCAGGCCAGCATCTGGCAGCCCAAGGCTAGGGACACTCAGAGCAGCCCCGACTATCTTGGCTAAAAGCCATTGCTGGACCTATCATCCATGAACTCAGCTCATTCTTTATGAACCCAATTAAAATTGTGGCCTCAACAACATCCACAGGCCGACTGTGCCTTGTATGAAGAAGGACTCGCTTTGGTTTGTCTGAAACCTGCTGCCTATTAATGTTCACGGCTGCATCCCAGTTCTTGTGTTATATGAAGGAAGGGGTAAAGAACACGTGTTAATTTTTTCCACACCAGTCCTGATTTTATTGACCTCTTTTTCAGGGGACCCCCTTAGCCGCTTCTTTCCTAAATACACCCATTCCAGTCTCTTTACTCCCTCCTCTGTGGGCACTGGTCCAGATCCCTCATCATTTTTATGGCCCTGTCCCAGGTTTAATATTTCTGAGCAGAGCCTGACACGATGGCTTTCCTACTTCTCTCTCTGTACTGGGTATGCCTGGCCTGATCCATCCTAGGACCACATTCATCTTTTTAACAGCCACACGATGGTGGCAGCTCCTCCTCTTACTGTCATTGGCCAGCACACCCAGGTCTCTTTCCTCTGCTGAGCTTGCAGCAGAAAGTTGCTGAGGGCACCTCGGCAGCTGTTGCTTTGATTTCAATGGGATCATGTCCAAGGGGAAGGTATTATTCATAGTGTGCAAATACAGGCGGAACCTCTCTTAGCCAGCACCCTCAGGACCTGACCCTAGCTGGATAAGAGAATTTTCCCAATGAGGGAAAGTCATCTTCCCTCAGCCCCGCAGCTCACTCCTCACTGAGGGTGCAGGTCCTGGCAGCCAGGTCCCAGCTTCTGGCTGCCCCTGGGTCCAGCAGCCACCGCCCACCGTAGCTCCACAGGTCCTGGCACACTCCAGCTGTTCACAGCCACCAACCCTGGTTCCCTGAGGTCTGCCCCCTCAGCTCCCCACAGCTCCGCACCACCCGCCAGCCCCCTGTAGCTCCCCATGCCTCCCTGCCACCCACCATCCCCCGGTGGCTCCCTGCCACCCATGGGTCCCATCAACTAGCTGCTGACAGCAGGCACAGGCGTTTGGGACCCTCAGGTGGTAGGGAGCCCAGGCGGGTGGCTGACAGAAAGTGCAGCTTCTTGGGGGCTGCTGCACCAGGGATGCTGCTGGATAAGAGAACTCTGGTTAAGGGAGGTAGAACCTGTACTCCTGCACCTGCATCTGAGGATTGGTCCTGCTTTGGGCAGGGGTCTGGACTCAGTGACCTCCTGAGGTCTCTTCCAGCCCTAGGGTTCTATGATTCTATTATTCCAACTGATTAGGGGAAAGACAGTCATGGCCATGTCCAACTGTGCAAAGAGCAGAGCTGTGTGCTGATGAAAGCTTCCCTTCACCAATGAGCAATGAGTGCCCTGCGACTAAGAAAATACTCAAGGGGAATCAATTAGCTCAGAATAGAAGTGCAAATGCAGTGGCTGGGAGATGCAGCCATTGTTCTAATGGTGCTAATGGAAAGGAAGTGATTACAACATATGGTAATGCTAATGGAGATCCTTCTCCAGAGGGTTCACGCACTGGCAAGTGCCATAAACAGGACACCTTTTCCCATACCTTAATTTATTTTCCTACATGACTGAAGGCCAAGTCAGCAGTTTGCATGCCCGAGACATGCTAAGGTAGAGTAGAAAAGGAGTGCAGAGTGGGCTGCGTGCCTAGAAAGATGGCCAAAGCTGGAATGTTCCCAAGGAGCCACATCCAGCTCCTGGGAAAGACAAAAAGCTCTTTGAACTCCTAGAGCTCCTGCTATTTTGAAGGAACCTGAGAGCACCAATCAGCTGTTTCTCATTGACTAGCAGAGACTCACTCCACTAGGTAGGTTTGCACTTACTTGCTTTTACCAGTTAGGCCTTAGATCTGTCACTGCAAAGCAGAGGAAAGCACAACAGCCGTGATGTGTAATCTCATGGTTTTCCTAACAAGCAAAGGTTGAAATAGGCAGGTGCCAAGAAGTAGCTGCCGGGAATTCCCCAGCCCTGCCACACGGCCAGCCAGCGGCTCTCTACAAAGCCCTGTGGTGAAATAGGCTGACACTGGCTGGCTAACCCTCAGCAGTCTTTGTTTCTTCTTGAGCCCCCTCTTTAAGCAGCCTGCTAGCTAACTTGGGGCAGAGCCGACAAAGAGATCCTTCTCCAGTACTTGATCCCTGCGTGCTCCGCCACTAGGAAACCCTCAGGGCACTCTGCCGTAAGCAGCTACTAGGGGAGGGGGCTTTAACAAAACCCTGGACTCTGATGCTGAACTGTTTCAGGTTAATAAATGAAAGGAGCCTGTTACTAAGGCTCCCTCTAACTTTTCCATCTATGTGCAGAATAAATTTTGTTAAGTCCACCAAAACACGTGCAGAGGTTCACCTTTGCTAAGCAGCTGGATGGCACCTGAAGCTGTCCTGGGCGTCCACCCATGCACTCAGCTTCCAGGGAACACTGCCTGCTGCAGTTGCTCCATTTGAGATGCCGGAACGCTGGCAATACTCCACGTGGTTATAAAGGGGGCTTAGGTCCCAGTGGGACTGGCTATATGTCTCTTCCGCTCATAATTCTTTGCTGTGAGATAATCTTTCACTTCGGTATGACCAGAGGAGAAGCTGCAAAGTATGAACTGATCACACTTCATTCACTAGCCACACGACAGGGTATAGGCTTTACTGGTTTGGTGGAGATAAGCCATTTAGACACATTTATCACTCCTCTTCCTCCTGCCTCCAGATGGCCCATACTCTCCTCCTGACAATGGCTCTGTCTCTGATTAGCCACGAAACAACGTTGGGTAGTTTAGGAGGTGCTGAGGCCATGAGGAGCACTGCCTCCAGAAGGAAAACCAAAGGGTTTCTTACCCCAGTGTATTTGTGTATGGAACAGAAATGTTTGCTACATGCTGGCAGCTGAGGTACCACCAAGGTATTCTCATCACATCCAAAGTACCATCCCAGCTAGAGGTGATGCCTCAGAATAGGGCCCTGCACTCAGAGCTATCTGGTTGTTTTAAAAGCATTCACCGTCTTAAATAACCTGAATTACAACCTCCTTCTTCCAGGGAAATGTTTGCAGTGGATACAATGTCTTGCTTCTTGAACATAATCTTCACAGGCTTTCTCCCTGGCATGTCCTGTCTGGTAAATAAACAGTTACAGAGAGATTAGTTCTTTGTGTCTACCTCACAGCCCTCCTAACAACAAAATTCTTATCCTGCTCCAAGTAGTGATTACCAGCTGAGAAGCTAATTAGCGTGCTGCTCTCTCCAAGAGTGCAGAGATATACTTGAGGAGAACCGTAATTTTACGTGACATAACGAGTCTGGTTGTTAATAATTAAATCTCAGACAGCTACGGTAATGTTAGGGGCATGATGTCATCATGGAGCCCAGGAAATGCAGGGTTAATGTTGAAAAGACACATTCTACTGCTACCTAAACATTGAGGAGCAAATATTCCACCCCTGGGGTTGTCTCCAAGTGAGCCTTGGCAGGTGGCGATTCACCTCCTGGGTC
The DNA here is from genome assembly GCF_033958435.1 of Carettochelys insculpta. Classification (NCBI taxonomy): domain Eukaryota; kingdom Metazoa; phylum Chordata; order Testudines; family Carettochelyidae; genus Carettochelys; species Carettochelys insculpta. Next base: position 2,777,808 of record NC_134149.1, on the reverse strand, counting down.
TCTGAGGTTTTGTGTGGTGTTACTCTGGAAAGTGACTCTGCCAGGTTACAACCACTCCCAACTGAGTGGCTCTGTTCTGAGGGCATTTTCAGAGCCCATCAGCTGACTCTGGTGATTAAGGCAAGCAATGATTCCTCACAAAGTCAGCCCAGCAAAGGCCTGAGCTGGAATCACTCCTTCCTTGTGCACGGACAACACAGTCATTTGCTCTGGTCCAACCAGCTACCCCTGTGCAAGCCTAATGGCGGTGCAGCAAAATCTGCACTGCACAGTCTTTGTTATCAAAGAGGCGATATCAGACGGGGGTTGGAGGGTTAAATTAAAGAGCCTGGCCCCTGCTTTGCACAGAGCCTCCAAACCTCCTTGTGTTGTGTTAGCCTGTCCCTGCCTTGCTCACTCCCCACTCACCTGTTGGTCTCTTCCTCTCATGTATCCTCTCTCCCTTGGAGCAAGGAGGACTGCTTGTGAGATGGTTGTGCTGCACCTTGCACAATGAGGCCTTGCCTTTCTTGGCCTCTCGGTGACACTGCTCCATTGGTTCCTCATTCCCAGCTGTTACGTCTCTTGGTTGGGGACCTGTCTTTCTCTCTCCCTTCTGACTGGCCTGCACAGCTCCTTGCCTTACACTGTGATATCCCCAGCAAGCCAGACTGCCTGAAGGCCAGCCCCATGCTTAGCTTTCTCTTGCCTAGACTACAAGGAGGGCATTGCCAGAGGCTGCAGCTTACCACTGGGCTCTTTCTGAACAAGCACCTTGATTCCTAAGGCAAAGGTATTGCAGAGCAACTAATAGCAGTGCCTGTCCACATGCTAATAGCTTACCAGAGATAACCCATCAGGCTGATGGGGTTCTGGCAGGCCAGTGCCCCGACCCGCCTGGGTCTGCCACCTCACCACTGCCAGTGCGTCCAATCCCCCTGGGTCTGCCAGCACACCCATAGCCAGTGCTCCTAATCCCTCTGGGTCTCCCACCATACCCACAGCCAGTGCTCCCAGGGCTTTGTTGCTAGAGCTGAAATTGACCCATGCAGCACACCAGAGAAAGGCGTGATACCACATGGAACAAACAGCATCATGTCAGGTACCCAAGGTAAGCCCCACATCCTGTGGGCCAGGAGCCTGGCTCGGAGAAGCCCTGGAAGAGATGGGAAAACCCATTAATCCATATGGCCAGCGGGGTCACTTTGGCCTGGGTGGCCTGCTGAGGCCCCAAGTGGTGCTAGAAAGGTCAGCTGCTCCCCAGCCCCCCAGAGTTCCTCCCCAGAAGGAGGGACTCGCCCAGACAGCACACTGATGACATAGAAAGTTCGCACAGAGCCATTCATGTCCCCACTCTCCGTCCACAGGTCCTGCTCAGTGTTCCTTGCGAGCTGTGTGCTTGTTCAGCTGCTCAGGAGAGCTTCAAATGCCACAGCTGGGCTTTGTATTTCTATAGGTGGTGCACTCTAGCACATGCCTTGGTGCACAGAGAAATTTATTTTGCACATGGAAGGAAAAAAATCTGTGTGTGGATGGAGAAGATGAGGGAGAATCTGGGTCCTGCTGCACCTTCCTAGGTGCAGATCTGTACAGCCCCAATAAGAACATTCATCGATTGTGATCAAATTTCCCCCTCCCCTGTGCCGACTCCTCTTTCATAAGCTAAACAAACTGAGCTCCTTGAATCTATCACTATAGGGCACTTTGCCCGTTTCTTTATCAACTCCATTGATATGTTAATACCAGCACTGGGCACAGTGCTGCAGAAGTGGTCCCAGCAGTGACAGATAATCAAAAATGTTTTTAAAGTATCCGTGAATTACTTCATGTCCTGGATACCTGTTATTAACTGGAAAAACACAGGTTTGGTAAATGATAAAATATATATAATGAATTTTTAAAAACATTTTAATTAAACGTTGGTAAAAAGTATCGTGAGAAAGTTCATTTGCTGTGGATCTATTTGGGAACTATTTCAGTTGTAGTACCAGGGCTGACACTAATACGTACTTTAGCTGATAGCACTGTTCAAAGCCCTTAATCTGTATGAGTTGTTTTCTCTTAGCAAATTCTCTGCATCTTTTAGGATTGTTCCCTACTACTGGATGTTTCATCTTTGGAAACATAGCCCTTTTGATGAAACTAACCGGTGTGAAATAGCAAAGCAAATCCATTGGCTACGATTGGAAATGGCTGGATTTGTTAACTATGTGTTTTGGTGCTCGCTGAGATACACGGCCAATACCGCTGAAATTGATGGTGTCATCTAAAAATAACAATAACCACTGAGGATCTGCCCATGTACATAATTTATTTCTAAGGCTCTTGCTGGGCTAAATAAAGCGGTTCAAAACATCACGCTCAACATCTCTGCATCCAGCTTGCTCAAACTCCCACAATTAACTCAGAAGTAGCACCAGGAATAAGATGTGGACAATTATTTTGCTCAAAAAGTATAATGATATGCATTGAGCAAAACCAATACGCAATTCCCGTTTGCCGAGTTCTCTTTGAAGTTCCCCTGGGCTTCATACTTGTGGTTTGTTGTGTTGTGCAGTAAGCTACATCGACACTAGAGATTTTGTCCACAATGCATTTTGTCGACAATCTGTCAACAAAACCCAGCACTCCCTCTGGCTGCATTCTGCCTCGCTGCAATGAGGAATAACACCTTTGTTGACAGTTTCTGTGGACAAAAAAGCTGTGTAGATACTCCACTGGGCCTTCTTTTGATAACCTGGGCTTCTGGTTCACTGGGAAGCCCTGTTTGCTGAGCTTCCAGTTGGCCATTCTGTCAAACGAGCGTCTAGGCAGTTTGGCTGCTCTCTGTCAACAGAGTTGATCATTTTTCTGATCCACTCTTGTGCGTGGAAGTAACCTGTTGACAGAAGTTTTGCCTGAAGATCTCTTCTGACAGTAACTTCTGTCAACAGATTGCTGTAGTACAGATGTAGCCTAAGAAGGCTGAGATGGAGGAAATGTCAGTGATCATTATCACTCTGCGTTTTTCACTCTTTGTCTGTATTCATTAGCATGTTGTGTAGGAAGGTGCCTGTGTAAAATATATGTGCGGGACAGAACATGGCATATTCCTCCATTGATGATGATGATGATGGAGTCTTCTGCTGAGTTCCATAGATCTATTTCAGCAACAAGGGAGTTATCCTGACCCATGCTTAGTTGCTGGCCTCCATTCTTTGCCTCTGATATTTTTGTCACCTAAGTTGATATTTATATTTTTCCCTTTCTTGGTAGATGGATTAAAAATGCAAACTATGAACAAACATTGTTCTCATGCATTGAATAGTTCTGCTGTGAGAGTTCAGTAGCTTTCATCTGAAAAACTGGATTCTGCCTCTGAGTCTGGTAAAAAGTTGTGGTTTTTGCTTTCCTTGGGTAATGTGCTTCCAGCACCTACAGATTCAGGTCAGAGCTGACTTCCTTATGAAAGTTTGATGGCATTCTCATGTGGAAAGCTGACAAGACACTGAATTCCAGATTCAGGAAACGTTCAGCTCTATGATGTGTTTATAATTAAATTTATTTCCTTTGAATGCAGCTGTGAGTCTCCCTGGCTTATTGTGCTAGGCAGCCACATGTAAAGGCTTATGCCTGTGGAATCAAATAGATTGAGGACATGATTTAGGAGCGAGCAGGAAAGATTAATAGAATTAAATGTAACTCACACTATTTGCCCTAATCTTCATAAGGAAGCCTGGCTGAATTCACACCTTAGCTATGCTCCAAAACCATGTTTTTTTTAGAAAAGATTGTTTTTATGTAGTTTATTCAGAGCCTTAAATATGCAGTACATTACTCCTCTTTGCAGTGTAGGTCTGCACCATTTATTGTCTCATCCCTGTCTTGTCTAGTATGTTACTCACTTCACTGGACTATTAATGAGCAGAGTCATGAGCCTCTGAACGTTCAGCAAACACAGCTGACTCCAGCCAAAAAGGAACAGAAGGCAGCTGGGATTCCACATTGAGTTACGCTGTTAACTCTTGCATTGGATGTGCCTTTGCAATACGGCACAGACCATGAGCCCAGATAAAGTAGCATTGTGCAGACAGGTAGAGGGGGGAGAGGCCCCTCTGTGTAGCTGAGGCCTCTACTCAGGGCAAAGAATGGAAGAGGGCTCTGAAGTGACTTAGATGTCTCCCTTGGCACATGTGTCCCTCTTGGAGTCACAATCATGTGAGGATGGAGTTTGGCCCTGGTTTCTGAGCAGTCAGTTAAGTTCCATTCAGCTGTGTGAAGTGACTGGTAAACTAGTCTCAGACTCAGAGGCAGGCACTTGCCTTTTTGAGATTGATATCCTGCCAATCCATTATGGAGCCTTTTTGACTTTCCTCACCAAGCCATGCCCCCTGGTGGAAAGAGTCTGGCCCATGCAATAGACAATGCAATGAAACGTTTATAGACACCAACAGCGAAGTCCTGGCTCTGCTGAAGCCATTGGGAAATTCCCATGAACTTCCAGAGAAGCCAAATTTCATCCCCACTGGAAATCTATCATGTGGTGGGTTACAATTTCCTCTTGCAAGATAAAGTCACGCGTATGTTCCAATCAAACAGTGCATCTAAAACCTTCCGGATGTTACCTAGGCTATAAATATTTCATCTAACTTCTAAAGCAGCTCAAAAGCCATTATTCATCAATTTATCCAGAGCCTTTCAAAACTACCTGGCTGCTTTATAGAACTACAGATATCAACAAGTCTGTAGCTCTACAGCTGAGTCCACCTCCTTATGCTAGAATTCAATTTGGCTCACACTGAATGCAAGGACACAGGAATTCATCAGCTGTATCAGCCTCATGGACTATGTCTCTGACAGGGCCAGCACAAGACACTTCACAAATTTTACATTAGGCAGATGTAGGCTATTGTACCCCCCTGTGCAGGAATCACTTCACCACTGCTGAAGTGTTCTGCACAGAGCTGCTGGGTTTATGTTTAATGAGGCAGAGAAGTTGATTACACACTGTCATAAAGATATCATAAAATACAATGCATTCTCATTGGCTATCGCCAAAGATGCAGCACATCATAACAACAGTTTGCATTATTAACCTTCACGGTGTAGTTTCACGCTACCTCTGTTACACCTTTGTAACTGGTCATTCTATGTCTTGTTTCTTCTTTCTTGGAGGTCAATCAATAATGAGTAGGACATCTTCATGTCACCCTCCTAGGTGTGAGTCCATTGATAGCTGATCAGCCTAGTTCTGGAGCCCCAGCTATTATCACAGAGAGGGAAGAGTTTGGTAACTGTTGGAGGGATGCAGGGCAGTTTTTGGCACTCTTTTCTTCTTCTCCACCTCTCTTTATCTGCACTGTGATGGGACCTATCTAATTGTGCCACCTCCTCACAGATTGCTGCGCTGCACTGGGGACAGTCTTGGGCAAGGATCTGCCCAGTGTCAACACCGATGCTGCACTTTTTCATGTGCGCCTTCAGCACATCCTTATATTGCTTCCACTGGCCCCTCAATGCTCCTCTGTCTTTCCTCCAACTCGGAAAAGAGAATCTGTTTTGGGAGGCGCTGATCAGCCATCCAAACCACATGACCAATCCAACGAAGTTGTTGATGACCGATGATGGCTTCAATGCTAGTCATGTTCAGCTCTTCCAGGATGCTAGTGTTCATGCACCTTGCCTCCCAAGAGATATTTGGGATTCTCCCGAGGCAGCACTGATGATATTGTTCAAGTGCCTTCAAATGATCTTTTATGTTGTCCAGGTTTCACATTCATATAGTACCGTTGGAACAACCACTGTACAGTATACAAGGAGATTTGTCTTGAGATAGATGTCCCAGTTCTCAAAGACCCTTTAATCTCAGGCAGGTAAAAGCAGAGCTTGCACCACTCAGACGATGCTGGATTTCTGTGTCACTGTCGACTTTAGCAGAAAGATGATGAAGGTTTCACCAGTGAGTTCACCAGTGAGTAGTGCCACAGAAGGAAAAGGGTTTATTCCAGATTTACACTGAAAGCAGAATTTGACCCATTGCCTCTATAAGACACAACAGCTCTCAATGAAATTGTGTCTAATGTATTTTGTAGCCAAGCCAACTAATTTGGAAACAACATGCTGAAGCTCAAGTTCACCAGGGTGAGCAGACAGACCAGCTGATGAAGCAAAAATTTTTTTCAATATTAAATTAAGAAAATCGAAAAAGCCTAAGACTTGGCACAGCTTATGAAACATGTATTTCATAGGAGACAAACCTGAACTTAGCTACAAGGCTTATGTTGATCTTAGGAGACTTGCCTCAGAACAATGAGCTAGCCAAAGCCATTGTACTTTGGGTGGGACTAACAATAGGGGAACAAAATTCCTGTGCATCATCAAGCCATCACAGGCTGCCCTTCCTTTGGCACGGTAGAACTGGAGCAAAGAAACAAAGTCCATTTCTGAATGGAGTGTATTTGGAGATCTCCCTGCTGCCAGATCTGAATTTTCTGTTAGGCCCTGCCTTGAGAATGACTGATCACACCAAAGCCCTGGAGCCAAATGTCCCTGAACTTCAGCCTTTGTGAAGCCCAGCTCAGAACTGAGCAGTTGGAGACATCCCCGGATTCGACTTTGTGTAGGAAAGTAAGTCCAACGATTACGTTGCAAAGTATTAAGGAGAAGAATTTTCAGTCGTGTGTAAGGCATGCGTGGATGGCCTTGAGCAGCTTTTCCTTCTGCAGCCTCTTGGATTGTAAACATTTCTTTCGACAATGTAATACAAATTCTGAAACCAAGCATTTGTAACCAGGGATTGTACAGAGATTTTTTTTTTTTATTCTAAACTGCAGTTGCCAACAGCAGAATTTAGCGCTATATCCTGCAGAGCCGAAAGGAGGAACTTACACTGCACAGCTCCAGGCATGATCTGGCTCCCAGCTTGATCTTGCCCACGGTGCGGGATAGGGCTTTCCCCCTGCAATGGGGTGAGCTGACACTTGCACTCCAGCCCCACAGTGAGCCTCTGAGCCTCAGCGCCCCTTCCCCCATGGCTGGAGCGTGAAGGGAACCCTGGCACCCCCAGTGGCATGTGGTGAATGTCTCTTTTTCTCCCTCTCACATCAGAGCCTTATCAATGAAGGGAGCTTTTTTATTCTTACATGTGACCCCCCCCCCGTGATTTTTCTGTGGGTCGGTGACCCCCCACCATGATGTAAAGCTTTGGCCGGCACGGGGAGCCACATGACTTGACTGGGAACGCAGAATTTCTGAGGGACAAAGGAGTTGGTGGTGTGATCCAGGCACATCTCAATGTGTATTTGGTAGGAATTTAGCTACTCCATCCTAAAAGGTGCTAGTCCAGTTTATGCCAGTATAAGCTGACTCCCAAGGCTGAGCAGTTTATTCGGCTGAATGAACTAAACAATAACCAAGGAGAACTGGTCACTGGGTCTCCAGGAGCCACTGCTCTACAAAGGGCATTCCCGTTGCGCTCTCTGTTGGTACCTGGCCTGGGCCCAAAATGCTAATGACCCATCCAGCAGTTCTAGTGACGAGCCTCGGTCATGTCCACCTGGGGCACGTTGGGCACAGGCGAAGGAGAAAGCTGCCCTATGGCAAATGAGCTACAAGCCTCTGCTCCTGGACCTGGCTCAGGCGAGTGTGTGTGTGTGTGTGAGGGAGAGAGAGAGAGCGTGAATGCATCTCCCCTACTCTCACTTCCCCCACCACGCCAGCTGCTCCTGGGTGCTGCTTTCATGTCTCTGCTGAGCGCTGCAGGGTAACCAGGAGGGGGGCTGCAAACTGCATGCACTGAACCTGTACATGAAAGGCTGTGAAACCAGCAGCAGCTGCGCCAGCAGGCACACTGAGAAGTGATTAGTTTAATCATAACTAGGGCCCTAGCAAATTCATGGCCATGAAAAACACATCAAGGACCATGAAATCTGGTCTTCCCCTTTGAAATCTGGTGGTTTGTGTGCTTTGACACTGTACTACATGGATTTCACAGGAGAGACCAGCATTTCTCAGACTGGGGCTCCTGACCCTTTGGGGGTTGCAGGGGGTCACAAGGTTATTTCAGACAGGATAGCAGTATTGCCACCCTTACTTCTGTGCTACCTTCAGAGCTGGGCTTCAGGCCAGCAGCCACCTCTCTCCAGCTGCCCAGCTCAGAAGGCAGCACTGCCGCTGGTAGCAGCATAGAAATAAGAATAGCAATACCACAACCTCATCTACAATAACCTTGCGACCCACCCCTCCCGCCGACCCCCACAACTCCTTTTCAGTCAGGACCCTACAATAACACCACAGTGAAATTTCAGATTTAAAAAGCTGAAAGCATGAAATTCACAATTTTAAAAATCCTATGACCAAGAAGATCACAAACATGGACTGTGAATTTGGTACACCCCTAGACATACCTGAGAAGTTTTCCCCATCTGACCTCAACAGACAGTGAACAGGTTAATGAGTTTGGAGACAGCCTTGTCCAGATGACAGTTCCAGTCAGGCAATGGCACCAGTAGCTCAGGGTGCCCTGATGCCCCATACCTCCAGGTGCTGCTGCATATTCTCACTGTCATCAGTCACTTGGGCTCCCCAAATCCTAGTTCATGAGCTCCTCCAAATGGAGGAGCTACAGGGTTGTGCATGGGGTGTGCAGGGGAAAGGGGAAAACTCCCTGTCCCAGACAGAATCTGGCCCCTTATTTGAATAAAATGTGTTTTTCTCCCCCCTCCAACCCCATCCATTCACAGCATCAAACCCAATAACATCCCCCTGTCCCCTCACCAGTGGTCTGTTCCCCATGGTTTTCATTCTAGCAGTCATGGTAATGTTAACAGAGATGTTTACAGTTTCACTGCATTGTTGGAGCACCCTTGGTTCAATGGACATATGTTCCAGTGTTGTTTTCATCTGTAGGAACATGGCTTTGTTTTTTCTACAGGGGCTGCGGAAGCTCCCAGTACACAAACAGCGGTTCTGATTAAAATACCAAATCAAACCCAAATTAAAATGGATAGGTTTCTGTTGAAATCTATGCCCGTAAGACAGAAAATGACTTCCCAAAGATCTATTTGTACTCCTCTGGCATCTGTCTCAGCAAACACAACCAAACCAAAGGTAGCAAACCATTCTTTGCCCTTGATTTAGATGTACAAATCTTGCAGTATGGGTCAGCACAATACTCTAAAATGGGAAGATGCAGAGGCAGCCTTTGCAGAATTGCAGGTCTGGTGAGTAACCTCTCTTTTGGCTACAACAACACAGAGACAGTAGACCTAACCAAAGCCTGGCCCATTGTTCAGTGCAGCTGGTAAGGACCCAAACCTGTTGGGATAAAGACTTGCCCTTCTGACTGTGGGAATTGTCAAAGGCTTTCTGAAAGTCCAAGTACACTGTGTCCATGGAATCACCCTTATCCACATGCAACCTTGTGGGCAACCTCAGAATTCTAATAGATTGGTGAGGCATGATTTTCCCTTTACAAAAGTCATGTAGGATCTTCCCCAACATACTGTGCTCAGGAATGTATCTGCCAATTCTGTTCTGTACTGTACAGTTTGTCTGGTACTGAAGTCAGGCTTCCCAGCCTATCATTGTCAGGATTGCCGCTGCAGCCTTTTTTCAAAAATCAGCATAACATTAGCTATCCTCCAGTCATCTTGTACACAGGAAAATGTATCTATTTATTCCAAAACCTCCTGAACTGGCAGCTCAATGTAGAACATGGCCTCAGGTTTGTCACCTAAAAAGAACAGTTCCAGTGTGAAATTCTCCCTCAGAACCTCTGCAGGAAAGATCAGTGGAACGAATTCATTTAGCTTTTCTACAGTGTTGTTGTTGTTGTCAGGTTTTGAGTATTTACTTGTTGCTCTTGAAATTCTTTTTTGATTGGCCTGAGTTTAGAATTGCCATAGAGTTAATGTTCCTTTCTGTTTTCCTCAGTAGGCTGGTTCTAGTCTCACTTCAGCTCCAGTCATGCTGGAATGTAACAGACTCGTAGCACAATTGCAGCCATTCAAATGGCTCCCTTTTTTCAAAGCTACAACAGCAGGGCCCTGCACCAGTTCGGGCGGAGGCGGATTGCCACAGGCTGTATTTTGGCTTCAGTTGGAATGCTGTGAACCTTTTAGGGCTATGTTTTAAAATGTGCGCTGGGCCTATATTTGGGAGCTCAACCACTGTTCAGGCACCTTAAGAAGTGTTCAGACTTTCAAGAGAGCTGGGTTAGCACCCTGAGGATCCATCTCTCTTAAAAAGGGGTCACAGTGGGAACTGAGCTTTTTGGAGAATCCAGGCCTTATGTTGGTACTAAAAAGCAGTAAGGAGTGCTAAGAAGTCTGGCCCCTTCATGACACCATCACTAGTAGGGGATAAAAGAAATCAAAATCTCCCCTGGGAATTTCACCCGGACCTGGCCTTGTAACATAGAGAAAGGTTATTTGATTTATGCAGAACCTTGGGTTTTTCACCCTGCTCTCTGAGCCCTGGCAATTTCTCTGATGAAGATACCCCTGGCAGCAAAAGTGGCATGTCCGACTCAAATAAAACCATCCTGCCAGCTAAGTGCACTTAGTCTTTAATTGGCTACAGCAGAATACAACATTTTAAATTACGCACGTTAAACATACGGGTGCTAGCAGGACTGCAGATGGTCACTGGCACAACAATCGGTGATTCTGAAGGTCAAGTACCATCTCGTGCTTTACCACCCATGGCTCCTCTGGCCCCAGTGCTGCCCACCTCCTCTCAGTGTGGCGTGAGAGAAACTAGATGTAGCAGAACTGCTGCGGTTGTGCCCCGTGGTAGGTGCCGTGCCGGGGAGGCAGGGCAGGAGACAGGAGACTCTGTGCTTCCTGGGACTGTGTTTCATGCCCACTGTTTGCGCAGTGCATTGTGGGAGGTCTGGGCATGATCAGGTGTCTGAGCAAGTGGAACGATGGGCTGCCGTAAGGACGGCAGTGGAACCTGGGGGCCACTTCTGTTCACGAGCAGGAAGAGTTACAAGGGATCAGCTGCAGGGAGGCTTTGGCCCGAGCCAGGACAAGGCCAACTGGCAAAGGGGAGGGGAGAGAATTCCCTAACCCTTTCCCACTTGTACATGCCCTGTGTGCAGCTTCTTTCCAGGGGCTTTGCGAGAGGCAGAGAGGCAGCCTTCAGCCTCAAACTTCCTGCATTGTCATAAGCAGTTTTTCAGGAAACATACAAAATATTTTATAAATTCCAAATACAATGAAATTAAAGAGTGAGGCCTGTAAGTGACAAGTACCCTGTGTTCTGCGAGCCAGACAAAGGGATGCCAACACCCTTTTCTGCTGCTTTACCTGTTCAGGGCCTGGCCATCTACTTTTTTTTTTAATTTGGTCAGCAGAAAGCCCTATGCATCCTCTTGTACAGGTTACACATCCTGCAGGAGCCCTGGAATACAGGGACTATCACTTGTTCCCTGACCTGGGACAACACATTATAGTATATTTGCCCCCCATTGGCCACCTACATACACTGCAGAATCTATAGAAAGCTGGAGTGGCAAGTCACAGTAATGCCAGAGACTAAAATAGTGTTTTGGAGATTAATCACATCGTCCAGTGAGCAGCAAGAACTGGATACTGCCCTGTTGTGACTGACTGCACCTCTCCATTCACACCCGACACTAGTAATAATCAGGGTACAAAATATGCCTTGTGATGGATCATTTGAGAATAGTGCCGAGGCGATATGTGCGTAGCAACATTCTGATGTACGGTGAGGAAGATAAGCTGAAATTAGGACTGAAACTGTTCACCAGACAAGCTAATGTCCCTCTGCAGGTGTCAAAGTTGATTGGCAATCAGCTGGTAATGCCGTTTTTGGCAACAGGGTTGGGGGTGCAGAAGAAGATCATTTTCCATTTTAACAACTACCCACATGGGACAGCAGGGCCAGGTGTGGCGGCAGCTCCCTTCGTGCCCTGCAAGGGGCAGAGCCACAGGCAGAGGGGATGGGGCCAAGGGCAGTCAGCCACGCGAGTGGTGGAGTGACTCTCCTGCAGCATTTCAAAGGGGCCCAGTGATTTCAGACATCACCACAGCTACTGCAGCAGCAGCCAAGAACTCTGGGCCCCTTTGAAATGTTGGGGCCATATGCAGACCCCCCTTCACTGCTGCCCCCCCATCGGTGGGCCTGACATGGGATCTCTTTCACCTCAAGACCCCATGTCTTCCCCTCCTAGTGAGAAGAAACGTAATCCAGGGGAAACCCTCAGGAAATGCATTTCAAGGGGTGACTGGATGATAAATGCAAGGGGAAAACCAGCTCAGGTGTTCTGTTGCTTTCTCCCCCTCTTTCTTTCACCTAAGAAAGCCAGAGAACCAACCCTTTGACTTTGGGAAGGGGCACCCTGACCTGAGCATGGGGTCAGAAATGTTGCTGGGAGTATGTGATAAGGCTTTGACCATGAACCAAGTGTAGTTTAAGTTTTAGCTACTAGAAACCTTGTTAGCTCTACTTCTCCTGCAGCCACTTTAGATTTTGTTGCCTTTTACTTGTAGTCACATAAAACTGCTTTGTTGTAAAATAAACCTATTTTTGTTCTTTAGTCAACCCTGATCCAGTGTTGTGTTCAAACAGAAGGAGTTGGTAACTCCCATTAAAGCAGCCCCCTTTGAGGGACTGCAGACTGCTAGTATCTGGCTAGTACAGGGTAGAGCTGAGAGGGAATGCCCAGGTTCAGGAACACCACCCCAGGAGTGATAACCAAGGCTGGCAGGAGGTGCAAAGGGACTGGAGTGTGCTGGACCTGGGCTGCAGCAATACATAGCACTAGTATTACGTATTTGTTAGTAGGAGAAAGTGTATCAGTGAGAAAATCAGGACCCTCTTTATTTAGGAGGGTTGTGAGAATCATTAAATACAGCTTTGGTGGAGAAAACAACCGCCTGTGTGCCCCCCAGCACAGAAGTTCAGAGCAATGGGCATTTATTCCAGTTGGCACTACACTCCCTTACACCAGGGCTGCGTTTGGGCCCCGTGTTCTGAAGGAGCCTGTAGCTGCAGGGATCTTTCTGCAGCATTTCACCTTTAGAGAATAAATGGCCCTGAGAAATTTGACATTAAATCAACACAAAACGTTGTGCTGAAAATACATCATCCCCAGCTAACAAGCAGTAGCAGCACCTGTAATCACACTTGCCTCTTCATCAAGGAGTCACAGCTCTAAAAAGCTTCAGAACAACCTTGGTCTTTTCAGTGCCCTTCATGTTGCATCATTTTGAAGCCCATATTACGGACAACCTTTTAGCTGTCAGCTTCCTATTGTAACACTTACATTAACACAGCTGCACTTCACAGCTTCTTACCACACTGCAGCAGGAAGGGATTTCTTGTACGCATAACATCTTGCGCTTTTTTCCTAGAGCCGTGCATAAAGGGAAGGGGATACTGCATAGACCATAAAACACCAAGCAAAGAAGAAGGTGTACCACAAAACTGGGGCATCCCTTTTGGAAGAAGGCATCTGTATGAAAGGTTTGTTTACAACCCTGGAATGACAGAAGAGTACAAGGGTAAAGCAGGACTCTAGCTGGAAGATTGCATTACTGACCCATCCCTAACGATCCCACAGCTCAGCTGCCCAGCAGGGCGCCTGTTGAGTCCACAGAACTGGAAGGCCCTCAAGAGGTCATTGAGACCAGTCTTTAGCACTGGCTGCAGGACCTAGCACCATTTAGATCATCTCTGACAGATGTTTTTCCAACATGCTGCCAGCCAGCTTGAGACAATAGTACAGGGCCAAATTCAAGGTGTGTGCTCTATTTTGCAACAGTGTCACACTGTTGATTATTATTTAGCTTGTGGTCCACTGTGACCGCCAGATCCCGTTCTGCAGTACTGCTTCCTAGGCAGTCCCTTCCCGTTTTGCGTGGGCGAAATGGGTTGTCCCCACCCCAGGGGAGTGTTTTGCATTTTTCCTTGTTGAGTTTCATCTTATCATTTGAGAAGGACCATTTCTTCAGTTTGTCCTGATGATTTTCAATTATAATCCCATCTTCCAAAGCACTTGCAACCCCTCCCAGCTTGGCATCATGCACAAACTTTATGTGTACACTTTATATCGTTATCGAAATTGTTGATGAAGCCACGGAACAGAACCAGTCCCAAAACTGATCCCTGCAGAACCCACTTACTGTGCCCTCCTAGAATTACTGCAAACCTCTGAAAATGACTCTCTGAAAACAGTTATCCAACCAGGTATGCGTCTGCCTTATAGTAGTAGCTGCAGCTAAGTTGTATTTCCCTAGTTCATTTATAAGAAAAGTCATGTGAGAAAGTATCAAATGGTTTACTAAGGTCTAGGTGTACCGCAACTACGGCTTGTCCCTTATCCAAAAGGCTTGTTATGCAATAACGGAAGGGTATCGGTTTGGTTTGACATGTTTTGTTCTTTACAAATCCAGGCTGACTGTTACCTTGCAGATGTTTGTAAATGGATTCCTGAATTATTTGCTCCATTATCTTTCCAGGCACAGAAGTTAAGCTGACTCGTCTGTAGATTCCTGGGTTGTCCTTATTTCCCTTTTTATATATGGGCACAACATTTGCCCTTTTCCAGTCTTCTGGAGAATATCCTGTATTCCAGGACTTTGCAAAGATGATAGTTAATGGCTGAGATATATTTAATCTGTCAGCTCCTTGAATATTGTAGGATGTATTTCATCAGGCTTTGGCCACTTGAAGACATTTAATTTGACTAAGTAATTTTTAATTTGTTCTTTTCCTGTGTTAACTTCTGAATATACCTAATTTTTTCTGGCATTCACTCTGCTAGGTGTCCAATCACCACCAATATTCTCAGTGAAAACTGAAACAAAAAAGTAAATGATTTCCCACTTGGCAATGCTTCTCTCCTGACTGGGTTTCAGAGCCAATACTTTCATACTTACTGTGCAAACAAATGTTACCCTGTGACCTGGGCTAGAGAGCTCATCGGTGAGCTGAATGCAGGCAATAACCCTCAGGCATTTCATGAAGCCTGAGGACTAAACACATTGCTATCAATCGAATACCAATTCCCACCCATGCATTTATCAGTGTTTGGGGAGGTCTAAGCCTGGGTCTGCCAACATCACAATATGTATATAGAAGTGTAACAAATAAAGCAAGGAAAAATAGCTCCTCCATCGTTCCATATGACAACAGCAAGTTTCCTATTCCCCTCACAGAATTCACCGCCACCACACGAAGCTTGAATTCATACTCACCGTACAGCCTGGGAGTCAGAGAAAAGCACCTCCCAAAGATATGACACAATGAGCCCCTCAATGCCCTATAGCCAGCTGTGGCAGCACAAACAGGCATTGCAAGGCCAAGGGCAAGGTGGGAGGGGCCCAGCTCCCTGCGTGGAAGGGGTGGGGCTTAGGACAGTCATCCTGGCCCCGCCCCCACAACCTCAGCATCATCTCAGCACTTCACAGTGGCTATAACGATTGTGGCATCGGCTAGAGCTCATGGCCACTTGGAAATACTGGGCCCAGGAGCAACTGCCCCCTTTCGCCCCACCCCCACCCCCCCCCGTCAGTGCGCCTGGCCAGCTGCTTTCTTAACCAGGGGGCGTTGTATAGCTTGTGCTTCCTGAAAGGCATCCCAAGTGCAGTTCTGGTCATATTAGAATCCCCTTTGTCAAATGCTGAAAACGTTTATGCCTGTTGTATTACATTATGGATTTCTAGTTCTAAAGAGTAATGAGTTCTGACATTACACTGGGCATGATAATTGAACCTAAGGGCCTGTCCTGTTGTAGCTGCTACTCTCATGGGCCTCTGTACCAGGGGAGGCTTACTTCGGGTTAGAATAACCTCCAGATGGCATTAGAATTATTCAAAAGAAAAAACTTTGAGTTGTAGACTGAGGAGGCACCAAGGGAGAGGTCTAATTACAAACCCACTCTGCTTTACACTGCATTGCATGCACTGATTTTAAATGGATTCTAAGAGAAATACTGAGCTAGAGGATTCCTCTCTATCAACTGCACCTCTGTAAGCACTCAGAGCAAGGTGCTACTTGACGTGAGCAAAGACGGCAGAACCGTATCCTGCAGTTTGATTCTGGACCTTTTTGTCCTTTATTTGTTGAAATTTAAGCTCTGAAAAACTTTAAACATCTCACCTACATTCTTGGCATTTAGTATGAAATGATCCTGTATTCAGCACTAAACCATGTATCGAAGGGCGGCTGTGCTGATCTTTAAGCTTGAGAAACGATCCTTTCATTTTAGAATATGTCAATAAACAATAGGCGGAAGCCTTGCACATTTAACAGCATCTCCCAAACATTTTCCCTTAACAACTTGTCAGCTTTCTTGAAAGAGTGCATAAAAAAAAATCATCTCTGCTCATCACATTTAGCAGAAAAGTGGAATTGCTGCTAACTCATTTCGGGAGCCAAAATAGTATCTCAGCTAACAACAACAATAGATTACGGAGCTTAAAATGATGTCTTTCTTGTGCAAGGAGATGAAATATAAAAACCCTTGTCTGACAAAGACGCACTCTCTCAGCCATGCTATGAAGCTGTAATGCAGGGCATGACGGATGGGAGGGCTTCGAGCCCTTTTCGAGGCATTCCAGGAGTCAGTTAACCAAACTGCCTGTAAAGGAATAAACCCAGAGGTCCCTGAAAATCTCAGGGAGTGTTGGCAAGGATGCAGGTGAGCCAATGGGAAGAAAGAGAGGGATTTTTGAACTGACACAGTGATTTGCCAGGTTGGTTCTTTGCGTGGCCAGAGAAAAGACAGAGAGATGGATTAAGTCTGGAACCAGGAATGGAAGTTTTCGGGGGTTTCTGTAACTTTTAAATCCCAGGGAAGTAATTCTCTGTGCTTATATCTTCCTTTCTGAAGTTGTTCTATAATACCTATCAGCAAAGTATACTTACCAAGTACGTCATCTTTGTTTTGTTAATAAAATCCCCTTTTAAGACTATGGACTGACTCCTGTGCCCTGGAAAGCAGGAGGTTCTGGTGCAGTACCTGTGACTGAAGGGTCAGCTGTTAAGAAATTGCAGATTGTTTTCAAGCTTCCTCCCGAGGGTGGGCTAAGAGCTTGGGGTTACCCCACAGGGAGACATCCCAAGTGCATCTTTCTGGGCTCAACAAGAGGTTTTTGAAGTGGGTGATGGCAGTGTATCTCCTAGGGTAAGGGAATCTCTGAGCTGGGGGAGCTTTTCTAAGCAGAAGCCTTTAGCATCTGTGTACTTAAAAAATTCCTGCAGGCCCCCATCTTCCAAGCACCAGAGTGAGGATCAGCCGTGACACATGGTTTCTCCAAAGAAGAGATAATACAAGCAGAGAACAGCAGCAGATAGTAATGTAAGGAACCTGCAAATCAGAATAGTGATCAGATCACACCCAGGGACTATTTAATGCAGTCACTTATGACTTACAATGGTGACAGTGACATAAGGAACTGGAGCGCACTGAAATAGCATTGAGTCCACTGAATTTCCTAAGAACATTTTACAGTAAAACAATATTCTAGCAGCATACAGAGGTGGGAAAGTACCCAAAAAGTACAGCTGCTTTCACCTCTGGAGACCTGGGTACAACCTAGATGTGATGTGTGTGCGTGCGCGCAGGTGCACACGTGTGTGTACTTTTACTCGAGTAGTTTTCCAGAGGCACACCAGTGGCTTGTACTTAAGTACACCCCCCCAAGCAGCTGCGTTTTTACTCAAGTAACTTTTTGGGTACCTCTCCCACCTCTGATAGCATATTGCCTTATGGATAAGGGAAATCCTGGAGTTACAAATGCTCAGTAACACAGACCCGGTAATTTCACAGAATGAAATTAGAAATTAAGACTTTTTGGGAGCTGGGTATTAAATTAAAAAAAAAAAAATTAAATTAAGAAAAAAATAAACTTTAAAGACAATCAAAAATTTTAAGGACACATCCCAGACGGGCGCTTAGTAAAAAGAAAAGCTCATGTTACAAGAACTGGGACACTTAATTTAGCAGCTACAAGACTAAGGCTGTGTCTACACTACCACCTTCCTTTGGAGGAAGGATGGTGATGAGGCTGATCAGAGTTTACTAATGAAGTGCTGCCGTGCATAGGCAGCACTCCATTAAGCAAAGTCCTCCCTGTGGCAACTCCATGCTGGCACTTCGAAGTTTAGAACTTTGGAGTTGCCACGGGGGGAGAATTTGCTTAATGAAGTGCTGCCTATGCACGGCAGCGCTTCATTAGTAAACTCTGATCAGCCTCATCACCATCCTTCCTCCGAAGGACGGTGGTAGTGTAGACACAGCCTAAGAGAAGGTAAACAATTGCAAATACATTACCGCTTTTTATTTAGTAACACACACACACTCCTTTCATGCTAGAATCATTTTCTGAATTCTCACCAGTGGTTGGCTTTGAAATATTTCAGTCTTGTTAAATATTCTAACACTGCATAGCTTGCAGATATCCATCTCACAGAGAGAAAACTTGCAGATGTGAAACTTGCACAAACTTTGAACAGATGGTATGCTGGAGGATTTCTAAACACTGACAGGCCTGTAAAGTAAAAGGGAACTTTTATGAGCCCACTGACAAGCATCTGTGGGCACAGTTAATTCCAGGTACCAGAGTTCATTATAAATAGAGTGATGCGCTTGTTAAAAACAGCCACATGCCGTGGTTTTGTACAGCTGGACAGCAGAGGGCTTTAGCTTCTATCCCTACAAAGTATCGGAGGGGTAGCCGTGTTAGTCTGGATGTGCAACAGCAACGAAGGGTCCTGTGGCACCTCATAGACTAACAGAAAAGTTTTGAGCATGAGCTTCCGTGAGCACAGACTGTGCTATCCCTACAAAGGAAACCAAAAAGAGCGGAACTGTCTTGCCTGGGGTGGGCGCACTTGCCTCATTTGCTCTTCTTAGTCCCGCATGGTGGAGTCAGTCCATGTGAAACTATCCTCAGGTGACAATGAGCTTCATCTGTGGGCAAAAACACAGAATGGGACCTCCAGCATGATGGTTCCCAGCCCCTATAGCACTGCTGAACACAAAGAAGGAGCTCAGGGTCTGGATGGCTTGGTGGGACCTCAGCCTCCTTCCACAAATACCTCCCTGTAGGGGGATCATTTCTCCTCAGTCCCTGGAGCCAAAAAAGCAGAAGAGTCTTCTCAGGCCAGAGGCTATTAGAAGAAAGTCCAAGATTTCCCTCCAGATCTTTGGCCCCATCAACCTGCAAGGGGACAAGATCTTTTCGAGGGAGGTTAAGAGGGTCCCTTGGCCAGGTGCCTGGTATCCTGTCTGATTCCCACTCCTCCCAGAAGGAGGATGGCCAGTCCACCAAGGTTGTCCCCCTATGCTCCCTCTCTAACTACACATCAGATGAAAAGAGTGACAGCAGTCAAAGCTCCTCCACAGGTTGAGAAGAAGAGGGAGGGATCATCTAGCAGAGAGAAGAATCCTTATTCTAAACCAGAACAGAAAAGCACAAGGCAAAGGCTGGAGAGCTTCTCGGGGCCTCCTCGTCTTCTATGAGCTCCAGAACCTCCTTGCAAAAGGGGAAGGGAGGGAAGGGAAGAGCTTCCATCTTCTGACTAACTGTTTGGCAACTCCAAGACAGAAACAAGAGAGGGTCTTGACTGCCTGTTCTCTCTGAGACCATTCAAGCCTAATAACGCAAGCCAAGGAGCCCCAGCTGTGTAAAGAGGAAGGAGGGTTTAAACCCAGCGTTAAATGAATCCCGTCCCAGCTCAAGGCAGAACTCATAATCCCTTGCCAGGCCTGCTTTCAGGAAGTCACTGAGCATGTACAGGAGACTCCCGCTTAAGAGGAGATGGCTAACATTTAATATAGGTTTGGACCCATCTCAGAAAGGGCACAATTATCCCCATAGAGAGGGGTTGCTTCTTCTTTCCTTCATCCCAGTCAGAAATGTGAGGCCCCTGTGGTATCATGGGATTAAAATACAATGCAGGTTATTGTTGTTACCACTGTTGTATAATTATAAACCTTATACCAAGTGTGTTAAGTAAGGTGTCAATGCAAAAGCTAAGGTTTGCTGAAAATGATTGTCATATTTATATGCATACATCATTTTTGTATCTGAAAATAAAGCAGACCATCTGACCAAAGCTTAATGCACTAAGAAACTGGTTACATGTAATCTCTCTTACTACGAGCTGTTCTAATAGGCTTCATCCACAGACTGGGAAGCCTTCCGCCTGGGCCCCATTCTCCCTCCAGTTCATTCGGAGATACTTCCAGCAGTTATTTTTCAGGGTTTGGGGGCGGGGGGAGCCAGAAAGAACTGATGACCTCACTCTCATCCTTAAATAGGTGTTGAACAAAGTAGAAATACTTTGTGTTCAGTCTTAAAAGTTCCACTGCTCTTGTGGAGAAACACAACATCCAAGATGGACCCTAGCATCAGGTGACATGGCAACGTGTCTGGGTAGAGAACACCATAGCCCCTCCTCCCAAGATTATGAGAAAAACAAATCTATTCACAGATCATTGCCCTGAATATGGGGCGATGAAATTCTTTGAGTATTACTAATGGCCCTCACCAAGCATGACTAAATTAGTGGCCATAGGGTTATACTTCATATTGCTAACTTCAAATACAGAAATGTTACATGCCTACAAATGAGATAATCCTATTGAGTTGATTAGAAGCTTTCCAATGAATTCTCACAAGAAGTATCTCGCATGAAGCAAAGTCCAGTTACGTTTTACTCATAAGCATATTCTCATGCAGACAATGGAATGCCTCATCACACTCAGCTGGTCACTTATCTCCTTCGTGCCAGTTCACTCCTGCCCAGCATATAGCAGGCCTCCAGAGAATGGTGCTGAACTTTTACTCTACAGTGAGGTCATTAACTCCAAAAGCATTTTGTTTCTGGCCTGTGTATATTAAGGAGTGAATCAGCCAAATGATGGTTTTATTTTAAATGTCTGTTGGAAAAGACTTTGCATACATTAATAAAGGTATCATTATTGCCTTACTGTAATTGCCTCTTACATATTCATACGTTTGGAGCATGCTGAAAGTAGGAAATCTACAGCATTAGTTCCTTTCCCAATGTAGCACATGTACAAATGGGGATTTATGAACCTTACCAAATTATTGAACAAATTCAATCCATATTTCATAACATCCCTTAGCAAGCTCCCTGCCTTGCTTACATCAAAGCAATAAAATAAATGCACTAGTGCTGTTAGTTTTATATCAGTTGTGTCATCAAACGGCATGGGTACCACACTTGCTTTACTTCGATTAGTTCGAGTCCCCAAGGAAACAAAAGTAAATTAGACTCATGAAATGTTACTTAAGATATGACATCAGGATATCTAGAACAGTGGCAAGTACTTAGCATAGTTAACTCTGGAACAGAAATAGACTTTAACAACAGAATATACCAGCTAGAAGTCTGCTACATTTATTATCTTTCAGTCAAGCAAACAGGTAAATTATCATAATGTCCTTCCATTCCAATTTTAAATGGTTATTTATTCTGTGCAAAGTCACATGTAATGCTGTGCAGCCATTAAATAACATTCTGATATGGCATTTATTCTGATTGCTGGGCTCCACATTACCTTGAACAAACACACAATATTCTCAAAGCACTAAGCACCTTGAATTTTCAAAGTTACCAATTGGAATACAAGCAAAATTTCATTTTTCTTTTTGCACCTCTGTTGCTTTTCCTAACCAAGAAGATCTGAAATGCTAAAATGGGAAAAGGAAAAAAATAAAATAAAATAAAATAAATGAAAGGGAAAGGGGCATATATATTATGTGGCAAAAAAGGAGAGAAAAAAAAGGAAAAAACAAAAAAATCAAAATGAAATTAATTTATTTGTTTCATTTCCTGCTGAAATTTTTCAATACAAATAACTGAGAAATGTCAGCAAAAATTAAATTTTCAGTAGCACTCCATTTTTTCAGTAGAAAAGTTTTTCAGCCAAAAAAAAAAAACAAAAAAACCCCCAAAAACCCCAAAACAATCAGCCAATCAGCCAGCTGCATTTACAAGCCAATGTTTTAAAAATATATTATTTGCTCATATTTCAGGACAAATACCAAGAACAAATTAACCAATGTGATGAGTAAGACACCTAAACTAATAAAAACAGTCACTATTTCTGAGATGAAGACAAAGGAATGCCAATGGACACATCTCCTGCTTCAGGTTTTAAGCTCCTTTTTGAGTTTGTTTAAATTTTGAAAGCAGAAACGGCAAGCACAAAATGAAAAAATCAGTGTGTGCTATGCATGAATGTCATCTGAAAAAGATGATTGATTAATGACAGCTGTGGTAGCATGTCCCTTAAATCAGGCTGTGGTTTCCTAAGCCCTCCCTCTCCTCTCAACCATATTAATCAAAAACACAACAAAATGAATTTCTGAGGAATAACACTATCTCGATTTTTCCACCCTTCAGTGTTCTGTATGAACTCATTTTCCAATCCCCCCAATTCTCATATTATTTCTAATCAGAAATTCTATCCATCTCATCATCAACCCAACCCCTCCGCTTTCCTACTGAAAACCAGCTTGTTAGATGAAAAGTTTCACTAGTGATATTGGAAATGGGTTTGACAAAATTTTACACTAATTTTGGTTTTTAAAATAAGACAGCTTTCAAAGAGGAGCAGTACTGATAATATTGATGTTTTTCCTGAAAAGTTTCTTGTTAAGGAAAAAAAAGGTTTACTAGCTTTGGCCTTGGCCTTCTCCCTGCCGTGCTCCCTGTTTACATGGGAGATGTCGCTGATGTGCATTACTTGGACAGCCTAGTCCTATGATCACCCCTTGTCTCAAAATTATTTTTGTGGCTTCATTCAGGGTCTCCTGGCAGAACATCTACCTCCAATTAACCAGACCTTTGGGCTTGTCTTCACTTACTGGGAGACTGATGCTATGGAGTCTGATCTCCTAGGAGTTAATTTAATGGGTCTAGTAAGGACTTGCTAAATTGACTGCTGATGACACCTCCGTTGATGCAGGGACTCCTGAGTCACATATCTTAGGTCAAGTGTCAGGGGGTAGCCGCGTTAGTTTGGATCTGTGACAGCAACGAAGGGTCCTGTGGCACCTTATAGACTAACAGAAAAGTTTTGAGCATGAGCTTCAGTGAGCAAAGATCACTTCACCATACCTTAGGTCGACTTTCTTGGGTAGCATAGACCTGGCTGTTGAAAGTGCCCTTCAGTCTTCACGGGCAGATTCAGTAGGAACACCTGTCTCATCCTGCATTTCTTAGCAACACATGCCACAAGGTGGGCAGCAAACTGACTGAGGATTCTCTGAGCTATGGCAAGACAGCCATTAAATATTGTGAGGTTGAACCAAGTCCTTCCGTCCTTACACAGGGGTGGCCGTGGGGTGGGGGAAAGACACAAACCCCGTTAAAATCAATGGGAAATTCTTACGGTTAGAGCCTATGTTGAAAAATTATAAAAGAAACGGCTAGTCTAACCTCTGTACTGACTTCCTAATTCACCTATCCAGTACAGATATGAACTGGAATCCTATAGGTTATAATTATATTGCTAACCATGTGACAGCATTAGATTGTATTCTGGTACCTTGCATGGTTGCTTCCAAGATCAATACCAATTGAGACTCAAAACAACAGGCACTCATCTCTCTCCCAGCT
This sequence comes from Carettochelys insculpta, assembly GCF_033958435.1. Taxonomy (NCBI): domain Eukaryota; kingdom Metazoa; phylum Chordata; order Testudines; family Carettochelyidae; genus Carettochelys; species Carettochelys insculpta. Next base: position 2,754,219 of record NC_134149.1, on the reverse strand, counting down.
GCTTCTTTAAATACATCTAATTAGCTAATTAATATTAAAATATTATGTATTACAGTCAATATCTTAATTAGATGAAAGAGTTCACAGTACTGAGACAATCAAATCAAACAGCCTTCATTTGATAAGAGACTGAACAAATACTACGCATTTCAATGCCTGTTTTAAAATTCCCTAATTAAGTTAGCCCTGTCTAATGCTTTGGAGAACAACAGTACTTCCACACTGCATATGGTGAGTTATCCAAGTCCTTAGAACCACTAAGAATTCATCTCTAACACCTTGTCAGATCAAAACCTTGTGAAATTCTAAATAACTAGAATTGGGTATTCCCGCTGCAAGACAACTAGCACCTGTAGATCACAGAAGCTAAACAAACATTTCCTCTGTGTCTCAACAACCCTTATGTGAAAATCTTTGTAGCAGCAAACTAATTCATCACATAATCACTGTTTGCTCGTTATCTTTCAGCAGCTGTCAGTTTTCTTTTCACAAGGAAGGTGGACATTCCTTGATATGGGGCATTGTTATTTCTTTGATAATGAGGTCATGTATACAGGCTGACATGGGAGACTACTGAGCACCTCACCAACTGGAGTCACTACCCAGTAATTGGTGAGGCTATTTCTATTAGTTAGTTAGGGTACTCCTAAAGCGGCGTGCCAGTTTCCTTTGAGGACTAGAACTGATTGATCGGTTACAGAAGTGATCATGCTTGGAATAGCGTTTGTACATGGGGACACTGTAGCTGATCTAGCTCAAAAGGAAATACACACAACCCCTTAGAAAAGGTGGGGCTTGGGACTCTGCTCATAACACTGCTGGACACCAAAAGCCAGGGACTTAACTGGTTTTATGGCTCATTACAACAATTTGTCCCACACCCTACTGGCTTCTGCCCTTTGTCCACTTCAAACCTCTTGTGGAAAACAATATAAGCCCCTGTTGTCCACACCATTTCAAGGAACCTCCTCCAACATGTGTTTCCTCTTCTGTAGAACAATGTGTCCTAACCTGTTTGAGGCACACACACTCTGCTTCCTTCCCTAGCTCCAAAGAAGAGCTAGTTGTGGCTCAAAAGCATGTACCTTCCACCAGCAGAAATGGAGCCCATAAAACATATTGCCTCACCTGCCTTGTCTCTCGCTTCACTACAAGAGCACTGGAAACGTGTTAGAACCTGTGCTGCAACCAAACCAAGCCCTGTGGCTCTCTGAGACCACGTGAACAGCCTGTATTACATTTTTTGCTAGTGAGGCAAATCAGGTTATCTTTACACTACTACTTCTTAATACTACAGCTGTCTTGGCACATCTACTGCTATACCGCCTTAATTTGCCTAGGCTAGAGCCACACTATCCTGGAAGTTCAACCATCTGAGGATCAATCTTCTGAGGTTATGTTGCAGAGGGTTTCTTAGTGAGTGGCAACTGCCAATGGTACACAATGTAGCAATTTAGTTAATGAGAAACTGAAGGTGCAATTTCCTCCTCAAAGCAACTCAAGAGTCCAAAGCTCTCTCCTGTACCCTTTTTTTATGATTAATGGCTTGGGCTGGGACCCTGGATGGAGGGATGTGTGTTTGTTTCGTTTAAAGGGCAGAGTGCATCATCCCTTATTTAATCTGCAAGCAGCAATCAAGTGAGCGTCAGGTCAGGCAGAAAGGCCATGCATATGAAACTGTGGAATATGGTTGAGAACCAAACAACTGGAAGGTAAAAGATCCCAGTGATGATTGAACCTGGTGATACTCAACTTAAAAAAGCTTTCAACCATGTAATGGCTGTTTCCATCACTCCACATTGAGCCACTGGCAACTCTCGGCTTCAATGTGAGCTTTGGGTTATTGTGCATGGTAGTTGTGTTGCTCTGTGTCTGTAAAGGGCTGTGCTGGGAGATCTGTGTTGATGCGCACAGGGTTACGCTCAGCCGCAAGGGGTAGGGAGTGGTTGAGGTGCGTTTAACGTTACAGTGTGTGCTGGTTAGGGGGATCACTTTGTTGAGCTGTGGTGGCTTCTCTCACACAGCCAATGAAATTGTTGAGTGGAAATTAGCTGTGGTGTATGAGTGGTTAGTGACTGTTACCTCTGATGTCACAATGGCCTGGCCCAGATTCCTGCCTTAGTCATTACCATGCACAGCCTGAGTACAAGTTAGAGGTTCAAATGGGTTGAGAACTTACAAACTGGACTGCATAACAGCGTGACAGTTCCTCCTGGGGATATTTTGAACAGAAACAGTGATCCGCCATATTTGTGGCTGCGTCCATCACTTCACTCTGACACAGACATTTTAGGTTTTTTCATGTCACCCTGAGAGACATCCCTGGAATCTTATGACCTAGCCTGCATGTCCTACCTTTCCTGCTCTACCAGCATCCTGGTATGAGAGCCCTGCCCTCTTTCACTTTACCTGTTTTATGGTTCCTTAACATCAGCTGCAACTTCTGCTCTTTGAGCTGGTCCAATAAGTTGTGTGACACAAATGGTTAGCCTGATTTGTTGCTATTTGGAGAGGCAGGAGGGTCACATAATCAAAGGTTCTTGAGTCTTCCAAGATTACAAAGAAGTGTAACAGAGAGGTCACCGTGTTAGTCAGTATTCTAACAAAACAAACCAGCAGGCCTGTTGCACTTTAAAGACTAATAAAATAATTTATGAGGTCTGAAGAAGTGGGTCCATCCCACAAAAGCTCATCACCTAATAACTTATTTTGTTAGTTTTTAAAGTGTTACAGGCCTGCTGGTTTGTTTTGTTACAAAGAAGTGGTTATGGATCTAAGTTTTGTGATTGTTTACCAGAAATCCTATTGGATGCACATTAGGAATTTGCATGCATTATTCATTTTTTTGTAAATTCATGGCTTGAAAAGTTTGCTACCCTAACTGCAAATGATCTGAGCAGATGAAAACTAAAACCAGAAGAAATCTTTATTTGCTCTGTCAGCAATCACCACAAAGCAGAACTTTTCTATCTTCCACCATCACTACACATAGGCTATTTCGTGAGCAGCAGAGAAGACCGTGATTCTCTTTTTCACCTAGTTATGCTAGCTATGCATACTACCTACCCTGCTTTTTCAGCACGATTTCAGAGCCCGGACATAACCAGGTCTCCTATCCTTCCTCTCTTTCCTAGGCTGGCATTCTGCTCTGCCTCTCTCTCAGCAAAGGCTGCTCCAGTTGGTAAGTTCCTGGATCCACACTGGGCTGTTTCAATAAAGTTTAACTTTCTGTAAGGGTTCTTTCCCTGAGACAAACATGTGCACCACACTGCCCTTGAATGGCCACACAGAATTAGAACTGTTCTGGCATTGGAAAAGAGTAGGCCTACAGCCAAGCTCTCCTGAAGCTCTGCGTGAGTCTGAATGCCACTCACACGAGTCATATGGCCCAGGTACTGCAGGCCGAGCACAGCCGGCACTCAGTGGCTGTTCTGGCAATACTTGCATTAGCCTTAACAGCCCCTCCTGAGCATGCAAGGGTCAGTCAAGCACAGCACAAAGAATTCCTACGGGAGGTACCCAAGGGCAATAGATCCACAGGTCCTTCCCCTCTGATGGATAGGCTTTACTCTGTCCCTCAAACCCAGGTGCATGGGGTATAGGTCGAGCTCACATGGCTTTGGGCAACACGGCAGGCAGGGGCTGAAGACTGCTCATGGAGCCCTTTGTATGCTCCTTCTCCAGCAGGGAGCTGAGCATATGTCGACCGGGGTGGGGCAAAGATTTACTCGATAGGTGCTGGGCATTTTGCCCAATGAGATCAGAGTAATAGGAAGGGGATGGAATGGGAGTTATGAAGCAGCCTGGAGGTGTGCCAGATTCCTGGGAGCACTTCATTCCTTCCATACCTTCTCCTTGGTGCACTTTCAGTGCGGGGGTCCCCTTTCACCAAGTCCATCTGCCCATTTCCAGGAGGGATCTCTAAGCAGTCCGAGGGTGGGTGAGTTTCATTCCCGGAGGCATTGCTAGGAAATTACCTCTGGCTCTGCCAGCTGCTGAGAGGGCCTTGTCCCCAGATGCCAGGTTAATTTAGGAGATAACTCTGAAATTGATGTCGACAGGAGCTGACAAATGCTTCGTGCCCTGAGGAGGCAGCTCCCTACCTTGCTTTGTATCTCACGAGCAAACTCATCCATTTTTCATATTCAATATTTTGTGACTTTCAGCATTTATATTTGAGTTACCAACATCTATTACTATTGAAAAAAGAAAGGCAGATATGTCACTTTAGTTGCTAGGGAACCTTAGAATGTAAATAATCTATTCCTTGGGCATAGACATTACTGTCAGGCCTGCTTTGCAGACAATTAAATTGCAAAGGAGTGAAATATTTGGCCACATGCTGGCCCATTGCCGATATCCACTAGGGGAAGGTTGGCCTCAGGAAAACCCCAGGGCAGCAGCGATCATGTCTGGATATATAAGGACTCCACAGTTTCAGACAGATAGATTTCCTCAGCAAGCTGATTTTCAGTAATACGGGGATTGAGATGGACAAATGCTTTGCTCTAGCTCTTTCCATTATAGACCAATGGTTTTAATTTGGCAAACCTTATTAAATATTAAAGCCCTCCCCGAACCCTTGTTGTGAAGCAGTTCAGTTCCCCCACCCCCACCCACTCACGTATCCCCGACAAACTCACAAACACGAGGGAAAGTAAGACGTAAATCACCTACAGTGGGGCTAGTAGCCCCACCAGGTCCCTGAGCAAGGTGCGGGGGGTGGCTCTGTTTCCCCAAATGGGGAGGGGCTGGGGCTAGCTTCTCCCAGACGACCTCAGCACTGCCCATAGCATGCTGTGCCTACCCTAGGCAGCCCTCAGTGTTATCTGGGGCACACTGCGTCGGGCCCTAACGGCAATCCAAAGAGCCCAGGGCTCCAGCCACCTCCACTCTTGCTACTATGATGTCAGCTGGAAGCCCCATGCTCTTTTGAATCACTGGGCACCAGGACAGTTGACCCCTTTGCCTTGCCCAGAGGTGGGCCTGGACTTCTAACATTATATACCTTCTATTACTCCACCCACAGGACGCCGGTGAAAGCCAACATGTGTTTTAATACAGCCAAGGGCACACCTAGGGGAAGAGATCACACACTCCATGGGAGGCACTCAAATGCAGTGACACCAAAAAGGACTGCAGGGTCTTGGTGGAACGCCAGCGGACCTTGAGCTCCCAACATGATCATGCAGCCAGTGCTGGACGGCTAAGCAGCAGGATTAGCAAGGAGAAGTGTGGAGTGGTGTGTCACCTCTGTCTAGCATTACTGAGGGTGACTGGAATACCAGGGACAGGTCTGGTGTACCATGCTCATTTTATATTGCTTAAGGGCTACTTCTACACTAGCCAAAAACTTCGAAATGGCCATTTGTTTACTAATGAGGCACTGAAATACACATTCAGCACCTCATTAGCATGCACACGGCCGCGGCACTTCGAAATTGACGCGCCTTGCCACCATGCGGCTCGTCCCGATGGGGCTCCTTTTCAAAAGGACCCCGCCTACTTCAAAGTCCCCTTATTCCTATCTGCCCACAGGAGTAAGGGGACTGTGAAGTAGGCAGGGTCCTTTCAAAAAGGAGCCCCGTCGGGACGAGCTGCGTCAATTTTGAAGTGCCGCGGCGGCCCGCATGCTAATGAGGTGCTGAATATGTATTTCGCTGCTTCATTAGTAAACTTCGAAATGGCCATTTTCATGGCCATTTCGAAGTTTTGGGCTAGTGTAGACACAGCCAAGGTGTTTTAATCAAAAAAGCGTCCTGAGGTACGAGCTGAAACATCTTAAAAAAGTCTAAGTACCTTTCGGCAACACTCTTACCTTCCTCACCCCCAATGAGTAGCCTCATCTCGGGCTAGTTTCACCTTCCTCTGCAGCATAAAGTGCAGGTCACTTGGCGTCTTTCACTTAAACATTTCCCCGCTATTGTGGTGCGCTCCAGGCACGGTGCACCTTGGTCCCTCCTTTCCTCTGCCTGTGGTCCATAATAGCTTCACCCTCTGTGGGCTGCAAGACACTGGCCTCACTTTTTTTGCTGAATTGAATGGGGTAGATTGCACGGGTGGCCTATGAAGTGCAGAAGGTCACACTAAGGGAGCTGGTGTTTAGTTCTGGACCAGCCTGTGACCGCTACCGGCCAGACAAAGAGGAAAGTGGCCCTGTCTAAGGTCAGGACTGCTGATGTGGGTGCAAGGGGGCAATTGCCCTGGGCCTGGCATTTCAAAGGGTCCATTTGAATTGCTGCAGCAGCACTGTTGCATGTGGCTGTGGCTATGGGGGAACCAGTGCTGCAGTCCAGGTGGTGCTGAAGGCTGAATGCACTTGGCCCCACCCCTTCTGCCCTTGGCTCCACCTCTTCTGCCTTGGGGGCCTGTGGCCGCTGCTGGCACAGCTGTCCAAAGTCCCTGAGAATCATTCCTTGCTCTGACCAGCCTCAGCACTTGCAGGAGCTGGGTCTTGTAGCCTGCGCCTAGCTTAGTTTAGTTATAGTATATGGTTTAGGTCAGACATTAAGAAGCCATGATAGTCTAGCTAACTGCAGCCTAGAAGGATTTACGCCTACCTATTGTTTTTGTTAGCAGTAATGCAAGGGGGTCTGCCTGTTACACAAGGCATGAGGGGGGAAGCTTGAGCAAAATAACTTTTTGTATGTAGGTTTAAGGTCAGGTTAGTAATGGTGTGTATATCGGTCTGTGCCATTTAAAAATACCGTTTAGACACCAAAATACACCCAAACGTTTTCTTACTTGAAGGAAATAACGTAAGATTATTTGATAAATGTAGGTAAAGGGGCCCAGGCGGGAGTTTTTTTCTTGAGCTTTTTTTGGACCAACAGGATGGATAGAATAAGATCATTGAAAACATGGGGGGGTCTCAGCAGGTATTTAAGATGTGATGAGATTAGACCCTAATTTAGTTAACATGACGGAAGAGGGTATAAAACCCTTTGGGAGAGACAGACGAGCCGTAGAATGCTCAACGTGATGCGAGTTAAGTTGTGCCAGACAGATTTGCACCAGTGGGGTGCGTATCACCCCAGGTTTCTTTCTTTCTTTTTTTCCTCTCTTTTTTGTTATTTCCTACTCTTGCTATTTTCCTAGAACTCTCTGCTAACTTCTTCCTTTTCTCAACTATTGCAATCACTCCTTTCTGACAGGCAGAAGTGAGCTGGTCTCAACTTCTAAAGAGCTCAAAAGGAGTCAGTGAGTATTGCATCCTGTTTACCTAGCAGAGGTTTAAACCATAAGTGCAGTTCGCAAAACAATAGGTATAGTTTAGAAATATTGTTAAGTAAAAGCTTTTAATTGTAATGCAGTTGCTAACTGCAATATAGCTAGAGAGAGAGTAGTGTGTGTTGGTTAAGTACTGCATATATACCACTGTGCTGTTAAATAAACAACCTGTAAGTGCTGCTAAAATCATTGTCTGTGTACTTAATGGAAATCCCGAAAACTCACCTCCGGCTTGAGCCTGAGGCTCTGCCTCATACTTTACCGTTAACTCAGGGGAGGTGCGAACCTATAATCTTCAATTTTAAGTCAGATTGGCGAGCCTGCCCAAATTCGTATATCCATATATCTTGCTGCCTTTCACCTCAGTTAACATTCTTCAGTTACCAGCAGGCTGAGACACCACCTTACGGCTGGAAGGGAGACTATGGCCCTTGGGCTGGAGATCTGTGGAAGAGCCCAAAGCCTCTGTATTTTCTTGTTAGCATGTTTCTTACTGGAAATAGGATTTTCGAGTAGCCTAAGCCTCTGACAGTAGCCTGTGGAGCTGAGTTTATTCATTTATCTGAGACTAAAATGATGTGAAAACTCAGCACAAGCCTGTGCTATTGTTGCTCATTAATCCAAGGTAACTTTGGCATGGATGATGGGGCATGGGGTGCTTGTTGTTACCCAAAAGCATGTTCAATATACCCAGGAATGGCTTTAAAATCCAGTGAAAAGACACACGTTCCTGAGTGCCTGCGTCAGTTTATGTGAGGGACAGACAGCTTTCTGAGAAGCACAGACTGCAGTGAAACAACGAGGAAATCCATCTCTAGACATTGTGGATCATGCTCAGCTGGAATACCAATGAGGGTGTGGGGATCACCATTGCCCGGCGGCGAGGTGAGCGCAGCGGCTGGGAGTACAGCCGGAAGTTGTGCTTCCTGACGGAAGTCAGACTTGGACTCAGGGACCAGCGTCTGACTGCATTCGTCCGACCTCCTGAAGGACACACACTCTAGGCCGTCCCTGAATGAGGGCAGAACCTGGAGAAAGCCTCAGCTCTGGATTTAGAAATTGCCCCAGGATGATGAACCCACCAGGAGCCTTAGGACGTTGTTCCAGTTGTCCGCTATGCAGGGAAACATGACAAAGTCGTGCAGGCTTCAGCCCACATTACGCAGGACCAGAGGGGTTAGGGAAGGAATTACGGTCAATGCCGGGCAGATGCACCAGAGGACTCACTGCTCCCAAGTGTGCTGGTCCCAGGAAAGCCACAAAAAGCAAGACTAAGTCACAGGAAGACCCCTCTCTCTTGGGCTCGGTGGGAGGCTGTGTTGCTACAGTTCAGCCTTGTCAAGGGCGACCCTTGGGGTGGAGTAGGTTCCATACAGCGCAGGCTGGAGAAGGGATGTGGAGATCACTAACCCAGACCTGGCTCAGCATTCTCTTGAGCAGGGACAAGGGCACAGAGGAGGGCAAACACTCCTCCAGCATCAACCTCTACCAGGACCTTCCAGGCCGGAATGGTGCTGTACAGTGCATTCGCTTGTGTTTCCTTGGCTATACAGGGCTCCCACATGGCCTCTTAGCAAACTGCATTGAGGAGCACAGAGGGGAGTGACTTGGCAGCCAGCATCAATGTTCCTGCTAATCTTTTTCATCCATGTGCGGAATAAAGTTTACATGCACCAAGGCATGTGTAATGTGCACCACCCATAGAATCCAAAAACCTAGCTGCTGGTGTTCTCCCAAATCAGCGGGGCAGCATTTAACGGTCTCCTGAATGGGCGCATGAGTGTACAGCTTACGGACAACACTGGCCAGCCCTGATTCAACTTGGCATGTGCCCAGAGCACAAGGTCAGACACCAACGTGTGCACAGGTGCGTCAGCCCCAGACTGCAGCGGATCTGCATTTGTCTGAGGCAGGGCTGTGATGGGGCCTCTAGTTTTCCAGTCCCTTCACAGGCCCTTCAGGGCCTGCACCTGCTGTCAATGAAGTCCATGGTGCATGGTAACGAAAACGAAATCCACACCCACTTAGCCCTTGCGCCGGCTCTGGGAAACAAACGGCAAGAGGAGATTTCTCCTCTTCCCGCTGCGCAGCTGGTGGAATGATGAGCATGGCAGAATATCTATGGCTGTGTCACCGGGCAAGATCTGTCTTGCATAATAAAGCGTAAAACACATGCCCAGAGAACAGGCACCGACACCAGAAACATGGGTTCCAGGGATCAAATAAATTCATTAACTGACTATTTAACTGCTCCAACTCCATTTACAGTCATCCGCTGTAAGACAAAGAGTCCTTTCTGCTGCCAGTAAATGCATTTACCAGGGCAGGTCACAGCAGGGAGAAGGCAGCCCAGAGAGAGCAAAAGACTTACTAATCAGAGGTGGAGTGCTGCAGCACAATCACAAGCAGCTGGCAGGGAGCTGTCCCAGGCAGACTGGGGCTGGCTGACTCCACTTCAGACCTGCCAGGGTCCTTTGAAAGCCTCTCCAGTTAGACAGGAGACGCAGCAGCAGCTAGACACGTAGGAAATACCAACAGCTATAGGGCTAGAGACCACAGGGGAGGGAGTCCCAGTAGGAGTGGCTGGACTCGTCACCCCAGAAACCAGCTGTGAGCCTGAACCCATTGGCAAAGGGGAAGGCTGCCAGCCCAAACTCTGGTCGGGGAAGGGGGCCCTTGCCACGCTAGCCAGAGGAATGGGCCAGGCCTGTTCTAAGCCTGCAGGGATGGGATCTTGAAATGGTTCAAACAAGGAGCTTCACCCTGGCAAAAGCTAATCAGGTTTTTATTCCATCAGGCCCAGGTGTACATGGCTCTGTACAAACACAAAAAAGGCAACTCTTGCCCTCCTTTACACTGCCCCTAATACCAAGATGTTCCGAGGGTCCATCCTCTTCCATTAGCATATTCAGTTCAACAACAGAGGTTAATTAGGCTTACGTATGATTTTATGGGTCAGCTAAAACCATGAGAAAACATAAGTGTTTCCTCTCTTAATCAATTCAGGGTGTCAGGAATATGTTTTACAGTGGGGGCAGGAAGGAGAAGAGAATACCAAGGTCAGAAATTCCTAATAGCTTCCAAGTTCCCTGTGTCACTGATCAGTACAGTCTGTGTGTTCACTCAGGGCTGACAGCTTTCATTTGAAGTGTAATAACTACTTCATGGGTGAGCAAACGGAAGTGAACTTTTAATGCTATGTAAGTCTGGTACAGACTCCCAGAGCTCATGGAAATTGTAAAGTTTCTCATGCTAATCCTGCTCATTCAGATTAATACATGGCAGACCACTATTAGCCTGATCAAAATGTAGGCCAGTCTTGAGGATTTTTCTTTAAAAGGTGTATCATCAGATTGCATCATCACTAGAACATGAATTTACTCGAGGCAGCTGGACTTAAAGACATCCTGAGACTGTTTAACCAATCATGGGATAACATCAGGCAGAATACATCAGAAATTAATCTAGTATTTTGTAGGAATTGTAGCAGAGGGAAGTTAGGAGTCATTCCAGCTACAGGGTCTGAGCTAATCAGAAAAGTATTAAGAGCCTGGATTAGTTCTGAAGGGACAAAAATATGTTAAATGCACCAGTGAGAAGAAATCACTTCACAGGAGAAATTAAAGGTGCAGCTTAGGTTTTCTTCACGTCACTTACTTTGATGAAAGTCCTCCAAAGCTAGGTGGTCTGATATCTGAAGATGCAATTAGCAGCAGTCAGTTATGAAACAGAAGCAGGGGTGGGGAGGATCTCTTTTTCCAGGGGAAAAACAAAAGAAATGGTGACTTAGAAATAACTGAAGTTCTGAAAAAGGTGAAACAAGAAAGAACTAAAAAGCAAGACTCATCGGCTTTTCTTTTACACAGTTACATGGGAGCACAAGCACCAGCTGAAATGGTTCTAGTTCTTAGTCTTGGGAGATGCTCATATGTTAAGGAAACAGAATGTTTTTGTGGCTTCCCTCATCTCCCGCACCCTAAGCAACAGATATGTTACAAAATGAATAAATGTCCCACTTGCTTTTCAGTTCGCTTCTGTCACGGTGCTAAGTCTTTTAATGATTTGGAGCAGAAGTAAACAAGACATTTCCCCCAATGGTGTATTGAAGGGGGCGGGATGTGGAAAAAGACGTTCTTCTGCCTGGGTCCCAGAATGGGGAGTGAGGGCTGAAAGAATGGGCACGTTTCAGAGAACTGCTCCACAAATTTGGTGTCTGCTCTCTCTAAAATTCAGCCCTTTTATGCCTCCTTCTCCTCAGCTGATTTTCACATGACTTAAATCTGGCCCATCTCACACCTCCAGAAGACAAAAAATGGCAGAGATTTTGTCTGCGTCAGAGGCATTTCTATGAACTGTTTTGAACCATTAATTTTTTAAAAGAAATTAATTTGCTGACAAATGTTTTCAGCTGAGACCAGATTTGGGAGGATGTGCAAAGCTGCCTATTTGCTTTAGCAAAGATTCTGTTGATGCCTTAGGTTTAGGTGGTTACTTTAGGCAAAGCACAGAGCAAGTTCTGGGTCAGCTGCACAGGGTGCCAGGCAGATCTTGCCCTGCCTTGTGCAGATGCATGATCCAAGTCTCCCCTGAGTCCCTAATTCTCGAAGAGCTGAATTGAGGTGGTTTGAGGGGATGGGTGTCTCTCCCATGGCCACAAATGGTGCAGAGACCATAAAGGACCAAGGTTCCTTTTGAGCATGAGGAGCCTGATCCAAAGCCCACTGAAGGCAGCAGGAAGACCCATATCAACTTCACCGGTTTGAAGCAAACCTTATGCTACTGTCATCGATTAGTGTTCCAAGTGGCCATCATTGCTCCAGAAGAGACACAACCAGGCACACTAGAGGACTGGCCAGTTCCATACCCACTTGTGCACCTGCTGATGCACAGATAACTGCAGGTATGTGGACTGTATTCTCCCTTTTCTGTAGGGAGGTGTAAGTGACACTGCTCAGCATGCTTCTCAGAGCCTCAATGACAGCCTGCTGTTGGACTTGACCCTGCAAAGCTGTGGAAGTGTCTGGCGAGTCAAGCAAGAGTAACAGATGTTGGGTACGGTGCTTGATGACTTGGCTTTGTCTACATAACGTCTCAGGGCCAGGAAATCCTTTTGGTGTTCAGAGCTCGGCAAAAAATACAGAGAGCGTTTCATGTGCATGAACGTGAACTGCACATCAAATTCACGTCTGATACATTGATGCCTTTTTGCATTTGTCTTCTATCAGTGTGACTGGGTTTTACAAACATTTTACAAGATGTTTGGAGAAGTTGATTTAAAGAATGCACGCAAGAGTTGCACCAGAGCTGGTTTACAAGAGTAGCACTCATCCCATCATTGATGGAAAAATAGCATGCAACGTACCTAACCAGTCACAGCCGCATGACACAGTCTGGCTTCCAAATGAGTCAGAACATTTAAAATAGATCTGGAAAAAATTTTCAGCAGCTAATTGGCAGTGATGGATAACATAGGAAAAATGTGGCAGTTGCTGGCACGGGTGCTGGAAAACAAGGGGTGCTGCTGCAATCCCTGGCATAGAGTGGTTTCCATCAGTATGTGGTCTGGTCCATAGCTCTCAGTCCCCTGGGTATCCCTAAGAGGGAATTCACTGAATCAATTGTTCGATACAAAATATTCGCTCATTTATATCAGTGGTCTACTTGCTTAGATGCCTAACTTTACACAGCTGCATCCCTCATATAATCTTGTCTCTAGCCTTTGTTTCCTTTTGCAATCTTTTACTCCTGCACCTTAATCTGACTAATGAGCCTAAACGTTTTTGCAGAAGTGTAATGCACATCAAGGAGACTTATTAGCACTCAGTTGCACACAGCAGAAATTCACGTGGCCAATTGCACAGACAATAAGAGGTTTTCCTTCATCCTTTGGACTTCCCTTGTAACTTTCAAGATATGCCTAGGTGCCCAAATATCTCTATTTTGTATGTAAGCAGCTCCTAACTGGGGGGAAAAAATCATCAATTCACCAACACAAAAACGAAACCAAGATGTTTCAAAGTATTTGTATGTCTTACATTTGCTGTGCTTAAGGCAACACAAAAGATGTCTGCTAAATTGGGAATCCAAAGACAGGCCTAAACTGTAGTTAATTACTCTGTGAAATTACACTAGACCCTGCATTAGGATAGTCTAAAATAGTTAGCCCCTTGTTTCCAGCAACTGCTTCAAAGCAGTCCCTAGATTTTCTGTATAATGGTGTCTGAGTTGCAAAGACCACTTCTGCCTGGGGTTCGTTTTTGGTGGTACTTGCATTGATAACTTGCAATAGCTGTCACTGTATTTAAGCCAGTTCACAGAAAAGAACTACAGAAGCTGTACAGCATTCAGAAAAGGTCATTTTTACGTGATAGCAAGAACGTGCATCGAGGTTGTGCGTGAGAAACTAAAACAAATTTAACAGCATTGAGGAAAAAGAGTCATCTAATCAAGTACTGGATTTTTATTGGTTGATTTCCATTTTTAAAGGGACGGAAAGATTTGTGTACTTACGGAGCCTTACACAGTCAGTTCAATCTGTCCCATGTATTTATTTCACTCCAAGGGAAGAGGAACTCAGTAGCAACATGTTTTTAAAGTTACCACAAACAAGTGAAAAGCAAGATGTCAGGCCTTGTCTTGCTTAGCCAGTGGGGAAGAGAACACTCCTTAATGAGATTTTCATTAAGTAGGTTGGAAAGGGTGGGGGACGTGTTATGCAAAACAATAAATTGAGGCTAAAAGGAATCATACCTCAACTTCTGGGCCCTCCAGAATGTACCTTCCACCTACATTACAGGCATCATAATGATTCTGTGCCTAGATATGACTGACTAATTTTCAAAGGTTCCAACGGCCTGCTCAACATTTAAAAAAAAAAAAGTTTGGCTTATTATAGGTGCCAAAACGAGTTTACTTTTGACCCCTACACCTGCTCTCTCCAGCTTATGGACAGATTAGACTGGCCTCTTCCCACCCTAGATTTTCTGATGGACAGTAAATGGATGTTTGAGTTGGCTATTACTGTCTCTCAAGTTAATAGCACCACAGAACGCTCCAAACCACAGTGAAAGGGGCAGGTCATGCTGCTTGTATGGCATGTGATGACGACAATGAAGCTGTTCTACATGCACAGAGACAGCAGGAAGAGGGTGAGGGTGCTTGGGACAGCCACCCGTTAAGAGACAGCACACTCTTTCTTCACCTTACCAACCTTACAGGGAGTCAGTTTCTATTCAGCTCTCAGTCCCTACGAGCACAACCCTGACCCTGCTGTTGCTCCCAGAGCTCAGACAAGTGCACAGCTTTAAAGTCACCCAAAGAACGTTCTGGGTAATGTACAAAAATGTGTTGCAAGCATGAGGTGGGCACTGACTGGGGGTATGGGATGTTTCTGTCTGCTGGTGAAACTCTGGAGGTGGAAGGCTGTCATGTGTTGGCCTCTGCATCTTCATCATCATGCATCTGACGAAGCAGGTCTTTGCCCATGAAAGCTTATGCTCCAAAGTATCTGTTAGTCTATAAGGTGCCACAGGACTTCTTTTCGCATCATCAGGTAGATCTTACCCTGTGCTGATCCTGGATCCAGTCTCTCAGACAATAATCTCTGGTGAATAATGCTGCTAAAAGAATGGCAGAGACCGTGGGCTTTTTGGTGGGGCAAGCTGACTCTTCCAGCTCACCCACTGGGGAATGGTAGGTCTCACCTGAAGAATCTTGCAGATGGAGCAGTTTGAAAACTGTTTTTCACTTTCCCTAAAACCACATTTTCTGATGCACCAACAGTGTTCCCAATTCTTCTGCTAACTGTGGGATTCAGCAGCCAAGCACGTTAAATACTCAGCGTGCTGCCCCACTTACACACAGGCAGGACTCAGGAGGCAAACAGTCGTCCGGTTTACGTTTTATTCTCCTTTGCAGAAGAACTCTGCAAAGCACACATTCCAACTCCTTAAGCAGGGAGGGGTTGGGAATTCAGGAGACAACACTGAGTTACAAGAGATCCCTCCTTTGACTCTGGGGAGCAGACTCCTTGCCCAGACTGTGACATCTCAAGTGCTGCAGTGCTTTGTGGGCAGTGTCCCTGGCCATCGGCTGGGTGTTCAATATTACTGTGGCACTAGATGTAATTGTATTTCTCTCCAGCATCCCAAATAGGTGGTAGCAGTGACTTCCTGGGACAGACACCCTCTTCTAAACACCACACTGAGCAGAGAAGACAAGCTGTTAAGTTTAATGAGTTAGTTTGCAGAGCAAGAGCAGCTAAGAAAGATGCTTACACAAGAACTCTGGGTAAGTTACACTCTAAAGACCTCAAAGTTTTATCTGAGCCATAAAGCTTAATGGATCCTCCTGATTCCTGGTCTTTTTTTGGCCCTCAATTCCAGCCTCTACCAAGAGGGAAAGATCAGGAAGCTCTGGTATCACCTAATTAGAGTGCGTTTCTCTTTGTGGTGACACATTTAAAGGTGTCGTTAATATTATAATTAGGAGTGATGCTATTGCTCGAAACAAATATTGCTGCAGCTAGAGAAGAACACAAAAGGAGATCAAAACGAAAAGGAAAAAAATTAAGAAACTGCGAGCAAGCTTGGTGTTATGCTGCTGCATAATCAGGACCATAAATCTGCAATATATAAATAAACACTTCCTTATGTAAACAATAAATCGCAACTGCGGAAGCTTATTTCAGCAAACACAGCACTTCTGAAGGGAGCAGCTCAAAAGGCATCTGTCCAGCTAACAAAATGGCTGCTAGCTTCGGGCATCCCAGCTAATGGGAAGTCCTGAGAGAGTTATGACAGGCTGGTTAATTATATTGTTCCCATTCCATAGCAAACCCTCACGCTTCTCTGCCATTTTAGTGCCAGGCAGGTCACAGAAGGAGCCAGGTAAGGAACATACAGTTTCACCAGCCCTGCTGGTGTCAAGGGCCGAGGTTTCATGCTCTCGAGAGAAGAGGGGAGACCAGCACTTTTTTTTTGTTTAAAATACTCGACACTTGGTTGGCTCCCAACACATGGCCAGTTACCTGTGCCCACAGGTAGCCCACTGAGCAAATGTGACATTTGGTCTCTTCCTCCCTGCAGCCAAACTGCCCCTTTGCAAGTGGGAGAGGAGCAGGCTGAGCTGTGCAGAGGGGTTGCCATGTCAGCTCTTTGTTCACTGCAAAAGAGGTGCTTCGCCATTGGTCTAAACGATGCGTAGAGTCCCAGTCAGGTGGGGGGGCGGGGGAAAGGTGCACGTGCATGGATGGAGGAGGGTTGCTCATTTGAATAATCTTGTCTACCCAGTGTGCCTGCAGGGGATTAGGGCACCGCCCCCTCACAGTGAGTAAGCAGCAGCATTCCAGACGTTACCTGCTGGCCAATCATCTCCAGCCAACTCTCGGAGTGTGACACTGCCACCGCGAATACGGATTTCGTAGCATGATACTTGTAGGGGGAAACTAGACAAGCGCCCAAATCTGGCAGGATATCAAATACTAAAGACATCAGCAGGAGTTGGTCAGGTAGCTGTTTTAATCCATGTCTAACAGTGAGCCAGAAGGACAGAGCCGCAGGGACAGGAAGCAGTGCAAAGAATGGGCCCTCTGCTGCAGGACAACGTGTGCCTGTGGATTCCCATTTTCCCAGTCCCTCATGAACTCTGAGCCAGCAGATGGGGCACGCTGGCTTGGACAGAGAACTTAGATGTTCTGGGGGTGCAGCAGTCTACCAGGCTTTTTCTGGGAACTCTCTACCAGGGCTCCCTCTCATTTTACCTGTTTGAGTGCAGAATAAATTTTATTCTGTGCACCCAGCCATGTACAGATGTGCAACACCAATAGAAACACATGTTGGCTTCTGTGTGCTAATCCACTGGGTGGCACCTGAATCTCTCCTGGGCAGCCACCTAGGCATTCAGCTTCCAGGGAACACTGGTGTCTACTCTCTGGACACAAAGGCTATGTCTACCCTGCAGCATTATTTCAAAGTAGCCTATTCCGGAAGAGATTTTGAAATTGGTTGTCTACACAAAATGCCTATCAATATAGCACTCAGCTATTTCCCAGTAGACCGTCTGTTTCAGATTAAAGCCCTCGGTACTCCGGCTTATTTCAGAATAGATCCTTTTCCCTGTCTACATAGCCTCTGTTCCAAAACACCTATTTCAGAATAGGCCCTATTCCTCATAGAATGAGGTTTACCAAAATTCAAAATACACCAGCCCCTATTTTGAAATAGCAGTTGTGTTGTGTGGACACACGCAAAATTATTTCAGAATAGTGGCCATTATTCCAAAATAACTTTGCTGTGTAGACACACCCCAAGGTAGAACAGTCCAGCTGCATAAATGAGGGAGAAATTAATTGCTTGTGAAGAATTTGTCCAGAAGCAGAAAGCAGTAAATGCCAGGATCTGGCAGAGGGCTGAGGACATGAACAAAGTGGCAGGCTGATTTCTAAAATGACAGATCATGTTAAAGAGATTCTTACCATTCTCTTCAGCTGCAGTGCAGTGTTTGCATATCAATTCCTGTCCATTGAAAATGTTCTCAATGTTCTGAAGATGCCAGAGTAGCTGTCAGCTGAGGACATGCAAGGGAAAAGCCAGAAGGGTTCACTTTTGGGTGACTGATCAAATACTGTGTCTTAAGTTGAACATCAAGAGAAAATGAAGTTTAGTGGCATAACCAGGCCAAAACTACTCCAAGCTTCTGGCTGGAAAACTCTGTGATAACTTCATCCATGCTCCCTGAATCACAAGCAGCAGGGAGACAGCTCCAGCTGTGGAGTTGCAGGAGTATTTGCAGTGGCTTGCATCTCATCCAGGTACTGTGGGCCAATCTCAGCAGTCCCACCAGTTATAATCTCCACAGGGACAGGAGTAAAAGGAGAGGATTCAAAATGATCAAGAACCTTATCAGAGACGTCCTGAGTTAGTTTCTAGAGTCTCTGGTATCTATCAGGTCCCAGGGTACAGTGCTGGAGAATTAAGTCCTTTATGTATTTGCAGAACAGGCAACAGTGACCCCGTGGCCAACTCTGGAGGTGAGAAATTCATTCAGCCTCGCTCCTTGGCTTCTAGTTTGGAACTGCCAGCAAGTGTGTCCATTGGTGTCAGCTCCTGTGGGAGGAGTTTCACAGTACACAGAGGGCTAAGATGAGGCCATCAGCTTCATTCACATAGTTTTAAACCAACACAGATGCTGCTTTGAGACCCACATTGGGATGGTATATTTATAGTGAGGGGAGCTTTGTGAGCAGCAGATTACCATGGGGAAGCCAGCATGGAGAGATCTGCTCAAGGTCCCTGGCTGGTCTGTGGGAGAATCAGGAATAGAAGAAGGTGGCTCTCCTAACACACAATCCTTTGGCCTAACCACCAGCTATACCAGTCCCTGCAAAAGCATCAGAACTGCCAGTGGTGTGTTTCGGTATTAAATCGGTAATGTGCAGACGAAGGCTGGAGCTGAAAGGCTCTGCCATTGACTTCTTCCCAAGTCTAGTGCCAGAGCACCTGGCTAGGGAGCTGCTGATCCTGCTGTGATACACAGCACTTTCTATTCCCAGTAACCCTTGGATGCACTCTGCAGTGCAGCTTGGGAAGCAGAATGGACTTTGCCACATGTTGAGCCAGCGAAGATGAAATTTAGGCTCACTTCTTGGTCTGGGTTTAACTAGTTTACCATATCATAAAGCATAATGTACTAGGCCAGACCAAAGGTCTATCGAGCCCAGTGCCCAGTCTTCTGACAATGGCCAAGGCCAGATGCCCCAGAGGGAGTGAACTGAAAAGGTAATTGTCGAGTGATCCATTCCCAGCTTCTGACAGGGAAGGGACACCATTCCTCCCATCCTGGCTCGTAAGTTTTGATGGACTTGACCTCCATGAATTTATCTAGTTCTTTTTGGACCCCTAATAACGTCTTGGTCTTCACAACATCCTTTGACAAGGAGTTCCACAGGCTGACCACACACTGTGTGAAGAAGTATAGTGTGGGGTCTACAGTAGATTTTTAAGGTAGTCATTAGAACACACGAAAACACCTTTACACATTGGTCTAGATAAACCTGAAGGGAGCCCAGGAGACCAGCACAATTCAGTCTCCTCTTTGCTCTTCACCTCCCAACTTTCCTTTCCATAGTTCTCGGTTTCTCACGGCTTCTCCTGATGTTGAAAGTTGGATGTAGAGTTAGTGCCCTGGGCGAATGCTGCTGTTGTATGTAACTGGTTTGGCTTCTTATTAGCTCTTTTCTTCTTTTAACCTTCTCAACATTGTTAACATGATCTCCTTCCAGATGCAACAAGTTAGCTCTATATCTCCTTGATGACATAAGAGAGTGATACTATTGCTAAGTAACCATTTCAGGAAAAACTTAATTTGAACCTGCATAGTCAGTCATTCTGAGAGGATATGCATTGACCCAAATGTTATGATTCTGGTATGATAGAAGAGACAGTGAAGTGAACCTGCTCCTCATATGGTAGCTGAAGCTAATCAAGGAGAAAGTTCCAAAGAATCAGTTCAATAGCTGGAGCAATCAATCAACGAGACACAGACTAGAAATCCTCAGTAGAAGAGAAGGCAGGAGAGACCTTTTAGTCATGGTCAGCTCTTGGAAACGAACAAAAATCAGAGCCAATGTCCACCTAAGCAAGACAAGCCAGCTCTGGGTGTGTGAGCTAACTGAAGCTAACCTAGTAGAGCTATCAAGATTAAGGGAAAGTTTAACGTCTACACACACTAAAGTCCCAGAAGCGGGAACCTTCCCTGCAGCACCAGTTGGATAGCTAGCCCCATCCTAATCTAGCCAGTTCAGCCAAAATAATTACGCTGCAGAGCAAAACGTTACTCCTGTACGAAGAGAACACTTCTAAAAAGAAAGTACATTGCAGGCCACTCTGCTTTGCACCCCACACCACTCCATTCAAATCATGAGGTGCAGAGGAAGAGTGGGCAGAGTTCAGCCTGGCTGAGTTGTGTTTTTAGAAGAGTATGAGGGAAAGATGGTCAGAACTGGGCTGGCTTCTTGCTGCAGGGGAGATCCTGGAACATCTCTAAAGGAAGAGCCTCTTAAAAAGGGCAACTGACAACTGCCCAAACTACAGAGACTAGGGTACTAACATCCCATTGGCCAGTGCTGGTACGTCAACAGGCTTTCTCCCCAGAGACGCTGCTCCATTTGCATGGTACATATGAAAAACCCCAAGAATGGGTACCAGTTGGAAATTTAATAAAATGTTCCTTGTATGCACATGCACACACAAATTTGGTCCTCTTCATTAAAATGGGAAATTTTGCTGGAGTTAGACGTGACTACTCTTCATCCACTTTCATTAGCTTGCTGGTTAGGATTTTATTCATCATCGTCAACGGAATGTTGGATACAGCAATCTTGGTGTACAGATTAATTCCAGCCATTCCAGGTTCCATTGGAACTAGATTTGGCCCATCATTTCTATGGGGCTCATGCTTAAACAGTCAAAGTGCAATGAACAGAGTATGATCTGATTCTGATTATTGTTTAAGGTCCCTAATTTGGCTTAACAGAAAAAAGTCCAGCTACTTTAGCTTCAAACAGTTGTGACTCTGAAAAATAATGGTCCTCAGTTCCAGGCTATCAGCTGAGATTTTTTGATCCTAAGACACAGAATTTCCTTAAAGTGTAACAAACGAAACTTCTCTTACATTACCGCCTTTGTCAAGTGATACATTTTGAAGGGCTGAATGAGGCATTTAAATAATGCAAGTAATCACACCCAGATGTCAAAATGTATCTGAATTGGATGGGTGAGAGGAGTATAACTGAAGCCAACAAAAGCCCTTTGAGCAGGAAATCGGAAGGGTACTTTGAGCTGGTGCACAACAGGAAGTTGTCACGGACAGGTCAGTAAACTTCCAGGAGGAGAAATCCATGCTTAAAGGATTCGGTTAGAGTTCCCTCACAGAAGAGTGATCCATGTTCAAATATATCTTACATGACAGGGCAATCATGACATTAGTAGCAGCCATGCTCTGCCCCTGGGGGATAAAAGGATGCAGGTGCTAAATACTAAGTTTTAACCAAACAGCAGCATGCTGCAGGCCCAGAGGTTCTCAATGAAGTCCCTGCACTGCTTCTGGACTTCTCAGATTGTCATCATTGGCATTCTGAGGGCTTTGAGTTCCCTCAGCTAAGTAAAAGGACCCTGAGAAACCTAGAAACCTTGTGAGTCCCCAGGTCCAAGTTTGTAGAGTGCTGCACTAGTGATGTCAGATTCCACAAGAAGTCTGGTCCTAAAGCCCCAGATTGCTGGGTGTGCTCCATATTGGAGGAATCCTGCTCCTATAAACTGCACGGTCAAGCCCAGATTCAGGACTCAGGCTCCTCCAAAATGTCCTGGTAGCGATTTTAAAAGCATCATTTTTAAACAAATTGTGGGCCTTTGCCCTCCACCATCTCATCTTCTAGGCTTTCATATTCAGTGTCACTACAAAGGCTAGAAACTTAATTTATTTGTCTTAATGAGAGTGGTGATTCTCTAAGTATACGACTGTGGGAGCTGGGTTTCATGACAAACCTCATGTGTCATGGTACATGCAGCGAAGCAGGGGGGGACTGGTAACACTATTTAAGAGACTAATGAGCCATGTGGATAAGCTGCACCACAGTTTGCTGGAATGTGTAACATGTTCATTTCTAATAAGGCCCGTACCCTGCAGCCTACCTGCTATGTCCTGCAAGATAATTGATGATTATTTGAATTAACCTTTTTGTTTTTAAATACTAATGGAGTTTAAGGGACACATTCTCCACCTGGAACTTGGCCACAGAGAAGAAGGG
Source organism: Carettochelys insculpta (assembly GCF_033958435.1). Lineage (NCBI taxonomy): Eukaryota > Metazoa > Chordata > Testudines > Carettochelyidae > Carettochelys > Carettochelys insculpta. The sequence goes on along the minus strand of NC_134149.1, from coordinate 2,732,183 downwards.
CTCCAGCTGCCAGCTACAGCTCCCTGGCCCCCATCTCCCAAGCACCAATGCAAGCTAAAGGTACAAGCATGCTGGAGGTGAGGGGTGAAGCTGATATAGGAGCCTACTCCAGCTGGGAGTTACCCTCTAAAGAGAGAGTTTTCCAATTTTTGCTGCATTAACTAGGAGATGGGAGAATTATGGTCCTACCCACCATAGGGTTACAGCATGGACATGTCACTGGGTCTGAGAACTGCAGTTCCACCTGTCACTAGTTCAGCAGAGCTAGGCCTGGACCACTTAAAGGGTCCCTGTACCAGAACCAGAAGAAACTAGAGGTTCTTCTACCAGCCCACGGAGGAAGGTGGAGCATAGCTCTGCTCCCCACCCTGCCCATTACAAGAGATAAAAACCTGTTGAATCCCATGATACCAGGAGTTAGTACTAGTGAGTCTGAACTCAGACAGATGGTCCAACAAGCCATGAATCTCCATTGCCAAGGCAAGTGTCTGCTGCTGCCCTCTCCCTCCCTCCCATTGCTAGGGCACCCTCCCAGCCCCAAATCTCACCCCCATCCATGGCCATCTTCCCCTGCTTCGACAGACTGTGGTGTTCTCAGATTATAACAGGACCATAAAAAACCATAGTTGATACCACTGTTACACAGTTGTCACATATCTTGTGCCGAGAAGAGCACATGGCCAGAAATGACTAAACAGTCCCAGGCCAAATGACCCAGAGTTAACCTGGCGAGACAAATGAGCCAAATGTGCGAATGGTAAATAAGGCCATTGACTGTTAGTTAGGATAGACCTGTGCAGTGCAAACCTGTATGGTAAGAAATGAGAGATAACCGTAGGAAGATGTGGTTACCGATTGCTGCCATGACAACATAATCTTCCCTGCAGGGGAAGCCAAGGCATAAGGACTGAGATCCTAGTTCTAAGCTGATACACCCTGAGTAGGACATCTGGATTCTGAATTCTAACCAGGGGCTAAATTCTAAAAGAACTCTTTGCAGCCACAAGAGCATCACCTCTATTCTATATCCGAACCTCAAGCACTAAATTCATATGTGGACACATATAGATCTTTTAACCAGTACGCTCTTTTATTTAGCAAGTTCTAGTTTAGTTAACAAGCATTGACTGAATGCATTTATTTGGGGTAAGTTCTGAAAGAGTTATTGATCTGGGAGGTTGTGTGTCTGACCCTGTGGGGTTGGTAGAACTCTGACTTAGGTGTCTGGGTGGAAGACTAAGGCTCGATTGCTTTAAGGAGACTGTGTTGTTGGCTTCTGGGCTCCCTGGAGGTATCAGAGGCTGTTCCATGCTGGGTTGGTAAATCCAAGTATGGGAGTAACCACCAAGTTTGGAGTTTAGCTGTCCCAGTATTTTCAGTACACTGTGAGTGACCTGAGCCTTGTTCCCCTGGGATCCCAGTTATCACACACGCTACTGTATCGATTCCAGCTGCACCCCCTTACTAACAGCTTCTGCCTATGTTTCACCCCCACAGATGTCACTGCAAAGACATCACCTTCTGAGCCCCAGGCTCCTCTGCCTGAAGAGCCTCCCTGACAACACACATGGAGCTAATGAGACCATAGCCCATTAGATGTCAAGAGTTGGATGGTAACGTTCTGCAGGGTTCCACACTAGTTAACTGGCTGGAATAAGAGTGGGACCTTCTCCCCCTTACAGGTCTGCTTCTATTTGCTTTATCATTTCTTCAGTGCACTTAGAAGAATGACCACATATCAAAATAACCTTCAGGCACACTTAGTGCTGCGGGTAGGAAAGTGAGTGGCAGATGGTCAGAGGGGAATTGTCGCATGAGCCCAAGTGACATCAAATGTTAACATCACAATCAAATGAGGATGGTGCAGGAGGTTGCATTAGAAGCATCTCAGAAGAGCTGGAAAAGTAGTACCAGGCTCCAACAAGTAACAGACAGAGCACCTGAGATGAAGAGCCGCAGCAGTGAAGATCAAGAAAGGTGCATGAGCTGGCCCAACTCCCTTCAGCTCCTGTTAGAGTTTGTGATAGTTTGCAGCAGGAACACAGGAGTAAAATGTTCATCAGTTCAGAGAAGCCTGTACAAGAGGCCACCCCTCTTAGGACTCCTTCACAACGTACCTGAGGGCATAAAGCACACATTTGCTCCATCTGTCCTTGAAGCCCACCGCTATTAGTCAGCCAACCGTGGCTTGTCACTCCCTGAGGTGCTCAACCGAGACTCATTTCACTGGGTGCCCAATCAACCAAGAGAATGTGGTTTATAACTCAGCCATCAGTTGTCCATTTTCTCCAGTGCAGAGCCAATCTGGGCACCTCTCGGGCATTGTGGGTCACTGAAAAATCCTGGATCAATGTGGATGGCCTACCGTTTCCCCACAATTCTTCACATCTCTCAGGTTGGCAGATCGCGTGCACCAGACTGAGACTGTGTTTTCATATGGTGCTCGTTAGTTCTATTCCAGACTCAGAACCAATTTAGTTTTAGCCCTGGTGTGCAATAAATGCTTCCTGTTTCTCCTCACACATGCCACTCGTAATCCTGAAGAGCTCATTACAAGTCCATCAGCGGACACTTGCTTAATGAGTCTAGGTCCAGATGTGTTGGACAGCAGTTTGAGATGGCGCCGTTTTGATGCGGGGAGTGGTGGAGTAGTGGATGACTTTCTGATACGGTAGCCTTTGAAAGGTCTAGTTTAGTCTATGGCATGTGTGTCTCCCAGATGTGCCAGCCCCTGCTGAGAATGCTACCTGTTGCCATACAGTAACCTTTTGTGTACGTATATACTGCTTCCTACCCATCAATTGGGCATTCCCTCACTTCCCCTACGGAAGCCACACAGGCCCTGTAAGGCCAGGTAATGTTGCTGTTGTTTTTCCAGCACCTGTGCTGGACTGACTGAAACGCTCATCTGCACTTGGCGTAACTCCTGAGAATTTCACAACCTTTGTAAACACTGAACAAATTCCTGCTTTGTTTACAGGTTATTTCAGGTGCTGCCCTACAGCTTGTACTCAAGTAAAACTCCCTTCGACAGTGGACTGGATTATTTCAGAACCCTGTGTGATGGGTTGGATCACAGAGATGCCATTAAGCCTGTCATCTGATGTGTTGAGCACACCCTTGAGCTGGTGTGCCTGCCCTCTGGGGCACCCAGCACCCTATCCTGCTGGGCCAGATGTGCTAGTTTCTTCCAGCAAATGCCCAGAGTAACAGATGCTGGTAACAGCTCAGGGCTGGGAAGGCTCCCCTGGAGGGACTTGTCAGGCCCCATGAGTACAGCCCCAAAGAGGACGGAAACCACAAATATATCTGTCTTACTCTGTAGAAACGTTTTACAAAAAGAAAGTGCATAAGTTCAGCCTCTATCAATGAAAGAGAGATGCCAGGTGGAAAACCCCATTCTTTGCCTCTCATCCCTTAAATAGAATTTCCCTAGAGTTTGTTCTGTTCTCCCCAGTCCATGCATTCAGGGGACCACAGGCTCTTGACTGAAAGGTTGGTTACCCCATTTTGCATAAAGCATATTTTAGTTATTCATATTCAAACATTTCCATAAAAATATGGGGACGTAACATCACACCCTGTTCCCAAGTCCTTGTGCTCTCTAGATTAATTCTGTATTGCCATGAGAAGTTGTGAGCACACTGATTTAAGAAAATGTTTTGCAACATCTCATAACTGTCTCCATTTACACGCAGTCAGTCAACGGATGCACTTGTCCTTGCATAGCTGAGGCTAAATCAAAAGGAAAAACAGGCAAAGTGTAATGCATGCAAAATGGTTGCCATTACCTGATGCAGCATGAAGAAAAACCTGACGAATACGCCACTGCTTATTATTTCAAGCACAGGCATCTTTTAAGAAAGAACTGATTAATCAGGGCTTGCCCACTGTGCACCGTGGAAGTGTTTCCTCTAGAGAGATACAAAAGCTTGCTTTGTTGAGGCCACCACTCCAGAAAGTGGCAGCACAAAATTGGCGGATGTGTCTTTGCAAAATGTTGTATTTATTTTTGCAGATGAAGAAGTCTCTTATTAAATTCAAGCATGGGTTTATAGAGTAATAAATAATGAAAGAATCGCAGGTCTTCAGGAACATCTCAGCATTACAAGCAGCGTGCCCAGTTCCAAACCACAGCCCCTGCTGTGAGCTTTAAATGTTTCATTGAAAAGGAGCTCAAAGTGCGCAGTCAGAGAAAGCTGAGTGCTCGTCTCTTCTCAAGTAATGCTTAGTTCTTAATGAGTAAAAGTTAGAAGAAAGTTTAAAGATGGTTGGCAGATTCTATTGCTCTGCTTTGTGTCTGTTTTCAGGAAAAAGACAAAACAAAGACACCACAACCAACTTGTTTGCTTGTGTTTAAATTGAGCTTTTAAAGGGGCAGACACCTTTTGAGGAGGACTTTCCAGTTTTCTCCTAGTCTCTCAGGCTACAGATACACTACACGGTTATTTCACCATAACAGCCATTATTGCAAAATAACTTCACTAGCATCTAGGCTATGCACACACTAACAAAGAAAATCAAAAGAGCTGCTTCGTTATTTTGAAATTGGGAACCCTCAAAGTGAGAAGAATAATGCCTATTGTGAAATTGCTAAGACTCAAAATAAGCCACAATGAGCTCCGAAGGCACCCTTCCCTTTCATAATAGTGCTATGTGTCCAGAAACGCTATTTCGGAATATGTTTTGTGAGCAGTTGTGTTCTTTCAAAATAAGGCTGCAGTGTAGTCGTAGCCTCACTGTGAGATCAGCACTTCACTTTCTGTTTATACAAGGGGACTTACAAATTAGAAATGCTTCACCCCAGGTTTCCTTCCACTCACTTAGCAGAAATGCATCTGCAGATAGGACATGGGTCAGCTCCTGAAGTGGTGGCCTGTTGTCATTGTACTTGTCCCAGCAATATCAATTTATCCAGTGAAAAGGAGTCTTAAATGGAGGAGCTCAACAGGAGAATATTGCGAGCTGACAGACACGGCCATCCAATACTTGTAAATTCAGGCTGTGCCCATGGCCAGGGCCAGGGACTAGCTACACTCATTCCACAAGCACCAAGTGACCTAAATTCCAGCACAGGTGTTTTCACAGGATTGTTGTGTAATGTTTCCAGAGATGTAACCATGTGTAGTTTTGCTTGCTTTGTATGGAGCTGCTGCACCCTGAACTGTGGTCTTCTCTCCCCTCTGCCTCTGGCAAGGGTTGCACCTCTCCCCATCAGCTGAACATCTGACCAACAAGCTTCAGGTGAAATCCCAGCTCACGTGAAGTCAGTGATCAAACTCACATGGGCTCCGGAGAAGTCAAGACTTCTCCATTCAACTCTAATCAGAGTTTAAACATGGACTGTTTGGCCTTTAGAAGTTGCCCATGTGAGAGACTCTGAAGTTCCACAGGTAGCTTCAGTCCCTCACAAGAGGAGCTTTGGGTGGATTTATTTTCCTCCTGGGTCTCTGGATTTGTTCAGTGCTGGAACAGATGCCAAAAATGCAACTGAGTGGAGCAAGATTAAGGTGGTAGAATACAACTGCTTTAACATGGTCTCAACACACCAGCCATTTTGAGCGCTCATTTAATCCATAACAGCCTTTGCTTATCCTTGTGTAGGAGGTACACTGTGACACATGAGGGAGAGCTCAGCGGCTTGAGCATTGGCCTGCTAAACCTTGGGTTGTGAGCTCAGTCCTTGAGGAGGCCATGTAGGGATTGGGGCAAATAGATGTCAGGGATGGTGCTTGGTCCTGCCAAGAGGGCAGGGGACTGGACTAGATGACCTCCCCGGGTCCCCCATCCAGTTCTAGGAGATGTGTATCTCCCAAAAAAAAGGAAAAAATCTTCATGCATCTGTATGTACAATGCATCAGTATTGGTGATACCTGTGCAATGCAGTTAGCTAGAAGTTAAGGGTGGGGCAACACATGATTCAGGCAGTCAGCATTATTTACAAGTACATATAATGCTGTTTGCTCAGCCATCTGCCTCTTAGGGCACGTCTATTCTCCACACACAGGGCAGGGCATCTCAGCTACAAATGACAGGCTGTGCTATGGGGCTAGCATTTCCACTGATAATCAGAAGTGTGGCTCTCCAAAAATGCCTTTGATTTCCTCCCTCAACTCCTAGAAGATGGGGGCGGGAGGCAGGGAGAGAACGGAACTGACAGACCCTGACATTCTAGATCTCTGACCAACTTCAGACAGACACTATTTAAAAAACACTGAGCCACTAGCATGAGCTTCTTCCCCAGCCGCACCTGCCATTCCTGGGATTGCCAACTTTGTAAGCGCAGAAAACTGAACACCCTCAACCAGCCCTCGCCAGACTGGGGTGCAGGAGGTGGGTGAAGCGCCGATTGCAGGTGTGGGGTCTGGGATGGGGCTGAGGGATTTGGAATACGACAGGGGCTACGGGGTGAGGCCAAGAGGCTCGGGGTGTGTGAGGACGTTGGGGTCTGGGCTCCAGGTGCTGCTTTCATCAGGCGGCCCCTGCAAGCAGCTGGCATGCTCCTGCAGCTCCACACGTAGCTCCACAGCTCCCTTTGGATATGGTTCCCACCAATGCGTGCTACGGAGCCAGTGCTCAGGGCAAGGGAGTAAGTAGGTGAAATTAGCAGAATAATCTTTGTCTTGTGATGTCTGAATAAAAACTGTAAATCTTGTTCACTTCTGTCCTTTTCAGCCATCTGTACATCACATTAGAATGGGTCTGTAAAAAGTCTGGTTGCCATTTTTCCTGCGCTGTCCATTTTCAGGTATTAGCACCACTGCTGCAGGGCTAGTAACAGAGGTGCTGTGCTACTGGACAGAGATGCAGCTCTGTGTATTTATGAGGCACACACAGCTCTTGCTTCTAGGCTTAGGTAACTCAGAGATTTTGCAGGAGGAACACCACACCTGAAAAGGCCCAATCCCTGTCATTAGCTGTTGTGAGTCAGCCAACCAGCAATGCTCAGCTCTGTCTGAATACCCATGAGAGAATGACTCCTCCACACACAGATACTAGATAGAGCAGCATCTGCAAGGAGGGGATTCCAGCAGTGACAAAAAGCAGCTGAAACCTCTGTTCCTTTGGGGGCAGCCTGGCACAGGCTGGGGGACAGGGTAGGACACAGAGGCTGGCTTTCAGAGATCAAGGCAACCGCGTCTTCCCCTCCATGCTGCAGCAAGAGTTTCTACTTTTGTGTTTCTCGCTCCAAGCCATCCATGCTTAGGGGCAGAGACCTGTGTCTCTCCCGTACCTGACTGTGCTTTTTCCAGGCTCCAAAGCTCCCTGCCTGTGCTGAACTTCTTAGCAAGTCAGACTACTTCAGCAGGCTCTTCTCACAGGCTATAACCAGCTCATTCCCCACAGTTACAAGCCACCACACAGCCCTGTCTAAGCAAGCACAGTTATTCTTAAGGTGCAGCATGCAAGAGAAGATGCATTAAAACTAATATAAGAACCCACCCACTAATAAGCCTACTAACAATCACCCCCATGTACACCAAGACCTCTGGCACCACAGCCAGGAGGCTTTCTGTGGATACAAGTTCCCTCACAGCTTCTGCTCAGAATGAGTCCTTTATACAGCTGGGTTTGATTCAGCCCTTCTGGGAGCAGGCAGTGAGTAGATAACGTGCCTCTGAATGTGTAGCTTCAAAACAGCTGGGGTTTAACATAACTGGAGATGGGGAAAGGTACCTTTACATTAACTCCCCACCCTTGAGATTTCCTAGACATCCCGCATAACCAAGGTCCATTCTTCTCTGGCAGATTTTTTTCTGCACAAAGTTGTTTGACACTCATAATGCTGAGACAGCTGGAGCAATTCTTCCCCACACCAATGCAGGTTTTGTCCAGGGGCTGTGCACCCTCAGTGCATTGGGGTCAATGGTGGATCATTTATAATCCTGTGCGGGATGGCCCTGGACGCTGGTGTGTCCAAACACACACCAATGTGTGTGTCATGTATCTTGTGTGTGATCTGGTTCGTTATTTTTTTTGGAGTTCCGTGCTGGCTTGTTTGGACTTTTGAATGCTTGAGATCTGCCATACTCTGGAGTGTTTTAAATTCATTCTTAGCGCTATTTTAGGCTGTTAGACTGTCATGGAAGACTCTGGGACACTGGAACTCACACTTCAAAGGGCGAAATCAAACTTAGAGGAAAGCCCTAGAGTTAGGAAAAGGTGATAAACAGTAGATGTCCATAGACAGCGCAAGCCTGAGCAAGAATCAGGTGGTTTTGACCAAGGGCAAGTACTTCCTCTATATGCCTGGAGGTTGTTCACCCATCTCTCACTACCAGTCTGCAGGACTGCACACTGACCACAGCTCCCTGTCCAAACACTGGTCTAAAGCTTTCTTCCTGTGTGCTAACTATGATGCAGAGAACTGAGCAGTAACATGAGAGTAATGTCAGCATTCTAGGCACCATGACAGTTCTGTTTTGAGCTGTCTGGAGCTGACACTAGTGATAAATTTAAAAGTGGTTTTTAACCAAAACATTCCCATCCATCACCTGTAAAAACTCCATCCAGTTATTTCCATTGCTCTGCAAAACCTTGCCTGATACCTCCGGATCCAGGCATTTTCCCTCTTCCTGCCTGCTTTGACAGCAGTTCTTAGCCCATTCCCTGCATCTTAACTGGAGCCAGGAGAGTCCTTGAGCTTTGTAAATTGCAGCAGTAGGTTATTAGGTTGAGTATTGCCTTAGAACTAAGATCTGTTTTAAATGGGAAACTTCATCTTACTGAAATATGAACCTGTGTTTGCAGCAAGACATTCTTGCAGAGAAAGCCAGGTGCAGAAAGAGGGACATGCAAATCAAATGTAACAACCCTTCCCATTACCTACAAAGATAAAGAGATGTTCTCCAACACCCACTGGAATCAATTGCAGTCCGTGTGTGTCCCCTAAGTTTTACAGTTGATTTTGTTGTTTAGCTGCTCCTCTAGAAAGTAGCTGGTAGATGGATGGCTAACCTGTTTCCATTTTGATTTTAGTGGGTATGTGATAAAAGTTTTTATTTTTTAATGACTGAGCTGTTAAGCATTGAATAGCAGACATCATTTTTGTTACTGTCATCATAACAGCTTGATGTTGTTGCTAGGAATTATAGTTTTTATCTCCCTCAACAAAATATGCACGTAAGTAATCTAAGTTTATTTATGAAACAACATCAAATTAAACTGTTTCTGTTTGTATAATGACTTCAAACTGGTTATCACTCCACAGCATATCATCTGCTTAGCCGCACCACTGGGAGCAAGGTTCCCAAAGCAAAGGAGAAAACAAACGCACCTCGCAAACCCATCATATTCTCTTCTGCCTGCGGTAGTATGGCCCTGCTCTGTGGGGCATGACGTTAGGGGTTTCTACCAGCCAATGGAAGAGAAACTTCAAAAACATTTCCACCCAGCTCACTTGAGGGTTCCACAGCAAAACTGTCAGAATGAGCTCAGGGGTTGGGGTGATGGTGGGGGTGGTATTTTAGAGGGATGGGGAGGAAAGAAAGCAAAGGTACAAACATGTTTCACACTGAGGCTACATCTACACTGTAGGTTTTTTCCCCCATGTTATGTATTTTGATGTTCTAAGGTCTAAATAAGCGATGTTGGAAAAATCGCATTCACACAGACCGAACGCTGCAAAAGGAGGGTTCTCACTTCCGGCCATCGTTCCCAGCCCCAGCACCACAAAAGGAGCATTCTCATTCCCAGATCCCTGTTCCCAAACTTTCACCTTTTCTTTTCTGGAGTGTGAGGTTGAATTTTGTGTCACTTTTGCTCAGGGCCTCCCTAGGAGCTTGTTTCCACTGAAAACCCTTAAAGAGCAATAGATGAGGCGTTGGCAGCCTTTGTACGGCAGCTGGGTGTTCTGAGGCCTTCATTTGCCGAGATGACTCAAGAGACACAGCTTTCACTTACTATTTGTATTGTTGCAGCGTAGAGTAACCCTTTTGCCAGGTGGAACCAGCAGCCGCCAGGGCCGGGTTCAATTTCTTCAGGTTCCTCACCATCCACTCCACACAGAACTGGCTTGAGCTCCCCTCCAGTAACCTGGGACATGCACACACTGCCCCTGGGTGCCTTGGATGGGCAACGCTCCTCCGCTCACAGGCACGGAGCCTGAGTGTAGAAAAAAAAGCTTTTAATAGAAGCAGGGCAGTGACGGGACATTAGCCTGGAGAACACCAGAGAGAGGGTTCATACCAAACCCTGAGTAAAAGTCCGACCCGGGGAGGTTGAGCAATGTTCTCTTCCTCTTCTGCTCTTAAGTCCAGGAACCCAAACGTGCCCTTCCCCTGCCCGACACTTTCTGCACCCCTCTCATGGTTGCTGCCCTTGGTCAGGCAGACCCAGCACTCAGGGCTTCCTCTGCAGGGTTCATTTCCCAGCCTGAATAGGGGAGGTAAGGCAGCAGCTTACTGCACCAGCCACCTGCTCCCTGCTCATTGCACCGCTGCTGTCGTGCTGCTCCCACTGAGCCACTGCTCACTGCTTCCCCTGGCTTGTGGTGGGCTTGGCGCTGGGCTAAGCCCAGTCATTTCAGCTCTTGGCTCCCAGCACAGTCCAGCCACAAGATGTCTCCAGCACCCACTGGAGTAAAGTTAAAATACCAAAAGAGACTCCCCATGGAACCTGTTTTAGCTCTGCCATTGACCGGGGGGGGGCAGAAAACAGCTTGAGCCAGTCTTACAGCTCAGGCCTGGAGGACACATGGCCTCAGAGCCCTGCTCGCCTCCTCTTTTGGCACAGACGTCTACCAAGGGTCCCTTCTGCTTCCAAGTCCGTTTAAACTGACCGTGTCTCCCTCCTTTTGAAAACACAGTCTGCTCCCAGCTCCCCAAAGCAGCCGCATGCTACCTGAGCAGTTGGAGCTGGTGCGGACCCAGGACTCCCACTCAGAAGCCAGAAGGAAGTTGCTGGCGGGCAACAGATCCAGCTTTTCAGGAAACATGATGGCTGTTTGGGGAGAGGAAGTAGAGCACATGCTGCCTGAGGCCCCAGACCTGGCGCGCAGCTGTGGGACCCCAAGGTAGCAGCTGAGCTGTCTCCTCCCCTTGCCCAGGCTGCCATGAAACTGAAATCTCCAGTGGCAGAAAGCAGCAGTAGCTTCCCTCCTCCGAGGCCCATGTTCTGGGAAGAAGGTATATCTAGGGCACTTCTGGTGAGTGCTGGAACAGCCCTGCTGGCTGGGGACTTGCCAGTGTGTTACAGCAGCTGCCAACAAAGCTTAGCAGCCGGACCTGATGGCTACATAGCATGTGAGCAAGAATCATCAGCTGTTCCTCTGGCAGCAGTCTCACACCAGCCACAGCTCAGCCCTCTGGAGGGTCTGCAGTGCTCTTTGGTTATTCTCCCTCCTGTCCTCACTGGGTAGAGTTTGGGATCAACTGGACTCTGGTGTCACTAGTGACACACAGGAGAAACACAAGACGAGGCGGGGTGAACCTAAGCAAGCCGAGTGACCGCTCTTTCCTCCTCGGAGGTGCAATCAGAGCCAAAGGGATGGCTTCTGCATGAGGGAGCTTGAAAGCCAGGTGAACAGAGAGTAGGATGCCCTGTCTCTCCAGCTGACAGCATCATAATTTTACTGAGCCAGTATAGAAGCAATACCCGGCCGGCTCTCCCTTTCTGGGGCTGTTCACTGACACATTGATGTGAAATTTCATATTCTTTTTTTTATTATGCAACCCGAGCACAGCACCAACAGGAGCTGTCCTGCATTTAGAGCTGGCAGGTTCAAGTTTTCATTCATCACAGCCACGGCCTTAATAAAAGCTAAGGAACTTGTGTTCAGAACGTTAAATCTACACTTAGAGGCTTTTTGACAGACAAGCAAAAAATAGAATCCAGTGCTCTGGCATGATTTCAGCCTTAAGGAACAAGTAGCCTGCTGCCACAAAGGAAGGGAAGAAAGTTGATAAGACCCTAATTTCAAGCCATTAGTAAGATATGCCAAGATCTCAGCACAAGAGCTTTACAGATGTGTTTTTGAGAGTCACTGATGAAATATCTAGGGGAGGTGCAGCCGGGGCTGGGGAGGGGGGGGGCTTTTTCTGCAGCAGGCAGTGGTTGTAGGACCTGCAAATTACCCTGTGAAAACCCACTGAATATCTCCATTATTACAAGTACTTCAATATAAAATCTTGCATGAATAAATTTTCCCATTTGGGTTGCAACGTAGGAGGTGTTGTAGCTTTTATACCAAGCATTATGCAAACCTGCCTTTAGCATCACCCTGGGTTAACAATCACCCTGCAGTCTGTTAAAGTTATTACAGTCACTGAGGGAATGTTTGGATTAAGTTAACTCAGTAGCTGGGTGACGCAATCTCTGGAAAGTTATCATTATATAAAAAGAGAAATAGAGAGCAGGGGAGCCCAGTTCCTCTCTCTAGAGGCTCAAAAGCCAACAGATTGAAGCTGGCGCAGGAGAAAGTAGAAACAGATCTTTTATAGGAAACTACTGTGTGTTTGTCACTGACTATTTTGAAACAAAAAGCAGTCAAGTAGCACTTTAAAGACTAGCAAAATAATTTATTAGGTGAGCTTTCATGGGACTGTTTTGAGCGTTGCACCTGCGGCTTAAGTCGAGGCTCTGTAAGTGGGTATCTAAGTGACCAAGCTTCTGGAAAACTTTGTCATACAAGCGTGAGAGGTAGGGCTGTTAACTTACCTCTCAGGCAAGGAGGTCGTGCAGTCCAGGCTGGGGTGAGGCCCTTTGCTGACATAGGGGAGTACTGTTCCATGAAGGTCAGGGGAGCCATGCACACTGATGCCAGTTGATGCTGTCTGGTCTCTGTGCCCCGGGGCTGATTTATGTCTGTGGGATATGCTGGGCAAGCAGCCCCCATGCTCCCCAGCTGGAGGTATTGCAGAGAACCCCAACACTTGTGCAGTGCGTGAACACAAGCACTCGCTGCACACTTCCAGTGGCTCGGTGAAAAGCTGCCCCTAGTGAGCTGGTGCCTGAGCAGCTTTGGCATGAGTAGGCAGTGGGGCACATTTCCTCCCAATTGTATACATGTGCTTTGGGCAACAGTCAGTGGAACACAATGGGGAATAAGGCTGAGGACCATAGCTAGTGATTTCAACTCGTACATGTGTCCTACTACAGACTAGCAGGCTCCCGGACAGTCCACGTGCAATGTTTAAGAAGCTACCAGCAGCATCTCTAGCACGGCAGCAGGAGTCCCTCAGCACCCTGCCCATCTGTGAGGCAGGATCGCCACTACAGAATTAGAGCCATTTAACTACATTGGTTGGGGTGTGACAAATCCACAGCAGCATCACGCTGACCTCAGTCCCCCAGTAGGCAGAGCTAGGTCCAAGGAACAAGACTTCCATCCACCTCACTACCACCTCCTGGGCCGGTGGGTTGGCTATCCCTCTGGGCAGCCCACAACTACCCCTTTATAAGGGTGAACCCCAGGCACACAAAGCCCGTCCGTTTGCACTGAGGGCCAGCATGGTCACAAGTGAGCTTGCTTTCCTCTGTAGCTCAGAGATTTACCTACTGGCTCCGCTTCTTGCACAAGACCTGCATTTTTCTAGTGGACAACTGCAGTAAAACTGCTTTATGTTCTGTGTAGCCAATTTGAAAAGCAGCCAGGCAGTGGCTTTAAACATGCTGTTTTACATCAGCCAGGCAGGGTTCCCTTCAGCAGTTGTGCTCTGTGAGGGGGAACACAAATAGGTCAGTACAGTGGTTAGCCGGCACCTGAGGCTGCCAGATGTGATTGATGATCTGCAGAGAGCACACAAGATAGCATCACTTCAGCCCCACGCTTTCAGGCACGCCCTTTCCTCTCTGTGAAATTGCTTCATATCGGAGAACATGTAAAGAGTCAGGTCCTGAAAGGCAAACAACCAAACCAGACCCCACGCAGCTGAAACAGAGAGACCCGGCAATGCGAATAGCTTGCAAATGTCCAGTCAGACACTGAAAAGCATTGGGCGCTCCTAGGCTACGTCCACAGTACAGAGTTATTTCTAAATCACTTTGTGAGCCTCTACACTACACATGTTATTTCCAAATAGCGGGTGTGTCATTTCGAAACCACTGACCTCACTGCAGGAGGAATAATACTATTTCAAAGTAGGTGCTGTTAGGACACAGAATAGCGCTATATCGAAATAAGCCAGAATGGGCTCCAACCCACTATTTTGAGATAGACACTATGTGTCCAACATGCTATTTCAAAATACCTGGATGCTGTTTCGAAATGCATTTTAGTGTGTAGCTGTGGTACTTTGAAATAAACTCTTCCAGAATAGCTTATTTTAGTGACCTAGGGCTGCAGTGTACATGTAGCCTTAGTGATAACTGACGTTATCAACAGGGCTCATCAGCTTGGGGGAACAGGCCCTCTTTTTGGTACCTGAAGTACTATATGTCACTGCCTAATGCTCATACACATTGATTAAGGTCCCAATCCATTTGAGCAAATTCAAGCACCAATATTGCCACTGAAGTCAAGGAGGCTGCTTGTGCGTAAAGCTGAGTGTTATTTTCCAGCATACACTGAAACATACTGAATGCAGAAAGAAAAAAAAATACCCACAAATGTCGTATTATGTTTGTCTGTTTAAGAAAAGCAGCGAACCAGGGGGTGGCCATCCAAAAGCAGACCTCGGGAAAGCAGTGCCTGCTCAGTCTGAGTGCGTGTAGCTCGCCTTTGGGGTGGCTGGTTTTCTGGCTAGGAGTGTACTGTAGCTACTGTTGCTATAATGTCAGGGTTCGCTTCTTTCCTCTTCGAGCATGTGAGCTGTAGTGCACCAATCAACGAGTTGGTCTCAAAGTGCCTGGCAGCCCTTGTTTATATACCAGGGATACAGAGCGCAGGAACAGTTTGTACAGCGAGGAGGGTGGGGTGGGGAGAAGCATTGAGCTAAACCATACAGCCTGGCAGGAGTGAAACCACTTCATGAGCAGCGCAAGCTCCCCTGGCCCCAGCACACAGGTGTGTGTGCCTTTGCCCAGACAGCACATGAAGCTTTTTACCCCCAAGATACTGTATCCCCTTTGACACGTAGATGGGCTTTGTAAGGACAGGCTGGGAAACCTGTCGCACCATTAGGTCACGTTCTCTGCTTGGCATGCGGAAGCGTTCCCAAGCTGTGTTGGTCTGGGTGAGGACGAGCTGACACAGTGAAAGAGAAGAGAAATCGGAGGGGGGGGGTGTGAGCTGACCCCTTATCACTTCCTTTCCCCTTCCTCAGCTCTGTTGCCACCCAAGTGCCCCGCCATGCTTTGTCTTGCTCTGATTTCCCTGGCTCGGGGAGCTGGCACCTGCCTGTATTTAAGCTAACACTATACTGCCAATGAGTGTTCTGCTATGGATATGTTCACATGGCAGACTCATCACCAAGGGAGTTCCCAACACACACCAGGTGATGAAAGCTGAACCAGCATAGCTCGCTTCTGCATTACAGGCTACAGCCACGACCTCCTGCTCCCCTCCTCTAGCCTCCAGCCAATCCCAAATCCCCTCACCTTCCCATGCAAACCCCCAAGTCAAACAACACCTCCAGCAAGCCGGCCTGCGTCTCCTTGCCTCTGGCCTCTGCACCATCTCCCACACTGGTGGAGCAGAGAGAAAGGGGGTTTCCTGCCCATCCTTGCTCAGCACCAGTCCCAGGCTCACAGCCAGAGAGCCAGCACTGAGCTGATGCCCCAGACCCTCTGCTCTCTCTTTGCCTAAGATCGCTGCCTTCCCTCAGTCAGCCACTTGACTTCCCACTCCCAGGAGAAGGCTCTTGCTGGCTCTCCAGCCTCACACCAGCCCTCTTCATGTAATCCAACATCCCCTCATGCTGAAGCTCAGAACACTCCCTACCTTTCTGCCCATCTGACCTCTTCCAGCTCCAAGCCCCTGCACAAAGCAGACACCTCTTGCTCACTTGCTCTCTCTTGTACTACACCACAAGGAGCTTTATATATGGCTGCCCCTTTTCCCAGCATGCAACTGAGCCGGTGCTAGAAACAACCGCTCCCAGAATCCCACTCTTCTGGGTGGCACCTGGGAACACAGCAAAAATGAGTGGAAAGAATTTTTCAGGGAGCCGAGCCCAACCCGCATGTGACAAAAGACTGAGACAACCTGGACAAAACGCACCACAGACGGCTTTTGCCGGCGATGAGGGGAATTGCGCCATCTCGCAGCTCATAGCCTGCAGCCCTGGCCTCATCCAGAAGGTGGTAAAAGCCATGGAGCAATGTGCCACCGAAAGTCTGTTGCATGTCTCTCATCCTGCCTAGTCCAATGGGTCAGAGTGTGGCCTGTTAAACTAACAATACCACCGTTCAGTGCACAGGAGGGGGAGCTGCCTCCACAGATCCCCAACTTCACGCTCTGCATGGAAGGGGGCAGAGGCACCTCCCCGCTCCAGGCAGCATCTCTGCCCCAGCACAACAGCCGCCGTGTGCAGGGCAGGGCTTAGAGGCAATGCAGGGCTCTAGTGTGCCTGAGCACAGGAAGGCGGAGAGGGAGTCTTTGATCTGCAGCTGCTGGCCTGGGCTCATCCAGCTGTAGCACAACTAGATGTTGCATTTGAGCTCTGCCAGGTTGAGACAGGTTAGCCTGCTAGTAAAAGCCTGGCCTCAAAGCCAGGGAACTGGGGTTCTAAGCCCCCTTCTACCATTTGGAGATGTGGGAGGAGATTACATCCCTCTCCATATGTGGGGTACCTCCCTGCATTCACAATGGGTTTCATGTGCCTGGGACTTATTAGTGTTATGACTCAGGATCTAGCCCCTGGCCTGGGGAGAGTGTAGCTCCCAAGCCCTGACTTAGGCTGAGGAAGTGTAGTGTAGTCCTGCCTCTCTGCGTCAGGCTGACAGCAAGGTTCTTGGCACTTCTAGGAGAAGGCTGTGCTGCACCACAGGAGGAACGTGCCCCGGGGCTGGAGCGATTTTATTTTCTTGTGTGTTTGTGTTTATATCCGCCGATGGGGAATGCTGCCAGTCACTGGCTAGCTGTGCATGTTTGCTCTGTGGCGGCCCTGTGACCAGGCACTGGGAAATCATATTTCTGGGCATGATCGTTTTTGCAGGTATCTTTTTGTTCGATTTTGCTCGAGATAGCCGGCATGAGCCGTCAGGAGCAAACCCGCCTCGCTGAAGAGAAACAGCTTGTTTCTGTGCTTTGCAGTGTCGGGCTCAAGCAGCCGGTTGGTAGCTGCTCTGCATTAAGGCGTTAAGAAAAGGAGCGCAGCATCCCATGCAGCTGTGCATTGCAGGGCGGAATCCTGCTCCACCCTCATGGAAGAGCCACAGGAGGCCTGAAAGGCAATAAACCCACTGCCCCGTCTCTGCGCAGGATGGCAAGGAGCAGGGAGAAAGCCCAGTAGCAAGTGTGTGACACTCTGCACCCTGCCTCCCTCAGGGCTCTGCTCCACTTGCAGTCGGGTGGTCCCTTGTCTGGTGGGCGGGTGGATGGTCTGTCGCTCCATGATTAAGGAAACTTCACCAGGCCCAGGGGATGGGGGTGGGGCACAGCTGTCAGTGCACCTCGACAGTGCTGGTGCCCCACACAGCAGCTTCGCATCGCAGGAGAGTAGGAGATTCCATCTGCACCCTGTGCCAAGCCTTTTATTCTGGGCTGGAGATTTGATCCTGGCTAAGAAAGCAGAGGGTGCAGCTCCTTGGGACCTGTGTGCAGAGCCCATTGGTTCACGTGAAGTCTCTCTCACTTCGTTACCTGCGCTCTTTTGGATTCTTTTTCATTTTGCCTCTCTCTGATTGCGAAGCTGTGTGCAATTGTGAGGCCTTGACTCCTTACCCAGCACTGCTGAATAATCAGAGGGCTGCAGCACTCTCAGGGCGAAAGCTCGTCACCTAATAAATCATTTAGTTAGTCTTTAAAGTGCTACTGGGCTGCTTTTTTGTTTTGATAATTTACCCAGGCGTCAACCCGCAATAATCCTGCTGTCGTCATTTTGGAGAAGATCAGATTTCCATACAATTAGAAAAAGGCAATAAGAGATATTTACTTATCTCATTTCTAATTAACACGTCCCTCTTATTACCAAACATGAATGGCTAGAAGGGAGCTGTTAGAGTGATAACCAGTATCTTGCACAATACACACTTTTGTAGTTTCACTGGGCAACTCTTGAACTTCTAAACGTTCCTTTATTTCTGGCTAACATCCTCTTCACAACTCTTAGAAAGGGAATTGCTCGCCTGTAATTTCAAGCTACATTTAGGAGTCTGATTTAAGCCATCCTTAGCTCTGCCTGTCTTGCTTTGTTATTCATGTTCATTTGATGTAAAGTTACCTGCTGAGTGGGGACTCCTGCAAACACAATGTCACCTGCAGGAGTGTACAGAGATCCTGGGTTTCCTTGCTTTAAAGGCTTGAGCTAGTCTCTTAATGTAATTTTTAATAGTATTCTGGGGTTTCACTGTCTTTGGGAGAGCACTGAGTTAATGGGAGCATGGCAACCTCAGTGGAATAGCCTTGAAATCAGTGCTGTAGCATTCACTGCAGGACAATTCTTAGACAATGATAAAACAGCTGACAGCTAGGAGTTACGGATAATGATGAGTGCAATTTGCAGTATGCCAGGTGAGTTATGTTTGTGTAATGTGTATTGTGGAACCAGCAGTGAGGACCTCTGGAAATGACTGTATTTAGTATGTGACTAATTCAGAGGGCCATTTCTGCCTTCATCTGGTTATATATAGTGTCTCAAAATTACTCCTCTATGAATTAGGCATATATCACAACTGTGGCCCATGAAGCCTGTGCGTCTCTTCCTATCCTGCTGGGCCAGCTTCTCCTACCCTTTCTCCCACTGACTAGAAATTCAATCCGTTAGTATTTGTATTGCCAGCAGACCCACTCGTTGCCCAGGACCTCATTCTGCTGTACAAACGACGAGCCGGGAGAGGAAATCAGTGGGCGTATCCACGTCACAGTGACCCTTCGCTGAGCGAGATTCTAAACTGCTTGAGAGGCAAGTCAGAATCTGGCCCTATGATTTCCCCTTAGGCCTTTCTCTCTGTGCAAGGCAATGGGCATCTTTCAGAGCACTTGGCCAGACGTATGGTGCACAGCCTTGTGGTAGCCTGCGGTGCACGCACTGTCCATGAGGGCCCCGTTGCTGCACATGCAAGGTTCACAGGGTGCTTTGCTCTACTCGCTTTGAAAGAGGAGTAGCTGAAAGCATGCTAGGGAACTATCTGCGAAGTAGGAGGGACCACACAGACAGAGTGTGTATGTGGTTGGCTGGGGAGAGCCTGGCTTGCTGCATGTTACTAGTCTGAGACACAAGCCGTGTGAGGGCCCAGACCAGAGATGGAGTTGGCCAAACCATCTAAACCTGGCTGTTGACATCCCACAAAAAGCAAGCAAACCAAACATTCTAGCAGGGCTTTGGCTCTCTTCTCGAGTGGCTGTCCCCACTCACATGCTGGGCGTGGTCTGATCCTGATCTGAAAACCTATTAATCAGTCCAGCAGACCCCACCAAGAGCCAATGGGCATTAAACTCTTATCAAATGAAATAGCAGCAAAGATAACGTTCACTAAGCGAAAAAGCAGTCCAGGAGCGCTTTAAAGACTTACAGAATAATTTATTAGGTGGTGAACTTACGTGGGATAGACCCACTTCTTCAGACCATCGCCATGAAGAAGTGGGTCTGTCCCACGAAAGTTCACCACCTAATAAATTATTTTGTTAGTCTTTAAAGTGCTATTGGACTGTTTTTTTGTTTTGATAGTATATAGACTAGCACGGCTCCCTGTCTGTTAGTAAGGTTTAAATGGGTGATGGATGTATAACAATGAGAGGTAGACATGTTAGTCTGTAGCTTTAAAAACAAGCCGTCTGTGGCTCCTTAAAGACTAACCCACAAAAGCTCATGGCCTCAGAAGCTTGTTAAGCTCCAAGGTGCCACAGGATGGCTTGTTGTATATGTGTGTTTAGTGTTTAGAATTTATCGAATGCTTGTACAGTGCCGCATGTCTTAATCTCACTTATCTTTTCCACAGGCTATAATGGAAGATTTAAGTTTTTGCTTTGCAACTGTAAAAAATATTTGCTCTGAAACTGTGATCCCATCATGAGGGACCCTTTCCTTCCCATCAAGAAGGCCTATCAAAATTAAATCAGCCATTGTGAGACATCACAATCCAAAGACTTTATTAATTGCCCCGTTACATCCAGACTAGTTCTTCTGTGCACATATGCCTGCTGCTTTGATCCTGTAAGAACACCTAGTTCTTTCTTAATTAATTAATCCTTAGATAGTTTACTATAGGACTGGTTACAACTGTTGTCTTTGATGTGAAATCTAAGGTACAGTTTTTGCTGGGTAAGTGACTGGAATGGAAGTACAGTACCTTGAATATTGCTGTGACCTTTGGTCTAAGAAGTGACCGTCTATCACTCTGTCCAGCTGGCCTGGGTGGCGAGATAAATGGAATGATTTTGGGACAGGTTTATAAAGGGAGTCAGGAGCCTGAAGAGTACACGGTTGTCTAACAACCCCTTAGCAGGTTAGGTATCTGACACCCATTGAAATCAATAACCCATTTTATATTCAGTGCGAAGGCATAATTCTGTCATCGTCCTTGAGGTGTGTATGAGAGTTGGGATGAATGCTGCACACTGTGTGAAACAAACAAAAAAGCAGATCGGGGAACAGCTAAATTATAGCACTTGGACAGCAGAAGCAGGAAAAGAAAGCAGCATGTTATATTAAGCCACAGTCAATATATATCATCATTTACCACTGGCACTGTAGATGCCTGGTGGTAGTGTCCTCTGCTGCTAGTTAAAAAACCTTAAACCCTTTCAAGTATAACATCTATTTGTAACAGTTCTTTAGATGCTGATGTGTTTTGATTTTAACTAATGGAGCCTGATTCTGCAGGCAGCTGAAGCAAGGAAAAGCTGTAGCCTCAAAGCTTTGTTCAAATACTCATTACAAAAAGGATTTTAGTAACTCAAAATCAAAAGGAAGAATTCCAGAGGAAGTGACAGCTGCTGGGACTGAGGTCCCGCAATTCCCTGGCAACAGCTTAGACAAGGACATCCCAAACTTCTCTCCCGCAAACCTTCCTTCCCAAATGGCCTCATGCTCGCCCTCTGTACAGGCTCCTCTGCTGAATTACAACAGCTGCCTCCAAAATAATTCAGCACTCTTGGTGCGGGAAGTCATCCAGGAAGTGCCAGTATCAGCACGAACCTGGCTGGCACATAAACCCCTAGCAGTGGAAGGCTGAGTAGTGCTATAGGAACAGGGAAATGACAATGTTACTTCTTCATTGCTATTCTATCTGGTTAAATTACTCCATTTGGGTTTCGTTGTATATGTTTCTGTTTGGTTGTTTGTTTCGAGTTTGGTTTTTTTTTTGTTTTGTTTTTCTTTGTTGCCTTTTTTAGTCTTTTTGGTCTGACAACAGTTTTTTGTAAAGAAAATTTTCGTAGGTGTTCTGCGTGAAAAATATTGTTTGTTGTTCTGTGGTCTCATAGGCTACGTCTACACGTGCACCCAACTTCGAAATAGCTTATTTCGATGTTGCGACATCGAAATAGGCTATTTCGATGAATAACGTCTACACGTCCTCCAGGGCTGGCAACGTCGATGTTCAACTTCGACGTTGCTCAGCCCAACATCGAAATAGGCACAACGAGGGAACGTCTACACGGCAAAGTAGCACACATCGAAATAAGGGAGCCAGGCACAGCTGCAGACAGGGTCACGGGGCGGACTCAACAGCAAGCCGCTCCCTTAAAGGGCCCCTCCCAGACACACTTTCATTAAACAGTGCAAGATACACAGAGCCAACAACTAGTTGCAGACCCTGTATATGCAGCACGGACCCCCAGCTGCAGCAGCAGCAGCCAGAAGCCCTGGGCTAAGGGCTGCTGCCCACGGTGACCACAGAGCCCCGCAAGGGCTGGAGAGAGAGTATCTCTCAACCCCCCAGCTGATGGCCGCCATGGAGGACCCCGCTATTTCGATGTTGCGGGACGCGGATCGTCTACACGTCCCTACTTCGATGTTGAACGTCGAAGTAGGGCGCTATTCCCATCCGCTCATGGGGATAGCGACTTCGACGTCTCGCCGCCTAACGTCGATTTCAACTTCGAAATAGCGCCCAACACGTGTAGACGTGATGGGCGCTATTTCGAAGTTACTGCCGCTACTTCGAAGTAGCGTGCACGTGTAGACGCAGCCAAAAGGTTTAAGAAACACTGAGCTAAAGGAGAAAGGACCTGGAAACTAACACATCAAAATTGGCCTATCTGGTGGACAAAATATCAAGGGGAGGGGCTGTCCCACCAATCACACCCTTCTGGGGTGCTTAAAAAGAGACTCGGGGGGGCAACTGGTGGCCGGAAAGGAATGTGGGTTGGTATCATGGCTGCAGCACAGGAACTCTATTGCTGTCTCCTGGGCCATCAGGACTCGCTGCTGGGCTTTGTGGTCCTGATCCTGAAGACTGGGCTGGACTGGGCCAAAGTGACAGACTTAGATGGTCTCACCACCTCCCTGGGCTTAAATCCTGAAGAGCACCTGGAATATGATTCTGGACTTCCTGCTGTCACCCACTCCCTTGTGTCATTTCCTTCCCTGCCGTATTTCTTCCCTGTTTTCTTTCTTTGTGCTTCCCATGGGTAAGAGCCAGGCTTAGCTGGCCAAAACTGCACCATTATGACCAAAGAAGCAACTGATATCAATGCCCTGAACAGTACAAGGCTGATACAAATTTACCAGGGCTTGGAGTAGCTGATAAGACCAAGCCCTGGGCTAGAGCAGTGGGGTGCGAGTGAGTGTCACCACCAGACTGAAGATGCAGGTTTTCCTCTTTGCTGGTCTTTGCCCTGGTGTGTGTGTTTGTCTAAAGGGGAGCAGGATCAGACAGCAGCAGTCCTTCTCCCCTACTTTTTTCTCCTTCTTCCTCCCCCTCCCTGCAAAATGGATGGTAATTGCCATCTCTAAAGCTGTCTAAAACCTGTCAAGGGAGATGGAGTTCTCCTAGCCCAAGTTCACATTTTCCTTCATTTTCTTCATGCAGAATTTTAGAGTTGTTGTTGCCATGGAACTAAGCAAATTGATGTGTCTGCATTCAAAACCCTTACCCACGTTTCACAGATTAGAGTTGGACAGCAGCCGTGGCATGTGAAGGCCTCTGGCTCGGAGGCCCACTTATTCCATTAAAATTAACTCAGCCCTAGGATTTTCAAAAGTACCTGTTGTTGGCCTAATGTGCTCCCACTGACGTCAGAATTAGCCCAATACCAAGCGATTTTGAAAATCCTCCTCAGTGTTTCTGGTTATATTTAGCATATTCTTGCTCTTGGCCATCACTCGATAACAAGTAGGATGTCTTCATGTCACCCTCCTATTATCAGTCCACTGATGGCTGATCAGCCCAGTTCTGGAGCTCCAGCTCATATCACAGACAGGGCAGGGTTTGGTAGCTGCTGGAGGGGCACATGGCAGTTTTTGGCATTCTTTTCTTCTTCTCCACCACTCCTTGTCTGCACTGCAGCAGGACCTCTCAAATTGTGCCACCCCCTCATGGATCACTGTTCTCCACTTGGCGTGGTCTTGGGCAACGTTCTCCAAAGTGTCGACACCAATGCTGCACTTTTTTGTGTGTGCCTTCAGCATGTCCTTATACGGCTTCTTCTGGCCCCCAGCGCTCCTCTGTCCTTCCTCCAACTCAGAAACAGAATCTGTTTTGGGAGGTGCTGATCAGACATCCGAACCATGTGACCAGTCCAAAAAAGTTGCTGATGAATAAGAATGGCTTTAGTGCTTGCCAAGTTTGACTCTTCTAGGACTCTAGTGTTCATGCGCCTGTCCTCCCAAGAGATATTTAGGATTCTGCTGAGGCAGCATTGATTATATTGTTCAAGTGCCTTCAAATGATGCCTGTATGTTGTCCAGGTTTCACATGTGTACGGCAGCATTAGAACAACCACAGTATAGTATGTAAGGAGCTTTGTCTTGAGCCAGATGTCCCAGTTCATGAAGACCCTTTGTCTCAGGCAGCTGAAAGCAGAGCTGGCATGGTTCAGACAATGCTGGATTTCCAAGTCAATGCTGACTTTAGTGGAAAGACGACTTCCAAGTATGGGAAGTGCTCCACAGTTTCCAGCAGGTCTCCACTGACTTCACTAGAAGGTGCCTGAGATTGTCCTATCAGCAAGGGTTGGTGGAACACCTGGGTCTTTTTGATGTTCAGTGTGAGGCTGAGATTCTCGTATGCTTTGGAGAAGGCACTTAAGGCGGTCTGAAGGGCTGTGGGAGAAAGAGCAGCAACCATGCTGTCGTCTGCATACTGATCTCCACGATCGAGGTTATGGAGGCTTTGCTTTTAGCCTTTTGTCTCCTGAGATTGCAAAGGCTCCTGTTCGTTCTGCAGGCAAGCTGCACACCATCTGGAAGCTGCCATCCATGAGGTGAAGGGCCATGGTGATGAAGATGCAGAAGAGTGATGGGGAAATGACACAGCCTTGTTTGACTCCCGTTTTGACTCAGCGGAGTTGTTTTGGGATCCATTGTTGCTCATAGCTGCTGTGTGTGCATATCCACTGTGCTTTCCATCCTGTGATCTCCAAACATTTATAAATAGGAGTGCATTCAGCTTCAAAAATGCCAAATCCGGTGAGTATTCCTAGCCCTGTTGTACAGCTCCATAGACATGGGCACAGAGAAGTTAAGGCACTTGTCTACAGAATGCCTGTAACCAAACCAAGATCTCTAGCACCCTCCGTCTTAGCTACAAGACAGTCTTTTCTCTTTTTGTCCACAGGGGGAGAGAGACTGACAGTGCAGATGGTAAATACTTAAAAACCTAATAATAACTCCCATCTAATAAGAACTCCGACATCGCCTTTAAAAAGGGCTGTGGGGTTTAGAGGATAACGTTTAAACAATAGAGACAGGAGAACCTGAAATGTGGAGGGTTTGCTTGTTATACGTGCAGGTTACTGCATTAATTAGAGACTTTTCATCAGAGGATTTCAAAGGACTTGACAACAGCGAAAAGAACCCAATTTAAACAGGTAGCATCACCACCCGTGATTACCAGAGCAGTTAACACAATAATGTCCTCTAGTGGCATTTGTAATTACTACACTATAATGACTACAAAGGACGCGGCATTATCCTGGGCCAAGACTCTCTCATTAAGGGCAGAGATCAAGTCAGACATTGACTCGCATGGTTGTTTTCAGAATATTCTACATAAAAAAATGAATCCTCCTGTAACTAGTCCCTGTGGATGGCTATGCAGATGCATAGTTCACTTATTATTAGAGCCGCATGAATCATGGACCTTTTACTAGCAATTCCCCACAAAACAGGGAACCCTAACGGCTTTGCCTCAGTTTTCTTGACTCTTGTATTGCAGGAGCTTCTTGGGTTAGCCAACAGAGCTCTGGTCTAGTTCAGGTGGATCTCAGCATCAGCTTTTACCTGTGAATCCCCCAGCTATTGCATTTAGAGAGATGAGGGTTAGTGGGTGGAGTCATTGAATCATTCGGGGACTTGTATATTTAGGACGGCCTCTGCTTTTCTCCTAGGAGTCATAATAATTAAACCTAGGCACCAGGGAAATTATTGTTCTCGTGAGTGTCAGGGTATGTGAGGTACCAGCGAATGCTCTTGGCACCCGTGGTGGAAGTCCACGCATGCCATAAGCTTTGTCTCGACAGGGGCTTTGCCACTCAGTAGAAAGGGAGAATATTCTTCCTTCTGTGAGTTCATGAAGCAGATTTCAAGCACTCATGGTACACACAGCCTCACACAACACATCAGCCCATTGCTGAAGGTAGACAGAGGAACACGAATGTCCCTGTCCATAGCCTTATCTGCAGAGGAACAAATCCAAAGGGAAAAGCCCTGGGACATGCCGCAGAGTGATGGAAACAGCCTGGTTCCCTTCACCAAGGCTGGGAACACTTCTCCTGCAAGGCAGGGATACCTCAGCGTGAGGTAACAGCCCTGCGATATGGCTGTGGCTGGCCTGGGCCAGATGATTCACACTCAAGGCACTCAGGCTGCACCCTGCGCTCTGGGCTCTTCCCCCTCACCAGATCTCCCAGTTCTGGTGCCAGCTGGAACTCACGCAGCTACGCAGCCCCAGAGCTCAGGGCAGCTGGGTGTTTTAGCCACACCTGTCTGAGACCCACCCAGAGAGACTTGTGCCCCCACAGAGCACGACAGGGGTTCTGTCCCCAGACTCCTTCACTCTATGGGGACAGCACCACTCACTCCAGTGCCCTAGGGCTGCAAGGGACCTCAGGAGGTCATCGAGTCCAGCCCCCTGCTTCAAGCAGGATCAACCCCTGGCCACCCCATCCCTGGCTTCTGTGCAGCCTCAGTCACTTGCCACCTGGGGCGTTGGCTCCAGCGCATGGAGGAGATACACAGAAAAGCTGATGCCACTTCAGGCAGATTCTCTACAGGGATGGGAGTTACCAACCACAGTGGCCCTTGGTGGGCCTGTCCCCTACAACCCACCACCCATAGCACAGGACATTGTACTCCAGGGAGCAGGAGAGTTTGGTATGACCCCATTCTAGGGGCTGGGTTTCCCAACAGCTGCTGGCTGGAGCGTGAGCTCCTGCTACGTTCACACAGGGGCTGATTCAACAAGGTCCTAAGGTTTGACTTGGAGCCTCTAGCCAGGACTCTGGTGCAAATAATTCAATATGAGTGGTAAGCTGACCCCAGGTGGGGAGCCAGACTCCTCCCCTGTGTGACCCTGATGACACTGGTGACGATACATTAGGCATGAGTTTGGCTCAGGGCATTTATCATGTTATACACCAGTTGCCATGAAAACAAAAAGCAGCCAAGTAGCACTTTAAAGACTAACAAAATAATTTATTAGGTGATGAGCTTTCGTGGGACAGGCCAGTTGCCGTGGTGAATGGACATTTTTATGAATAAGATAAATATACTTGTGTTCCTTCAACATGCTTTCAGCACCTCATGCAACATACACGTCTCCTGAAGCCCAAAATAGACGAATGCTGCAGGATGTTTGAGGATGTCACCCTGCACATCTGAACGGGTGCATCTTCCTGCCTGAAAGTTTAATCACGTCTGTGGAAATGTAACTTTCAATATTTCATTAGTCTCACGTCACAGCTGTTAAAACTCATCCAAGAGGCTTTGGTGATACTGTCAGTGCAGCTGTGAGAAGATGTATTTATTTGGGGTGGAATGGGACAGCTGTTTTATTATGAATGGATGACCAGGAAGTCTGATTTCAGCAAATTATTTATTTATTAACAGCAGATTCAGACTAATAGCAAAACTAAACAAGTGGTTGTGAACTTTAATGTAAGAGCAGGACCAAATGTGAAAAAGCAAAACAAACAAACAAACAGAACTAAACAACAAACCACAATGCAATGCGAGAAAGCAAAACACATTGCCATGGCTGGTATCTCACAACACAGCTCATTGCACATGGACCCAGCCACCAGGGACACCGACGCAGCTACTTACTGGCGAATGCATCTTCTCTGGCCCCAGCTCTTTTGAGATTTTGGCCCATTTCCCTGATACTGGATCACCAGCCATAGCCCAGATACCCCCATAGACAAGCCAAACCCAGGTCTCTGCAACACCACATCCTCCTTCCTGAGGTTCCACACATCCTTACTTGGCAATACCCTAGTTTTCCTGCTCCCCATCCCCGTACGACAGAAGTGCACTCACTTACTGGCAATAAAAGCTAAGCATGCCCACAGAAAGAGAACTGGGTGCATGTGAGGGGCTGAAGACAGGATTTGCGCATATGTGATTTTTTAAATTCAACTCAGCCATTATTCTCCAGTGCAGATGGGCACTGGAAGGGCCCATTTACCAAGTTTGCTTTATGGGACAAGGGAAGTTTGCTAGAATATAGTATACATGGACTATTCTGATTCAGAGCTACCTGCTTTTCCCTTTGCAAAGCCTGAGCTGCCGGCTCTGTGTTTAGAATGATGGGTCCATTGGGCAGAAAGAGGAGAAAAGTCAAAATTGAAAAAAACCACTGGTGGGGGAGGGGCAGTGTTTGTTTGTTTTTCCCTGCAAAACTTTCAAGATACCAACTTTTCATCCTGATCTGGGATGGGAAAAGTTTTTGGAACCTCAAAAATTCTCTCAGGGTGGGAAAAACTCTTTCTTACCCAGTCCTAACCAACTGACTCTCCAACCATGGCCTACATAAAACCTCAGAGACCAGGGAAAGTCTTTGAAGCAAATCTGCTGGAATTATCACTAGGGTTTCAAAACTCACAAGTAAAGAGTCTTCTCTAGGAAATCTTTGGCACGACAGAGTTGTTGCCACGAAGCTCCAAGGAGTTAGCTGAACAGAGATGCATACGCCACATGTTCAAATCACTTCTTGCTGGCTACTAAAATAAATCTGCTCTTGATCACTGAGCTTTCACTGCAACCGCCTCTTGTTCTGTCTCTGCTTCTGCCCTCCACTTGGCCTTCTTTTCCATATTCAACCTCAGCAGCGTGTCGTCTCTTCTAGCAGCCTACAAATACAAACCAGGAAACAAACTGGTGCCATGAAATTTCCCCCACAATAAATCACCCACTTGTTTGCTTTGGCACCCCACTGTTCTGAGTTTTTCGAGTGAAAGAAGGTACTGAAGAGAGATTTCCTTGCTTCACATAATTGCCAGCACTTGCAGCCTCTGTTTAGCAGAGAAAGCATAGTACCTTTGTGTAACCCACACGCCTGTGGGGTGTGGTTCAGTGTCCACGTAGTGGCACCTAGACGATTTACACAGAGAAAGAATGAATCACCTCCACAGCCTTAGCTGAGTTTTTAGTTCAGCTATAGAAACTCATGCACTGAGCTCCAGAGGTCACAGGTTCAAGTCCACCTCCCGGCAGTTACCTGCAAACAACTAGGGCAGACTTTCAGCACTGCATGACCCAGAAGCAGAGACCCTCTGAAGCTGTCCTTGTTTGATTCCTGTGCCCCATCACTGTTAAATTTATTCCATTTGTGGGCTTCAGGCCACCTGTTCCCACCTATGCTGTGCTGGCAGTTTTGGAGGCAGTGGTTTTTTCTTTGCTGTCACTCATCACAAGGGTCACTCCAGCCCAGCAAATGATGGTCACTGCAGACCCCTGGAGCGTGACTAACTAGAGCGAGGTGCTGGGTGGCTTCCCTCACAGCCAGCAGTGTACTAGCAACATCTAGCAGCTGCCGAGTGATGCCATGCAAAATGACAATTCCTCTGGGGTGAGCTGAGATCAGGTGGCCTGGTTCGTGAGGGGCGCTAGCCTGTCCGTTCTCGTTGGAGAGGACCACAGAGAACTAACGGGGCTTTAACGTCCATGCAATGGGCTACTGCACAGTCAATCGGAAAGAATGATTCTCCAATATGTCACGTGACCAATGCCATATCAGGCCCAGGGATACGTGGTGCATCACTCATCCGGCCTAATGCAGTGTTGGATGAGTATGAGCGCTCAAAACCTTTGTAGTTATTATGGGGAAAGTGCACCAGAAAGCGCAGCGCAGCCCACTCAATACAGACACACGTACTTGCTTGCCGGAGATGATCATGACCAAGCAGCCGAGCAGAGTCAGGGCCATGGTGGCGTAGCAGATTCTGATCCTCACTCTGTTCATAGCCACTTTGATGACCTCGGATCTGCAGGAGGGCAGAGCAGGTTTCTGGTCATAGGCAGCAGAGCGATAAAATGAGAGCTGCTCTGAGGGAAGGCACAGCACTGGCTGAAAGACCTGCCTGGTTCCTGCCAGTTGCACCCCACAGGTCTTCTGTCGGCTTCATGTGACTGGATTGTTCAGCGAGAAGGTAACAGCAAACTAGTGCTGCCTGAGGGATTTAGCCAAGTGCTACATAAAGCAAACACCAGGCACTGGGCCCAGCAGCGGATGAATGCAGGTTCTCTGCTTTCCTCTAGAGTGAAGAGCTGGCAAGTGGCAGAGCTCAGAGAGTATTTAATACTGTTAATGATGAAATTCAGGGAGCCACGCCCTCAGCCAGGCCAGCCAGAGGAGCAAAGCAGGCAATGGCTTAGGGGCCTGGCAATTAAAAGGGCCCAGAGACCCAGCTGCTGCCACAGTATCTCTGTCAAAAAGCATCCCTGGATTCAAAGGTGCATTTGTTACCCCCCATGCAGGTTCCTGGGCCCTGAAACCTGCATGGGACATGGCAAAAGTGTATTTCGATCAAGGGACACCACTGCAGGCAGGCAGGGTTCAGGGAAGGGAGGGCAGGTGCAGCAGATAACAGCAAACCAGACGTAGGGCCCAGCTGCGCTGAGCCCTCCAAGTCGGTGGAATACGGGGATGGGCCAGACCATAGCTCCTCTGGCAGAGAACTTGGGGCTTCTCTGGATGGGCAGGGGGCTTGTGGGTCAGACCTATAGCCCAGAATTGCTGTCAGTAGGCTTGCCCCCAGCTGGCACTGCAGAGCAGGGCAGCTGACCCAGTGAGTTACACTGGCAATGCTGGTACTGGAATTTACCAATGAAATTTACCAGTGCTGGTACTGAAACTGTACTGCCAGTGACTGCTGCTACGGGGTATGGCCTGGAGGTCATGTATCGGCTACGACTGGCAGAAACTTGCTCTGGGCTGGCAGCTGCTCCTCACGGTGAGTCCCCCTTTGGCCTGTCATTCCCCTCCCATGACATTCCAAGGCTGAGTTCCTGCCTGAAAGAGTGCAAGGGCCTTCTGGGGCCAGGTTTTCAAGTCAGCTGAAGCAAAGCAAGCATCCCGCAGCTGCAGCATGGCTGGAAGTGAGTGGGCAGCTGCTGAAGGGTTAAAGCACATGGCAGTGGCACGCTAGGGGAGGGCCTGATGAAACCCAGTGCATCGGCAATGGCAGCCATCAAGCACCACCTCTTTGCTGATGGCAGACTCCAGGACTAGTGTCTCAGCAGGAGTAAGTGAGTGTAATCCCCCTTCCAGGTAGCTGCATGGTGGGAGCCAGTGCCAGGGGAGAAGCCATTTCTTGCCAAGGGAGGTGGGCAGAGGAAAATTCAGGAAGCAAATTGTGATTCTCGGAGCATCAATGCAGCACTTATGGATAGGACAGGAGATGTGTGCTGGTGCAGGCCAAAGCTATAGGCAAGGTAGCAAACAAGCCATCTCTAAGGCCATGTCTACACTAGCCCAAAATGTATATTCAGCACCTCATTAGCATGCTGCCGGCCGCAGCTCTTCGAAATTGCCACGTTTCGCTGCCGCACGGCTCGGCCCCATGGGGGTCCTTTTGGGCTAGTGTAGATGTAGCCTAAGTGCTTAGTTTTCTCACTGCCAGCCCTGCACTCTTCTGCAAACCTCTATCCAAACTGAAATCATTGGGACTATTCAAGGGAAAAGCTTGGTCCCAGTAGCTCTGTTTCTTAGGGCACCCCTCTAAGTGAGCTGCCCATGTAGCTCAGAGACATCACAGCACTGCTGTGTGGCAGTTTTCCCAAACACCTTCCCACCAACACCAGGCAGCTGCATGGAACAGCCAAAGTTACATCCCCACCTTGCAGCTGAGGATGGCACAATCTTTCCAGAGACTGTTCATATAGTCGCTGCTGAGATGTTTCTGCTGGGCTGTATGCATGACTCAAGGCCATTACTTCTCACAGCAGACATTCTAGCATGACAGCTTAAGCCAGTCACTCAGGAAGTAGTAAAAGAGTGGCTTTAATTACATCCGTGCTGAGGTCCGAGTGAAGAACCACACCATCACGGCACCACTGCAGCAATGTTAAAAACCCACCAGCATCAGTGTCTAGGCATGTTGCACTGATGGGTTTTTACTATTTGTTTTTCTTTTGTTTTGTTTTTACAAGAAGGTCTAAATGGGGAAATGACGGTATGAACTTGCAGGATGGCAACTCACTTTGGATGTTTTTTGCTAAGCTATGGCTGTTCCCAGTTTGCTTTTAAAAGTCAGATGCTTTTCTTACTCACTTTAATGGAAAGGGGTTAAAGCCCATTCTGTCTGAAAGAGACATTAGGCACCAGAGTGATTTGTGAGCTACAAAGCAATTTTTGTCACAAAAGTGGTCCTGTACTCTTCTGAAATTCCTAATCTCCAAAGCAACATCACCCACTTTCCTTAACAGGCTTGGCAAAAAAGCTACTGCTTCAAGTCAGGTTATATTATTTTTGGAGCCAGATAACAGGGTGCCCACACATTTCATTCCCAGCTAAGCAGTCATATTGTAATAGTAGGAAAAAAAGAACACTGCCTATACAAAGCCATTGCTGGTGACTGAGCAGGCAAGGGAAAGTTTGTTGGCATATGTCCAGTAGCACAAATTCTGCTCGTGTAAAAACATAGATCTACTTACGATAACAAATCCGGAATATCTTCTTCTTTTTTAAACCGTCCTGCCCACAGTAATATCTTTTTCTCAAATGCTGTAGGTCTTCTGTCATGTCTGAATTGGCTACGGCCTTTAAAAGATATTACCCCAAAAAGTCATCAGCTAAGTTAAAAGATTGGAAGTAAAAAGCTGCATTTAAAGAAAAAACAGCCTCAGACTGAACGTTTACAGAAGAGCAAAATTCACCTTCAAGTCAGGTCAATGAGAAAGCACCACTCACCTCGATGGCCTTGTCTAGCCATTTGCTTTGGTAGTTAGCCCCCACTGGAATTCTGTTGGTGCTGGCAAAGATGGAAGCACTCATATGCACGGGCCACCACAGCACCAGGTTTCTTAGTCATTGCATAGTCAGACCATTGCCAATGACGGTTAAAATCCCAGGGGCCAGGGCCAAGTGGCAACGGAGCATTGTCCTCAGGAACACCACAAGAAATTAGAAAATTCCATTTCACGAATTTTACAGAATTTTCCAGTTTGGGGACAAAGCTCAGATACATTCCATATAACCCTGGCCTCACTGAAGTCAGTGACAAGATTCTGTTGATTGCAACGGGCCAGGATTTCACCCGTGGGTATTTGAGGCCAGATGGGCTGTTGAGATCATTCCAGCATCAAGCCTGTAAATGCGCTCAAAAATCTTTGGTATAGAAAATGTTCCTTTTGTTTCATTTCAAAGACAAATGTTTCTCATTTGCTTTCAGATTTGAATGAACAGGTTTCGGGGCCCTACAAAAGACAAAGTGTGCGCAGGGTCTGGTGACTAGGGAGAAGAGAGAGACATCAAAGAAACCAGCGGCTGCAATTTTTGAAAACCAAAAGGGAACATACATTTTCTATTTGAAATCAGATGACCTGGCTGTATTTATTTTGGTTTGTCTCACTGGAAAATCTGAACATATTGGAAAGAAGTGAACTTTTTCTTTGGTGGAGGGGAATTTACATTTCATTTATGAGCCTTTTCTGCTTAAAAAAAATTTTGAGACGTTCTCATGAAAATTGGGCTGGGGGAAAA
Organism: Carettochelys insculpta; assembly: GCF_033958435.1. NCBI lineage: Eukaryota > Metazoa > Chordata > Testudines > Carettochelyidae > Carettochelys > Carettochelys insculpta. The sequence goes on along the minus strand of NC_134149.1, from coordinate 2,698,835 downwards.
TATAAGCCTTTAATGTAGACCCCGCTAAGCTCTGGGCTCCAAGTGCCTCATTGTTACCACAGCCTGCGGAAGTGGGCAGTTGGTGCTTGCAGCACGCCAATTAATGTCTAGGTAATGAAGGTCCTTTCTCTCTTTCAGGGCAGCATCACAGAAAAAGTATCACAGGGTCAGAGTGGCATTCTCCCCACTGTGGTGAACGGCTTCATCTGTGCTTTGATCCCAGATGTAAATAGCAAGTGTCTCATCCACCCCAGTAATTCCCTTCACCAAAATCAATAACACACACACAGTTCCCAGGAAAAGCATTGCAGTGGAAACAGGCTGTAAATGATTTATGGTGTGTAGAAAGAAAGCCCCAAAATAAATTGCTGGTCTCAGACTGTAACCCTTCCTCAGCATTACTGTGCACCGGTCAAGCAAGAGATTTACAAGGAGGTATGTTTCCCTCCTCCAGTTCGACGATCAGAAATCAAAAGCCCAGCTCAGCTCACCCTCCTCCTTTCTTTGTATTTGGTTGCGTCTGTGTTAGCCAAGCATCCAGAACAGCAGTGTGCAGCTGCAGGAGAAGCTGCTCTGCTACTAAGCAGGAACCAACACACTCCAGAGCTGCCCTGGCACAGGGACTGACTCCCCAGGCCTTATGGAAAGTGGCTGGGGAATGTGAGTGTGCAGAACTCGAAGACGCTTTGTGCAAAACATGTCATGTAACGTATCTTTTAAAGTTACAATCTGCTGAATCTGTAGGTCCTATTTTTGTGCATGTATCATTCATGCATGGGAAGTTAATGGCACCATTCCGCAAGGGAAATGAGGTGTCAGGCTGTGTTGAGATACAGTATGTTGGGAGGCTGACAATGTTCTCTCATGCGAGCCACCCACAGGTGCCACCATGATCTAATTACAACACGTCACCTCACAAGATTGTCAAGGGGAGCCCACTGATACCCTGTCACAACGTGTCCTTCCAAAAAGAGTCCTGTGTCCCAGCCTGGAAACACCTTCCCAACATTGGGCCTGGAAGGAGGCCAGGTGAAGTGAGCCCACTGTGAAACACCAGCCCCAGAGGCAGTGCAGCACCTGGCTTTTCACTGTCTTCACCCTACACAGTTAGACATGAGCAGAGGACTCTGCTCTAGCAGCCTGGGGCTGGAGATGACAGCTTGAAGCTCAAAGCAGGAGGAAATCAAGCCCATCCTTCCAGCCCCTGAGCTGAGCCTGTGCTGTTTGGGGCTGACAATAAACGAGTGGGGAGCACAGAGCTGTAGCTCTCTGGCAGGGGTGGCGGAAGAACGGGGAGCTGCTGACGTGGTTGGCTCTCCTGGAGCTCCCCGTGCAGCTCGTGGTCGCAGTCGGTGCTGCTCTGCCCAGCTGAAATGCACTCTGCAGCTGCCCAGACTAGGAGGCAGATGACATGTACCCCACTGAGTGGACCCGGTTAGATAATGCTGCATTGTTCTGCCCAAAGGCTTTTCTCCTCCATTTCGAGAGGGGCTGAAGAACTCCAGGTGGAAGCCCTGCAGGGCTGCGGGCCGGGACTGGCTTGGCTTTGAGAGAGCGCACTGTGGACCTGCCCCTGGGGACGGTGCGGTTCCAAGGTGTGGCACACGCTGTCGGGTTTCAGCAGGGCAGACTTGGCTAGGGAGCTAGAGCAGGGCAGTGGGAGGCAGCGAGGGCTGGAAGTCCAATGGCAAGCAGCCATGCCCAGGAGTCAGCTGCAGATCCCCAGTGGCTACCAGCTCCCCCTGCCCCCCCCCGGCTCCTGTCACAGCCCAAGCTCCACAGTCCCCATGCACTGATGTAACACAAGCAGACAGACAGCCCCTCCGCCCCCGCAGCTCCCCCTGCAGCTCTCCCTCCAAAAGCAGGAAGGTGCCGAGGAACGAGAGCTGCTGAGAGCTGGCCAGGCAGTCTCCCCCAGGAGACCTAGACATGCTGGGAGGAGCCTGGGGGCCGATTGCCTGCTGGGAAGGCCCCGTGCTGTAGCTGCTGGGACAGGGCTCATGTGTAGGGCCAAGCAGCTTCCCCCACCACCACCCAAGCCACCTCCCACCATGGGCAGGCTGTGCTGGCACCAGACGCCCTCTCAGGGTAAATCCCCACACTGGTCCCCTAGCCCAGAGCAGTGTCATTTGTACCCCCTGCACCTCCCAGAGGTCCTCTGGCCTTCATCATTCACCCCACTTCCTGCCTGTCAGCCCCCGGCTTGCTGTTTGGCAGGTGCCTTCTGGGACGTGGAGCCTCAGCCCTGACTGACCCTAACCCTTCCCCACCCGGGCCCGGTTCTCCCCTTTGCAAAGCCCCTGCCTGATGCTGGGTTGTGATCTGCCTGGACTCTATAGGATGAAACCTGGGTATCAGAGGGCCACTCTCGGGGCATATGTGTCACCTTGTGGTGACAGGTTACTCTGCTAGGCCTGCGTCTAATAGCAGCTCCGGCAGTCCCAGCTCACTGCCTGCAATAACACGAACAGCTTCTCTCAGGAATTCCCCACTTGGGCGTGAACAGACACACCTATTTCCTGGCTGGTTGGAGTTTTCATTTAACTGTTTTACTCCCATGACCAGGAAACCTTGGCTTTGCTGGGGGCAGAAGTCTTTTAAATTGAAAATAAGCAAATGTCCCTGTAGGCTGTCAAAGGCGGGGCCACCTCAGAGACTTTGTCATTCCCACGTAGGACATACAAAACCTCCTCAGCTTAGCCAGGGGATAGAGAAATGGGGCAGTCGCTGGCAGTTCTATTGTCAGTGATCTGAAACACAGAACAAAACGTTTCTACCCACCTGGAGCGGCTGTTTGAGAAACGACCTTCTGCGTGTCCTCTGCTTTGTGACAAAGGGCTCTTCTCATCCGAAACAAGGGCTGCACGTTTGTGGCACGGGAGTACTTCCAGAAATTGGTTCTTCTCAAAAACCCTGTGACCAGAGGCTTACTTTCCAATACCCAGCCCAGCATGGTCGACCCACTGCTGAAATGTCTAACCCTGCCTCTAGTGCTTCAGTGAGGAGCCATGAGACATTTACGCCTCTGGACCTGGTGTTCCAACCACCTCACGGCAAGTCAAAATGAACTTGCAGGTGGCTGAAGGTTAAAGGGCTGTATGTCTCTGCTGATGGTGTCATATACTTACACCACTTAACAGTTTGGCTGAGTCACAGTGACTGGAGTAATGGCTCGTCTGCTCATGTTTGCTCAAAGACACGCCTTTGAAATACCAGGGCAGTAACCTACCTGCTGCCGCCTATGTACCGAAAGCCTAACCCGATTCCCCGTACTTCAGTGCGACCTGTATCTATCAGGTTTGGTAGCTTCCAGGAGCTTCCAGGGATTGTAAAGATTTTGCATTTCTCTCGGTCTTCGATTTGTAACCCCCATCACCAGCAACAACAAATTCTGTAATGACCGTATTGATCAGGAACTGAAATATCTGTTTGTTTTAACAGAAACAGGGCTGTAAAAGGTGCTTTTCCCAAAGGGGAGGCACGTAGCTGATAATAATAGTAAATCTCGGCTGGTGGAAAGAGACCTTATCATGATATAAAGCTAAGATCGAGTCCGAGTTATTTCTAGTAAAAGTCATGGATGGGTCATGGGCAATAATCAAAATTTCATGGAAACCTGTCCCTGACTTTTATTAAAAATAACGATAATAAAATGGGAGTACAGGAAGGTCCATCACCCACAGCTGCTGAGGCACCAGAGTCCCCCGCAATTCAGGGTAGCTGGAGGTGCAGGCACTCAATTTAGGATGGTTTCCACCAGAAGCCTCAACTTCAGCCAGCGCTACTTGAAACTTGGCCCATGGTCTTGACTCTCTAGGTCCTGACACCAATTTGGCAGCTGCCACAAAAACGAACAGGAAGCCATTTTCACTGGGGCCTGGATTTTGTTAAAACATTTTATAAAGTTTTGTTTTGACCAAGTCACTGTTTTGATATTTTTGAAACATTTCCAACAGCCCTGGATACCTAGGAGCCCGGGCAGCTGGGGAAGTCTTGGAGCCAGGGCTGCCCAGGCTGCCAGGGTCAAGTGGGCACGAGAGCAGGAAGCCAGGCAGATTTCAAAACCTGCCTGACAAGCAAGTTCGGTTGGGAAACCTACCTGCTTACTACTGGAATGTTGCCAACATGGGCCGTTCTGGCAGACCTTTTCTGTTTTGCCCAATCAGTATTATCCAGCAGAACAACATTCCATACGGAAATTTTCACCCAGCCATGGTTCTAATGTAACCGACTAAACTCCTTGTAAATTAGAACTTGGAAAATAATCCTGTTCATATTACAGACTGACTCTCTCTTGGCTGTGCTGCTGCTGGAGCTGCAGAGCAAACAAGAGGTCATCATCAGAGACTCCATCTGTGTCCCAAACAGTTTAGAGTCTACTGTAACCGCAGTGAAGGAGATAATCTGAAGGCGAAGTGCCCATTTTGCACATTTACAGAGAAGAACCTTGTTTAAAATACTTCATAGTCAGCAATGCACATGGCAGTTAAAAGTTTGGCGGCAGTACAGCATAACAATATTTGCCCCAACTGGAAGCGATCACTGAATCCCAGCTATCTCCCAAAGTCTGGGTGGTCCTGATTGTGTTAAAATATAGCATCCATATTAAAATGTTAGACACACAGTATGAAGCACAATGTCATTATATCAGCTTGATGTTTCCTCTTCTGGTTTTTGCACAATATTCTCTCTAATGGTTCATGAAATTAAAATGCAAAATAAATTTCCCATTTAGAGTGTTGTGTTATTTACTCTGTTTATACATATGAAGCTCTAAAGTTGATTTATAGCCAGAAAGAAAATTTTAATTTGAAGGGAAGAGGCTGTTGCCGAAGGGGAAGTTTTAAGAACCATTTAACACTATCAAATTGAATGCAGCCTAGGACAATCAGAGCAGGGTGGGTGAAACGGCGGTGTGACAGAGCACAGATTGTCTTGTTGGGTTAGATGTCCTTTAAGGAGTTGGGTTGTGAAAGGTGAAAGATAGAAGATAAAATTCAGCTCTTGACTCCGAGGAAAGATACTCCTCTCTTTATAGAGATGTTTTATGTTATAGAAAACATGAAGGTATTGACATGGCAGAAGAAAACTTGTCCTAATGATAACTGTGCTGCTTGTCCTCCTTGATGAAACGCAGGAACTGTACCCAGACATAACGCAACGTGTTTAGCTTCATTTCCTTGTAATTCAGCAAGGCAAATTGGATTCATTTCCCGATTACGAAGCCATACAGCGGCTAAATGGTAGTTGGAGCTTCCAGATGCAAGCTCTGCTGCAAAGGAGACCTGCAAACAAATGTTCCTCGGTAAACATGATTCTGATTTCCTAGGCACAGCAGAAACCCGGCAGAACATCAGTGGAGCTAGACATAGTTATGCAGAGGGGAGATGAGCAGAGAAGTGGGGAGGGGAGCAGGTTAGCTGAGACAAGTTTTACACCCAGGTTTTGGTGTGTGTCATTCTTCTTGCTGGTCCAAGTTCCACCTTTCCCTCAGGAACCAGGCTGCTGATACATCACCCCCCTATCGCACACCCATGGCAGTCTCTGGGCATTACCAGCACTTACACACCCTAACTTCTACACAGGAATCTGAGGCCCCAGCCTGGGAATGACCTTCCAAACACACTCTGCAGAGTCGGGGGCCTGGGGAGTAGTAATACATCTTCATCTGCCATGGAGAGAGCACCTTGCATCCTAATTCCTTTTCCTCTTGGCCCCTTCAGTGTGGGAAGCCTGGGCCCTCAGCTACTCACCACCCTTTCAGGCCTGGACTCAGAACAGAACAGAGCTGTATTTCCTTCCCTCACCCTCTTCCCGCTCGTGTGTGTTTCTTTTGTTTTCTACTTATATATGGTATGGAGCTTGCAGGCCAGTGGCAGAAAGGGCAGAAGTCACCCACTCGTTTGTGCCCGGGGCCTGGCTGCCTGCCCCCCGTTCTGCCCCACATTCTGTCCGGCTGAGCATTGGGGGCTGTGCTGAGCTGTGCCCGGGGCTTCAGTGAGGTGAGACTGGGACCAAAGTGGAGTGCAAACCTAGGGGGAGGGCCTGCAACGCTTGGCAGGAGCATCTATCGGTCGGCTGTGTTGTCTGGTGGCGACTCGGAGGGGAATTACAAAGGTGATGGGTGTCCATCCTTGTCATTCTGGCTACCCCATGCATGCGCCGAACAACAGTCAGAGGCAGCTGTGCAGACAGAAGGGTTTCCTATGCAGTGAGTCTGGTTAAACAAAGTCTTCGCCGTCTAAAGATTTTGCCACAAGATGGCTATTGCTAAGTCTCAGCCGAGGTTACCCACCCAGGCCAGCATTTATTAGGCTTTGTGTGGCCTTGTGCTAACTATTCCTACCACCAGGTGTCCAGCTAAACACCAGACACCAGGCCCCAAAGTGCACTTTCAAATACTCCAAGAGGTTCTTTGCCTTCAAAAGCCCGCAGGCTTGAAATTCATTCGCAGTCTTTAGCAAGCACCATAACGCCACCTAGGACAAGACAGGGCGATTCACCCGATCCCTGTTCCTGGGTCCGCATTGTTTGTATTGCCAGGTGACAGGTTCACTGGGAGTAAAGTGCACGTTTTCCAGACCTTCGCAGTGACTGAGCATAGTGCTAACAGCTGTCCCGCTGGGCAGGCCTGGTCTGTCCCTCCTCGCCATAGTGAGTTAGTGAGGATTGTGTCCTCACGCTGCCAGTTTGGAAGATGGGAACTGAAGCTCCCAGCAGCTGAACCCGCTCTAATGCATCCACATCCTTTCTATACTGGGGGCCCCAGAACTGAACGCAGTACTCCAGACGTGGCCTCACAAGTGCTGAACACAGGGGAATAATAACTCCTCTAGATCTCCTGGAAATGCTTCTCCTTATGCACCCCAATATGCCATTAGCCTTCTTGGCTACCAGGGCATGCTATTGACCCACTTCACACCACAGCACCCACAGCCCGAGTGCCAGCACTCCCATTCTGAGTGAAACCAAGGATTCCTATCATGACTCCAATTCACATGGCAATTGGTTAGGCATAGCCAGGCGTCCACCAGTGACCAGACACTGGAGTGCACATGGTCACAGAAATCCTGATATGGGGCCACAGAGTCAGCTGAGTAGAACTCCCTCTGAACCTGATCCAGGGCTACGAACATCTGAACAAACCTGAAATGTGGAAGGGAGGGGGGAGGATTCATCCTTAGCTTACAATTCCATGTACCCTTGACAGAGAATGCTGGGGCTTCAATCACTGGGAATAAAAACCACAGCCACTACACAAGGCAGGGCAGGGAAAGTCTTTTATGGGACCAGCTTCTGCTGGTGGGAAGGAAAGGGTGAAGAGCTGCACAGAGCTCTGCCAGCCCCCAGGATCTGACATTTTCATGCGTGCAGTGCAGTAGGAATGAAATACGATGCTCTCTCCAGAGCCTGCAACTGTGGCAAGCAGCCAGCATGCATTCGGGGCTGCACACTAGCTGGACGGAAATGCACTGTAACTGCCTAAAGCTTATCTCATTGTCTAGAGGCTGATGAGCAGCCACATGCAAGCAGTAGGGCTCCGGGGACGTACGGATTTCCAGCCAGTAATGTGGGGTGTTGTGGCTAATGCTGCAGTTCTCACAGCTAATGACAGTCATATGCTGATGAGCTTGCCTGGGATTTGCAAACAGGAACTGATTTGGGACCTAATTCAGTGTTCTGTGGAGCACATGAAGCATAAATGCTCAAGAACCTGTAGGTAAAACAAAGACATTTCTACACAGCCATCAAATCAATTCTGAGTTGAATAATTGAGATGTTTTTCAACCCTCAGGCCACAGAATGGCTTAATTTATGCCTATTATACACCTGTTTCCCCAAAGGAATGCCATGGCCAGAACAGCCAGGCTGGCTCCTAGGATTCTGATGGGGAGAACTCTGACACATGGCATTGTCTTCACAAACAGATGCGTATTGAAATTTTTCAGCCCATTAATCAAGAATGAGGGAGGAGGAAGCTAATTAAAAGGACTGAACTCTTTCTTGGAGAAGTACAGTTTTCTCCTCACTTGTACTACACATTTAGGCTGTGTCTACATTAGCCTCAGACTTCGAAATGGCCACTTGCATGGCCATTTCGAAGTTTGGGGCTAGTGTAGACACAGCCTTACAGATATAAAAATGTCTCGGGGGGTTATGTCCATACAAAGCTATGTAGTATCAATCAGGTTAATAACACACATAGTTAGAGGGATCGTTCTAAAAGACCCTGCACAATTTGCTCAACATTTCATTTTTAGTGACCGCCCAAATGCATATGTAAACAGGATGACATAGGGTCCAAATGAATTCCTTGGTGAACTTAATCATTACGCCAGGGATACATTTGTCCCAAAACCTCCAACAAAGACTCACTGTGTTCCTATCTGATAACTCATTGGGCATCTCTATCAAACAGAGCAGGAAGAGGAGTGCGGGTGGTAAGATGCATTTGCAGAAGATCGTGTCTATGTTCTCTAGTAAGCCATTATGTGATCAAAAGGATGATCAGGCAGCTACAGTCACCAAGCCCCACACAGCACAAGAGGGCCAGGGGAAGAGTTTTCCATTGTGTACAACGCAGCATGGGTGATTGAGTGCTTTATGGGGCGTAGGTTGGGCTATGTCTGCCTGGACCTATCTGTTGTCTCTTGTCTGCTTTGGGCAGGACCTTTGCGTCTCATCAGCCCATGGCACAGCAGGATCAGGTCTGACTGGGGCTCCTAGCTGCCACCCTGAGACAAACGAACAATGAATGTAATAGCATGTGAGGTTGTGTTTCACTGAAGCACTAAGTCTGTTCAAGGTTCTCAGGTGCTGGGCAGTAGTTAGTCCAGGGAATTAACTCCTGTATTCCTGCACAACCCAGCATAGCGCCTTTGACCATAACAATGAGTTCAGTCTAGCACAGAAGTTGCTTGGCTGCCCATGCTGTGAAAGCGCACGTATGAAGCACCTCAAAGTCAGCTTCTCTAGGGAAGAGCCTGATGTGCGTGCTGGAAGGTAAGGGACTCATGCTGGACAGCTTCCGTCTGCCACTCCTCATGCACCTCAAAGCAATACAGTGTGCCTGGGGGTACATGTGGAGATCCCCCCAGCTCTGGCTGCTCAGACAGCACGCAGTACAACCCCGCTGGGCAGCCAGCCTGTTTTGCCGGCTCCTGAAGTATTGCTGAGGGGAGCTATAACTTTTCTTTGCATCTGCACTGTCATCACTGTTTACAAAACATGGTTCCAAAGAAAGCTAAATTAGGAGCTGAGAAAAATAATAAAGAACAATGTAATCAGATGTAAGAGGGAGATCGTTTCATTACCTGAACCAAGGCTCATTATTCACCATGTCTCTGGGAAGAGCTGATAAATTCAAACTAATGAGTTGTAGCCCAAAGAACCAAGGCGGGACTATCTCCATCAGTGCTGTGGCGTACTAAGCAGGGAGCAGATTTTGGAAGTCGTGTATCTTCCTGGACAAAGTGGAGCAGCAATGACGAAAGCAACACACCATTATTAGCTTCTGTTCCTAGAGCAATACCCTGGCACTGCAGAGGCATGTTGCCCTCAAAGAGTCCCCATTCACTCTCAGAGGTGCATTGCCTTCCTGCTGCAAAGCTGTGTAGTGAGACTCTTTAAAGGGACATGGGGGTGTTGTCCTGCTTTTCTGGGGTCGACATTCCTTGTAAGCTGTCTTGCGAGAACATCTGAGACCTCATGTTGGGTCAGACTCATTCTCACTATGAGCGAAATCTGGGACACAGCAGATGACATTTCAAAGTTTCCATGTGACAGCAATTTTTTAACATACAACTTGTTCTGGGATTGCATGTGAATTCCCTGGCCCCACGAGGTCCCACGTGCAGGCGTAGCACTAGTTTCTTGGAAAACGCAGCCCGGTCCTGCCCTGAGGCTTTACCCCCTAGCACAGTTGTATGACTGCAGCTCTATTGGGTGCTGAATAGGAAAGCCCTCTATGTTGTCTCCCATCTAAGAGTCTTCCCAGAGATGCAGGACCCTCATCATGTGAAAACCAGTGCCACATAAGACCCTTGAACAGTAACGCCCTTTCCATCAGCTAAAGGCTCTTTTCTGTAACTAGTTCTGAGCTTGCGCACAGTTATGGGGACTCCAACAGGGCCAGTGGAAGAATTCTGCATGGGAGGCTTTTGCAGATGAAGCTCTTTCTGCAGCTGTAAGTCTCTCTTCTCTCCAATAAATGGAGGCAGAGAGCTCCTTCCCCACTGGAGCATCTGTCCAGCTGGAGTTCTGGGTAAGTAACTTATGTAGATGAAGGGGCTCTGTGATTGTTCTTGCCCCCTTTCACCACCAGATAGGAGCAGTGAGCTCCTGTGTCCTGTCCCTAGAGTTTCCAGCTCCAGGGCTTACCCCTGTACTGTTCCCATCCCCGTTTTCATGGATGACAGCAGTGTACAATCCCACCATCGCCTACATAGCTCCCAGAATGTCTGCAGCAGCTGCAGAATGTCATGCCATTTTCAGGTGCACTGGTGACCTGCGGTGATGGAGGTTGAATTTGTAAGGAATCAGTCCACGCTATGGGGTTCATTCCTTTGACTTTAAGGGCTCCTAAGGTCAACTTTTGTACTCCTACTTTTCACAAGAAGTAACACCAAATTCGCTCTTGCAGGGTTGACCTTAGGGTAGTGGAGATGGAGTGTTGTGAAATTGTTGGCCTCCTAGAGGTGATCCACAGTGTCCCATTGTTTCCACTCTGGCCACCACTTCCCGCTCCGCTGCTCTCCAGGCATGTAGGAAGCAACCTGGAAAATCTGAATTTCATTTCCTGTTGGCCAGCATGGCAAGCGGAGCAGCCAGCACACCTCTGCAGCACCTCTGACTTTAAATTCCCAGGGTTGCAGATGAAGCAGCAAAAGAATTGCAGACACCTATGCAAGATCTCACAGGACCTGGAGGGAAAAAAGGATACAGCAGTGACACTCAGCGGTGCTGCATGAAAATAAAGGAGCCCAGCCAGGCATACCATGAAACAAAGGTAAGGAACGTGCCAGCAGGAACTCAATGCAAATGATCTCTGGGAGACGCATTCCTCCCAGCCTTCAGCAGCATTGAGTTCCTGCTGGCACGTTCCGTACATCCAGAAGGGTAACACAAAGGAAGCAAACGGACATCCTGGATCATGCAAAAATGCCACTTCTATGAACAGCTGCATGGGATTGTAGGGAGTGACCCAATCGCTGTCCTCAAAGAGTCTGTGGATACATCGGAAGAACGAAAAGGCTCCTTCCTCCTGCCTGTCCAGACGTCGTGTCTAGTGCAGCCACGTAAGGGGTTCTTGCTCCCTCTCACTGTCTTATGCAGAGATGCCTGCCTCCCATTTAGCCTCCCACCCCAGTGTTGTACTAGGAGCCTACTTACCTTAGCCCCAGACAGAACTCTTACCTGCAACACTGCCTGAGTGTGGTATGTGATGAAGTCTGAAGCTGGGAGCAGCACAGCCTTTAGGACAGGGAGTTCCTGTGCAAGCAGAGGCAGGTGATTAGATAACAAAAGGCTGGTCATTCAAGTCAGCTAAGGGTCCTTGAATGATCTCGAAAGCATTGGCAGGTACTCCAGTCTAAAGACAGGAAACAAATTGTGGGACTACTGGTGAGAATGGAGGGAAGTAAACAGTGGTGCCCTGCAGAGGTCTGTACTGGAACCAGGTCTGTACCACCAATCATAAATTATCTAGTGAAAAGGGTAAACAGGGAAGTGGCAACTTCTGCAGGTGATACAATATGTATTCACCATAGTTAAGTCCAAGACTGGCTGCAAAGTGTAACAAAGAGATTTCACAAAATTGTGTGACTGAGCAACATAAGGGCAGCTGAAATTTGGTGTCGATAAATGCAAAGTAATGCCAATGGCAAAATATAATCCTAAATATGCATATAAATGATGGGATCTAAATTAGCGGAACCCATCGATAGAAAGATCTCGGAGTCTTTGTGGATAGTGGTCTGAACATATCTACTCATGTATAGTGGCAATAAAAATAACAGAATTTTGGGACTCCTTAAGGAAAGGAAAGATAAGAAGACAGAAAAGATCGTCACCTCTATTTAGATCCATGGTAAACCCACAGATCAAATACTGTGCGAAGATTTAATCACCCTCTCTCTAGGAAAAGAGATGTTGGATTTTGAAAAGGTACAGAGAATGGGAACAGCAATGATTAGGAGAACTGAACACATTCTATAGGAGGAGAGATTAAAAAGGCTGGGATGTTCTAGTTTGAAAACGAGATGAAGGGGGTTATGACCGAGCTCTATAGACTCCTGAACAGCGTGGAAAAATTGAATCAGGAAGTGTTATTTACGCCGACGCATACCACAAGAGCTAGGATGAAATTAATGGGAAGCAGATTTAAAACAAACAAAATAAAGTATTTCTTTACAGTCAACCTGTGGAACTCTGTGCCAGAGGACATTGTGAAGGCCAAGACTTTAACAGGGTTCGGAAAAGAACTCGATACGTTCATGAAGAATAGAATCATAGAATCCTAGGGCCGGAAGGAACCTCAGAAGGTCATTGAGTCCAGCCCCCTATCCAAAGAAGCATCAACCCCAACTAAATCATCCCTGCCAGGACTAGGTCAAGCCAGGACCAAAAACCTCTAGGGATGGAGAGTCCACCACCTGTCTTGGTAACACATTCCAGTCCCTGAATGGCTGTCAGTCAGCATTGGAAGACATCCAACACCATGTTCTGCATGCCCCTTACCTCTGTTTGCCAGAAGCTGAGACTGGGTGGTGGGATGAGGCACTGAGGCCTGATTTACACCAGGAAACAAAGTTGATCCCAGATACACAATTCTAGCTATGCCATTAGTGTAGCTAGAATCAATGTATCAGGTCTGACTTTTTTCCCTGGTGTAGATCAGGGCTTTTTGGGCTCACGCTGATGACCCTTACCCCACAGAATAGCGTGAGATACCAGGCTCAACAGCCAAGCCCAGAGAGATCGATTTTTGCCACATCTTCACACACACAGCAAAATCAATCCCTGGAAGATCAGTCAAAGCATATGGCCCCTCCCTCGGTAAGTATAGACGTACTCTCAACGATTGCCTGTTGTGTTCATTCCCTCTCAGACACCTGACCTTGGCCAAGGCCAGCAGACAGGACACTGGGCGAGATGGACCTTTGGTTTGACCCAGTCTAGCCATGCGGATGTTCTTACAGAGGTATCTGCCGCTGCTATGACCCACTAAACCCCACACCCTTCCCAGAGCTGAGCTAGAACCCAGGAGTCCTGGTGGGGTTGCGTCCGGTGGAGTTAGTAGCAAAGTAACTATATGCATTAAACTTCTAAACCTAAAAGCATCCCTCTTAAGTCACTTGCCGCAAGATGTCAGAACATGTTCGTATTGGAGCTGAGTAGGCCTAATAGCTCTTTTACTTTTTTACATATCAATAGGAATGGGGTACAGCACCCCTGCTCCCTAATTTCTAAATTATCTTCCAGAAAACTCAGGTTTTCAAGTGCCTAAGTAGCTCCTGTTTTCCCTACTTCACCGGTAGCTGTGACTAGCCATCCCTGCCCAGCCTTTTCATTTCCTATAGTATTTTAAAGCCTTTGGATGAAAAAGAAGTCGGTCCAATAAAAGATATTACTTCCCCACCACCGCAACACACGCCTTGCGCCTCTAATGAGCAAGGTAATCATTTAAACAAGCAATCCGGAATACCATACCTGATGCCACCACAGCCAATCTGGTGTCTGACCTCTGTAACTTTGTTCTCACACACAATCATTTCCATTTTGGGGACAATTTATACCTCCAGATTAGTGGAACTGCTATGGACACCTGCATGGCCCCACAATATGCTAATATATTTATGGCTGACCTGGAACAACAATTCCTCAGCTCTCGTCCCCTATTACCACTCCTCTACTTAAGATACATTGATGACATCTGTATGATTTGGACCCCTGGTACAGAGGCTCTAGAAGAATTCCACAAAGACTTTAACAATTTACACCCCACCATCAACTTATGCCTCAATTACAACATGCAAGAGATACATTTCCTGGACACTACAGTACTAATCAAGGATGGCCTGATCAGTACCACGCCGTACCGAAAACCTACTGATCGCTATACTTATCTACACCCTTCTAGTTTCCATCCTGCACACGTGACTAGATCCATTGCTTACAGTCAAGCTCTTAGGTACAATCGCATTTGCTCAGATCCAACTGACAGAGACCAAAAACTACAAGAACTTTACCAAATATTCATAAACCTGAATTACCCACCAGGAGAAGTAAAAAAACAAATTGATAGGGCCAGACGAATACCCAGAGACCAGCTACTCCAAGATCGGCCCAAAAAAGCCAAGAACAGAACACCACTGGTCATCACCTACCGCCCCCAACTCAGACCACTGCAACGAATTATTAAAGACCTACAACCTATTCTTAATCAGGATACTACACTCCAGAAGGCCCTGGGTGACAGGCCTGTTCTCTCCTACAGACAACCTCCCAACCTCATGAGGATCCTCACTAACAGCCACAGTCTATATCCCAGGAACACCAGTCCTGGAACCTTTCCTTGCAACAAAGCCCGCTGCCAGCTTTGTCCACATATCTTCTCTGGAAATACCATCACTGGACCTAACCAGGTTACTCACAGAATCACAGGCACTTTCCCATGCTCCTGTACTAACATCATATATGCCATCCTGTGCCAACAATGCCCAGATGCTTTGTATATTGGACAGACTTCTAACTCCCTTAGACAAAGGGTCAATGGGCACAAAACAGACATCAAAACACTCCAGATCCACAAACCAGTTAGTCAACATTTCAGTGGAATGGGGCATTCTGTCAATGACCTAAAGGTACGTGTGTTACTGAAGAAGAATTATCGCACCGTTCTGGAAAGGGAAGCAGCCGAACTGGCTTTTATATTCAAATTCGGCACATTAACACATGGTTTAAATCGTGATGGGAACTTTCTGAGTCACTATAGGGGCTCGTCTGCATATTTGGCTCAATCTAATTCTTGACCCCCCCCCCCACCCCTCCACTCTCTGATTTGCTCACCTTGATTATCTTTTCCTGATTTGTCCTCCTTGCTTACTGTTTTTGGTTCTCTGTGCCTTAAATATTGAGTCTGTTCTGGTCTGGCTATGGTCTGAAGAAGTGGGTCTGTCCCACGAAAGCTCACCTAATAAACTATTTTGCTAGTCTTTAAAGTGCTACTTGACTGCTTTTTGCTTTGGTAATCATTTACTCACTTTTAATCACACTAGTCATTGAAGAGAGGGGGAAAATCTTTCCTTTTCATGTTCTTAATGTTTTATTACTACCTTTTTAATGAGCAGAGAATGCAAGTTATCTTGGAGGGCTGTGAATATTCATAAGTGCGGTAAGATAGCTGCTTTTTCTGAGCACTGAAAGTGTGCATGAACGCCAGGGAATATGCTGTCATTGAAGCTGAATTCCAACTCCTATTATAAATTCTTTCTTTACCCAGATTTCCAGCCAGCAATTTCACAGGGGGCCTGAAATTTTATCCAGGCGTGAATTGTTTTTGAAAATGTCTGAGCAATATTAGTTCAACCATTTGTCTCTGAGTGCATGAAGACATGCACACACACGTCCCTGCTATAGAGTTGAGAGAGTTTGTCTGTCGGTTCAAGAACTCCTCCTAAATGGTAAGAATGAGGACTACAAAATTCAGCATGCAGCTTCCTCTTACCATAACTTAAAGCAAGGTCAGGGGTTGGTAGTGGCAGGAAAATAAAATGTGCCTAGAATGGGATTGTTTCTCAGAAACCCATGCAGAAAAGAGACAGAATCATTAGGCATGTGAAAAAGGCTGGCTGGGGTTGCTCCCTCCCATTCGGAACTGACCCAGCCCCCGCCTTCCCACCCCAAGACTCCCTTTCATTTCATTTCCCCTTCATTTTCCAAAAAATACCAATTAATTGTTCAAATGTGCCTTATTTCGTAGAACTCATTCCTACTATTTGAATAACAAAGGTATAGGCTTGGTCTCATACATTTGTAACATACACTTTACGTAGAACTGATGAGAATCAGACATTTTCCCAGCAACAGGGCTGTGCTGTCCAGTTAAGGGCTCTGACGACCAAAAGAATGGCTCCATTTTGCCGAAACAGCATCATCCTTGCCCTGCTTTACCCAGAATTCTGGGGAACCCTGAAGCTGAGCACAGTACAGAATGTGTGGACTAATGTTTTTTGAAATAATCTACAAATATTGCTGTGTTTTTCAAAAAGTGTAACCAGCACAGGAGAGGCCCAACATATCTGGGAGTCTGAAGTGGAATCTCAGGAGAAACCATTAGCAAAAAAGAAAAAAAGGTATATAGAGAAAAAAAAATCAGTGCCCTGAAATAGATCACATGTTCAGGCAAAAAAACCTACTGTCTGCGGCCAGCCAGACAAAAACAGCCATAAACATGACTGATTGCAATTCCCAGGTTTAATTACACTCCTGCCCCCCCACAGCCCAGGCCATCTGTGGTTTGCTGCAAACCCAGAGCCCAGGAGTGAATGGCAATAGAGCAAAGAAAAAGGCAAGGAAATCAACGATCAGTTCCCTTCTCTCTTCTGGGCATGATTGCTCTTCTCCATGCACAGCCTCCAGTGCAGAAAGGCAACAGCGTCTGCCCATCACCTTATATTAACCAGCAAACTTTTACAGCCATGGGTTGCATTGCAGAGTGCTGACCCTTTCTGCAGCACTGATCTTTTGGGCAGAGCTTCAAGCTTCCTCCTATCTCCTCTTTCCCCTGGAATATTTAATACCTTTTTTAAAATGCTGATAATTCTTCCCCCACCTTTTATCTTGTTACTTAGAGATCATGCCCTCTTTTAATTTCTCAATTGCACATCACCTTCCCTTCTATTAGGTGCTGTTTTATTTTGGAAGAGTCCCATGCTGCCCTGTGCAGAAATCTCACTATATAAATCCATGGTACACCTGCACCTTGAGTACTGGGTGCAGTTCTAGTTGCCCCATCTAAAAAACAGAGATACAGGATGAACCTCTCTAGCTTGTCACCCTCCAGACCTGACCTGTGCTAAATGAGAGAATTAGTCAGATGACAGGAGGTCAGTATTCCCTGGCACATCACCAACACTTCCACTGCTTGCTGGGCTCGGAGGAGACATAATAGGGGTAAAATAGCACTAAACAACAGCACAGAACACTGACAGCCAGGGCTGGTGGCTGGAAACAAATTTTATGGGACCATGGGAAACTTGGCCATGCCCAGGGTAAGTGGTCAGCCAGCTAACTAAAACCATGCTGGATTACAGATGTTGCCAGACAAGTGAGTGCTAGACTAGGTTGAACCTGTATTAAAAATGGAAAAATTATACAGAGAAAAGTAACAGAAATGATGAGGGATATACAAGAGTTTCCATAGAGGGGAAATTAGAAAGACTGGGTCTATTCAGCTTAGAAAGAGGTGAATGGGGGATGGGGATACGCTAGAGGTCTATGTATTCATGAGCGGTGTGGAGACAGTGAATAAGGCACAGGAACCTGGGGGCACCTGTTGGAGGCAGCAGGCGTAAAACAAACATAAGGAAGTGGCTTCTTCACCCAGCACATGGCCATGTTGTGGAAGTTGTTGCCAGGCCAAAGCTATAACTGGATTCAAACAGGAAACAGATCAGTTCATGCAGAACAGGGCGAGCAATGGCTACTGGCCAAGATGGGCAGCAACCAGCCCCTGGGAGAGAGCAACAAGGGATGTATTCATCAATAAATTACCCTGCTCTGTTCACTCCCTTTGAAGCACCAGCTGCTGCTGGGAGGCAGGGACACTGGGCTAGGCAGGTGTGACCCAGTATAGCCTTTCTTAAGCCACAAGGGAGAGCGAAAAGCTCACAAAGCAGTGCTTGCTGACGAGATGTCGGCTCGTCAGTCACAAAGTCAGTGACACTCAAGTGCCTTTAATCTTGCTAGCAGGACAGTGGCATAGCAAAGCCCAGAGCAGCTCCGAATGCAGGGTGGGTTAGTCCCATGAGAATTACCCAGCCTTCCTGCCAGGTTGGTACTGCAGATGTGGAGCAGACCCCGGGGGGCTGGGGGACATGTGCACCCTCACGGGCAGGGGTGCCACTTGGGTACAGCGGATGAGACATCCTTAAAGAGGCCAGTTTTCCATCGGCACTGAGCAACGTCCCAGCCGAATGCCACGCGGGCGTGTTGATTTCGACAAAACTTGATACAGAAAAAAGCCAGAAAGAAACATTGCAACTTTCTCATTGTGCTGCCAAAGCATCTCCTTCACTGGGGTAAATCCCCCTTGTCCCGAGCCCTTCCACCCACTCTGGTTTCACTTTCTCATGCTGTTAGTTAAAGATCAGTCGCACTGAGCTCCCTGTGACACAACCGATCACATTACGTCGTGTTACACAGACACCTCATAATGAAAGGAAGAATTTGAAGTCACTGGAACACAACGTTTCCATGCTCAGGGGACTGGCACACCGCAGGGCATCGCAGCTCCTCACCCAGGTCGAGACGGAAACCAGAACCGATGGAATGCCTCACTGAACGGCGAGTCCCGTTCCCGCACTCCCAGGGCGTTAGCACCACACACGGCAGCTGTGACCACTGCTGACCAGCGCTCGCTGGGCTGGGGAGGAGACAGTGCCGTTTGCCAGAGAAAGGGGCAGTCTGGTTACTCCGGGGAGTGCTTAACCTTTACTGCACTCAGGCCCACTGACAGAGGGGGGCAAAGAGCAGGTGACCCTGGGCCTGGCATCTCAAAGGGACCCAGAGCTACTTTGTCAGCAGCTATGTCTGGAGCACCAGACCCCTCTTAATTGCATCTAATGGACTCCAGCCTTGCAGGAAGCCAGAGCACCAGCACAAAGAGCCTCATGAAGGCCACCAATGCACCCCGCAGGGCAGTGCCGGCTGCTCCCATCACCCTGGTCTGCGTGCACCAAAACACTCAGCGCCCTGCAACTGGCCGGCAGCTGGCACGGCTGTCGAGGTAGGAGAGACCCCGTCCCCGAGGTGGGCGAGACAACAGGGGAGGGGGACGTGCATTCTTGAGCAACTGCTCCTTCACAAAAAGGCTGCAGGCGCGGCTGCTCCCTTAGGAAGATGCCAGGGCCTTGCTGCCAGCAGCAGTAGCTAAAGCAAAAGTAATTGTCTGCCCACTGGTGGTAAGGAACCATAGGCGCGTGCCAGGGCGTCTCCTGCAGTGCAGCCGGAGGCCTGTTCGGGAGAGTGGATTGCTGTGATTGCTGCCTGGTTTGCGTGGAGCACTCCGCCAGGCCTCGGGGAGGGGGCATGTCTTTGGTTTCCCTGTATGAAGCGTGCCTCCTCCCTGCCTCCGAGTGCGGCTGCGCTGTGGTGCTGAATGCCTGCGAAGCAGCTCCCCTCACACACGGTAGCTCACCCCAAACCGCCCCCTCACCTCAGTCTGCTGGGCTCCAGGGGCTTTCACAGTGCGCTCCGTACCGTGACCTCACGGTGTGGACAAAGGCAAGTTACGTAAGCAAGACAATGGCTAATTGTCATGCACCAGCCACCTGTGAAGAAGAACCATCGCTACCACAGGGATGATACCAGCCTCTGTTACATTCCTGGAAAGAGGAGGAAAGGCAATGAGGTAACTGCTGTAAAATGGGCGCAAGAGCAGAACCACACCAAGAGCGTTAGCTGCGAGCAGCTCTGCTTTCAGACGAAACCCTTGGGGAAGCCTCTCCTTCGTGAAGGGGATGCCCAGGAGTGTAAAGGGCTGGACTGTGCCTGGTGGCTGATGCTAGGGCAGTGGTTCCCACCCTGGGGCCAGCAGTCCCCTGGGAGCCTCCAAGGGTATTGCAGGGGGATCCGTGAATAAAATAATAGATAAATAAAAAATGATCATAGAAAATAAGTTTTAAATAAATTGCAAACTTACAATCAATTATTATTTTTAAATTAAATACCTTCAATAATGCTATTACTGGCTGTCCGGACAGCACTGTGGTGGGTTCCTTTTTCATTTACTGACTTGTGCACAGCAGCTAGAAGAGGCTTTGGTGGGAGTCTGTGAATGGTTTGGGGGAGGGGGCAATTGGGGATCTGCAAATGGTTTGTGGGGGGCGATTGGGGGGTCTGTGAATTTTGTGTGGGGGGACTGGGGGTTTGCACATGATTTGGGGCGGGTGATTGGTGTCTACAAACAGTGTGGAGGCTCACAAATGAAGGGGAATTGGGGGTCTGCGAATGGCTTGGGGGCAATTGGGGGTCCACCAATGGTTTGGGGAGCAATCGGGGGTCTGCACTGGTGAAAAAGTTGGGAACCACAGCTTCAGCCAACACCAAATGCAGCGTATTACTTCTCAGCTCTGACTGCCGCTGCGGCTGCAAGTTAAGGCAAGTGGAAGGAGACAGACGCAAACCCACACTGTCCTCTGCTGGCCAGCCCCTGCCATGTCCTGCCCAGAGACCTAAGGTAGCTCGGCAGGGCGCTGGGCCCATTCAATAGGGATGGGAAAGGGCGGGAGGTCCACAGGAAGGCATCTTACCACCAATGACTATCAGTTCCATCCATCAGTGAGGTCTCCTGCGGCTGCCAGAAATCAAAGGAACCCTTCCATATGGCATGTAATCAAGGGGTGTGTGTTGGCTGCCCTCCCCCTGCCACCCACCCCAGGGAAGGGAATAAAAACCCCGAGAAGTATTTGGTTTGATTCAATTCAGTGCCAGTTAAGATGATTTTTTTCAATGATTTCTTCCAAAGGGAGAAAAGAAGATTTTGAACAATTTCCCTTCAGCTTGGACTATATGCCAGAGGAGAATTCCCATTGCTTGACCAGCCCTGCTGCTAGCAATGTTCTGAGGGCAGCTGACGACAATGCAGAGCCCTGCTTTAAGGGAATGTGTCCTCTGCCAGGAGCCGTGCAGGGGATCTGCTTGGCCAGCTCTTGTGGGCCCAGCTCAGCAGCTCCAGAAGACCAAGGAGTGAGTGGGCGAGGACACAGCCCCTGTTTCAGCTGCTCGGCAGGGGGCAGTGGCGAGGAAATCTTGGTTCAAACACATTGGAGGATTGGGCCACAAGAAGTCACCAAGACCAAGTACAGAATCTCCAGAACCGCTACAAGCTGGAGACCAACTGTTTGAGCAACAGAGGGGTAGCTGAGTTAGTCTGTAGCTTCAAAAACAACAAGCAGTGCTGTGGCACCGCTCTGTGGCATGTCAGACGAAGCGGCTCTTTGCCCACAAAAGGTTGTGCTCCAAAATATCTGTTAATCTATAAGGCACCACAGGACTTCTTGTTGTTTAGCAACAGTTCTGCAGAAAAAGACCTGAGGCTTACAGTGGATGAGAAGCTGGACATGAGCCAACAGTGGGCCCTTGTAGCCACGTAGGCGAGTGGAATATAGGGGTGCATTAGGAGAAGCATTTCCAGCAGATCTAGGGTGGTTATTATTCCAATTTATTCAGCACGTGTGAGGCCACATCTGGAGTATTGCATCCAGTTCTGGGCCCCCATTACAAAAAGGATGTGGATTCACTGGAATAACCCCAGCAGCAGAGGGCAACAAAAATGATTAGGGGGTCTGGAGAACGTCTTATGAAGAGAGGCTGCGGGATCTGGGCATATTTAGTCTACATGAGTGAAAAGTGAGGAAGAATTTGATAGCAGCCTTCAAACTCCCAGAAGGGGGTTCCAAAGAGAGGCTGTTCTCAGTGGTGGCAGATGGCAGAACAAGGAGCGATGGTCCAAGTTACAGAGTGGGAGGTGTAGGTTGGATATTAGGAAAATCCCTTTCACCAGGAGGGTGGTGAAGCACTGAAATGTATTTCCTAGGGAGGTGGTTGGAATCTCCATCCCTGGAGGTTTTTAAGTCTCAGCTTGACCGAGCCCTGGCTGGGATGATTTAGTTGGGGTTGGTCCTGCTTCGCGCAGGGAGGTGGACTAGATGACGCCCCTGAGGTCCCTTCCAGCCCTAGGGTTCTAAACGAGCTGTGCCGCACCAGGAATCATGGCAGAGACAGATGCCAGTCACCAGGGCTCTGCCACTGAGACGGATTTCCCGGGAGTGCTCCCTGCAGTGGGTTTGGCCGGTGTGGCCTGGCCTGGTTCACCAGGCTCTAGGGAAGCCTGCTTGCTGTCTGGCTTACCAGCTGCATGGAGGAGGCCCTGCAGGGACGGGCTTATGAAAGTGCCTCAGGGGACTGAGACTGCCAGGGAAGTCCTGCGGGGAAGCTCTGTCCAGGGAAGGTGAGGAGGGGAGCCATGGCTGCTGCAGCTGGTGACATGCCCAGCAGTCCGGCCTATTCAGGGTCCACAGAGAGGGACCTATTATCCACTTGCAGCTCCTTCTCCAAAGCCCGTATTTGCCCTCCGCTGAGCCCTGGGGCCTGGTGCTGGGCCAGCTTCACTTGCCCCCAGTTTGGAGTACAAAATTCTGCTGACGGCTTCACCTCTGGGTTCTTTCCTTGCTCCCCTTGGCAGGGCCAGATCCCTGCCCCACTTTGTGCTCTGCTCACTCTGCACAGGTGGGAGCCACACGTGCCCCAACCTCCCAGCCTCAGTCCATCCCCAGCCTCCCACTGGGGGGCAGCTCCTGGATCATGGGATTGTTCCCATGCCAACCCTGCCGCTGGGTCATTCAGCCTGGCCTGGAGGCTGCTCTCACACAGCCCCACTAATAGCCTCCATAGGGTGTGTTTGCCAGTCCAGGAGCTGCAGCGCACTCCAGTCCACATCCCCCTAGGCAGCTGGAATGGGGTGGCCCAGGAGCTCTCCACATGGGCTCAGTGCCAGCCACACCCATCTCCTTGCTGGAGGAATTCCCAGCTGGGGAAGCCAAGCTGCTACCTGGGCCCTCGGTGCTGGGACTGGATTGGGTCTGTGACGTCTCCTAATGGCTTCCAACCCCTCAGGCTGTGGCTGCCCTCATCGCTGCTCCAGGGCACCCTGGCCTCACTGCATCAGACAGCTGCCCTGACCATTTTGTGACAGAACCCCTGGTGCTTCCATCAGGCGATCTCTACCCAGCGGCAGACAAAAGAGGCCACGTGGATTATTTGGTTCCAAAACCTGTAAAAACTCTGCATTTTATTTGCTAAAAACAGTAACACGATAGTTAATGTATCACAAATGTAAACCTGTCTATACAGCATGGCCAGCACTCAGCTCCCTGTTCCCTTCCATGCCCTCAGTGAGTGACAGAGCACTGAGCAGGACAGGTACTTAATAACCCTGGCATCTCGTTCCACAAAATAAGTAAAACCCAACACAAAACACACAATTGAGGGGAGAGAAAAACTAGATCCCACCCAGCTTTTTAAATAGTAAAAACCTGGAAATCCTCTCTTCTGTGGTTGCTTATTTTAGTTATTTGGGTAATATGAGATCAGGGGGCTGGGATCTCCTGCCATGACTGCGTGCTCAGCAGCTTCTAGCCAGATCACTGACTTCAGATCAGGTAGCAAAGGAAGGAACCAACTTAATGCTCCCAGTCTCAGGAGATTTGGTGTTTATGTTTAAAGATTCAGATCCTGGAGTCATGGGATTATCTGCCACTCTCAGTTTTCATTTAAAAGTAAGTAAGTTTGGCAGATGAATGGCTGAAAACGATGACCTCTAACAGCTCACACACCAGAGGGCCAATAAAAGGAACTCAGTGCTCCTGATTTATAAGCCAGTCCCAGGATTTTGGGGTCTCCACGCATGGAATGGTTAAGGCTAGTCATGTTGCAAATGCTGACCAGTGATTGTAACCTGCACTCGGGGGGTGAGTCTGCTCTCCTGAGGTCTGTGCAATAGGTCTGAGTTCTGCTGTGAAGGATTAAGTAGCAAGCAGGCCTGGCCTGGAGGCTGCTGTAACACCTAATACCATTGGGTGGGTGGGGTAGGAGCTTTGCCTTAGGTCCAGCACTCAGAGAAGGAGAGGGAGGGTGAAGCCCTGGTTGGGGTAGGAGGAACAGGCTGACCACAAGCTGCAGGAGGAATGTTTCAGCTGCAGTATCAGCACCAAGGAAGCTGGAGCTGTGAGGACCAGGTAAGTGACTGCCGACGGCCTTTGTACCGCCCCGAATGGCGACTCCAAGGCACTCCAGAGGCAATGAGGCGAAATCTCTGAGAAATCACCTTGCCACATTCCACCCTCATATATGGCAAGGCAGCTTGTCTCCACGCAATGTTGAGACACATTAGCAACACAGAGGCACCTTTTGTTCAGCACCAAGCCCTGAGTGGCCTGAGGTAGGCCCAGACTGCAGCAATGATTCACTTTTCCTGGGCTGCTGAGCTGCAGCGCAGGTGCAGGGAGGTGCATGAGGCCTGTAGCCCTGTGGTTCCAACCCTGTGCAGGAGGAGAAAGCCAGAACGCATCCCCTGGCCCCCCTCAGCAGGTCCACCGGCCAGCTGCACTGTGTCCCTCTCCCTTCCCAGTCGGTGGGCTTGGGCTTTCCTCTCCACTCCGTGACCTGCTCCTCCCTGCACAGACAGCGCTAACAATAAATAGTACAGCTTTCCCTGGCCTTCATCGCTATTTTCCATCACGAAACAAAACAAAAATCACATTTGTGCTAGAAATAAGGCAGCCTGCACCAGGCGTCTCATTCCAGCTTGTGCACGATGCCATCCACGGTGGGCATCTCCTGCTCTTGTTCCTTGTGGGGATCTGTCATGTGGCTGTACCGTTCCCCTCGGTGGCACTCCAGGTAGGGCCCCCAGTTAGCAGCTGGCCGGCAGCAGCTCACAATGCGCTAGGAAGCAAAACACCACTGTCACTCGAGGGGGACTAGATCCCAGGCACGGACACTCCTGCGTATGTTTTCAGTCCTCCCACCACATTTTATTTAGCCACTTTTAGAGGGATCCTGGGCAGAAATGTGAACCCTGACCTTGCCATGGCCCCAGCCACTGCTTGTGGACAGCCTCTTGCGGGGACACAGGAAAAGGTGGAGCCGCACTCTCGCTCCTGCAGCAGGTAGAACAGGCCAGGAGAGGTGAAGATTCCCTGCACAGCAGCCACTGCCCAACCTGCGGCCTGCTGGGAATGGGCTTCGGCGGGAAGATTTCGTTTGTTTATTATGCGCCATGCAGGTCCCTGGGTGGCTGAGGAGGCTGCATCTGCCACTCAGCTTCCCAGGTCCCTTGGACACCCCAGGGAGATTGCTGAGGAAGCATCTCCTCAGGCACTGGAGAGCCTGCATGGTGCATGTCAAAGCTCAACGCTCTCCACCTGGCTGCACTGCTCCAGCCCTTCTCCGACGATCCCCACCGCCACTCATGGGTCCTCCTCTTCCCCTGCTCGGCTGCACGGCCGCCACACACCTGTCCCTCTGGCACAGGAGGGATTCAGCAAGCGGCAGTGGGGGGGCAAACAGAGGGGGGAGAGAGAGGAGGGGCCATACACAGTGAGGGGTGAAAAGTAACAGAGAAGGAGCCGTGCTAGTCTATATACTATCAAAACAAAAAAGCAGTCCAGGAGCACTTTAAAGACCAACAAAATAATTCATTAGGCGATGAGTTTTCGTGGGACAGACCCACTTCTTCAGCCCATCGCCAGACCAGAACAGACTCAACATTTAAGGCACAGAGAACCAAAAATAGTTATCAAGCTGGGCAAATCAGAAGAGCAGAGGGGCAGTAGGATGGGGGGGAAGTCAAGAGTCAGATAAAACAAAGTATGTAACATAAAACAAACATAAAACATACTTTGTTTTGTCTGACTCTTGACTTCCCTCCACTCCTACCGCCCCTCTGCTCTTCTGATTTGCCCACCTTGATTACAATTTTTCTGATTTGTCAACCTTGATTACTACTTTTGGTTCTCTGTGCCTGAAATATTGAGTCTGTTCTGGTCTGGCTGTGGTCTAAAGAAGTGGGTCTGTCCCATGAAAGCTCACCTAATAAACTATTTTGTTAGTCTTTAAAGTGGACTGCTTTTTTGTTTTGATAGTGAGGGGTGACAGGGGGTTAAGGAGGGAGCGGGGGGCGGGAACCACACACAGTGAGGGGTGACGGGGGGCTAAGGGGGAGGGGGAGGAGAGGAGAGGAGAGGAAACATGGATGTAGTGAACAGGAAGAGGGCTGAGGTGGGGAGGGTGGGAAAAGAGGAACCAGCAAGTTCAGTGGGGGCCTGGCAGGGAAGCAGGGAGGAGGGACCGGTGAGCCATGATAGGGGGCCACATGGCAGGGAGGAGGGATGCCCATGGTGAGCCTGGAGGGGACCGAGGGGGGCACAGCACAAAAGGTGGGGTGGGTCTCCCCAAAGGAAAGCTGCACCCACTGCCCAGGCCTATCGCCCCGGGGGGAACACTTCTCATTGCGAGCTCCCTCGATACCTGACCAGTCCTCTAGGGAAATCTGCACAGCACCCACAACAGGGGATTCTGGGAGCTGGAACCCATAACTGCTAACCACCGACCACCTGCGCTGGCTAGAGAGACCAGCATTAACAGAGCATTGCAGCTGTCCATACCCACCAGTTCCCTTTTTGTCCAGGAGTGTTAACGGGAATGGCCCCTTATGACATGTACTAACTAGACTGTCTGTCTGACTGGGCTCTCTCTTTGCCTTTCCCAGGCTTGATGAGCGCTGAGTGTCCTGAAAGTTTGTCTCTCTCATCAACAGAAACCACTTACCCTGCTAGTCTTTCCAATGCAGAGTCTATGCCAGTCCTTCCTCTGCCCAAACCCACACTACCTACAGCCTGAGGAGGCCCAGGTGAGGATGTGAGCCTGACTTTAGATTTGACACTGTTTGGTTCAGCACTGGGATAACAACCCAAGTAGTAGAAAAATCAGGACATTCTGCATGGCTTTATCAGGGGGAAATACTGGCCCTTGCCAAATGACTAGATAACTCCATGGGACTTGCTGATTCCCTCCCTATTACAACCACTTGGGCCAAACTCCTCTGGAGCAACGCCAGGGATTTGTTTTGAACCAACAAGCCGATCTGAGTAACAAAAGAAGCCAAGGTCTGATCCTGCGCCTGATGAAGTTGCTGCAATTGTCCCAATCAATTTTTTAGTCCAGGTAGCTGGCCCCATGACAGCTGTTCTCCTAGGTCCTTACCTGCCACGGGTTGCCTTCAGCTTTCGCTATTTTAACGATTGCAACAATGGGAATCCAGATGATGCAGAAGACAATCAGGCACCAGCCCACAGCAGAGCCCCAGGCAGGGTATTCGACAGAGCCATACTTGGGAGTTGAAAATGTTACCAAAGACCAGAATAAAATCACCTGTTGAAAAAAGAGAGAGAAAACTCTGCTGCAGCTCAGTCTGATTTGTACCGATACAGAACACACACTCTACTGCTTCCCCTGCGCTGGCATCTCTGAGGCTTTGGCACAGTTCTTAGCTGCTCTCTGGGCAGCAGTTCAGGGTTTTGTCTCCAGACATGGTCAGGCATAAGAACGATCATGCATCACCCACTACTGAACTGGAAGTATCCCTTGACATGCATGCAAACACTTCCTGCACGTTTTTTGTATTTAAACACGCTCAGAAATCAGCCTAGCTGCGCAGGCACACTTATCACACCATCAATTTGCATGCATGGGCATGCTCCCTGGTTCTGGCTCACTGTACCTCTATGTATCAGTCGAATGTTTCCAGGAAAGAGTGCTGAGTTACGTTCTGAGAACATTCCTGCACAGGTAAGATATTTACATTACACATTTCCTCCCAGGTCCCCTAGAGAGCTTAGAGATAATATTGTTACTAGAACAAGATATACAACAGTTGCAGGCGTGGCTGTTGATTTTCTTAATATTGCACATGCAGTACCCAGAGGCACTGAGACCTCACCTGGGGTGAGTGAAGTCTCTGCTCTATAGCCTCAGCTGAGAGCCAGCTGGTCTTTAGCTCACGTGGTAGAGTGCAGGGCTTTAGATCCTATGTGCGCAGGTTTTATCCCTTGTGTCAGCAACCCGGGTCTGTCAGTGTTACACACGTATTAAAGAACCAAAGCATGTGCCAGCACAAAGCTGCAATGATTTGAGAGACCCCGAAGAGCGAGGCATGAAGTGGTGCATCTCAGGTGTAATGCCACTGGTGTCGGGAGGATGGTTTCAGGGACTTAGCAGCTCGAATCAAGTTAATCAGGACGGAGGAGGAAAGAGCGGGAGGTAACTGATGGCAGATATTTCAGAGTGACGAAAGAGCGTTTTCCGTGTGAGGCCTTTGGCAGCTGGGTTTTGGTATGAGGAAGAGGAGATGGGTGGTGGATTCAGTACTGGATGGAGCATGCTTAGAAAAGTCCATGCTACTCTGCAGGGTGCAGTCCCACCAGAGCTGGTCTGAACATGGAGTTTCCATCCCCCAGGAAATCCCATTATTTCAAACCAGGGTGAGCCAGGTGATGTGACAGGTGAGCTCTAGCTCTGAAACATCTGCCCCATAGACCAGTGGGGCAGCTGGGGCCAGAACCTGCCCCTTGGCCAGCCAGCTTCTAGGTCAGGGGTGGGCAACCTATTTTGGGTGGCAGGGGCACTGACCCATAGATGAATCAGTTGAGGCCACACAAGTGAGAAGCACAAAAACCACCACCTCGCTGATGTGGTCCCCAGCTGTGGGCTATGGGGCCTGTGCAGGAGTGGGCTGGGGGTGGGGGACCTGTACGGGAAGGGTGAAGATGAGGGGTGGGGGTGTGGGCGGGAGGGGGTGCAGGAGCAGGCCGGGGGTAGTCATTGAGGTGGCATGAAGGGTGTAGGAGGGTTTGGCTGTGTGGTCTGGAAGGACACGTGTCCCCTTCCCCTTTGCTTCCACTCACTGCCCTCCACTGCTCTGATTGGCCAGAATTCCCCTCCCATTTCCCAGACGGGGGAACAGCAGCAACCAGCCACAGAGCCCGAAGCTGCTTCCTGCATCCTGGTGCCCAGCAGAGCCCACAGTCTAGATCCAGCCCCAGCTTGCCTGATCTAGCCCATGAGGCTTCGGGCTCCAAACCCTCTACCCTGTTGCAGGCCAGATGCTACGGAGGGGAGCCCCTATTCTAGGAGCAGGGAACTCAGGCCAGATAGCTCCTGCTGCTCTCCACATTCAGGCCCACACAGATCCTGAAGCAGTTCCCCCTCTGCTAAGGACATCCACTAGCCCTGAGGATGCAGCAAAGCCCAGTCAGGGCAGGCCCAGAGAGTCAAGACCACAGCTGCTATTGTCTGATCTCCAGGAATGGCCTGTTGGCACCTGCCACAGCCTGGGAGAGTGAAGGATGGTCGGCCCCCTTTGCCATCCTTAGCCCTTGGTTGCTTGGCACTGGTTTGGTGCAGAAGAATGCCGAGCTATTTGCAGTTACTGCACCGGTTGCAATGGCCAGGGACTGCCCGAGCACAGGGGTGCCATCCACATGACCTGTGTCTGGGGAGAGATGGACTATGTATTCCCACACTGGCTCAGCACCATGCGAGGAGAGGCTCAGCTGGTTTGTTGTGCCAACTTTCAAGTGGGCTCCCAGGGGCCAAAGGTGCAACCCCAAATAATTACATGCCACCTTGAATGACTATCTTCTTAGCCAGAAAAGCCAAATAATTCCGCTGTGGTACTTACACACAGGAGAACCGGGGTAATGAAGAACCAGCACGCTCTCCACCACAGCCAGAACCACCAGTTCTTCTTTCCAATCATCATTTCAATGTCTTGGATAAACCTGTTTCCTCCTACAGAAAGGCAACCAAATGGGGCAACATAAGGCCGGGATCTAGAACATGGCTTTCTTGTGGCATACAGAACGGAAGTATGGGGAGCTCCAGACAGCACAGATACCTTGCTCCTTAGAACTGTAAGTTCCGGGAGGGAAGGTCCATCAACGGCTATTAGCCAGGGCAGGCAGGGACAGTGTCCCATGCCTCTGACAGCCAAAAGCTGGCCATGGACAACAGGGGCTGGATCACTTCGTGTCTCTCCAGTTCAGTTCATGCCCTTTGAAGCATCTGGCACTGGCTACTGTCAGAAGACAGGCTCTGGGGCTAGATGGGCTACTGGTCTGACCCAG
The DNA here is from genome assembly GCF_033958435.1 of Carettochelys insculpta. Classification (NCBI taxonomy): domain Eukaryota; kingdom Metazoa; phylum Chordata; order Testudines; family Carettochelyidae; genus Carettochelys; species Carettochelys insculpta. Next base: position 2,668,866 of record NC_134149.1, on the reverse strand, counting down.
TCTGGCCAACTTGATGTTCTAAAGAATTTGGGACAAGAGATATTTTTAAACACTGAGATACTATGCACATTTGTATGGGCAGTTTTATTTGTATGCCTGTGATATAACTGGGATTCTTTGCATTGCCACAGCTTGATTGGCCAGTGGCAGTAATTTACCATAAATCCAGCTGATGCCTATTATTTCCAGGACTGCTGCAAAAAGGATCCCCCATCCAGCACAGAAATGGTCCACTAGGTTAACCCAGTAAATTCCAGCCTGCAAAACAAACAGTAAAGAGGTAGCTTTTCACCCAGTCCTTGTAACCTTCTGTATGGCAATATGAGGATCTTCTGCCAATTGAATTAAACCTCCGTCTGGGCTTTGATTTACAACCCCTGTTCCCAAAGGTGGAAATCTCTTTCACTGCACATTATTTCATTTAGTATTTCTATTTAAAATGGACAAATGTATTGTACGGCATACTCTACTGACTGTGACTGTAATAACAAAGCAGATATCACAGCCTACGTGGGGGGACAGCAGGGTTTGAACCTGAGACCCAGAGTCCTACAACAGCAGCTTTTGTGGATTGAGCAAAATGAGTAGCTCTGGCAACATGTGAGGAAGTTGACCTCTACCTTCTCTTGTGCATTAGCCCTTGAGGAGAACAAGGCCCCAGAAGTTCCTCATGTGCCTTACGCACAACAATAAACACACCTGTAAAACAGCATGGAGGGAAATAAACAGGAGAGGGGATTACTGAATATTATCCTGTAACTCTTCCAGAGTTGTAATTTACTTCCCACTTCTCTGTCTCATGTCATATTACAGGTATGCTGCAGAGCAATACACAGCTAGCCATCGGCTCCCTAGGGCTTACTTCTATTAGGGCAGCAACTTTCCCCTCATAATTACAAATGTCAGTCTGTCTCTTTGGCTATGGCCCTTAAAATTCAATCTTGACATCTTAAAAAGCAGCTGTCCCAAGGAAGCACATTCAATGAATTGAAAAAACAAATGCAGTCACCATATTTTAGAGGTTAATCTGACTGGCTGCAAAAGCTTTTGAGCTACTGATATTTTGAGAGCCAAATATACCAGTTCTACAGATCTGTCATTTTAGGCTATCAGTTTTGAATGAGATGACTCTATCAATATCCACTTACAGAAATGGTAGATAAATGGTCAAGATTACACGGATTAATCTTCTGAACAAAAGAAAAAAATTCACATTGACAGCTCACAGACAATAGAAGAGCAGCTCACTAATGATCAGACGGCAAAGGCTCCCATTTAAAGAAGACAGCTCAGAGGAGTGGATTCTGCAAATACTGCCATTAGGGCTTCTTGTTTGCATGAATGAAGCATGTTCATGTGTGTTTGTAGAGCCGAGGGCTTGGAAGTCACCTCTTTCAGAATACATAAATGCAGGACTATGCTGCTAGTGAGGGCTTTCTAGTCACATGGGGAAAGGGCACATTGTTTGGAAAAAATTCTCCCACTGGCTGAACCATAATTAACCCCATAACTTAATGTTGTACCTGAGTGACACAGATGAGGCCAAGGAAAAACAGAAGCATGCATAATCCCAGGGTTACAGGAACCCTCATCTTCTTCATCACCCTGGGGAACACATCTTGGATGGTGGTTGTAATTGTTTCTGCAGGGGAACAGAGTTGTACTTGTTGGTTACAGTCAGCAAAATGAAGACCTGTCACTAACACTAACCAGGAAGCACATTGTTATTTTAAGCAGAATGGTTAAAGTAAGTGATATTTTTGGTTGCCGGGGGCAGGGGAGGGGTGTCACTGGCTGTTCTGAAAATAAACAAACAAACATTGTCAACTTGAATCCCCTTGAAATAATTTTTTTTCAAATTTTTCAGCAAACTGAAGTTGAAATGACATCACACTGCATTGAGCAAAAGATTTGGTTCAGCCTGAAATTTTCAAGCATTTTAAACATTTCTTCCAAATAAAACTGAAGGGAATTTCCAAACAAAAGGTCACTGGCAACTGAAAAATCAAAATGTTTCATTTGGAAGATATCAACATGAAACATTTGATTTTTGAAGGGGCATGGGGGTAACAAACAACTCTACAATGTAGACCGATTCTTGAAAAGTTTTGGTTAATCCAAATCTGTGTTTTTTGAAGAAGAAAAAAAAAACAACCAAAAAACAACCAGCAGACAAACATGGCCCAGCCCTAGTGTCACATCCTACTCACCAATGGAAGCAAACTGAGAGTCCAGCCCCAACAATAAAAGCATGAAGAAAAATAAAAAGGACCAAAGAGGAGCAACTGGTAACTTGGAGAGAGCAGCTGGATAGGCAACAAATGCCAAATCAAACCCTGGAACAGAGGAAGAGAAGATACCTTGTCACCATGACCAGTAGAGATACAACTGATTCATTTCTCTTAAACTTGAACAATGGAAAATTATGTCGGAATTTGATGTACAAAGTGAGCTGTCGGTCAGGCCATTTAAAGACTAAAATCTCCATTAAAGTCAATGGAAGTTTTGAAATTCTCTGTAACCAAAGCAGAAGGTGGGTATGTCCTCATTACAGGGATGATCGACCCTGTCGCAGTCGATCTCCAGGAGTACGATTTCATGTGTGTAGTGGGGATGCGATAAATCAAATGTACAGGGCTCCCCCATCGACTGCAGTATTTCCACCCCCCTTTAGGAGTAAGAGAAACAGGGCTGCTCTCAACCTCCTTTAGTCTAGGTCTACACTACTGAGGAAGATCAACCCACTCAAGGTCGATCTTCCAGGGGGTCGTTTCACCCATGCTTGAAAGGGGATTTTCCGGGATCAAAGTTGACCCCGGAGCTCCTCGTAAGTGGCGAGGGTTAAGGAAGGTTGACAGAAGGAAGGCTCCCATTGACCTTCTTCTGTATACGCAGACACTGAAGTTGACCATTGATAAGATGATTTTAGTTGTGCAACTGGCGTAGCTACATTTGCATATCAACAGTCAACTTCAATGTCTAGTATAGACATAGCCTGAGTGGAGACGGCACAGAAGCCTGAATTAAGGTACATCGACTCTAGCTATATAATTAACGTAGCTGGAATTGCATACCTTAATTCGACCTTCCGCTGTTATGTAGGCCTGCCCTGAAACTGTTGACTCAAACTTTCCCAAAGCTTGGTGTTATCAACTCTGCATGAACTGGGTGGTTGTAAGAGATGAGAGACCTGATCCTGTTTGGATTGAATCAATAGCGAAACTCCCACTGAGTTCAACAAGAACTTGATCTGGCCCCAAACCCATCATTTATGTATCTGGCCCAGATCTAGAACATCGCTCTGAAATGAGGACAGTTACTATTCATCTCTGAGAAAAAATATGGAGCACATTTCATTGCCTTCAGTCAGATTTGTCTAGGCTGGTAGTTCAGGCAGATCCTGAATGACAAAGAATTCAGACAGCAATTTGTAAACAGCCAAGAGATGAAATCCCCCCAGCGAAACATTCCTGTCTCCCCAAAGGCCTCTGTGCTAGTTTACAACCACTTCAGCAGGACTTAAGCTGTGCCCAGGTCATATGTATAAGGTAAATTTCAGCTATAATTTGGAGGATTTAGTAATATTTGATGCAATAGGACCAATAGAATCAATACCAAGTCTGCGTTTTCATTTTTAAAAATGTTCTCCTCTAGGACCTTATATATTAATCTGTCACTGCTCCTGCCTCTCAGCTGAGATACACTTGATACACAGGATGGGATTTTCCATAGCACCTTAGTAACCTAGGAGCAGAAGTTCTGTTGACTTACAGCGGCAGCATGTTGTCAACCAGTTTTGGAAACCCAGGAGAAAGTGTCCTCCTTATTTCAAGCCTCTATAGTCTGAAAGTGTCTGGCACTGATAAACCACAGTCAGAGCTGAAGTAGATTTGGAGAACACCTCAAGAGTGGAACCGACAAGAAGTCTTTGTGACGAGTTGTGAGACTATGGAACAAACCTGAGTCTACCACTTCAGAGACGGGTCTGTCCGCCAGGAAAGCCATGTGTCCCAGAACGGAGAATATGGCAAATCCAGCAAACACGCTGGTGAGGCAGTTCACTAAACACACAACAATGGCGTCGGAGTAGCAGTTGTTATGGAACTTATTGTAAGAGGAGAGAGCGACCAGCCCTCCCCAGGCCACGGACAGGGAGAAGAATATCTGGGTAGCTGCATCTTTCCAAACCTAAAACAAACATAAGTTGAGGTAAGTTATATTGCTCATCCCAAAACGTGTGCGCTCTGTAAAGGGTGCAGCATCGCTCTGAAAAATAATCTTGTGTGACTTTCAGCGTGAACTGCCACATATCAAGGAACTCAGGGAGTGAGGTGTCCTACCCAACGGGCATGATGGCCACTCTTGTGTTTAAGGCACTGGAGCACAGTCCAGGGAATCCCGAGTCTATTCTTACCTTGGCCACTGACCTATGTGGCCTTGGAAAAAGCTTCCCGATATGAAAGCCTGATGGGGATGGTACTTTCCCATTGCACTGGAGTGAGGAGACATGTCATTCATGGATGTGTCTGGGAGGTGCTGAGATATGAACCCCATAAAAATGCTGATATATAATTAAAACAGACTGCACAGCCTGGCAGGCGTAGAAGCTCCCACACACTCTGCCCCACCGTTCCTCAGAGGGGGACCTGGAAGAACTGCCTCTGCAACCAGGCAGGTAGGCTCAGGCTATGCCAACATTTCAGGTGATGTGCAGCAGACACCCATACACTGAGAACCAAGGAGGCCAAACTCTCCAGGATGCCAAGGTGTCATAACAGGGCAACAACCATCACTGTGACAGAGCTGAGCTCTCAATGGACAGCCCAGCTGAAAGGCTCTAAGAGAAAGAACCACACCTGAGCTCTGATCTTAAAATAAGGACTGAAACTGGAGTGAGTCTCAAAGAAGATCCCTGCTAGGAGCAAGCCTCCTCCCCTGTTCGCCTCCTTCCATTCTGCCCTGTGCCAGCTTCCCGGGGACGGCCTCCTTTTAGGTGACTAGTCTAAAACTGAAGCTCAAACACTCATGAAACCTACTGATAAAATGCCGTGAGGGTCTTGCCAACCAAACCAGGCAGCTCAATACTGTCATGGACAGAACTTTATCTCTGGGTCATATGGCACCTCCATGGCCCACAAGTAGAGGTACATGTTCCTGCAAAATGGAGGATGGTAACACAGAAACCTTACTGAGCAACCCCACCCAGACCCCGCTTCATTCACACAATGGAGGGGATGTGTCATTTTTCCAGATAAATGGGCTGTAGATGGGAATAGGGGGTTTCACTGTAACTGCAGCTTTCTGGAAGGCATGGCCCAGTTTTAGATACTTCACTGGAAGGGAGGGATAAGAGAAGGCCATCTCAGTTAAGAAGGAAGTGGTTATATTCTGGAAAACAAGCCACAGGCTAGCCCTTATGAATGAGATTGTGTAATGACCAGCCGATCTAAGCAAGCAAATATTTCACACTTTCTGAAACACCTCTGAGCCTTACCTCTGCCTCCATCAGCTTTGTGAAATTGGACTGTGTGCCGATGTAATATTCAATGCCATTCAGGGCCCCTTCCAGTGTGGCTCCTCGGACAAGCAGGATAACAAGCACAACGTACGGGAAGAGAGCTGTGAAGTAAACGACCTGCCGAGAGAACCAGAGGGAGAGGAATTAGGGTTGGGGAAACAGGCCTGACCCAAACCTGGGGATCCAAGCAAACCTTTCAGGGAGGGGAAAGTAGGGATTCACATTTGGATGGGAACGTTCCCTGGCTCATCACTACATATTGCCCGGCTGAGTCATGAACTGTGCACAATGACAAGCCTGGTGTAGTGCCGCAGTGAGCACCTCACCACCTGCCCACATCAGCTGGCCACCAATGGAGGACCTTCTAAAAGCACTGCACAGAACAGAGGGAGAAGATTCACTTGCTAAGAAAGGGAGTTGCATGCTCCTTGGGACACAGACTATCTCTTGTGCTGCATGCGTACAGCTCCCAGTACAATAGAGCCACAGGCTTCAACTGGGCTCTTATGCACTACCACAGTACAAACAACCAGCACTGGCCATTTCATTGTCATTACAACAGCTGGAAATGAGCCGGTTGTGCCTTGCCATAGCAGTGCTCCATGGTGTGGAACTGTTCCACAGCACACAGGCGGCACTGACTCTGAGAACCTCTTTCTAATTACCAGGAGACACTCCTGTTCTCACATGGGGAGAGTAGGACCTACAGGCCAAAAGCAGAGGCAGTGCCCAGGACCCCTATGAGAATGAAGGAATGAGAGGCTGTGGGCTGAAGAGCCCAGGGCCGGCCAAATGCCTAGACCCTACTCCACAGCGGCTGGACTAGAAGCCAGCCTGGCCCAAGGAGACAGGAGAAGGCAACAGAAACTGTGCTACAGAGAAGAGGGAGGGACAGAGCAAAGTAATGGGGAAAGCATGTGTAACTGCCCACAGGCAGACTCAAACCTGGGACCGCTGGAGCTCACAGCTAAGGCTGTACAGAAGACTTTCTTTTTCTGTGTACATGGCCAGCATGCCACTACATGGGACAGTGACCTGCACGTAGATGTGTGGGTTATGCAAGGAGAGAAGATGACAGACGTCATGGAGGAAGAGAAAGAAAATCAAGGTAGCTAGGCGCAGGGAGAGAGAGGTCCAGAGGGAAAGGACAGAAGGAGACTGGGGGTGTGGGGGTGCTGAGCAAGGCACTAGAGGACCCAGAGAGAAAGAAAAACATATGGAGCAAAGAAAGAAGAAGAACAGGGGGTCAAGAAACCAGGCCTGGGGCCAGGCCTCACGCAGGAACATGAGTAACACTTGCTCCCCTCCGTAAAGAGGGAAAGGAGCCCCACGTCGAGTGCCTAAGCAGGGGGTGGCTTTCCAGCTGCCCGTGGAAGCTGGCGGGTGGAGGAGGCTGGCGCAGCCCCGGCTGTTATTGGTACAGGAGCCAGTGAGATGAAAGCCAGCTTGGGAGCCTGCAGGTGCTGCAGTCACCCCTCAGAGTGCAGCTCAAACATAGCCAGAGGACGAGGGAGCCGACCCAGCAAGCTCTTCCACGCTGGCCGGAGTGTGCAGCGCTGTCTCTCGGCCCCGCTGTGCTACAGGCCCTGGACTGGCTGGCGGAACACAGAGGCCCATCCGCAGCCGACGGGGGGGCTTTTACACGACGTCAGTGGGCCTGAGTGCTCACACGGGGTCCCTGACTGTAGCACAGAGGAGCTGCGTGGCCAAAGATGGTGCTTTACGCCCACTTGCACAGGCATATCTAGTCCCAGGATCAGGCCCACTCTCACGCTAAACCTAAGTAATCTGTAGGGGCAGGTCTCACATACATGTGAATACTAGTGTGTGTGTGTTTGGGAGTGTGGGTGTGCGAGCTTCCCGAGAGACCTGGAACTCGGGACTTTGGAGAACAAGAACAAGAACACGAGGGAACAAGAACTCAGCCGATGTCCCCAGCAGCATCATTGGTGGCAGAGTAAGAGACCACTGAGCTCAAGTCAGGATAGCAGGGTCAGGCCCACATGCTTTGTGTGTGTCCACCACTCCATAAGCCATGATCTCCTGCTAGGATTAGGCCCAGAAGTCTAGTGTGGGTTCTTCCGGGCTTACCTTTCCTGAGGACTTTATTCCTTTAAATAAGGCAGCTCCGACTATCAGCCAGGACAGGAGCAGGCAGAGGGCCAGGTACCAGACAACTTCCCCTGTCTCGTCCAGCCCACTGGAGCGCCGAAGGGCAACTTTGCTGCAAGCACAGAACATGGTCAGCATCACATTGTGCCCAGCAGGGCCTGGCAACTGCTGGCACAGGGGAGCATCCCACTGACAAACCAAAGCCAGCTCCGGAGGGCGGATGGACTTGGCCGGCTGGGTGCTTTCACGTTCCTGCACCACTTTCCTTTGGTGCCCAGTCCCTCCACCTTCTCCTCCTCCCAGCTGGGCACTGCACTGTGCCCTGCCAGGACCAGGTCAGAAAAACTCTTAGACATCTGTGGATTTCAAGCCAGGACTTACATTCCAGTGGCTGCCCGAGTCCCAGGTCAGGCTGTGGGGAAGAGGAAAGCTGGTTTCCCTGTGTAAAGCCCATGGAACTTGGTCATTAAACCTGCGACCTGAGGGGCTAAGGCCATGTGCTCTACTGCATGAGCTAAAGGCCACCAGCCTCTCAGTGGTGGAGCAGAGACTGTCAGTGGTCTCAGTGCTCTGTGGTGGCATTTGGATGCTCTGAAGAGAAACCAGTGCTTTCTTCTCACCCCTGCCTCGGATGGACGCTCCGTGGCTTGTGGACATGACCTTGCTGACAGCCCCCTGTGCACAGCCAGCTGACATTGTGAGCCGAAGGGATGAGCCCAGCACGGTGAGGCTAGCAGAAGTTGGAGGAAAAAAAACCTCTCCCATTGCCTGCCACCCGTTACTAATGCAGAAGGGGAAGTGGGTAGAGCCCACTGTAGAACGGGATTTTATTTCATGGAGGCCCCATTACTTATACCAGCTGAGGGGTAAAGAGAGGGAAGGTGCAAGTGTCCAAAGCCAGGAGAAAAACCCCTCTGTGTTATGGGCTTTGGGGCATCTTCATTCTGTGCAGCTCCCGCTGCCGTGGTGACAGAGCCCACAGGAGAACCTAAAGTGGCGAAGCAGCACAACAAACCACACTAGCGTGAGCGCCAGCACACTAATGCTGTGCTTCCAGCGTGTCAGGAGCCAGGGGGCGTCTGGGCTCACCCCCCCAGGGCATGAACAGATGGCATGGTAATGCCCACCCTGGCACGGCTCTGCCTATTGTCAGACAACAGGGAACTATATGTCTAAGTGTGTGGCGTGCCGGAGAAGCACCTGCACCTTATAACCACTTACTGTTGCTACAGGGACAGGGAAGGCAAGTGGTCTGGCTGAATGTCATTATCTGCTTCTCAGTTTTACATTTGTCCTTGTGCTTCTCTGTGCCTGGGGTTCCATCTGTCACCCCGCACTCGCTACGTAAGGTTTTCCTGGACGGACCTGCTCAGATGTAGTCTACAGTCCCATGAGCTTGGCCCAGAACCGTTTTGGAAAAGCAGCATGGGCGCCACAAAGGTTCCTGCGAGTCTCATCCAGCACCTGGGGACTTTCGCCGTATCCAGTTGACATACTTACTTCCAGTACTGCTCGCTGGGAAGCTGCACTTGTTTGTACACTAAGGTGCCATTGAGACAGGTTAGATTGTTGCTGGTGACGAACGAGTAGTTTGTGTGAATGATCGTGCCACCCGGTAAGGTCGTATTGCAGTCGCTCACTGGAAGAGAAGGGTTGTTAGAGGTCAGTGGCGAAATTAGACACAGGCTCTGATTACAGCCAGTGCCTCTCTCGTGCCGTTAGGCCTTCGCTTTATAGTCCTGCAGTAACTACAATAACTACAAACAGCCACTGCTTTCAGATGTGGCTTTGGCTCCACATCCAACAACTCCCAGTCTGGGGGTTCAGGCCTGGGAACTCACTTGGCTTAATGCAAAGTAGGAAACGGCTGAAAAAATCAGCACTAGGTGCAGTTAGGAAGTCAAACTCTTTGCTAATCTCAGGGCAAGATCCAGTATTTCAATTCACACTCATCTAGAGCAATCCCGTATCACAGGGCTTCCCAAACTTCATATAGTTGGGACCTGGGTTTTTGCAGCACCTTTTTTTGTGGCCCAAAAATATAAGCACAGAATAGTATGAAAAATGAATAAATTGTCACTGTTTATTATTTTTTCACAGTCGTAACCGCACATGGCGATAATTTGCATATTTTCTAAGGACCGGTATCTTTCCCAAGGACTGGTACTGGGCTGCGGACCGCACTTTGGGAAATGCTGCCTTGTCAGATTGCTGGGCACAGACTGGCATTATTAGCAGTTCTCTTTAAAATGTACCGCAAATCTCTTGGCTACAATTGGAGCCAAACAAGAGTTGCACTGAGTACTCTCACACGGACATTTCTTTGACCGGAGACGCTGGTGGAAGCGTAGTGCAGTGTTTGGGTCCAGCCTGCCTGACTTTAATCCAGCACTCTTCTCATGGGGGATGAAACGTTCTGATAACTCAGACTCCAGGCTGGGGCTGGTTGGGTGGGGGGTATCTGGGAGTGGGCTGGAGGTGGGGGTGTGGTCTGGGAGGGAGGCAGGAAGCAGGAGCACCTTGAGGGTGGGGCTGCAGGGCCTGGGCAGGAGAAAGGGTGCCAGAGTGGGCTGAGGGGGGGATGACTAGTCTGGGAGGCAGGGAAGGAGCATGTGGGACGGGATAGGGCCGCTTACCTGGTGCAGCTCCCATTGGGCAGGGAGTGAGACAGGTGGTTTTTTGCCACCTTATGCTTCCACTTAATGCCTTCCCACCCCGCCACACACACACACACACACCCCCCTCTGCTCCCATTGGTTGTGATTCCTAGCTAAGGGAAGCACCGGGGAAAATCCTGCAGGTGAGCGCAGGGATGGAGAGCTTCCCTGTGGTCACAATGATGGGGATGCAACCTGGGAAGCAAAGGGGAAACAGAAGTGCCTGGAGCCCCCTGCCTCACACGCACACCAGGCATGACAGCAGGGAATACAATTCACAGGGGCTTTAGTGGCTGCATCCCAGGTCCCCAGGCTAAGGGATTCCCTGCTAGCTCAGGGTCCTGGGCTGCAGATCGTAAAGCCTTTCCTAATCTGGCCCTGATCACGTGGGCAGAATGCAGTAGCCTGACAGAAACAAGAGGTGTCCGGGTGTTGACTGGCTGTCAGGGTAAAGCTTCCAGACACCATCTCAGCCAACAAGCGACCCCACTCCTGCCCTTTTTACTGCAGTTTGTCTGTCACTCACAACAGAAGCGATGGACTTACATGTACTGAAAAGCAACGTACCTACAGGTGTTCTGCTGCAGTTCTCATCAGCCCACGCAAAGCAGTCTGACCATGGCAGTACACTTTGGAAGGAGGCAAATAAATAGTAGAGGGCATAGGCAATGATCACGTTGTAATAGACTGTTACGAGGGTGGTGATGATAACCATTGTGATTCCCACACCTAGAACGGAGAGAGAGCGAAAGCTCGATCGTACAACCCAGACACGATGTAACCGAAATGGGAATCAGCAACACTGGTTAACGCCACATTTCTATCAGCTGCTTCTGCTTTGCCTCGAAATGATTCTGCTGTCCATTGGATTGCATAGTGCTTACTGATGGAAAGATACACCAGGCAAAGACAACTCCCTGTGAATAAACCCTGGGGAAATTTCAATTCCTTGCACAAGGAGCGTGGTTCATTTCAACGCTCTCTTCATTCACTGCCAGGTTCTGAGAGGCGATCTATGCATGCAGAGAGGAAGCAGTGGAGTGTGATGTCAGAAAGCAATGAGACAAAAGTGACATGCAAACACACGATGTAACCAGTGTACCACAGAGCAAAGTTCATATTGTATCTTACACCCTTGGCCTAGGCCAGGGGTCCGCAATCAAATTTGCAGACATCAGCATGTGAAGCAGGAGCTGAGCCCCAGCACCTCCTCCCCCAGGCAGCCGGGAGCTTGTGCAAAGCCAGTGGATTAACAAAAGACCAGCTATTGCTACCAACCAGCTCCTAACCAGTAAAACTCGGCCTCCACTGATTTAGGAACGAAGCTGCTGTAAGTAGGACAACTTGTGACTCTAAAAGGTATCACTGGCGCTCGGCCCATATGTAGAGGCCAAAAGGTCACATTTCGTCACTCTGCCTTGGAAAGGTTGCTGACCTCTGGTCTAGGCGAAGCCCTCCTGAGGGGATCCCATGACTGCGAGTGGCACATCAGCTTCAAAGGCAAAGGGGTGGAACTTTGCAATGTTTAAAAACTCAGGTAAGTATTTGTGTTGTCCCTGTTGGATGCTGGTGTAGTTGAATCAGGCAAGAGAAGGGACAGAATTGGAGGGGACAAATCTATACATATCCCATTTTAATCTTGAAAAAGGCTGCCTGTCTACCAGCAAGGAGGGCGCGTTTGGGCATCTGCCACTTGCAGATTGCAGTAAAGAAGCAGCAGCATTGCCTGAAGAGCTGAGGGGAGACACACTACATTTATGAGGTGTAAGGAATGGAATCACCCAATGCCTGTGCACAAACCTCCTTGAGAATGTAGGGGAGAAAGGGAGCGGGTCGCGCCGGAGCAGGAAGAAAGGAACTCGGCCAGGGGTTAGGAGTCTAGTATGGGTCTGTGGCCTGCAGAAGGTCAGACCAGATGATCACAAGGGTCCTGTCTTCCCTTAAAGTCTGTGAGTCTGTAATGTTAATGTATGGAGAAGCCAAACTGAGGACAAAGGTGCTACGGTGTTGGGGCTGGATTAAGAACAGAATAAAACATCCGCTCCAAAGCAGTCATGGCCACAGAAAGGAGAGCCGACAGCTCTGGTTCGGATACAGACGGGAGAGCCAGGCTGAAGGGAAAACGAGAGGTGGCTGATTTCCATGGGCACAGCTGGATCCAGCTTTGGGATACCCCATGTGGAGCTTGGGGCCCAGTGAAAGCAGAGCCATTTGTGAGATCTGGGTGAGGTTTTAAATGTTCCGTAGCCCTGAAGTAGAATGGATTTTAGTCTGGGTGTCACGTCACATACAAAACGGGGACCAAGGGCATGGTTTGTAGAGATATTGTTGTGACTGTGGGTTGTGTCAGTGACCGAAAGGCAGCAGGAACCAATGGCTGGCAAGGACATGGCTGTTTTCCTTTGTCAAAAGGAACTTCATGAGTTGGAGGTCAACCTGCCAATCATTTTCCAGTGCTCTTGGGGAACACATGCAACATGGGTGTTTGCACACACAGAACCCTGGCTAGCTCCATAACCCCAGGGCCTTTGGGTTGGATTTACCCTTCTTTTCATCTTGCCCACAATTTGGAAGCTTGTGTGCAGCGCTATGTTGTTTCTGGTGAGTTTTGAGATAGGAACAGGGCAGAATTTGTCCCAACCACCCGAATTCCTGTTTGTGGCCTTAACAGCACTTCCCAGCCCTGCATCTGGATGTTCACACTAGGATGCCAAAGGTGAAACACATCTCTGACTGCATGAGCCCACGTGGCTGTAACAGAAGTCTGGGCACATAGGTGGGTATGTCAGTGCATAAAATATGCACATGCCAACCTGAGCAGCTAAATGCACGGTCTGCACACCCCACGCGGACCCCTGAGTAGCATACAGAGCAAGAAGAAATCGCCAGTAAATCAACACAACAGAGTTACACTGACGCGCTGGACAATTGCCACCACTGAGGCATCGCTTATAATGCCATGAACTCAACTTCCTCACATGTAGTACTTACTAGTCCCCCTAGTACGGCCATCACTGAAATGTCACGACATACCGCCTCCAGTGCTCTGGTGCCCAACTCATGACACTAGCCAGGAGCATGAGGGGAAAATCATTAATCCGCTTCTGACTGTTAGCGGCAGCAAAGGAAGGTCTCTGCATAAAAACAAGTGGCACTGACCTTGTAAAATTGGCAATATTCTCCAGACAGACACTGGGCCCAAACTGGCAAACTGTCCCAGGGAACATTCCAGAAAAAATAAAGGCAAACCAGCCAATGCCAGCATAGTTGTGTAGGGTATCAGAAAGGCACCTGCGGAAAAGAGAAAAACCTATTATTCCTGCACCATTCTACTCCCTTCTGTGGTGAGAAATATGCAAATATGCCAGAATGTACAGAGTGTTGTTGAAATGAGAAGATTGAGGGGGGACATGATAGCAGTTTTCAGGTATCTAAAAGGGTGTCATAAGGCAGAGGGAGGGAACTTGTTCTTCCTTGCCTCTGAGGATAGAACAAGAGGCAATGGACTTAAATTGCAGAAGGGGAGGTTCAGGTTGGACATTAGGAAAAAGTTCCTTACTGTCAGGGTGATCAAACACTGGAACAAATTGCCAAGGGAGGTGGTAGAATCTCCATCACTGGAGCTATTTAAGAAGAGGTTAGATAGATGGCTTTCAGGGATGGTCTAGAAAGTGCAGTTTCTGGAAAATTCTGGAAAGGGAAACAGCCGAGCTGGCTTTTATATTCAAATTCGGCACATTAACACATGGTTTAAATCGTGATGGGAACTTTCTGAGTCACTATAGGGGCTCGTCTGCATCCGTGGCTCAATCTAATTCTTGACCTTTCCCCCCACCCCTCCACTCTCTGATTTGCTCACCTTGATTATCTTTTTCTGATTTGTCCTCCTTGCTTACTGTTTTTGGTTCTCTGTGCCTTAAATATTGAGTCTGTTCTGGTCTGGCTATGGTCTGAAGAAGTGGGTCTGTCCCACGAAAGCTTACCTAATAAACTGTTTTGCTAGTCTTTAAAGTGCTACTTGACTGCTTTTTGTTTTGTTAGGAAAAAAATTAGAAGGTCATATATATATACACACACACATACAGAGAGAGAGAGAGAGAGACTTAATGAAAAAGCCAAGATTCAAAGCACAGAACTAAACCCCACTTAGGGCTGAAATGGTGAGATGTGAATATATTGAATAAAAGGGAACAGATATATTTGTATAACATTTATGCAAGTTTTAAAATTATCTTGTTCCCACACCTGCTTTTTACTTTCCATGATTGCTACACTGCCATGTAGTTCAGCCCAAGGTTGAGATTTTGTAATTTAAAAATAAAGTTTTACAAAACCAAATGTTAATAAAAATGCATGTGAATTTAAATTGTTTATAAAACATGGACCCTACTGCACTCACAAATCAGGTACTTACCTTCCACATGACACCAGTTGCATATGCAAATCAATGTAAACACAACACTGCAGTCCTCTGTAGTTACCTGCACCTGACATTTTTACACACCCAAAGCAAAAGGTTGAATTATCAAAACCTGAGCTGATCTTCTTTATTTCTGTAGGTGCCAAGCTAATGTATAGTGCTACATAGATACTAGCAGTCCACTGTCCTTAGCCACTCACCTCAGGCTGATCAGCATAAATTGTCTATTACCCTATATGAGCATAAATGGCTCAGTCTAGCCCCTAAGAGAAATAACCGTAATTCAGAATGAACCTTTGGCATTAATTTT
This sequence comes from Carettochelys insculpta, assembly GCF_033958435.1. Classification (NCBI taxonomy): domain Eukaryota; kingdom Metazoa; phylum Chordata; order Testudines; family Carettochelyidae; genus Carettochelys; species Carettochelys insculpta. Next base: position 2,653,849 of record NC_134149.1, on the reverse strand, counting down.
AGACCCTGAACAGTGCCACTAGCTGCTCTTCCTATGCAGGGAGGTTTCAGAATGGATTGTTCTGTCCTGCACAGGCATTATGTGCACTTAGCCAGCCCGTTCAGCTGTGACACTGCAAAACAACATAGTTTTATGGCACAGCTTTCTTTTGGGAAAATAAAGATAAAAGTCTGCCCCAGACACTCTGCTTTCAGCAGCACAGAGACAATCTTTGGCTGCACATACTCTTGATTTTCTTTGCATTCTACAATAGTTCAAGTCTATTAATTTAAAACAGCAATGAACTGCTTCTTCTTTGTACTTAATGGTGGTTTGCAGCTCACCATTAGAATGGCTAGGAGCATGGAAATGTCTGTAATTGTTTTGTATGGTTGGCTGACTCCTTTCTCATACAGAGCTTCAGCTTGCCCTCTGGGTGAACACCTCCCTGAATTCCACAGTCAGCTGGCATCAGTGACACAGGTGCTGGAACCAGGATTTACAGTTTACTTTGGTGCCTGCCTGTCAGCGCACACTACTCAACAAATGGTTCCAGGGTCCTAAGCAGCGAGAGCTATTGTACTATGAGAAAGACAAGCACTTCGTATTTGCTATGGTGTATGTGTGAGAGGGAGCCAGTACCAGATAAGTGATCTGGTATTTGCCCCCTGGTGTTCATCTATTTTTTCTCTTCACCCACAGAGATTTTAAATAAACCAAGGCCTCCCATTCAGCAAGATATTTAAGCACTTGCTTAATCATAAGCACAAAGTAGCCCCATTGAATCCAAGCAAATTGCTCGCATTTTTAAATTTAAGCAAGTACTTATGTGCCTTGATAAAGGGACCTGGTCTTGCAGATAGAGGGACGCAAAAAGTACTCCCAATGAAATATTTCTTACGTCTAAAATATTCCTCTAGTAACATATTTGTCGCATATACACAAATATCTGCTGATGCTGTGTAGTGAGCAGACTGTATTAGTATTCAACATTTTGGATTAGCATTCTGCTTCACCATTCTTGAGTAATGCAACCAGGCCAACAAACATGTCAATAAAATATGCATGCCCAGAATGCCATCTACCTATGTCCAAATGTATATATGTAAAATTACTTGCACTGGCTGCATTGCATTTACACTACTCATTGACATTAAGTGGGAGCTGGACTGGGCCCTAAGACATGTAGCTTAAACATCTGGTTTTCCCACCTGAAATAGAATCGGGGACTAGCCCAGGGCAGGTCAGGGGTTGGCTATCCTGCCTCCGTATTCACCCAAGTGAGTCACCAGAGATCTGTCTGGTAGCACCAGTCACAGGGTTCTGTGAAGGAGCTGCCTTAGGAATCTAGGCTTAGACAACTCTTCTTCTTAGCCTTTGTTTGAGCGTAAACTATTTTGACGCAAGTAAAAAAGGTGTGCCACTTTAAAAGAGATCCCTGAAAATAATTACGCATTAGCATCATTTAGTGTGGGACGGCGGAGAGCAACTTTATGACATGTAAATAAATATATCTTTCAACACTGACAGCAGAACAGTCATTAGTAGCAACCAGAACAGGCTCCGCGCTCGTTTCCACAACAGAAAATTGTGACATTTATTTCACAAATATTTTTCTCTGTGTTCTTCAGACTAATTATCTCCACTTTAAGGCCAGTCCTGCTACTCTTACTCACACGAGGAACCCTCTCTTGACTGGCTGGTCCCTTTGCGTTGACAACAGTGTAGCAGGGGCGCCGCAAGGCCAGGGGCAGCAAAGCACTGAGAAAGGTGAAGAAGCAGCTGAGCAGACAGACTTATTCGGAGCTTCCACACGTGCATACGTGATCTGCTGGTCTAAGGCCCAAGGAATTGCCACCTCCTGGGAACGTTGCTGTCTGGTTGGTTACCCACCCAGGGCAGTAGGTTAGGTAGACGGAGCATTGACACTGGCTCATGGTAGACCTCTGAACAAGCTTCAGCCTCTCTGTACTGCATGTGTCCCATTTGTCTGATGGGGAGGACTAGCTTAGTCACTTCCAGAAAGAGCTTTGAGATCCTCAGGTGGGCACTGGTAATTAAGTGTGAGATATTCCTATGAGCTGACAGGTAGAGTTTGGAACTCATCCTTTACATTTTCCTTCCATTGCCAGCACCCTGACTTACTGCTAACTCACGATGGGCCACCCACACCTCCCCCAGGGTGAGGGGGGTTCATTTAGCTCATCACAAAGGCAGAGGCCAGTTGAGAATCATTCAAACCTGAGTGCAGACTTCTACAAGGCTAGCAAGCAGCTGGGTCTGCAATTCCAGTTTGCGACTATTATCTATGAAAGAGCATCTGATGCTAGCAATACAGCTCTGCTTAAGTGCCGAGCATGCGGACAGCTGACGTGTTCCACTACAAGGAAAAGGCAATTCCACATTTCACTTCTGTTTGTGGCAGCAAACCCCGGTTACCACTGCCTAGGCTGGGCTTTGTTTAGCTAAGGCACAGATGGCACAAAACGAGCAAACCCACCTCCTCCATTCTGGTAAGTGAGGTACGGGAATCGCCAGACGTTGCCCAGTCCCACTGCATAGCCGACCATGGACAGGAGATAGTCCGTTTTGCTCGACCAGTTGCCACGCTCGGAGTTCTCATCCTGTGGACCCACGTGGGCACCTTTCTCCTGCGATAATGTGAAGTCCTTTGCGGGGAGAGAGAGAAAAATAATAACGGACCTTGAGATCTTCTGAGCTCGTCCGATCACGTTCTTGAAGCGCCCGTGGTCCCTGAGGGCCAGTGACCTCCCTTTCCCTGCCTGCTGGCTGCATCACCACCGTGCCCACCAGTCTGAGCCTGAGTCTTCCTCCCCCAGGCAAAATACCGCGCAAAAGGGGCTTGGCATCTGCCTGACTCCAGGCAGAGATGAGGACTTAGCCTGGTCCTCCTCAGGTGCAGGGAAAGGCAAGTACAGGGGCCCTGCCTTTGCGGAAGGGGGAAATTACACAGCTCTGACCCCCTGCAGTGCTCCCCACCCCCACAGGCTGCAGTGGGGGTGTGCTTTGCCCTGGCCCACCACTCACAGAGAATGTGTTAAGAACCACCGGGAGACATGGACCTGGACAGTAGCTGTACTGGGGGAGCAGCCACAGGGTGAGGGACACAGCTCTACAGCTGGCTTAGGCTTTCCCCATGCCAGCGGTTCCAAGTCCCTCCCCAGCCGCACCTGCCCACAGGCGCCCCCTGGCCGCACCTGTCCAGGTACCCGAGTGCCCCCCTGCACCTGCCCAGGTACCCGAGCGCCACCCCCCGCAGCTGCACCTGCCCAGGTACCCGAGCGCCCCCCCCGCGGAACCTGCCCAGGTACCCGAGCGCCCCCCCGCGAAACCTGCCCAGGTACCCGAGCGCCCCTCCACCCCGCGGCTGCACCTGCCCAGGTACCCGAGCGCCACCCCCCCGCGAAACCTGCCCAGGTACCTGAGCGCTCCCCCGCGGAACCTGTCCAGGTACCCGAGTGCCCCCCTGCACCTGCCCAGGTACCCGAGCGCCACCCCCCGCAGCTGCACCTGCCCAGGTACCCGAGCGCCGCCCCCCCGCGAAACCTGCCCAGGTACCCAAGCGCCCGCCCAAGGAACCTGCCCAGGTACCCGAGCGCCCCTCCACCCCGCGGCTGCACCTGCCCAGGTAGCCGAGCGCCGCACCCACCAGCCCAGCTCTCACCTTCTTCTTCCCGCAGCAGCGGCCCACCGGTCCCAGCATCCCCGCTCCCTGAGCTGCCGGCCTGAGTGAGCGGCGGCCGCGGCGCCCGGACCTTTATCTGCCCCTGCCCGGCCGTGACGAGGGCGCGGGGCCGGGACTTGGGCTGCCCCGGGTGGGGCCGCGCCACGTCGGGCACCTCCCCGCCGGGTTCCCGCGGCAGCGGGCGGGGCTGTGTCTGCGGCAGCTGAAGCACCTGCCAGGCACCCCGGCCCCCCTCCCCCCGCATCCAGCCCGCCCCTGGGAAATGCACCCCCCTGCATGCTGCCCCCCCCGCATCCATCCCGCCCCTGGGAAATGCACCCCCCTGCATGCTGCCCCCCCCCCGCATCCATCCCGCCCCTGGGAAATGCACCCCCCTGCATGCTGCCCCCCCCGCATCCATCCCGCCCCTGGGAAATGCACCCCCCCGCATGCTGCACCCCCCCGCATCCATCCCGCCCCTGGGAAATGCACCCCCCTGCATGCTGCCCCCCCCCCGCATCCATCCCGCCCCTGGGAAATGCACCCCCCTGCATGCTGCCCCCCCCGCATCCATCCCGCCCCTGGGAAATGCACCCCCCTGCATGCTGCCCCCCCCCCGCATCCATCCCGCCCCTGGGAAATGCACCCCCCTGCATGCTGCCCCCCCCGCATCCATCCCGCCCCTGGGAAATGCACCCCCCTGCATGCTGCCCCCCCCCCGCATCCATCCCGCCCCTGGGAAATGCACCCCCCCGCATGCTGCACCCCCCGCATCCATCCCGCCCCTGGGAAATGCACCCCCCTGCATGCTGCCCCCCCCGCATCCATCCCGCCCCTGGGAAATGCACCCCCCTGCATGCTGCCCCCCCCGCATCCAGCTGGCCCCTGGGAAATGCACCCCCCCGCATGCTGCCCCACCCTGCATCCAGCCGGCCCCTGGGAAATGCACTACCCTGCATGCTGCCCCCCGGCATCCATCCCGCCCCTGGGAAATGCACCCCCCCACATCCTGCCCCCCCAGCCATCCCCTGGAAATGCACCCCCCCATCCTCCCCGCCCAAGGCAGCCAGCCGGCCCCTGGGAAATGCACCCCCCCGCATGCTGCCCCCCCGCAGCCAGCCCGCCCCTGGGAAATGCACTACCCTGCATGCTGCCCCCGCTGCACCCCCCCGCACGCTGCCCCCCCCATCCAGCCTGCCCCTGGGAAATGCACCCCCCCGCATGCTGCCCCCCCGCAGCCAGCCCGCCCCTGAGAAATACACCCCCCCGCATGCTGCCCCCCCGCAGCCAGCCCGCCCCTGAGAAATGCACCCCCCCGCATGCTGCCCCCCCGCATCCAGCCCACCCCTGGGAAATGCACCCCCCGTGCATCCAGCCGGCCCCTGGGAAACGCACCCCCCCTACATGCTGTCCCCCCCGCATCCGCCCGCCCCTGGGAAATGCAACCCCCCGCATGCTGCCCCCCCGCAGCCAGCCCACCCCTGGGAAATGCACTACCCTGCATGCTGCCCCCGCTGCACCCCCCCGCACGCTGCCCCCCCCATCCAGCCTGCCCCTGGGAAATGCACCCCCCCGCATGCTGCCCCCCCGCAGCCAGCCCGCCCCTGAGAAATACACCCCCCCGCATGCTGCCCCCCCGCAGCCAGCCCGCCCCTGAGAAATGCACCCTCCCGCATGCTGCCCCCGCTGCACCCCCCCGCATGCTGCCCCCCCGCATCCAGCCCGCCCCTGGGAAATGCACCCCCCCGCATGCTGCCCCCCCAGCCAGCCCGCCCCTGGGAAATGCACCCCCCGTGCATCCAGCCGGCCCCTGGGAAACGCACCCCCCCTACATGCTGTCCCCCCCGCATCCGCCCGCCCCTGGGAAATGCAACCCCCCGCATGCTGCCCCCCCAGCATCCAGCTGGCCCCTGGAAAATGCACCCCCCCGCATGCTGCCCCCCCCACATCCAGCCCGCCCCTGGGAAATGCACCCCCCCGCATGCTGCCCCCCCGCAGCCAGCCCGCCCCTGGGAAATGCACTACCCTGCATGCTGCCCCCCCCACATCCAGCCCGCCCCTGGTAAATGCTCCCCCGCCCACATCCTGCCCCCCCCAGCCAGCCCACCCCTGGGAAATGCTCCGCCCCCCATTCTCCCCTCCCCAGGCAGCCAGCCGGCCCCTGGGAAATGCACCCCCCCACACACATCCTGCTCCCCCCAGCCAGCCAGCCCCTGGGAAATCCTCCCCTTCAGCTGCCTACCTACAGCCCCCCATCCATCCTCCCCAGCTACCAACCTGCTCCCAGACACACACCTCCACCTCACCTATCCTCTGACCTGCCAGCCCCTCCACCTGACGCCTCCATCACTCCCTGCAGATCCATTCTCCTCACAGCTCGCCCTCCCCCCCATATCCACCTACCTGCTGGCCTGCAGCCCCTGCTTTTCAGAGATCCTACTGAAATTCCAGCTCCAACATGAAATTCCCAAGAGCCCTTTGTAATTTCATCCTGGAGTGAGTCACCCACCAGCCAGGCAGGGCATGGGGTGGCCTTTTCACTTACTGGTTGCACTAAGGAATGGCAAAGTCCTTAGATGGGGATGTGTGAAGGAGCTTTGAGCGTCTGTTTCACAAACAGCAGTTTGTGGGCAAGAGCTAAAGAACTGGCCAAGGCCCTGATTCTCTGGCCCACCTCCCTTGTGGTGCCAGTCTGCGCCCCTCACGCTTACACTGAGCAGCACCAGACAGCACACATCTGCGCAACTCCGTACGGTGCGAGGAGCTGCTTGGAGAGAGCGCGGCACAACCCGGAGGTCTGAGCACTGGGTGGGGGCCCGGGCTGTGAGGGGTCCCTGGCTTTTATGGGGTTCTGCTGGGTCACCTTGCAGAGCAGGATGCCTGGCAGGAGGTGTGTGCGCTCCCCCTGGAGGAATGCCAGTCTACAGTACCTGTAGCCAGAGATGCAGCCAGAGTTGTAATGCAGCATGACACAGTGGCTTGGGCGAAGGCCGGTCCTTGGGTTTCCAGCTACCCTCTGAGGTCTGAGTTCGGACAAGCTCAGCCTGAAAGGAAACGCAAACCTTACCCAAGCGCCAGAGAAACCCAGACCCCAGCCCACATGGCCTCAGGCATGGCCCCACCTGTGTGGAGAGAACATAACTTTAGTGGACATTTTGGCAAACTAGATTGGAGCCGAGAGTCTGAAATTACCTATGAAACAATTAGAGTTGGCACGGCTCGTGGGAGTCTGTGGGCCTCTTGCACCGCCCGCATCAGCAGTTCTTCCCAGCTGGAGTGAGAATGGATGTTCTGAATAGTGTTAGGTCGGATAATAGAACCAGGTTTTCCTCAGCACCACAGCTTAAGGATTCAGAAGACGGCTCCTTTTCCTGGAGATGTGCATAGTTTGAAATGAAACGCGGAAAATAAAGCCCAGCCTATTTGCAACCTCTCCCTTCTCGCGGAGGGCATGCTGTGCTCCTGGGAAGTCTCTCCCTGGGATCTTTTCTTTTCATGTTACCGGAGATGGCTCAAGTACAGCTACCCTCACTATACCGCACCTGGCCGGAGCCTCTTTCGGACGACTTGCACATTCACTTGTAATGCACACCCGGTATTAGAAACATCAACACTTAGTACAACTGGATTTGCCTTCACTGGAGCTTTGTTCTACCAGTGACAAGATCCGCTGCTGTCTGATTTGCATTTCCTAGAGCCCGTCTCCTCCTCCACGTGGGGTGAGGGGGGTTAACCAGCCCCTGCTTTTTGGCACACCAGGGACCATGGCATGCCTGTTCCAGTCACATGGCAGTAATGACCACTGGACCCCACCCACGCAAAATGGGGTTTTTCAAAAGCACCCAGATGAGTCGGGATACAAGCCTCCCTCAAGGCGATAGGACGTGCGCTCATACGTCACCCGCAATTACTATAAATTCCCTTAACAGCCTGGCGGTAAGAGAAAATAACAAAAGCAAAGCAACAGAACTGGTTTTTGCTGTCAGATGCAGGGGCATCTGCAGGGGAGTTTCTCCCCCGGCCAAGGATCAGCAGCAGCCTTTCTGAGGCGGAGGGCCGAAATTCAACCTTTTGACCCCATGTACAGTCTTAGTGCTGGTGATACTTTTTAAAGCCACTAACAGTCCTACTTACAACAGCTTCATTAATCACCAAGCTAAGGTGCAGAGCTTGACTGTTGAGCTCGTTAGCTGGGCTTTTGTTAACCCACAGGTGGCCCTGCTTTGAGCAAACTCCCGGCTGCATGGGGGGGGAGGGGCTGGGTGAGCTCCTGCCTCAGGTGCCAATGAACATCGGCTTGCATGCTGCTCTTCGCACCCATGCCGCAGGGTCATCAACCCTGTCCTAGGCTGTTTGTCAGGCAGAGTTTGCTAAGTACATCAAACAGTCCAAATTCTCATGTCAGGTCCACGAGTGATTTCACCGGGCACTCAGCATGGCCATTGGTTAATACCCGCAGGACAGAGACACACACACGCGTATGGTGTGTGTTACAGCAGCTAGTGAGACAGACGCCAATACTAGGACATGTTCCCTGGGACAGGAACACACACAACACAGCAACGGAATGTCACGTCCCAAAGGGGACAGTGAAGTTAGGCAGAGCCCTGCCGATGCTGCTGCTGCTGCTGCTGCTGCTGCCAGTGGGGATGCGCCACAGAAGAGCTGGTAGAACCCTCAGGCCTTGCATGGCAGAGGTGGAAGGAGCCATCCCAAGGCTGAGCAAGCGGCGGGAGGCTCTGCGGCTCAGGGTTAAGCAACCCAGAGGAATGGTCAGCCTTTGGAAACCAACACAGAACAACTGCAGGACAACTGCTGCTTCCGTGTCAACAGAGCCAGCAGAAAACGGGAGCCAAACACGCAGGTGCCCCTGCGCTAGTGGCCAGGCAAGTGTGCACGCTCCCAAAGCCGACCTCGGCTGTGGGCGAAAGGGCTATGTGCCCAGCCTTTGCGTGCAGGCAGCTGGCTGGACCTGGCAGTGACAGACCAGAAGGTTGCTGGATAACTCAGCCCCGGAAGTCGTCCCCTTTGAACGATGCAGGAGTCCTAGAGACAGTTCAGGGGGACAAGAGCAAAAGACCCCTGCACTCCCACTCACAACAGCCCCAGTTACACCGGCCAACCCAGGCCCAGGCAGCTGGAGCCAGAACCCAGCAGCTGCAGGAGCCCTGAGTAAAGCCTTGCAATGCACAGCTGAGTAGGAGCCCTGACTCCAGGCATGCCACCCTGGGAACGATGCAGTTCCCGCGCTCTGTGAATAGGAATGGCCGCAAAAAGCAGTCACCATTTTCAAGTGAGAAGCACAAGGAGGAGTGGACAGAGCTTGGGGGTCAGTCAGCCCAGCGGGTGGGTAGAGAGTGTGCATCCATCCGTCCTCCAGCTGGCAGAGGCACTGACTACCGTACTGCACTGCCCTTGTGCCCACTTCAGCACAACAGCTTCGAGGGTCACGTCCCCATCACCGGACATGCCCACGGGCAAAGCAGGCTGCCACAACAGGCTCAGCTTGCAAAGCAACACACAGTAGGGACCAGCCAGCCAGGAACATGGCCCGGGCTGTCGCTCGCTCTATACTTCAAGATTAACAGAGCAGAAAGCAGCACTGGGACCAGCGAGTGAGATCTCCTGCATTGTGCAGGCCAGAGAATTTCCTGCACTGGAGGGAATTACTCTTCCTTCCTAGGTACGTGAACGTTATGGGTGCCAGTCGTTAGTGTGGAAACTAGAACAGGTTGTTTAGAAAGATACCCAGACTTGATTTAAAGATCCCAAGGGCCGAAACATTAGCCACGCCCCGGGTGGTCCCTTGCTATGATTGATGGCCCTTTTGGTTCAAAAGTTGCATCTTACACGGCACTCGCGGTGGTAGAATCCCAGCATGCCACAAACATTTGCAAGCTAATCTGCCAGCACTCTGGCACAAGAGGGATATTTTATCCTCTTTTGACAGGAGAAAGGTGCTGCTGAGACCAAAGGCCTGGTCTCCAAGATGTTTGGGCTCCAAGGGTGCAGAGAGGCACCCACTGACAGCATCAAGAGCTCCCTGGTGCCAAGCTGCTTCAGTGGCTGTTTGGTTCCTAGGTGTGTCTGAACATCTCACTAGGCTCCTACCAGCACCGTTCCCCAAGTGGCCTGAGGTGACCTGGGACAATCACAGGGTGTCTGTGGCATGGCCTGGAACTGATGATTTGCCTGTGGGGTGGGGTCTCAGCAACTCTATGGTGACTAGCGCCGGTTGGCGCACAAGGGAAAGCTGTCCTGCCTGCTGGCTGCACCGTGGGCGGTGGGGTTGGGGTGTCTGAACTAGGCAGGCCCAGGCCGGTCCCTTCAGCACACCACAACCTGGGGTGTGGGAGAGCACCATGGAGGCCTTTGACCTCCAGTGCGTGAAGGAGCCACATCCTGCTGCATCCCAGCGTGAGGTCATCCTGGTGGGCCCAGCAGGGGGCTGGGAGAGGCTGGGTGGCCTCCTGGCAGAGGCTTTTGGGAGCTGCTCCCCAGGGAGCGCGTCCCAGGGAGAGCCGACCGTAGGGGGAGTGCTGTGCTTGCTTTCCACGCTCCAGGACCGACCACTGCTCTGCTCTCGCGGCTCCAGCGGGGCCGTGCGTTGGGAGTGCACAAAGCAATGCCAGGCAGGGCAGCTGCCCAATGAGCTGCACTTCTAAGAGACACGCTGCGTCACACGCGTCACGAGTTTGTGGCCATTCTTGGTCCTTAGGTGCAGGAAGTGTCTGTGTGTAATATTCTGGCACAGCAGCAGCACCTTCACCACCTCCTTCAAGCCAGCCTGACCCTTCAGACAACCCCTGGGGAGGAACTCCATGTGGGTGTAATGAAAACCCGGTCACTCTGCCCCAGGAGCAACTACTGCCTTTGGGTCAGCTGCATGCGGCAGAGAAGCACATCTGGAGGAGAAGCCAAGAGGCAATGACAGCAAGGGTCTGTCTGAGCCGCCAGGAGACACTCACAGCCGGACTCAGGCTAAGGGGCTGGTTTTTTGCACTGTAGACACATGGACTCAGCCTGGAGCCCCTGGCACCAGGATCCTGCGGGACAGGAGGGTCCCACTTCCAGCTCCCAGGCAATAACCTGAGCCTGAACACCTACACTGTAATGAAACCTCCCCTTAGCCAGCATCTAGCAAGCCCCAGTCAGCTGGTCTGGGCTGTGGGCATCTAATTGCAGTGTGGACACACCCTAATTAGCCTTCATGTTCAGAGGACGTGTATTGTTATGGAGAGATCATCATGGACCCAACCAAGGCACAGCCTATGCAAATTGCACGACTCAAACCAAACTGAGCCTCAAAAACAAGGCGCTCCTGCTGCAGGAGCAAACAAGGGGAAGGAAACTGGTTCTAAGGGGATTGTGATAAACCGTTGTAAGCCATGTTCCCTAAGCTGGATGCTTGTGTGGCCACTCAGGTGAGACTCAAATGTCCCCTAGCTGATTAGCAGAGCCACACAGCTAGGGTATGTGTTTCTACTGGTGGTGCACATTCACACATGGCTTGGCGCACACAAAATAGTTATTCCACACATGGATGGAAAAGATTACAGAGCACATTAGTTGTGAGCCTGAGAAATGGCCAGGAGAAAATCCTGCTACTACATTCGGACTGCTCCCATGAGAAACAAGCCAGTCGAGGGTCCGGTCAGGCTCCAAGTTCCACCATTCACTTCAAGGAGAGGGGTTCCCCCTTGCAGTGAAAGCTTGTGCCAGTGCAGGAATAGTGAGGCTGTATAACTGACCCACAGCCATGCCCCTCTTTCTCCCCCCACCCGATTTCAGTGCCTTCCCCCTTTGTGGACACAGCACTGGTTTGTGCACTGGAGCTAGTCAGAAAATGGACTGTCCAGCCCGCAGGAAATCCCAGCATTTGGAAAAACAATGAGAAGTCCTGGGGCACCTTATAGATTAAGAGATTTATTGGAGCATCAGCTTTCGTGGGCAGACCCACTTCGTCAGATGCATTTAGAAAGTTGCTTTTGTCCTAAGTTGACACGTAGAGAATTTTGTGGAATAGAAATTCACAAAAAATTTGATTCAGAAAGTTCAGAAGCACTTTATCAAACCAGCCTTTCAGTTCAATGTTCAAACCTTTCATGCTAAAACAAGAAGGATGGAGAAAACAAAATGAGAAAGTCAAAATGAAATTCTCCTTTTCCCTTTTGATTCATTTTGACACTTTCCAGCAAAACGCCAGTGGGAAACTGGTCCATCAACTTTATTTTAACAAGCTCCATTGTGCAATACCTGCACACTATTTTTCTAGGCAGCTGTCTTGACTTAACCCCAAGTATTGATTTTCCCTTGAGATCTTCCTTTGTAACACTCTCTGAGGCTATGTCTGCTCCAAGAGAGAGGACTGCGATTCACCGGCTCGTGTTCAGAAGCAAAAAAGGTGGCTCTGCATCCTACTCGCATCCTCCAGGCTCAACTCCTCAGCTGATCCATAATCCACAAGCTGGATGTTACTTGCAGCTGCACAACACATCAGGAGGATAGTGGGGAGGGAGCACAGATTTGCAAGGAGGGGGCAGAGTCATGCAGGGAAAAAAGGAAGCTGCAGCAATGCAGGGACTGAGAGTAAGGGGCAGCAGATCTCTAAGGATACTTGTCAAGCTAGTGTGAGTATAAGCAGAGGCGTAGTTGTGGTACACCAATATCTTCCTAGGCATTAAGCATAAACCTGGAGTCTTGGCTTTTGTCAGACATATCAGAGTTGGTCCCACATAACTCAGCTAGAGCTAGCTCCATTACTTTTAGCTTCTGGCTGCAACTGCTCTGGTCTAACTGCCAAACATACCAAAGTGACATCCTAAAGAGGCTATCTCCAGTTTTTCTATGAATGAAAACACTTGTTTTTCCTTTTTGAAACTTGCAAACTTCTACTGTGAACTTTTAAATAATTGAAATGCACTTTTTAAAAAAGCCACAAGCCATCTCCTCCTAATCTTCTGTTTATGGGAACCACAAAATGTATTCAGCTTGGTTTGAGCAACTGAAATGGTCTGTATTCTGTGCAAATGCGCCATTGAGGAGTGTGTCATTAACCCAACACAACAAGTTGGCCTAATACAAGGGCGGAGTTCAAAGAGCATGAGAAGTACAAACCAGGAGCGTGTACATATCAAAACCTGGAGGCCGGGGCAATACATGTATTCATATTATAACGACGAGCCTAATGGGTGTAGAAATTGTTCAGGCAGCTGTGAATAATGGGAAGGGGGGGGTCATCTGTCATACAACTATAACTGAGGGTGTGAATATTCAGTAATGTAATTAGAGTGCCAACATGAGTCACCTAGGCCTTGCTAACAGTGACGTATTCAAATTATTAGCAGATTCCTCTGCTTTGACTCAGAACCTTGGGCCATTTTCCTCAGTAAAATGTGGGTGCTACTGTATATGGAACCTCCCTGTCCCCATTAGTTACATGACCATGGCTGTGAAAAGAAGGCAGAGGTGAACAGCACACCTTGCGGCTGGCAGGGGGAGGAGGAAGCAAGAGATGCGAGAGGGCTCAGTTTTAGGAAGGCTTTCAGTACAGCCTCATGTGATCTCATGAGCAAGCCAGGGAAACAGAGTGTGGACAAATCACTACAAGGTGGATGCACAAATAATTGAAAAACCATAGTCTGAGAGTAGTTATGGATGGTTCACAGTCAAGCTGGAAGGGTACTGAATGGGATTCTCCAGGGATCTGTCCTGCGTCTGGTTTTATCCAACAGCTTCTTCAGTGATATGGACAGTGGCATAGAGAGCACACTTATCTGGAGACAATATCAAACTAGGAGGTTTTTTTCGAGAGCTTTGGGGGACAGGGTTAGAATTCAAAACGATCTTGTGAAACTAGAGAAAGGGACTGAGGTGAGCAGGATGAAATTCAGTAGGAGACATGCAAAGTACTCCACTTAGGAAGGAACACTCAGTTGCGCACATGCACAGTCAGAAGTGACTGTCTAGGAACAGATTGTGCAGAAAAGGATCTCGGGGCCATGAGCAGACCACAAAACTAACTATGAGTCAACAGTCTAGTGCTGATGCAAAGAAAGGCAAACCTCATTCTGGGACATATTAGCAGATGTGTTGCAAGCAAGATATGAATCACAATTCTCCTGTTCTATTTGGCACTGATAAGGCCTCTGCCGCAGTGTAGTGTCTTGTTCCAAGCAATACACCTTGGGAAAAATGTGGACAAATGGTAAAAAGTGCGGAGGAGAGCAACAAAAATGTCTTGAGGTTAGAAACATGAGCTAGAAGGAAAGATTTTTTTAAAAATCGGATTAGCTCAGTCTGGAGAAGAGAACACTGAGTGAGGATATGTTAACAGTCTTCAAGTACTTAAAAGCTTGCCATAAGGAGGAAGGTGAGAAATTGTTCTCCTTATCCAGGCCGACAGGACAAGAATTAATAGCTTAATGGAAACAAGGGAGTTTAGGTTAGACATTGGGAAAAGCTTCCTAAGCACTGGAACAACCTACCTGAGGAGATTGTGGAATTTCTCTCCTTTGAGGTTTTGAAGAGCAGGTTAGACAAACACCCACCAAAGATGATCGAGATAACACTCAGTCCCACCCCTGTGCAGAGGGCTGGACTAGCTCACCTGTTGCAGTCTTGTCCAATCCTACATTTCTGTTAAAAGAGAACGGCTGTCTCCCATGTAGTGTTTCATCTGAGCTGACATACTAAAGCCCCCTCGTTGCATGATCACACAGGACATGGTGTACCAGCTGCATAAAAGCCAGGCCTAACCAATAGCCTGTATTGGCCTTGGCTAGTCTGTATGCTTTTATCTTGCGTACCTGACACTACCACCAACTGCTTGCTGGCCATGGTTCTCGTTGTGTGATATCGTCTCAGGTTTGGGAGCAATGACTTACAAAGGTTTCCTATCCAAGTCCACGACACTTCTTGTCTGAAGAAGAGCTGACCAGGGTGAATAAGGGCTGCACAAGCTCACTTTAATAAAATAAAATTCAGAACTAACACAGGAGGCAGGAACCAGAAATGAAAACCCACTGCAACATACAATACTGAGCACCGTTCCATCCCCAGTACCCGCATGCCAGAAACAACAGTCACCCCGTTATGGACAAGGCTGTGAAAAGAAATGCCATTCCAGGTAGACCTCTGAAGGTGGCTGGGAGTCTTGGTGGCCCTCTCCATATAGCTGAATTACCAGTTATATGCATCTAGGTTTCAAGCCCCCCGCAGGGTAGGAGGTGCACTGGGCCTGCAGGAGGACAGAAGTTCACCGTCCTCCCTCCTGCCCCGTGATGTCATCACAAACCATCAGAAAAGTGTTTAAACAACCCTGGAGAGTGATCTTTCCCCTAACTCTGAACCCACCAGCACATCTAACTCAAGTCCCTGCCGTCTGCGCCAGGTTCCCGAGTCACCCAGAGGAACTCCAGGGCATGTCACAGTGATGTCTGAGGATGGAACTTGGCCGCCTGTGGCACTGATACAAGGAAAGACCAAAATGTAGCACAATGGGATTTGGAGTAATTGAGATGAGGTACATGGGTCACCCTAAAGAAGGGTTTGTCCTTCCCTTCAGGTACCTTCCTGGTCTCTAACCTAGTTAGCCAAGGGATTTAATCCTTCAGCATGGTAGAAGCTGAGACCTTTCCACACCAAGTCATTAGCAAAGCAAAGTCCTGAGCCGACTTCATGGCATCCAGTGTAGAGGAGGTGAGGGGGAAAATAAACCCTCCTTGCAGGATCCCTGTCTCTGCTGCGGAGTTCAACCTGACAGGAATTTGCTAGAAGCTGCTTTGGAATTCATCACCACAATGTAAAAATCACTTGGGTCCGTACCGCTATTTAATTCTCACTTTATTTTTTGCTCTGTCTCTGCAAGCCAACCTTTACTTCACGCTCTGTCTGTGCAGGATCCTGTGCATCATTGTACACAGATGAGTGACAACTTTATGTTAGCCGGCTGATAAGAGATTAATGCACATAATTCCTCTACAATTGGCATAAAAAAAATCAAAATATTGCTGTAAATGCCCTGTATGCTGGGCTTTGCTCTATTCCAGTGACACAGTGCAGCAATAAATCTGGTGTGAATGCCTTGGCCAGCAGGGTTACAGCTGCTTTGCACCACCAGTCTTCAGAAGAACAGCTGCATATGTAATCTGGCCCATTATTGTTACTCCACAGGATCTAGCTACAGAGTCCCCTGTGCTCCGGTTAAAGAGATTTCATTTGCTGGCTGTAGTTGTGTTTGCTTTGCATTGCGACATTTCCTCAAATCAATTGTTGTTACATTTGGGTTGTCCAGGTGATTTGCACTGTCCAGGGCCATGTCATCAGAAAGGCAGGTCCTTTCACATTCCTGGCCATGATTATCCAACTCTTCTGACACCAGTCTAAACCTCAAACACTGGGATCCACCAGCCTTTGTGCAATAGTTAATTTGTCGGTGTTATCTCACCCCAGTAAGCCTGTCATTTGCCACCTCTCCCCATGGGGGATGGCACCTGGTTCTTCCTGGTCTGACGTGCCCAGAAGAAAGGGTGGCAAGGTAGTGTTGTAACGCACTCTTAGGGTGTGCGGAACTCATCCCGGCATGACGCAGCCAGGAACACACTCCCACACGCTTCAAGGAGGGGCCACCCAGACCCCTGCATTACAGGCCAGTGAAAAGGGGGCTTTGACAGTGTTTGTACACAGACAGAAGCATTGGCCAACAGATAACCTTCACATGAGATGCCCAGCTCACCTTGGGCACTCAGTACTAGTGAATCGGGGGGAGAGGGGTGTTTCCCTGCTCTTGGTGATGTAGGCGTTCCTCACACCTGGATTCTTCCTTAAAAAACTGTTTGAAACCTGGGTTAAAGTACAAGGTTTGGCCTCTGCAGTGCAATGGTCACAGGTACTGCTCTGTGGAGTGAGGGCACCTGGAACTGGCTTTCATTGCCATGTGGACAGGGCTTTACCAGATTTGCCCCAGAGGTCTGGAAGAACTGCTAGGCCATCTCCATGCACAGGGCACCTGCACAGAGCCTACTTCCGTCCCAGAAGCCTGAAAGCCAGACTGCACTTGCTAATATCCAGCTGACGCCTCGCAGGGCGCAGCCATGCAGTCCAAAGCAGCCCAGTTAGGCATGTTTCTGATACTGTAACATTCCAGGGGATGCCCCTTTTACAAATGTCTTCAGTCAAGAGAAACCCAGGCACTTGCCCTGATTTAGATGTCCTAAGACACCTGCTCTGTATACCCTATGGCTTGCAAAGCACATACAAACTGGTTCCTGAAAGCATAGCGCAAATGCTGCACTGCCACTACTTAATGAGTTCCATGAAGGCTTCCCCGGCAAGGAAGGTTTAACAGTGTACAGGCAGCACCGTGTTAAACTGAACCTTGTATTCACAGAGCATTCCAGGCTGAAGGACACTGCAAAGATGGGTGGGATTTCTTGCAAACAGAGACCTCTATTATTCCTGAGCCCAGAGGCTTTGAAACATGTCTGAAGGTGGGAGAATTATGTTAGATATCTTGACTTACAATTATATATGACAAATGATACTGCCGGAAATCCTCCACAAAGCTCTACCTCTTGTTACAAGATAATGGACAAGTTAGGTGCCTTTCATAGGTATATATTTCACAAGCAGTCCTGTGGCACCTTGGAGACTAACAAATGTATTAGGTGATGAGCTTTTGTGGGTAAAAGGCATGTCCTCAAATGAAAGAAGAGAGAGGAAAAACAGAACCTGGGGTTTAGACAGCGGGGGGTGGGAGTGGGGGGAAAAGAGGAGGTTACCTGTCATTGGTAGGACCAGTTGATGGAACAAATGAAAGAGGATGCACTTCATTCCTGTGAATACCAAAGGTGGGGAATTGCACATGTAATACATAACCTAGTTAAGGTATCTGTTCAGGCCAAGGTTAAATGTGTTAAATTTGTAAATGAATCACAGTTCGTATGTCTCCCTTGGTAATCTTGTGGAGAAATCTTCTGTAGAATGGCTACTTTTAAGCCCCTTACTGAATGTCAAGGGTGGTTAAAGTGTTCCCCTACAGATTATGTACGTTCACATTCCTGAAGTCAGATTTATGGCCATTCATCCTCTGGCACAGAGACTGTCTAGTTTGTCCAATGCACATGGCAGAGGGACATTGCTGGCACATGTTGGCGTATCTCACGTTAGTGGATGTGCAGGTGTGTGAGCTCCTGATGGTGTCACTGAGGTGGTTGGGCCCTGGGATGGTGTTACTTGTATAGCTCTGTGGACAGAGCTGGCAGCAGGGTTTGTTGCAGGGACAGGTTCCTGGGTTAGTGTTTCTGTGGTGTGCGGCTGTTGGTAAGTATTTGCTGGTGGTTGGGTGGTGAAGCTACAGAGTAACACAGCTACACCTCTGAGACTATTTACCGTAATAGATACACACTGTCTCTCGAGTTATTACTTTTTTATAGTGCAGACAAATATTCTGTCATGTCATGAGCAGAGATTAGGTTGTTGTTAGCTGTTGTTACGCAATGCCCTGTTCAGAGGCAGTGAAGGGGATGCTGGGCAACAGGAGATATCATGGTCATGTGTTGCTCTGCCTTCATGTGTAGCTGGGGAAAGAAGATGCCAAATTCTGTGAGGAAATCTATAGAGACATCCTGTGTGTAACTCCTGAGATGTTTGTGTTCAGATTTGAGTCATAACCTGCTTCTGCTCAACACCTCGGTAACACTTTACCTAAACCAGGACTAGGCACCATAACTGGGAACATGTATGTGCCTCGTCTATGCATTGTGCTTTAATTATGTTGACCACTTCAGAATCCTCAGTAACACTCTGAGGTGTGGTAGGTTGCTGTCTGATAACCAGGCTCAGTACTATTAGAACTGCTGGCCGGTTGGTGACCCTGACTGCAACATGCATGCTTAGGAAAGGTTTCTGAACCTTCAGTAGTTTTATGAATGTAGGAAGATCGCAACACTCCAACTCAACAAGACAGGTAGAGACCACGCCAGCGTCTGACCCTCCGTAGACTTTCACTGTCTCTTACAAAATGACCCAAATATCAGTCATCCTGGACATCTTCACCAACACCATCCTCTTCATCGCTGTCCCTAGGGGTCACCAACTTGGCCTCTCCAAAGGCCTGAGGGCTGTAAGATAACTGCAATGATATGCAATAGAGATGCCCTATATATCTGTGTCTATTGAGGAGGTTCTTTCTTACCTATAGTTCCTGAAGCTAATGTCACTGTGCCTTTATCTGACAGGTTTCTAGCCCTGCTATCTCAGGTATATTAGCATATACACCCATTAGTTATCATGGCATTCTCATGGTCCGACATCTGCTGGTGTGCATAATGTTAACACACCTCAAGGTGGCATAAACTGACATCTTGTGACTGGCTACTTGCCAGTCATTTGGTCATCTCTGCACTCTAAGGCTACGTCTACACGTGCCACAAACTTCGAAATGGCCATTCAAATGGCCATTTCAAAGTTTACTAATGAAGCGCTGAAATGCGTATTTAGCTCTTCATTAGCATGTGGGCGGCCGCAGCACTTCGAAATTGACTTATTCCCGAATTACGGGACTTCGAAGTAGGCGGCATCCTTTCAAAAAGGAGCCCCATGTGGACGAGACGCACGGTGCCAAGCTGCGTCAATTTCGAAGCGCCGCGGCCGCCCGCATGCTAATGAAGCGCTGAATATGCATTTCAGCGCTTCATTAGTAAACTTCGAAATGGCCATTTGAATGGCCATTTCGAAATTTGGGGCACGTGTAGACACGGCCTAACTGGGCTTTCTCATGAGCTGGGGCAATTTCTGGTTAGCTGCTTATGCTAAGGCTTCCTCGGCCCTGTTCCACTCACCTCCTGTTATACAAGCCTGAGTCCTGTAGGCGCCTCACTTTATGGACTTAACTAACACCTGTACCTTACCTAGCAAATACCTCTGTATATAGGCTACAATCCTGACCTCTGCTGACCTCTATTTTAGTCCTTTTACTTAATAAGACAACAGACAGGTAGTGCTAGAACACAAATGGTGTATCATACACCACACAAGACAGGAGAACACTCAGGAGTAGAAAGAACATGAGACACAATGGCAGAAGAGAGCAGAAATTATACATTCCCCATGTGAGCTCCATAACATTATGGACTATATCCAGCGTAAGATTTGGATTCCACTGAAGACTGCTAATAACCTACTCTGCTGGACAGAATATTGGGAGTTCAGAGCTGCAAGTTCATTAACATTTTAACGAGATCCGGGAAGCCTTGCTGGAGCAGATAATGGCAGAAGCTTCATTCTGGCCAGTGGGAGCTCCGTGAGGTGGAATCAGAGAGGTGGTTGGAAGAGGCACAGCACTCCAGGGCGAAGAGAGAAGAGGGGACGTACCTCTGAGACAGTCTCTGGATTGAGTTTACATGGAGACCCCCAAAAGTGTCAGGATGTTCTGTGTATTGTACAAACTCTTCAGACTCATCCCCATTGTACTGAATGGCTTGAGAAAGCGCTGTTCCTCCGTGGTGGGTAAGTCTGAAGTTTTGACATGGACAGTGCTTTAGGTAAATTCTTTTGAGTAATCGCTAAGGGTGACTCCCATTAGGACAGCAACTGGGGTAAACTGAGTAGCAGAAAGATTGTGTTAGATGCAGGCTCCCATCCTTGGCCCAGTCTACAGCTGGGTCACAATGAGAAAGGAATGAAGTGCACTAAGTGAAGCTCTGATTGCTTTGCTTTAAGAGCTCAAAAGTACGTAATCCACGCTGCTCTGGTTCCCCTGCACTGAGATTAGAATAGGGTTTCTGTAGGTATGTGTGCTCCCATTGTTTCCCTGGAATCCTCTCCCTCTTCCTCTACACCTGAGCAATGGGCTAGGCTTTCTGTCCATCCCAGGTGTGCTGCAGATGCTCTGTGCACGGCCAGTCTCTCTGGCTGAGAAACAGAACTTCACCGTGTCTTTGCCCACGAAAGCTTATGCTCCAAAATATGTTAGTCTATAAGGTGCCACAAGACATCTTGTTCTTAAATTTGCCTGGATGTCAATTGTCCTCTTGGTTTTCTATTTTGTTTTTTCAGGAGGGACCCCAAAGAGAGTAGGATAATGGCATTCTAGAAGGACCAGGCTGGTTCCAGAGGGAGCGGAGTATTCTAGAAGTGTGTGGAATGGCATTTCCGCCCAAGGCCCTTACCTCCTGCTCAGAGGCAGAGCAGTCAGTGCGAGCTCTGTGCTTTGGCCTGGTTCCTGCACTGAATAGGGTTGACGCATTGCTGGTAGAGCACAAACAGTTCCTGAAAGTGCAGGAGGACTCAAGCTCCTTTACTGCCCATGTGACAGCCTGGAGCCACGTCACGCTGAATTTTTCCAGAGTGTAAACCAGCCTGTTGGTGCAGAATTTCACCCCCCACCCCTGCCCCCACTGTGAGCACCTGCCCACCTGGCTTGTGAGAAGGACCTGCCAAACTCAGACTTCACTCCCGCTATTACTTGCAGGCATTGGAAATACCGCATAGGGTCCCCATCTCAGATGCTGCACCATTCCCACAGCTACAAGACTTTCAGGCACTGAAGGAAACCTCCAGACATCACATGTGCTTTGGCTCCACAGCGAAAGACATGGGACTCCTTGCTAGCCAGTATAGCAACACCTCTTTGAGGAGGCAATTTTCATCCACCCATAGTCCAGTTTCTCCAGCACCACAGAAGACATCACTCAGTCTCCCCAATCTCATCAGCTCCAGCTCAGTGGCCAGTCGCCACTCCCTGAACACAGCCATGGAGAACCTGGTGAAGAACCAACTTGCAGGAGCTCAGCACTTTCTCCCATGTCGTGGACTACAGATCAGGATGCAAGGCTGGTTGCACCTGATGATGATCTTCATGCTCCTGGATCATTCAAACATATTTAACATTGCTGACCATGAATGGTGCTAGTGCACCCCAGGGACCTGGCAGGGATGTAGGTAAGTGCCTGGAGCTCATTCGTACCTTTCCTCTTGGACGGTGTTGGAGTGGGATAAAGGGTGAAGTGTCTCCTCTACCCATAGACCCCAGCCCCTCAGGACTTGGAATTCTGTCTGGCTCTGTCCTCTGTCCATAAACAGCAGCACTCTCCATGTCCCTGAAACACAGGAACCTTCCCGGGCAACTTCTCTGGCTTTTTGCCAAAACGTGTGATGCTTTTGGCTTGCTCACCACGAGGAATTTTGTGGGACCATCCAAGTACTGGGCAGTGCCCCTCCCCGGTGCTGGAGGAGATGGAAAACCCACAGATGTGAATTGTTTCAGTGGCCCTTCACAGTCCCAAGAAGCACCTGCCAGGAGGGAGAAGTAGGTGATCTAGGCCACGGCCAGGCTTCCAGCCTTGCTCCACCCTCAGCTACAAAAGTTGACATTGCTCAGGTCTTGGGAGCTGGTGCAGAACTTGGCTCTGGTCACGCTGGGGGAGCCACTCCCTGTGCAGTCCCTAAATCCATCCCTGTCTTTGTGTTGCTGTGCTGGGAAAGCAAGCGGTGAGAGAGGGGAGGCAGGGCTCTCTGTGCACACAGGGACGGGGGCAAGACCTGTCCATTATGACATCTTTCGGTTGGAAAGCTGTTTGGCACCGCGCAACTCTGCGGAGGGATGACTGCAATAGCGTCGCACAGCTGGCAGGTTAAGCCTTTAACCTCTCCTTACGATCATTCTGCTGGAGGAGTGGAGCATTGCAGTAGCGATCTCTGTGCTCCAGACTGCCAGGCCAGGGGAAGGAGCTGAGTCCAAACACATGACAACAGAACAGTAAAATAAAACCTTCCATTTGGTAACAACCCCAGGTTATTTCCCGTGTCCCCTGCGTGGCCTGGGACTCCGGAGTCAGGGATTCTAGTCCTGGCTCTGCCCAGACCTCCTGGATGACCGTGGGCAAGACATTTCACCTCCTCGTCTCAGTTTCCCCGTGTGTATAATGATGATACTGACCTCCCTTGTTAAGTGCTTTGAGAGCTACTAATGAGAAGTGCTAGAGTGTTATTGCATATGGACAGCTTATTGTCTGATACCACAGGCCAGCCCTGCAAGTCAACAGCAGGCCCACCCCAACACACCCCCACCCCGACCGGGCATTGTGATGACAGCCCCACGAGGGCGAAACTGGAGTGGCTTGTGATGTCATCCAAAGCCTGAGGTCCTCTCTGTTACTCTCTCAATGAATGCAGGTACACAGCTTTCCCTTGTTGTGTTACGTACACTCAAAGGTTATTGCAAAAGAACATCATCTAAAACAGCCCACTGCTCCTGACGTGACATTTCTGGCCATTTTTGTATCCCGAGAAAATACATATGTCAGTACAAGGAAATTGCTTGTGACTCTATTTTCTATGCAACTTGTGCACCTTAAGAATTAGGCAGGCAGGCTTTTAACGTACCCACATTTAACCAACACATACACTATGTCAGCATGTGTGGCTCAGCTCAGGATAGAGAGTAAGCGAGAAAGCTATGCCATGCTCCTGCTTCAGGATTGAGGATAACTCCCGTAACTTGTTTGCCTGGCTAAGATGTAGAAAGCTTGGCTTGATCCCCACCCTCTTAATGATACGCCAAACATAGCTTGTGCAGGTGCAATGTAAGATGTGTGTCTGCGCAGCTATTGGCTGCAGAGGTGTCAATCATGCAGCTAAAAAGACACCTAGATGCTGATTGCCAAAGCCAGGATTAAAAAGTAAGGAAGCAATGAAGTTAACATGGCACATGTCACATGGGCAGAAGCTGGCTGAGTGATACAATCTCACAATGCAAGTGTGAGCAGACTCTTCTACGGGAGTCCCCCAGGGATCAGTTCTGGGCTCAACACGATTAGGCATTTTTAAGAATGACCCACAAAACCCCATGAACAGCTCCCAGATACAGCTTGCAGAAGCCACACGGACTGAGAGCGTGGTAAATAAAGAGGAGGGTAGGTCGGCGAGGAGTGACCTGGATGGCTTAGTAAAACAGGTGCAAGTACACACTATGTTTTGTCATGTGGCTCCATATAAAGGCACCCGACTCAGAGCAGAGACCATAGGCCACACTGACGCAGCAGCGGGGCCACTCGCCGGGGCCGCCATGATGCTGAACAAGATATGGACATCCTGGTGGATGAGGACTAAGCAATAGCGCCCAATGCAGCGCTGCGGCCAGAAAGGCTAATGCGACCCTAGGGTGCGTAAACAGGGGAACTCAAGGAGCAGCCTCAGAGAGGTCATTTTCCCTCTGGATTTGGCCCTGGTGCAGCCACAGCCCCAGTCCGGTATCTAGTTCTGCTGCTCACAACTTGAAAAGGATGTTGATAAATTGGAGACAGGTCAGAGAAGAGCCTTGAGGATAATTCCAGGGTTAGAGAAAATAATGAGACTCACAGAGCTCAGCTTCTTTTGCATAACAGAGACAGTGGCTCTGCCTACACTAGACAAAGAAGTTGACCACTGATGTGCAATTTAAGCTACACCAATTGCGTAGCTAAAGTCAATTTATCTGCGAGCGACTTCCACGTCTGTCTACAAGGTAGAAGGTGGAGGAAAGCATTTCTCCCTTCGACCTTTCTTATTCTTTGCCTCTTGCAAGGAGCACAGGGGTCAGCTTTGACCCTGAGAGCATCATTTCACATGTGCGAGAAATGAAACCCTGGAAGATCAGCCCTGAGTGGGTCAATCTTCTGTAGTAGTGATCTTCCGCGATAGTGTGGCTGCAGCCTGGGAGCAAACTGATCGAGGCTCTGAGTATCTCCAGGGGGAACAAATACTTAACAGTGAGTTCTGCAGTGCAACAGGGAGAGATGTAATAGTGACCACTGGGTGGAGGCTGAAGCCAGACAGGTTCAGACCGGAAATAAGGTGTACAGACGGTGAGGGTAATTAGCCATTAGGGTGGCTCATGCAGGGCCCTGGTGGCTGCTCCATCACGGGCCATGTGTCAATCCAGACAGGATGTTTTCCTGAAAGCTCTGCTCTGGGGATCATTTGGGGGTGGTTGTCTGGCCTGGGCTCTCCAGTGGCTCTGACTAGCTAAGCACTGTGGTCCCCTCTGGCCCAGAATCGGTGCTCTAGAGAAGCAGACACCTACTTGCTTCCATCCCTGAGTCCTGGCTGCTGGCTTCCTCATGCTGAACCAGCCTCTGAATCCGCCGTCCCCACATCCTGTGAGGCGTGGGCCTTGCTGCAGATGCAAAGTGCCTTTGCCCATCTCCCCCGCGGCGCAGCCGAGGCCAATGAGCCCCACGCTGACATAAGTTAAGGGGGAGGTACCTCATGCAAATGACTCATTGTAAGCCACATGAATGCCACCATTGTGTAGGCCCCTCAGGAGCAGCATCCTCATCTCTGACTTCAGGAAACCTCCCTCGCCCCTGGATCCCTAAGCTAAGGTGACTGGCTGGTTTCATATGTGTGCTGTACTCGCATATAAAAGCTTGTCAACATGCTACCCTATATCCTAGCTGGAGAATATGCAATCTACTCCTTTGGGCTTGGGCACAATCTTAGTCCTTCAGAAAGAGTCATTGGTTTTCCTGCTCAGCCAGGAATCTGAGCCCTGTGACTGCACGCAGGCCACATGCTTCTCTCTGTCGCTGGTGGCTGTATCCTCCTCTGGCAGGCTTCCCTGCTGACAGCATCACTTGGTGCTTTGTGACACCACACACCTCATTACCTTACCTCAAACAACCAAACAATGAAAGCAGGCAGCTACCTATTGATGACCATCAGAAATGCACACCAGCTCCCCAGCACTTGCAAAGAGGCAGGTTCTGTGACCTTCCCATGTTCACACCTTGACATGCACGTTATCTTCTCTCTCTGAGGAGCATGGCTGCACGTAGAATTACCAAGGAAACTAATCTGTTATCAACCTGTGGCAGAAGTTTCCGTTAACTTGCCTTTTGACCCGCAGCCCAACCCTGCAGGCAAACCTCCTCTTGACTAAGATTCTCAGACCCGACTCGGGCTTTGGGGCCCCGCCGTTTCTGGGGACCAACCATGAGAGCCTGAAGGAGAATGTGCTGAGCGCCCATGAGCCAAAAATCAAGTTTCTTGAGCCAGGCCCACAGAAGCACTAGCCACTCTTTGAAAATGGCGGCTCTGGGCTTTACGGGTGGCTGCCCAGCAGCAAGTGCCCGCCTATAACTCTGGTTGTTTCATTCTGCAGACATTGTGGTGAGAGGCGTGTCATGCTCCTTAGTCCATAAATATAGCAACATAATTAATTGTAAGGTGTTGAAACAATGAACAACCTCTACATGTTGAATAGGTCGTCACCAGGGTACACAGGTAATCATTACGTACCCCTACAGCTGAGTAACCATTTGGAACAATTAGTAGATGAAACCCTTTTCCCATTTCAGGAACATTTCATTTTCCAATACATTTTTCCTCAGATCCCCTCAAGTCTTTTTAAGATAAACCATCAAAACAATCATATGGCAGAGGGGGTGTAACTCAATTAGTACACCATCCAGCCCAGAGAGAATAAATACCTTCTTTCCCTTTAAATAAACACTACCACCACTCTCCCCTTTTTGCTATGAGGAAAAGGTGTGCGCAGCCCTTCTAGAAAACATACGTTACCTTTAAGACAGTGTGGTCACTGGTCAGGAACCTGCCGTAGAAGCTGGACTCTGCTAGAAAAAGCGGCCATGGAGACGTAGCTATTTGACATGGGAGAACTGGTTCACCATCAAAAGATAAAATGTTTATAAAGAGCAGTCTCATATTAACGCTATTTCACCTGCCAATTGCTGTATTGTCTATTCCATCAACATCCCCTTTAGGAAGCTTGGGTAGCTCACTTTTACACAGCCAGTACCTTTGCTGTGGCTTACCACTATTAGCTTTGGAAGGAGGTCCTGATTCCTTGCGGAACCATTTTCTCCCTTGCCCCCTGCTGTGTGAATAGCACACCCTTTTCCTCATCAGTCAAAGCTGTCATGGGAACACAGGACTGTGGTGCTAGCAGAGAGGGCTCGGGCACATGGGTAGCTGCAGCTCCAGATGGCTTTTCCAAGGTCTGTGGGCTTCTCAGCTGATAAGCCACAAGCCAGCTTGGTGCTGTCTCCAGGCCATGTTCAGTTAAAAGAGACACATTGAATGACATGCTGCATTAACACCTGCAGAGGCTGCAGTCTCCTCCTGCCACATTAGAGTACCATCTTCTCACAGGGCCCAGCCAGTGGATGCTGAAGTCAGTTGGTGCATGAGGCTCTGAAGGTGCAGGTCCCAAGACAACCACCTTGCCCGAAGGCCAGGCCTGTGGCTGCAGGCTGCAGACAAGAATGGTCACACGGGGTCAGACCAAAGGTCCATCTAGTCCCGTATTCCGCCTGCTGACAGTGGCCAAGAAGTGGGTCTTGCCCACAAAAGCTTATGACCTAATAAATTTGATAGTCTCTAAGGTGTTACTGGGTGGCTTGTTATTTGAGGTGCCCCCAGAGGGAGTGAACAGAACAGGAAACTACCAAATGTTCCTTCCCCTGCTGCCCATTCCCAGCTTCCAGCACACAGAGGCTGGGGATGGGGCAGTCCCGACTCCAAGGCCTTGGTGTGGTTGTTTGGAGACAGGACTGGAACTCAGGGATCTCATGGAGCTGTTGGCAATGCTGGGGGCGCTCCCTCTCTCTCTTTTTCCCCCCATCAGGGGATCCAGCCCCTGACCCCCTTTCCCAGCTTGGGCCAGCAGGCTGGGGACACCGCCCCTGCCCATGCTGGCTGATAGCCATCAATGCCGTGTGCACGCAGCCCGGGCAGCGGGAATGACAAGAGCACCGCTCGCTCCGACGAAGGTGCCAGAGGAACCAGGAACAGCACTGCAGCTCAGGATGAATAACCGCCAACCTGGCAGCAAGTGGGGCACTTGTTAGCTTCAGGTTGGACCCTGGAGCACTAAGCAAAGAGACACCGAGAATTGTGTTGTTAGTGCCAGAAGGAAAAGCCACAGGTATTACGAGGTAACCAAGTACAACTCAGGCCTTGCAGTGCTGAGCTTATCCCCAACAAGGGATGGTGCCCTAACTCCCCAGGCACAGCACGGGAGTGGGATGCAGGGACTCCCTTGCAGGGCTGCACGCAGCCAGCTGGAACCAGACCCAGCGTGACACAGAGCCCTGCAAGCACTGCTTGGTTACTGAACTCCACCACCCTCCTTCCCGGGGCTCTCACACTAGCCCTGCCTCCCTCTGCAGGTGCCCTGCTCCTTCCTGGACCATCCCAGATCCTGCTCTGGCCCCTGCTGAGCCGTTCCCTCCCTCCCACACACCGTCTGTTCTGGGAAAACCCCAGCAAACAATGCCTGCCTAATCCCCATCCAAGCAATTATTGTGCAAAGCAGGCAAACCCCAGTCGCTGCTGAGCAGTGTTCCATGTAAGCCGAGCACTTGGGCATCTCCAAACAGAGCTTCAGGTGCTGCCCAGCTGCATGGCAGAGCTCCCACAGCTGGCAGCAGGTGTTTTTATCGGTGGTGCACATCCCGCACATGCCTGGGCGCACACAACAAAATGTAACCCCCCTGCTGTTGAGCCTGGCAGCTGTGTTGTTCAGCACGCAGGGTGCACGTTTTCTGCTGCACAGCCAGTAACTGGGGAGGCGGATCCCCTGCTTTATCAAACCCAGACTGCAGAAGGCCTGTGTCAACACGTGGGATTCCACCCCGCTTTGGAGCACAGCATTCTGACCCCAGACAGCCTGCAAATGGCAAGTCCCTGCAAAGAGCAAGCCGTGAATGGTCAGAGCAGCAGCTAAGCACATCCTGCTGCAGCATCACTAGACGGTCTTGTACACAGACACTTAAAGTGCCCCTGGGGTGCCCAGCTTGGGGCGTAAATCAGAGCCATTGACCTCCAGCTCCACGGAGAGCGGAAAGCACCAGTATGTGGAGCGGACTTCAGGCTGGCTGCTATGGTGTGGCTCAGTTCTCAAGGGGCAGTGTGGGCTCATCATCAGAGCCCAGCGGCGGGGCACAGATGCATTCCCAGCCCTGCTTGCAGTGGGACACGTCACCATCGGCTAGCTGCCTTTCCCAACCCCCTGCCGGAAGGGCTCTGTGAGTGTGACGGGGCAGCCCTTCACGCCAACTGGCAGAGGGCACAAGGGAGCATCAGCTTTCCCAGGGAGCCTGTAGGGAAGACGTCTGCACAATACTTCACCAATCAGTGGCCTGTGACATCTCCCCTGAGAGCCAGCAGCCCCCCCCCGGTGCTTGGCATCATTGGGACTGGTAGGTGCTGACGAGCCTTAAGGCGCGTGTGTGTCGGTACTACACGGTGCACCTTTAAGGTCTGGGGTGAAGGCAGGTCACCAGGAGGTGACAGGCCTCAGAGTGGCTCCTGGCAGGCAGACGGTAACTGACACTTGCTTCCCTCTCTGGCCGTTTGTGCATTGTGCGCCTCACACTGCCGGCCTGCTTGCACACCAACCCGACCCTGTGCCGCTTGAGAGCTTGTGAAATCTACCAGAGCGGAATTTTACAGGACTAAGCACACAGCCGAGGGATGTCCCGGTGATGAATAGAGACAAAGGCTTGGTTTGGTAGGCTGGGGAGTAAGGAGCAAGGGAAGGGGATGGGGAGAGGGGATCACAGCCACCAGCAGAAAGCTGCCAGGACTTCGTGTGATTCAACAAGGCATAAGAGTTTCTGACTAATTAAGTCCGGCTCCATTTAACTATTTATTTCCACTGCCTCTGCTTGCTAGGACTGGAATCTCGGCAGTTTGTTGAACAAGCTGCTCCTGGTTTCACGAGGTGGGTAGCTAAGTTCCAGATGTCCAGCGGAGCAGTAGGGCTGGACTGGTACGCAGGGTGTCCTGCCTCTTTGGACAGAGCAGTACATCAGAGAACACGGCCAGCTGCCACTGGCAGAGAGGCAGGGCACTCCCAGGAGAGCCTCAGAGGCCTGACCGTTGTTGTGTCCTTGTCATTATGCGGTGGAGCAGCAGTCCTGAACCTGTGAGTCTGGTCCCTGAAGCACTTCACATTCCCTCTTTAATGGGGCCATCTGGGCTGGTTTAAACCTCTGGGGTCCAGGACTGAAGCTGAAACCCAAGACTGGGGGCTCTCAGGTAGGGCTCCCTCCTGGGAGCTGACAGACGAAGCTTAGTGGGGCTAAGGGCAGCCGTCCATGGCACTGCTAACATGTCCATTGGACCTGCCAGGAGGCCCCATCTACCTGGCCAGGGCAGAATTCCCACTGCCCTCCCCAGAAGCCAGACCTGGCTGCATGGACATAACAGAACGTCCCTGCTGTTCCAGCACAGACAGATGGCCCCCGTCAGAACCACTCAAGCAAACCCTTTCACACCAATGAGGGCAGATTTGCTTATAAACGGCACCTGATCCTATCAGATCCCTAGACTCGGGAACTCCGGGGTGAGCCTATGACCACTTGTAAACTTGTTGCTTTATTCCTGGCGATAATTAATGTTTTCATGTTGGAAAAGACTTTGAAAGGTCAGTGGAGGTTAAGACTGCTGGGAAGCATCTTATTCTTTCTTTTGTTCCTTTAATGGGGCACTTCAATTATAGCTTGAAAACAAATGAGTCACCTTGACGGGCTGAACCAGAAACCTTTCCCTACCTGCCATTAATGAGTCAAACTAGAAAACCAGTGAGTGAGAGAGCACCTGGGCTGGGAATTTCTTTCAGTTCTGCCCTTGGTGGCTTCTTATCATCCACCTTGGTGCACAAGGCAACAGTTGAGGCCTAGAGGTGGTTACTGGAAATACAGCTGGGCCAACCCTGTAGAGCAGCAGAAACACGCAGGTGCCTTTAACACCAAAGCTCATAGAGGACGGTGGAGGTGGTTTGACTCCCAGTAACAGCTCAAAGTAAGGGCTAACTCGTGCAGCTTTTGAGAAGCGCCAAAACAACAGAAACCCTGCAGGATCCACACTAAGAGCAGCCACTGATGGAGAGTCCAGGTCCCTTTCGGGCCCCGGAACATGGGAGCCAGGGCCCTGAGCTCTAACCCCATTGCTGTCTGTGGGCCTTGTGCTCCACCAGGCGGCCATGCCAGACCGAGGCCCATGTGCCAATGGCAAGTGAACAGAAAGACCTCACCCCTGGGTGTGCAGGCACTAGGCACCATGCTGGGCAGAGGGTGGAGTGAAACCCATCACTAGGTGGAAATCGGTTTCCCTCCCAAAGCAGAATGGAAAATTCAACATATGGGAAATTCCACAGAATGAAAACTTCCTAAAAGTGGTGACTCGGAGAGGCTGACGTTGAAGGGTGTTTGGGGGTCAAAGTCTGGGACAAGGCTGAGCTTCAGCCAGCATCCCAGATGCTCCCTCCACCCCCAACTTTCTGCCCCCCTTCTCCCCCTCCTCCCCATGTAACCCAAACCCTCTGCATCTCTGCTTCAATTCCCAGACCCTGAACCCCCTCCTAGACCCCTCTTCTAGGTCACACCCCCTCCCAGGCCCTGCACCCCACCTCCAGATCAGATTGCTCTTCCTCACCCATATCTCTCCCAGGCCCTGCACCCCAATCCCCCACCCCAGGTCACAACCCACACCCCTGCATCCCTTCCTGCACTCACGCCTCCAGTCACAACCCCTTTTACGCACCTCCACCAGGTCAGAATCCTGTCCTGCACCCATGCCCCCTTCTGAACCCTGCACCCCAAGCTTCCTTCCACAAGCCGTCTCCATCAATACCATGGAAGAGTGCAGCCCTTGACCATGTACCGAATGCTTGGAGTGCACCCCCCCATCAAAAATTATCACCCACCCCAGTCCAGCAGCTGCAGTTTTCATGAGAAGGAAGTACAGTAGCACATCAGCCACCTGACACTTCAGGAACAGAGGCTGTTCGTAACTGACAGGTTCACCGCTGAGAACAAAACCCATTCGTTCTTGCAAAGGGTTGCAACGGAACATTGGCTTGATACAGCTTTGAAATGTTAATGTGCAAACCAAAATTGTGCTTTAACCATCTCCATTTAAACAAAAGAAGCAGAGAAATGTTCTTTGACCCTGTCCAAACTTTCTGACTTTCTCTTTATTTTTGGTAGCTTACGTCGACAACAGGACAACGCAATGTTTGTTTGTCTCCACTGCCAGGTCACGTACTTCTGGTCCCAAAGAAGGCACGTGGGTGACCAGTCAGTTCCTGTCTCTGGTGCTTGTAACATTGAGGTTCTATTGTAAATAGAGATTGATTGAGTGAGGCCAGTGACCGTGTACAATGCTGGGGATTACAGAGGGTAGAACTAGTTGTGCTTAACTTATGTGTCACTGCAGCTCTGGGTGTCTGAGAAGCTGACACAGACTCCAATATTATAGATTTTGCATTCCAGTTAGTGGAGACTTTGCAAACACTTCCACAAGCCAAAATTTAAGGCAAATATTTGACAATGGTGTGAACTTGTTTAAGAACGGGAATACTTTGGTCAGGTGTTTTCTTTTAAAACACAATCAACCATTCTTCTGTGCTAAATAACTCCCTCTCTCCCCTTACCGTGCTGAAGAGAGCATCCGGCTCGGAAAAGCAAAACAAGCTGATGGGGAGGGGAAAATTGTCATTTGTTTTGTAACACAATTTCTGACTGAGCTTTTATTACGGTTTGAAGCATAAAAGTACTCAGGTAACCTAACTTCCTTACCGGCTGGAACATTCAGTCCTGTTGGGCACCTCGCCATGCTGGAAAGGGCACTGGTTTCCACTAGGCCAGGATTTCCCTGATTTGTGGTCCTCTCCCTTACTGCTTCTATCTCTTCTCGGAAGACAGACACCCTGCTGAAAATCCCAGGTGTTGACTGACGCAGCGAGTATCCAGCCTAGAGGATATTTTCTAAAGGAGAATTGGATTCCATTAACAGCTTACTAAGCTGCAGTGACTAACCTGACTCTTCCTGCCATGGAGTGTGAGGATCTCAGTCCACATCTAAAACAAAACTCCGATGGTTCGGAACAAAAATAGTTAGCCCAACTGCTGTGCAGCTGCAGCCTGTTTGCCATTCAGGCTCTCTGGGCTGCAGTTGGCATGGCCTGGGCTCCCAAAGACGAGCAGCTGTGCAGCATATCCGAGAGCTTGGGACTCCTGGGGCGAACAAAGCGCTCTCTTCTCCTTGGCTGCAGACACTGTTCCTAGCCCGGAGCAGGGATGCAGCCGCGCTGCTGGAGAGAGAGACAGCGAGCGTGCTCCTGCCAACAGAATAAAACTAGCCCAGCCAGCGGAGGAAGCGGTGGGTGTGGGACAGCCGCTGCAGACATATTGCTGGGTATGGGACTGCGTATGCTGCCAAACCATATGTCTCTCAGAGGGCTGTTCTTTCACACCCCTGAGCAGCGAGCTAGTGTAGACGTAACCCTAGCCGTGGTCGCTGTATTATGATTTCCCCAGAGTGTTTCAAAGAGTCACCCTGAAGACTCTCAGAGTATTGGCTGCCTGTTCTGCGTTCACAGCCCTAGCGCGTGCTGTCCATCTCTACGCAGTCCTACAGTGTTCCCAGGGGACTTCTTTGAACCCACAGCTTCAGTGGTTCTCCGGGGCAAGGCAGAGAATCCACAGCCAAGGAGAAGAGAGGGCTTTGTTGCTCTCAGGAGTCCTGACCTCTCAGATACGCTGCTCAGCTGTGTGTCTTTGGGAGCCTGGGCCACGCTGACTGCAGCCCAAAGAGTCTGAACGGCAAACAAGCTGCAAGAACATGGCAATGCAGCTAAGTTCTCATTCCGAAGCACTGGAGTTTTGCTGTGGAGGTGGACTGAGATTCTGATGCGCCCTGGCGTGAAGTGCTTCATTGTGATCAACCGTTAGGTGCACCAGCACCCCAAGTCCCCGCTGTGCTGTGTGCCAGGTGTGCAGGCAGGAGGAGAAAGTCCCTGCCCGGAGGAGTTTACAGGTGAGAGATGAACGACAGACCAACGGAGCCGTTGCACAAGCAGGGTGCTGAGGTGCAGGCAGCAGGGCAGGTCTGAGCCTTACGACGGCTTTGCATCATGGCACTAAAGCCAGCGCTTTGACAGGGTGGAGCTTGTGGACCCAGGAGAGGAGATAGAGGGCTGGGAATGAAAAGCTCCCTGGGCAGAGAG
Organism: Carettochelys insculpta; assembly: GCF_033958435.1. NCBI lineage: Eukaryota > Metazoa > Chordata > Testudines > Carettochelyidae > Carettochelys > Carettochelys insculpta. The sequence goes on along the minus strand of NC_134149.1, from coordinate 2,620,166 downwards.
CACTGTGCCAGCCGAGCCAGGCCCGTGGACAGTCCAGAGAGGCAGCGTCACTGGCTGGGACCTACCAGCTCAGGGGTCAATGACAACACCAAACAAGACGACTGCTGGGCTGCATGAACACGACAAGAGGTTTCATTACTCTGGAGACGTTTCTTTGGGTCGGTCAACATCAGCAGTGTCCAACAGCAATTCCATGATCTCTACATTTGTGGCTGTCGTCTTTCCATATTCACCTCAGGCCCTCCCGCCCCGCTCCAACCGAACACCCTCCCCCAGAGCCAGGTACCCCCAGCCTCCCGCCCCGCTCCACCCGAACACCCTCCCCCAGAGCCAGGTACCCCCAGCCTCCCGCCCCGCTCCACCCGAACACCCTCCCCCAGAGCCAGGGACCCCCAGCCTCTCGCCCCACTCCACCCGAACACCCTCCCCCAGAGCCAGGTACCCCCAGCCTCCCACCCCGCTCCACCCGAACACCCTCCCCCAGAGCCAGGTACCCCCAGCCTCCCGCCCCGCTCCACCCGAACACCCTCCCCCAGAGCCAGGTACCCCCAGCCTCCCGCCCCACTCCAACCAAACACCCTCCCCCAGAGCCAGGTACCCCCAGCCTCCCGCCCCGCTCCAACCGAACACCCTCCCCAAGAGCCAGGTACCCCCAGCCTCCTGCCCCGCTGCAACCAAACACCCTCCCCCAGAGCCAGGTACCCCCAGCCTCCCACCCCGCTCCAACCAAACACTCTCCCCCAGAGCCAGGTACCCCCAGCCTCCCGCCCCGCTCCAACCAAACACCCTCCCCCAGAGCCAGGTACCCCCAGCCTCCCGCCCCGCTGCAACCAAACACCCTCCCCCAGAGCCAGGTACCCCCAGCCTCCCGCCCCGCTCCAACTGAACACCCTCCCCCAGAGCCAGGGACCCCCAGCCTCCCGCCCCGCTCCAACCAAACACCCTCCCCCAGAGCCAGGTACCCCCAGCCTCCCGCCCCGCTCCAACCAAACACCCTCCCCCAGAGCCAGGTACCCCCAGCCTCCCGCCCCGCTCCAACTGAACACCCTCTCCCAGAGCCAGGGACCCCCAGCCTCCCGCCCCGCTCCAACCAAACACCCTCCCCCAGAGCCAGGTACCCCCAGCCTCCCGCCCCGCTCCAACCAAACACCCTCCCCCAGAGCCAGGTACCCCCAGCCTCCCGCCCCGCTCCAACCGAACACCCTCCCCCAGAGCCAGGTACCCCCAGCCTCCCGCCCCGCTCCAACCTAACACCCTCCCCCAGAGCCAGGTGCCCCCAGCCTCCCACCCCTTCAACCAAACACCCTCCCCCAGAGCCACGTACCCCCAGCCTCCCGCCCTGCTGCAACCAAACACCCTCCCCCAGAGCCAGGGACCCCCAGCCTCCCGCCCTGCTCCAACCAAACACCCTCCCCCAGAGCCAGGTACCCCCAGCCTCCCGCCCCGCTTCAACCAAACACCCTCCCCCAGAGCCAGGTACCCCCAGGCTCCCACCCTCCTCCAACCAAACACCCTCCCCCAGAGCCAGGTACCCCCAGCCTCCCGCCCTGCTGCAACCAAACACCCTCCCCCAGAGCCAGGTACCCCCAGCCTCCCGCCCTGCTCCAACCAAACACCCTCCCCCAGAGCCAGGTACCCCCAGCCTCCCGCCCCGCTGCAACCAAACACCCTCCCCCAGAGCCAGGTACCCCCAGCCTCCCACCCCCTTCAACCAAACACCCTCCCCCAGAGCCAGGTACCCCCAGCCTCCCGCCCTGCTGCAACCAAGCACCCTCCCCCAGAGCCACGTACCCCCAGCCTCCCACCCCCTTCAACCAAACAGCCTCCCCCAGAGCCACGTACCCCCACCCCCTCCCTTCTGAATGCCGGCGACTCACCAGAACCGCCAGAGCTGCCCTGTGTGTGTCCTACCATGCTGCAGGGTGCGTGCACAGAGCGGGTGGACAGCAGTCCCCGCGTGCAGCTCTCAGGAGGAGCCGCGTTGCTGCGTTGTGGTGAACGCAGGTCGAGAGCCGTGTTCACCACGACGCGGTGTCCTATGCACCACACGTGGCGAGCGGTGACCGCCTTCGGCACCGCAGGTCCCCCCGTGTTGGAAACGCAGGGGTGTGAGCCTCAGGCGTGGGGCTCTGGTGAGTCCAAGCCCAGGTGTGAGCAGCCACACTGAATTGGGAGCCCAGGTTTACCATTGCCGGACACACACCTGACACCCCTGCGCAGGCAGCCATACTGCAATCTGAAGACTTTCTGGCACAGACCTGTGACATGACCTGCGTCCGCACTGCAAAATGGCAGGGCTTGTGCCCGAGTCACCGCAGGTCTCGGGCTCCGACCCACCCTCTGTGCCGGCCTGGAAATCAATCGTTTATATAAGTGCTGTAAACAGTGTTTGCTGAAGAACGCTCTTCGCCAGCAAGAGCACACAGGCGGGGGCGCGTGACTGGTACCCACAGGGCGGAATCACAAGTGAAACCACCACCGCCGCTGACCGCCAGTGCCCGGGCGCAGGGAGCGTTACCAGCAGCCAGGTTTAACCCCAGGGACGACGTTAGCTCTCTCTTCATGCTCAGGGGATCCATTCCCAGGGCGGAGCACGGCCGTGTCTGGAGCCTGAAGGAGACGGACGAGAGAGCCCAAGGCGGAGGGGGTCCTACAGAGTTTGAAGGAGGGCCCCGCTCCTCCTTTGCACCATCGCCGAGTTCTCCTGTTATAACACTGAAACCGCAATCGTAAAGTAACACTGGCTGCGCTGGATACTGCCTGAGCAGACCCTCAGTCACAGGAACAGCTCCGTGCAGCTTGCGGGTAAAGCGCCAGGCTGGCTGCCTGCCAGGGCACAGTGCAGCAGGCCTGAGCTGCAGTTTGACGTGCGCTCATGTCCAGACCCAGCTGCATCTCTGGTCTCTCAACTCGGCTTCTAGCTTCTTCGGTTTTGGCACCAGGGAAGACGTTTCCGTTTGTACGGGGTTTGCCTTTGAAAACAGGCATTTGACTTCTTCCCAAAGAGAATCACTGAGAGACGCTCCAGCCCAGAACTCAGCAGTGCTGATAAAGCCAGCTCACGACCCTGTGTGAGTTATTTACATCGTTGGTAAGGCTACCAAGGGGATATGCTTTTTCACAGCCATGTTTGTTTCTGACTTCTTGGGCAGGGCTCTGAGGGGTAATGAAAGAGTGAGTCAAGCCACGACTGGGTTGATGGAGCACAACTTTCTACCTGGCCAGCTACATTCCAATTCCTCAAAGTCCTTCTGATAGCAGATGGCTGCAGGAACTAATTGGTTTATTAAAGTGATTTTGTGGTTAGGGTTATTGACTAACCAAGTAACCAGAGGCTGCTGTGTGCTGCTTACCCTTTACAGAGATGAAGAAAACTTCCAAAAGAACTGTGAAGGCTGGTTCTGGTTCGTCTCGCATTAGCATCCCAGACCTCCAGGCTCCCTGGGCGCATCCGGACAAAACCTATCAAAGCCACCAGAACCACTGAGCAGTTATACTGGTGGGCTCCAGAGCAGAACAAGGCACGCTGACTTCAGTGGAGTCATCCCTGATTTACCACCTCGTAAGGGGAGAATGAGCCAGAGCATTTGTTGCCAAGTGTGAAATGTATGAAACAGAACCATTGCGCCTCTCCCTGGCTTTGAACGGAGTGGGACAGATTGAATGGCTGCCCACTGCGAGACGCTGCGAGCCATAGAGATACGAGCGAAAACACCGCAGAATAAAATTCAACAACAGACTGAGCCGAACAGCATGTGGCATGGCTTCCACACACCCTGCTGCGGCTGCGTGCCCGGTCTGGGTCTTTCTTTAAACGAGGCGAGGGTAGAAGCACCCTCCTCCTGTGGGCAGTGGCACTGGAACTACCACTGGACTCAAGCCTGGGAGGGGGCGGGCAGCAGGACCGAGATGGCACAGCTGACGCTTGTGTTGTGCTCAGAGGTTGCCAGTCTGAGCACCAGGGAAGCCAGGGAAGGGGAGGGTGAGCAAATCCCCAGGGCAAAGGGCCTCAGGGGGAACCTTTGGTGCTTCCTTTGGGAAGTTTTAACTTGAGACACCAACAGCTGTTTCCCAGAGGACTTCAATGGCCTGTCTGTCAAGGGGAGCGAGGGCTTCAGGATGACCACAGACACCTGGAAATGCACCAGAGGCAGCGCTCCGTCAGGCCACTGCAGAACAGCCGCATTCCCTGGGTCTGGAAACGTCTTGCTCCCTCTCACTGTGCTTTTGGCTTCAAAGCAGCTCCTGCGGCCTGGTCCCTCGAGAAGGCTTGATTCTACAGGTGTGAGTTCTGCCCTTGCATCAGGCCTCCCTTCGTGCAATATGCGGCTTTAAGGAGGGAGCAGACAGAGCTGGTGTTTCGCTGTAGAAAGAAGCATTGTCCTTGGGAGATATTTGGAGCCAGGTGCTGAGAGGCAGGATGGTCCATCAGTCTGCCCCAGGGTTGCCATTCTTGTGTCACTATCTCCAGCCTATGTCTGGATGCAAATATTGCTACTGAGCCATTTGCATAGCACTCCTCAGCAGGACAAGCACCCCACCTCTCTGCTCCAATAGGCTGAGATGGCGTTGGCTGCCCTGCAGCTGGTCACTTAAGCGGTAGCAATGGCTGATGAGCGCGCTGTCCATGCACCTCATGCCAGCAGCAGCAGTCAGCTGGGCTCTGGACAGTGGCATGTGCTGGAATGGTCCATTTACTCTTCTGCCATTCAGCAGCAAGGGTTACGACGCTCCAACAGCTGAGGCTGCTATTTTGGAGACTAGTGAATTAATCACACCTCACAGCCACAGACCCAAACCCTTCCTCGGACTTCACATCGGCGCCAACTTCCAAAAGCTGTGGTCAGTCTGTGGCCACAGCTCCCCCCGTGAGCTCATGTCCAAGCCCCTCACCACCTGCAGTTTTGTCCGGAGTCCCTGCTTTCCGGACTAGAGCCGCCTGCCCTGTACGGATGGCCAGCAGTCTCTGCTCCGAGATGGGAACCATCACATCCCGCTGCACAGAAGCTCATGTCTCCGGGGAAGTTGAGAAGAACTCTGCAGTCTGGCGACCAAGGTGGAGGGGCCCTGTCACTGCCGAGGGAGGGAAAGTTGACATGTAAAAGGGGCTAAGTTGGAAGGTCAGAAGAGGAATTTTCAAAGCTGAGGAGAAGAGGAGCCTGGCTTCCCATGGAGGATGGGTGGGAGAGGCAGGCGCTCCCAGCAGAGGGCTTTACTCTGAAGAATACCCCTTAGAACCATTTGTTCTAAACACAGGAATTCACCCATGTGGCAACACTCTGACCTCGTGCCGTTGGAAATTATCTAAGGGCTGGCAGCTGTGAGCATGATGCACAAAACCGACCACTTAGCGCTGGCCACGCTCAGCAGAGGATTAGGGTTTCAGCACACCCAGGAAAACACATCCTGAATTTCCCAACAGGTGGTTGGTTTTTTTGTTTTCCTTTTTGCCCAGTCTGGATGATGAAACAACTCCACCTGCTCTGAAGTCACGAGCAAACCCAGAGTGGGCCTGGCCTGGGGAAAATAAAGAGCCAGTGTCAGTCCTCAATGAGTTTCTCCCTGGCAGCACCGGAGGTAGGGGAGGCCACACCCCACATGCTGCTGTCACGGATGAGAGCAGAAATGACTGGACACCATTCGGCAGCTACAAAACTCAAGCCCCAGAGCTGAGGGCTCCTCTTGCTCCTCTTGCTCCTCACGGCCATCTGGGGAGACGTTCTGCCTGCTTGGATGTGCACTTCACCACGGGCATGGGCAACCTGTGACAACTGCTCTGGGCTGCACTAACGCAAGGCCTTTACGAGCTGCCCTACGGGGCGCAGGGGGCTGCAAAATTACATCCTTAATTATATACATCTGTGGTCACCAACTGGTCGGTCCTGCAGCTGCTGCCAGTCCACTGTGATCTCCAGGTTGCTAAAAGTCCAGCGGTGCCGCAGGGCTCAGGCAGGCTGCCCGCATGCCATAGCCCCCCGCCCTTCCCAGAAGCGGACAGCCGCTGACGTCTCTGGGGCCCTTCGTGGTGGGAGCTGGCTCCATGCACTGATCCCACCCCCAGCACCATCCCGGCAGCTCCCCACTGGCTGGACACCGGTGGCTGAGGCTGAGTGCAGTGCTGGTGCTGCGCCCCTTTCCCTGGCTAGAGACAGCTGTCGGGAGGGTGTAAGGGTGGCCACGTGGCCGGCTGGCCTGAAGATCGACTCGAAACGGGGAATGCCCAAGTCTTGATCGTGGCTCTTCCCTGACTCATGGCACAGTGCGTGGGTGCCCTGGACTTTCGGTGCAGTGAGTGGGAGGGAAGGGTGTGAATGGAATGCAGGATTACGACCCTGTGAAGGTCACACAAAATTTCTGTGGATCAGTTTCCGCATCCATAAAATGAGGCTGGTGAAACTCTGTCCCATACCTCCAAGGCATGTTGTGAGCAGTGATCTCTGGAAGGTGCAACAGCTACATGCTGCTGTTAATGCACAGCCCCAGAAACTTGAGCCCGTCCGGCTGTTTGTCAGTGGAACACATTCAGTACTTTCCAGCTCCCAGGGCACACTGCTTAGCTGATACCCCTCAGCCCATTTCGGGAGATACCATCTCCCGGGGTCCCAGCTCGGTGCTCATTCAGCATCTCACCCCACCAGAGTATGAGCCAGGCAAGTTTGGACCTCTCTTCTGCTCCACAGTAACCCTCTCCATCAACACCTCCTCCTGGGCATGTGGTCTGCAGCTGTAGGATTCTCTCAATCTCCAGTAGCCACGGCAACAGGACCCACTCTTGCCCAAGTGGGTCTGGCCAGGAGCCTACCTGCTGTTCTGCCATGCAGACCTCGCCAGGCGACCTGTATTTCCATAGTGCCCGGGCTTAGTGGAGAACAGAGGCTCCTGTGGGTTCCAAATGCGGCAGCCCAGCTGTTCGGTAACCACTCAGCCTGAGTACCCTTGAACCTCAAGCACAGCCACTGCTGCCCCGCACAGTTTGCAAAGCCCTGAACGGCATGTCTGGGCCCCTCTTTCCATCAAAACATCCCATGGCAGCGATAATGCAGAGGCCCAGCAAACTGCAGATTAACAAGGAGACGTACCTGGGTGACGGTGGCAGACAAAGGCTGGAAAACGTTGATTTGGCCAATGACCTGGGCTCTCCAAGAGCTTCCTCAGGAGAAGTTTCTCAGTCCCAGGCTGGGCCAGGGAGAGAGACCTGGAATAGCCAAGTGCCTGCTGGTGAGGGCTTGTACCTGGCATACGAACAGTCAGACTGGGCCAGACCAAAGCTCCATCTAGCCCAGTGATCTGTCTTCCGACAGCAACCAATGCCAGATGCCCCAGAGGGCGTGAACTGAACCAGCACTCGCCAAGCGATCCATCTCCTGGCGCCCCTTCCAAGCTTCTGGCAAATCCGAGGCTAAGGCTGCAGCTGTCCTGCCTCCAAGTCCTTGGCTGGCTGATTTGGAGTCGGAACTGGAACTCAGGGATCCCACAGGAACGCTCTGGCCACAGAGCTGCTGACTGTCCTGGGGCGCTCGCTCTCTCTCACACAGACACCCCAATAGCATCCACAGGTCTCAGTCTCAGCCAGAGGAAGAGCAGGAAACACTTCTGGACTCTCAAAGGTAGTTGCAGGATGGGGCAAACATTCCCCTTCCAGCTCCAACCCTAAGGCATGTTGGACTCCTGTGCCCACCGGACTCTTGCAGAACACAGGCAAGGGCTTCAGTGAATACATGCCCAGGATCAAGTAAGCATCACACAAGCAAAAGGCTCTGTAGGGCCATGGGAAAGCTTGGCCATGGTCTGAGGAATTGGCCTGTCATCTTTTCAAGACAGGGTTGTGCTGGCGTGAGCTCCCCACAGTCCATACTGAGTTCCTGGAAGTTTACCTTAATGAGTGATCTCTATCAGCTCAGGCTCCTGTATCAATACAAAGTAGTTAAACATTGGAGCCAATAACCCTCCTTCATCTGGACTTGATATCCGCCAGAGGTTTGAAAAGAACCACAGAACAAACAAGAATCTAAGACAGGGGCCACCAGCTGTCAGAAACCTGGGCAGACATGCTCTTGCGGAGGACACAGCCACCAAGGAGGAACAAGAGGGCTTTTGTGTGGAAATTCCTGTCAGATCCTGGGGGATGGGGTAGAAAATCAGACCAGGGCATGGATAGCGCCTGGATGAGGTCAACAAAACTTTCCTTGGAATTCCCGCCTCTCCACCATTGTAATGCAAAGTAACTTTGGTACAGATGAAATTCTTACTCCCAGTACAGCTCAGCTAACCCCTGCATGGGCAGACTGCAGTATAGGAATATCTTCTCCAAGTGGGGCTATTTTAAAGGCCAGTTTGCTAGTGAAGATAAAAGAGATATTGTTAAAACTGACAGCTTCAAACTGGGCCAAGCCCCACCCCACCCTTCTTCCCAAAATAACCGGTTTTATTCTAATTTCAAATACCTCCAGAAGGGCAAATCTTCAGCCTTCCAAAAAGAGGTGAAATAGGGGGAAAAAGAGCCATGAGGCAATGAAGACATAAGCCTCAAAACTGCATAGCCAAACCCACAATTTTGCTCACGGGAAAAAATACAATCTGAGCACAACCAGCATTTGCTTTGCATCCTGTCATGCAGGATGGGTACACATTCAAACACCGACTGTCACAGGGCACCCTTGGGACTGTGCCTCCTTTGTCTCCACGTCACAGGTACTAAACCCAGGGCCTGAACTGCCATGCTATTGAAAACAAAAAGCTGGCGAATGATTACAGCCACTTTACAAAGGCCGCGCCACCTGGTCCTTTTTACATAACTGCCAGGTCAGGCCAGGGAAGGCAAGTGGGATTTGTGAGACAGTAACGAGGGAAAGAAATGAGGCTGGATGCTGATCCCTGTTAGTGCAGAGTAAAATGAGCAGCAACTCCAGGGGAATCAGCTGAGAATCAGAGCAAAGGTTGTGACAAAGGGATTAGGAAATGATCAGGGAACCTGCTGGTGGCTGGTGAATGATTGATTCTTGCAGAGAGCAAAGGGCCTGGTGACAAGCAAAGCGTGTGCTACTATCGCCTCCTACCACCTCCCACTGACCCCGCTCAGCATCAGGGGAACAAGGACAATGCACAGCAACACCTACTTGCTGTTCTTCTATCATAGGGGTAGCCGTGTTAGTCTGGATCTGCAAAAGCAACAAGGGGTCCTGTGGCACCTTATAGACTAACAGAAATGTATGAGCATAAGCGTTCGTGGGCAAAGACCCACTTCGTCAGATGCAGGTCACAAAGTGGGTCTTTGCCCACGAAAGCTGATGCTCATACGTTTCTGTTAGTCTATAAGGTGCCACAGGACCCCTCGTTGCTTTTGCTATTCTTCTGTGACCTAACAAAAATCCAGGGCTGCCACTCAAATGGGTTATACAGTGGAGGGAGGGATATTCTTATTTTAGCTTGGTTATTTTGTCAGGTTTAGAAACTCCAGTGTTATTGCTATCTGGGAATTTCAGAGTTTACCAAAGCAGCTGGGGATGGGGGGACCTTTAATTCCTTTGGTTGAAGGAATCATGCTCTCTCGATTGCACAAGGGCAGAAACCCCCAGAGGAATGTGCAGCGAAGAGCTGGCTCCTTCTTAAAGCTCAGGAAGCTGCCAGGAAACCCTGCCAGGTGATTCATTTTGAATGAAGGGATTGTTTTGCTTCAGATAACCTGGGACACAGGTTTGGCCAAAGGCGGAGAGCGATACATGATCTGCTTCCTGGTAAGGGTGGCGCTTGTTTCAAAGGAAGCTCGGTTCACAGGCTCCTGGGACAGAGCACATGCCCAGCTGTATTGCTTGCAAACATCATCAGGCCATCACTGCGCTGAGCCTGGAGTGAGTCATGAAAGGGATCTAACCGCAGCTCCACTCGCCTTTAATAATGGCTAAGGAGCAACAAAACCCGCTCCCACAAGGTCATCCCTGCATAGCATCTCCCTGCATGTTCGGCACTCACAGAACCCACACAATGTACAATTCACTGTGGCTTCCCGTGCAGGGAGGTTCCACAGTGGGCCAGGGCCTCAGCGTTAGACTGCACGATGCATCCTTTCAGCCAGTTAAGCCTACCTTAAGTCAGGCAAGAAACTGCTCTTCCTCTGCTAACATGGCAATGCTCTGCCCTCATGGTCAGGGGCTGGCTCCAGCACCCAGCTCAGCAATGCCCATTGCTACAAATATAGTTCACAGGTGACCCCTCCAGAGAAGTCAGTGCTCTGCAGCAGGGCTGAAGAAGACGGGAAGAGTTTCCCTTTGGGCTGTGACGTAAGCTGCTGTGACTCAAGCACTGAGCAGTGGCAGACTAGCTACTGGGCCCACAGGTCCTGTGCCCAGGGCCCTGGCCAAATGGGGGCCCCGATGCTGGAAGCAAAGGGCCCAGGCCACTGGCCTGGCAGACAGGGCCAGGGAAGCCCACGTGCCCTGACCGCAGTAGCACTGGGTTGGGGAAATCACCTTCCCCCCACTCAGCAGACCCTGACCCCATTCCCCCCAGAGGCTGTGGGGCAGCAGAGGAAGCATGTGCGCCCAACCCTGCTCTCTGGCAGAAGTGCCCAGTAGGAGGGGGAGAAATCCAGCACCCTGACCCTGCTCCGCCACAGAAGTACGGTGTGGGGCCCCAGCCCCTGCTGCAGCCCCAGAACTGGAGCTCTCTCTGCCAGCTGCAGCTCCAGGACAGCACTTCTCTAGTCTTGGGGCTGAAGGGAAAGGAGAAAAGGGGTTGTGGGGCTGCGGGGGGTGGGGGCAGAGCGGGGGCAGGGGCCTGAGTAGGCCAGGGTGGGCCGTAAAGAAGGGACAGAAAGAGAGATGGCCACAGGCAGACAGGGCAGAATGGCGCAGATGAGCCCCCACTTGGTCTGTCCCAGGGAACCTCAATCTGCCTCTGGCACTGAGACTACGACACAGTCTGCACCAGTGCCAAGCAGGGATTCCAGACATTCTGTGTAATAGCTGGTGAGGGGTACGATTGCTTCACTCTAGAAATGCAGCTATGAAACTCCCATTGGTTGGTTGTGGGCTTTTTCAACATCTGCTCCCTTTAGCTAACGTTCTGAAAGGCATTTGGCTCGTATAGGCGAGGTGAGGCTAGATAAGAACTTACAGGGACATTCTTCTCAATAAAACATGCAGTGCTGCAGCAGCAAACTGGTTTGCATCCCCAGGCTGGAAGTTACAGCTACACAAGTGACGATTAGCGCTATGGTGCCATTTATTGGTTTTTATAACAAGGGTAATAAATCACTGGAAGAACTTACCAGGGTCATGATGGAGTCACCATCACTGGAAAATTTGAAATCAAGACTGACTGTTTTTCTAAGATACACTCTGGAGTGCAGTCCACAGGTGCTGAATGTGAATAGGAATTAATGCTGGGAAGTCCTATAGCCTGTGTTACAGCAGTGGGGTCAGATCAGAAATCACTCGGGTCTCTTACGGCTTGAAAAAAATCTATGAACGTGAGAGTCTAGAAACTGCTATTTTTATTGGGTTGAAATGTTAGAGATGGAAAAATAATCTATGTTAATGCTACACTGCTAGAAACTGGTCACTTTCCATGCAGAAGACAAACCAGATTCAAGCTGAACCTCTCTGGTCCAGCACCCTTGAGACCTGACTGGTGATGAACCAGAGACTTTGCAGAAACCCAGGAGATCAATATTGTCTAACAACATTACCAACCCTTCCACTGCTTGCTGGGCTCATGGAAGACATGTAGGAGTACATTAGAGCTAAAGAATAGCACCGGACGCTGACAGCCAGGACTGGTGGCTGGAAACAAACTTTATGGGACTGTGGGAAACTTGGCCGTGTCCATAATAAATCTTCCTCTGGCTAACTAAAATCATACTTGGCCACAGATGTTGGTAGACCAGAGAGTGCCAGACTAGAAAAGTTCAACCTGTATTAAACTCTGGCTATGTTTATATTAGCCAAACATCTAGGAAACTGGAGAGGTTAAGGAGGACATTATAGGAAAATCCTAAGGAGGTTATGGGTCCCTGAGAACCTGGCATGTAAACAGGCACATTTCTGCTGTGATTTTAGCACCTATGCACAGAGGCCAGATTCTGCCAGCCAGAGGAATACAAACCCACCTGGAAAGTGCCACAAGCCTTTCCTGGACATATTGAAAGACAGGGGCTCCAGGCCTCCGTAAGACCACTTCAAACATTTTGCACAACTGAAATACTCCATTAAACACACAATAGATCACTTTTGTTCACACTTCCTTGACCTCCCCCCACTTCTAATTCTACCCTCCAAGACAGCGACAGTCTCAATGTACTGGGGCTGACAGCTTCATTTTCAATGTTTTACGACTGTAATGTATAATGTAGCTGCTTATTGTGAAGCTTTCTTAAAAAATCCACTTACATTTTTCACAGCTCTGGGAAAGGCTGGCAGAGTGGAAGGGGCGGACTCAGACAAGAATTGCAGAAGACAGACAAAAAGTTAAAGCTTTTAAATTGCTATAATGCAAATTGCCACCTCACATCCAAATGTCCAGCATCAAATGTCCTTCAGTTGGACCCTTAAGCTTCCGGGCAGCATTGCCCTTACTTTGCCTTTGCAAAATTTTAATTATTATTAATGGATTTTTTGTTGGTGGTGGCTTGTGTGTGAAGTGAAATCAACGTTTCCTGACATACAGCAATAAAAGATCCTCCTTCCCGGCCTAGCAATGGCACATTCTTATTTTCCAACTGCAACTACAAATCCGTCATCGTTTACGGCTGTGCCAGATTTCTTAAGTACAAGAAATGGTAGATATGTCCACAGAACTGTTGGTTTAAATTCCCTGAGGTACTGGGAGCATCGATTTAACTAGCACGATGACCACTCCTCTGCAAACACTACTATTATTTCTAATCACCTTTTATTTCAATACCTTTCAACCAGCTGTTTCTCTGCTGCACCAGTAGTAGTGTGAGCTTAGGCACCCTCGAGTAATCTTGTTTCATTTTTGTTTTGCAGCCCAGTTGGTTAACACAGGGCAGGGGGGTGCAAAGTGGGGGCACGTCCCAGCGGGGGTGTGGAAGGTGCAGCTCTATCCACCTCCTCCCCCACGGCTGATGCTGGCTCCCCCGGCCTCCTCCCCAGACTCCGTTGCTGCAGGGGCAGAAGGGCTGTGGAGACCAATGGGAATGGCAGCCCACCTGCTGCAGCACCCGCTGGGCCAATAAGAATGCTTGAAGGAGTTGCTGGGGGGCCCAACGTACAGCATTTGCACACCTCCGTGCTAACAGACGCTTGTGGTAGCACTCCCAGAGCACGTGGCAGACAGTCTTTGCTCAGCCAAGCTTGGGGTGGCGTGCAGAGGTGGCTCTGTAGCAGTGCTGCGTCATCAACAACGGCCCGGTGCTGCCAGATTGGGCTAGTCCTGTCGCCCGTCACAGCGGAGATGTGGGCACCAATTTCCCAAACCCAGCCTGTGATTGACTGGTTGGGCCTTTGGCATAAGAACATAAGAATGGTTACACCGGGTTAGACCTAAGGCCCATCCAGCCCAGTACCCTGCCTTCCAACAATGGCCAGAGCCAAGTGTTCAGAGTGAATAAACAGAACAGGTAATCATCAAGTGATCCCTCCCCTGGCGCTCATTCCCAGCTCCTGACAAACAGAGGCTCAGCCCACCATCCCGGCCAATAGTCATTGATGGACCTGCCCTCTGTGAATTTATCCAGCCCTTCAAAACAATCTGGACAAACTGGAGAGATGATCTGAGGTAAAAAGGATGAAATTCAATAAGGAAAAATGCAAATGACACCACTTAGGAAGGAACAATCCTTTACACACATACAAACAGGTAAAATGACTCTCTAGGAAGAAGTGCCGCAGGAAGGGATCTGGGGGTCATAGTGGACCACCAGCTAAATAGGAATTAACAGTGTGACACTGCAAAAAAAGCAATCGTCATTCTGGGTTGTCTCAGAAGGTGTGTTGTAAGTAAGAAGCAAGAAATAATTCTTCTGCTCTACTCTGTGCGGATTAGGCCTCAGCTGGAGTACTGTTCAGGAAAGATGTGGAAAAATTTGAGAAGATCCAAAGAAGAGCAACAAAAATGACTAAAGGTCTAGAAACGTGGCCTATGGGGGGAAGATGGAAAGAACTGGGTTTGTCTAGTCTGGAAAAGAGAAGACTGAGAGGAGATATGATAACAGCTTTCAAGTACCTAAAAGTTGTCAAAGAAGGAGAGAGAAAAAAAATTATTCTCCTTAAACTCCCATGATAGGACAAGCAGCAATGGGCTTATATTGCAGCAATGGAAGTTTCAGTTGTACATTAAGAAAAACATCCAAACTGTTGAGGTAGTGAAGCACTAAAATAAGTTGCCTAGAGAGATTTAAAAAATCTCCATTGATGAAGATTTCTCAGAGCAGGTTATACATCTCCTGTCAGGTATGGGCTATATGGGGCTTGGTCCTGCTGTGAGGGCAGGGGACGGGACTTGACGACCTCTCAGGGTCCCTTCCAGTTCTATGACTCAGTGATTAAACTCAGCTTGAAAAAAGCAGCTTTGTAAAGCAAAACAGGCATAGCAGGCTACACCTCAGTTATACCACCTGTCCCCCAACACCGATGGAGCCAAGACTAATGCTGGCCTGCACCATAAGCACTTTAGGGGACAGAACTAAAGAATCAAAACAAGAGTGAGAAATTGTAGAATTAGTCTGCCCTCAGCAAGATGAAATTCAATAAAGAGAAGCGCAATGCACTTCACCTAGGAAGGGAAAGATCAAATGCGTAGCTACAAAACAAGAATAACTGGCTAGGCGGAAGTACTGCTGGAGAGGATCTGGGGGTATCACAGATCACAAGCTGAGTGGGAGTCAACAATAAGAGGCAACTGTGAACAAGATGAATATTCTGGGGTGTATTCATGGTCATGTGGAATTTAAGGCACAGGAAGTAATTTTCCCACTCTGCTCATTGTTACTGAGGGCATAGCTAGAGTACTGTGTCTGGTTCCGGATTCCACACTTTGAGAAAGATGTGGACAAAGTCCAGAGGATAATAGCAAAAGTAGCTAAGGTATTAAAATGTGACCTAGGAGAAGAAGTTAAAAAAGTGCACATGGTTAGTCCCGTGAGAAGATCCCAGTTATCAGATAGGCTACGGGTTGTTACAAAGAGGATGGTGATCAATTGCTCTCCAACCCACTGAAAGTAGTACCAGGAGCAGGGGGCTTAATCTGCACCAAAGGGGATTGAGGTTAGGTGCTAGGCGTAGGTAATTTCTGGAACAGGCTTCCAGGGAGGTGGTGGAATCTCCATCTTTGGAGCCTTTTAAAAAGAGATTGGACAAAAGCCTCTCAGCGTTGATCTAGGTTTGCTTAGACCTGCTTCTGCACAGGGGTCTGGACTCCATGACCTCTTAAGGTCCATTCAGCCCTACCTTCCTGTAATTCTGCAGTGCAGCTTCATTCACTATCACCTTCCCAATGACATTAGGAAACAGACCTTCTGCATATTGCCTCATTGTTCTTCTGAAAGGAATTGAGATACTGTCTCCACAGTGGCTGGTTGTTTTCTGCCTTCCTTACACGTTGCCAAGTGATGAACAACAATACTCAGTGTTTTGTCTGTGCAATCTTCCAGCATTCCAAGCACCGAATTCTGTAGGGTGTCTTCATATTTTCACTTCATATTTCACTGTAAGGATCTGCATTTTTTGATGAGGTGAGTTTCTGAACGTCAATAGAGGTAAGAATTTCCAGACAGTGACTTTACAATGCCATGTGTTGTGTGAAATATTCGCAGTAAATCAACAGGGCTGAGGATTTCTCTCAGACATGGGGGACCAGTGCAAACTGCACGTAGCAGTCAAGGCCTAACTCACTGTTTAAAAAATTGTAGAGGGGAAAAAAACCCTGTTCCTGAAGCCCAGGCATCAGTTCTGGTTAGACTCAGTTCAGATGACAGGTGCATGCCTGCCATCTCGTGGCAGAACGCTATTAAATAACCTGGTACTCTGGTCCAAATTGTGAACAAAAGATGGAGACTTCTGGCAAAGGAGGACAGACCATTGTTAGAGACTGCAAATCCCAGTTTCGTCTAGCCCTGATCAAACAGTGAGATATGGCATCTGACGTGCCGGGGAAAGCCGTGTTCTGACGGGGCAGGAAGGAGGATGAATGGGCAATGCTTTGCAACAACGCCACAGAAGTACAAACAATGGTTCATGCCTAGGCTCCCCTCCCAGCCGCATTTGCACACTGTCTATAACATGACCGGTGTGGCATCTGTCTCCCTCGTTATGCCCATTCCATTAAAGTACAAGCCCACATTGGCCAATTGCGCCTACCTCCTAGCCCCACGAGAGCCCCATCTGTATTCCATTTCCCGTTCCTGTGGGGGCCCCCGGTGCAATTCGGCTCACACATCTCTGTGTTGTCTCCTCCATCCTCAGGGGCAATTCTCACACTGTCTGGTTCCAGTCTCTCTCACACGTCAGTTTGGCATCTGCACTGGATGCCTCACCTGTGAACTTGAGCAGCAGTCCATTTGGTTGTGGTTGATTTTCTTGTGTTTATTGTAAAAACTCACCAAACATTTGAACTTCCCGTTCTTAAAATAAGCTGCAGGCTTTAGCGTGGGACCCCCAGACAGGCCACCGTCTTACAGATACAGCTGCTAGACCTGGCAGTTGGTGTTAGCTTAAACTCCCCAACCTCTGGCAGCCTCCTGGGAAGAGGGCGCGTCGTATGTTCAGCCACGTCCCATTCGAAGGCAGAAGATTTAAGAGCCCCAAATTACTGCAGTGTTCCTCAATTTCATGCCAGTGAAATGCTATTGAAATGAATTGAGCTGCCCGGGCAACTTACACCATTAGCTATCACCCCAGAGGCACTGGCACAAATGATATCTCAGCATGCAGCGTCAGATACAAATGGCATGTCGAGCTAGGGAAGGACAGAAAGTACCACACAGAACTGTGATCAGACACCTTAAACGCCTATCAAATTCCAAAGGGGTCGATGGAAATGCCTCTGAAATGTTCCAGATTTTTTAACATGCTCCCCATAGAACGGGAACCGCTCTGTCGAACTTCTGAAAGAGTGACAGCTGAGCACTGGAGAGCGTAAATGTCACATGGAAGCTGCACTACAAGGTGTTTCCAGGAGGGCGAGTAGGATCTTGAAAAGAGCCAGCCCAGTGGCAAGAACAATTCACCTCTGACCTCCCCAGCGGCTTTGTCCCAGGACCCAGTCCCAAGGTGTTTCATTCCCAAGGGAGGCTGGCGTCCCCTGGAGACACTGTTGTGCACGTCACACGCTAGGCCAGACTCCTGAAGGGATTGGGTTGCTCCTGGACTGGCACCCAGAGGCCAAAGTTCTGCAGGCCTCTGCTAACACAGCTCACAGCAGTCCTGCCCACAGCCGCCTCTTTCGGCACAGGCAGCTCCTAAGGCTCCTGGAACGGGGACATAGACTTCAGTCAGTCTTACACTGTGCAGTGTACCCTGGGTCGTGCTGTGGATCCTCAGCTACCACTGACCAGAGTGCTCAGCACCCACCAGGATCAATGCCCCTGCTGTGAAATCAGTTCCTGCTGTGAGTCTGACATCACCACGGACTTTTGTTCCACTTCGACTTGGGTCTGGCAGACATCTGGCTCCTGTCTCCACCTGTGACATCTGGTTTCTCGAAAACACCCTGCTAGCAACAAAGGGAGGCTTCCTAGTTAGAGGGGAAGAGGTACACAACTTATTGACCACGTCTGCAAGGGTAGAAAACAGCTGGGCAGACACCCCTTCGGAAAGGGGTGTCTTCAAGTTGCGGCTGGGAAGGTCCAGGTTGAACATTAGGCAAACTTTTTCACTAGAAGGGTGGGGAAGCATTAGAATGGTCTACCCAGGGAAGTAGTGGAGTCTCCATCCCTGGAGGTGCTTAAGTCTCGCCTCGACAAAGCCCTGGCTGGGCTGATCTGATGGGTTTGGTCCTACCTAGGGCAGGGGGCTGGACTTGATGGCTTTTTTAGGTCTCTTCCAGCTCTATTGTTCTCTGATTCTATGAAGGAGAGCTGCTGACTGCCGAAGGCCGATGCTACAAGAACAATGACATCCAGTTATCAAGAGCAGCCATTTCTGAAGACTTTGCAGGAAGCCAAGGGCTTTCCTAGGAGAATTTGCCACAGGAAAAATTCCTTTTCAAAGTATTTCTCTCCTCCTTTGCAATGAAATAACCAGCTCTAAACTCCTCTGCCTCTCCCTTACTACTTCAGTGCAAAGTGAAAAGCGTTTTTCCTTCACTTGCCCTTTTCCCTCTCTTTTCCATTGGGGGATAAGGGGAAAAAGTAGAAAATGGGTGGGGGAGGGACTGAAATACCCACATCACCCAGAAAACACATCTGTGTTTCCAAACCCAAGCTAATTATACTTTAAGTGAAAGCAAAGTAATTTTTGTGGTTTTTGCCATTACAAATTGCTACTTTGTTTCCAAATGGTTGGGTTTTCCAGTTTGAAAACCATGGTAGAAATGAACATTTCCTTGCCAATAACACTGGTTGTGACAAAAAGCACATTTTTCAACCCAACAGTGTTTCAGCTGAAAGATTCAGCCAGCCCCAATAAGTCAGCATGAAAAAAACAAAGTCCATGCTGAGTTCAGTTGGTGCCTTCATAGATGCCTTGTGGCACAGTGAGACAGGGCAGGTTTGATTCTCCATCCCTGGGCAGCAAACCTTCACAGAGAAGCTGTGCAATCTGTGCTGCTAGTTTCCCTTGGACTACAGAAGTATAGGCGCTCAAGTAACGGTGTTGTCCAGCCCTGTGATGGGTCAAGCTTTGATTCTTAGCTAAGCTGGTGTCTCTGAGCCCACCGAGGAAGTGAAACAGCCCTGCTGCTCGGCGGCTACTTGCTTTCCCAGGGCCCAAACTATGTCACTGCCCCACTAGAGCCACACTCAGAAATCAACCACAAGGGCATGGTGGAAGTTATTCAGCATGGGGGAGCCCAGGAGCAACCCCTCACTCTGGACCTCCGAGTTGCTCAGTGTGGCTCTGTCAAATCCTGCCTGGGACTGCAGACAGGACAACGCGGTAGCGGCTGCTCACGCTCCACAGACCCCACGAGGAGATCTGCTCTGCCTCCCCCACCAGAGATCAGCAGCAGGCAGCGAGCACCGCACAGTCTGACCCCAGCTGGGCTTGAGCCTGGCTCGAGAGTGGCCTGGAAAAGCAGAAGGCACCAGTTAGTGGAAAGCCTGGCCTGCCTTGCCGCAAAGTCCCCTGCAATCGCCCCGGGAAAGCAAACTTGGGATGTGTTAGCAACGGCTTCAGCCAGGGCAGCCTCCGGGGATTTCTGGCTCCAATGCTTTGGGCTTCATGCCTGCCCATGGGCAGGAAGCTCACATTGCACTCGGGGAGAGCTTTCAGCAGCCAGGCCGCCTGCGTCCCTTTAGGACAGCTTGGCTGCATCTCAGACCGGGCAGGCTGGGCTGCAGGGAGGGGCTGTCCACAGCGCAGGAGCCAGCTGAGGGGTGGCAGGGTGACGTTTCTGTGCGAAATAAGTCAGGCAGAAATAGGCGAGGCTGCTGAGCAGGTGCCAAGGCAAGCTCAGGCTTGCTAGCTGCTGCGCGAGAACTCACTGTGCTAACCCTCTCTGCCTGGTGCTGTGCAGCGTTCGAACAAGTCACCGCCCGAGGGAACGTTCTCTGTCTGCGCTCTGCCCACCAGCACAGACAGGCTGGCCAGGCCTGGCCCTGCAGGGGGTGCAAAGCTGCCGCGGGCCTGATGCGGGGGGAAATGGAGGATTGTGATTTGAGATGCTGGGGAGGACAGAACCAGCTTGCACCCTAAAGGTAACCCCCAGCTCTGCCCTTCTGCACCTCTCTGGGGGACACCGTGAAATCCCCACCGACAGCTCTAGCAGGGTCCCCCTTTCAGTGGAGGGGAGCAGGAGCAGAGACATGAGTCATTCCAGGAAGCAGAAGGTTTCCCCTCAACCCCTCAGTCCCAGGGGATCTCCCAGAGCCCCTTGACCTCTGCTGTAGCTCTGGGGCTCCTGCCCCATCTTTGGCTACCCCCAGCTGTCTCTGAGAGAGGGAAGCCACAGGGCAGAGGGGCTCCTCTGAAGTGTACTGTGTCCGTGCACATTCCCCACGGGACAGGTCCAGGGAGGTCCATGCACTTCCCCCTCAGCCACACAGGGATCCCACCTCTGCAGAAGAAGCGATGCAGAGGCAGCTGAATCATCTTTGTGAATGGGCCTGAGATCCTGTTTGCAAAAGCGCCTCATCCCACCCGGGAGCAGCTCCCCAGGGCGTGGGCTGGCCCAGGGCTATCAGCGTTGCCCTGCTCTGTCACACCGACTAAACCCAGCTCTCTAATTCATGGCACCCAGTGTCAGCCGCCTCAGCACCACCAGAGGTTAAGGGAATGGAACCACTTCCATCCGAGGGGCCACTAACACAGCCCAGGAGTGCCCAGCGCGGAAAAGAGGCGGCCAAGGGGGAGATGATGGAGGTCTATCAAATCATGGCTGGTGCAGCGAATGGGGCAGTGTGATTTCTCCCTTCCCAGAGCACAGGAACCAGAAGCAGCCCGGGATTAGCGCAAGCGAAGGGAAGCTTTTCTTGCCACCTGTGGAATTCGCTACCGGGGGACATTGTGAAGGCCAAGACTGTAGCTGGATATTTTCAAAGAGCCGTTCGTGGCAGATGGGTGCAGCTTCGGCTTTTAGCCAAGATAGTCCAGGGCAGATGTTCTGGGTGCCAGAGGTGGGACTGCATGACGGGGGAGGGGTCACTCGCTAATTGCCTGCTCTGTTCACTCTCTCTGGGGCACCTGGCACGGGCCACTGTCAGCAGACAGGACACTGGGCTGGATGGACCTTTGGTCTGACCCAGTGTGGCCGTTCTTATGTTCTCGGTCTCCATCGCAACGGTGGAAACGGTGTGCAATCAGCCCGCAGAGGGAATTAGTATCCTCGCCAGCAGAAGCCTTTCCTCTACATTCTGCCCACTGGGACAATTACCCAGGCCCCCGGGTTCACAGTACGTCAGGTGCCACTAAGAGCAGAAACAGACCTGCAGGGTGTAGAAATTCCCCCTCCCAGATGTGGGTAGCAGACAACTTGTACACACGGTGGGTCTCCCGTCAGAGCTGGGCCAGTCACCAGCAGGATCCATGGCCAACCCCAGGGTGTGTTTGTTCATCTGCTGCAGGGGTATTTCCTTATTCTGCTGCTGAGTCTCACCCCTGGGACATCTTTACAGGGCTCAGTTTAGCGGGACTCAAACACAGGACACAGCCTGTTTCAGTCCAAACAGCTTCTAGGTTCAGGCTTCCACAAGCTGGCCAGGAGCCTGCAGAAAGAATGTGCTGGCTGTAAACCGCACCAGGCTGACAGGGGAGGCGCCTGGCTCCTACCCAGAGTGGAGGACTGCCAGGGCAGAAGAGGGGCCTGCTCAAATTTCCAGTGTGTGAGTGAAGAGTCCTCAGTACTCTCCCCTGAGATGAGAAAGGCTGCAAATATTGCACACAACCCCCCCACTGCCACGCTCCTACCGAGCGGGGAAGGGGTGGCCCAGCGTGCCATGGCTCTGTATGGATTCCCTGCCCCGCTCCCTTTAAATGCCCTGTAATTACCCTAATATGCTCTAGCTCCACCTGGGCTTTCTGTAATTGTTGAGCAAAGAGCCGCTGGCTGCTCCAGAATCGTCCGGCGCCTGCTCAGTCCGAACGTGGCTGACAAAGGCCTAAGGCAGACTGCTTTGCAGGGTCATGTCTAGTGCTGGGACTAAGGCCGCTCTCTGCGAGCTCCACGTGCTGGTCTGCCCGATTTGGAGTGCGCTGGGGGCAGGCAGAACTCTGCTCTGAGTCAGGAGATTCAGGAACTCGGGGCTCACATCCCCACCGGCTGCAGAGCACAGGAGCTGCTTGTGCTCAACCCAGAAGACCTGCCTGAATCCACGAGAGCAGGTCCCCCTCCGAAAATCGACTTTGCAGCCGTCTGGGGGTGGGGACAGTGGTCCCAGCACCACGTGGGAAATAGGTCCAGTGTTTGCCAAAGCTGGGGGGGAAGGGGTCTTTCTGAATGCACAACAGGCCTGGTCCCTTCATCAAATACTTTCACTAAGTGAAACAGAACCAGCACCTCTTTCCTCCAGACAGAGGCGTGTGTGTTTCACTCGTGTCGGGGCACGACTGGCAGCTTCTCCCTCCTGCCCAACTCTTTCTTTGAGGAGGACATTTGACGGAGGGGCTGCACCGGTCAGTATATATGCCCCTTGCTCTCTATTGCACAGCCTTCAGAAGCATTCTTTTGGGTCATCCTTTCCTGCGTCACTGAACAGCCGTCACATGCCCCCAGCTCCATACCACCTGAGAGGTTCAAAGGTCAGTATCGCTTTATTTCACATATAAAAATACATGCGACGTGGAAGTCCCACATTCATGGCTCTTTGACAAAAGCTGGGTAAAGTGCAGGACCAGCAGCGTCCCCTGTAAGCTGAGTGCTCGGGCAGCCGCCCAGGAGAGATTCAGGTGCCACCCAGCTGATTAGCAGAGCGCCCCCAGCCACCCACACAGGGCAGCATGTGTTTCTATGGGTGGTGCACATCCACACATGCCTTAGTGCACTTAAAATTTATCCCACCCAAGGGTGGAAGGAACTAGAGGGACCACTGCTGACAAGGTCCGTTAACAGAATTCTCCTTTGAACATTCTGTGCTAGAAAAATAGAGTGGGGGAAAGGAGAACAATGCAACAGCACTGAGAGCATCCAAATGCCCCAAGGAACCCTATTTGCTGCCTACGGCATTGGCTTACAGCTCAGCCTCTCTCTGTCACCCTCCCCCAGGGTCTCCGTGTCTTTAAGGTAACTCCCTTTTCTTGAAGAAGAGCTTTGCCTGGTGCTGCTGAACTGATAGGCTCGGAGCGTGAACAAGTGCTGGAACTTCTCCTGGAACTGGTGTCCAATGAAACAGTACAGCAAGGGGTTGATGCAGCTGTTTGCAAGCCCCATGCAGATGCCAAGCGGCAGCATGGTGTCAATGACGGCTGTAACGTCACAGCTGCTGATGACGCCCAGCCGAGCCAGGGCATCCACGAAGGTTAGAACGTGGAATGGAAGCCAGCAAAGGACAAAGGCCACAACAACCACTGCCACCAGCTTCAAGACTTTCTCTCTTTTGGGTTTGTTTTTCCTAAATTCCTGTGCTCTCCGCAAGTGCATCCAGATCCCTGTGTAGCACGTGGCTATGACGGCCAAAGGAATCAAAAAGCCAAGCGTGTTCTTCATGAAGGCTGTTCCCACAGACCACTTGGCATACTTCTCATAGGGGAAAGCCATAACACAAGCGTTCACCCTCAAGCTCTCAATGAAGTAGGTGTCACGAAAATAGAAGGTTGGCAGGGACGACGAACAGGCGAGGCCCCAGACGAGCAGTGTGATCAATGAAGCTTGTCGCAGCGTTCTCCTCTGAGAGCGAATGGGGTAGACGATGGCCCAGTACCGGTCCATGCTCATGCAGGTGATGAAAAAGATACTTGCGAACATGTTCAGAGACAGGATGGAACTTGAAATTTTGCACATCACAGATCCAAAAGGCCAGTTGTATCCATAGGCATAATAGGCTGCCCAAAGGGGAAGTGTTACTAGGCACAGCAGATCAGCCAGGGCCAGGTTGCAAATGTAAATACTAGCAACTGTTTTCGGGCCGTGACGGCAGCAGAGTACCACCACCACCATGCTGTTTCCAGCAAGGCCAAGGAGAAAGATAGCACAGTAGAGCGCTGGAATAAGTGTAAACTGATAATCTGAATATAGAAGCGGACAGTGGGGTGGAGACTTCTGCCCGGCTGACACATTTGTAGGCCAGGAATGCACATCTTGAAGAGTTTCTTCTGTGGTATTGAGCACAGAGTAATTACTGTACATACTGAGTACTGACACGGCGGTAGTCACAGCTGGAAACTCCTCTGCAGAGACACCTTTATCAGCATAGTGTTCACCTGCAGATCATAAGACAAGTGTTAGAGCCACATGTAGCCTACAAAATCACTTTGCTATTCTCAGATGTTCTGTCTCAGTGACAGGATGGAATGCGCCAAAGAGAGGTGATGGTGGGTCCAAATTAACCCGCCAAGGGGTGATCTGCTGGGGGCTTTCTGGACGACTCTGAAGAGGTGCTTGCAGAGGAGAAAGCTCAGGACCGGCAGAACAGAGCTAGTGGCACCAAGGCACAGACCAGACTCCTCCTGGTGCCCTTCTCCGCATGTTCATCCTGTGTCCTGTCCTTCTCACACCTGACATTAAAAAAAAAAATCATCCTGAAGTAGCATGTTCCACCCACAGTGCTCGCAGCACTTGGAAAAACCTCCCAGACCACCCATGAGCTAGGTGGGTACTGTCTCCATGTCGTGGTGTGAGCACAGAGAAAACTACAAAGCTTGCAAAATGTCACACAGTGACTAGACTACTGCACAGCTGGAAATAGAACCAGGGTCTCCTGCCGCCCAGTGCTGCGCATTCACTGGAAGAGCAGCATATGTCAGAGATGCTGGGAGCTCATCCTGCTCCCAGTGAAGTCAGTGGGAATTTAGTCATTGAACTTCAGCGGAAACAGGACTGGACTTTAGTTCAGTGCTACGGCTACTGCAGGAGTGACTACGGTACGTAGCCAGGAATAGGAGACAGACCTCAGGCGTCCAGAGGCTGGGGACCTACCTCGTGTGAAATTTCAATTAAACGTTAATCACATCAGCACACCAAGCAGATCCCTGGTCACCTTTCATGGGTCTAATCAATAAAAAGGACATCATTATATCATTCCTGCATCTGTCACAATGGGAGACAAAGGACACTAGTGGGCCATAATGCTCACCGAACCTTTTAGATTGATGCTACTAAAAATCCTCGCAAAATATAAATGCAGCCATTTCTGACCTAGCCCAGCTCTTCATAAGACACTGGGAGTTTTGACTGGCCAAGGACTGCAGGATCTATCCCAACGGGTGAATGACAGCCTCAAAAGTCTCAATATTTCACATCATTTTACCAGCTTCAGACAATGCTTCTCATGCACAAGTTTGCGCAAAATATTTTAATGCTGCAAGTTAGACATCTCCTAGAAAAATCTGGTAAAGCAAACTTTTAAATGCAGGGTTATGCTACTATGGCAAGAATTAAACAGGCAGAACATGAAATGTATCCTCAGAGTTAGTGCTTTTCCGCTTCAAGTCACACACACTGAATCTTAAATTTAGTTTCTTGTTAATTAACTAGTTCCTCCATCATAATGAGGGGTTTGGGTTTTGCTTTTTTAACTGGCTAGATAATCTGTCTCATGCTTATTGGGGCTTGAAATCCTCCTGCTGGCCATTCAAGTGCCGGAAATACAGCAACGAAGTCTTAGCTGTTTGACTTACTCTCAGTACAAGGACTGGTTTATGTTCACATTTAGATAAGTTATCCTGAACCAGCCCCAGCTGCTCTGTGCACATAACAGTCCCCACTTAAATCATTAACCTTGGATTTTATTTTCATTTCATACTAGTTTTTGCACTGTAGTGTACTTATTTCACAATGCTTCCATTTAGATAGAGCACCAGGGCACATCTCGCCCTCTAAGGCAGCCTTTCCCAAACTTAAAACGTTCACGTACCCCTTTCGGGACTTCAGCCTTATCGGTGTACCCCTCTCCCAGGGATTATCTCCTCATTTCTAGTCATTTATTGTCTGCTGGGTACCCTTGAAATCTTTCTGAGTAGCACGGGAGGTACACTTACCACACCGGGGGAACACTGCTCTAAGACAACACAACGTATCTTTAACAAACTGTTACCAGAAAATAAAATAACAGGTGACTTCCACTTACCTTAAAAGTGGCAGCATTCCAGCTGGAGATGGCCCTAGAATAATATGGTCCCTTATTCCACTTGCCTTCTAACGGGCTACGTTGTCAGTTCTCTGCTTTCTCTCTGACATGTTCTGTTGTCTCCACCCGGAGACTTTACCCTACATACCTCCAGGGCTGCAATGAGCACTTGCCAGTTTTGTTTTGGTTTTTGGCAGCACAGCTAATTGAGAATCCCCCTCCAAGATCACATGAGCACACACAGTAAATCAGGAGAGGAGAGAAACAAGAACAAAATGAAATTTGCATAAACATTGAGCTGCTTTGCCAGTGTCGACAGTGGATTAGTTATACGCACAAAGATACACACACTGTACTCAATGGTTTTCAGGGGGAAATCCCACTCTCGTTAAAGGCTTCCGCGCCTCTGACAACACGTTTAAGAGAGCCGCAGGTAGTTGTGCTCATTAAACACCAGCAAAGTGAACAAAGGCAGTAAACCGTGCAGAAGGTAATGTAGCTTGCTGCAGGGGCAGAGCTCGCACTGGGGAAAAGGACACACTCAGAGACTGGTGCTGACTTGTGAGACACAGTGCAGCCATTTGTCACACAAGGGACTTCAGAGACGCCTTGCCCGTGCGACGAGAGACCCGAGAGCAAGTCCCTGAGGTTGAGGAGCTCAGGCTTGGAACTAAGGCAAAAGGCAGCGCATCACTGGGGAGCCCAGCAGAGCTGTAAATCTGCATCCTTGAGTCCAGCTACATCTCACGGCAAGCTGTGCGCACGCGTGTGCCTCCCCTTCAGTCCCGTCGCGTGCTGCTTTCGCTCATGTGCTATGGAGCCGATGATGCTTGTGCAAAACGAGTGGTACGAGTGAAAGGTTCCCAAGCCCTGGCGATGCTGTTAGGTGTCTGCTGGGGCTCTGCGCTTCGCCTCCCGCTGGGCAGGGTCACTTGCCATGCCAAGAGCTCTCCATCCCTGTGCCAGGGCAATGGCTGCCAGCCAGGGGCACTGCAGCATGCCCGTGGCTAACAGTAACTGCCCTGGGCACTGGGAACCACCTGGCCAGGAGAGGGGCGTGGCCAGTCAAACAGCCCAGTGGGCAGAAAGCACCTCTCTGCCTTGGGGGCCCCATGCTGACCCCGCTGTAGCTGCTGTGGTTGCTTGCAGCCTGCACTAGGCAGGTCCCTCTCCGCCCCCACACACCTAGGCAGTGCAGCAAGCAGCGTGTAGACCCCTGCTTGCGGTGCTCCAGCCCTCCCCCCCCAGCGCCAGCAGCCCACTGCCGCCCACAGGCTGCCCTCGGCTCCTGCAGCTACCAGCCGCGCCAGCAGCGCCGGAAACTGGTGGCCCGTAGCCAGTCCCCGGCAGGCTGGTGCTGCGGGGGCGGCGAGGGACCCTCACGCCAGCTGAGCCTCACCGCCGGCACCACGGCCTGCGCGCCGCAGCGGCATCGGAGCCTAACCGTGTGCTGGGGCGCGGGGCTCTCCCGGAGGGGAGCGCTGCTCACGCTGCCGCGGGCGAGTGCACTGGCTGGGGCGGGTTCGAGTTCCGGCTCCGCCCAGTTCACAGCCCGCTCGCTCCAGGGCAGGAGCCTGCCCTGCTCGGCACGTGCCGGGGAGCGCTCTGCCGGCTGCTGCCCGCCCAACGGGGCCTGGCTTTGCTGCAGCGTGGAGCGCGCCTGGTCGCCCAAACCCCGGCTGGCCGCTGGCAGGACATGGGGTGGGCCATGGGCTCAGCTCTGACCCTCCCGCCAGGCTCCCTGCTGTGGGCCCGGCCGGCTCGCAGAGCTCAGCCACAGCAGAGGCCAGCCGGGAGCGAGCTGCCTGAGGGGAGCGCCAAGGGGACTTTTCTGGCAGCCCCCGCGGGCGTGGGGGCCCTGCCCCTTGCACCAGACTAACCGCAGATCGCCCCTCTCCTCCCCAGCAGCAGGGCCTGGCTCCAGGGGACGCTGGGGCGGCCGGAGCACTCGCCTGTTCAAGCCACAGCCGCTGCCCGGTTCGGGGGGCGCCCTGTGTTCTCCAAGCACAGAAAGGAGGGGAGGCCCCTGGTCAGTCCGGTTTCAGCCCCGGCCTCTCCCAGCAGCCAGTCTCTTCCCACCTAGCCAGGGGGCTCCCCTCCGCTTCAGGGCGCCCTGCAGAGCTGCTCCAGGCCAGGACTCGCCTGCCAGCTCCAGCCCTGAGGGAAGAGCGGCACCTGCAGGGATGGGGACATCTCGGGCCGGGGCGCGCAGAGTTTGCGGGGCGTCCTGGGCAGCGCTCCTGGCACCTGGGATTGAAAACACCCCAGTGCAGCAGCCACTCGCGGCTGGAGCCCGGCTCCTGGCCAGCAGCGCTGTGCTCCGGCCCCTCCGGGGAAGCTGCTCTAGCAAGTCCGCATCGTGCGCCCCAACCCTGCGAGCCAGGGCTGGCCGCGGCCCTCTGCAGAGGCCGGGTGGGCCACAGCCACAGCCCCGCCCCTCACTCCACGGGGAGCTTGCGGCCTTGGGGCACATGTGAGGGCGTTGCTGCACCCAGTCTGCCGCTCCAGAGGGGAGGGCTCCGTGTCCAGGGCTGGCTCGGCACCAGCCTCCCTTCCCTGGGGGCCAAAGCAAACCCTCTGCACGGCAGACTTGGCATCTGCCCAGAGTCCAGCAGCGGTGGGCGATCTGTGGCCCCCAGATCCCGGTTGCCCCTGCCCTCACGCACCCCTGGGGCCCTGCACTCCTGCCCCACCCTTCCAGCAGCCTCCAAGTGCCACGAGTCACCTCACCCTGCAAACAGCTGACTGGCAGGGTGCCGGGGGGGGGCAATCAGGTGATGTGTGCTCCCAAAGTGCTGGGAGGCAGGGAGGGGGAGTGTTGGGCTGCGGTGCATGAGAGCTGCATGCAGGAGGGACGGCGTATGGGGGGCACAGGTGGAACCCCAGTCCACCGTGGCCCACCAAGAGGAAGGGCCCGTCCCGTGGGCTGCCACTGCTTGGCGCTGCCCACGCCGAGTGCAGGGAAGCCTGGCCCTGGCCACACACTGCACAAAACCACGTTACCAGAAACCGAACACTGTCCTTGGTCCTTTCCCCCACGGCAGGCCTGGGCCAGCGCTTCCCAGACACACCACACGGCCTGAGCACACCGGCCCGCAGCTTAAAGCCTCTTGGTGCAACTGCAATGCAGCGCTGGGGCGGACACAGGACCCCAAACCCGCGGCGTGTCTCAGTGAGGGCCTGAGCCAAGGACAGACCAACAGCACAGCGGCACTCCTCAGCCCCACGCATGCCTCCAGACTCTTATGCACCAGTCACACTCAAGGGAGGGCAACTCCCCTGCCTGCACACTCCCGCTGGCTCAGCTCCATCCCCGGGGCCTGCGGCCTGTAAATCAGAACCAGAGCCAGTTGTGAAATGGATAGTAAGCAGGGGGGCGGAGGGGGCTTGTTCTCTTGCAATTCTTCAGGAGACAGCTCCAAACCTTCCAGCGACTGACGGAAAACTGAAAACAACAACAACAACTGGGTTTTCTGTACAAGCACCACAACGTGTTCGGTCCGGCCTGGAGGGGGTCCCACGGCTTCAGAGAAAGCGACGCTTCCTTGGGCACCACGGACACAAAGGCTTCCCCTGGCCCGTCGCATGGTGGCTCAGAGCTGCCAGGCACCCGCAGCTGCCGGGTATCTCTCTCCACTGGCCCAGAGGCCCCCTGCGGGGTGCGCACGGCCCACGTGCAGGAGCCAAGCACAACTCTGCTCAGGGCTGCAGCTGGCACTGGGCCCCAGCCTGCAGGAGAAAAGTGGCAAGCTGTCGGCAGCCTGTTTCATGGCTCCACAGCCCTGTGCTCAGCTGCTCCTGGCGCTCCAGGTGACCTGGGAGACGGTGGCCCCTCAGCTGGAAGTCTGACTGCCAGAGGCACTGCGCTTCCAGCCCTGCTCGTCCGGACAACCGACTCGCTTTGTAACAGAGAAACGCGGCGGCCGCACGTTGCAGGGCATTTGCACGATGCTGAGACCAAGTTGTTTAGCTTGAAATACGAACAGCATTTTCTGCTCCCACCCCCTCGCAGCTCCTCGCAGCTAAACCTAATCTACCCGCCGAGCACCAAACCTCACCACCTCTCTCTGAACAGGCCTTCACAGCAAGCCAGGTGCAACCGGAGCAGGGTTAAAACCAGCAGCCTAGACCCTCTAGCAGGGATTAGCCATGGGAGGATATGTCCGAGGTCCCCGGCTGCTCGTTTGGCCCATGCTGAAGCCAGCATTGCTGCATCTAAGCTGCTCCTGTATTCCCCTAACACAGGTGGAGCTTGGTGGCTACGGGCCCCCACCCACACTGGCTTGGTCCCTCAGCTCAGCTCACAGGGCAGACACACTCTAGTAGCAGAGGGGGAGCCTGGAACAGATGGCTCCGAGATGGAATGCCTCTGGATCCAGCTCCAGCCCAAATCTTCATGCAGAGTGACAGAGAAGGAGCCGAGCTAGTCTATAGTCTATCAAAACCAAAAAGCAGTCCAGGAGCACTTTAAAGACTAACAAAATAATTTATTAGGTGATGAGCTTTTGTGGGACAGACCCACTTCTTCAGACCAGAGCCAGACCAGAACAGACTCAATATTTAAGACACAGAGAACCAAAAACAGTAATCAAACTTGACAACTCAGAAAAAAATGATCAAGGTGAGCAAATTAGAGAGCAGGGGGGTGGGGGTGGGGAGGTCAAGAAATAGATTAAGCCAAGTATGCCAAAGAGCCCCTATAGCGTCCCAGAAAATTTGCATCCCGGTTCAAACCACGTGTTAATGTGTTGAATTTGAATATGAAAGAGAGTTCAGCAGTTTCTCTTTCCAAAGCAGACTGAAAATTCTTTCTTCAGTAAGATGCAAACTCTCAAGTCATTAACAGAATGGCCCACTCCATTAAAATGTAGGCTAACTGGTTTGTGGATCAGGAATGTTTTGATGTCTTTACCAAATATTCATAAACCTGAATGACCCACCAGGAGAAATAAAAAAACAAATTGACAGGGCCAGACGAATACCCAGAGACCAGCTACTCCAAGATAGGCCCAAAAAAGCCATGAACAGAACACCACTGCTCATCACCTACAGCCCCCAACTCAGACCACTGCAACGAATTATTAAAGACCTACAACCTAACCTTAATCAGGATGCCACAATCCAGAAGGCCCTTGGTGACAGGCCTGTTCTCTCCTACAGACAACCTCCCAACCTCATGAGGATTCTCGCCAACAGCCACAGTCTATACCCCAGGAACACCAGTCCTGGAACCTTTCCCTGCAACAAAGCCCTCTGCCAGCTTTGTCCACATACCTTCTCTGGAGATACCATCACCGGACCTAACCAGGTTATTCACGGAATCACGGGCACTTTCTCATGCTCCTCAGCTAACGACACATACGCCACCACGTGCCAGCAACGCCCAGATGCTCTGTACATTGGACAGACTTCACACTCCCTCAGACAAAGAGTTAACGGGCACAGAAAAAGACATCCTATCGCCGCAGCCTGTTCTCCAGGTTCAGCCTCCTGGGCCTGCCAAACTGCTCCAGATGGTCTCCAGCTGCATGAGGTTTTTGTGGATTTCATTTGTTTCTTTTAGGAAAAACATGAGGAAAACTCCTGTAAGTACCCTCCCTGAGCACCTGCATGCCGTGTCGGTCAGTCACCCCCAGCAAAGCCCCACTGGGCACAGATTGAGCCCAGGCTGCCTGAACTCTGAGAGCAGAGGCACCTCGGTCGCCAGTTCCGGGGACTCGCTGAGGACACGCACTTCTGGAAGGGAACGTGCCTGTGTGTTCCGCTGGCCTGCAGCCACTTTGCATTTCTGCGGAGCTGACCAGGCCCCAGTGGCTTTCTCACAACGCTCTGTTACAACAGACTGGAGAGCTCAGGAAAGGAGTGGGGGGAGGTGGGATTTAAAAACTCGACACACAGTCACCCCTGCTGCACTGCGGCTGCTCGGCTGACCCATCCCTCGTCCAGAGGCACACCCAGCTGCAGGCAGTGTTCAGGGCAGCTCCTGGGGATCTGAGGCTCTCCCCCGTCGGGAACAGCCTGGCTCATGCCGAGGCTGGAAGTACAACACCCCTCTCGTTCTCACTCTCGTAGTCCCAAGAGAAAATATTTATCTGGCAATTAAAAAAAAAAATCCAAGAGCAGCGTAAATTTTGTTACCTGAAAATGTCCACCGCGGGCTCAGCTGCAAAGCAGCTGGCCTGCAGGGGCAGGGAGCGGAGCCGAACTCAGGGTCCTGAGAATGGCCAGAGGAAGGTGCCAGGAGAGGAACGGCTGGAGTCTGGAAAACACACAGAGCACTTGTACATAACAAGGGCAGCAGGTCAGCCGATCCACCCTGAACTAGTAAACGAGTAGCAAATAGAACATCCTTGGCAGCAACAGCAAACCACTTGGCAGCCTGCTTGGGAAAGGGTGAACCCTGGCTGCCTGGCCAGGCCACACGAGGTCCCAGACCTACCTGATGATGGCAGTTCTGCTGACTCAGGTCAGAGGGGAAGCCGGAGGGAGGCTGTCTAAGGCAAGTCTGCACAGCAGCCTGATTTCCAAAGACACCCTTCCCAAATAGCTTATTTCAGAACAACGCCGCAACACACAAGATGCTCTTCAAACCAGCGCTCAGCTATTGGGAAACACAGCGTCTACTCACATGGACCTGTTTCCAAATAGAGCCATTGGGTGTGCTATGGCCCCTATTTCCAAATAGCACCGTTCCCCATCTGCACGGCCCCCGTCTCGACACAGCGCCGTTCCCCGTCCCCCGTCTGCACGGCCCCTATGTTGACACAGCACCGTTCCCCATCTGCACGGACCCTATGTCGACACAGCACTGTTCCCCGTCTGCGGGGCCCCCATCTCGAAACAGCGCCACTCCCCGTCTGCACGGCCCGTCTCAACACAGCGCCGTTCCCTGTCCCCCGTCTGCAGGGCCCCCGTCTCGACACAGCGCCGTTCCCCGTCTGCGGGGCCCCCGTCTCGACACAGCGCCGTTCCCCGTCTGCGGGGCCCCCGTCTCGACACAGCGCCGTTCCCCGTCTGCAGGGCCCCCGTCTCGACACAGCGCCGTTCCCTGTCGGCACAGCTCATTTTGAAAGAGGTGCTATTTCTTGTGGAATGAGGTTTACCAATTTCCAAATAGGTCAGCCACTATTTTGAATGTATTTCGAAATAGCAGTTGCCTCGTGTAGATGGTAGGAAAGTTATTTTGAAATAACTTTGCTGTGTAGATTGACCCCCAGGGAACAGTGCACCCCACAGAGCAGCCGGCAGCTGCACAGCGCACATGGTACTGAGGAGTGCGAAGTCGGGATCCCCAGCTGTCAGAATGCCAGGGGCAACAACCCAGGCATAGGCACAGAGGCAAACAGCCAGGGTGACCCACCCTCAGGGACTTTCTAAGTCTAGCCTCACTTTTTGCCCCTGCAGTTACCTGGGCCCCCAACCTGCCTGATGGCATCCAAACCAATGGAAACTTTGGCTGTGCACACGAGAAATCGCTTTGGCGTGCGGCAGAAAAGAGGTCTGTCGAATGTAAAAGCTTCACTAATTGGTATGGAAATGTGAACACACACACTTAAAAATGAGTAAAAACAAGGAGTCCTCCTGTGGCACCTTAGAGACTAACATATTTTGGAGCGTCAGCTCTCGTGGGCAAAGACCCGTTTCGTCAGATGCAGGCAGATGAAGCGGGTTTTTGCCCTCGAAAGCAAATACTCCAATATAGTTGTTAGGCTATAAGGTGCCACAGGACTTCGTTTCTGCAGATAGACTAACTCACCCACCTCTCTGAGACACAAAACAGGACCATACGTCAGCAGTTTAATGAGATGCGTGCGCCTGAGACCCAGCAGCCAAACATGCTGTTCCCGACTTAGGAAATTTTACGCTGCTCCACCCCTGGGGCCCTCCCCTGACCTAGCTAATGGCCGCAGGTGTGTGTTTCTGTCTGGAGAAGGGGGTGGGCAGGGTAGGGGACGCTTCCTGCGAAGAGCCGTACGCTGCAGTACCACACATCCTCCAGACGAGCTGCCCAACAATGCTTCCGGCTGGGAGGTGGTGGCCTGTACCCACGGCTGCAGTTCCAGCGCTGTTATTGGGGGGGCTTTTGCTCTGCTCAGAGTCTGAAGGAACAGAAGACAGACATAGGCTGCAGCGAGCAAAGGGCTCAGACAAAGAGGGAGTCTCAAATTGATGCCTTCGTAGCACAGCTCAGCCTGGTCTTGTGTGGCTCCAGCGGCTTTCCAGGCAGCGCTGGAAAGCGGAGCCCGGCCATCCAGATGCAGAACAAAAACCAGGAGCTGCAGCACATAGAAGGGAAAAGCGGAGGCAAGGAGGACTTGAAAGAACAAAGGCACAACAAAGGAAAACAGCCTAAAGGGACAGAGACGTTCAGCGAGCAGCTGCTTTGTAAAACAACACCCTTAAAACCAGTGAATTCCAGCACGGGGGGAACCCCTGAGCCGAGCCCATGTCCCTGGCTGCTCTGTGACCATGTCAGCTGCAAACAGCTGTCTAGTCAACTCAGCATCTTCAGCCAAACAACGGAAGCTCTCCCAGCAGCCCTTCGCTGGGGCACATGTGATGATCAGTCCCTGAAGGCCTCGCTCACTCCCACTAGGCTGAGATAACGGCTCCACTCAGGGGCGGCTGGAGTCTCAGAATAGCCCTGAAAATGGCCCTGTCTGAGAATGGCACACAGGCCCTAGATCTGCCGAGCCCCCCACACACAGGGCCCAGCGAGGGTCTGCCTCCCAGGGCAGCTCTGCCGAGCCCCCCCACGCACAGGGCCCAGTGAGGGTCTGTCTCTGAGCGCAGCCCTGCCGAGTCCCCCACGCACAGGGCCCAGCGAGGGTCTGCCTCCGAGCGCAGCTCTGCCGAGCCCCCCACGCACAGGGCCCAGCGAGGGTCTGCCTCCGAGCGCAGCTCTGCCGAGCCCCCCACGCACAGGGCCCAGTGAGGGTCCACTTCTGGGTGCAGCTCTGCCGAGCCCCCCACGCACAGGGCCCAGTGAGGGTCCACTTCTGGGTGCAGCTCTGCCGAGCCCCCCACGCACAGGGCCCAGTGAGGGTCCCCTTCTGGGCGCAGCTGCCCTGCAGTGGATACCAGTAGTTTTGGGCTGAACCTGGTGTTTCCTACCCAATAGGTGACTGGGGAGGCTGAGGGCAGTGGCAGCTTCCCAGGGATGGGGGTACAGAGCTCAGAGGCTGTGACCCTTCTCCTCTCTCCAAGCTGGGCCAACAGCACAGAGCCGAGATGCAGCTCTGTCTCCAGATTCTGGGCCTGCCTCATAAGCGAAGGCAGCGCCGGCTGGCCAGGCTCCCACCTTCTCACCCAGCCCGTCAGAGAGGGGAGTTTGGGTCTGGATTTCATGCCGGCCCCAAAGCCCAGGAGTGCCAGGGAGACTTGCTGGCTCCCAAGCAGCTCAGCAGGACAGCTGTGAGCTCACCCCATTGATTACCTGCAAGGCCGAAAGTGCTGCAGGAGATGCAGAGCACGAGGCTTCCAGTGGGGCCCAGCCCATTCTCAGGCCTTGCACTTTGCTGAGACTCTGGGGGGTCTGGCACTTTCATCATGGCCCCTAAGCTGGTAGAAGCGTCTCCAATGGGACCTCCCCATTCCCGGCGCTGCTGCTCTCCAGACTGGAAGGGGAGTGGGGTCCGTGAGGCAATCCACTGGGATATGACCCCCCGTGAGTCACTCCGCTCCGTTCCCCTCCCGCACGCGCTGCTGAGGGAGGGGTCCTGGGAACCCTCCACCCCCGACCACGGCCCCTCGGCAGATGTGGAGCCACGTTCGTTGTTCTCTTTTGGAGAAGTTCCGCCTGCGCAGGGCAAGCGTCGGGAGCACCTTGCCGGTTCCACAGGAAAGCGGAGATTTGCCTTCACCCTCCCACGCCAGGATCTAGCCGGGGCACAAGGGCAGGACTGGCTGCTCCCCTGGAACCTTCTCGGGCACAGGAGATGAGCAACACCGGGTCGGGGCAGCGTGTGGCTTTGCCTGTATGACTGCTGCCCCCGCCCCGCCCCGCCATGATTTGCCTTTTACGCTCCAAGGAGCGGAGAGAAAACTTCAAACAAAACATCTTTTAACCCAAAAACTCATGTTTCGGTCAACTGAAATATTCAGCAAAATTGCATCCAACTTGGCAAATTGTTTGGGTTAAGAAAAGGGAAGAAAAGTGCAGGAGCTCTACAGGATTTGTTTAGACAAATTTTAAACTGAGCATTTCAAATTTTCCAACTCAAAATGAGTCTGAGTCAAATTTCACCTCAGTGTTATTTTAAACAATGTAAGACGTTAAAGGGCAAACCTCAGACAAAGCGTCCAGCGTCCAGGCAACAGAAAGGTGGTATTCGGCCCGAGAGAGTTCCCCCTTCTCCCCACAACTGCCGTCCAGCCACTGACCCAAACACCGGGCGTTGCCAGAGCCCTACCTCCAGGGGCACCTACCTCTGGGGCCCTCTGAACACACAGGGAGGAATAGTCCCTATGTACCAAAGAATGTAAACTCACTTCTAGGGCCCAGTCTCACTGTGCAGCCGTGGGCATGAACTCTGCCCAGCTGACCTCACTGGAGGATACACTCCCGGCTCATTCATTGCAGAATCCCAACTGTAGCAGCTTTAAGCAATGCTGGCTGGGCACTGGAGAACCAGGGCCAGAGCAGTCCAAAGCGCAGGCATCTGGCTTTGCTCAAACGGATGGTAAATCATCCAGGCCTTATCTGCAGCTGTCACTTTGTCAGGCTCGTTCCACGTCCGCCTGCATTCCAGGCTGCAAGAGGCGTCCATCACTCGCATGCCAGCTGGCCGGCCCGCGAATCAGAGTCAAACCGAGCGGGGAAGCCGGCTGCCTGAGAGCATGAAATGCGAACGGCAGCACAGTGCAGGACACAGGCTGTGGTGCCCAGGAGAGAGACATGAGCCAGGAGGTCTGCTGAAGGGGAAGGAGGGAAGAGGAAGTCAACCTGAAGGAGCCCATTTAACCGCAAGCTCCCATGATCTGGGTACCAAAGCGCTACTGAACTGCCCTTTTGTTTTGATGGAATACAGACTAGCACAGCTCTCTCTCCAGCACTATTATGCGGGATGTGCTCCTGCCGTGCGTGCAGGCCTGACAGAATCACAGAACAACAGAGCTGGAAGAGAACTAGAAAAGCCATTGAGTCCAGCCCCCTGCCCAAGGCAGGACCAAACCCATCAGATCAGCCCAGCCAGGGCTTTGTCGAGGCGAGACATGAACACCTCCAGGGGTGGAGACTCCACTACTTCCCTGGGTAGCCCATTCCAGTGCTTCACCACCCTCCTAGTGAAAAAGCTTTTCCTAATGTTCAACCTGGACCTTCCCAACCACAACTTGAGACCATTGCTCGTGTTCTGCCATTCGTGACCACTGTGAACAGCCTCTCTCCAGCCTCTTTACAGCCTCCCTTCAGTAAGCTGAAGGCTGAGTAAGTTGAAGGCTGCCGCTAGGAAGAGGCTGCATTTAAATCCAGCCATGCTGCATGAATGCGGCCTGAGCTTGTCGCCTGGGGCCTCACCAGGCTACCCCCCCGGCCGCTCGCCACCTTATCAAACACTTGGAGCAGGTGCGGTTTCAAAGTACGGCCAGGGCAGAGTGCCCCCCCAGCCAGACACCAGCTGCCCCCGTCGGGGCGTGGGAGACTTGAGCTGCTGGATGCAGAGCAGGGCTGTGAGGTTGGGTCCCCCACAGGGCTCGACCACACCCTCCCCACTGGGCTACTGGCCATTCAGAGGAGGGGTCATTGCCTCTGCGCCCAGAAGGACTTCGTTCTGCTGCCAAGGGGGCAGCCCCTGCCGCTGAGGCTGGCAGGTGAGGGGTAGCTGTAACCAATACGCTGCCACAAAGGGCTTGGTTCCAACCAATCAGCACACGCCAGTTCTGGGCACCCCTCCCCCCACATCTCCGCACTGCACCCCCTTGCTGCCGTGAGCAGCAGACAGGGGCCCCCCTGGGATGCTGGGCAGTCCGCCCAGCTTGCCAACATTCCGGGACCACCTGGCAATCTGCTGCGACCCATCCCCCCGGGCCCAAGGCATGCCATGCAGCTCCCCCTTCCTTCCACGGGAACCAGGCGCCCCGTGGGGGCTAACCTGCAGCCGGGTGCAAGTTCTCCTCCCCAGACAGACCTTGCCAGGCAGGCATGGCCCCTGCAGGATGCGGTAATACAGCGGCACAGCCAGAGGCGGAGTCAGGGTGTGGCTGCAGCAGCCCCTAGACAGCGTCCCAGCCAGCCACGAAACTGCCCGTGGGGGCTGTGGTCAGGGCCTGGCCACATCGGGCATCAGCCCTGCCCAGCAGCACTAGCCACGTGCACAGCCACACTTCTGCCCTCAGCCTCGGCCAGAGAAGAACTGGAACCCCAGGGTGTAACCAAGGTGGGTTCTCCAGCTTACTGAGAGGCCTAGAGCTTGTCTGCAGCCACCAGGAACTGTGAAGCTATAAGTCACGAACTCACATTCCATCTGCGTTCCAGTACAAGCGTCACCTCTGGCTGTGAAGAAGACGACCACATCCTGATGCCACCCAGTGTTAAACAGATCTCAAGACGGGAAAGAAAACTTAACTAACAGCATTTCGTCTGGCAGGCAACGACTTATCAACAGCTGAGGTTGTGGAACCACCATTCTCCAATGATTGTCTTCACTTTTCTACTGTTTTCTGTATAATCCCTATCTGGTATATCTATTTGTAATTGCTCCCATCTGCCTGTAATTAATTTTGTTAGGTGTCAATCAGTTACGGTGGTGAGTTATGATTGGTTAGTTCTGTTATTGTAGCTTATGATTGGTTAGCAGCATTTTACTAACATCATTGGTCAAAGCAGAGCTAAGCAGGACTCAAGTTTCACTACTTAAACTGGGGTCCAAGAAGGAAAAAAAGCAGGAAAGAAAGAGGACCACAACATCGAGCGGGGGGAAGAAGGAACACCTCAAGGAGGGCTCACCCCCAAGACCCTGAGGTGCAGCAACCAGCATCCAGAGTGTGACTTTGTCCCAGCAGTGGAAGCCGGCCTGCCTGCCTGCCTTGACCAGGACTGGTGACATGACCCTGTGCTTAGCATGTGTTCTGGTCTCTTGGCAACTGCAAATGAATAGAGACTAAGAATATTCCTGTGTAAGGCTTTTCAGTGGCACAGACCCTGCAGAGGCGCAGGGAGTTGTGCGCTGCGCCCTAGGGATTGGGTAAAGGGCTGCGTCCCCGAGCGTGAAGGGAATGAGGAATTTGCGTGGGTAACAAGGGGACTGCAGCGCAGCCGGCCCGGACACAGCACTGGCCCCTGGGCTGCCAGCGTGCCCGGAGCGGCTGCCGGCTGTTCAGAGCACGTGCGAGACGAGAGAGGCAGCACAGCCCCGGAGCCCAGCCGAGGAGCTGCTCATCCGTGCCCCGTCCCAGGGCCTAAGCGGCTTTCGCCCTGCTAAGCACTTAATCCCCCGGCTGCAGCGGCCCGGAGGTGCCTCCCGCGATGTCCCCGGAGGTCAGACCGCCGCCTTGGCCGGTCGCTTCGGCGGGCCCGGGCTCCCTTCTCCCGCCATGCGCTTCCTAGCGCTGTCCCTCCTCGCCTGCGCGGCGGGGGCCGGCCCGGGCCCGGGCGCCCCCAGCTGCCCCCGGGCGTGCCGCTGCTCTCCGGCCCAGACCATCCGCTGCGACCGGGCCGGGCTGAGCGCGCCCCCCGCGGCGCTGGCCGCCTCGGCAGTCTCCCTGAGCCTGTCGGACAACCTGCTGCGCACGCTGAGCGGCAGCGCCTTGCGCAACCTGACCCTGCTCCGCAGCCTGCGCCTGGAGCGCAACCGCCTCACCTTCCTCTACCCCGGCGCCTTCCGCGCCCTCGGCAGCCTGCGGGAGCTGGCGCTGGGCGGCAACCCCGGGCTGCGGGCGCTGCACGCTCACACCTTCCGGGGGCTCGCCCGCCTCCTGCGCCTGGACCTGTCCGCCTGCGGCCTCTTCCAGGCGCACCCCGCGCTGTTCGCCCCGCTGCGCGCCCTGGAGGCGCTCGACCTGGCCTCCAACCGCCTGCGCCACGTCCCGCCCGCCTGCCGGAGCCTGGCCCGCCTGCGGAGCCTGTCCCTGCAGGGGAACCGCATCGAAGCCCTGGGCCGGGACTCGCTGAAGGGGCTGCCGGCCCTGGGCGAGCTGGACCTGCGCAGGAACCGCATCCGGGCGATCCAGGGGGAGGCGTTCGCCGCGCTGCCCCGGCTGGCCGTGCTGCGCCTGGGGCACAACCTGCTCGCCGCGCTGCCGGAGCGGGTCTTCCAGGGCCTGGCCCGCCTGCGGGTGCTGCACCTGGAGGCCAACCGGCTCGCCGCGGTGGGCTGCTCGCTGCGCAGCCTGCCGAGCCTGCGGCAGCTCTACCTGAACAACAACCGCCTGGCGCGGGTCTCGGGCGCCGCCTTCTCCCGCTGCGGGGAGCTGCGGTTCCTTCACCTGAGCAAGAACCAGCTGCGCTCCCTCCCCGAGCGCCTGCTGGCGGCGCTGCCCCGGCTCCGGCGCCTGGTCCTGGCCCACAACCCCTGGGCCTGCGACTGCAGCACGCGCTGGCTCCGGGCCTGGAGGGCCGCGCACCCCGGGGTGGCCGAGGGGGCCGAGTGCGCCTTCCCGGCGCCGCGCAACCGAACCGCGCCCGGGCTCCCCGCTGCCGCCGGCTCCCGCGGCTGCCCGGCGCTGCCCGGCCCGGACACGTGCGAGGAGGCCGGGGCCAGCGCCGCCGCTGAGCCGCCCGCCGCTTGCCCGCCGCTGCTGTGGGCCGCGCTGGTGTGGTGCGCCTGGGCCTGCGGGCGGGGGGCTGAGCCGCCCACGGGCACCCGGCCTGGGGACGCGCCCTCTGCGCCTTGCGGAACCCGCACCCACCCGCGGCGGCCCGGGCGCCGGACTCCCAGCGCTGCGGCGTGCCCTGGGGGTGGGGGTGAATAGCTGTCAATCCGGAGTGACACCGCGGTGTGGGGGGGGGCTGTCAATGGCTATCAAGCGAGTGACACCGCGGTGGGAGCGGGGCTGTCAATCCGGAGCGACACCGCGGTGAGGGGGGTGGTCTGTCAATCGCTATCAATCGGGAGCGACACCGCAGTGGGGGGGGGCGGGCTGTCAATCGCTGTCAATCCGGAGTGACACCGCGTTGTGGGGGGGTGGGCTGTCAATCCAGAGTGACACCGCGGTGGTGGGGGGGCTGTCAATGGCTATCAAGCCAGAGTGACACGGCGGTGGGAGGGGGGCTGTCAATCCGGAGTGACACTGCAGTGGGGGGGGGGCGGGCTGTCAATCCGGAGTGACACCGCGGTGGGGGGGGGGTGTCAATCGCTGTCAATCTGCAGTGACACCGCGGTGGGGGGGGCGGGATGTCAATCGCTGTCAATGTGGAGTGACACAGCGGTGGGGGGGGCGGGCTGTCAATCCGGAGTGACACCGCGGGGGGGGGGCTGTCAATCGCTATCAATCCGGAGTGACACCGCGGTGAGGGGGTGTCAATCGCTGTCAATCCGGAGTGACACCGCAGGGGGGGGGCGCTGTCACTCGCTGTCAATCCGGAGTGACACCGCAGTGGGGGGGTGTCAATTGCTGTCAATCCGGAGTGACACCGCGGTGGGGGGGGTGGGCTGTCAATGCGGAGTGACACCGCGGTGCGGGGGGGGGCGGGCTGTCAATCGCTGTCAACGTGGAGTGACACCACGGGGGGGGGGGGCTGTCAATCCGGAGTGACACGGCGGGGGGGGGTGATCTGTCAATCGCTGTCAACGTGGAGTGACACCACGGGGGGGGGGCTGTCAATCCGGAGTGACACGGCGGGGGGGGTGGGCTGTCAATCGCTGTCAATCCGGAGTGACACCGCGGTGGGGGGGGCGGGTTGTCAGTCTGTCAATCCGGAGTGACACCGCGGTGGTGGGGGGAGGCGCTGTGAATCGCTTACAATCTGGACTGACACCGCAGTGGGGGGGGCTGTCAATCCGGATTGAGGGGGGTGCCTGTGCCGGGTGGGGGACACTGCTCCCTGCACACACCTGCCCAGGAGACAGAGGGCCCCGCTCCTGGGGGGGGGGGGGTGCATCCTTGCCTGGGGAGCCGCTATGAGATGCAGCGCTGTGCCCGGCTGCCTCGTACCTGGCCGGGTGCAGCTCCTGCAGTGTGCGACCGGTCTGTCTCCCACGGGCTCCCTTAGGGCACAGACGGGTGCGAGGCGATAGCGAGAAGTGCCCCAGCCCCTGCCGAGTCTCTCCAGCAAGGCTGCCAATAGCCCAGCCTCCTCTGCAGCGGCAGTGCGTTCCCTGGCCAGGGCCCAGGGACGGGATCCTATGCGGAGCCGCCTCTGCAGCCATCGCAGGCCTGGCGCCGAGCTCCAAGGGCGAACGTGCGCTTGGTCGATGCCGAGTATCCCTCCGCCTAAGGGGAGCTTCTCCCTCGGGCTCCAAGGGCTGGTTCAGGGTGCACCTCTCAAACCAGACCTGTCCCACTGCACGTGCGGAGTCATTCAGCTCAGCGTCAGGGAGCTCCCTGGGACTCGCTGCCTGTGCTTTGGTCCCCCCCTCCCCGAGCAGCAGCCTCCTGGACGGGGTTGGAGCTCGCCGGCAGACGTGCTGGGGAGGGGCCCAGGGCACCGTATTTACCCCTAACCAGCACACAGGACCAGGGAGGGGTGGCCGCAGGGAGCAGCACCAGAAAGCAGCCAGGCCGCCGTTTGCACACCTACTGACCAGCGCCCGCCCGGCTCGCGGCAGGCGGAAGGCAAAGCACCCTGCAGCCGCAGCTTGCCGGGGCCATGCTGCGCAGGCCGCCTCTCTGTGACAGCCCCCCTCTGGGCCCATCTTTAGAGCAGGGTCTGTACCGTGCTGTCGGGCCCTGAGGGCACAGCTACGCTGCATCTGAGACCCACCTGCAGCAGCCAAAGAAGTGCCTCAGGCCCTGGGGCTCCGGCTGTGGGGCTAGCAAGTGGCAGGGTGGCTGTTTGGGCTCAGACAGGGGCCCCACCCGGGGAAGCCTCTCAGGACCCAGGAGCCAGCCCACGCAATGCCTGTTTTGCAGCCCCGGCCCTGGGAGCTGGCTGGCAGATGAGCCCCAGAGGCGCGCTCCGCCCTGGGGCCTGTAAGCCCTTCACAGGAGACAGGCTGGCTCCCCCGCACAAGGCAGCTGCCCGGGCCCAGGGGTGCTGCGGGGACAGCTGCACTGCGCCCCATCCTGGCTCTGGGGGACTTGGGCTTGTGGCCTCCCTGTTTCCACACCCAGACCTAAGCAGCTGCACTGCCACCTCTCCCCCGCACTCACCGGCAGGCACCTGGGTCCCACGGGTAGGCGAACACGTCCCGACTGCACGCCACAGGCCAGGCCGCACCAGCCTCCAACTGTCACAGCAGGGTGCATGCCCGCCCTCCCCTCCCCTATCCCCAGCAGGGTCCTATAGCCCCCTCTCCGTGCTGCCCACGTGGAGGGAGACCCATTCCTGCAGAGGGGGCTTAGGCTCCACTCTGAACCTGACTCAGGTGTGGTGCACACTGCACCCCTACCCCAGCCACACTCCTGCCAAGCGGCAGCACTAGCCCTCCAGCTAGTGGGACCCTCCCTTTGCACCAGCTCTCCTACGAGGGAGCCACCTGGAGTGCCAGGAAGATGAGGCACAGGATCTGGGTGCAAGGTGAAAGGAAAGAGGCTGCTGGGCGTTGGGTGAGGAAGAGAAGGTGACAGGGCGGGTGTGCGCTGGCTTGTGTCCAGAAGCTATGGAAGGTGGGCAGAGCACGTGGGCACAAGGCTCTTTCAGTGCCTAGGCTCACCTGGCTTTGCTCTTCTGTGCTGAATTCACCCCTGTAGTGAACGTAAATGCAGCCGGTCAATATTTCAATAATAGAATCATAGAATCAGAGAGCTGGAAGGGACCTCAAGAGGTCATCTAGTCCAGCCCCCTGCCTAAAGCAGGATCAACCCCAACTAAATCATTACAGCCATGACTTTTCCAAGCTGGGACTTAAAAACCTCAAGGGACGGAGAATCCACCACATTTCTAGGCAACACATTCCAATGCTTCACCCCCCTCCTGGTGAAGTAGTTTTTCCTAATATCTAACCCACACCTCTCCCTCTGTAACTTCAGACCATTGCTCCTTGTTCCTCCATCTGACACCACTAAGAACAGTTTCTCACCCTCCTCTTTAGAGCTCCCCTTCAGGAAGTTGAAGGCTGCTATTAAATCACCCCTGAGTCTTCTCTTCTGTAAACTAAACAAGCCCAAATCCCTCAGCCTATCCAAGCTGATAGCTAAGTTTTCGGTGCTTATCACTCTCTCCATAGGAATGGATCCTGCGCCACAGGCGGAGCCTTCCTGGGCTGGCAAGATTCAAGCAGAAAAACAGACTGCAGGGGTAAGGGATAGTTCAGAGGTTTGGGCACCAGCCTACTAAACCCAGGGTTGTGAGCTCAATCCTTGAGGGGGCCATTTAAGGGTCTAGGGCAAATAGATTTAAAAAAAAAAGGAGGGGGGATGGTGCTTGGCCCTGCCAAGGGGCAGGGGACTGGA
Source organism: Carettochelys insculpta (assembly GCF_033958435.1). NCBI lineage: Eukaryota > Metazoa > Chordata > Testudines > Carettochelyidae > Carettochelys > Carettochelys insculpta. The sequence continues at coordinate 2,575,840 of NC_134149.1, read as the reverse complement.
CTCAATGACCTTCCCCGGTCCCTTCCAGCTCTATGCAATGCACATCTCCATGTATTATTTATGTTAAATCATGTTTGCACCTTAGGTTGGAAGATTTATCAAGAGCTGATGTGTACAAAACCTCCATCTCACTGCTTATTTCAAAAGGTGCAGAAAATGGCATTCCCCCATTCCAAAAGACCAAACACAAAGCTTTGCCTGCCTATTGAAACGGACCAGCAGCACAGGAAGGTGATCACTGATCCTTGATGCCTTCTTCAAAGAGTGGCCACAGGGTTACCCGAGAGCCTGGTTCCAGCCCCTCCGTGGCATTCCTGTCATCCAGGGCTAACATCTGTTCACCTGCCAGGTGGCAGCAATGGCAAAGAAAAGACTAGACGGGAGAATTGCAAGTAGAACTGGTTGAACTATTATCAACACGGGCTTTGGCTGGTGGGTAAGTGGGGGGTGGTTTGGTTTTGAAACTTTTCTCTTGATAGGAATTGTCCCAGTCTCTCCCCTCTGAGCCTTTCATTTTGGGTGACAAGTCTCCAAGGAAGTTTCCAAGACAGAGGTACCGCTAGAGGTGGTTTGGGAACATTCAAATTGAACTGTAAAAAGTCACCTGGACCAGATGGTCTTCACCCACCTAAGAGTTCTGAAGGAACTCAGATATGACAGCGCAGAACTATGAACTTTCCTATTTAGTCTATTGCTTAACTCAGCCTCTTACCAGATTGACTGGAGCTAAACTTGCACAAAGCGGATTAGTTTTAAAGGCTCTAGAAGTGACCCTAGCAATTACATGCGAACGTCAGTACTATAAGGAACAGAAGTATCAGACGCATACATAAAGAGCTTGCTGGGGTTGTGTAAAGAGAAATTATGCATCACCATTGTATTCGAATTCTTGGAGGTGGTCACACACACACACAAGTGAACAAGGCTGATACACAGAACATTTGGACTTTCAGAAAGCCTTTGACAAGGTCCCCTGCGAAAGCTCTTATGCAAAGTAAGCAGTCACAGGATTAGAGGGAAGGTCCTCTCACAGATCAGTGCCAAGTTAAACCACAGGAAACAAAGGGTAGGAATAAAAGGTCAGTTTTCAAAGCAGAGAGAGGGGCATGGGTTGTGTCCCCCAGCGGTCTCTCCTGGGACCAGTGCTGTCCAAACATAGTCTTAGTTAAGTCCAGAGCAGACCACAAAGAACTACACAGGGAATCTCACAAATCCAGGAGAGTGGGTGACCAAATGGGAAATGACATACGGGTTGATAAGTACAAAGTAACGCACAAGGGAAAACAATCCCAGATAGACCTATAGAACAATGGGGTCAGAACTTGCTGTTAGCACTCAGAAAAGACCTTGGAGTCATCATGGATATTTCTCTGAAAAACATCTACTCAATGTGCAGCAGCATTCAGAAAGGTTAACATCAGAAACAACTAGGAAAGGGAATGTAGAACATGACAGAACATATCCTAACACCATTATATAAAACTCACAGAATGCCCTTGCTTTAAACAGTGAACATAGACCTGGTCGCCACATCTCTAAAAAGATAGATCAGAATTAGGAAAAGTACAGAGAAAGCAGCAAAAATCATTAGGGATATGAAACTACTTCCATAACAGGAGAAGTTACAGAGACTGGGTCAGTTCAGCTTGGAAAACAGGTTACTAAGGGGAGATCCAACCAATACAATGGTGAGTAGTGTGAAGAAAATGAATAAGGAAGTGCTGTGCACGCCTCGTAACACAAGAAGTAGGGCTCACCCAAAGAATGCAATGGGAAGCAGATTTAAAACATGCTATTTCTCCATACTGTTCTATGCCAATTAGGCCAGTTCTGGGCACCGCGTTTCAGGAAAGATAGGGAGAACTTTCAGAGTGACCAGAGAAGAGCAACAAAAAAGACTAAAGGTCTCGAAAGCTTGAGCAAGGATTGGAAGAACTGGGCTTGCCTAGTCTGGAAAAGAGAAGGCGGAGAGGGGACATGATAGCAGTTTTCCAGTATCTAAAAGGAGGAGGGGAAAATATTGTTCTCCTTGGCCTCTGAGGATAGGGCAAGAAGCAATGAGCTTAAACTGCACCAAGGGAGTTTTCCCCAACGTCCAGCCTAACTGTCAGGGTGGTTAAACACTGAAATAAATTGCCCAGGGAGGTTGTGGATTCTCCATCACTGGAGTCATTTCAGAGCACGTAATGCAAGCAGCTGTCAGGGATGATCTAGTGGTGGTTTGACCCTGCCATTCGTGAAGGAGACTGGACTCAATGACCTCTTGAGGTCCCGTCCCTGCCATGCTGTTAGCACAGGAAGTTACTTTGTACCTTAGGAGTGATCAGAAATCAGGAGAACTCCCCAAAGCATCTCAGCCTGTGCCTCCTTCTCTCCACTTCAGCTTCCTTTCAAGTAATGTGCAGGAAGGACACGCACTGTGTGGGACACAGCTGGAAGTCACACTGTGACTTCTGCCAACAACAAGTTCTGCTCATTAATATCAGCCATGAATGACAGCTGTAGCAAGGATTACGAACTGGAGGTCAAAATCCACCCACCACAGCACACGCAGGGCTCCCAGGGGCTTCATAGCATCCTAGGAATGGAAGGGACCTCAGGATATCATTGAGTCCAGCTCCCTGCCCAAAGCAGGATCAACCCCAGCTAAACCATCCCAGACAGGGCTATGTAAAGTCGGGACTTAAAAACCTCTAGGGATGGCGATTCCACCACCTTTCTAGGCAACGCATTGCAGAGCTTCACCACTCCCCTAATGAAACAGTTTTTCCTGATATCCAACCTATTTCCCTCCTTCTGTAACACCAGACCATGGCTCTCGTTCTGCCATCTGTCATCATTGAGAACAGTTTCTCTCCATCTTCTTTACAGTTAACCTTCAGGAAGTTAAAGGCTGCTATTAAGTCACCCCTCAGTCTTCTGCAAACTAAGACAGACCAAATCCCCCATCCTTTCCTCATAGATCATGTGCTTCGTCCCTTTAATCCGTTTTGTTGCCCTCAGCTGACCCTGCTCCAGCACATCCACATCCTTTCTATACTTATGGGAGGCCCAAAACTGGACACAATACTCCAGATGTGGCCTCACCAGTGCCAAATAGAGGGGAACAACCACTTGTCTAGATCTGCTTGAAATGCTCCTCCTAATGCACCATAATATGCTGTTACTCTTCTTGGCTACTACATAATGCACCATAATATGCTGTAAACCTTCTTGGCTATGGTTTACTCATATCCAGCCTGTCATCCACAATAACCCCTAGGTCTGTTTCTGCTGTACTGCTGCTTAGCCAGTCAGTCCCCAGCCTGTAGCAATGCTTCGGATTCCTCTGTCCCAGGTGCAGGACTCTGCACTTTTCCTTGTTGAACTTACCAGATTTCGTTTGGCCCAATCCTCCAATTTATCCAGGACACACTGGATCCTATCTCTACCCTCCAATATATCTACCTCTCCCACTAGCTTGGTGTCATCCGCAAACTTGCTGAGGGTGCAACCCAGTTCCTCATCCAGGTCATTAAAGACGTTGAACACCACCGGCTCCAGAACCGAGCCTTGCGGCACTCCGCTTGAAACCAGCCACCATCCAGATATTGAGCCATTGACTGCTACCCATTAGGCCCGACTTCAAGCCAGCTTTCTATCCATCTTATAGTCCATGGATCCAATCCATATTGCCTTAACTTATAGGCAAGAATGTTGTGGGAGACTGTAACAAAATCTTTGCTGAAGTCAAGGTATATCACATCCACTGACTTCCCCATGTCCACAGAGCCTGTTACCTTGTCATAGAAGCTAATCAGATTGGTCAGGCGGAACTTGCCCCCGGTGAATCCATGTTAACTACTTTTGATCACTTTCCTCTCTTCCAGGTGCTCCAAAATGGATTCCTTGAGGTTCCCCTCCATTATTTTCCCAGGGACTGAGGTAAGGCTGACCAGTTTATAGTTCCCTGGATTGTCCTCTTTTCCTTTTTTAAAGATGGGCACTACGTTTGCCTTTTTCCAATCATCCAGGATCTCTCTGGATCTCCAAGATTCTTCAGAGATAATGACCAATGGTTCAGCAATGACATCTGCCAATTCCCTCAGTACCCTGGGGTTCATTAAATCCAGACCCATGGATTTGTGCACATCTAGTTTTTCTACATAGCTCTTAACTTGTTCCTTCCCTACTGAGGGCTGACCTCCACCTTCCCATACTTGTCTAGCACCATTGTGTGGGAGGTGTCCTTGCCTACGAAGACGGAGGCAAAAAAAAACCATTGAGTACTTCAGCTTTTCTTACATCATCTGTCACGAGGTTACCTCTCTCATCCAGTAACAGCCCCACACCTTCCCTGATCACCCTCTTATTGTTAACATGCCTGTAGAAACCCTTTTTCCCCTTCACGCCCCTTGCCAGCTGCAGTTCCAATTGTGCTTTCACTTTCCTGATTACTGTCTGGCATTCTCCAGCCCTATGTTTATACTCCTCCTTAGTCAACTGTCCACATTTACACTTCTTGTACAGTGCTACGTGACTGCTTTTTGTTTTGATCATCTTTTTTGAGTTTAAGTTGACTAAGAACTTCCCTGTTAAGCCCAGCTGGTTGCCTACCATAATTGTGTTTCTTATTATGCAGCGGGATGGTTTGTTCCTGGGCCTTCAGTAAGACTTGTTTAAAATACTGCCAGCTCTCCTGAACTCTTTCCCCTTCATCTTCATTTCCCAAGGGATCCTGCCCATCAGTTCTCTGAGGGAGTCGAAGTCTGCTCTTCTGAAATCAAGGGTCTGTGTTTTACTGCTCACCTTTCTCCCTTTTGTCAGGATCCTGAAATCTATCACCACATGGTTGCTACAGCCCAGGTTGCCACCCACTTCTATTTGCTCCTACTAGTTCTTCCGTTTGTGAACAGCAAGTCAAGCTGCCCACAGCCCCTGGTCAGTTCCTTCAGCACTTGTACCAAGAAGTTATCCCCAGCATTCTCCAAAAACTTCCTGGATTGTCTGTGTGCTGCTGTATTGTCTCCCAACAAATGTCTGAGTGATTAAAGTCTCCCATGAGAACCAGGGCCTCTGATGTGGAAGCTTCTCTGAGCTGTCTGAAGAAATCCTCATCCACCTCTTCTCCCTGGTCTGGTGGTGTATAACAGACACCAGCTACAACATCACCTCTATTGCTTCCACCTCTAAGCTTAACCCAAAGGCGCTCACAGCTGGCTTTTCTCCCTCCTTATACTGGAGCTCTGAGCTATCACACTGCTCCCTCACACAGAGCGCAACTCCTCCTCCTCTTCTCCCCTTCCTGTCCTTCCTGCACAGTTTATACCCTTCCATGACCGTGCTCCAGTTATGTGAATCGTCCCACCAAGTCTCTGTTATTCCAACCGCCTCATACTACTTCGACTGTGCCAGAGCTTCTAACTTTTCCTGTTTGTTTCCCAGGCTTCTTGCATTTGTGTACAAGCACCTTAGAGAAGTGGCTGATTGGCCCACTTCCTCCTCTTCACCCAGGAATCCTACTTTGCGGTTCCCGCCTCCTTCCCCAATTACCTCAGGGCTTGTGTCACAGTCCCCTGACGAACCTAGTTTAAAGCCCTTCTCACTAGGTTCGCAAGCCTGCCCGCAAAGATGCTCTTTCCTCTCTTTGTTAGGTGGATCCCATCTCTTCCCAGCAATCCCTGTTCACAAAAGAGCATCCCATGGTCAAAGAAACCAAATCCTTCCCTGTGACACCACCTATGTAACCACACATTTACCGTGGCAATTCGACAGTCCCTACTTGGACCCCTTCCTTCCACAGGAAGGACCACCACTTGTGTTCTATATTCCTTGAAATTTCTTCCTGGGGGTGGGAATCTGGGAGGCCACAGTTTTGCGGAATTGTATACAAATTTAGCACACACACATCCAAACCAAGATCCTGCCAGTGAAATGTGCTTACCTCTAGGATGGACAGCAACAGCCTTCCGACAGCCCCACAGGCCAACACAATGTGAAGATAGCACACGCATCAGAAACTGCAGGAATGGTTTCAGTCCACCAGAGTACAATCATGATTTCGCATGCCGAATGCAGCCAGGACACCCCTGACCTTGTAGGGAGTATCCGAGGAGGTTTTCTGGAGGTTCTTGTGGAGCTGGGTAGGGAATTACTTATCCCAGGAAAATATTGAAGATTGCAAAAACTTTTCCTATTGCACACTGGGACAGAACTGAGACATTTCCAAATTGTTGAAAATTTGAGGCCCCAAGCAGCCCAGAGCCTGATGGTAGAGGCAGTCACCTGGGATGCGGGAGATCCATGTCCACGATCCTGCTCCAGGCAGAGAAGCACCTGAAGCCCCACAGAACCTCTCCCGTCCTAGTTCAGCATCTGTGAGAGAGGAAGAGAGCTGCTGCGCCTGCTGTGTTTTCACCAGCCATCACTAGTGCACCTAGGGTGGCTTAGGCAGAGTCCCGGCCAAGCCCACGTCTGCTTACCTTAGGGGATCCCACCTGAGGCAGCAGACTTGTACTCCATGCTCTGGTTTTCTGTAGGAGTCTGTCTGCTCCGGCTGGACCCTAACAGTAGGCAGACACCAGCTGATCCCACCTGAGCTTTCCTAAGCAAGCAGGAGGAAGAGCAGATGCGTTTGATTTGCTCACCGTTCGCAGCCCGCTGGGAATCTTGGCTGTTCCTCATTTGAGGAGCTTGTGGCTAGTTCTGCGTTGCAGAGTTGCTGTCAACGCACCTCTTTCCCCTCACTGCCCACGCCAGGGGAGCCAGCTGGTCGCACGCAGAATGCATGAAACAAGAGCCAGGCGCTGGGCGAGCAGCAGGGTTTTAGGCGAGCAGAGGTCCCACTCCACTTTTCCATCGGGAATATCTCCAGAGGAAGTTGAAACAGGAGCACAGCTTTGCACTGCCGTGGTTACTTGCCAGCTACGCTGCACACTGCCCTGGCTATCAGTCCCATGGAGCCGAGCAAGCCTGCAAAAGGACAGTTCTAAAATCCTTCATTTGCTGTTAACTTATACGTTAACGCTGCAGTTTCACAGCTGGATTGTGTGCTCTGCCTGCTGGGCTGGAGTCTCCTGAGAGAGTTAATTGGGAGGCAGTTCATCCCAGTGGTTGGAGCAGTGGACTGGGAGCCAGGAGGCCTGGGAGGAAACTCTCAGCTTTCACACAGCCCTGCTGCATGTTTCTCCCACATTCCTTTCTCTCCCCACACCCTGCTCCCCGTCACAAGGGGTCTGTGATGCCCACTCAGCCCCTGCAGACTGGGAGGGCTTCCTTCAACTTAAGGCACCAACCCATGTGGCATCACAAGACAGGAAAGGGGGATGGAAATAAAACAGAGCCCCACTTGCCATCTCTCTGCTCTGCATGTAAGTGTTACACACCAATCCCTGGTACACCCATATCTTGTACGCTGCGTACAGATGTGGCCTCCTCATTGCAAAAAAGGCATCTTGGCACTAGAAACAGTTCAGAAAAGGGCAACAAGAATGAGGAGGGGTTTGGAAGGGTGCCATTAACAAGCGCGATTAAAAAGCCTTGCGCCTTCTGCTTAGAAAAGGGGAGACGAAGTGGGGACATGACAGAGGTCTACAAAATCACGATTGGCGTGGGAAAAGCGAACAAGGAAAACATACTTGTTCCTGTGACGTAATAACTAGGAGTCACCCAGTGAAATTAATGGGCAGCAGGTTTAAAGCTAACAGAAGGAAGTTTTCATGCAGTGAACAGTCGGCTTGTGGAAGTCCTCACCAGAGGAGGTTTTGATGACCAGAAGTTTAACAGCATTCAAAAAAAGAGCTAGATAAATTCATGGCTGATAGCCATTGATGGACCTATCAGCTGGGATGGGTTGGAATGGTGTCCCTGGCCTGTGTGTGTCACAGGCTGGAGACGGATGACAGGAGAGGGATGGCTCAGTGACTACCTGTTCTGTTCACTCTCTCTGGGGCACCTGGCATTGGCTGTTGTCAGCAGACAGGACACTGGGCTAGTGGACCTTTGGTCTGACGCAGCGTGGCCATTGTTTCTTCTTAGGTAAGTGGTGGTACCGCTCCTCCCCACACTCCTCTGACCCACTTGCCAAACACATTAACATCACAAGGGTTTAGCATTCCCACCGTCCTGGGACTGCCAGCCACGCAGGGACAAGCCTTAGGTAAGCAGCCACTGGAGCAGAGGCAAAACCCAGAGACCCAGAAAGCAGCTCTGCAGACAGGCAAACGGATTCCTGCCAGCTGGCCTTACCGGACTCAGCACAATTGTGTTCTCTGTCTCCTACGACCCACCACTCTGCCCCATTTCTCCTTCCTTAGCAATAAGAAGCTGCTAGCTCAGCTTGGAAAGTGCAGCAGGAGAGCAGAATTTGCTCTCGGTGCTCAAGGATACAGAGGCAGAGATGCGAGTCCTACCATTTGCCTTGACACCATCTAATGAGGCTTCTTAACACCCAAGCTCTTGCCTCTCCTTTAGGCCCCAGCCAAGGACCTTCTCTTGCAGTGCATTGTGGGAGTGAGACCCTAACACAGGTCAGACTAACTGGACAAAACATTATGGAAGTTTGAAAGCACTTGTAATGTTTCCAGAATGAATCAAGTTTTTATTTTTGTGGATTTGCCAGGGAATATCTTCAAATCAACATTTTCCCCACCCTGGTTTTGTTTTAAATTACTGTTTTGATTCTGAAAAATGGCACAACAAAGCTGATCAATCAAAACTGACAATGCAAAACCAACTGGAAACAAACCAAACTGCCTGACATTGACAGGCAGCACTAGACCCCCCCCACCCCACCCCGAAAAGCTGCAAAAACAATCAGAAGTCCTGTGGTACCTTATAGATTAACAGATATTTTGGAGTGTAAGCTTTCGTGGGCAAAGACCCACCTCATCAGATGCGTGCATGCTTATGCTCCAGTAAATCTGTTAGTCTATAAGGTGCCACAGGACGTCTTGTCTTTGCGGATAAGGACTAATACAGCTATCTCTCTGATACTTGAAAAATTGAAAAAAATCCTACCACCAGCTAAGCTTTGCACTTACACTTTTGATGGAAAGCCGTGAGATTTTTATTTCAACCCATTTTCGAGAGACTCATTTTTTAACCTGGTTATTTCCAGTTATAGATATTTCCACTCCCACAACTTTCTCCAGATACAGCCGAGTTTTCTTTCAAGGGCTCCTTTATTGCTTCCCGAACAATGGCTGCTCCATGCACTGCCTGGAGGATTATTTCTTACTGACCGTCCCCTTAGCCTGACTGCCCCAGGAAGAGCTGGGCTGGTGCAGGGCATTGTGCTGCAGCTGAGCAACAAGACCAAGGCCAGAAGAGACTGTTATGATTATCAGCTCTAACCTTCAGAAGCTGGTGAGACACCAGAAAGCCCTGGCTGGGATGATTTAGTTGGGGTTGGTCCTGCTATGGCCAGGGGGCTGGTCTCAACCCCCCGAGGTCCCTTCCAGCCCTAGCATTCTACGAACCCATAACTGCAGCTCTAACACAAGAGATCTGTTAGAAACCCTCCTCCCCCGGTGCTTGCACCCTCGCCCACCAGCTGCTGCAGGGGCTTAAGGTGCAGGCAGACCCCTAAGGCCACAGGAAGGGCTGGCTCCAGGGGTTGGGTAAACGAGCTGCTACTTTTTAACAGCAGCCTTGTGTCAGGCAGCCAGCCCCAGTCTCAGGCCGTGCCGAGCCTTCCCCAGAAGAATTAAGGCCACACTCCCCCTGGTGTCCAAAAGGAGCTATAGCGCATGGAGCATCCCAGCTATGGTTATTGTTACTTCCATTATTAGCGGGGAAGATTCCTGCAGACAAAGGACATGGGCCCTTTGAGCCGTTGACTTCTACCAGGGTTAGTTTACACAGGTGGCCAGCCCTAGCACCCCTGGGTCTCTGGGAAGGGCAGAGTAGCTCAGCCCTATGACTCGGGGTCCAAGAACCCGGGGGAGCATGTGCTCATGGGACCAGGGCATCCTCTCGGATCCCGGTGGAGTGCCATGCCACACCCGGGCTGCAGCAACAGAACTGGACAAGGGTAAATCAGCCTCACGCTGGGGCTCTGCAGCCTGACAACAGCTCTGTGTCTGCAGAACCAACAGCTGCATCAGCCTCAACCCCCGCTGCATGCCTCTGCTGGTGGTGCGCAGGGTTCCTGTAGCCACCTGCCCCAGGGAAAAGCGCGCAGCTACCTGAGTCAGCCAAAGGCTCCCTCCCCCACTGCCAGCCTCCTGCTCCTGCGGGGAAAGGCCGGGCATCAGCAGGACAGCAATGGCTACAAAAGGCACAGCGACGGGGGGGCGTACAGCTTGGGCTGGCAGAGAGCAGGGCTCCCTGTGAGCGGAGGGCTTGGGCAGCCACCCGGGAGGAATTCAGCTGCCCCCAGCTGATTAGCAGAGGGTCCCAGCCAGCAGCCTGGGCTTCTATCAGTGAGGCACATCAGATTCATTCTGCACAGGGATGGAAAAGTATTAGCGGGAACAGAGGTAGGGAGCAGTGAAGAATATGGACTCAGGTGTGTCTGTTACACTTGCCCGGGCTGCGCCTCACTGCCTACATTGCTATGTATACACGTGCAGGGGCCCAGACTAAGCTTCTGGGAACAGAGGCTTTTTTGTTCTGTTCGTACAGCACCTTGCACGTGGGGGCCTAGTGTGTGACTGGGATGCTGAGCTGTTAAATATGTAACCGTAACATTCACTAGCAACCACCACCCAAGAGCCCAGACCTAAAACCCCCACCCCTCCGACGTCAGAATCTAGGTCCAAGATTCATTGCCCCAGCCCCGCACTTAACCACTGCAGTCCAGCCTTGCTAGTCACCGAGGCACCCAGCAGCGTCTCCGAGCTCTGCCATAGCCCTTCCCTGGTGCAAAGAGAAAGCGTTTCCCATCCCGGAAGAGGCAGCCCACAATATACACCTTGCCCGAGATGTCAGCACATCCCCGCCCAGCTGCAGGGGGCACTCAAGGGCACGCGTTGTGCCTGGGCCCAGGGAGAAGCCGTTTGCTTGGGTTGGTACAGGAGCAAGGTTTAGGTGATGACTGGGGCCCCAAGGTGCTACCACCATACAAAGAACAATTGCCAGTCTGCAGGACGATCACCACAACACACCATTTCAAAACGTTTGGCCCTTTGCCGCCTGTGCCACACCCTCGTATGCCACCCCCTTGGAGTTCCTTCTCTGCAGGTGGCGGTAACCATGGGACCCTGCATGAGCCTGGCAGGGCCTGCCCACCATATGGGCAGCGCTCAGACAGCACTGGCCCTTCCAGCGGCAGCCAGCCAGCTGCACCTCTCCTGTGGAGTGCGCCCCGTGACCTGAAACCACAGGGAGAAAGGAGGCGAAGGAAGTTAGACCGAAACATTCTCCCTTGAATGGTTTCTCTGGCTGCAGCGAGCCCAGCTGACCTCAGAACCATCAGTCCAGGGGCTGGCAGCACTGGCCCTGGAAACATGGAGATATCCATACCTCATAGACTTGGCCAGGGCCACAAGGGGTCACTGACTCCAGTCCCCTGCCCTTGCAGCAGGGCCTGCCACCATCCCCCGCAGATTTTTTTTCTTTTTTAAATCTAACCTGCCCCAGAACCTTGACAGGCCTCCTCAAGGACTGACCTCCCAATGCTGGGTTCACAAGGCCAACGTGCTAACCACGGAAATACCCCTCCTCCCTGCCCCGGTGTTGAACCCAGCCACACGACAGGGCCACAGGCGATCGCTTTCTTGTTTGGACCTTGCCTCCAGCTTCTATGGTCAAGGACCTGGTGAGGCTCCTTGCAAAGGCAGAACTCCTCCATCTCCACTCCTCGGCACACACAGACCCGCAGAACTCCCTTTTCCAGCTGACATCACATTTGTGGGGGTTGAGCCCCAAGCCGGTACCCAGTAACTGGCTGCCAGGCACCAGGCAGTGTTCTCAGTAAGCAGATTGCTTGGGTAGCCACACACGAGCGGCTCAGGTGCCACCCAGCTGAATAGCAGAGGTCCCACAGCCAGCAGCAGCATGTGCTTCTGTTGGTGCTGCACATCCGCACATGCCTTGGTGCACAGAACATTTATTCCACCCCGGACAGAAAAAGTTAAAGGGAACGCCAGTTCCAATGAAAGAACACGGCAACTGCAAACAACCGCGACTCTGCCAGAACAACAGATGCAAAACCTGCCACCACAACTTGGTTGCTACCAGTGACAAACACACCTTTCAAGATGCAGGGGTCTGGCACGTGCCAACTGCAACCCACGGGCTGCTTCATCCAGCACAGCAAACACCCCTGTAAGTACACGGGTGAAATCAGATGGACGGACAGACAGACAGAGACTCGGGAATGAACTCGCAGAGAAGAGATAAAAGGCAAACACACACTTTCCCCAAGGCGATCACGCTGACCCCTCCCTCAGGCCTCCTCACCAAAGGGATCCCACATGACACCTTCAGCAGGTGCTCTGGATGGGGGGCTCAGACTCAGGCCTGGCCTACACTAGGGCTCAAAGCTGATCCTAGATATGCAATATGAGCCATGTCATTTGCGTAGCTGGAATCAATACATCAGGATCAACTTTCTTCCCTGGTGGAGCTCAGGGGCCTTCAGGCTCACACCGACGTCCTTTACTCTGCACGCCAGCGTGGATGCCAGGGTCAATGGCGAGGCCAGAGATCAGTTCTGCTGCATCTTTACACACACAGGAAAATGAATCTCTGGAATGTGGATTGTGGCACGTCGACGCCCCCCGTCCCCCCACGAGTATAGACAAAGCCTCAGATCTGAGAAGGACAAATCGCAGACTGAAGCGACGAGGGGTTACAACAACCTAACTTGCTGAATAGCCTCCCACCCCCGCAGCCCTCCCCCCTCTGTGACCAGAGAGGTGTTAATGGGCCCCTTTGCCTGGAAAGGAACCTGGAAATGCGCTAGGGCCAGGTGCTAACCAATCTCCGGCACCATGGGCTTAGCTGCGACACTGGGAGTTCGTGTCCAGACCAGAAGAGCTCTGTGCGGCTCAGAGGGGTGTCCTGCTCATGGACAGGGAACTGTGTGAACAGGAGGAAGAGGCCGTTTGCTTGAGCCCATTTCAGATTCCTGAGACACAGCCCTAGCCCCTCTGGCGACGCAGCACATCGCTGCTGTTCAGCGCTTCCTTCGCCCCAGGAAGTCCAGCGTAAGCTAGTTCTCGAGAGCTCCTGACAGACTTCACTCAGTTCTCTCTCCCCTCTTCCTGCATTCCTCACTCCACTAGCACAGGTGCACCGGGGGTCTGCGACAAGGCTGGGTTACTTACTGCTCTCACTTCTTTCACTCCCAGACACCCGAGGGATTCCTTCCTTTCCGCAGCCCGGAGGGCAGACCCCAAAGGGTGACGAAGGGTTTCAAACTGCAGCCATGAGTCAGAAACACCTTTTCTGGCAGCTTGCAGTGGGTTCACCCGCGTATGCATGGCCGCCCCTGGGTGGCACCAAAGCAAAGGGCACAAGTGGGCTGTCCAGGCCGAGAGGCCCCAGCACCTGTGCCCAGGTACTGGGGATGAAGCAGCTCTCCCTCCTGAGCTGCACACAGGCTGGCTGTGACGCCAGCTGAGGGCTGCAGGGCTTTGCTCCCTGCACTGGACAGACCCCTGTGCCACAGCACAGCACTGGGTGCCGCCCGCGAACCAAGGGGCCAGGACCCGGGGCAAGCTAGGGTACAATCAGCACTGGGAGAATCGCCCGGCTCACAGGAGCATGAGGGGTGGGCTGCATCCAGTGCATGGCCCAGCAGGAGCCTCCAACAGGCTCCTGGCTTGCCCAGCCCTGCCCTGCCGCGGGAGCTGCAAGACTGTGCTGAGCATGGGGGCAGCCTGAGGGCCGGGGCTTGCACATGGCCCTGCAGCTGGCTCTACCCCGCTCCTAAGCCAAACCCTCTGCTCACCTCCTGCACCCACACCCCACGTACCCCAAACCCTCCGCTCACCCCATGCACCCACACCCCACGTACCCCAAACCCTCCACTCACACCCCACGTACCCCAAACCCTCTGCCCACCTCCTGCGCCCACCCCCCACATACCCCAAACCCTCCGCCCACACCCCATGTAGCCCAAACCCTCCTCTCACCTCCTGTACCTCTGCCCCAGGCCACAACCCCAGCCCTCTGCATGCTGGCTCCTGCACCCCTACTGCCTCCCCGGCCCTGAACCAGGTCACAGCCCCCTGCTTCATCCAAACTCCCTTCAGACTCTGCATTCCTCCAGCAACACAGTAAGTGTTCGGGGCCACCCTCTCCTGAGTTCTTGGAAGTGGCCCCCATCAGAAAACTGCCCACCAGTTTTCCTCTAGTTCTCACCATCCTAGGGAGGGATAATTTTGTTGTGTGCACCTGCACCTCATCAGGAACACCTGCAGCCAGCTGGGGATGCTCTGCTACTCAGCTGGGCAGCTCCTGAATCTCTGCCAGATGGCCGCTCAAGTGCTCAGCTCACAGAAGGTTGCTGGCCACCCCTGACGTGGACGGTACCCGTGTAAGTCAGTACAGCTAGAGCAGCCCTAGGGTACGGAGGTGGCAGGTGAACAGTGCGAGAAAACTCTTGCGAGGCAGACAAGGGGCCAGCCGACAGGACCGAGGCACGGCACCACGCGGTGCTGCTCAGAAGATGGGTGAAGTAAAAAGGGGTTTTTAAATGGCTCATCTCCTGCTGAACCAGGTGACAGTGTTTGAGGAACTGCACCACCGGTCTCCTGTGCCCCTTGGCAGCTCCGAGGTGTGGCCAGTCAGAAAAGCAGATGAGCTAGCGCTCTGTTCCCGCCACGCCCCACCCCGCTGCCCTAGGAAACAGGCCAGCATAGCTCTCCCCACCACGTATGGGGCTCTCCTGGCATGTGTCCCCCAACAGTCTCCCGCCCCCTCGGCGCGCCTGTGCTGCAGAGCAGTCAGCAGAGCCGTCAGCCTAGGCAAGCCGCAGGGTGAGGTGACAAGCTCTCTGCCCCTATTAATTGCCAGGGGTCAAGCAGACAACCAGACAGTCCCCTCCCCCTTGCAGCGACCGCGTAGGCCTGTAACAAACTGGTTAGCACACCTCCCTAGGAAGCAGAGACTGGGGAGGGAAGTACAACTCTGCCGGACCGCTCCCCAGCTGACAACACAAATAAAACTGCAGCTTCCCACAAGCAGCTCAAGGCTAAAGAGGCTTTATTGCCAGGGGTTACACCTGCCTCAGAGCTGGAAGGGACTTTCAGAGCTCATCCAACCCCGTGCCCTGCACTCCCAGCAGGACCCATCACCATCCCTGGCAGTTTGTTTATTTATATCTCTTTGCCCCAGACCCCTAACTGGCCTCTGGAAGGACAGAGCTCAGAACCCCGGGTTTAGCAGGCCAGGGCTCAGAGCACTGAGCTATCCCAGCTGAAGGGCATTCATGCAATGGACTGCCTGGCCAGCAACTCAGCACTGCTGCATCGTATCTGGAGACCCAGGAACACGTAACAGGTCGAGGGTGCAGCTCAGGGCTGGAGGTGGGCCGGGGATGGGAAGACAGGCATCGTTCCCTTAGTAACGTGGGCCACCTCGCCCCCGCGCAGCCGACTCAGATGGGCATTAAGACTTGATGGGACTCCCACACCATCTCCCCTGACACTGTTTCTCTCAATGGGCAGAGCGGACACTGTGGAGAAAGCGGGGAGTGGAGACCTCACGGGAGCTATTGCGCTTGGGCCTTGGCACCACAGCTAATTGCTCCCTTATCGCTTCTGTCTTACGGGGTGTCCAGGGCTGTGTTAGGCTGGAGTTCAGACCAGACGATCCCCGGGCCCCGCCTTGCCCTTAGCAGCCATGACTCTGAAACCACAGAGAACCATACAAGCCAGAGGGTTCACTCACCAGCCCAGGGCTTAGAGCACTTTAGGCTCTTGTGGCTGGCTAGTGCCCCATCCTTCAGCACCAGAGCCGTTTAACACAAAGTTCAACGTACCACTTGTGTCCTTTCCCACTGCCCCAAGGTCGGCCGCAGAAGCCAATCTGCAGCGTCCCCACATTATGCAGCTGCCAGCTCATCCAAACCCCAGGACAAACCTTCCCTCTCAGAGGTAGGACAGAAAGGGCTGCACAGTTCAGGCTGATGTCTTCTTTCCAATTGGAAATCGCACCTGCACTCGTACCACACCACACCAGTGTCTGTTCCTGCCTGCACACCTGCGGGCTGGGGTGTGGGCAGCCAGTCAGACCCCATTCTAACAGCAGTCAGTGCAGAAACCACCCCTCTAGTTAGTACTGCAGTATTACTGCCTGACGCCCCCTTCCCTAGCAATGGTGCTTACATGGCTGAGGCGAGTTCTGCTGATGGATGATCCTCTCTCCCCTTCCACATTCCTTCCACTGTCGCGCTAAGCACTCTAAAGGTCTATCCTCATGGAGCTGGCTTGCTCTCAGACTAGCCCTGCATTTAGTCTCACTGGACAGCTGGTAGTGCTGGTGGAGAGGGCACTAGCATTCTAGGGCTGGAAGGAACCTCAGGAAGTCATCAAGTCCAGCCACCTGCCTAAAGCAGGGCCAACCCCAACTGAATCATCTCAGCCAGGACTACACCAAGCCGGGATGTAAAAACTGCTAGGGATGGAGCAAGGACTGCTTGCTGCTGGGCTTCCCAGTTCCCTCCCACTGCCACCACCCTTCTCAGCACTCCAACTCAGCTATCCAGCTCTACCACATACAGGAAGTTCGACATCAACCAACTGCTGGTGGTGGTCAGATATCTCCCGGGAATGGCACGTTTCCAAGCTGTGCACTGCACTAGTCCAAGTCACACCTGGTACCGGTGCCTTCCCTCTCCTGGTTTGTTGACCCACCTATTGTTTCTGGCCATAAAACTGTTGCATAAGATCTCTGGTTCTGGGACGGTCTGTTTCACTTGCTTAGACAGCACCTACCCTGACTGGGTCTAAAATGGAATTAATCCAGTTATATATTTTCCTAACTGGATGCTCACTTACGGAGGATTAATCACATGCTTCAGATAGTAACCTGACCAACGCCTCCTCTCCTCCCTCCCTTTCCCCTGCCCAACACCACCTTCTAAGGCTCTTTAGGAAACAGAAGCTTGGCCCAACCAGCTCTCCTTGCTACTGGTCCTCAAGAACATTTGCTGTAAAAGCGATGAGTGATTGAACAGGAATTCATTTTGGAATAGCTTCTCTCCGGAGGCACAAATCACTGTATTTATTGAAAGCCACATAACTCGAGCTGCTAATGGAGTGTAGTCACTTCCCAGCTGTCTGAAAGAGGAGGATGTTTTCAATAAGTCAAAGGGAGACTGTTCCTAGCTTCCATTTAAGCTGGGACAGTCCAAGGCCTTTCATTGCGAAATGGCTTTTAGAGGTTCAGGGTAACATTCATCAGCACTGGAGGTGAAACCTGGTCTCCACCTTTGTAACTGCCAGGAATCCCTTTCCATTGCACTGTGGAGAATGAAACTCTGGAAGCCTCTGACCACCAGCTGCTCATGACAGTGGCAGAGTACTCAGGCTCTCTCCCAGCTTACAGCTGTAAGGAGAGAGCAGCCCTTTTACAGACTCATGGTTTGGGACTCACTCTCCTACGAACATGCCCCTTCCAGACTGGGGTTCTCAGCCTCCCTAGGCACACTTCCCACAACACTGACACAGGGTGCTCTGTGCCTGGACCTCAGCAGGAAGGATTCGCAGGACACGCGCACTTGGCAAAGCCTTAGAGTACTACGGTCTCTTCACCCTGAGCTCCCTGTTCTCGGTGCTGCTCCTCCTCACTTAGGCTGGGTTCTACATTCAGCATGGGGCTTCTCGGCCTTTGCTGCAGTTCTTATCAACTTCACCATCGCAGCTTACCAAAACTCCCCCGGCCCTGCGGCCAGGCTGTGGTCACAGCACCGAAGGGCTTTTGGAGGAGGCAGGGAAAATAAGCCAGGACAGAGGCACAATGGAGAGAAAAGGTCAAGACTACTCATGCCAAAGTACCTCACAAATGGGTGAGCCAGACAGAGACCCACAGACACCTGTCACTTTTGAAGCCAGACATCTGACTGCATGTGAGCTGCTTTGCTTTGCCCTTTGAAAGCAGACATGTCTCAGTTTGAACAGCTGTCCGGTTTCCCTTTAAAGATGGCTCTGCTGCCTCCATTACACAGATTACAAACCTGACCAAGCACGCAGGCTGATGTTAACTGCAGTGCAGGGATTCGCTCTACAGTGCGAGTTCAGAAGATTAGTTTATTTGGTACTCTTAGCGAAACTGAGGTCTCAAATTATCCTTTGTGCATGTGGATACAACTGCAGGGATCTAAAAACAGAAGGAATGCAGCAAGAAAACCAGTAATTAAGAAATAAAGACAAGACAGATACATTTCAAAGTGCAAAACTGGAGACAGAATGCTCACCCAAATAGTCAGATAGCATTTATACCCACTACTACTCCGAAATGAGCATTTGCTGAAGTGAAAAATCCACCTCTCCACAACACATTAGCTGGGAGACCTTAGCAGCATGACAACAAATCATTCCAGAGAGGAGCTGCGAAGTCTTACTCATTACTAGCTCCAAGCAAGCATAACAAACACGACTCTACAAACAACACTTCCTAGATTAATCTACTTTTGCACCTCTCCACAGTGGCTGTACAGAGGATGGCAACGTCTACACTTACTGGGAATGGCAACGGCTGCTTGACAATTTTAGGTATGACAACTGCATACCAAAATCGATTTTGCAGCTGTCGACTTCGGTCCCTGTTCTCACTGCAGAATGCCGATGGGAGCACTCCTCCTGTTGACATTCCTTAATGCCTGTGGCTTGCAAGGAGTTCTGGGGTCGACGTTGATCCCGGAACGCACTGTTTCGCGCCTGCACAAAACAACACCCTGGCAGATCAGCCACAAGTGTTCCATCTTCCACGGTCAGTGCAGACCTAGCTTCCAACTACTTGTAGTTGCAAATCTTTAAAGAAACTGAACAATTCAGACAGAAAACATTTCATCTTTTGCCAAGATCTGAAAATATTTGGACAGCTTTATCAGATAGTTCACACAATAATGCTCACAATATAAAGCAAGTATTAGAGAAGAGGAAAATCCCCCAAAAAATAAATACATAAATGCATATGAAAGGAAAGGAAAGGAAAGGAAGAACTCCACACAACCGCTGCCATAGAAAACAGGCCTGACAAGGCACACCTACCTCCCCGAGACAGCACGGCCATTCTGCGGACTCGCAGTATCCAATACATCTTGTGTTCACCACATGTGGCGAATTGGACACTGTGGTGTGGTGAAGCGGCTCATTAGAGCCGCACACATGGAACGCCCCGTGCCTGCTCCATTGGACATGCCCCACTACTTGGTGGGACAAGTGTGTGGTGGCAGTGGCAGGGGTGGCTCCTCCTGCGGCTTGGGTGACGCCCCATGACTTACAGGGTTGGCTCATGCAACAGTGTGGTTTAGCATAGGGCAGCTCCAGTCATGGCGTGCACAGTGTGGCTTGGCTCCAGCTGTAGCAGGACATGTGTCTCAGCTCCAGCGATGGGGCAGGCTGGCTCCAGCGGCAGCTCTGGTAAGTCACAGGCAGGTGGGGGGCAGTGTGCAGTGCCTGGCTGGAGGAGTGCAGTGGGCTGGAAGAGGGGCAGGTGCCTGGCAGGGAGGCATGGTGACACCTGGCTCTAGGGGCAGGTTGGCTAGCAGATAAATTTGTTCTGGACACCACACCATTGTTATAGACAAACTAGAAACATTATCAGAGCATATGTAAATTAAAGATGTAATCACAGATTAAGTACATCATGTCAGTATTGCTCCCTATCATAAATTTCCAAAGCATTGTCCCTTGATTTCCCATACTGAAATATTTAGTACATCACAATATGCTCCATAGCAAACTAAGGTCCTCAGGTGCTGCCATAACTCTGCAAACACTATCCTGCAATCTTAACTATGGATGAAAACTTACAAAATCTAAAAGAGACAGAGTTCTCCATATCTGTGTGCACTTAAGACATGGGGGATGCTGGCCAGGCCAGGAACAAAGATCTTCTTGCAAACAGCTTTGCCACCTAATTTACAAATAAAACAAAAGTTAGCCAACATGCCCCCTGAATGATTTTATTATGCGTTGTGGAGGTTGGACAAGGGTTAATCAACTCTGAATTCACTCCTAAGGCACAGATTTCACTTCCTCACTAACGAGGTTTGTGGAAAGCCTGCACTAAGTGCAGAGCATCAGCAAAAGTAACTTGCAAACATTATCAATAAACTTGCATCCATGCCAGTTATGTGGATCAACATGCCAATGCCTGATCTACAACGATATCCAGCCTCGGCTGAAAAGCCTATTTCCTCCTCCTTTTAAGGTCCCGCAATACTTGCATGGTTCACTTCTCCTGGATGTTGCAGGACGTGCAGGTGATGGCAATGTTTCCAGCGACCCCTCTGAGAAGTTAGAGTGCACGTACATTGTTTTAACAAACAATAGATGGCCAACCAAAGGCTCTCTCTCATTATTATTTGACCTTATTATGCCCTCTAGGAGGAAGTACTACTAGATCCCAAAACAGCATTTAGCCAGACTGTGAGACCTCTGAACTAGTTCCCTAAAGTCAAGAGGATACAGTGGTAGCTGTGACATCTCTGGAAGGACACATGCTGGGAAGGCACACTGGAGTGGAAGCCTGACACAAGAGTTCTAAAACAATCTTGGGCACCCTTTATAGGAGGGTGAAGGTGGATTACGACACTCACGTTGAACAGAATAGCATTCCCCTTGCAAGTCCCCTTTAAACAAGGAACACACACCATTATCACCAACAAAGTTTTCAAAAAATAACTGATTTGAGATCAAGCAAATCATCATCAATGCTTCTTCCCCCCTTCCCCAACATTACTGAACAAAAGGAGAAAGATTACACAAATATTTCTTAGGTACCCCCCCAGAATGCAAGCCAAAGGATTAGCATGGAAATCCCACAAATTCAAGCCATGGAAGTGAAAGATTGGATGGAAATAAGGAAAGAATAACAAGTGTGAATCAAATTAAATATGCAAAAAGATGCTTGCATTTAAACGTTTTTATTTCAACTAATGCTTAGCCACCATATTACATCATTTTGAATAGCTCAGAATAGCAGTATGATCTCAAAATATAGCAAACAGCTTGCCAAAGCAAGAGTACATTCACTCCTATGGGTATAGCTCCTTCCTTCTTTGGTCACACCACTTACTGTATATTTGTAAAAAATAATTTTCTGTCTCAGCACTTTGCAGCTCGGATTACTTAACCCTGCTGTTTGTAACATTTGCTTCTTCCCCTCACAACTACCCTCCAATATTTTATTGTTTTTTTTACCAACAGCATTTTAAATTAAAAAAAGGTAATAGAGGTTTACATGCAGGATTTGTAAAAATTATTTTCTAGGTGCACACAATTGAACCAAGATGCCTACAAAAATGCATTCATTTTGATTCTCAGATTTAATGATGCCATGAGCATGTTATTTGATGTCATCAGACGTCCATTACTACCAGCGAGCTGGAGTTTTATGGTGGTATTTTCAAATATATTCTGTCTTGAAATACCTTTAAAATAAAAGGTAGCAAGAAAAAACCCCACTATGCTTTATTTGCAAAATAATCACAATAGCTATTTGTATACAAAGCACCATGCAGAGAGAATACTGCAGGAAGACCGATCTTTGGAAATAAAATTCTCTCATTTAATCTTATAAATTTTGCTATAGATCCCAGATGCTCCATAACTTTAGGTTGCAGAGACAAGGAATAAAAGCTCAAACCGAGAACACACAATATTTGACCACAAGGATGCAATTAGACTGTCTTTTAGATAGAAAGGGACATTTGATTCTCTTAAGATTCACACCAACCACCTTAGCAACCCACAGAAGAGAAGCACTGAATATCTGAGACATCGGTCCAGGGCAGCATTCCAAGATGCTGGTCTGCTATGAATGCATTTCCATGAGCACTTTAAATCTAACTTCCATTCTGGGAAAAGAGCAAAATCTGTTGGTTTAAAAACTCCTCTCCCTGAGAACTTTGATAATGTTCTAGTCTTGCAAAGCAAAACTTAGTCCTTGAAACTTCAACAGTTCTTAGGCCAACAGCATTTCCTCCCAGACACAGCTGATCTGCTAGTCATGCGTTGGGGTGGCAGGTTGGAATTTTTGCATGTGCAAGTAACTTATACTTTCTTCATTCCTCTGCCCATCAAACAGGCAAATACTGTCATAACCATCTTTGGTTTCACCTCCACAAGGTCCTCTGGAAGAGCATATACTCTGGCTCCAATTCTTCTGGCCATTGATACAGCATACCTATTGACCATTCAAGAAAAATGAGCACATGAACATTTCAAATCCCATTTTTACAACACTTGCTAGCCCCAAACCAACCATTGCAAAATAACATCAATGGTTATTAACATACAGTTTGACAACACAATTTTGGTTTCAAGGTGTGAGTCTTTAGATATGGCAAGTAGAATTATTTTTATACGTTTTTAATGTAGCACACACAACTAGCTTTAAAATAACCTTATTATACAGAAATAGCAAGTTTTGCTGTGCACATTGCTCTACATTTTGAGCCTACTGCCATTCTACAGTTGATAAAGTATAATACAGATACCCTGAATTATTACATATTAAATATCACTTAGAGATAAATACAAGCCTTATTTGTGAACAGCTAAGTTTCTAAACTCCTTATTCTTCTGTTCATGCTCCCTGTATTTGCTTTCTATAAATATTCAAGCAAACAGAGTACTGGGAGGAATGTTACCAGAAAGTTTGATGTTACCATTATTACTGGTCTTTATGGAAAGCAAGTTTCAATTTTAAAGTTCATTACTCCCACTGAAAAATTATTTTGAAGGGCACTCATGTTGTTCTCACCAGGAAACAAGCTTACCCTAGTGACCCACATGTTTCAAAGTTCAAATATCAAACACTGACATATAACCCAAATATTTATTGAATAAATCTGAACCAAACTGGAGAGAATCTGATCAATTCAGAGGGCTACCTGCTGATGGAAAGAGGGTCACATTGCTAAGAACTGCTCAGGCAGGTCTATATTCTTTCCAAATGGCAGCCTCACAAGAAGCCTACATTTATAAGCTAAATGGGACAGTGTCATAGATGGGCCCAGTCTGGCAAAAGATTGAGAACCAGGTTTTGGATCTCAAACATCTGCAGCATGGACGTATTGACTATAAATTGCAGCATTCGCACACTACAGACACTTACATAGCATTATTCTGTTTGTCATCTTCTGATAAGTCACCTGTCTTTACAAGCTCATAGTTGATACAACCAGGCTGTATGGCATCAATTAAATCCACAACTGCCAAGCTGGAACTGATAGTTTTGTCCTAGAAGGATACATGATGACATATGGTGAGCATTCAACAAATCTGTTTCCTGATTCCACCATTGCCAAGTTGAATGTGGAATGGATAACAAAACCAAGGGTATTTCAGACGGTCACAGAATTACTACTGTCTACTAATAATTACTTCCCATTGGCTCCTTTCCAAACCAGCTACAGTGCTGTATTACCAGTATTACTCTGCTGACCTGCAATGAAAGACTTAGAATGGGCTAAACAAACAACTACTAGTTTGCAGGCAGCAAATCTCAACCTACATCCCTCAAAGGTCTGCAATGAGTTACTCACATCTATGGCAAAACGTTAACACAACACACTGCAAAGGAGATGCCAGTCACCCTCCCACTGGAATAAAAGAGCCCTGTACCTTAAAGCTCTGAATGGAGGTTGACTTGCCAGCTTCTCTCAGTGTCCTGTTCACCCAGCTTACTATGATGTCATCATTTGCTTTCTGACCATCCCCAAGATCCTCAAGGACATTCAGGGTATATCTAAGAAGGAGTGGGAGACAGTTCCTTACAGGTGCGGGATACATATGTTTCAGGAAGAAAGTGAGGGTCTCAATGAGGTCTGCGATTCAGAATAGGGGTGGGTGACTACTGACCAAAAAAAAGAAAGCAACCCACAACAGCCAGCCCATTTTCAGAATCCTGACTTCAGCCTCTGCTCCACATTAACTTTGGTGCACGAGCGAAGAGAGAGATTCTGCTGTCTAACTTCTTCTCAATATGTTCTACCAGTTGTGAGACCATGACAAATACTGAATTGGTGGCCCTTTATTTAGCCACTTTTTAAAATCTGTGGTTGCCACCCATTCAGATGAAATTAGGGATTGTATTGGTATTGACAGGAGTGATTTCAGAGGCAACCACCACCTAAAGCACTGCACTATTAAAACAAATTTTTTTTAGAGCCAATCACAGAAACATATGGGTAGAAGACCCGCTGTAGTCCAGCTCCTTGAACTTGAGGCATGACCAAGTAAACCCAAACCAGCCCTGACAAGTATTTAACCATGTTTAAAAACCTAGGGAATTCCATGCCCTCTACTGGAAGCCTAATGCTTGTGCTTAGCCACTCAGAAAATTAGCTATTTCTTTCCAATACCTAACCTACAGCTCCCTTCCTGCAGATTAAGCCCACTACTTTTTATTCTCCATGTCCACTGAAGGTGGGACTATTGTGTCTCTTTGCTCTCAACACAGTTGAAGACTTAGAAGATTCCTTCTCAATCTTACTGTCAGGTTACCTAAGCTCCTCTGAATAGCCTCCAATTTGTGCCAGTTTTTCCCCACACTTTGCACTCAGAACTGGACTCAGTACTCCAGCTGAGGTCTCACAGCTGCCACACCAAGCAGGATAACTGCCTCCCAGGTCTCACATACTTTAAACAAGTCCTCATGCACCCCAGAATGGCATGTGCCTTTTCACAAAACTATCACATTGCTGATTCATTCAAACTGTGATCCATACAACCCCCAGCTTCTTTCCAGAATTACTCTCTAGCCAGTAATTCCCCATTTTGTAGCTGTGCATTCCATTTCCCCTTCCCAAGCCAACTACTTTTGCATTTCTCTTTATTGACCTTCATCTTGCTGAATTCAGACCAATTCTCTAATTTGTTGAAGTCCTTCTGAATTCTGATCCTGTCCCTGGAAGTGCTGGCACCTCCTTCCAAACTGGCATTCTCTGGGAATTTTGTAACCACACTCCTCACTACAATATTTAAGTCATTTATGAAGATGCAGTTCGATTACTGAATGTTATTCAATGACCTCATTCTATCTGTACAGTGCCTATTTTCAGTTTATCATTAGCACAGTGGTTCTTAACCTGGGGTGCACACACCCCCTGGGGGTGTGCAATGCCCTTTCTGGGGGTGCAAGACATGCCAGATTTTTTAAGAAGGTAAATCACTGAAGGCACAAATTAAGCATAGGCACGTAAGTACAACTACTTTGTTTCACCAAACCTATGTATTTATTAACTTCATACATTTTTAATAACAAAACTATTTTACATATATGTAATATGCATTTAAAAGTGGATAGGCCCCCCATCTCCATTTTTGATTTTTGATAAGGGTTTCGAGACTATATTTTGAGAACCAAAGACGTGCAAGCAGCAGTAAAGGTTAAGAACCACTGATCTAGAGCTTAATTTTGAAAACCTATTTTCCAAGAATTTATTACAATTAACTAGATTTTACTATTCAGTGAAGAATTTGTCATCAAGTTTTTCATTTTAGTGGGAAAAAATTCCCACTTCCCTCCCCCACTACATAAGGGATTTAAAAAAGAACCAAAGGGCGGGGGGAGACTTTTTTACCCCCACAATTTCAGAACGAAAAATTTCTAAGTTTCAAAAAGCTTTGAAATTTGTTTCAATTTCTGAGCCGTAGAACTATTGTGTTGGCTTTCTCTCTGTGGTCTTACCCATGCAGGGAGGGAGAGCAGTGAGCGTGGGCTGTACTATATTACACTCAAATCCTGCATGTCCAAAGTTTAGGTATTTTAAACAAGCTCTGTACCGTCTCATCAGCTGCCAGACTAGAGCTAGTGTCAACGTTTGGTTTCCATCATTCAGGTCCTGTCCACCAATGCCCACCAGAGAGAATTTGGCTGGATGCTTTCCCAAATCCACGGCATAATTACAGTTTTCTAGCTACATGTGCAGAAAAAAAAGCCAAAAAATATATAACAACAACAAAACATTTAGAAACTTAGGTGTAACAAGGCTTCCAAATCTTGTAGTACATTTCTAATCAAGGCTTATTTTTCTTAAGGTAACCTGAAGCTCTCACCTTTTTCATGTTGGCACCAAGCTTGGGATATGGTGGCTTGTTAACCTTATTCCAGTCAACAGGAACTTTGATCTTTTCGTATAATTGTAATATTACCAGTGCATCTTGCAGGTCACTAGGAAAGATTAGCTTTGGTTAGTTCTGGTATCAAACTTCGCCCACCAACAAAAGAACAGCCATACTGGGTCACACCAAATGTTCACCTTGCTTAGCATCCTGTCTTCTGACAGTGGCCAAAGCCAGATGCAACAGAGGGAATGAACATAACAGGTAATCAAGTCATCCTCCCCTGGCACCCATTTCCAGCTTCAGGCAAACAGAGGCCAGGAACACCACTCCTGAGTATCCTGGCTAATGGCCATAGGTGGACCTATCCTCTAGTTCTTCTTTGAAACCTGTTAAAGTCCTGCCCTTTACAACATCCTCTGGAAGGGAGTGCCACGGGTTGACTGTACACTATGTGAAGAAAAAGAGTGCCTTATGTTTTCAACCTGCTGCTTATTAATTTCATTCAGTGACCCCTAGCTCTCGTGCTAGGAGGATTAAATCACACTGATCTACTTTCTCTACCCCAGTCATGGTTTTACAGACCTCTAACATATCCCCCCTTAATCATCTCCTTTTCCAAGTTGAGAAGTCCCAATCTTTTTATTCTCTCCTCATATGGCAGCTACTCCATACCCCGTTTTTGTTGCCCTTTTCTGAACCTTTTCCAATTCCAATATGTCTTTTTCAGAGGAGGTGACCACATTCACAGACAGTAATCAAGATGCAGATATACCATGGATTTAGAGAGAGGCAATATGATATTTTCAGTCCTACTATGCATTCTGTTCTTAACGATTCCCAACATTCCGTTTGCTTCTTTGACTGCTGCTACACACAGACTGGATGACTTCTGAGAACTATCCACAGTGGACGCAAGATCTCTTTCCTGAGTGGTAACCAATGATTGAGGCCCCATTTTATATAGTTGGGATTATGTTTGCCAACGTGCATTACACTATATATCAGTATTTTTTTTGCTCACTCACTCAGTTTTGAGAGATATTTTTGAAGCTCCCCAGAGTCTGCTGTGGACTTATCAAAAGACCGGAACATTTTCAAATACCTATTTTAGATAATTCAAATGTAGGGATTCCTGAGTTTGGTAGATGAAGAACTGAAGTTGCTTTCAAAAAAAAGCCAACTGCTCTAATAGGAGAAAGATGCAGATGACCTACCCGTACAAATGATTCACATGCGGATTCACACCAAGAGAGTTCATCCAATTACGGAAGGTTCTTTCTTCACGTGTCTCTCCTACATTAAAAGACAACATTATATTGCCTGTATTGGTACCTCTTACCAATTTGTAGAGAAATTTCACCCTTCAGCCATTGAGCATCCCACCTGCCTGGACAGAAAGTTCTGCATGGGACAGCTTATATTTAATGTGGAAATACAAACAAACAAAACAAAAAACACCACAGGTGTTTCCATAGCTATTCATCAAGTTATTCAGGTAGCTGCCTTACAGGTATGAACATCTCTTCTCAGTGTTCAAAAATCTAGCAAGCATACAAGAAGTTAAGGAGTTTAAGGTCAGAAAAATGGATGATGAGGTATGTACCATCTGCAAGAGGTGTCATACCCAAAGTGAGAACACACAGCAGTGAAGGAGTTTATCATTAATGGCCGAGATGCCTCTGAAAGTAACATTCCAATATCTCAGACAAGTAAGCTACACAAGGGGTCCTACCTTCCCAGTTTTTCAGCACTCACATCATTGGGGGGAGGGTGCAGGGGTGGGGGGTAAGGGGAAGAGATTAATGCATGTGACTAAGGTCAAATTTCAGTGCAGAGCCTGGTATCTGACCCCTTTTACCAATGCACAAGAGTCAGTCAAATGCGCATGCTTCATGCCTAAAATCCACTGATAAATGGCACCACTGAAAATGAAAGACCAAAATGTTGAAACTTTCATTACTAGCGCTCTTAAAAGCCAAACGGCTCATAAGAATGCTAAAAAGCCTTTTGTGGTACAAACATTTCCCCATTAGCTATTTTTCTTCTGCAAACATGACAGGAAACAAGTTGTTATCACCTTCCAGTAGTGTCCAATCGATGTCCTGATTTTCTGGCTTGGTAAGTGCTGGGTACTTGTTGAACAAGTTTGCAACGAAGGCCAAGTTCAGTTTAGGATTACCACTGACAACATCGGCTGGGGTAACAAACTGCCTGCAACCTAGTCTGTCTGCCTGCTGAAGCATGTATTCTGCTCTCTTTAAGTCATCTTTCTCCTGATGGGACGACAGAAGCATGAATTACCATCAGGCTGAGGACATCACTCAACAACAAAAAGCAGGAACTTCTTCCTGACCTCTGCCTTTGCTGGACTGAACACACAAGTCCACCTGTTTTCGGAAGGCATGGGACATTTATTAACTAGACTGATTGAGAACAATGAATAAATGTTGCAGTAATAAGCCACAGCATTATGGACGCACAGGTCACCATTTACCCACTTTATTAGAAAGCCCCAGATTCTAGTTTTATAGTAACCTGCAAGAATAATAATTACAGTACGCGATTGAACATGCTCACACATGTCCCCCAGACCAAAATACAACTAAACTCTCAGAGATTTGGTTTACTCTAATTACACATATCATTTAATTGTAAACTAGAATTGCCTGTCTTTGTTCGTCCTAAGTCTGACCATCTCGAGGTGATCCAGAGGCCATAAGCAGACTACAAAGTCCACACCAGCTCTCAGTTTTACAGTACAAGAACAAGGAGCCCCCAGGGATGTGTGATGGAGGCTGTATAGACTTTCGGAATACTTACATTGAACCCAGACATGTTAATATCAATCTGAGGCTCTCCTTCTTTCTGCCCTTTTGGTGCAATTTGGTTGAGGAGATGGAAATACGCTCTAGAATCCTGAAATGGATGAAGTGGAATATTGAACTCTCCCACATGGTGCTGAATACACATTAACATTATATCGTAGACTCATCTTAATCAAGTCACTGATTCGGGGCTGTACCTTTACTGAATTACTGAAGTCAGAGAGCTTGACAGATAAGAATGAGCAAAGAGGGAAAGAGCAGCACAGCAGAATTCCCGGAAGCATGAGAGAAAAGAAGAACAACGTTAGAAATATTAAGCCAGTTTTAGAACCATAAACCAGCACTTAAATAACTTTTCATTATTTAATATTTCACACCACCACAATCAGAAAAGAAAAAAAAAACCCAGTAATTTGGAGGTCCTAGTCTTAGACAACTGCCTACAGAGGTCTACTTCCTGGCCCAGTTACACTGACCTCTCAGGTGCTTCATATGTCTGATGCTAGTTACAGTATAGTTTCTCAGGTGTTTTGGCACATCTTCCCCACCCCAAATCAGAAAGGGATCGTTCTGCAGGGCTTCAACATCACTAAAGGAAACCAGTAAGAGTGGACATCATTGTTGCTATTTTGAATACATGGAGCCTGTTGGTTTCTCTTGTTCCATCACAGTTACACAATATGAGGTTTTTATTTTTCTCCTAAAGCAGGTCGAAGACGAAATACCAGTTTCAAGTACTGACATGAAGGTTTCAGCCACTCTAGAGACACTTTCGTCTTGTAGGAAGTAGGGAGCATACAGACCTCAGCTTTTTTTTATTCTCTCCTTAAAGAAGACAGATTGAAAGGGCGGGGGGAGAACAACTAAAATCTTTTCCCTTACTGAGACCATGAAGTGTCCCATGAGATCCTACCAAGCTAGGAATCTGTACTGAGCAGAGCTGTCTGAACAGAGTTCTTGGCCGAGTTGTTCTGATTTTGAAGTTGGGGGACAGGATGTGGGAAAGTTAAAAAATTTATGCAACATTCTCTTTGCCTCTGACCAGCTTTAGATATCAATTTACTCTCTGCACGAAAGGAAGCTTCCGCTAGGAAGAAAAATGTTTAAAATAATTTGAAGTCACATAAACATCTTGCTTCTAACCCAATAAAGTATAAACCATTGGCTTGTCACTGGATTCCAGGCATGCTGGGAGCCCTTGCTATATTAAATTCATAGCAAATCACTTCCAGGATGGCTGCTAGCAGGACAGCAGTCACAAAATCAGCCACTGATATCCGGGTTGAGGGAAGGAGCCCATTTTTGCCTTCTAAGAAGCATATCTGCTTTCACCTTCCTCCCTTTCCACCAGGTCCCATGTGAAGAACACAAGCCTTCATTTCTTTGCAGCTACTCAGCCTGTGTTATCATTTTCATTCAATTAACAAGCTCTCCAATGCAGAACTTGTCAAAACATTTTGTGAAAAGTTTCTCCATGTTTTGGATTAGCTCTGAGCCAGTGCTTCTCATAGACCTGAAGAGAATGGTCCTGAGAACCCACCTTTTGGTCACATGAAGGCATTCTAGCTACTTAATGCTTCGCTGATCATGCAGTAAAACCCCTTAAGGACTTTTGAACTGGCATTTGTACCTTTTAAAGATGAAAGCATCCAAAACCAACAAAGACATACCAGCCTCAGTTTTACAGCTGGGTAATCAGGTCCAAACAGAGAGGGTTAGCTCATCTGCTGAAGCAGAGCAGCTTCGGATTCTGCAAACACTAACAGATGCTGCACTGACCAATGTGAGTCCCACTGACATCGAACTTAGGGCAGGGAAGATAAACACACGTGTGTTTGCAGGATCAGGGCCTAACCAGCTAACAATTTACACACTCATTCAGGAAGGAAGCAAGTAGTGCCTCAACTGACCGCACACAAACTCCCCTCCAGGTACACCCAGCTGCTCCTCCCAGAAGTAAAACTCCAATCACCTTGATGTCAGAGCTGAAATTATTGATTTTTTGCCACCCTGCATTTTCCAAATGGAAGTTTGCCCATCTTAGAAGCAGCTCTTCCGGGGACAATTTCATAAGGTCCTCCAAAGTCTCTCCATCACGAAGTAAGGCAGCCAAAGCTAAAATAAAACAGACATGCATAAATACAGGACAGTATTTGTTTAAAAAGAGCCCTTGTTTCAATCTAGTTAGAACAGGATGAAAAATATTTTGCCCAAGCCTTTTTTTTGGGGGGGGAGCGGGGGAAGAGTGGCCATATTAAAATTTTTCGTCCAATAATTAATGACATATAGATATTTAGCAGTGCCCCCGTTCCCAGCCAGAAGTTATCGTTGCTCATATAACATGTTCGTACATGCTTGTGCCGATTTAGCTCCAGATGTACCCATTTCAAGAAAACCTTGTCACCTCTGCTGAATCTGAAATGCACACACACTCCTGTGCATGTTATCCAGCCCAGTCAGGCCTACTCCAGAAAGGGTTGCAGGCTTCTCAAGCCAAGAGCCCAAAGCAGGCTCTCCATAATCAAAATGACCAGAATGAGAGGTCTCTTTGCAGAAGGAGAAGGGAAAGTAAAGAACAGATTGGCTGGATAAGAAGAATGCAGCATGCAGGACCCGCTACTGAGAGAAAAGACCAGTGAAATTGACTCAGGCTTGCAGAGGAAGAGGGTACAGAAAGAGAGAGAGCATTCAGCTTCACCAACATTACTCAGCATGCTCAGTCCATGTGAGTATGCACAGTACTAATCAAGCTGCAAATCTACAGGGTCATATGACTCCACATGCCTCTCCCTGTCTCCCAACCCATCACCTCTGTCAGCCAGGTTGAGCAATGCATATGAAATGAGTAATTTTAAGTCTTAGGCTACAGCTACACTGAGATAAATTCAAATTTATTAAAATTGATTTCGTAACACTGTTTTATAAATTCATATTTGAGTATCCTCACCTCCCCACAGGCTTCCCACAAAGTCGACTTATTGCTGCCACACTCAATTGTCAAACATCAACTGCTGCAACAGTGCATTGTGGGAGCTTACTCGACAGTTCCCCCAGTCTTGTAGCATTCTATGTATTTTTGCTGGTGCAGCATGGGAAAAAAATGCCCCACAAATGGTTGGGGGTATGTGATATTGTCCTCCCACACGGCATTGCCCTCAGTCCCCTCCCATGGAAAGCAGATGGCCATTTTTCCAGGAGGAAGGAAAGAAAAGTACAGCACCAACAAAGATCACCAAATTAATTGAAATCTCTTGCTTCTGTAAGTGAATTGTTTTTTATAGTTGTAGCTGTAACTGAATTATCAAAGATTTGACAAAAAGCAGCAGGTATCTGAGTCTTCTCAATTGGCACTCTAGCCACTGTCCCTGTTGCCTTGATTACATATGATCCCTGAAAATAGAACAGGAAGAATGCAAAACTTGAAGAAAGAGCAGGATAGTAAAGGTTTGGAAAAAAGAGATTTTGTGAGGCTGGGTTTTTGGCTTCCCCGTCCATTGCACAGCTTCTGTGCCCTGGGATCATCCAGCAGTCTGTGTCTCCTCAACTGGCCCTCCACCCACTTTTCCCTGTTTTAAGGGAGCCAGAGTTGGAAGAAAGATGATAGAAAAGGTTTTTGGCTCCCCACTACAGTATACAGAGTTGCCCAACATGGGGGATAGGGTTCACCAATTTCAAGAAGCAGTTGTGCTCAGGTGGGAGGGACAACCCTGCAGAACTGTCAGGGTGCCGGACCCCTTCATCCCAAGTTAAGAGATAAGAGGATGATGGATCAGTTGACATGGTCCCTGAAAATCGTTTTCGGTGGGGAGGTGTGGGGACCATGGCTGCAGAGCCAGTTGAAATGGTCCCCTAAGTAGCAGCAAGCCCCCAAAATATTGGGGGGGGGTGGCAGCTGAAGCAGTCCCCACCAGGTGGCAGCAGAACCCTGAAATCTAAGCCACTGTGAGAGACTTCCTGCCAGTGGCAGCAAGCCCACAAAAATCTTAAGTTGCCGGGAGAGACTTCCTCCGGGCGGGCGACAGCCAGCACCTGGAAATCCTTCCTGCCCTCGGAGCCCTAGCCATGCACATGGGGTGAGCACATGTCTCAATATTATGGGCTTCGTCACTTTGCCACCTGATCACCCTAAGGTTAGGCTTGATTAAGGATAAGCAATCATCTGTTACCTTCATTTCTGCTGAGTTCGATGTCAGCAAACAAGCCAATCTTAATTATCTGCCAGAGAAGCCCCAGTACCAGATGTGGTTTCCCTTCCCTCAAATCCTCTGCTCCAATATTGACAACATGACACCCAATGGCAGAGGCAGAATTCAATGCCAAATTCAAATTTTCCTGTAAACAATAAAGCTAAATGAAATCTGAGTCACATCTAGTGGCATCAACAAGATTAGGACTGGAAAATCGAAGTGTTCATTAAAATGTTTAGGTGCAGACAGGTACACAGTTTGATACATTTTGCAATACCCAATTTACTACGTCCTGTATTCTGATACAAATATACATGCACACCTATTGTCTCCCTTCTGATAATAGGGAGGTAAACCCAGAGATGCAAAGATTGCTAAGCATTTCAGTTTTAATAGAGTCTGTAAAGGAGACCCTTGGCAGGTTTTGGCATTAATCATTGCTCCAGCCCTTACGAATATTTACAGAACATTATCCTTTGTGCTAAGAACAGGAACCACAGAGATTGTTTTAAATTATTAAACACAATTAAAACTGATCTGTGCTCTGGATCAGAGTTCTGAATTAATTCCATGGGTCACTGTACTAAACTCCCTTCACAAGCCCTGCAATATTTTCATCTTTGTTAGAGGTAATGCAAGAATATTATACCATACCTGAATTATAAATGGTGTGAGCTTTTTCTTGTTGATTGCTCTTTCATCAATTGTATCAGGAACAGAAAGATTGATCATTTTACTGACAAAGACAAAAACATGCACACACAATTAAGTGTTTTATCCCAACACAAGATACAATAAGGTGTAATCAGACACTTGGTACTCAGCTGTTTAAAATACAAGGTTTATATTTACAACATCAAGATTGTATTTGTAACAGTTAAGCCTGATGAAACTTTAAACACAGTTACAGCCACCAGTGAGCTAGATCAGTTGCTTGAGTACAAACACTTGAATTATTCATAACACTACCTAGCAGTGAAGAGCCATTGTTCCGCTGTAGATTCTAAAGGTGAACATTTTTTCTCTTTCAGTTTAACCGTGTTTGTGTGTCAGCAGGCTTAGAAGGGAGAGGCCTTGACAATACTAAACATGAAATCCAAAACAAAAACTCAGACAGTGCAAGGATTAGGAGGAGAGAGCATGTGAACTGAATGCATGCATGCAATACTGCTCTACTCAGGACAAGGAGTAATGCTTCGTGTATCTATTGGCAAGATGATTTGAAAGTTTTTTTGCTTTACAATGTAAATTAAATTCCCCAATCAGGTTAGTCCTACTTGGACTACTTTTCCACAAGTCACTTTGGCTACGTCTACACTTGCCAAAAACTTCGAAATGGCCATGCAAATGGCCATTTTGAAGTTTACTAATGAAGCGCTGAAATACACATTCAGCGCCTCATTAGCACGCGGGCGGCTGCGGCACTTCGAAATTGATGCGGCTCGCCCAGACAGGGCTCGTTTTCGAAAGGACCCCAGCTACTTCAAATTCCCTTTATTCCTAGGAAAGGAAAAGGAAAAGGAGCCCTGTCTGGACGAGCCGCATCAATTTCGAAGTGCCACGGCCGCCCGCATGCTAATGAGGTACTGAATATGTATTTTAGCGCTTCATTAGTAAACTTTGAAATGGCCATTTGCATGGCAATTTCAAAGTTTTTGGCTAGTGTAGACACAGCCTATGTGTAACAAGATGAGTCTGTGCTAAACTACATTTTCCTACGCTATCCAAGCCTATGGCAGGGGATGCGAGGGCAGGGAGAAGGGACAGGTGTCAAAACAAGGCAGGTAAAGACATCACAGTGAAAAAAGCAGTTTCAGCCTTTTGGTACAGTGCTGCTGGAATACCATATGGCTCCAGGATTTCACATTGTTTTTAGATTTGAAAGCCGTTTCTGAAGACTAAAACTTCAGGCTGTTTGATGACCCTGGAGAGTGGACTCCAAATTCTGCAGCGAACAGCTCAGCAAGTTTCCCTATGAATGGGCCGCACTTTTGTCCTAGAGCACTGACAGGTGACCTGTGGCCCGAGACACACATGCAGCCCATCAGGGTTCTATGTACTGTCCATGAGACGTTTTGTTTACTGTTGCTCAAGTGCGAGGCTGTCAGATTCTGCTAGTTTTTATCTGTCTTTTTTCATACCAGTATTACTAAAGTGATACCTACACAAAGCCAGGACAGGTGAAGTGAGGTGCCTTTGCCCACGAAAGCTTATGCTCCAAAATATCTGTTAGTCTATAAAGGTGCCACAGGACTACTTATTGTTCTCGAAGATACACACTAACAGAGCTCTCTCTCCGATACTTGGCCACTCCTCTGTGTCCAATCAAAGCACTGCTATGATTCAATCAGCATACCCAGGAAATTCAAAGCATGCAACCTCAGTTAACAAAACTACCCTATCCTAGGCGATTGCCTTAGTTATGACCATCTTGCAGCCCACTGGGATAAAGGAAGGCCACTCACACGGCCTAGCCTAGTCTAGGCTGCCCATCGCTGTCCCAGAGCCTGATCCAGGAGAACCTATTGCTAGACACATTTGTAGCTGCTACTGAAGCTTCCATCAAGGGACAAGATAGTGCTTTGAGATGCTGGGACTTAAGGAAACTGGACGGAGGTCAAAACGTCCTTCCACAGTTCACTGTCACGCGTTTCTGAGCGCCCACAAAGGCAGCCGGCTGGCTTCTTGTCAAACAGACTTTTCCAGAGTCACCATGTGTAACAAGATGAATCTGTGCCAAAGTATATTTTGCTACGCTATCCAAGCCTATGGCACGGGACGGGTAGGAGCAGAGAGAATTTACACTTCAAATCCAAAAAGAAATGTGTGCCCACAGATATTTACACCCGTTTCCCCACATCAACAGCTAGCAAGGCAAAAGCACAAGCTTGGACAAGAAGGCTGAAGTGACTGCATTCCCCTTTTGTCACATGGACAAAGAATTCTAGCCAAACATATTCAGAAAAGCAGCCTAAATTAAGAGCCAAGTCTTAATGACAGGACTACTGCAGGGAACAGACTTACAACTTACCAGAGTACAATCCCATCTCCAACAGCTTTGAACAGGTCATCTGTGTTTGGGTTCATTGGAATAACATGCCTGCAGTCAGGATCATTTTCCAAAGCTTTGTTTATCCAGTTTACAAAGGCATACTTTTCTTCCTCTAAAATGAGTACAATTGTAAAACAAACACTGGCTTATTACAGTATAGTACACATTTGAACAGGCCACCATACTTATTGCACTACATTTTCATTTTGTTGGTCATAGTGCTTTATCTTTTGCCAGGGCTTCCCAGGACTAATGCCCTGGCACTCTGGGCCTAGGTCTGGCAGTTCACAGTCTTAGCACCTCCACGCTTCCTGCATAAATTATGAATGTAAAAAAACATGAGCTCCGATATCTAATTGCTTGAGCCTCTGCACCTCTGTTATAAATTAAGCACTGATTGGTCACAAAGGTGAAATTCAGAGCTTTTTGTCTTCTGCATTAGAGGAATTTGTATAGTACAAGTCACTCACCCAGCTAACCACAGTCAAATGCAATACAACTGCCTCAATTACCTGAAAACTCTCACACAACAAATCTAAACCGGAATGTGGACATACTCCAGCACTCAGCTTATACAGAGCCAAATCTACCACCACTTGATATTTAGCCTTGTTCTTGTTTCAATTTGACCATTCAGGAAAAAAGTATGAGATAGTTTTCTGTTCATTAAACTAGTTAGTTTTAGAATTTGATCTATTTACTCAAGAAAGCATTCAAAAGTCAGAGTAATACCTGAATAAGAGTGTTGTGTGCCTTCACTGGAGAGTTCTGATGTTCCACCAATAGCACAAATTCCTTCTTTCCTGTTAATGGCTTTTCTGAAAGTTTTAGCAATATCACTGCTTTTCAGCTCTTGGAAAATCTACAGTTCAAAAATTTTTGTTTAGACAAATGTTTATTTTTATAAACTGGAAAACCCATGTTTAAAGAAACTTTGTAGCATAATCAGTAAACACAAGAAAGGTCTAGCCCAATATTGCTGGATTACAATTCACTGTGGAGGAAAACAATGTTGTTCCATTAGATTTAATCAAGTAGTACAAACACCTGCTCAAATGGAAGTCTTCAGAAGCCAGTAACTTGCATACACGTATTATTTTATGCTTCAAGAGGCCACCAGACATGCTAAAAATTCTACAGTCTAAAAGCAAGTACACATGCAGTCTTCATGTGAGCAAAAAATTCAGAAAGCTGTTGCACAATTTTAACTAGTTTGTGTAAGCATGACAGCTCATGTGGATGTCTTTAGTTTGTACAGCTGTGACTTTGTCCACATCCCACAGAAGACAAAAACACAGTTTGGTAAAGCATGTGTGCAAGTGTGAAATAATCACATCTCTAAGGTGGACTGAAACAATCCCTTTCCAATCATATTAAGTTATAGTTATTTAAATTTTTCAAAAAACCAAATCAATACACGCTTTGTGTTTGAGTATAAGAGACACTCTTCAGCATGGAAAACTTCATGCTGGGATTTCTTTATGGATATTAATTCATTGTCTACTGAGCCAGATGATTAGTAGAACAGAAAATGCTCAACTAGTTAGACGTCAAGAAATCCCCCTTGCCAAACCTCCACAGTACTGCTACCTATAACTATCTTAACCTAATCAGTAGTCCACATCTCCAAGAGCTCACCACGTTGCTTTCCTCTTGCTACTTCCTGCTGAGCCCCAGCCCTATTTCCTCCTCCATCTGGGCTGACAGCAATCTCTGCATCACACCTTGCTTCTTCCATGAAATATCTGCCTAAGTCAGAGCTCAGTCAGCCTCTTGGAGTCCAGACAGTTGTCAAGCTTTTCTGCACTCTTACTCAAAGATTCCCAGCTGCCACATCCTACTGGAAAAAAGCACCCAAGAGCTTTTAACTCCAACTTCTGCTCCACAAACAAATACTCTCCATGCAGGACAGCTTTTCCTCTATTCCTAGTGCATTTAAAATGCATGGTGCCGCCTTCTCTTTATACAGTGACCAGGTACACGCATTTCCCCCTCGTCCCAGCAGTAATACTGCTCGCTCTGTTTCTCTTGGGAAAAGGAATCACTTGGCACTGAGTCACTGAAAATAAACCCCTTTTCTTGTAACATTCAGGCTTTGTTCCCAGTGTGGCACAATTGCACACCCCAAGCTGGAACAGCAGCATTACTAACCCAGCATTTGCGTGCAGACTGAATGCAAGTCCCTGAGAGCTGGAGTAACGTCAGTCTGAGAAGAACACGGGTCATGGAGCACCCTTCTAAAAGCCCTCAGGCTGCGATGCTTGGAGAGGGGCAACAAAAGATAGGAGAGTGCAGTTTAGCAAGAGGCACTGCACTGCGTCAGAACATCCCTCTAACCCAACCATTCACAAATCGACTTTCACCTTTCTGAAGGGACTGACTTCTGTCCTCAGTGAGGTGCATCTACATCCTTTTCTGTCATGCTCTCATTACTGATAGATGTCAGATAAATTCACACAGTGCTAGAGTCCCTGCCTTGAGATTCTCATGGGACCCTTGATTACTGCCCTGATTGCGGTGTGTAGTGCTCAAGCGCCTTCCTGCCCCCAGTGCACATTATTCTCTCATTGTAACTTCTCTGTTCCTTTCCTGTCTCAGCTATCCTACATTTTACTGGTACAACCTATAGTTGAACGCTTTGGTACAAGCTGGTAGACTGCCTTGGGGCTCTGTCACAGGCAGGACTGAGCACTCGTTTGGTGACTCCACATGTTTTCAATGTTTTCTTTCACTGTAGCACTGGTTGCAGAACTATAAACCTGTCTTAACCAGGCAGCAAAGTTTCTGCCAGTGGTGGGATGCCCCCCAGGAGCAGAGTCTCTACAGCTAGCTCTGAGCTACCCATTCCCTATGCCTTAAAATCCACAACATAGGAGATATCGCCAGTCAGCAACACATTAGACACCATTTTGAACCAGCCCCTGATGCCACCAGGATGGAATAGCACAAAGGTAGCAGTAAGTAACACTGCCTCTACCCCACCCATCACTCTCACCTCTAAAGTGGTTTTCTGCCACACTTCTCTTTATTACAGATTTGGAAACCTGCAGTTATGTGCAGTTAAGTATGTGTTAAGACTGTTTAAACCAGCCCTTTTAAATCCTCTTTTGTAAGAGCTACCCTTCAGATGGCATTCTTTCAATGACCATTCTCCCATTTGGAAAAGTGACAAACTATTTACCAGATGAACTACTTGCATTTCAATTAACTACCCAGGTTTTTGTTTTATTTTTCATAACCAGCTAGCAAGCTGCTCCTTTACCTATTTGTTGAAGTTATTGAAATGAACATAGCTCACCAACCCTGCATTTTAAGGCCACTTTATGGCAATACAATCTTGGTCAACCCCAGATAACTCTTCCGTCATATTATTTATTCAAGTAATCACATTGAAGCTGCAACATCCACTCTTGCTGCACTTTTATAAATAAAGTTGTTAAGAGAATTG
Organism: Carettochelys insculpta; assembly: GCF_033958435.1. Lineage (NCBI taxonomy): Eukaryota > Metazoa > Chordata > Testudines > Carettochelyidae > Carettochelys > Carettochelys insculpta. The sequence continues at coordinate 2,536,154 of NC_134149.1, read as the reverse complement.
TTGCTAAATCTGATCATCTCTCCCACAGAAGTTAGTTGCTGGTAAGAGATCTTACTATTAACATACAACCTTTGCATTTTTCCAGAATGTTGAATGTTTCACTTATGAAAATCTTTTAAGCTGTGTTCTAGTGCAAGTTAGAATTATGAACCAGTGCAAACTGGCATTTGAAACATGCACCCAACATGCAAGTGCTCACAAACTACAAATGAATTCCAACTTACTATTCAGCTCCGAACTCAAGAGTTCAGAGGGTCTGAAAACAACTAAAGGAATAAAAAGGTGAAGCTAAGTGAAAGAAATCAAGAAAAGTTGCACATAAAGACTGGTGTCCTCATCACATCACACATTCCATAGCATTGTTGTAAAAATATCATTGTCAGAGTGCAAAGGGGCTACAGGGCTGCATTAATCTCTCTTTCTAAGAAAACCGTAAGCCTTTTGCCAGAAATACCAGACTTCTTCTGATTCGGTTTGAAAATCCAAAGGCAGAGTTTAGAATTCTCTTCCAGATCATCTCTTCCGCACTCCTTCTTAAAAGGAGAAAGCAGGCCAACTATGAAAGTCATATTAATCTGACCAACACCTAGAACTAATCCCCAATTGTTCCTTATACACCCCTCTCCCACCCTCTTTTGTAAAAAAGATTCCCAATTAATTTACCCTAAAGAGATGATAAACTTTATTTTTCTTCTAATCTCACCAAGCATTAGCTAACCACAACCCAGAAAACTAGGACAGAATTCATCTCTACTTAAATGCTATAGCAGCAATCTCCACTGCTGTTGTGCTTCACTTTAGACATTCCCTCCTGTCACCTTAGGTGTTCTCCTATGGGCGTAAATAATCCACTTCCCATACAGACACAGTGTTTAGGTCAATGGAAGAACTCTTCTGATGTCCAGATCCAGATTACATCACCTTGCCTACAAAATGCAGGTGTGGATTTTTCATGCCACCAACCAACATTGTTTTGATGACCTGATTTTCTAGGGAAGGCCAGGCCTCAGTGAGCTGCAAAGTGGCATGAATGCATAAATCCCATCACATCAGTTGTGGCTTGGGTTGGGGATCTGAAGTGTTTGGAAAGATCAAGTCGATTTCAAGTCAGCACCTTCTGAGATTTTGAAAGAACCTTTGCCTCTACTCAGAAAACAAGTCACCTTAGAGAGGAATGACCCTTCAGCTTCTGAGGCTTAATAGTAAAATTGAGACATTCTCTGGTCCCTTTTCCCCCGAAACAGTAACCCTGCTTTTCCCCCCTAGGATGGCCAGTACTTGGTAGAAAAGGCTGAGCATATTGACACACGGTCTTTCTAGAAGCACTTTTTACTTCTATCAAAACTAATCAAGCCCTATTACAAAATAGTCAGTCTGATCAGGGTGAATGGAGTGAGGAGGAGCAGTTACACCCATTATTAGACTTGATCTAAGATAGCTCAGACTGTGTACTTGTCACTAGGGGTACAAAACCTACAGCAAAAATATAGTTAGCACAATTGGAGGAAAATGAAGAAACATACTTACAAACACAAATTCCTCAAAGCTAATCTTGCCATCTTTGTTCTTGTCACTGTCAATCATAAGCTTCTGAATGATCTCTCTCACTTTGTATCCTGGGAGAGGCAGATTAGCTTCCTTGAAGAGCTCATGCAGCTCATAATCACAAATGAATCCATTGCTGTTGAGGTCTTTAGATAAAAGGGGAAGGACAAGGAGACAATTGTAAAAACAAGTTAGTCCTCCTGAAAGTACATTCCTCTGACCACACATTAAAATTAACTCCCAAGGCCCCAACATGCTTTTCTGAAATGTGAATAACCCAAAGGGACCCACCCATTTCTTTAGTATTTCTGCAAGGCACAGAGATGCAATGATACTGACTACCACAGATACATTTGGCTGAATCCAGATGAAAATCTCTGTGTGAGCCTGAGGTGCTCCAAGCCGCGGCTTCTGTGGCAGACCTGCTACCTCAGGGAGAGGTAGGATTGCCAGTACACCGCTAATGTGACTATCTGCAGAGCTGTCAAGGCAAAGAATTAGGGCAGTCTTCTTTAACTTCTGTACTTGAGATGCAGAAGACAGATGGAGACAGGTGTTTCACTCTCATACTAGAGCTGCTGCCTCTAGGTGACATGGAGACCTTAGCCATTTCTCTGGGACCATGGCCCTTAGTTGCTCCAGAGAGTGCCTGCGGATGTTAATCAGGTGGTTCCTCAGTTTCTTGGATGTTAAGTGACTCTGTTGCTACTGAGGAAGCTGATGGACAGCACTGGAGAAGGAATTCATTTCAGCTACTGATTTGACATAGGCAGCAGCATCTCTGATTCTATAGCCTGCCTTGTCCCCAGGGGCAGCAAACAGCCTACACTGTCCCAGGTGGCAGTGCTGTTGTGGTGTCACTAGTGACAACAGCCTTTGTAGAATGGTCTCCATCCCTTGGGACCTGGATTACCCTCTCTTCCCCCGTACTCTGCATGTTGTGGGGCACAGGAATGCAGGGCTGCTTTTGCTCAGTGCTTATCCTATGACGACATGCCCACTTGAAGCTGAATCCTTCCATACTGAAAGGTCCTCATCCTGCAGGGGCTGGGTTTACTAATACCTAGTGAGAGTACTCCTGAGAGATCCAGTGTACAGGAAGGAGCAATGGAGGGTGAGTCAGGAGGTGACACTCTTTGCTCTGTCAGGGAACCCAATACCCCTCATGGCTGTGCTGGAAGAGCAGTCTTCCAGATAAAACACATAGGGTTGCTATAGCCGGCACTATCGGTAAAGCTAAATATTTGAAAAGCCTGATTCATGTCCTAAATTTTAGTTAAATTAACACCACTGCAAGCCGAATTAGATCTTGCCTAGCAAGCGTCCCAGTAAAGAAATTCCTTGTTTCCAGGTGGTATTTTAAAACATTTTAGTAAGCTCATAAAAAAATGTTCATGTGAAAATGAAATGTAAATGGGTTAGTGGCAGGTGTCCATGGCATGACAGTACAACCCCATAGTTCAGTTAGGGATGTAAAATCCTACTTAATAAGTTAACTGGTTAAATCCTAGGTTTAACTGGTTAACTGATTAAATGGGTCAGGGTGTGGGGTGAGAGGGAGCTGGGCTAGAGCACCCCTGCCAAGGATGGATTTATTTCGTTTTAAAGTGAAAATATTTGTATATTTTTAATATATTTAACAGCACTATAAGTACTGAATGTAAAGCAGAGTTCGGGGGTGGAGGTTGATAGGTTGCTCTCTCTACCCTTTCATCCGGTCCCCCATGTAATGACCTCATGGTCCCCTGAGGAATCCCACATTTGAGAACCACTGCAGTAGTCACTCCTAAATTGTTCCTTAAAATGCATTACAATCAAAAATATTCCCAGGTGGATTACTAAAAGATTAAAATCCTATATGCAACTGCAGCACTTACAGTAATGCTGACAAAATACAATGTGATTTGACCAGAGTAATTTTAGTGAAAAACATTGCTGTCGGCCTTTTATTTTAGAACTTTCTTCCAAAAATATACGCTTACAAAGCACGCTTTATTAAACACAGCAGTCAGATGTCATCAGCAAACTATTTCCCTTGGAGATAAATCACAGCTCCTTTCATTAAAATGTCTATTGCACAGACTAGCTCCTTAATGCAGATCCTTTCACCGTCTAGAAGCCAACAAAAATGCAAAATGCATGAAGGAGGCAATTTACTCCTGTGCAGAAGGCCAGCTCTGACCTTAAGTGCTACTTCAATTTCCCCCCAAAGAGCTCTGCAAATCTTAGGCGTTTGGGTTATCCTGATCCCCCAGAAACTTCTGCAGTTATGCCAAGCCAGTCAGATACGCCCAGAGACATCCGTGCAGAATTTTGTTGACTCTAAAGTGAACATCTGTCCAAGTCATGACTACCAATCCTTTTTTACCAAGTACACTAAAATCTGCCTGCTTGCAGCTTTAAATACACGTATGCTAGCCAAGACAGGAGGACAGGACTTATTTCTATTCCTCATTTATTTCTGACACCTCACTTAAAAACTAGATATGCAACCCAGGTGTAGCTACAGAACATTTGTGTTTACCCAGAGGTTTCCTGGGACTGATGACAAACGGGATTTCACATGGGTGGAAGGTACTGAGGAAGTTTTACTTCCAAAATCCCCAACCCCAGAGCTCAGGAAAGAGGCCAGCCAACCTTCAGTACTGGCCGGATGCTTTGGATCCTCTCCTGGCATCCTGGAGGAGAAAGTGCCAGCTGGCATTAAAGGCTATTTGGGGCTTATACCTACATAAGAGGTCTAGCCAGTCCTCTCCCCTAAAGGTACCTACCATTCCAGTGCAGTGTTCTCTGTAAACTATGTACTTGTGGGGCTACCCAGGAGCAATTCAAATGCTGCCCAGCTGATTAATAGAGCACCCACAGCCAACAACAGGCCAGTTAGTGCCAGCACCTACACGTTTCTCCTGCTGCTGCACATCTGCATATGTCTGTGTGCACATAGCAAAACTTGTTCCATACATGGCTGGAAAGTTAGGGGAACACTGCTTCAGGAATGCTGCAAGTGGTCAATTCACTATACTTTCCCCTGAATTTCTTGCAGATCAGAATGTAAACCTCCATTTTCACAGTTAAAGGAGAAATCATAAGCAAAGACTGGGCCACAACTGAGTTTTTGCTTTCTAAAGCCCTGGTTTGCTCCTTTGAAAGCCCATCCAATCTATACAATCTTTTCAGGTCTTTCAAATGATACTAGATTTGCCCTCAAAAACGGAAAAAGACAGTTCTGCTCTCACAAGTACAGTAAAGACATTTTCAGTAAGCAACAACTCATTCTCCAGTGAAGGATGAGACAAGAGTGTGTGTGCATGCCGTGAAGCTTCCTTGATTTCAGAATCACAGGACAACATAACAAGAACAATAAAAAAGGCAACTTGATGCAGATACATCATATACAGCTTCAGCTGTAGTTCTTGGCTCACCAGCTCTTGGCAAACAATTTATTCAGCTCAGCAACTTTATCCCAAAAGGCAAAGATCACAGACATACAATGTTACTTTAAGCTAGTCTCTTAATAAAGACATTTCAGCTCACTAGCTCATAATTTAAACTATTCGCTAAAAATAATTCCTCACACTCCTGATAACCATTTACTTGAGGATTTCTTGAAGATCAAAAAACTATAGCAAAAGAAATCAAATATTTGTTTATTGAAAAATAATTGTACTTATGATCACCAACCATATCATAACTGGCCGGTCATTTCAAGCAAACCCAATGGCACATGCAATTAATGGGTTTTCAGAACATTTATGGGAAAAAAATGGATGATGAATTGACTGAGAAGTCCTCCTGATCTGGCAAGCAGACAGCCAGAGGCTAAGGGAACATCTACACAATGACGAGATACACAGACCAGGCCTGGGTCAGCTGACCCTGATTCAAGGAGCTCAGGCTGTGGGGCAGTGAAACTGTGGTGTAGACATTTGGGCCTGTGAGTAGAAAGGGTCCTAAATGCCTACACCACAATTTAACAGCTCCAACAGCCTGAGCCCCCCAAGCATGAGGCAGCTGACACAGACCAGTCAGCTAGCGGCAAGGGTTTAATTGCTGAATACACAAACTGGGGCTACGTCTATACTACCACTAGCAGCAGTGACATGTACACACAGCATACAACGCCCATACACCACAACCAACAGCAACACTGGTTGAGGAATGGCTCTGATCTATGGAAGGCAGCGTGGAAAGTCTGCTTGAGCTTCTCACTACAGAGGGGAAAGGCTTTAACAGGGCAGTCAATGGGGAAAGGCTCCATTCTTCCTGCTGCCTCCCCCACTGACAGAGCCTTCTTAGCAGCCAAGGCTGGACCCAGGAGTCTAGGCCCCTCACAGCCACTTGGGGAAAAAAAAAGAACTTGGGCCCTTTTCAAAGTTCTTCCCTTTTGTTTCAGCCTCAGACTTTTTACATACTGACCAACACCACATCACCACTGAGCACAACCACCATAGCAGCACAACCCCAACAACACTCTGCAGGCTTGTCCATGCAGCCAGGGGAGTGTAAACTTAGGCGGCACCAGCATGTTGCTCATTAACTGGCACACATGGATACAACAGGTGCATGCTGTCCCTTCCAAAGTGCTGGGTGAGTTCCATTTCAAAGAGTACACGTTAACACACACCAGGGAATTTGTTGTAGTTACCGGCAGGGTCAGGCAGGCCAGTTAGTGGACATCACGCTACAGCACACCACAGTTTGCACTCCACTTGTGTGGACTAACATCATGACAATAAACTCCAAGGTCCCTGTTTAACTTACACATTAGATTTATTTAATCTTATCCCCTGTTCTGCTTAGTTTGACTGGAGTTACACTGATGTACCAGGATCTCCTGCCTGCACAAGTTAATAGTCTGATCAAAACCCCAGAAAAAAAAATTCACTACTCTGCAAAGGCACTCACAAAATGTAAAGCAGTCCTGCAGCACCTTAAAGGCTAACATTTTTATTTGTTAGGTAATGAGCTTCCATGGGATGAATCTAATGAAGTGTGTCTTACCCACAAAAACTCATTTCCTAAGCATAATTTTTTTCTCCATTATCAGTCAGGGGCCTCTTCTATAGGTTGGTGTTTTTGGGGGGTGGCACGTCTTACTTGCATGCGCCCTCCCCCTCCCCCCAACTGATTTTTTCTGTGGTTCAGTGGCTCCCAACCCAAAACATTCCTACTCCTATCTGATGCATTCTATTATTTGGCCTTAACTCAATCTAATTCTTGATCTTCCCCCCCACCCCTCCACTCTCTGATTTGCTCACCTTGATTATCTTTTTCTGATTTGTCCTCCTTGCTTACTGTTTTTGGTTCTCTGTGCCTTAAATATTGAGTCTGTTCTGGTCTGGCTATGGTCTGAAGAAGTGGGTCTGTCCCACGAAAGCTCACCTAATAAACTATTTTGCTAGTCTTTAAAGTGCTACTTGACTGCTTTTTGTTTTCATTAGACAGGAGGTTGTCTTGACACCGGGTGATTATTAGAGAAGTGAAATAGATTTCGAAAAGGCTATTCACTGGCTGACGGTACCAAGATTGAAAGCTTGCTCTGGAACAAATATTTGGGCACCAGAAAAGCCAGGCCTACAAGTGGAAGCAAATACAAAATTGTTTTAACAGGCAAACTTCAGAGGGCAATCATTACACTTTGATGGAAAGGAAACTACAGCTCATCCAAAGTTTCCTATGTCTCCTGAAAAACGTAGGCATGCCAGCACACTGGACCCACAAAAGGTCACTGGAATGATATATGGCATCAGACTGCCCATGTGCAGGTGGTGCAACAAAACCGCAAGCAAAAAAATCAAAGCCACTTCAGCTCTGGCTCAGCCTTCTCCAGACAAAAACTTAAAAATAGCTTAAATAACAGGATGCAAGAGGGGAAAGTAACCCACACATTTCCTTTTAAGGGTATATGCTCTTGGCGTGACAAACTCCTTCAGGATCACAAATCCTCTTATTTGCTTTAAATTGACTGTCTGGAGCATTATTTTATTGCCTTGCCGAAGCAAGCAAAAAGCGTTTAAGTAAATTAGAAATGTTAAGTCCTTGATGTTTCCAAGTGGGAGGGCCATAACTGGTATAGAAGTACAAGAAATAAAAAGAAAGGAAGTTGAACAGATTTACAGATTTTGTTTTATACCTAATCTCCTTGACGGGCAAAAGAAAAAGTTCCTTTGTAAACAAGTATAGAGTGATAAAAGAATATGACGTTACAATGAGACTGTACTTATTTGAGATTTGGAAAAAAGTTCCAAGAACTGTGCACCACTTAAAATGCGGATGCAGCCAGCCAGGGGAGCGCAAATTGAGTTGAGTTATTACCATATGTGATTGCATTATGAGCACATCTTTATAAGGGTGCCATTTTAAAGGTTGCACTTTCAGCCACTTGTCACTTTACAACTGTTGCTCACCTCCATCCTCCCACCCCACTCCCAATGGCAGCTCCTGTTTTTGTAGGACTGCTTGGCCATGCTGCAGCTACCTCCATTTTATTTTAACATTCCAAACTAGCCACAGCTCTCCTCTGCCTGCTCTCTGAGCTCCTTTGCCATTTGACTGCACAGCAGCAAGAGGTGGAGCACAGCCACCATGGTGGCTTTGCAGATGGCATGCATACACAAAGGTGCTCATGACACTGACAGGTCTGAAGAGCAAGGAAGAAATAGCAATAACCGTTGTGCACAGTGATGCTGGCCAGGTTGTGAGTCCTTTTAATTGTGGATAAAGCCAGTTCACCAGACCAGCCATATTAATACCACCTGCCAAGTTCCTGGATAACCTTTCCAAGCTGTTCCCTTTATGGCAAAGCAAGATCTATACCATGCACCAGCAGGACTGAAGCTAAGTCATCAGCTACACTTAAAAGGCAACAATGGCACAGCTGCTCTGCAGTAGCAATTCAGTGTAGGCACTACCTATACTGAGAGAAGGCGTTCTCCCATTGGCAAAGGTAATCCACCTCCACAAGATGCAGCAACTAGGTCAGCAGAAGAATTCTTCCCTCAGCCTAGTGCTGCCTACGTAAGCACTTAGGTCAGTTTAACTGCACTTCTAGGGAGATGGATTTTTTGCACCTGTGAGAAATGTAGTTATGCTGACCTAATTTTCTATGGCAGACCAAGCTTTAGACAAACAAACAGCAACTGAGCAAAGGGGTGACCACCAATGTGCCTTCTGCCATAAAAGGGAGCTCTGAAAGCTGCTGATTTGGAAAGTTAAGACAGTTACATGAAAACAGAAAGGGCAGTCAGCCTAGCACATAAGCTGCTATGAGGTGCCAACGCAGCAAAACAGAGAAGTTGGACAAGCGAAGAGAGCGTCAGATATTACCTTTGCTCAATACTGTACCCAGGACATCTCAAGAGCAAAAGGCTATCAAAAACCCGCCTCAGCCCAGGTGAGCCCATCCCTGGCTAGTGTCATCAAGACTATAAATGGAAGTCCATTGAAATGGAACAGCAATTTGCTACATGCTATAATCGAAGTGGTTCTGACACAAAATACTATTTGACTTTATTAGCATCCTGAAAATGAAGCAAAGTATCAAAACCTCAGCGAGAATTATCATTCCATGGAATTCCTCCTCTTTCCCTCCTGAGACAGACAGACACCCCCGTCATGGTCAATCGTGTCCAAAGATCTTAGGTAGAATCTCCATGGTAAGAAAAAAAAAAGCGGGGGGGGGGGAGGTTTCTTTGTCAACAGAGAGTTAAGTTTCCAATACCTTCACCCTTGTTAAAAAAACTGAAGAAAGATTCCCAGAAAACAAGTCATATCCTGAGGCAAAAATACGGCTGTGATTTAGACTAAGGAAAAAAAAAAAACACCCAGGAAGGTCAAAACATTTCAGATAGCTTCACACATTTCCATTGTTAAAATAAGATTGTCAAGTATGTTACACAAACAATCTGGCTAGAAGAGAGCTAAGTAAGAATGAAAGGCATCTACTAGAGAACAAGCTCCTAATTATCTTTATTGCAATTGCCCAAAGATAACACTGATGTTTTTAAAAATTTACAAGTTACTTTTTAACCAGAAAGAGTAGACTCAGACCCCCTCATGTTCCCAGTTCATTGCCACAGTGCCGTAGATCTCTATAGACTAATGTAACCCTAACAAAGTTGCATTGGCAGCTCTCCTTCCAGACCTGACCCTAAAGACCATTGACACCCTGCTTTCTAAAAATCTCATTCCTCACTTGTCCTCTTAAGACAGAACGACAGCAGCAACACAACCATCTTCTAACAATTGTGGAGCGAGGGAGAGCCAGGGAGGAGCAAAGATGCTGGAATGGAAGCATGCTCACAGGAATGCTTTCCTGCAGGAGGAGTGGCTTTGCAAAGTTGCCTATCCTGGAACAGGCAGGTTGTGATGGACCCTGCTCAGATGACAAAGCCTCCTGGCAGATGTTGAGGGATTTTGGCTGGAACTAATCTAGGTGGTTACTAGGGACACCTCCTACCAGTTCTGCTATGCCCCCTTGTTTTAGTCTGCTCAGGAGAATCAGTGCTGTACATAGAAAACACTTGAGAGACTGGCTACGGCACATGGGAGACCTAAAATGCTAAGACATCACCCAGGCCAAGTGCCATAAATACAGTTTGTTTTGAGAATTCCACCTCCATTGGCATCTGGAGATAACTAAGAAACTGGTCAAGAAGGGAAGAGGCAGCTGTGCACCTGCTGGCTAAGACAGGACAGCCCAAGGAACAGACTGTGCATATTTGTGCAGTGTATTCCAATGGCTGGCCCATGACACCATGGAGGATGCTGTTAAACATGAACAGACAAGTGCAAGGCACTACAATGACACCAATAACCTCCTTTCTTGGCACTGCTGTCAGAAAGAGAACAAACCCATCAGTTCGTGTTGGTGGTTCTGAGTGTGCAGCTGCAATCCTGGTGACAGGATCTCAGCTCTATAAGCCACCTGTTGCGCCAAAACAAGTAAGAGCCACTTACCAACTTTGGCAAAGGCCTCTCTCAGTTCTTCCAATTCATCTTTGGAGATCTGCGTGGTGCTGGCCATCTCACAAACTTAATAAGCACCTACAAGGAAGGAAGAGACATAATGAAATAAAAGAGCTATGTTCATAGGCATTTGATTCCAGCAGTTATGCTGCAAAAGACGCTGCATGCAGCCAAGGCCATTCTTCCAAACACTTATCACAGCAGATCTTACATAGGTGGAATAGGCAGCAAAATAACCAGCTATTGAGCATAGATGGAAAGAGCTGCACAGCCCTGTTGGCCTTGTTAATATTTACCTGTGTGCTCGTTGTACTAGGCAGCCCATGCTGCAACTGCTCTTCATGTTGCACAGGTGTGTATCATACTCAGAGCTGTTTGAGGAATCTCAAGTCACCTGACACAAGAACAAACTACGTTCCTTCCCTCTTACCAGTACAATTCGAAAATATATTTTCTTCAACGTTTAACTAACAATTCAACATATTATTAAATTGCTATCACAATTTTTCATTTACCAAAAGCTGAGTTTTGGCAAAACAAAAAAATGATATAAAGACCCCAGAAAAGGCCCCAATTTCTTTCACCAAAAAGAACCCGTCAGTGTTAACAGCTGCACAAACAAACAACAAAAACTGCTTTCAAAGAGAGGGCATTTTCTCTTTGTAAAAGCATCAGTTATTGTTAGCAGTCAGCATCCTGAGGAGGAATGGATGAACCATGGGCTTATTCCCACTGACTCAGGCCTCTCAGCAGCATGGCAAGGCATAGACAGGGGCCAACCTACAGAAGGACCAGATCTTTGTAACATGCTTAACATATGAGCAGATGGAAACTAACTGGCACTTTATTCAGACTGCTAACAGTTCGTCTGCCCTGGTGCACTTCAGAAGCACAGAGTGAAAGAGTGTCTCTCCAAGAACTTTAATGATGTGCTGCAGTGGTTTGAGTTGGGAGCTGTAGGTAATGACCAGTGGTGTTCTGTTGTTGGTTTTTATGGGCCTATCTTGAAGTAGCTGATTTCTGGGTATTCACCTGGCCCTGTCAATTTGTTTTTTTTATTTCTCCTGGTGGGTAATTCAGGTTTATGAATATTTGGTAGAGCTCTTGTAGTTTTTGGTCTCTGTCAGTAGGATCAGAGCAAATGCGATTGTACCTAAGGGCTTGACTGAAACAATGGATCTCGCTGCATGTGTAGGATGGAAGCCAGACTGCAGTCGATCCCCTCCTCTGCCCTTCTCCCCTGAAATTTATGGAGTAACACACAAAGGACGAGCCCAGGCAATGACAGTCATAGGCCCAGCACACACATTCTGTGCCAACACAATAAGCATCCTGGGTCAGCTACCTTTGGCTTAGGGGGCTGTTTAGTTGCTGTATAATTATCCAGGCTTGCGCTTAAATTCTGAAACCCCAGGAAAGAGAAGGATCCTAGAGCCCCTCAAACTGCCTATGCAGCAATTAAACAGCCCAGTAGCCTTAGACCCACACGCCCAAGCCATCTGACCCAATGTCCATTTAATTGCAATGTAAACATACCCACAGCATCCCCTTTGCTCTGGATCCCCCATGGAGGCGAAGCAGCAGAGCCCACACATCACCACTCTGAGACAAGCCAAATTCCGTTTCCTTCCCAGCCAACAATACTTAGTCTTCAATAGGACAGGTACGCAGCTGAGAGAAGAGACCACGCTGCCTTCAGGCACCCCAGAATAAGTCACTGGTGGGAGAGGGCCCTGCTGACACCAACAGCAAAGTGGGCACCCAACACCTCACTGCAATCCCAGGGTAGGAACATATGTCAGACCTTCTGCCAGACTATGCAGTCTCCTCTAAACTGGGTAAATATTTATAACGATCAGAGGTGGGGCAGGTTTTACAGTCAATGAGAGCCAAGATTTTGAGATTTTCACTGCCTCCAGGAGCCAGCAACCTAGGCACAACTTTACGGTATCTCTGCTTTAATCCTGCCCACGAGGGCACACGAGACTGTACCACAGGGGACAAGACAGGGCATCTGTTCATGGGGACGAGACAGGGCAGCTTTGAATGGGACCCACTGGAAAAATCAACTCAAAACAGTTCCTCCCCCATTGAGTGGAGCAGCCCCTTGAGATGCAGGGTGGGGGGGGCGTGGTTCAGTCTATATTTTGTAGGTGGGCAAAGACGAATGCTGTACTCTGTTTTAGCACCATATCACTCTATAAGCCTGTGCATGCACTCTGATCTGCAAGCTTCATTTGTTGACGGGAGCTGTTCTAAACCAGCGTTTAAGCTTTCTGACACCACGGAACACCAAACAACATTCCTATGCAGCATACCTATGAAAATTTTCATAACAAAAAAAGTGTTGTCCGCTCCCCGCCCCACCCAACAAAAAAAACCCACAAATCAGAAAACCAGCAACATGTACAGCAAAACCACAATGAAGTAATTTAATCAGGCATCACAGCGATGAAGTAGCAGCATTGTACCTGGTTTTAATAACAAAATAAGTATCATCAGTGTATGATACCAAAAACTTTCAATTATTTTTCCAAATGCTCATGACACACCTGCGAGTTGTTCACTAACAGCGTTCTGCGGAACAGGTTAAGAAACACTGTTCTAAACCAGGGCTCATTGGGATTCTGAAGTTCAGAATATATCTTTGCCTGAGGCTGTACATATGAAGTTTTACATTGTGACACTGTGTACTTCGGAGAGGATAAAATAACTAGATAAAACAACAAGCCAAAGAAAGATTGGGCAGAGGCAGACCTCAGTGAAAAAACAAAACAAACTAGGAGCTAGTCACCACTGCTTTACTGTAACACACACTGCAGGGGAACAACTTGTTAACTAGCTAGCTTTCAGCAGAGTCCTTGAAGGTGGAATTTTATTTCTGCTCATTTATTTAAAAAACAAAAAAAAGCCAAAAAAACCCCCTAACAATATGATAGTCATAGGCTGACAGTCCCTAAACTACGGCATCACTACAAGCCTTATCCTGATGCCACTTTACATTGAACGAAACAGTGAGATCAGTAACTGGCTTATAGGAAATAGAGGAAAAAAACAGTGCAGTGATGGGAATAAATGTTATGGCAAGATGTCATCCAGACATCACCATCAACAGCCATAGGCTCAGCATCTGTTGGTGTCCGATGCCTCCCTCAGTAGATTCTTCCATCCTTCCCTGTCCAGTGCGGAGTGACTTGGTTTCTGTAGACTAGCTCCACGACAATCTAGTGTATCACCTACTCATTTTCTGTGGGGGGCTTCCTCTCCTATTCAAACAGTCCATTATGTTGAATACCAGGGTCTTGACTTTTTGCTCGTAGTTCATTCTGCAAATATACCCAAATAGCTGTAGCTTCTGTTGTATAACTTTCTGCAGCAGGTTCTCTTTCTGTATTTTCCTATATAATTCCTCATTGGTGACCATCTAAGTCCATCCTATTCTCAGGATCTTTCTTTCAGAACTCTTCTCAAATGCCAATATCATTCTCTTCAAATCTTTCGTTATCACCCATGTCTCACATCCACACAACATGCGTGCTGAATACACATACTTTCAAGATGCTCTGCGTCATTCCTAAGATAATCTCTTTGCTTTTCCAGATCTTATCCATCACTTTCAAACTCGCTCTTGCTTTCACTATTCCAGTTGCTAGTTCCTTCTTACCATCTATACCATATGTCATGTTGCTCCACAGATACGTGAACTTCTCTATGTTCAATCCTGTCTACATTGATCTTCCTATTTCCTTACCTCCAAATACCATTGTCTTCGTTTTACTGATGTTCATAAACAGTCCGTACTGCTTCCCGTCCTCATTTAGCACCTGCACCATTCTCACTAGCTTCTCTTCATCTTCCTCAATGGTAACCGTATCATGCGTGAACCTCAAGTTATTAATTCTCATGCCACACATGTATACCCCTTCTACCTCCTCCTTGATCTTGTCCATCACTCTCTCCAGGTGCGTGAAGAAGATACTCAGGAGATATCAGATCTCCTTGTCTGGTACCTCTACTCTTTCTAAAGCAACTTCCCCACTCTCTGCACATTCTCACCACTGCCTCTGCATTGCTGTTGATATCCTTCAACAACCATATCAGTCTACTATCTACACCATACAACTCCAACACCACCCAAGTCACTTTCTGATCTATACCGTCAAATGCCTTCTGAAAATTGACAAAACAATTGTAAATGTTCTTTTCGCCGCTATCAGTCTTAGTGCCAATAAATGCTGTATGATACTTCTATCTTTCCAGAACCATGCTTGCTCATCTGCTAGATGTTCTTCTATCTGCAATCTCAGTCTCTCTGTCAATATCATAAACACCTTGCCTAGATGACTTGCTAGGGCAATTGTTTTGTAGTTCTTGCACTCCAATATGCTTCCTTTCTCCTGTATTGTCACTAGCACAGATTGAGTCCATTCCTTTAGCACCTTCCCTTCTTTCCACACTATATTACATAGTCCGCGTATTTCCTGCATTATACTGTCTCCCCCATATTTGAGCTTTAATAGAAAAGCCAAAGAGGCAGTGAAGTGATGGTTTGCCAATGGGCAGTTCAATGCATGTAAGCTGTGTGAAGCCCATTAGTCTGTGACTCACTAGCTGTCTAGTCTGCACACTAAGATTTCATTTGGTAATCAAACCACTCCTGTTCCTTGAGTTTCCCCACAGACTGGGAGTCATTTCTCACGGTAAACAGGAGGGCTGGCAGCGTTTCACCTGCACTGCGCCCAATAGAGGTTTGCCTCCGATTGGTCTGAAGCGCAATTTTTTAGTATATTCCTGGATGTGCTGTTTACACATGTAGCTGAAGTTGTATGAACACCACTACAAGGTCATTCAGCTGCAAGCACAGCCAGGAAATTGGTATGTTTGAGTGCACTCGTTAAAGCAATAGGAGCTTCAGCAGAAAGTGAATTTTGAACTTAAGGAAGCAAACAGAGTATATGGCTCAGATTTAGTGCTTGAAAGAACTTCAGGCTTTATTTTGCTTATACAGAGGGTCTCTTGTAAATTACTCCAGATTTATGGAACTTCCTACATTAAATTACCATCGTTTACTTTTCCTTTTCTTCTCCAGGTCCTGTTATCTGCACAGCTCGACTACCGTAAACTTCTACTAAGATTTCCCTTAAAAACCCCTTTACAAAGCTCTCAGTGTAACCACCCTAGTATTCAAGAATAATTTTGACATCTTAAATCTAAATGAAAATATTTTAGCTAAAGGTTGAACCTCCCTAGTCTGGCACCCTCAGGGTCTGACTGATGTTGAAACAGAGAATTTGCCGAACCACTGGAGATGAATATTGTCTCGCACGTTGCCAACACTTCCATTGCTTAGTGGGCCCTTATAAAATTTTATGGGTAAATTAGAATTAAACAGCAGCACAGAACACAGAGACTAAGGAATGGTGACTGTAAACAAAACTTATGGGACCACAAAAACCTTGGCCACAAGCGTGATAAGTGGACATCCATGTAATTAAAATCATGCTAGACCATGGATGTTGATGGAACAGACAGGGACAGATGAGAGGTACAACCTATACTATCATTGCAGTGAGTTGCATGTGAGTGACAGCTACTCACTTGTGTCAGTTTACTCTGTGCATATGCACTACTGAATACCAGCCACATCACTGACATTTCAGGAGAAACATCATTTCCATGGTCTTTTGGCAACAAAGAAAATGACATGAATATTGAGTAATAGGTTGCCTTTATACATGTGCTGACAAGTGGGAATGTGTAAGGAGTAGAGGGCACGTTTAGGTACTTGAAAAGGGAATGAGAGGGAAAATTTGTAATTCTTTTTGTTTAGTTTGCTACCAACACCTGGTGTTGTTACAACAATGGTAAATAAATTCTCTGCTCCAGTCTTGATTGTTTGCACAGCTTTAATGCTCAGGATGGCACCTATAAACCAGTAAAACTACATCTGAAGCGATTATTCCATCAACAAAAGGTAGCTTTCAAAAACAATGCTTTAAGTGCTGCACCCATCTCCGAGCTTCCTTGTCAAGTTAAAATCTCTGTCTTGACAGTGATCTGGCAGCAGCCCCGCAAGTTCCATTCAGGTTGCACACAGCTTCTTTCAGAAGTTTTTAAAATCATTTGACTGGAAGTGTATTTTTACCTGTTCCACCATAGTCCCAAAGAACTCTATAGGAACTTGCTCTTTTGACGGACATGGCTTCATAAGGCATAATTCAGCCCACATTTCATGAGCTAGGTGTATTTGCTTTGAAGATAGAGGGACGGAAAACTGCTGTACCCTCTTTGTATTAGGTCAGCAGAATGCCCACTGCGTCTCAGGGCTATCATCAGCACCTGCCTTGTATTTTCAGCTACACTATCTAAACAGCATACAAGCTGCCCGTGACACTCGAGTTCATCCCGCTGGTGCTGTGGAATACAGTGGGATCCCTTCAAAACAACCACCAACTGGAGAGAGTCCCTTGGCCCTCACGCCCTCTGCCACGTTTCTGCCTCAGAAGATATGAGAGGTGTTCTGCAGACACCAAAAAAAAAAACCAAGCACAAAGAAAGGGTCTGCTATTTTTCTGGACACTTCACACTTAAATGCATGAAGACCATGCACAGTAAAAAGCAGCTGACAAGTTGTAGAGAATGTATGGGACTGACAATTGCACTTGAAATGCCAGCCCTTTAGACCCTCAAGTGAGGGAGGCTAGATGAAGACACAGTTTGGAAGTGGCCCTATATCAGCTTGGAAACCATTCAGCATTTGAAGGTGTGTCTCCACTGCCCACAGCCTGCCTCTGACAGAGCAGTAACTAATACCCAGTAGAGAGAGGGTTGTTATTTTTACCATGAGATAGATAGGCAAGGTCATCTGTGGGCAAAAGATACAATGCTGACCATTCCTAGCTACTTCACCTTAAGAGGTGCTAACAGTTGCCTTCCTAAGGGCTGTACAGCCCATAAACAGTAGGTACCCTCCTTTCATCTTAACCCTCACCCCTATCTGAGACAAGGAAGAGCCAGAAGAAAGGCTCTGCTAACCAGAGTTAGAGCTGTCTGTCTAATCTGCTCATGCAGAGTACTTCAGTGCAGCAGACACAGCAGCTGGCATGAGCATGAGGCAGTAAAGAAGCCTTTATGCGAGATTTCCAAGCAAACTAGAGTCAACATCTAGCTTTTGTGCAGCACTTTTTATCCACAGACCACAGGGCAGGTTAACCAAGGGGCTCCATTCCCCAATTAGGAGCAGGGAAACCGAGGCACAGTGCCCTGCCTACTGGCGCACAGTCACAGAGGCAGAACATGGCTGAGGTCGGACTAAAACCAAGCTCCACTGTCCCAGTGCACTGCTTTGTCCATTGAGGTCACTCCATGCCCCACGCCATCCCCCGCCCCCATTCCTCCCTCCCCTCCCCACCCCTCACCCCCACGTTAGCCTTTTCTGTCCCTGGTTACCAAGCTCATCTACTTACCAAGTTACACCTCTGTTGTGATCAATATCCCAGTCAGGGCTGTGCAGATGCAGCTTGGGGCCAGATGAAGACTTGTGCTGCAGAACACTTTCAGGGTCTACAAATGAAAGATACAGGATTCAGTTAGTGAAGCCTCATCTATACCATCAAGCACCATGGTCCCAAACTGCAGCATGCACACACAGTACTATTCCTGCCGCAGCAGTACACTCCACCCGAAAGCAGGAGGACCTAGAGAGCTTATGCATTGTCTCTGCACATATGTGAGTAGTATCTCCTACTGGTACCAAATAACTCCCCAGATGTGCAGCCCATCCAGCCTGCTCCTGTACCCTCTTTCCCTGGCAGCTCCCACACTAACTTCAAACCCACTCCCCAGCAGCCCTTTCCCCCCACACTGAACCCTTCATTTCTGGCCTCACGCCAGAGCCTAGAGGGGCCCAAAGTACACAAGCCCAGTTCCCCAGGGCTCCAAGGTCAGCGTACGAGGGGAACGTCTCCTTTTCTGCTTCTCAGTCAGGAGACGCATCAGTGGAAGAGGTGGTGGGTTTTTTCCCTCTTTTGGCTTGTGTGGCCCCCAACTGGTGTTTCTGTGGGTCAGTGGCCCCCAACCCAAAAGCAGTTCCCCACCCCTATGCTAAAAGCTGGTGTAGCTATTCAGGCTCAGGCTGGAGGCCAGGCTCTGTGACTCATGATCCTCATGGTCTCCTGTTCAAGCACCCATACTGCAACTGCACAGGCCCACAGCCCCAGGTCAACTCAGCCAACCCAGGCCTGCTGCAACTGTGCCATGCTACACCACGCCAGAGGTCTCTTACTGCAGTGCAGACATACCCCAACAGGTGAACAGATGAGAATGGAGTGGAACAGTGTCAGGGAGCAACCAAGGGAGACTCAAATCCAATGAGGTTGCCTAGAGCAGGGGTGAGCAAGCTTTTTATGCTGGGCCCCACTTTTTGTCCCTACAATTTGCACCCCTCAAGCACCACCACCTGTCTCGTAATGTAATTCAAACGAATCAAACTGTTGGTTATATTCATACAAAAACGCTTTCAGCACACGTAAGAAACAAGTATGTAGACTAGTATCGGAGGGGTGGCCGTGTTAGTCTGGATCTGTAACAGCAACGAAGGGTCCTGTGGCACCTTATAAACTAACAGAAAAGTTTTGAGCATGAGCTTTTGTGAGCACAGACTCACTTCATCAGATGCTGGAAGTATGTAGACTGCCATGAATGAGTGCAGGGAAGCGGCTAATCTTCCTGAGGTAAGCTGAAATCCAGGTGAGACAATAGGAGTGGAGAAATTCTGTTTAAACTGAAAACAATTGCAATTGGGGATGTGTTGTTTTGTCTCTGCTGACAGCAGAGAGAAAGAGACAGAGGGAAACCTCTCCCAAAGAGGTGTGAGTACAAGGGAAATGCATAGTTAGATGTGTTCAGGTTTCCAGTTATTTTAAATTTGGATGGGCTGTTAGCTTGTTACCTTGTTTTGTTGTTGGCTGCTGTTTTTAATCTTGTCTTGTTTGACTTGAGATTTTCCCCCTGTAAATTGTAAATTGAATCCCAGGGGAATATTTTCCTCTGCTTGCAAGTCGTTTACTTTTCTCTTGTTTTGTGAATAAATCACTGTTGTAACAAAAAGCAGTCAAGTAGCACTTTGAAGACTAGCAAAAGAGTTTATTAGGTGAGCTTTCGTGGGACAGACCCACTTCTTCAGACCATAGCCAGACCCTATCCCACGAAAGCTCACCTAATAAACTCTTTTGCTAGTCTTCAAAGTGCTACTTGACTGCTTTTTGTTTTGATACTGTATAGACTAGCACGGCTTCCTCTCTGTCACTGTTGTAAGCAACTGCTCTGATTTCCGTGGCCTATGAAGAGTCTTTGCCACAGACCATATGGCCAACTACTGAATTACAGGTTTTTGTGTCCAAGCTCTCTCCTGAGGGAGGTTTCAGAACTTGGGGTAACCCCCACACGTGAAGACATGAGAGTGTGTCATCTTGGGGTAAGGGTATCATTTCCCACTCAGTGGTGACAGCGAACTACCCGCAGGGCCAGGGAATCTGTGACCTTGGGAAGCTTTAAGGTAAAGCCTGTTTATGGGCAAGGTGTTTTCAAGTGTCTGTGGGGCCCCACTTTCTGCACTCGAAGTGTGGAGTGGGGAAGGATCCCCTGACAGATTGCAAAAATCTTTATCAGTATATAAATGTGAATACACATACATAAAGCAGTAAGATATTTCAACATTTATGAGACCAATGAGCCAGAGACCCAGTAGCCAATTGTTCTGAACCTTCCTTACGAAATTTCATGCCTCTCCCTTTATGCACCTCTGGCCTAGAGTACATCGGCAAATGCCAGTTTTCCATTTACCTTGCCCTGGTGCTGCTGACCAACTACTAAAGACAGAACTCCAAGAGGAGTAGAGGCACTCCCTGCTACGGCTTTATTTATTTTGGTGCAGACTGGAAGATATTTTGCTCCTGTCACTACAGCACTAGCTTCCAATGTCTGGGGGTCTGCTGAATTCATCAGAGGAGTTAAAATACATTTTGGAGTTGGTCACCACAAGCTCTGCCAGGGTGCTGGCAACTGATCACAGTAAGATTTGGAGACGTGTCATTGTGGGACAGCATGCAGCAGGAGTTCCACTGTGCAGACGCACTTTCCCCCAGCAGCTGGAGGTTATGGAAATAACTCTGTGGCTGGGCTGTTTTCACCGGAACTTGCTTTGCCTCCAATAGCTTCCAGGACAGATTATTTTGCAGTGCTGGAGTGGATGCACTGCTGCTCATTCAAAAACCAAGATTTGTTTGGGGCTGTGTAACGGGGACGGAGGGAGACCAAAAGATGGAATATCCCGCATCTCCCCAAGCTCTCCTGGGCGAGACTTGCAAACAGGCTTTTTCAGATGTTCCTAGAGACTCCCTGCAGTCAAACTTGAACCCAGGAGATTCCAAATCACCTTTTTATGAATGTTCAGAATCCTCACTTTGGGGAGCTGATTGAGAATGCTTCTCTATGCCCTCTTGGAGAAAACCAAGACTTGGGGCAGACTTACCACCATTTATTGTAAAAACTGCTCAGACAATTCCTGCTGCTCAAAAATTTCTATGGCCCAAGCAAGTCTTCTTAATGCACATCTATAACCATTGGTTATACAATTGGCAAGCGTGGGTCCAATGCTACAGACTGTGAAACTGAAGCCACTAGGCATAAAGACGGTATCATGGATGGCTGGAAATCCCACCCTGAGCTATTAAAAAGTTAATAAACCTCCTATTAAGAGCATGGTTACCACTGAGAATCTGACCAGAACTCATAACACCCGCAACACACCGATCTAAGTGGCAGGGAAATCGGTTACACCTGCTGCATGCAATCCATAGCAGTTCTTTATCTAGTTGGCAGAGATGGAAAGCAAGGAGATGCTAATGAGACACAGTTGCTCAGTGCTCCATTCTCTGCCTCCAACACAAAGGATGGGACAACAATCCCCTTCACCTGCTCACTCCAAATGTGAAGTAGCAGAAACTTCCTGGGAGAAGACACAGCACGTGGAGAAAAGAGACTGCACTTAGGGACAGTTATTCAAAAACAAAGTGTGGATACAGATAAGTTTCCTAGCATGAACTCTCTGCCACAGCCCTGGCTGTGCTTAGAAAGAAAGTGGAGGACAAAGCTCTGTCAGGTGGGAATCCTAAAAGGCAAAAAAAGACTCTGGGTGCATCTCTTAGATTCAGCCTTTGAGACAATCAGATCCAGATTGTCAGCGAAGCCCCTGGTGATTCGGCATCTCTGTAAAACAGGGGTGGGGAACCCCTACCCAGCAGTCCAGATCTGGACCCAGCCCAACCAGCAGCAGATGCTGGAAAAACACAGCACAGGTACTTTCAAGCTAGTCTGCACTAGAAGTGCCACAGTGGTATAGGTACACACAGGCAGCTATAGCATGTCTGGTGAAGATGCGCTCTCAGAGGGCACAAGAAAACCATGCCCACAAGCTGCACTTATGTTAGTATGACCTGCATCACTTGGGTGGCTTATTTCACTACCTTGAGCAACGTAAGCTACAGTGACGTAACCCATTGTACAGATGGGTCCTCAGAGATAAAACCTGCACTGGAGTGTAATGCACTGAGTACCTTGGACATATGGGCCCAATAGCTTAAGACAGGGCAACAGTGCTTCCTTTAGAGGAAGGGAATTGTTGGCATGTAACAACCAGGAGAGATGGAACAGAATAGGTTCAGATTTCCATTTGCTAAAGGTAAACACACCTAAATCTCTCAAATGGCGGGATGATATTCCAAAAACTTTGTTATAACAGAAGTGTTCCAAGCCTGCGGCAAAACCCAATTAAAATACTGCTGTAACTCAGTCTCGGGAGACCGACTTGACAACTATTTCAAGAACATTATCAGTTAACTAACACCTGTATTTGAGCAAAGCCTCCACTCCAGCATTAATGCATGGACCATTTGAAGAGCAAAACCTGCACACATAACTAGATCTATTGTTTACAGTCAAGCCCTTAGGTACAATCGCATTTGCTCTGATCCAACTGACAGACACCAAAAACTACAAGATCTCTACCAAATATTCATAAACTTGAATTACCCACCAGGAGAAATAAAAAAAACAAATCAACAGGGCCAGATGAATACCCAGAGACCAGCTACTCCAAGATAAGCCCAAAAAAGCCAAGAGGAGAAAACCACTGGTCATCACCTACAGCCCCCAACTCAAACCACTGCAACCAATTATTAAAGACCTACAACCTAACCTTAATCAGGATGCCACACTCCAGAAGGCCCTTGGTGACAGGCCTGTTCTCTCCTACAGACAACCTCCCAACCTTATGAGGATTCTAACCACTAGCCACAGTCTATACCACAGGAATACCAGTCCTGGGACCTTTCCTTGCAACAAAGCCCGCTGCCAACTTTGTCCACATATCTATTCTGGCAATACCATCACTAGATCTAACCAGGTTATTCACAGAATCATGGGCACATTCTCATGTTCCTCAACTAACATCATATATGCCATCATGTGCCAACAACGCCCAGATGCTTTGTATATTGGACAGACTTCACACTCTCTCAGACAAAGAGTTAATGGGCACAAAACAGACATCAAAACATTCCTGATCCACAAACCAGTTCGTATACATTTTAATGGAGTGGGCCATTCTGTTGATGACAAGAGTTTGCGCCTTACTGAAGAAGAATTTTCAGTCTGCTTTGGAAAGAGAAACTGCTGAACTCTTTTTTATATTCAAATTCAACACATTAACATGTGGGATGAACAGGGATGCAAATTTTCTGGGACATTATAAGGACTCTTTTGCATACTTGGCTTAATCTAATTCTTGACTTCCCTCTCCTCCCCGCCCCTCTGCTCTCTAATTTGCTCACCTTGATAACTTTTTTCTGATTTGTCAACCTTGATTACTGTTTTTGGTTCTCTATGCCTTAAATATTGAGTCTGTTCTGGTATGGCTATGGTCTGAAGAAGTGGGTCTGTCCCATGAAAGCTCACCTAATAAATTATTTTGTTAGTCTTTAAAGTGCTACTTGACTGCTTTTTTGTTCTGCTTACATCAGTTTCCTTTACATAGAGACTACAACAGGATTTATTCACATCAACTGTGATAACATGGTGGCCATCTTGCTTAACTGAACTCACTGAAACTAGTTGTTTCAACACTGCAAGCAGAAAGTGCTTACTTCAAAACATATCCCATAGCTGTGCATGTTGTGGGTAGGTAAGACATGTCAAAAAGTAGATTCTGTCTGGAATTTATAACACCAGATCTCATGGTTTTAGCTCCTTTCTCAAGCTGTTTGTGTGAAGGGATGAGAGAGGAAAAGGGTGTGCTTATAGCTAAGGCACTAGCACTCGGTAGTAGCTTGCTCTAGCATATATTCACTGACACCTTAGGCAAGTCTCACCCCCTCATCTGTGAAGCTGGGAAAGTACTTCCTTACTCCCAGCTTGTATCCAGAAGGGAAGCTGTAGCAGCAAAGGCTTTGTGGACACAAGCACTTGTTGCTAAAAGTCAAGTGAACACTGTGTCGGCACTTCTGCCAATAAAGGTCACACTTACCATGGCAAAACTTTTGTCATTTGGGGTGGGGAGTGCGAAGGAGGGGTTAAAAACCTGTGAGCAACAAAAGTTTTCCTGATCAATTACAGGTGTAGGCAAAGCCTAAATGTAAGGACAACACTTAGCAAACCTGAGCCTCCAGCTGCATTGTGATACAGGCATTGCCTCCTCCCAGAAGCGCGCACTCCCTGATCCTTTGGGTTCAAAACAGCAACTCTTGCGCAGAGATTCCCCAGGCTGATCTTGCCAGCATTCAGCATATGGACACCATCCTTTATTGCTATGGGACGGGAGGACACTGCCTCCCGCAATGCTGTACTTCTCTTCCCATCCCAGTGCTGCTAGAATAGCTTTCCCTAACCCAGTGTGGTCTCCAGACAGGAAATTTGTCTCCATAAAGGCACACAAAGGGCTAGATTCTAAACACTGCTTCTCTGGCGTTCTCTTGGAGGGTACTCCCCAGCAACTGAGCCAACAAACTCCAGAGCAAGGAACATGCATCTGCACAAATTGAGCTATGGAGCCAAACTCTCTAGCGGGTGGCTGTAACTCGTATCTTCTGAATGGGGCACTGACCAGCACATGAGTTACACTCACACAGCAATAAAATGTGGTGAACCCATGAGTACTTCATTTCTTTTCTCCAAACTTCCAGCCACTTTCTCTCCTACAGTAAGATCCCAGAAGACTAAGTACCATCCCCTTTGAGCCAGCAGGCCAACTTGCTTTAACATGTTCTACTCACTCTACAAGTCTCACCCTTGTTGAGCACATTGTGGTGCCAGATACACATACCCTTAGACATTTAACATAAAGACACTGCTTACGCCAGCTCTGCAAATGAGCTTATTCAAGTCATAACTGAACATTTTACATTTCTGACCCATAAAGCAGTTAGATTAAAGCAAGCTTCAGCAACTGCTTTCATGTCTCCCTTGGCGCAACCCTTTCCAAAAATACACAACACTCTCCAAACAAGGTCTTATCAGTCAGTGTCAAACCATTGCAGTCTTCGAGTTGGGAAGCCAGGAATGAAATGCTACTGTATCAGAGATTTGTACCCATTATGTAGATTACAAACAATACATTTTAACAGAAAAATGTCCAACAATGAATGCATTCTTGAACTAGAAACAAGCCTTTCTATAACCCAAGAGACCATTACCATGACCAAGAAGAACTTACTATGTTTTCAAGGGTGTAAGAATTTTCAGTGACAACTGCCTTACCAGACAGCAATGCCAATCAAAAAGGAATGGATTAGATATGGTAGGAAAACAAAAATTTATTTTGAGGGAAGAGACCATTCAGCCAACAGAAAAAAGGTCCCTCTCCTTGGTACTAGGAAAGATGGGAAAAAAAATGAAGAGGCAAAATAACTTTGTGCCGCACTCTGAAACGTTTCCTAGGGTGGGTCTTCTAGAACAGGGGTGAGCAAACTTTTCACACTGAGCCCCACTTTTCATCCCTGCAATCAGCAGGGCCCCCCCAACCTGTCTAATGTCATCCAAACCAATAGAAATTTTAGCTATGTGCACATGAAAAAACCCTTCCAGCATGTGCAAGAAAAAAAAGTATGTAGAATGTAAAACCTTCATTAAATCGGTATAGAAATGTGAATACACAAACATAAAAACAGTTTAAGCCTGACTGTAAGCCTCACGCACCCAGTGAGGCAGGTGAATTGTGGTGGGACAGTACCCTTCTGGCTGGGGGCTGCCCAGCTTGAGGCAGGCGGTGACTGTCCAGTGAGATGCGATGATCTCTCCCACCGTCAAAGGCAACCCCTGGCGCTCGTTCTCTACGCCAGTCGAGCAAGAGCTTATAACCGGTATGTGTTACCTCCCGTGCTGGTTCAACGCTGTTAAGCGATGCTGGAGAATCTCTCCAGGCATGAGCCTGGGCAATTTTTGGGGATACTGGGCTGCCCAGATGCCAGTGTCCCCCTCTCAGCTTTACTGATATAGTCCAAAGGAGAGGATAACCTCTTTGTCTGGTACCAGCTCAGCTGCACGAGTTGTTGGGTCAAGGCCAGCAACAGAACTGCCTTAGGACTCCCCTCTGGATTTTCTGTCAGGGTTTACTCCCTTAGCCTTGCTCCTTCCCAAGATAACCCACAAGACAGTAAAAACAGTAAAGCAGTCAAGTAGCACTTTAAAGACTAACAAAATAATTAGGATTTTTTTTAGTTATTTTGTTATTTTTATTTCGTTATTTTGTAGATATTTTGGTAGTCTTTAAAGTGCTACTGGACTGCTTTTTTGTTTTGATAGAATACAGACCAACACAGCTATCCCTCTGTCGCTATAAAACCAATAACACACTTCAACATTTTTAATTAGATGGATGAGCTGAGACCCAGCAGCTGATCATGCTGCACCCCCTCCCCCACTTATGAAATTTCACACACACACACTTTGCACACCTCTGTTCTCAGATTTTTTTTAGCACTTCTTTGTACTCCTCTCATCATGGGGGCAGGGCAGCACTGAAAGAGCCATGATGCTCTCTTAATGGAGAAAGGTTAAGGGGGAGATAGAGTCATTAATTATACTAAGGTTAAACTTAAGTATGGGATAGCAGAAACACTCCACCAACCTTTCCCTTCCAAATATCGCAGGCCTTTGTGAAATGAATTTTGTATCTGCTATAATGAAATTCACTTCCCCTCACAAATAGCAGGGCATCCCACTATCCTCCCTATAGCAAATTAATCATAAAGGAGGAAAGGCACATGGGGCCAAGGGAATACACTTGCTAGTACAATAGTCATGCTAGGGCAAGATCAGTCAAATTCTCAGAGATCAGAGATGCAGCAACGAACCTTTGTGATATGCACCAACAGTTAATGCATTTTAGCACCAGAAAAAGACATCATGATTCAGTCTAACCCCCTATATAAAACAAGCCAGAGAATTCCACCCAGTGTCTGCTGCATCAAACCATCAACTCCTCACTGGATGGCTCAAAGAGATCAGCTATAAAGTTACATATAGCTCAACTGATGCTTGAAGTTGGAGTCCAATGGTCAGTTCCCCTCACTGGTAAAGCTGTGCCTTAGTTCTAGTCTCAATTTGCTGAGCTTCAGCTTCCAGTGAGATCAACTTTTTCCATATAAGATACTCTCCACAAGAAAATAGACTCAGGACCTAAAGTCAGTTTTAGATTAACCGACAGACTAAGGTATTTAACTCTGTGCAATTAATATGCAAAGAAGTCATTCAAGATTCAGTTTGGTACAGGCAGTCTTAAAAGGATGACTTGTGCTTTCTATTTAAGTGCACCAACTGATAGTAAGTTACACTACTGGGTATTTATTCAGATATCTATGTTTTAAATAAAGGTTTCAGATAAACAATAAGCCACCTCTGTTTAGTACTTATCTGAAAAAGTCTTCTTTTGAAAGTCTACTAGTGAAAGCTTCTGTTTCAGTATTTGTAACTAGTGTATTATGCCTTTTATATAAGCCATAGGGCTACTTTTCACTGTGGAACTTACAGAAGATTAGTGCATTTCAGTCTTGGACAGAAACACATACAAACCTACAATGCCAGATGCCTTATATTCACTGAAGTGCTTTTTCATACCATGCCAGCTAGGTATTTGAACAAATGATCAGTTTCCTGTAATCCTCTGAAAAAGAGCATTAGTGCTCCAAAGCCAGTAGTACTCCCAGGTGTTCCCTGGAAACCTGTCCACAGTTAGATCCTGCATACAAAGAAGCAGATACACAGAGCTACTAGCAATAAAGGTTTAGTACCTTTCAGCAAGTTACAGAGGAATGCAAGCCTGAATGAGTCTAGAGTTTAAGCATCCTGCAAAGCCATTTAAATGCTTAAACCATGTTAAGTGCTTGGGGGAGGGGGCCAAACACAGGCCAGCTAGTTTTTTTTGTTTTTTTTTTTGAAGTCATGTCATTTCACTTTCTAATGAAGACAAGTAAAGCATTTACATCACAGCACTCTATACAAATGGCTATGCTCCACCCAAGGGTATGAGGTTTTAAAAAAACTGACTACCCGAAGAGCCACAGCTAACATACAGTGAAATCTGATCACTAGCAAAGGGGAATTCTGCTTTAAAAACCATGTTCACTAGGATTTCATTTGCTTCAGCTAATGCTATATGTTTTGCATATCAGGCTACTGCATCAGAAGCTGCTACACACTGGCATAGAAACAAGACTACAAAAAGGGGGAGGATGTCTCGCTGATCAGCATGCATATACTTGAACAAGCAGCATCCAGGGCTACCAGAACATGTAGAAAATTTAAACTGAAGTTATAAAGCTGGCTCACAGAATAAGATAACCTTACCTTTCCTCCTCCTGGTCTGAGAGGAGAGCAACCCTTCCTTGCATAGTCCTAGGACTAATGGCACCTTCTCCCAGTCCCACGCCCAGTAAATTAATCCTGAAATCCAGCATTCCTCCTACAATTGCAATCCTAAACAGCAAGTTACAACACTTCCTGCCAACAAATTGGAACACGCTGCCAGACTACAACTTAAAATACTCTTCCTGAGAAGCCAGCATTACACTGCAAAACATTTACAGAAAAAACTGCATAGTTTTCCAAACATTGACCTCTAACCACTGTTTCTACAGAACCTTTAGAGCCTAAGCAGTTCAAAACTTGCCTGTGTACTTTGTAATTACATGTAGCTGGTCTTTTCTAGTTTAGAACATAGCTCTCTGTCCTGTAGCACTACAGACAGGCTTCACGTCCTACCTCATGGACAAAAGGCAAGTCACTGAGTGAGCCTTTTTCATTTACACCCAAGCACAACCCCAAAGGTAAGGGAGGCACGATATACAAGCTTCTTCTGTTCGGAGGCTTAATATAAGTGATTTTTTTAAGAGGGCCATCTCTTCCCCTTCATATTTGCAGATGAGATTAAAAGTCTAAATTCTCCCATCACCTGAGAGTTTAACTCTTGTGGAGTAAAGATTAAAATAATTTCAGATTTTCATTGCATTTTATTAACAAAACCACTTCAGTCAGGAAAGTGAGTCATCTGGCCTCAAAGGCTGATGAGGAGCATACAGTTCAAGTTGGGAAGAGAGCAAGTGTAGGGAATGTGGCAGAAGGAATGCAGTGCTGCTGAAGGCTGGGAGGAATGAGTCTCCCAGAGGTCATCTGCATGAGAATGCAAAAGGTGTGCATGTGTGATACCTTTTCAGGCAAAGCCTAATGGGTAGCAAGTAAGCCATGAGAGTTGGTCTATTGTAAACATGTAGTTGTAAAATCACAATTTAAGCTGACATTTAAGGTGGGAGTTGTGAGATCTCACCAATGCTCTGGGTTGTTGTGGGGGACAGGGCAGTCGCCTTAGCTGTGTAAGACATTGATTACACAGGGCTCCCTGGTTTAAAGCATTGTGAGAGAGCAAGGGGAGGGTATGGGTTGAGCCAGCTTGCTGAGTGCCTTGGCCCTGCCTATGCCTGGGCCATATAGCTATAAGCCTGGCTTGACTAACCCTCCCCACCTGTTAAAAGATAGAGCTGGATACTAGGGTGTTTGTGAAACCCCACACTAGAGATACCAAGAGCTGAAATCACAGAGTGGCAGCTGAGGCCACACAGAGCTGAAATCACTGGGTTCTGCCTTAGGGCAATCCCAAGCAGTGGGGTTAGGACCGGTGGACAACAGCAGGACCAGCGGGCGGCTGGTAGGAGCGGTGGCGGCGGCGGTAGACGACGGCGACCAGCGGGCGGCCGGTAGGAGCGGCGGCGACCAGCGGGCGGCCGGTAGGAGCGGCGGCGGGCGGCCGGTAGGAGCGGCGGCGGCGGACGACGGCGACTGGCAGATGGCTGGTGACAGCAAGGGGAGGCTACAGACAAGTGGACAGCTAGTATTGCCCTGGTGATGTATCTGTGGGCTTTGAGTTTGGGACTGTACCGCAGAGGGTACACCCTGTAACTGTGTGTGTGTGGAAAAGGGCCAAGAGCCCCAGCAAGAGACTGGGTTCTACTGCATATGGGGATGGTATCTGGGTAAAAGGGGTTTTGTCTCTTCTGTGCTGAGATATACTGCATCTGTCGCTGTAACCTTGGGGTAGGTTACGGTCATTAAACAAGCCATTTCTATCTCAGACTCTGTGCTTGCGAGGGGGGGAGAATCGCCTTACAGGCACCCAGCACGGGGGTGAAATTGTCCCAGGCCACTGGGTTGGGGCTCGAGCCAGTTGATTGTATCCTTGATAGGAAAACCCCACAAGAGTTGAACCCGGCCCTTCTGGCAGGCATCTGGCGTTAACAGAAGGGTTACACAAGATAATTACA
The DNA here is from genome assembly GCF_033958435.1 of Carettochelys insculpta. Lineage (NCBI taxonomy): Eukaryota > Metazoa > Chordata > Testudines > Carettochelyidae > Carettochelys > Carettochelys insculpta. Next base: position 2,505,777 of record NC_134149.1, on the reverse strand, counting down.
AAGGTGGTTTTAAAACTATTTTTTGCACTCCCTTGATTGTGGGCTGGCAGGGATAGGCCAGCACCCCATGCATATGAGAGCAGTGCAGAGCCATGGTGTCCAACGTGCTAGCTACAGGAGGCTACTTGGCCAGCTGAGTGTGGCTAGTTGGTTTAAACAATAAATATATTTTCAGAATAATGTGGCTAGTTTGTTATAGCAATAATCAGTGGCTACTGCTTCAGAACTGGTTGCACACCACAGGTGCAGAGACTGAGCTAACTCTCAGTAACAAACAAAGAAGGCATATGAGGACACCACAGGCAGGCATTCTACATCAGTTATAGAAGTGCAGAGCACAGGCTAGAATAACTGGGTGCCTGAGGAAGCACACAGTGCTGCTTATGGGAGCACGACTTGCAGGAAGAAGTGCACTACAAAGAAAACGAGATGGTCTAGGCAAAACTGTAAAGTTAAGTCAGATTTGTGTTTTGTTTGATTATTTTTTCACATTCCCCCCAACCTTATTCCCCCAGCCCTCTGTGTAACCTAACAGCAAGCTTCACTGCTTAAGGTATGGGCATCCCTTAAGAATTACCTGCATTCATGCCACCGTGTGCACTATGTTTGCTCTCCTATGCAAGATTTTCCTTCACAAGGCATTCATTACCTATGACATCTAGTTCTACCATCTCTTGAGATGAAAGGGGGCCATAGGTAGATGGTAGCTCTACTCCAGAATTGTAATTATGCTCTAGGACCTACTTTAAATGTTTCAGTTTAAAAATGTGCAACAAGAAAGAAGACACTGTTACAGAAAGTCAGTAACTGTGAACTGTTTTCACCCTGCTTTTTGCAAGCAATTCACACATGAAAGCAAGGCTTAGGCCAGATTTAAGATATGCAATTCAATTCTGTGAGAAGCTCTCCCATCAGCCTCCCTTACTCCTCACCACAGTGAGGAGTATCAAGGTTGGCGGTAGAGTCCTGATGGTTTGATTTAGCACATCCCGCACCAAGTGCTGTGCTAAATCAAACCCCAGAAGATCACCTGTGACTGTGTTGTTCTCCCAGTAAGTACAGACGAACCCTTTGATACTGCTGATTTACCACATGGGCATTCAGACATTACAAGATTTCTTGGTATCTCATGGTGTTACTGGCACTTTCTCTCTGTACGACTGAAATCTGGATTCCATGCATTTATTAACCTGCTCGCAGAATAGACTCTGACCTGATAGCTTCAGCAGAGACTCTCCAGATAATGATCAAAGGGGCGACTGACCTTGAGTGGCCACTTCTTCCCTGTTACTGTACCCTTTCCATCCTCTGGCCACTGGGATCGGATGGGGCTGGGGTATTGGAGAAGAAACACACAAGGGCACCAGTACTTATGTGGGATAGGTCACAAGAGAGAGGCAGGGATGAAGAAGGCAGAGCCAAAACACAAAATCCTACAGGTTCTGAGTGGTTGGGTCCTCATAATGTAGTTCTTCCTTTCATACACAATCTGATTCTGGTTAAGAACAACAGGATGAGGTTTTTGAAAACAAACATTGACAAGACAAGTAAGTTCGTGCAACTCTATGCCATTCCGTTTGTGGGAAAGCTAAATGATGTTAGGTCCCATTGCTTTGTCTGTATGAACCCTAAGGGGACTTCAGAACCGTAGAAAGCAAATTTTGAATGTACCATCACTGTGGAACATCACATATCCATTATCTCTTAAAATACATGTAAAGACAGGTATAAGGGGGGATTTTTAGTAGTAACTGGTCATTCTGCACCTTGAGAAGCAATTAGCTCTCAATCTCTCTGAATCCAGTACTGTCAATGCATATTCAGTTCTGCTCAGAAACCTTAACTAGTATTAGAGAGGTAGCCTTGTTAGGCTGTATCTTCAAAAACAACAAGAAGTCCTGTTGCACCTTATAGACAAACAGATATTTTGGAGCATAAGCTTTTGTGGGCAAAGCTTTTTGTTCGTCCATTAAGTGGGTCTTTGCCCATGAAAGCTTATGCTCCAAAATATCTGTTAGTCTACATGATGCCACAGGACTTCTTGGGGTTCTTAACTAGTATGGAATCCAGTGCTAGTTATTCCTATGTCATGCTCCCAGACACACCCTGGAGCAAGTGGAGCAGACACGTTCAGAAATATTGCCAGTAGGGTATGCCTCATCAAATTTGGTTTCTCCTGTTCTTGCACAACAGAAAATTTACGACCCACTCAATCTATGATCTCAAGAAGCAAAAAGCCTTTCATGGAGATTTACAGTGACTGAAGTGACTCCAGTCAACTCTGCCAACCCAGAATTAAAACCATTCTCCAAAATATGTAGTTCAAAAGCAGAGGTGTTTGTACACACTTGCAGCATGCAGGAAGTGCTCTCACCACATGGAGTGTTACTGGGAGGAAAATCCATCTGTAAATAAGATAGTACTATCATGCTCATCTGACCTAGTTAGCATTTACCCCAGCAATACAACATACCAGTAAGCACACACAAGAGTGGGAGCTCCAGTTAAGACTCTCTAACCAGTCCCATTCACTTCTTACAAATTACTTATTTCACACACTGCTACACCCTTCCTAGTTAAGTAAATTTGAGACAGGGAAACTCAGGCATAGAATTTGAAAAACTTGCTCAAGTACAAAGAACTGAGATGTTCCTGGCTCCCTGTCACACACTCAATAGACCAGGTGTGCAGATACTGTCTAGTAGCAATTGGACAGATCAACTGTTCCTGTAAAAGACATCCATACCGTCTTAAAAGGCACAGAGAAATCTCCAAAGTTTTAAACTACAAATACTGATGACAAATCTGACCCAGAGAATTAAGTCACCCATCATTTAGAAAACTCACAGAGGCTCTGATTTTTGTTGAAAGACAAGGCAGACTAAAGAAGAGCTGTCAATTTGTTTGGGACAAACCAGCAAACTTATAAGAAGCCAGAAGTATGGTGCGTCTACACTAGGAACTAACTTTCAAGTTAATGTTGAAGTTAGGCACTACTTCGAAGTCGCCAGCAGAGAGTCTACACACATTTTCCCTTACTTCAAAGTTAAACTTCAGGAATGGAGTAGTGCCCTACTTCAAAATAGGGTGTGGAGACGCTCAACTTTGAAGTTGCTTACTTCAAAAGTTGTACTTCAAAGCACTGTACACAACTTCAAGAAGTTATTCTGTAGGGTAGACACAGCCATAGGGAAAGAAAGTATTTTAGATCAGAAGATGGTGAGCAGAAACGCCCAGAGCATTTGCTAGTTCCAAGGCAATAGTTTTTCTTATTTCCAGCTCCTAAATTTCATTTTTAAAAGGGAACAAAATGCAGGGTAGATTAAAAAATGATGCTTTTTTTTAAATAAAGTCTTATTTAAATCAGATTTTGATTTAAAATAAAAATCAATAAAAATAGTAAACTTCTAATTTAAAAACAGTTACAGGTTGAACCTCCCTAAACCAAAACACACTCATCCAGCAATATCCATAATCCAGCATGATTTTAGTTAGCCAGATGACCACATATCATGGATGTGGGCCAAGTTTCCCATGGTCCCATAAGGTCTGTTTACAGCTCTCCGTGTCCTGTGCTGTTATTTAGCTGTAATTTACCCCTAAATGTCTAAGAGCCCGGTAAGAAGTAAGTACTGGTAATGTGCTAGACAATAGTGACCTTCTATGGTCTAGAACTTTCTCTTGTCCAGAGCCAGTCAGGTCCTGAGGATGCTGGACAAGAGAGATGTTCAACCTGTACTATTAAATCTCATCACAAACATGCTACATACACACTTAGCATCATAAAATGATTTAATGACTCTTGTTTGTCCAGACTATTTCCTCTTGCTTCTTGAAAATTCTGGGTTTTCCGTTTTTGTGCCACAGCAAACTAAATGGTAGCACATGGAAAGACAGACAGACACAAGCTGGACAGGACTGGTTTTCATTTTGTGCTTATGTGATGGAGGACCTTGGCCAAGCATGGCAGAGGAGTTAGTTAAGACACTGTATTAAAGACAGAGACAATATATAGGAGAGGACGGAGGCAGTATAGAAAGAATGGTGGAGTGGACTGAAAAGAAAAAGGGAAGATCTTATTCAGCACTCACAAAGCCTTCTATATTCCCCCACACTTTTGCCACAGAAAAACTGTCATAGTTTCTGGGCATATGAGACACCCTATATGGGAATACTGTGAAGAAATTCATTCCCTAAGTAAAAAAGGAAAACACGTCAAGTGTTAGCAATGTGAGAGAGATGCAGGACCTAGTTGCAAGAATGAATCATGAAGAAAACTGGTTATTGGGAGAAAATGAGGAGGATAAGGCTGAATGGATCAACTGATTAGTAATTTAAATAATTTCACTTGCAAGATCCAGCCAGCTCCAGAACTCTCTGCCCATCAGTGCACGAGGCAGGACTGAGGACCAGAGCAAAATTTGTATCTAAAGGATTAAAGAGTTTTGACACATCAATATTCACAAATCCCCAGGAAATGTGGAGCAGAGCTGGGGCTTCCAGGAAAAGGGAAGTTGTGGCTTCACTCCGAATCTCCTTCCCCAACCTGGGGCCAAACTGGTCACCTGAACAGGTAAGAATAGTCTTTAGGCCTGCTCTCTCTTACACTGACAGATACAATTCCTGCAAACACTGCTAATCAGGATCAAGGAACTGGACCCCAACCCATACCCTTTGAGGTCTCAATGTTAACACCTCAGAGTTACTGTTTCAGGCACCCTACATCAGGAAGAGCACCACAGAAGTTATGCACTGCATGCATTCAAGGAGTTAGTAAAATCTGCATGAGCTAGAAGTTAGTTGTTTGCCTTTAACAAAGGCTCACATACTGGTTCTACAGCTCACAATGGGTATTAAGGGCTTGCACTTCTCCTCTAGCCCTGAATCAGAGTTTGTTGTAGTAACTAAACTTCTACCACTATTTAATCAGTGCAAGTAAGTGCAGGTTTTCTAAGAGGCTGAAAAATGTAACCTGAACACAATGCTGAGGACACCTCATGTCTTCTTACGAGCAGAGTCATGAATAAACTCTCTAGGTCCACTCATTTCCTGCACCTAACAAGCAGGAAACACACTTTACGTTTAGGATTGAATCACTCATCATTACATCCCAAAAATGTAAAGTGGGAAGCATAAGGGCTGGGTGGGATTAAAAAGGGAAGAGAACACAATGCAAGTAAAGTCAAGCACATATTTGAGACTTGGACTACACACATAGGGAGGAAACATCTTCTCCAGTTTTTGCTTACAATGCTTTTGCAGATTTCACAGCAAGGGGCAATTGTCAGTGATGTTACTTACATTTAGGAAGGGCAAAATGCAGAGAACTCAGAAGTTGCAGCCCCTATTGGAACTAATTCATACAAACATCTGAGCAGTGTCACAGACCTAAAATATACATCACCAACTTGGGGGCATCTCTCACCTCTGTTCTACTGACAGGAAAAGCAGAGCTGGGCTTTGTTTTAAAGAAAGGTGCTAGCAAGAGGTTAAGCTTGGGGTATTTTTAGCCAAAACCAAGGTGCTCTTTGCACTATAATCAGTGAACACAGCAATTACAGTAAATTGGTTGCTCAGAAAAAGCACTTCACTGCTAGAGGGAGGGAGATCTGAAAGGGGGATGGGTAATTAAAGTCTACGAAGGAAATAGAAGCAAAAGGAACAAACTGAGCCAGCAGGAGAGGGAAGAGGGAGTATTTTTCTCCCAAAAGGTTCCTGTGTAACAGGATATCTATCTATCTATATATATAGATACACAGGAAGATTTAGGTTCACTC